>NC_071326.1:66960196-68220196 GCF_943734725.1 Anopheles marshallii | reverse complement strand
GCTTTGCCTGTTCGTACTCCTTCAAATCGCTCAGCTTCAAAGTAAAGGCAGGAATTTCTCGTCGTCGCATGATGGATTCTTATCTCGGCACTAAACAGATTGATCATTGTTACACACTATCCAAAGAAACAATGTTGGTTTCAAGCGTTAATTCTATACGTACTTAAGCTCACAAAACCTGCCCCGTTTTCAGCGTTCTCCGATTTGTGGAATTTGCTACTGAGTATAAACAAACCATTGATACACACACACAGCTACAGACTAACGAAATCAAGGTTGTTAGTGCAAAGCTACGAACAACGCAATGAATCGATGTTTTGCTTTTTGGTGGATAATAAATGAAAACATCGTGAAATTTCCCACATTCTAGATGCGGTTGATTTTTAAAGCTCTCAAATGAAGGGTCCTATTGACGATTGTAAAGAAAGACAATTTCGCCCCATTTTTTGTGCTCGGTACTGTCTAAACCTGGGCCCATCTTGGCAGCATTTTGACAATAAGGCGTGACAACAGTTCGCGTTCCCCTTCCCTTTTCCGCGTTGCTCTTTCGCTTCGTCATAACGTCAAACGAGCGTTTGTCAAAAAGCTTCTAAATTGTTTTGGAAACTTTCCAAACTTTCCTACCGAAAGCAGTCGATTTAGTGGTGTTATTTGTGCGTGCAAGATGTCGAAAAAACCGACGACGGGCCCGGCCCTGCATAAGGTCATCATGGTGGGCAGCGGCGGTGTGGGCAAATCCGCCCTAACGCTACAGTTCATGTACGACGAGTTCGTGGAGGACTACGAGCCAACGAAAGCGGACAGCTACCGCAAAAAGGTATGCACCAGGAAGGGCGCGACCAAAGAAGGGTGGCTATGGTGGCCACAGCCCATTGTGATGTTAATTCGCATGGTGGGAAAGTGGATGATTTCTCCGTTATTTAGCCCGCGTCTCTTTCTCTTGGTTTGTTGTGGGGTGGGGTGGGTGGGTTATTATTTTTTGTAGGTGGTACTGGATGGTGAGGAGGTCCAAATCGATATCCTCGATACGGCGGGCCAGGAAGACTATGCCGCAATCCGGGACAATTATTTCCGCAGTGGAGAAGGCTTCCTGTGTGTGTTTTCCATCACGGAAGACGACAGTTTTCAGGCGACTCAGGAATTCCGGTAAGTGCACGTTTCCGGGCGCTGTATCATCATGTGATGATGACTAATACGGTGCCTCTCCCAACTGCGCTAATTGATGGATGTACTTCTTTTGACTCCCCCTGTCACCCCCACCCGAACAATTCCCAACCCTCCAATTGTGATCTCACTCCCCCGACGACTACAATTCTACAGGGAACAAATATTACGTGTGAAGAACGATGAAAATATTCCATTTCTGCTGGTGGGCAATAAATGCGATTTGAATGACAAACGGAAGGTACCGTTATCGGAGTGTCAATCCCGTGCCCAACAGTGGGGTGTGCCATACGTTGAAACATCGGCTAAAACACGCGAAAATGTGGACAAGGTATGTGTGGTGAACCCTTACCCTCCTATAGCTTCGTTTCCTCCCCCCGACACACTTTCCAAATTTGTTTGTGTACGTGACGCTTACTGTTGTGCCCTTATCATTTGCCCTTTTGCGCTCACCGGAAAACAAAAACTATCAACTGCATTTAGTCATCTGTTGAGTCACATTTGTATGCTTTTTTGTTTGCTTCCTTCAGTTGTTGTTACTACAATACTGTCCAATTGTTGATTCTTTTGTGTTGTGCTTTTGATGTCGCTTAACCAGGGTCATGCTGTAGTTGTTCCAATTTTGGAGCGTAATTCAATTATGTTTTGCACGTGTAATATACGCACAAATCCTCTAGTAGTGTAATGCCTTCGTCAAAAGGAATGCGACTGAAAAAAGCGGTATTATTTGCTGTATCATAAAAACAGTATCGTCTATATAGTTCTATCATAAGAAGGGCCTGATTGCACAACTATACCCCTACCATACGGCATGAAATGCAAATAGGAAGTACTTTCGTTGCAGTTTTCGTTGAGGATTTCATTATTATAACTTAATGCTCAGTTTCCCGATCGTATTACCCAACAGATTGTGTTATTACTCGCTAATCCTTGGTTGGCCTAGCCTTTTCCTATCCAACGTTTTCGTTAGCACACCTCGTGTCTAGTCATACAAACACACACACGTCGTTAAGAAACAAAGCACCAATTCGCATCCGTGCTGTGAATACGCTCACTTCTTTCCCGCAGGTATTCTACGATCTGATGCGTCAGATACGGTCGCGCAAGACGGAAGATTCCAAGACAACAAACGGTCGCGTTAAAGAC
The DNA here is from genome assembly GCF_943734725.1 of Anopheles marshallii. Lineage (NCBI taxonomy): Eukaryota > Metazoa > Arthropoda > Insecta > Diptera > Culicidae > Anopheles > Anopheles marshallii. The sequence goes on along the minus strand of NC_071326.1, from coordinate 68,217,886 downwards.
AAATCCAAGCGGCGAAAAATCAAATGCATGCCATTATAGAGCCGAAACGTCGGTCTCCTCATCATCCCGCACGGTGGAAGCATTACGAAGCGCGTACCCGCCACAAACAGGGCATACGGCCGTGCTTGCAAGTGGGCAAATACTCACCCATCATACATCAGGAATCACATACAAACTCACGTACGAAACTAAACCGGACGGCCGAACGGTTTCGCGTACGAGAGCGGGCGCTTTATACGGTGATTGAGTTACGGAATGCGTATTGGTTTCGGTTTTCGTTTTTTTTTATTGTAGCAATTATGCTCTCGCGTCCGCATCAACACACAACATGGCACCACACAAAGCAAACAACACACACACACACATAGAGGCATCGCTATTTAGTTACATTAGGGATATGTTCCATTCCCTCGCGAAGCATAGGAATTGCAGGTATAGATGGCACTAGCAGAAATACCTGCACTGTTATCAGGACATAGCGATCGAACAGGGGGGGAAGCTTACGCTCGCAGGCCTGGATGGTGGATATGTGACAAAGAAGTTGGTCCTATTAATCCGGACGATTATTGTAAGCTTAGTTATTGAATGTAATTTCTCCTCGTACATTATACGTTATATAGGACCGTACATAGCACGTACATTATAGGAGGTATTGTTTGTTTGTTTATTTTTTTAAACACCACGCTGATGCATCAGTGTGTGTCCTGTTAGGGTAAGATCTGGGGACTGTTTATCCAGGAGCCACAAAACAAATAGATAACAACAGATGAAAGAATGGATGGAGAGAATGTTTTGCTGATTCTGCTCATTGTCCATTTCCAATTTGAAACATGCAAATGTGTTGAGCTGTGAATATACTCGATCGCTCTCTTTCGCTCGCTCTGTGACGCTTTCCCTCATATGCACGTGTGCTTCTTCGGCAAATTCCAATTTCGGTGGCATTGCATTGTGCAAAACCGTTTCGCATCGCTAGACTGTCCCAGGTGCTGCACAGTAACACGAAGACTCGAAACCAGTGTGCCGTGAATCTGAAACAGATGGTTGATCATTGAGTTGCTGTAATGAATCTGAATCTCTTTTTTTGAGGACTAATGGATAGGAGTGGACTTATGGATTCATGAATCTATGATGAATCTTTGATCGTTGAGAATTCATGAATCTTATAAGAGACGACTCCTTTCTGAAGATTCAGATGAGTGACTCATCTCAAAAGATTCACTAAGCGCAACACTGCTCGAAACGCATTAACTGCTGGTGGTACCATCAGGTCGCGCTCCACACATTCAAACGCTGCTTTGCGATGTTTGGGGCCCAATAGGGTTGGGAACGCAACATTAAACCACAGCTTAGTTAAGTTGTACGCAATTAAATTCACACGGCTGCATATGTGTCATGTTTGCTGTTCGTTAACAAACTACTAATAAAACAAAACAAAAATCACATTCACGCAAATATCAGGGACGGATCTACTCCTAACAAATATGGCAATAGCTTATGTGGTTCTATTATGTATGCAAAAACACAAAAAAGGCCAGCAAAAACAATGCTTTAGTAATTTTAGATAATTTAAATGTTTATTGCAAAACGTGCGTGTGCGTGTGTTTGTATATTTGTTTGTGTTTGTTTTTGTGAGCATAATTTTTAAATCGGTTCGGTTTTCTTGCCTTTTCCATTCTTTTGTAACAAAAAAAAAACCCACATCTCTCCCTTACATTACCATGCGGATTTGCGCGCGACTCCACGATCTCTCCGGGTGTGCACGTTCGGTGGGGAAAACGCCGCCCTTGTTTGTTGTTGCAGATCTTTTACGATCTGATACGGGACATCTCGAACAGAAAGAAACAAAGCCAAAGCACGGTCCCGCAGCCGAACCGGGACAAGAAGGGCTGCTGCCGGATCCTTTGAGCGGAAGCAGTGAAAGGACATCCTTCCTCAAGCGCGCCCTCGTCCCCAAAAAACAAACCGGCCCTCTCCTTCTATTTACCGTATATTCCTCGCCGAGACTTCTCTCCCCCAAGCCGAGCCCGAGCTGCCACTCATCGTTTTAAAGCGGTTAGAAAAGATATTATAAGTTAGGGAAAACGGAATGTCCAAGCAAAGGGAAAGCGTTAGTCGGAACTGTCCATACCTAAATGCGCGCTCTAAAGGGGCGGGCGTTGGCATCACAGTGGGAACATCGTTCTCCACACACACACGACGGGCACCAAATTAATGTAAGAACGCATGCAAAGCTTTTCCTTTTTACTACATTAAGGTATTCGGTTTTAAATTTCCCTATTTTTCTTTCCTCCGTTCGTTACCGAGCGATTTACATTCACGCCGCGACCATGAAAGGGAGAGGTAACAGCACCAAGTCCAAGTCCTACGTCGTGTTTCGTCAGACGAAACCGATGCGAGGAAGGCTATTCCATTTCGGAATGTATTAGATCGGTCAGAGCGGAACTTTATGTATTAGATATTATGGTGCAAAACGTATAATAGAGTAGATTCGGTTTCCCCTATATTAGTACTACTATCGTTTGCAGGGCGACAGTATAAGCTATACATTACGTTTTATCGTTCCTTCCCACTACGCATATGGCCTCAAAGATAGCGAATCATAGTTTAACTTTTATCTGCAGCTTACTATTTATTAGACAATACACAATACTACGGTGTACGTGTCGGAATCGGACCGAGGAGAGCATAAGTGTTTGTTGTTTCTTTGTGTAAGGATCGCAGAAAACACGGAATTTCGCGTTACTAGCCGCGAGTAATGTATGTGTGTGTGTGTGTTTAATGGGGAATATATATATTTTTTTACCGGCAATCGTTTATATGTTGCTCTGAAGGAAACGTAATATCAAGGCAAATGGATGAATAAAAATGTCTCTTGAATGGATAATGCATACGCGCATACGGTCTTACGTTTATTACTGTTCTCTTCGTACATACCCTTACCATACTAACATGTGCATGTAAATGCAATCGTGTGCTTCGAGCGCCTAACTCACATAATGAGGTCCGGGAGTGGGGACATTTTTGAGCGGCGAATCAAAATCCGTTTCCATCGGTTCGGGTTGCGGTTCCTGCGTGAGCGCACCGACCCGCTTCTGGAGATTTTCGTACAGCTTGTGTACGCTCTCGTGATGCTGTGCTGTCGGTTGCAGCGCCTTCATCAGCGTCATCAGCCGTGCCTGCGGTAGCTTCTGGTGGATGTACCAGAGCAGCTTCAGCATGTGTCGCGTAACGTTATCGCGCGTTAACCCAGCGAACAGGAATTCATCGAACAGTCCGGTGCAGAAGTCTTCGTTGGCGAACTCCTCCGACATCGGTATGATGAGCGCGATCAGCGAATGTAGGAACGGATCCTCGTACGCACGATCGTCCTTGCAGGAGGCAAGTATGGCCATGACGCGCAGGATACCGACACGGTCCTTCTGGCGTGCGGTGTGTAGCGTGTAGTACATCGCGAGGATCGATGCGACTGCATTTTCCTGAATGTAAGCCTCTACCGCATCCGGTGCCGGTCCAGAGTGTTCAATCGTCGTGATCGCACTTTCGCGTTCATCCGGTGGCAACTTCGAGTGCAGATGGCGCACTTGATCGTCCACCATTAGCGACATTAGTGCGGGCAGAAACTTCGTCACCACCTGGCTATCCAGTTTCGGTTCCTTGAAATCTTGCGAATCAATCATGACCCAGGCGGACAGTCCGAGGGCAAGCATGCGGAGCAACAGTACCAGTATCTGGTTTTCTCTCGGCAGTCCCTCGTTGTTGATGAGATGCTGCAAAATCTTTATCGCGGACGTGGCCAGAAAGTTGATCGCGTACGGATCACACAGTGTCATGGACAGATCGCCCAGCACCTGTTCCTGACCGCGCTTGATGTTATCGAGGAAACCCTGCAACTCGCGCGAACGCTTCATGTCGACGTTCTTTTCGCGGATGCACGCATCCAAACACCAGGTGAACTTGTGGCACGGATCCACCGATATGATGTCCTGTACCTCGAGATCGTGCAGCGCCATTAACAGTTCCGCCCGGAGCGTACAATAGTGCACGTTGCGCGTACGTAAAAACAGTGTCCGAAGGAACTGTAGTACCATATCGTACAGCTTGACACTGTTGCCAATCATGTGGGCCAGCTTTTGTACCACCTCGCCCTGCCGACGTACTTTCGGTGTCGGTGTAAAGAACAGATTGTTCAAATTCAGGTGATCGAACAGGATGTGTTCCTTTTCGCGAATATACTGCGACAGTAAAGGCGAAACTTCATCACCAAACAGTGACTGGTTGTCACGCCAGATCTGGCGCTTCACTTCGGTGTCCGTGTCCTGGTATAGTTCTCGATCGCGCACCAAGATCCGCAGATACTTGTCTTCAATGTGCGGCGTATTGCGCAGGATGCACATAACAACCGGCCGCAGGGCTTTAACGCGAACGACCGGGAAACTTTTCACCAGCAGCTCCTTCAACTTCAAGTCCCGCTGGCGGCCCTCTTTGGCGCCCAGCTCGTTGATGTGTGCGATCAGCTTATCTCGCAGCTCCTCCAGTACGGATGTATGGAAATCCAGCCGGCGTACACCGTGCAAATCGAGCAATGGGAGCATAGGCCGTAACGATGGTAGCAAGATGCCATTTTCCACTTGAAATGACTCGATAGCCTTCAGTGGATCATCACACTCGGAAAGGCTGTAATTTGAAGTGAATCAAAGTCGTACAGAAAGCCTATCGCAAACTTACTCATACACTTACGCAGCCTTCAGGAACACCGGACCCGGAACGTTAACCTCTTCCAGGCCAGAATGAGCAATTTTTTGTGCAGGATTCATTGTTACAATCAATCTTTTCCGCCCAATTGTATGCCCAATTGGTTTTGATTGTTTTGATGCCGTGTTGTCAGTGGTGCCAAGATTTGATCGCTTGGTGTCCATACGTTTATATATCATAGTTACCGAATCGTAATGCGATCGAATGCGTTGTTATGAATTGATTAGTTTCTATAAAGCATTGAATTAGTATCACGTAGATTTCCCAAACAAAGATTGATTAGGAAACACATTCATGGTTTGCATTAAAAGAGAGATTAAAAAAAGCATTTTTTACAAATTTAAATTTTTGTGTATGTATACACCTTGAAAAACTGACAGCGGGCAGTGTTGTAAAAAAATAATTCGCTTGTAAACAAACAAGTGCAGCTTCACAAAAGTGGTGCAAATTTAGAGCAATTCAACTATAGTAAAATATGTGAGCCGTTTATTATTTTAACGATACATACTCTCTCCAGATGGAGCCATCTTGCAGATTATGTACGAATACTGATCAAACACTCACAAGTATAGCGGATTATCGCATTCCTGCTGTAGAACGACAAGCAGCTGCAGTCACACTGGATCATCTCATTGAACAGTATTTAGCGATTAGCGTAAGCTCGAACGAAAGTTTCTTTATTTACACAATATTTAAACCCTTTCACATCCTATTTTCAGGTTAATCCATCCACGTATGATCCCTTGATTTGTGCCAATTGTTTGCAGCGGATAGAAGAATGGCATGCATTTCGCGAAAGTTGTCAACAACACGATCGTTTGTTCCAGGAGAAGAAAATCTCGTTGGACCAGGTGGTCAAAACCGAACCTCCATGCGAATTATATATTACCGGCTATGGAACGAAATCAGACAAGAGATCAAACGATACGGAAGCGACACAGCTAGAGGAAGATTTCGACGAGGACGTGATACAGTTGCCATCGGAAACGGAAAGCTCAAACCATGTGTCGAATGCGTCACCCTCTCCGGTAATGCAATCTGAGCAGAACGATCCTTCGAGTAGAGTAAGTCGACGAACGCGACAGGAAGGTCGCAGACTGCAAGTAACTAAGAGGAAACGAGGACGACCAAAAAAGTTAAAAGAAAATTCCGAGCGGTTGACGCCTATAAAATTTGCTGACCAGCCTGTAAGAAAACAGCGACCTATACCAAAAATTTGCTCAATCTGTGGCGTTGCTCGAACCGATATGGCAGCCCACATGCGCTGGCACAACAATGAGCGCCCGTACCAGTGTCCGCACTGTCCAAAGATATTCCTAAACAGTTCGAATTTGAAGAACCACATCAATCTGCACACGCGTGAGAAAATGTACAAATGCGATCTCTGCGATAAGGAGTTTCCCAGCAGCACCGGGCGCAGCAAACATCGGGAAACGCACACTACAGAACGATCCCATTTGTGTAACGTTTGTGACAAATCGTTCAAATACCGTGCATCGCTGGCACGGCACAAGCTGATCCATTTCGAAGAACCGAAGGAAAAATGTTCAGTGTGCGATATGCTGTTCCTGACAAAGTGAGTATTGCCGTTCGCAAGACTGCTTTGAAACCAATTGGTGCTAACTTTTAACTCCACTCTACAGAACTAGACTAACGAAACACTTTTTGGTGCACATGAACGTAAAACCGTTCAGTTGTGAAGTTTGCGGAAAAGCGTTCAACCGGAAGGACAATCTTAAAACCCACAAGAAGACGCATATAACGGGAAGGAGAAGCGAGAAAAAGCGAGAAATGGAAGAGGGTTTGGAGAAAATTGATCTAATTTCCAAAAGGGATCGCATGAAAGACTAGTTTCTTTTTTTCCCCTGTTAACTGTAAACGGTCTGGATCATTATACCAACTGAACGGTTGAAACGTAATTAACAAAAGTCAAATCGGACAAATATTGTGAGTCGTAAAACAAGTGTGACGAAAAGAAACAGTACGAAGAGGGAATTCTCAACATATGCATCAGAAAATAGCAACGGTTTCGGTGAAGAGCCGGTGTCTGGTAGTTGTCTAGAGACAGATGTGTACAAAAGCAGATAATTGATGGGAATGTGTGACCGGGGCTATAAACTGTTGCATCAAAAGCATTACTGCTCTCTTGATGCTTTAAATAAATTATTTTATAATATTTACCAAAAACAGTGTTGGGAACAATTGGCAAATTCTAAATTGAATCCGATGAAATCTAACCACCTTCGTTTAAATCCATAGCACAAGGTTCATAGATATTGTTCGGAAATTTGTCATTTCACCATCAGTCTGGTTTGTTTACAAACACACAAATCGCACAGGGAAAAAGTTCAGCACACGCAGTTCGGGGTTTTAAGGGGTTTTCTCCCTTTTCGTGTACGTTGAGGAACAGAGGAAACTTGATGGAGTATTCCGGTGCACGATTGATCAGTATCAAAATAGAACCGATCAATAGAGAGGAATACGACTTAAGGTATAATGCGAACAGTATTGATCTACCGGGGGATGATATCTGTTATCAAGAAACAATTTTGGATGAAGAAATTAATCAAGAGGATGTACAATCGGATGCATCCGCAAACCACACCGACAACGACCTCGAAAACGTTCCCGATTGTGAATCAAATGGTGCTGCAGAGCGTACGATAACGAAGCGAAAAAAGAAGCTCTCGTTTTGTGCGATATGTGGAAAGTATTTGCACAACATTGCCGAGCACCGTCGGATGCATCTAAATATCCGCACCCAGCAGTGCCCATACTGTGACAAGTCATTTGTACATCGGTCGAATCTGTACGCTCATCTTAATATTCACACGCAGGAGAGGATCTACAAGTGTGAATATTGTGACAGCGAGTTTACGTGCATACGGGGATTGAAACAGCATCGTACGATACACTTTGAGGGTCAGTACGAGTGCACCATATGCAACAGGAAGTACAACCGAAAGTATTACCTGCGCATCCACGTACAGCGAGTGCACATGCCGAAGGAGAAGCACAAGTGTCTGCATTGCGATAGAGAATTCGTCAATCCGTAAGAAACCAGAGGACCAAAACTAGTAAGCTTTGGGGAAAATGGTTTTAATCGATTTCTTTATGTTCCCCTTCACAGAAAACTGAAGGAAGAGCACATGCAGATTCACGAAGATGGTACAGTCCACGAATGCGTCGTGTGTCATCGAGTTTACAATGCGAGAAAAAATCTATTTCGCCACGTACGAGCTGCCCATCCGGCACAGTTGACCGAAGGATGATATGCGCTGGAACCAACTGTTGTAAATAAATATTTCTTATAAAAAACTAACCGAACAAAGTTCATGTTAATTAATTCTAATTCTTTCCCAAAAAATTCTTAATGCTGAGTTTGATTTTTTACCATTGTTTTATTGACACAATACAGCACAATCATTTTAACCGCCCTGTGCTATTTAAGCAACATCATACAGCTTAGTACACATGTATTAAAAATTCATCAAACTCTAAGTAATGCGTGCTCCAACGGAGGGGATGATTTAAGCGTTTTCACGCACAAAAACTCTCTCACACACACTGAGGCGAAGCACAATTTATAAAAAAACGAAGGCATTGGAAAACTCAATCTTCCGTTAACATTCTTTTCCCTGTACTCAATCATTATGTCACTGGTTTGCGGCAAACGTGGTTAGGATCGAATTTATCCTACTATGCACTTAAATGCCAGCAAATGCCAGTGTGTTTATTTGGTTAACTATTCGTTTGAGGGTAAGCCGTTCAATAGGAAGTGCACAATTCACAAAACAATTACAACATATTCGGGCAGGAACTACCTCCGGGCAATGTGCCTTTCATTACACGTGAGCTTTCTCTACGTGAATATGCTAGAGGATAAATGAAGGATGCTAACATATAGGATCAATGCGGGTCGTAATTATAAACCAAGCAATATAATAAGGCTAACGAAACTATCGTTAGTAGAATAGTTTACAATAGGGATGCGCCTAATACTTCTCTTACAGTTTGCCGCTATTTTACACCTCACGAAACGTGCAATTTACATTTGATTTCTACTATTTTTCTTAGCAATCCGTGCGTGCAAGATTGCGCGGGGGAGTGCATCAAATACATACAATCCGCAGTATATACTCGTTATCATAATCAACATTGTATCAATGCTTATAAGCAAAAAGTCCATTCGTTTTAGGCTACTGGTTGTTATTTTGTCCTTGCGTTCTTGTCCGCCCATGGCAGAAGGTAGATCTTTGTAGAGAATTAATTTTCTATATCGTCACACGTTCTCAACGAAAAGATGTATAAACTCGCCTAGACCTGAAAATGGAACAAAAGGGGGGAAAAGTTTTAGAATATAAGTGTGTGGAAATGAAAACTCAATGCTTTTTTTCGTAATGTTTGGTGCTAGGGGAATCATTTTGAAATGCAGTCAATGCGTAGCGTTCCCCGTAACCACTACACCACCACTCGCATGTATTCTACCGGCAAACAAAGCTATCTCTGGAGTACAAGCCACGTGAAGTTTCATAAAAACGCGATTTTGTGTATTTTTTTATCATTAACATGACGCATACGCCCCGCATACGATAACTCAGTTGCATGTTTACTTTACCGATAGTAGCGAACCTTCTCGTTGGATAAATAATTAGCCCCTTATGGGAAGGTTCGCGTTTGAAGCGTACTCGTGCACACTTTTGTCAAACGAATTACTACTACCATAGCGTATCAGACGAGTCACGTAGTGGTCACGAGTACGCAAATGACTCATCGTTGATAGACATGTGAAAGCGAACATCTTTGGGAATCGGAATCAAAAATCAATATGTACATGTATGAAATGTATATGACTTCACCTCGGCGTCAGCTCATACAAACATTTTTACACTCTAACTTTCTTCAAGGTTCTACCGACCTTACTTCTCTTCTGGTCGTTGGTAATCTTGGTGTTCAGGGTCTCCGCAGTAGCTTTGTTCGCTTTGAGGTAGATCTGTCCTATGTCCTCATAATGCTAAACAATACAATTTTCGAATCGAAATGTGTACAAAGAATAGCTGCCAACACAATGCCCTATCTTTGCCGACCCCTGGTGTCTAGACGATCGATGCTTTTCATAAGCCGAAAGTTGGCTTGATGACATAAATCGTCATGCCTTCCGAAACACAGTTATGCCGAGGAAACAAAAGCAGGCCCAATAAAATCAATTAGTATGCGTCAAACGTAAAACGTATGCGGGAACCAAATGCTGCACCGATTGTTCATCGAATGGCATCATAAATTAAGAGCCACGAGCGACCATATTTACACAAGACATATCACACCCTCTCGCTTATCAGTTCGGTTCATTGATATTCATATTTTTCCCATGGATTCGGTGGTGATAATGCTGGTAGGTCTTAGCATTATCTTGCCTCTTTTTTCGGTCTAGGTGTAGGTTGCTATCGCGTGACAGACGTTGTCATGAACAAGCTAATCGCAATGCCATCGGTAAATCTACAGCCACTCGATACATTACAAGCGGCAACCGGTTGTGTGGCATGTCGATAACGACAGATAATGTGGTGCCAGTCACTGATTGACCAATCAATCACTGCCTGCACAGGTGGCAAATTGGAGCAACGGCTATGAATGGTACACATATATCTTGGCTAGAGATGCTTACCTGGAAATTCTGGGTAATATCTGGTTTACGATTCCAGACCGCGGGCTTTACGCTTGATACGAGCGTACGGTCCGACGGCCGGATCGGTGATGAAATCGAACAGCACCCGCGTCCAGGACGTGTGTTGCGGGATGGTTTCGTAGAACTCGGGCGCAATTCGCTTCACCTCCGGCAGTAACCGTCCGGGCACGGCAGGGAAATCGTGATGTTCGTTGTGGTACCCCACATTAAAGGTGATCCAATTTAGCGGCCCATAGTACGAGTACGTTTCGAAGCCTTTCGCGAACATGTAGTGTTCGGAGATGAAGTGGCCCGCCACGGGATGCAGGCCCATCGCGAGCAGCGATCCGACAATGAGATAAATCATCACCTTCCAGCCGAAATACTGCACAATAATCGTGTTGAAAGCGAGCTGTATGACCCCGTTGACCAGCTCAAGCTTTTGCGGTGGTTTCGGATTCACGATCAGTGGCCGGAAGATGTAGAACAGGGGCTGCAGACAAACCCAGAAAAATTTGCCCACCGTCGTGCAGAACAGCTTCGCCTCTAGGTATGTGGGCAGATCCGTGTCGATCACCTCGTCACCCTGATAGCGGTGGTGCTCTAGATGGTACTTTTTGAATGACACCGACATCGGCAAACCGATCGGAAGGTTGCAAAAGAAGCCAAACAACCGATTCGCCATCGGTCGCGCGTGCCCAAACGCTAGATTGTGAGCTATTTCATGGCATGCCAGCATCAGCGAATGGTTGATCACGCCACCGAAACAGTACGCCAGCAGGAACACCATCTTCCACGATTGATCCTTTACGACGAACAGCATCGCCAGCTGGGTGAGGACCATTGCACTGGCGACCCATTTGAATTGTGGATCGTACCCGAAAAGCTTCTTGATCTGGGGGTACTTTTCCAGGATCATTTTCCGCCGGCTTGCGTGCGGTTCCTCGGTGTACGTCCATTCGAAGTCCGTGCGGGATACGTGCTGTCCCATGGTGCACCAGGTAGAATTTGTTTTAAAAAATAACAGAACACTATCTACTCTAGCTACACTATTTCACAATGATTGAATGCAACACAAAACGATGACGGTACGGCACCGCCGGCTTCAAGGTGTGTTCACGGATTGCCTCTTCTGTCCAAGGTGTACAGATACACAAAACCCTATGGTATGCGGTGGGTTGTCAAACTTGGGCAAACAAACACCAAAAAACACCGAATTTCGTTGAAATTCTCAACGGTTGATGCGATTCTTTAGAACCCTCATACACATGTATACTTTAAACAAATTTCACACGCCGCATTGCATTCTAATTAATAAAAAATTTGCTGCTAATTGGAAGTAAAAAGTGTTTCCATAGGTATATCACCAAATCATCTGGATGGGAAATTCGAATAAAAAACATCGCAATACGAACCGTTGATGAAACGTCAGACTTTGTTGACATTTTTTTAACTATACAACAGGTTGTTTTTCTTGCCGGTTCCGCAGTGTTTGGGAGTTTGTTGAAGAAAATGCTGTTCACTTTGTTCAATCATTACTGTATCGTTGGCTTTTATGCGATAGGAGTTTTGATTGCCACATGTGCCTTTGAATTGTTTTTCTACGCAGCATACTTGAATGATCTGCGGACGACACCGACAAACGGCGAGTATGATTATATCATCGTTGGAAGTGGAACGGCTGGTTCTTGGATTGCGGCTCGTATACCCTCGGACAATGTGCTCATGCTAGAAGCAGGTCCCAGGTGGAATGGTTTGATGGACATTCCGCTCTTTTTACCACTCCTGCAAGGTACACAGTATGATTGGCAATACCTTACAGAAACACAAACACAATCATGCTGGGCTATGAATGAAAATCGCAGCCGTTGGCCAATGGGTAAGAGCTGCGAGTAGTGCTGGAGAAAAGTTGTTCAATGTTGATATTGTACAATTTTCAGGCAAAGTAGTCGGTGGCACGCATATGTTCAACAACATGATTCACTTTAAGCCGGACCGCAAGGATTTCTCCAGTTGGTTTGAAAAGACTCAAGATTTGGATCGCTTCCTAGAGTTTTTCGAGCACAACCTATGGTCAAATGTGGAGCGTGGGTTTACCACTGAGCTGGGACGAGTTTTCATCGATGCCGCGAAAAACCTCGGGTTCAGAGATGACGAATTTTTCCAACCATGGCTTACGACACGGCACGGAAGAAGATGGACGACGGCCCACGAGTATGAAATGGTTCAGCGAACCGGGCACGAAAGATTGACAAACAGTGTTGTAGAAAAAGTAATCGTTGATGTGGAAGGATTCGCTAAAAGCGTGCTGGTTTCCCGAGCGGGACAGCAGTTTCGGGTAAGCGCTAGGAAAGGAATTATATTAACCGCAGGAACGATCGGCTCAGCTAAAATATTGCTTCACAGCGGCATTGGTCCACGGTCGGAACTGGAACAGCTGGGAATGGAAGCAGTTATCAATCTTCCACAGGTTGGAAAAAATCTGCAAGATCATATAGGTACCGGATCGGAACTTCTTTTAATGGAGAATTCCTTGCACCTACATCCACTTGACCTCGTTCATCCTAAAAATCTTCTAAATTACTTCACGAGCAATCATCGCCAATCGTCTCTTACGTTCGGCGGATGTGAAGCAGTCGGTTTCGTGTCGCTCGGTAGTAATTACACGAGTGATCTTCAGTTCATGGTACTTCCAGCCGGTCTTACTTCCGACGGTGGTGTACACTTGCGGAAGATAGTTAACATAAAAGATTCTGTTTGGCAGGATTACTATGAACCACTTTTGAGTATGGGACAGTCTGTCGTCACGGTTTTACCAATTCTCTTGCATCCAAAAAGCAAGGGACATATATTTCTCAGAAGTGCGAATGTACGGGACAATCCAGTTATCAATCCCAAATATTTAACTTCGAAAGACGATGTGAACGCACTCATCAAAGGAATTCGCCTGCTGCAAAAGATCACTCAACAGCCGTCTGCGAGAAAAATGGGGTTAGAATTTAACCCGAAACAGTTCCCTGGCTGCACGATGCAACCGTTCGATAGTGATGCGTACTGGGAATGTTATGTTCGTTCCGTTACACATACTATTTATCATCCGGTGGGTACATGCCGGATGGGAAATGCAAGCGACGATTCAGTCGTGTCATTCCGTGATCTTCGCGTCCATGGCGTTCATAATTTGTACGTGGCGGATGCTTCCGTTATGCCGAGCCTACCAAGTGGGAATCCCAACTCGGTTGCAATGGCCATCGGCGAGTACTTTGTACGATCGAATTTTCCACCTTCGGCAAAGTAAAGCCCACCGGTGGAACAATAAAAAAAACACTGCATTCCGTTTACGATGATGTACGTTCTTTTCACTTCTTTGACTCCGCGGATGACATAGACATCATACACCCAACTAAAATACGGGACCTGCAAGGGTTGAATTTAAGATTAATGCTACGAAGACGAGGTAAATGCATGCCAATGACTCTGCCCGCCTGGAGAGCAGAGTTTCAGTTGACGGGGATGATCTCCAGGTGGAGCTAAATCTTTCGGAGATTCGCAGCCCTGGTCTAAAATCCCTGGGAACGAACCTATAAGAAGGAGATTTCCAAAGTAACGCTCTGTTTGCAAAAATCTGCTTGAACTCTTCATTATATCGTTTATGTGTTCAGTGTTAGAAGCGAAATTTTGTTTCAGTTACAAGTTTCTTACTGCGTTGGTACGAGTCCTAGCAGCGTGAAGCGCACCTCGGACGGATTCAGTTCGATGAACTTTTTGCAAACTTCCACCGAATCTTTCAGTAATGTTTCCGGCGTTGTTTTACCGTGAGCGACTGGAAAATGCCTACTGCCGTCCAGCTCGTAAAGGATACCGTCGACATGCACAAACGCGATAAAATGATGGAACACCTCGTCATTTATGTTGGGAGTGGCGGTTTGGCCCTGCTGCGCATTCTCCTCGTGTATTGCCTTCAACTCCACATTCTTGTGCAGTAGATCTCCGCGTTCTTCAGGCGAAAGATCTTTGGCACTGTCGAAATACTTCTGCAAAACACTGTCCTGCTCAATCTCAATATCCGAATTGTTGAGAATGGCGTGAATCACAGCAATTGTGCCGCACGCATTACGAACAAATTGTCGGGTGTAAAACAAGCTTTTGGGATGTTCGACACCTTTGTTATGCAGTTCTTCACTTTCCTTGGCACGGAATTCCTCATGCTGCATGGAAGAGAACAATAGCGCAATTAGACAAATCGTGGAATACAAGAGTTTTAACTAGGGTTGTTACCGCTTTGGAGCAGGGAAATAGAAAGATCAACGATTTGACCGGCTTCGGAACCATGTCCAAAATTTCGTCGTCTATTCCATAGATGTCAACGACACTCCAGAGGGGCGATACGCCCAACTTCACCATATAGTTGGATAGTAACTAAAAAAGCACCGAATCAGAAGTGAAGAAACACAGCCTTTGAATAACACCCAGCCTCGACTTACTTCGGGGTTAGATTCCAATGGCAGCCAAACGTGCATTTTGTTCCTTGGCTCGGTCTCACCAATAATATTAATCAGAAACACTGCCACAAATGCAATTAAATGCTGTTACTTTCCTTTCTTCAATCTTTCGCGCTGGCGTCTACCGCGAATTGCAAACAGCTGTAGCGGTTTTGACATAGGATGTTTGGGTTTATAATTTTACGGTAAACACTTCGAATTTTGTGAAGATGTCTATAATACAACAATAATTGTATGTTCTATTCGTTCCAATACTACCGCATTGTTGATTTTATTCCAGAGGAATAATCAGAGGAAAGTAGCGGGTGTTGACCACATGTTCCGCAACACCTAGAAAATAAAACAAGAAATAGAACGAGTATGTTGCGTAGACAATGACGTACATAAAAGCGCACGATGAGATTTTATTGCTAATATTTCCAAAGGAACGCACTGCTTGACGGTGTGATTTAAAAGCCTTTTGTTTTCTCCATTAGTTTAGTTCTGCTTAAAGCATTAGAAGCGAAGTTTTCTGTTCCATTACCAGTCCCTTACTGAGTCGGTACGAGTCCTAGCAGCGTGAAGCGCACCTCGTTCGGGTCCAACTCGATGAACTTTTTGCAAACCTTTACAGAATCTTTCAACAACGTTTCCGGCGTTGTTTTACCGTGAGCGACTGGGAAATTCTTTCTCCCGTCCAGCTCGTAAAGGATACCGTCGACATGTACAAACGCGATAAAATGATGATAAACCGCGTCATTTATGTTGGGAGTGGCGGTTTGGCCCTGCTGCGCATTCTCTTCGTGTGTTGCCTTCAACTCCACGTTTTTGTTCAACAGCTCACCGCGTTCATCAGGCGAAAGATCTTTGGCACTGTCGAAATACTTCTGCAAAACACTGCCCTGCTCAATCTCAATATCCGGATTGTTGAGAATGGCGTGAATCACAGCAATCGTACCACAGGCGTTGTGAACAATCTGACGTGTAAAAAACAGGCTTTTGGGATGTTCGACATCTTTGGCCTTCAGTTCCTCGTCCTCCTTGGCACGGAACTCCTCATGCTGCGGGGAAAGAGAACAATGTAATAATGAGAAAAGCTGGGAAATACAAGTTTCAAGTAGATTTGTTACCGCTTTGGAGCATGGAAATAGAAAAATCAACGATTTGACCGGCTTCGGGACCATGTCCAAAATTTCGTCGTCTATTCCATAGACGTCAACGACACTCCAGAGGGGCGATACGCCCAGCTTGACCATATAGTTGGATAGCACCTAGAAAAGAGAAAAGAAAATGTAGTTAAGAAATACCGCTTTTGACTAACGCCCAGCTTCCACTTACTTCAGGGTTAGATTCCAATGGTAGCCAAACGTCCATTTTGCCTACTGCTTCTTGACACGGTTTCACCAAGAATATTTACCAGAAACACTCGCTATGGCACCGCAGTGGTGGAACTAATTCAATTAAACGCTATTACCGTAGTGAAACCTCACAAAATTTTTGCCCTTCTTTGTTTGGTTACAGCAGGCGATGAGTAGTTCTGTATGTTGCAAGAAAATGCTACACAAAAATGCGCATCGACATAAAACATGCAACAGATTTTGCAACTCTCGTCTGAATGCTTTTTCTATCTTTTTCCCGGCTTCTACCGTGAATTGCAAACAGCCGTATCGGGTTTGACATGGGGCGTGTGTGTTTACAACGTTGCGGTGAGTACTCCGGACGTTGTAATTACAGGGTTGGAGGATAGATTTGTTTTCACATATTTTCGACTCGTGATTCGCGGTGATGTTTTCTAGAGAAAACGATCTCGCAAATTGAACGGAAAATAATTTGGTATAATCTTTACTTTGGCCGATAACGTTAGTAACCTGTTCCGTGAAAAAATCTAGAAGATCTCATCGGCAAGATCAGATGGAGTAGATTCGGAGGTCAGTTGGAGCGCTTTTTGTTCATTGTGTTGGTGTGAGCTAAGCATGGTAAAACTGTGTGCGTGTATTTTTAAGCTGCGCGCCGGTTTGTTTTTCTTGTAATTGGCTGAAGAAACGTAAACAAAATATCTCAGCAGCGAATTTAATCATCTTTTCGCCACTGTTTTACAGCTTTTATCTGAAATTTTATTCATATAAAGAGTAAGGTAAATGTATTTGATGGAAAATAGCGTAAATAGCACATGTAAATGTGATATCCATTTTGGTTTTATTTCGTGCAGTCACAACATCTTGTCCACACCGTCGCCAAAATTGATTCCATGGAAACCATTCTACGATATCATCAATATAATAGTAATATGATCAATATGGAAGAATGGGATGGTTCAGAAGCTGAGCTGGATGAAAATGAATACGAAGCCGCAAGCTATGGGCTGTAGTAATGGAAGTTTATCGATAGTGTAGACGCGAAGCATTACCTCTTTATGTTAAATTAGGTATTTCTCACTAAAATCACCGTTTGAAAGGCAGGGTCAATGTTAAAATATTTGAAAGATACAAGCAAGCATGGAAAGAGTATTCAAGACCTGCTCCCGAAACAATTCTATCTCAGGATTCTCATTATTAGTTAGGATTATTCCATATATGCCAGTCACGAGCGACTGTACAAAGCGAAATGGAACCAGAGCTATATGTGAATATTTTCATTCGAACGCATGCTAAACCTAAGTTAAGTATACGTTAGGATTTTGAAGGACAGGTAGAGAAAGATCAACACTTTTCAATATCTATCCTTACGAAATGTATGTTATCATATCATATAGTAAGTAGGTAAGTGGTTATATGAAAAGTAAGCGTAAACCATTAGAAATCTAAAGTTATTTCTCCTAGTTAAGATAAGATCATATCTGATGATGAACAACGATATATCTATTACTGTACATATAAAAGACCAGAATGTCTCAATTTCGGACCAGGAATTGATTTTAGAATACAATCAAGAGTTAGGCTTTCTTAAAACAAGATCGCTTCGGAAGATTTCGAATATTATTATCAGCGTGGCACAAACAACAACACCCATTAATCGGTACGTGCCATTTATTGCATCAAATTTTAGTTTGTTGCGCTTCACTTCATTCCCATTCCATTTTCACATTGTGTGCACGTGGCACGCGTGCGTGTGTGTGAGAGTGCGCCTTTGCCTTCCTCAGTTTACAAATGTGCTTTCCGAATCCTTCTGCTTCTGCGTTGCTTCCCGTTTATACTAACTTTTATGGTAATTTTCTCATTATCTCTAAAGTTTGCCATGAAAGGTTGGGATATTTCTCGATTTGCTTGCAACACTTGCGACATTCAGCGTCTTGCTAATACAATTATTATACGACTTTTTTGCTTTCCTGCATGCCTCAAAAATGTTTTTGTTCAAATGTTTCTCTTCACTCGCTTATCTCACTTGTCTCATTTAAACATTTAAGCGTAACACGAACTAGTTTTATGTTGGATGTGTAGTACCGGGGGCGGTGTTTGTATGTGGTTCTTTGTTTTATTGTAATGCCGGCGATTACACAGCCGATTCTTACAGACAAATATTGTATTATGGTTCAGCAACCACTTCTGACCCTGTCTTTTTGGGTGCTTTTGAACAAACGATTCCTTTTACAAAAATGAGTTATTGTTGCATGTTGGGGCTTTTTCGTTTTAAATAATGTGATTTTTTTTATGTATTACCTTACATTCAATGTTAAGTTGTAGTTGGCCCGATGTCGATCATGAACTGCCGCGCGTGTTTAGCTGCGTATTGTAACATTTTTACCGCTTTGTTGTGGTTAAATGGGGTTCGCTCCTGTCTTTACCAACCCAACAATTAATTATTACAGCACGCAACCAATTTGGGCGCTCATCAATTGAAATCTCCCACTCATAGCTAACCAAAGTGTTGTTCAGTTTCAGTTGTAATTTGTGCTACGTTTTTATAAAACAAGAATGATCAATTTTTTAAGCATAGTATAGTCGACCATCATGAGTGCCTCATGCCACCAAAACAGGCCGAATGAGAGTAAATATGCTGCTCCATCTGCTAAGTTCATGGTTAATAGTTCCCTCCGTCGTGTGTACTGCGTTCGACATTTGGTGTGGGAGCACTGATTCCGTGGCCGATGTTGCGCATCAGCTATCCATAAATAGTGTTACTTACATTCGATAAATATGCATGATTGTTAGTTCATGTTAAATAGTGTACCTTCCGTTCAATGATTGGGGTTTACTCTCTCTCTCTCTCTCTCTCTCTCTCTCTCTCTCTCTCTCTCTCTCTATCTCTCTCTCTCTCTCTCTCGCTGCTTTGGTTATGCGCTTAACGTTCTTATCTTATACGGCAATCGCACGTAAACGTGGCTTTTCAAAACATTTACGTGATGTTTCTGGGTTTTTTTTCGTTATGCATTTTCTTTAAATTAATTACTTGATACCGTTTGTCTAAACGTTTCCAATTGTGTTTACGAAAAGTTTGCTCGCATGCTTTCGCGCTTTACAAATGTAAGTTAAACGAAACTGACTAGCGGGCTCCTGGAATAATCGCGCTATCGTTTAGTTGATGATTTACTGTTTGGATGAGCAATGGATGTCGCTGAATAAACTAAAACTCATCCTGTGAATTACCTTGAAAGCAACGGTAAAGGATGTGTTAATGTGTTGCAGAATGGGTTTTTATGTTAAAAAACTGAAAAAATCCTTTCCGGATATATTGCCGCCATTTTACTGATGTGCTTGCTTAGGTTTTGGCCAGTTGTAGGAGTCCTCTCTAACGCAGTCACGGTCGAGAACCCTCGTCTGCCAATCCAATATCACGGCGTTTCTAGCGGACACTTCTACTGCATTGCTACACCTCAATTTGAGCCTTCTAAATCTCCCTTGTCCATGTGAATAACTCAGAAAGAGATCACGCATGATCCGCCTAGCAGAGTCTGGCAAGCTTAGTTGATCGAGTTGATCGTAAAACTCGTTGAACTCGTCATAGTAGCGACTCCTTCAATGTCCATTCCTTTATAAGTATCCAAAGAAACCCTGAATAATCAAGTGAATAGTGGAACTACCAAAGTTCTTTATAGAGTTCCAACTTTGCTCCTCACGATAGGTGTTCTGGGTACAGAAGATTCCTCAGACCGTAAAAGGACTGGTTGAGTCGGTTGTCATTCGACGCAACATAGGTGACATTTTGGACTTCAACTTCCAGAGTATGCCTAAAAAACCTGAGCTGGGTCGTCCGGTGTCGTTGTAATGACGTGACTAACCCAAACACAACCTTAATATGGCGGCCTACTTGTACACTATCGGAAACAAAAGATCTTCAAAGTATGTTCCCACTGCATCATAGAATGGTTGGAACTTTTGATGTTCCATGTAGTCCTTGTAACTGATCAGTCGGTGATGTTAATTGGATCTCCATAATATCATGATATCGACTAGTCTAGTAGATGATGGTTTACACGTACTTAACTAAAGACAGACAAATCTATTATTGTACGTAGAACACATTATGCATTAAAGTCAATGCCAGCTTTTGTGCAGTTCCGACCAGTGGACCACTTACCACTTTACCACTGCAAACTAATCTAAATGTGAATAAACAGTGCTCGGATGGATCTCAATAGGATGTAAGTTTGTCATGTTTGTGCTAAGTTTTCCCATTTCTTGGTACCGTGTATATGATATGTGAGTTATGAGTACGATCTTTCTTGCTTTTGTTTTTTTTACGTTTTGTTTGTGAATAATGTGTTCATGTTGGTACTGATCGTGTGTGATGTGTATGGAGTTGGTGAGAATTTTCCCGACAAGAGGAAAACAAGCAATCCTTTGTGCCAATATTGTGATTTGATTCCGAAAATTCACAAAAATAAAACACTATCTAAGGCTATTCTCTATGTGGAGCAAATTGTGGTGCGGCCTGGTTCCGACAGTTCCTTGTTTAACCTTTGCCCAAAGCCAAATTGTAATCGATCGTGCCCTTGCGGGTGCGCGTGAATGATAATGGTGTGTGCGCGGGTGTTGATGCTGGTGGTGGTGATGATGACACACATAATGGGTGCATGATGTTGCATGATGGTTGTGATGGTGGTGCATATCTGTTCTCTAGGGTCCGCATTTATGGCTGCTTTCTATTTCTATTGCCCTACAAACACGGGACACTCTACACTAGCGTTCAGCAGCAAGCACAAAATGCACTGGGGATTGAAAGCGGTTGGCGCCAAATGTCGCTTTTATATGCTGGAGGGGAAGTTGATGATTCACCTGCTGCGCGGCCGAGGAACAGGTAGAGGTTGTGCGTGATTTAATGAGTGCGAAACCGCGTTATGCCGCGTTTCGGTTGTGCTGCTGCATTGCTGTTTTGCATATCGTTTGGTTATCATTGCTTGTTAGATCAACGTGTGTGTTTAATGCACGTTTTATTGTGTTATTTGTTCATCGCTTTTTTTTTTAATTCGGTTTTGCTTCGATGTCACCACAGTACTTTGTTTTTACGTTTTTCGTTTCACCTTCCATGCTCCCATTTCATGCTAGAAGAATTTGCACATTCATTTGTTATGCTTCGCAAAAGACTGTTTCACGATTCAACTGTTGTTGTTTGCTGTTGTTATGCGCGATCGAGGTTTGGTTTGGTTGGTCTTTGGTGGCTACACACCTTTATCGTTGCTGTTGTTTTCCGTCACTTTGGAGAGATGTTGTTACATCCCTTCGTTCACTGCTCTTCTATTCTGTCGTTTGTTTTCACTTCAATGTTTCCACATTGCTCTTTTGAGACTCCTTAGAAGACTTCCGATTCCGATCAACTTCAAATGTTTTTCTTGTTCCTTTGTTTCGATTATAAGTGGCCAACTGGTTTTTCTTTAAATTTATCTTTCAGAGTTTTAAAGCATTTGGTTGTTTTAGTCGTTTGCATTAGGATAAGAGGGAACACATGCTAGCACTTTTGCACATCGATTTTAATATATGGGACAAATTTGGGAACAATCAGTGCAGGCAGAAAACGAAAATAAACTGCAGAAAAAAACACACACACTAATAAAAACCCCTCAAACAATAAATATTTCCAGCCAGCTTAATGGCTTTTACAGATTTGCTACCACCATGTCTACCACACCTTTTGGGGTAACACTTTCCCATCAACAGACTGCACGTTATGAAAGCAAAGCTGTCGGTCCGAATGAGAGGAAAGCAACATGTACAATTAGCCGATAGACCCAATTTGGTTCATGGTTTACCCGGATCCGGATCATTTCCCGTTGTGCATTCCTATCCCGTCTGGCGATTGTCACACATAGATTACACAAAGGTTATAAGCGCCTATACATACAGACAGCTAAATGGTATTCGTAAGGGTTTGTTGCTTGCCCTAAAGCACCCGACCTATTCCATGTCCATGTAGTTGAATCGGTAAGACTGTGCAAGACGTTATATCACAAGAGTATTAAAACTATTCCAAACCACCAACGTATGTACAAAAACGAAACGAAAAATCATCACATTACCTAAAAATAATGAAATCGAAAAAGGAAGGAAAAGAAATGATTAAAACTATACTAAATTAAAAATGTTTTCAACTAAGAAAACGAAACACAAATAAAAAACAGGCAATTTTTTACCACTTAAAGGTTGTTTTCATCTTCTCTTTATAGTACCTCTTTTATAGTCACTGAATGCACAGCCTTCAGGCGCGTCGGTCAACGTCCTATCGCTGCATGATGTCTCGCCTTTACTCTACCTATTACTGACTGTATTCAACTGAATCGCTGTTTTTTTTTTTTATTAAATACTTAGCTTCTACGCAGTACCGTACCGTAGGCCTTCTCTTAGTAATACTTAACTGAATAGTCGAATGATGATAAGCCTTGTGTACTTTGTTGTCTTTCTCTTCATGTTTTTTTTTATCTCCCTATTTCCCTAAGAAGCCGTTCTGTTACAGAATAAAACAAAACATTAATCTAAGATGAAGAGAAATCGCAAACTTGCCACCCGAGGACCGGCAAACCTCCCACGGGTTGGTTTGAATGAAAAAGGAACAGGGTACAACGCTTTGAAGTTAAGCTAGTAACAGAAAGGCACAAAACAGTATTATAACATACGGCGAGATTGTGTTTGAGTTTGAGCATAAATATTTGTAGTTTCTTTAGGTTTTTCTTCTCTCTTACTTCGCTCCATAGTACATACAGCTAACTAATTCGCTCAACAATAGATTTACGCGGGATTAAAACATAAAACAAGATAAATCTTCAAAAAAAAAAAACACACAGCAGTGCATGCAATTCGTCCCATTTAAGTGTCTTTAAATTGTTCTTGGTACACAGGAATTGTAGAGGAGAAGCGGAAAGATCCTTTACTGCAGTAATAGCTAATAGTTACACAGAAATCAATGTACTTTCTCGTAGCTTCACTTTCGCGCTGCGTCTAGCTGTCTGTTATTCTCTCTCCGGGTGTCCAAATGCAAGCCATATATGTAATAGTGTACCATGTTCCACTTTGTTCCCGTAGTGATTTATAGTTTTGCTGCATTAGTCGAAATAGTGTCCGAAATAGAGTGGTATTAGAGTACCGTGTTCGATCCCGGTGCTTCAAACGCTTCCGGTTCAACTTTTGTTGAGCACTATTATCAAAAACCCCTTTTCCGCCGTTGATCGTTGAGACTCTTCGCCCTCTCTCTTCAATTTCCTTAGATAAATCTGCTTACAGGTCCAGAATGCTTATCAGTATGGCATATGAGTAGTGGTAAAATGGTTTTTTTTTCTACTGGTTGTTGCTTACAACAGTAGTTTGTTCCGAAAAAAGGATTTTAAATAAAATGTCACAAACACTCCGTGTTGTTCTCTTTGTAGCCTTACGAAATTTGTTGTCGATCGTCGTCATTCGTCGTCGTTCCGTATTTACTGTTGCTGTCGTCGTTTTGGTTACTATCTTCGGTGGTAGATGTTGTTGTTGTTGTTGAAGTTGGTTTGTAGCAGCCGTAATCGCAACCGAAATTTGCCGCCATTTCTTCACTGACGTCCATCGGATGGTACTCCGCTTCCTCTCGCTTTTTTTTTACTCGGTCGGGTTACAGTTTTTACTTTACCGGTTGGTTCTTTCACCGTTTAGTCCTTGTGCAATCTTCCAGCATCTTTGGGAGCCGTTTGTCATACGAAATCGAGCTCGGTTCGCTTGCGGTACATTCGTCGCTCCATGGTGCGTTCGAACCACTTCTTCAGCTCGGACACGATGAACACACTCGAGGTGAGCGACACGAGAAAGAGAAGATCCATCGCCGAGAGGGCTTCCGTTTGGAAGACCATCTGGAGCGGCGGGAAGTAGATGACCAGCAGCTGACCGAGCAGCGAAAACCCGACCGCCAACAAGAACATCCGATTCGTAAAGAGCCCGATCTAAAATCGAAGAGCAGACATATGATTACTCCCTTTTTGATTAATCATCAATCTCGCATCTGCGAAACCCACCTGAAACACACTCTTCGTCTGCGATCGGCAGCTTAGCGCGTTCCACATGTCGAACAGCACAAAGCAGGTGAAGGTCATGGTCGTGTCACGGCTCGTAACGCCCGTCCCGTCGGCCATCTCGCGCTGAAACACCCAGAGCGTACCGAGAATGATAATGCCGGCCGACAGCAGCACATTGATGATGAGCGATTTCGAAATCATCGGCTGTTTCACGTTGCGTGGCTTCTGCTTCAGCACGTCCTGATCCACCGGTTCCACGCCGAGCGACTGGGCCGGTGGCCCATCCATGATGATGTTGATCCACAGAATTTGCATCGCATTTAGCGGATTCGAGATGCCCATTAGCGTGGACAGCGCAATCAGCGAAAGGGCCGCAATCGAGGTACTCAGCTGAAAGCGGACAAAGTTGCGAATATTCCAGAAGATACCTTTGCCTTCCTCAATTGCAGCACTGGAAACAGGAAGGAAAGCACATGTCAATCGGATTATTGGCGTGTTTTCTCGCCGATGGCATGCAACTTACATGATCGTGTGGAAATCGTCATCGACCAGGATCATGTCGGCAGCTTCCTTGCACACATCGGTACCATTTTTGCCCATGGCAATGCCAATGTCCGCGCGCTTGAGCGCCACACCATCGTTAACTCCATCACCCGTCATGCCCACAATGTGGCCATTCTGCTGGAGTGCTTTCACGATCGCCAGCTTGTGTTTGGGAGTCACTCGATAAAATACGCTGACCGTGTTGATGATCTTTTCCAGCTGCATCTCATTCATCTGATCGATATCGTGTCCGGACATTGCCTGCATGTGCACGATGTCTAATCCAATTTTAGAAGCTACGGGTAAAAGGAAATGATTTTCATTACAACGTTTGTTTCTATAAAGAAGGTGTAAAACAGAATCAATGGTTGAAAATGAAATTGGAGGAACAGGAGAGACTCCGACTAACAGGGAAAACCCGCATGCTACGCCCAGTTATTCCAGGTAATGAAAGGTCAGAAGGAAGGAGAGAAAGTTGGGTACACATTCCATGAGTTCTTCTATAAAAGCGAACGTTTGCCGAACGGTAGCACAACAATCGCATATTACCCACCGAACCGAACACACACGATGAAGCTGGTAAGCACTACACACTTTCCGGTCGCAAAGTTGGAACAACTCAAAACTAATTCTGTAACTCCCACCCTTGCTCTTACAGTTATTCGCACTCTGCGCGCTGGGAGCGCTACTCCAAGTGTCGATTGCCACCCACGACATCAACGTACCGGTGCTGGTACCGGTGCCACATATCAAGAAGGTACCGATCGGCATCCCGAAGATTGAACGCACCAAGGGCGAGATCATCAAGCATGTACCGGAAGCGATCATCAAGCGCGTCCCCGTCGAGAAGCACGTGGAGGTGGAAAAGGAGGTCGAGGTCGTAAAGCATGTGCCCGTGACGAAGGAGATCGTCGTCGAGCGTCCGGTAGAGGTTATCCGCGAGGTTCCAATCGAGAAGGTAGTCATCGAAAAGGTGGAGGTACCGTACGAGGTGATCAAGCACGTGGAGAAGATCAAGCACATCCCGGTCGAGAAGCACATCGAGGTGATCAAGGAGGTGGAGGAGATCCGTGAGGTACCGTACAAGCGGTACGTCTTCAACAAGAAGCCGTTCCCGGTGCCGTACAACGAACCAGAAGAGGTGCAGGTACCGTACACCGTCCCAGCGCCGGTAGCACCGGTTGTGGCTGTGGTCGAAGCGGAGGAACCCTCTCTAAAGGACAAGTTTCACAATTTGGCCGGTAACTATTTGCCCGACCCGGTAGGATTTTTCAAGAAAATTGTAAAACATTAAGGGAGATGGTTAATGGAGTGAAGCCTTGGAGTAGTTGTGTGGCACGAAGCTTGAATAAAGATATTTATTGAATCCAATTAAAACAGTTGTATTTTTTATCTGCATAAAATCGACTAAACATTCTAATTTTCTGCATTTCGCATAATATATGAAATTATAATAATAATTAAAATGTGAATATCTGTTTAGTATTCATTACATCGAATCTGACCAAACAAAGCGAATTGTATGTCTTAAGTGGTTTGAGATAGAAGGAAAAGTGTGATGCTCAAATGAATATTTGAACAATAAAGAAATAAATAAAAGTAAATAAAAATTCGAAATTGATGTTTTATTGTTGCAGTTATGGGCATACTTTGACACATTTCGTACGACGTCTGCCACTAAATTTCGAAAAAAGAATCATTCCAGCAACGAACTTGTGGTCACAATTAAAACATTCTGTTGGGAATATGTGATTCATTGAAAGGTTCTAGAGTCTACATAACTCGAGTAGCTTTACGTTGTCCTTTTTGGTACCACTGCTAATGAGGACTTAATGAGAATAGGTTAGACCTAGTCGGACTTTTGATGGATCTGGGCGGTCAACTGAAGGGCAACTTCATGTCAACTGATGTACGCTTCTGAGGATAATTTTTTGAAATAATCTGTATTTTTGACATATTTGTGACGACTGCAAATGAAACTATAGTAAAATATTATGTGGAAATAGGATTTGTAATGCTTGGTAGCTATTAAGCCAAGAAAAAGGTTCTGTGCTCAAGCGCTACTCGTTAGAACAAATTGTAACCGAAAAGAAAGCTGGCATTCTTACAACTGTGCTTTGTTCAATTGACAGTAATCAAAATTGAAAATATTTCAAAATGTTTGCTTAATCTTCCATTCTTTTGACTAAAATCAGATCGAAGTTAAATAAAGCCTGGCGCACTATGTGCATTTAGATTATTCGATTGAGGTTAGTGGAAGGGGAAAATAATATCCTTTAGCGACGTTTCTTACATTCAAACAGATAGCACAAGTTATTAAAAATCATGTTAAGCGCCCAAAAGAAGATCACTAAGACATTAGACATTCATTTAGGGTTGTATTCGAAGAGTTCCAAAGGAAAAATAGAAAGAAATCGACGACATCAGCGTAGAGACTTCGAAACGAATAAGGGCAAGAATAAGGGTAACGATGAAGGAAGATTCGTCAAAAAATGGACTGACTTTAGACTAGAGCAACTGACACTTATCTTCATAGCAAGGAGAAGATATATAATATATGATTTTAGTAATGACAAATCTGATAAAAGTCCTCGGCACTTCCGAGATGTGATTCATGTGGATCTCTAGCGAGGTAGACCAGATGCGAGATAAAACAAAGTCTTGAGGACGTCCACAAAAAAGTAAACAAAATCTTGAGGAATCTTTCCTAAAAATTGTTTACAATTCTACTTATCCAGTCGCCTGTCTTCAATGTGATGTTCAGAACATAAAGAGTAGTATATTGTTTTGTCTCCTTAACTTAGTTATGTTAAACTACTATCTCAATTCCGATATCATGATATCATCGATATCGGATATCATCCGATAACCGACCCGACCCGAATTTCAACAGGAATGTTCAATCATCAGATATAACAATAAGTTATTGTAAAAAAACTGAAACAATAAGCGACATACTGATCATGAATAAGAGACAGCAATGTAACATACAAGCAAGAGAGAAAGAGAGTGGCAAAACGAATTGAGCAATTCGGAAAGTTTGCATACCAACGGTTAAGTAATGCTGCTAGATTGCAACATTCCTTTTCACATACCGATCATATAACACGAGTGCGACCCTTGGGAAGTGTACCCTTTGCCCTTCCCAAACACCGGCATACGGTCAGGTATAAAAGCGATTGTTCAATGGTACTCTAACGTATTAACAGTTTAACTTCCGACGAAGGCACATCCTATAAGTAAGCAGCTAGCTGGAGAGATTCATAGCCCACATCATGAAACTGGTATGTTAAAATCCGCACACTCGTACCTTCCAATTGAAGTCTTGCAGACATGTAATTAACTTGCTTGAACTACCTTTACAGGTTCTATTCCTCGCCACGGTGGCGGTTCTGAACGCGTCACTGTCCCAGGCAAAGCTGATCAAAGTGGAAGTACCCGTTGCGGTACCAATCCCGGTCCCGGAGATTCAGCACATCGAAAAGCGCGTGTCAACCATTAAAGAGGTGAAAGTGCCGTACATACAGGAGGTACCGGAAGAGCATGTCGTTACCCACGTGAAGGAGGTGCCAGTCGTCAAAGAGGTACCGGTGGTGAACGAAATTACCGTGTACCGTGATGTGGAGGTCGTTAAGGAAGTGCCGGTTGAGAAGATCGTGCACCGACGCGTTGAAGTGCCCGTAGAGGTAGTGCGCGAGGTAGAACTTATACGGGAGGTGCCAGTGATCAAGGAGATTCCACATGTCAAAGTAGTAAAGGTGATCAAGGAAGTCCCGGTCGAGGAAGTAATTGTCAAGGATCTTCCTGTGGCGGAACCCTATCCCGTGAAGGTACCGATCCATGTGCCCGTACCGGTTCAAGCGCACGAGCTACACCTCACAAAGTTCAACAAGTTCTCCCATTTGCACGGTCTTAAAACACTGCTGGGTTAAGCCCAACCGGTGTCAAATCCCTGAGAGGTTCGTCTCTTGCTTCCCAAAATCCTTCGTTCCCTTCATGTACTGTTCATGTCAATAAAAAGAAAACCTAACTTATTCAACCTATAAAAAAAAAATACTTACCGATTGCCATGGCTGTTTCCTGCGAGTCTCCCGTAACCATCTTCACCAGCACTCCACTCGAGCGCAGCATTTCGATCGATTCTCGTACGAGCGGTCTCGGTGGATCAGTAATACCCACCAGTCCCAGGTATACTAGATCCTGTAGCGATGTGCCCCGTGCAATGGCCAGTACACGCAGTCCTTTTCGACCGATTTCGTACGCTTCCTGTAAGAATTCTGCCTCGTTCTGTTTGTTCAAAGCGATCGGTTGGCCACCGTACCAGAACTTTGTACACTGGGGCAACACCATCTCGATCGCACCCTTCACGAAGAAGATCTCCTCCTTCGTGTTAGCGTACTTTGGCACCGCCTTCACGGCCATCATCTTCTGTTCCGAGCTAAACGGGTACTCTTGAATGCGCAGAAAATTGTCGGCTGCCGAATACTGCCCGTTCTTCATAGCCGCCGCCAGCAGGGCACCTTCGGTCGGCTGTCCGAGCAGTGTGTCATTTTGGATGATCGCATTATTGCAAACGACGCCCGCTTCTAGCAGCTGGTTTATGCTGGTTTTCGCATTGTCCATACTGTTGCAATCACGGATGTGAATTTCACCGTTGTC
This sequence comes from Anopheles marshallii, assembly GCF_943734725.1. Taxonomy (NCBI): domain Eukaryota; kingdom Metazoa; phylum Arthropoda; class Insecta; order Diptera; family Culicidae; genus Anopheles; species Anopheles marshallii. The sequence continues at coordinate 68,188,380 of NC_071326.1, read as the reverse complement.
ATTGTACCCAGCGCCGGTCACGTCGGCCATATAACCGTCGGACGTAATGATGACGGTGACCGTCATTTCGTTCTTTGTGATCGTACCAGTTTTGTCTGAGCAGATGACGGTAACGCAGCCGAGTGTTTCGACTGTTGGCAGTTTCTTTACGATGCAATGACGTTTGGCCATGCGCATGACTCCGAGTGCTAGCGTAACAGTCACCACAATTGGGAGACCTAAAATAAAGAGCATAATCGAAAAAAAAAAATATTGAACCAAAATGACAATTAACATATTCTTTTTAATCGTCGAAAAATTATGAAAACTTCTTATTAATGAATTGGTTTGTTACAATATTCATAAAAGCAAAAATGAGCCTATTAAGTAATCTATTGCATACATTTGGGCGGTTTTAAAACTACGTTTATTTGATTTTTTTTAGGCCAGTTTGGACGATACAAAAAAAACATTTGTTGGCAAAAAAATTTGCTATGAAAATTTGTTTCTTCCATAAACACCCACGACAGAAAAAGGAACTTCAACTCGTAATCTGGCAGCTTGCCAACATTATTCCATGAGTCATCGACTTCATTTCGAGCGTAACATTGAAATTATTTCTTATTCCGGTTTGATTTATTGTAATGCCGGAAGGGGAGTTGAGGAAAAGAAACACGACCATAACTAATACGCTACTCTACTACCCTTGACGCTAGTTGGCGAACGTAAGCAGTAATTCGTTTGTACCATTTATCACTGGCCAAAATAGCAGCGATATTAGTGTGGGATGTTTGGTAGTGATGCTTGTCGCGTGATTGTACTACGATGCTGCGAAGAAACTTCACTTTCGTGACTTACCTTCCGGGATGGCGGCCACGGCCAAGCTGACGCTGATGGTGAACATTTCCACCAACGGTTTGGCCTGAATCCAGCCGAGCAGCATTATGGCGCCGATGATGCAAAAGGAGTAGAAGCTTAGCTGGGCACCGAGAATGTCCATCGATTTTTGCATCGGCGTTTTTGGCGCTTCCTCTGCTTGCATCATTTTAAAGACTTCGCCGAACTCGCTGTTTTCGGCCGTGCTAACTACGATACCCTGTGAAGAGGGAAACAAAAAGACATTTCAATCATCGACGATATACTTTTCATGGTAAGCGTGTCGTACCTTTCCATTACCACACCTAACTAGCGTGCCCATGAAGGCAATGTTCTTCATGCTGGCATGATTCTTGGTGTTGTTGGCGTTCAGTACCACCTCGACGCTTTTGCGCGCCGGCTCCGTTTCGCCTGTGAAGCTCGACTCATCGATCGACAGATCGAACGCTTCGAAGATTCGTATATCGGCCGGTACGCGGTCGCCCACGTTGAGGTACACGATATCACCTGGTACGAGATTTCTAGCCAGAAACGTTTCTAGTCGTCCTTCTCGTAAGCTGAATAATTAAAGAGAAATTCAGAGACATTGAGATTTTGCACGGCATAAATGTGTTGTTGAATCCTCACCAGTGACATTCGGGAGGGACCAGCTTTTTGAGCTCCTCCAGACTCTTCTCCGAGCGATACTCTTGAATGAACGCAACCGTTACGACGATAATGATCGCAATGGTGATACTGATCGCATCATCAAACTGTCTCATACAGGCACTCACGAGGGCGGAACCTGCAAAACAAAAGGAGAAAACGAAAAATCATAAATAAACTCGTTTCATTCCGTTTCGTGGTGATTTCATCTCTTACCCAGCAGTAGAAGGATCAGTGGATTTTTAAACTGCTGGACATACTTCATCCAGGGTGGCTCATCGTCCAGTGCGTTCAGTTCATTGTAGCCGACGATCTTGGAGCGACTGTTCGCCTCCGACCATCGGAGCCCGGTTCGGACATCGACCCGTAGGCGGGCAGCAACCTCCTGTGCCGAGTAGGCCGACGATTCGGCCGTCGACAGGAGCATTTCCTTATCCGCGTCCGTGTCGTTTGTGGTATCTCCACCGCCTCCGCCACCACCACCACCGCCTCCGGTGTCTATAGCACCGCTCTGTGAAGCAAAAAATGCAATGGCATAGAATTAGTAAATGGTGCGTTATGAGATTGATACTGCATTAGTAAAGGAATATTAAATATAAAAACCGTGCCGGACGGGAGAAAGCGAAACGGGGGAGAAAGTTGAAACAACCTCTACAAACTCTGCGTATAAATTTGAACTATTCGTGAGTTATCAGGGATTTAAAAGTGGAACGGCACTGTTAGGTAAAATGTTAAGAGCTTTCATCAATCAATCCAAATCAAACAGCGGAGGAAACACGCAAATAGCAACAATCGGCATAACAATTTCCTTTTATTGGATGTGCAAGTTAGTATTGACACGTACAATAACATGATAATTTTTATACGATAATGTTTGATTATAATACACTAATTTTGGTTTTCATAGGTCTTCTTAGGATAAGGCGAAACACAAAAGCAGCGGAGATTTTGTAGATTTTAGTCATTATTATCGGTTGCACTTTGCGATAAAATAAAACAAATCCTACCGGCATTTTCTCGTGTCGATCCCTGCTTGACGAAACAGTTGCTGCTGTTACAACGACACGCAAGTATGTAAAAATTTAGCTGTGTAAATTTGAAACCGAGATCTATTGCTAATCTGATATTTTTTTGCATGCGGATTGCATACTTTTAGGCAATGTCCTGCCTTTCACTAATTTTAATGATTTTTTGTCATATTTCTCAAATTAAGACACGCTTATCATCACTTATTAACTTAAAACGATTAATAAAAGCTTTTCATGAATTCTTTTGATCAAAAGCGATTAAAAGTTCGTACTGGAACATTCAACTAGTCGTCGGGGGAAGTGATTGAAGCGAGCAAAAAATGTGTGTTTTTTGTTATAAATAAAACAGCCATAGACTTCTTCAGATGTTGTCAAGCCTAATAAGAATGTTGCCGTACACTTGGGCGAATTATGAACTCAACTTTGTAGCCATATAAGTTTCCACTCAACTCACCCTACGAAGTGCATCATAGCAAAAAAAAACTTTCCTGCACAAAACTTTCACCGCTATCTGCAGCGTACATGTTACACATGGGAGGAAGATCATGAAACGACGACATGTTTTGTCTCCCCATGGGTATCACACACACACTTTTCTACTTGCTTTCGGAGTTCTGTCACGGTAGTGATAAATTTTGCATATTTTTGTGCCAGGCAGGCGCGGGCAAAACAATCTTTCGTCGGTTTCAGCAGACGTTACCAGCGTAAGTGCGTGATGCGGAACGAACTGTAGTTGCAGGGAAAGAAGTTAATAAAATATATTCCACAGAAAGGTGTGCGACAAATGTTGCCTCTTTTTCCTGTTTCTTTTATTCGATGAAGGGTTTTCTTCAACTCATCCACGGTGAAGGATATATATATTACATTTAGCAGCACTGCAATTTGCTGTAAAATATGCATCCTAACGATCGCGCTCAGGGCGAGGCGAAGATGATGGATGAGTCAAATGCATGCGTTATGATAGCATGATAAAACGGGCTGTTATACATCCATTATGAAAATTAGATACGTTCTTGTCAACGTGATGAAGTAAATTTTAATAACTGCTTTCATATAGTGTCGTAGACAAATTTTGTCACATTGGAAACTTAATTTAACACCGATTGCCAAGGAAATAGTTTCCTTGCAAATGTAGTCGTGCTTTGTATGGCCGCTTGCGTACACTCTCTAAACAAATGTTTGCTTTCCCTTTAATGAATGCCAGATACATTCGCTTCGCTGTACCAGGTGTGCGTGAAGATACCAATGACGGCCACGATGAGCACAAGCTGCTGTAACAGTACGTCATTCGCAAACACGGCAGGAGCTTAAGGATTCCAGAAAATATAAATTGGCCCACGTCATTACGGTGGTTGGTGGTACACTCGGGGCTCGGTAAAATGCTGCGTGTCCTGGCTGTTGCTAATGAGCGGTACGATTCCTACGCAAGGAGTTTGACTCCTTTTTGTAGTTGAGCAGGTTAAACACGGAGGTGAAAATAGAAATTATATAAATGTGTCCAATTACTACTGTCTTATAAAGCAGCAGGATGTATCGTGCTTGATGGATTAAATTCTAAGAGCGTTGGAAGGGAACCGTTCCTTCATTAGAGCGGAGAAGACTTGCAACCGAAAGTGTGTGAGTATTGTTTTCTCTCTGAATTAAGGTTACTTTAAAACAATTACTGAGTTTTAGGGAAATACTTTAATAATTTTCCTTTGTTAAAATACATAGGAAACAGTGTTTTCAACATCTCCTCCTTTGTTTACAAGGTAGAATAGCCCTTTTCCGTTCCGTATTATAACGTAAAGCTGTCTTTATTCTTTCGGTTACGGCTCTTAATCGTTCAATCGAGTACCTCGTTCGTATAAGACGAATTAATTCGCATGCTTTCGCACTTCACAAACGTTCTTTTACCGCAATCGGTAATCGAATAATGGCGTTATGAGATCGTTTCCATCCATCACCCGTCGTCGCGTGTCAAACGCACGGGCCGGACACCGTTGGGCCCCCCTCCCCCTACCAGGAGCCGTTCCGCGAAAGTAATGTTCAATTTGCATACCGCTTCCCGCGAGGTACGGTGAGATTTCCCAAGTGGAAGCTTGAGCACCTTGATTGGAAAAAGCCGAACGGCGAGGTAGGTCCCTTTTGTAACGCGCGTTGTTTTAGTTTTGTTCGTTTCGTTTATTTTTTGCACTTCATTTTACATCTTTCGCTATGGACCATAGCGTAAGGCTGATTGCGGATTTGCAAGCACACTAGCGACACTAGTAGATGGATGCCCATTTTTCAATCACGATTGAACTACCAGGCGCCTCCATTGTCTGGTTCAGTTGCAATTGCATCAACAGGCTTCCCTTTTGTGGCATATTTCTTACTACAGAAAAAAACCTCCATCCATCTATCAGACCACTCTTCAAGCGGACGGAAAAAGCCGATCCACCGTCAGGTTTCGTTACCGCGGATTATTTATATGGGTTGTTTTTATTTTCTTTAATTTTCCAAACCGATAATCTTATTTTTTTCCCCGCGGAAAATAAACGCACACAACACCAACCACTCTGGAATGGGATCAGCTTCACAGGCTGAGGCCCACACGCACGCAGGGCTAGCGGTGGTTGTGGTAATGAAATTTTTATAATTTAATCCACACCATCATGCTTTTCCTATCGTCGGGACTGCTCGCTTTTGGGGCGAGCATAACAGCGCGCGACCGTGGGTTGTGTTGTGTTCGGTTCCATAGATGTCCACAGTGCCCGCATAAAGCTCACAACCTGTTCTCATGGCATCGGAAGCGATAACGATGCTTTTTCCACTACAGAGCAAAAGGAAGCTAATGACTTGCCGGGGCGACTACATACAGAGTGGCGCCAGGACACAAAAGAATCCTTTATACGGGACGACTTCAACTGGGTGCCGGAGGAGGAAGGGCGGGAGGGATTAGCGATACGTACGGACCAGAGTAAAATTTGAAGTTGAAAGAGTACTGAACTTTACCCACTAGCTTAAGGCCGGCGCGAAGGAGACAAACAGTATCTGAGAGAGGTACACTTTTAATTAGTATGTATGTGTACTACTTGCACCGACCGACCTGAAAACGGACTTGCAATCGTGCCAATCGTGCCAGTGGCTTACGGAATGGAAATAGAGTTCCTGGCAAGGAGGGATATATATTTTTGGCGATGATGAAGAATAATTTTGTCCGGAACCCAAAAGCATAACTTTTCACAGGAAGTCGACCAAAGCGACCCGTTCGGACGTTTCGAGCACGGTGAGAAGTTCTTCATTTTCACCGAGTGCCCTCAGCTTTTCCAGCCGACCGAACAACAGCACCCTTATTTTAAGGGGGTGAAACTTGTGAAACCAGAACCAGAAGGTTTGGCGAGTAAATGAATTAAAGCTGCTCCGCTGCAGTGCTTGCTGGTGACGTGACCAGGATTGGTGAACTTTCCATGGAGGGTGATGGCCCGGAGGGCGCAGCCCCGAATACGTCATGACCTGGAGGTGTTGGTGTGAAAATGTTGGCCTGATTGTTGTTGTGCTGCCAGTTTCTTTTCATTCCGTCCCATTCCTGTTTCAGTCTTGTTAGTTCGTTTGCATAATTGATAAACTGAACTGTGTCCGCCCCGTGTGAAGTGAATGTTTTTCGGGGTGAATAAGTTTCTGCAAAACATCACCGGAAGGATGGTACCGTGTGGGCTATGAGATAAATTTTTCCCAGTAGGACGAAGTGAGTGGTGGTCCGGTTCTTATTTGACCAGCAATTAGAAGAAAGAGAATTCATTGGGGCGAATTGTGATGGGACAGTGTGCTCCGTTGAAGTAGAATTTTACTATTCACGCAACAATAAAAAATATGAACGATGTGTTAAAGTTATTCTATAAATAAAACTTGCTTAAGAAAAAAAAGCTTATCCTCAGTTCAGTGCTCCTTCAACAGGTGCAGATGCATTAAAATCGTCTGTAGAGACGACGCGCAATTTATGGCTTTCGTGGTTTGCGCCTGACAACAAAAGAAGAGAGCATAAAAATCGTATAAACTTCAGGCGCACACTCACTCACGGCGTATTAGCACTTTATTTCAAGCGAATTTGGAAAAAAGCACACAAAACTAGTGGAATGATAAATGACAAATGTTTACCAGTGGCAGGCGGTCACAGCTGACGGGTTCTGGTACGACGAACTTTACCAATCATGCCAATTGGACTAAAGATTCGTGACAATGCAAATTTGTAGACGGAGGTGATTGGGAAAATCAGCTTTGGGTCCGATTTAAGTGCATGGAAAATTATATCCCTTTCCCAATTGGATAAGCTGTAGCTAATCTTGTGGGATTATTAATTCATATTAATCTTCAGTGATGCTTGATTCCAATAATGAGTTGACTCTCAAGAAAAAACAAAGATTCCTCAAAGATTCTTGAATTCCCGTCGATTCGATCGATCCACGAAAAACGATTTATAAATCTTTCACTATTCTTAAATCTGCAAGGAGTCATGAATCTTCGAGATAAAGATTCAGAGTAACTCATTCAGTTCAAAGACTCCTTCAGAGTCATGAAAGTCAGCCAGAATCACTCAATAATAATTTTAATCACTTTCATAGTTATTTTATTATGTCTGGATTAATAATTCCATCGACTATAAACGATAATAGTATTTTTTTTTAATATTTTAAAATACTTCAATCACAATAACACAATTAACAATACGTACTATTTATTGTTTTGACATTTTTAAACTGTCAAAATATAGTAAACAGATCCTAGTGGCGCCATCTGTTGGGAAACGGTTTAAGTTTTCATTGTAGTTGTACTGTACTTAATTGTAGTTGTAGTGTCTGTCTGTGTTGTAGTTGTGCTGTCTTAAAATAAATTTTAAGAAATTCTCATACACTTACTGTAAGGTTTTTATCACAAACCCGTAGAAACAAAAAGCACAGTGAAAAAACTGTAGATAAAATTCTGTGCACGTTGTTGCTCCTGGAATCGGGCGTCATACACAAATCCGTTCGCACGTTTGCGGTCAAGGACTTATACTACCAGCCGGTCGGAATGGGATTTGCAGATAGGAGCGAACGATACGTTCCTGCCGGTGTACAGGATGGAAAACTCCGACGACCGTCCAACCGAAACGGGTTCCTCTTGTCGCTACCCCTCTAATTACGGCACAGGACGACTCACGCAAACAGCTTTCGCAAACACACGGTTTTTCTTGCTCTCCCCGAAACCCATTTTCCAGCGGGTTGTTTGCGTTCGCTTCCGAGTGTTACCCCAGTGCTTGTCCCCTACCAAATCGACACCATAGCCCCCTTTTACCGTTCGTAGAAGCTACGAGAAGGGGTTGCGCTAGCTTAAGTGGTCACGGGAAAACAATTCTCACCCGTTAACGGTGTCGGTCCCGGATGGTCGGCGGAAAATCTCTCGCACCGAAAAAGGACAAAGTTTTATCTTGCCGGCCGGTCGACAAAATAGGTGTGACCGCAGCAGTTATTTTCCCGTTCATTTTCAACATCCATTTTCTTCACTGGCGTGCTGCGTTGTGTTGTGTTGCGTTTGGACTTGTCTGGTGGGTTGAGCTACTTTTCCGACTCATTTGTGTACCGGATGGATCCGCGGTATGCTACGGTGTTCCGGTTCGGTTTCGAGGACTGCTTTTCGAAGCTTCTATTTGATTGTGGTCCTATGCAAACTTTCCACCAACACCATCGTCTGCCTGGCGAGATCATTTTTGTGAGTGGCACAACAACAGAGTTGCCTCAAACAGGAACGGATAGACAAGATTAGATGATTCGAATGTAAATCCTGCCAGGCTCGAAATATAAACTGTGCGGGAGGAAACCGGCCCAGCATAAAATCAGCATAAATTAATAACCTAAACTAAACTTCTTATTATATTTTTATCTTATTACTAAACAAAGCAGTATATATTATTTTCCATTTAAAGTACACTACTGCAGGAATGACAGTATAGTGGCGGTAGTAGTGAAGACAGAATAAGGTTAATCTTCCCTGAAACACGTCCGCTAGCAGACAATATCGAAAACGCAAAAGTCACGCAATTATCATAATTTACGGAGCTGGTTATTCCGAGCAAAAAGCTTCCTCGAAATTAATTTGTGTTTATGTGTGCGTCTTTTTTTGCTAGCAGACTAAGAAAATTAAATTCACATCCGTTGTAGTATAGAGTGACTTAACTAGACGACGGAAAAAGGATAGATGGAAACAATTATGCTTTCCCGAGAAGGAGGGTAGAGTAGGCGCAGGATTTTTCCACACCAACTCCCTTTATTCAGTTTAAACACGAAGAGATATTCGATTTTCAGTTGCATTTCCGATGAAGCAAAGCGAAAAACATGCAAAACCGGGAAAGCTAACCTTTGAAATACCCGCCGACAACAGTTGACGGCTACTGGACATAGTAAAGCGTTGCAGCTATGGAAAGGATTGGCAGAGAAACAAACAATTGTTGAAGGTGATAAATAAAAAAACAACACAACATTAAAGTCTGCAGTACAGATGTCTCGGTGGGGTCGGAAAGAAACAATACATTAAAAAATCTTGTTTCAACCGTGTGCTGGAGAGAGAGTTACTTCCACTGACAAAAAAACAACAACATGGATACATCCTCGTTAAGGGCGGAATTGCTTTCACGAGGGGTGGAAGAATTGTTTTAGCAACTTGCTTTTTTGGTTGTTAAGCTTACTTTCTTGTGTGTTTATGTCTCTTTCTCTCTCAACTTTTCTCCCCCACCTCCCACCAACAGTGACATGAAAAAGCGCAAATCCAATTTATGTTTTCGATTCCGGGCTGGGGTTGCTTTTGCTGGGCAGCTTTCCTAGCAGTAGAAAAGTTTTTCTTTTCCCCGTTTCCTGCGGGATGGATAGCTTTTCACGAGCAAATAAGCATTGCTAATGCTGCTGACTTTTTTACTTGCTCGAAGATTTTTCCATCCTTGTTTGCTTCGTTTTTGCAACAATAGGGTTCCACAGTAAGTTTTGTTGCTTTTCTGCCATTTGGTTTGGTTTGGTTGTGTGAAAAATGATTTGAACGGTATCGTACTACGGGTTCCGTTTAATCATTCTGTCTGAGCACCAATAAACGTTTCGGCGCCCCTTTTGCCGTAACGTCACGTCCTGTTGCATATCTTTAGGCGCTTGTTTTCTGCCATTAGGGAGGGCTTCTTTTGTTGTGGCCCGTCCATAATGGTGCGGGTGATGATTTTCTCCTATTACGCTTTGTCGGATACAAGCAACAATAGAGTTGCTGATGATGAGGTTAGATGTATTTAAAAAAAATATAGAAATAGAATACAACAACTTGCAGTGGAAAATAAAGCAAAGAAGTGGGTTTTTTTTAAACAATTGAATCCCATTCCCTACTTAGTTTCAATGATTTTATTGTTTAAAGTGCAATTAAAATACTAACATTAGATACACCGGACGCGATAAAAGAGGGCAAACACATTTTAAACAGCCAAAGCCAAATTATTTATGTACAAATTAATCTTTAGCACCATTTATTTCCACACGTTTTGCGATTTCCATCCATCATTCCAACCTCAACCAACATCTGCAAATGAAAAGCTGTCCTTGCGCAAATGCACCTTGCGCTCCCCAAACTCTGTTGATGCCGTGAACCAGCGAAGAAAGAAAATTTCCCTTCGCAGCTGATCCCGAGCTGATGGATGTCTTGCACTTGTTTTTACGTCGTTTACAGACGGAAGACGTTTTTTTTTTCTTCTCGTACTTCTACCATCAGTGCCAGCATTGAGGTGATGGTATTGTTTCATGGCAGTAAGGACTGTTTGCCAGCTCGTTAACCGCTGCTTGTGCTAATGGCGTCAAGGCACCGGGCAGAAAGCCACTAGCTTCGAGAAACGCGAGATAAAGGATTAAATTTGCCCGAAGTGAACAGAAGCAACAACAGCATAGCAAAAAAATACCCAAACGCGCAGAAAACTAAGCTGACTTTAAATGGTAAGGATAATAGGTAAGGCGCAAAAAATGAAAATGTAATAAAAACCAGTCTGCCGGGAATTAAGGGGAATGTGTTACAAAAAAAAAAAAATTGCAATAGAGATTAAGCGAATGTAGCCGATTCCCATTTTCTGCCAACTTGATCCTCCCGTAGCGGCGAAGCGACAGTAATGAAAGTGCACTAATTGCAGTTGTGGTTACTAAATTAAATGAAACCCTGCAAGGGTTCCTACAGGGGCAAGAAAATTGGTTGATGATTGCAAATGCACTTTTGTGAGTTCATTCCAGTTTAAGCAGCATGAATGCAAAATTTAAACGTTTATTGCAATGTCGTGAACTCTTCTATCCCGTTTAAAAAGGTTTCCGTATTCCAAACGGAACCGAGAACTGTTAGTAATGGTTGGTAATTAAAATATATTTCCTAAAGTAGTACTAATCCTGGCTGATATGACCATTATGAACCAGAAAATATCTTATGTTAGTAATTTACATACTGTCTATGGGTTTAATTGAGCATGCAACTCAATTTATATGGTTGTCGATATGGTTGTTTTAATTATCGCTTCATAATATTATTTTTTACATTATCATCTTTGCTCAGGAACTCACAAGCATAGGTTTATTTTGCGCCCTCTATCGGATTTTCTGAATTGTTCGTAGTTGTTGCAAGTGGGTAAAAAAAGTTGATCTCTTCATTATTTAATTTTATGCTAAAAGCATTAGCACACGGAAACAACATAACAGAAATTTTGCTGTATTTCCTTCAACATTCTTATACAAAGTTCGATAAAAAAAGATTCCCCTCCAACAGCGCCCTCTATCGGATTGCCTTAACAATTACTAACAGTGCCTACGAATGAATTAGTTTTGTTAACCATTTTGACAACAATTTTATAAAGCTGTGTAAGAAATTTTAGATCTCTTCCTCTCTAACAATTTCCATTCGTTTAAGAAATTGTTATTACTTAAATAAACTATAACTGTATGCAACATCAGGTTTCAGAAATAACTTAGGGTAGATTGTTTAATTTACTCTACATGCACAAATTCAACCCAGCTTTTCAGCATTACATTTTCATTGCTGTCATAATTTCACACACGATTTACAGCGCAAACGAAGCACGGTAAGTCGATAAAGGCACTCTACACTCGCGTAAAATGAACGCGCTTCCCGACGCCGTGGTGTGCTCCAAAATGAAACACAAAGCGCCACAACGACTAAGAACGGAAGGAAAAAGGAGCGAGACTTTCCCTCGGATGGGTTGGTGGGGAAAAAAACCCCACGTGATGCTTTTTCCGCTAGATAATCTTCCAGAAATATGAGTGTACGACTTCCGCCGGCGCATTAGTTTGTAGTACCTAGGTCAGGAGCTGAACTGTACCAAAGCTCCCCGGGCAAGGTTTGCCATAAGCATAGCGCACCAACACAAAAAATAAAAGCCGGAATGCGAATGTCCCCAGGGTTTATTTTGCAATCCTACACACATCATATGAACTATTCGCGAACAGTCGTCCACATTTGAGAGTCCAAAATTGAAATGGTACTCGTATCTCAGAGTGGCATTTGAAATTTGTGTTACAGTATGTGTGCATACAGCCAGCTAGTGTATCGGTGTGTGTGTTCGAGAGAGAGAGTGAGGATGTTAGTGAAAAGATAAAATCATAGGAAACCCCTACCGAATCGGAAGGATCCACCACCGCTGGCCAGCCATCCTATACCGGCCCCCAAAAACGGTAGGCAAAAGATATTTTAATTAAAGTTCCGGTGGATGAAAAATTTACTTCACTCCCTTCACTTCCCGTTTACTGCCCACCATAAACCGCCAGGTCGGTGCGGGTTTGCTTTTTACGAACATGAACATTTTCACATCGTCGCGGTTGAATTGTCCTTGTGAACCATTTTCACCAACCGTCCCGAGACGGAACCGCAGTGCTGGAAGAAAATTTCGAACATTTCAAATTGTTGGCAAAATATCTCAATCAACTTTAGCTACGCTATGAGAGAGAATCCGACGTTTGGCTCGCTATACTCCAGTAGGGTTTTCTAAGTCTAAACCTCAATGTTAGGTTTGAAGCTGGGAAGTTGAGAGCACCTGGCAAGGTTTCGGAGTACTCCACCAAAAACCTCTGTATTGAGTGTTTTACCACCGAGTTCTGTGGCGGTCTGGGACCAAAAACTCGATATAATCTGCAGCCTTGCGATTTATTGGCTGAATGATGATCTTTTGAAGTTGGTGAAGAAATTTACCCATCGGGCAATCTTCAACTTCCGGCGACTCTTCAGCAAAACCGGCATGAAGCAACATGATAGTTACGAGAAATGTACATAAAGCAAAGTTCTATAACGAAGGCAAAACAAATCCCATGCCTGGTTCTAGACTTTGTCGTAGAGGTGGAGGTGCATTTTGAGGTTGATTTTCAGCACCAGCAATCCACAACCAGAAGTACTGATAAAAGGGAATTTATCCATCGGTTAGCAACTCACTCCTTTCGTTCGTGGCACAACCTGCAGCAGGAGATTGATATCTTTCAACCATACGCTCTGCCGTCGTCGTCAGTATCTTTAATGTTTTCCTTTTATCCCATGTACGCGCTGCAGGGCTTTTAAAGGTGCGTCGTTAGCAGGTAATAGTGGATCGGAGTGACGCTGTTGTACGGTGCCTTTCCAAATTCTGATGGATTACTATGAGCGTATTTCATCTCTTTTTCTTCTTACGCTAGCAGAGCGACCTGAAAGTGTACGAAAAGATGGTTCACGACCCTAACCTCAAACATGAATTCTACGCCATACACACACCCACCAGGGTTTAGTGTACACGCTGGTTGGATTTTCCCAGATACCATCGTCAGCATAATTCGGCGGCACCTTAACGAACTAAGCTGCCGGAAGGATCCTTTTTCATTCCATTGCTTCGTGTCGTATCAGCAGTGGAACACAGCTTCAAACCGGTGTGTGGTAGGAACACCTGTTGGATTTTTCGGTAGGACACATATTTCATTACCTCCAGCCAGAACAGATGTCAACGTACGGCGCCAAGGCGTCTCCCACCCGACGCTGAGTTTGGGGATTCTCTCCCCAACTTTAACGCTGACAGGACGATCCATCCTCCATCCCGGGCACGTTCGGATTTCAAACCGGAAATGAAGTTAACCCACGAACCCGAATGTTTTCAGCCACGCCACACAAAAATACAAACTCCCAGCGCACAATCACACACTGGGAATTACGGACCACGCATGTGTGTGAGGCTGCTGCTAAATTGAATGCGATGAGTCCACCATTTCTTGATGGAAGTAGAATTAGATGTAATTTTCTTCTACTCACGTTAACTGTTCGGGTTTGAGCAGTGCCATTAGCATTACATTCCCAACCGGCAGGCAATTTCTCCCCGTAGGCGTCAATTTGTCATCACATTTTGGGGTGAAACAGCACAAAGGCATCGAGTGCCGGAAAGGTACTCGATGTGTTAGACCTTTCTTAGCATGATTTGGGCTTTCCTAGAGCAGGGCATCCAATTGTGACGAGATAAGCCGAAACAGAAAGCACTTACAACTGACAAGGGCGAATGAAGAGCCGGTTGCTAATTTGAATATTTTATTAGATTCACCTAGACGAGAAATTGTGCCAGATTTTTCACACCGTGTGTACATAGGTGGAGAAAATATATCAGCACAGAAGGAAACGAATCGAACACGATTGGAAATAAATTTCGTCGAACTGACAAGGTGTTCAGACAAACATTTCTCAAGAATTCGCATTCGCCTCAGGATACCTCTATCAAAGTATCGTACCTTTGGAAAATATTGCAATGTATTAATCATCGATGGTTTTTTTTTCGACGAAAAACCGAAAGCAAAAACGCAAAATTATTAATACATCTTTCATCGAACCAAGCAATTAATAGAAGACCTTCCGTGAAGTGGTGAAGTGAAGCACCACAATCTTGAGGAGTCTCATAAAAGATATAATCCCAGTATGATGAAAATCGTCCTTTTGGATATAACTTTGAAGGCAGTGAAAATATGGCTGGAACTAGAAAAAAGCAACGTTTTCTTAACGAATTGCAATATCCATAAAAATGGTAACGTCACAGAGGCGTTACTTCGAAAATCTCGCTTGAATAAGTTATTGGTATGTAGTAGTTCAGTTCATCGAGGCTCAAGCGTCATCCAACTTGCTTACAAATCTTATCTTAGAGATGATTGTAATTTGGAAGCTAGAAAAGGAGAAATCTGACCCGAATTGTATAAAAAATGGAATAGTTGTTTCCTGCTAGTAGTTTCCTGTTGACAGGTTCGGGTTGATGTCATGGAAACGACAATGTCCTGTAATGACACTCAAGAACGTCCACAGAAGTGACTGAAGTAGCTTGATATCAGCTTGATGCAGCAATCATGATGCCCTGACCTATTTGAGTGAGCTGGGCAAGCGTTCAATGAACTGAGCGTTCAATCAAGCACAGTAGCTCAAGACACAGCACAAATGACATCTTCAATGCCTGATAAAGGCATTGACATCTCCAATGCCGGAATCATACACTAAGTCAGTTTTTTTTGTATGCGTTTTGAAGTTTCCAGGCTAATGACAAGCCAAATGACTAGCCAAGTTAAGCCTAGGAAAAAAAGGATTAGATTGTGTTCCTAATGAAAGCTTCGCTCAGCTGCTCGACAAACGTCAAAACAAAGAATTTTGCCGGTTGATCTGAACCAGGTTAGGCCATGTTTCCCGTATGCGAAAAAGGTAAACAAACATTTTTAATGAAAACGAGTGATAAAGGATTATTTTAATAATCAGACTTATGAATTGCTTCAAATGAATTGAAATTAAAGTTAGATTTCTAAATTTTATTCAATTTTTCTAATTATAATTCCGCAGAGATCCCTTGTGTCATTATTTATGTCAAATTGCGCGGTATCTGGATTATTTGACAGGTACAGGCTAACTTATAGTATGATCTGCCCCAAAGTCTGATTAAAGTATCAAAAGTCATATTTTTAGTGTGTTCTTATCACTCTACCAGTTTATCTCTTCGCGATTGATACGAGAGGAATAAATCGATCCGTTTGTTGACAGAAGAGCATAATCTTTATGCTCCATTTCCACCAAACATATCAACAAACAACAAAATGGAAAAATAAAAAAATTATGCAGTTACATTTTTACAGAACGTTGCGCGTTTTTTCGCAATCACCGCGCTTATCGTGTAAGCAAATAAGCAAAGCCACACACATGCGGATTTGACCTACCCACGGTCAGTTTCTCACTGACGGATCTTCAATACATCCCACAACAACAGTAATTGTAATCGAACTTCGTGCCAATGTAATACGCATAAAAAAATAATCAGTAATCGAATATGTCTCCGCGGGCGGCCCGATTCTCAGCCCAGGAGATGCGGCGTAACAGGGCGTTATCAAATTGCAATTGCCCAACAAATGGTTCGTTTTGTGCCGTAAAACGTGCTAGTGTGACCGCATGGAGTGAAACGTTTACGTACGTTTCTTACTACTGCCAAGGCAGGCAATTCCGACCAGGTGGCGTGATTGTAACACGATATCATAACGAGCTTTATAGAAAAGGGGAAGTGTGGTAATCGGTAACTCTCGTTAGGGCAATGATTTGCTTTTTTTGAAGATTTGTTTGTTAAAATATTTATTCCAATATTGTATTTGTACCTTATGCATGATAGAACTTTCATGGGAGCTGATAACAAAACAAAAACTCAACGCACTGAATGGAAAACAATTGCATCAGAACAAATATTCCATTTGCAGTGCTATTTGATCCCTCGACGGACTGGTGAGAATGCTTTGGCCCAAGATGGCAATAATACTTCGCTTTACACCTCATTAGGCAGCAAATGTTTGTACGTGTGCGCTAGAAATGAAATACACGTTCTACAGAGCCGCAACAACTTATCATCACCATTTTCTGGCTGCCAAAGATGCGGATGACGATGATAGAGCAAAATGTGCACAGTAGGGTAGTCACATTGTTAATCCACGAGTAAGTACGGTGTAATCCATACCATGCTTGTTTCTTAGATTACAAGCCGTACCAGCGAAAAGTGGGTAGCTTATGAATGCATCATTACCTCCATAAAACCGTAATGGAACAAGGGAGGAAAAATAAATTAAATTAAGTTACACAACAAAGCCTTACTAAGTGAATATATAATAAAATGGAAAACTTATCAATCAATGTGGAATGGAAAATTCTTGGAAATTTAATTACAAAACCCTCCTTGCGTAAGAAAAGATCTCTCTCCCTGGTACTGTTTGAATGATCAATTCGATTAGAATCTCAACAAGGTAGTAATTTTCGATCCATACCCATGACGGACATCAACTTGTTTTTAGATGCAAATTGAATAATTAAAAAGGATGAAAGACGTCTGACATAATCGAGCGAACAGAAGGCGCTTTGGCCCTGTAGCGGAGCATGGGAAATCGATTTCCTTTGTGAAGATGTTCCACCGTGATAAGGCTAAGGTATCCAATTGGTGAAACAAGAATGATTGGACATGAATGTTTAATAAGTTGCACAAAACAGTAAATGATATAGTTTTTTCCATTTGTTTTTTGTAAATGGAAATAATTGATTTGGAGGTTTTTGGGAGGAGGAGCTCTAGTGGGAATTGGTGGAAAATGATTATTAAAGCAGTAAAGCTATTAATTGAAATTTAAGCAAAATTAGTATTTATAACAAACATTGACAAATTTGTAAAATAATCTGTAACATTTCACTTCCTGTGCATGCACATATCAAGTCGATGCCATGAATTTAGTCTTTATTAATATTATGTACATCAACTTCGTTATTAGCAATCACGGCTGTTCATTAATCATTCATAACATTAAGTTACCAATCAGTATGCGCGCCTCGCAGCGAACTTGCTCCGCTATGCTGTTACGCTTTCGCGACAACAGCTGTAACAAATTAGCACCATTTTTATTAGCATCGACCACTTCATTCTAGCCAAGCTCAATCTATTTACAGGAAAAAAAAGCAACAGATTGTTGTGACACATAAAGCCATTACTCAGTGGTAAAGCTGACAACATTCGGTCCATATTTTCTCACGCTGGTTTTGTTTCAACGAGTTCAACACACAAAACGCATGACACATTGATATCAACGAACCGGCCCTGTCTACCAACTTCCAGCGGGGAAGAAAGACACAAAAAAGACACCCAACTGTTTCGACTTCCGTTCCGCAAGCTGTTCTGTATCCACTTGACTCTGTCAGTCGGAGTCACAGAGCGGTGTGAAAGTTCGCGAATGGGATTGATAAGGAATAAAATACCTCACATTTCTTTGCTATCACCTTCTGCAAGGTATGTTCTATTTTTTGAAGCAAATTTTTATCAATAACGGAAAGAAAAGTACACACAATACAAAGCAAAAGCTACACCTCCTTATGCCAAACAATGAAATGGTTGTGAAGTGTGTACTTGAGATATGAACCGGTTCATTGTTGAACTGTTGTTGCGGTAGAGCGTATATCATCTTCTATTAGAGTTTCACTTCACCAACATTGTGGCAAACACACGAATTGGTTCCGATGACATTGGCAACGCTATGATTAGCCAAGCAAGTCGATATGGCAATCGTAATAATAGACCAAAGGGATCTAATTTCGGAACAGCTGGTTTTGTGGTTTGTTTTTGTTCTAGTTTGAACACGAAATCGATGGAATATCTAGAAAAAAGGTGTTTTTCAATTTGCTGTGCATGCTATATTTAACCGAATCAAAAATATCATTAAATGAAAACATTTTTCAACAACATTCTGTTGGAGTTATGGTTGCTGGATGCTAGCGCCTGGATGTATGCAATGCTTCTAACTGTTGGTGGATATGTGATCATACGCATACTTTTAGGCGTTATATTGGTAAAAATCTTGTTGAATATAATGCGTTATATCAAAAATAAGTAAATATATGATCTATTTACAAAACTACAAATTAGTTCAACGTTACGAATGTCCTTAGAAATTAATTTTGCCACTCAACAAATAGCTCATGCCAATCTATTTTCTCATGCATTTGCGGTCAGATTTTTTTAATTTAACACCTCCTGTATTCCAACGTTCCACCTGCTATCAGATGAATATAACGAAAAATAATCATTGTTATTTTGAAAAATAATTTCTAAAAGTACATAATTAATTTTGGATTAATTAAGTCTTTTAAAACGTTCAACTCCCATATTCCACAATTAATATAGACAAACGCTTCAACGAAAGTCAACCCTTATGTGAAAAGTAATTTTCACACATGTCGAAAAACGCATGTCCAATTCATCATTCTCAAATGTTCTTCTGACACACGTTGATTGCATTTCATTTGTATCGACTTGTTTTTCCTGCAGTGAAGATAAAACTGCAAGGCCAAGGTTTGTCAACTGTATTCATTGCATGGTTGGTTTGTTTTTTTTCCATGTACCCAACATTCAATAAATGAAAAGAACTATTGACGAAATGTACGCCTGGCGTGATGTGCAAAACGTTAGAAGCCTTTTCAGCAACGGATGACCATCAATCGGATCGGGATGGAAAAGTGCAATAAAGGACAAACAGCAAAAAAGTTGAACAGGAACATGGACAAGTGTGCTGGTCAACGCTTGTCATTTCACCGTTGGCTTTGAATTCGGTTTATTCGGTTTGGTTTTATTTACTTTTGCACTCAACGATCACCTTCCCGTAAATTTGTTCCCTCTTCCGGAGCATGATGTGAAACTGTTCTCCATATTCGGCAAATAGAAAAAGGACCGTTATGACGGCCAGGGATTTTTTCCCGATCCTGTCCTGTTCGTTCGCTTGCAAAACGGAAGCAAAGCAAGACGGTGAAGACGAGACGGTTGTCATATGAGAACGTTGTAGTTGGAATCGAATTCTAACTATTTTTTTTTTTCAAGACTTGCGTAATAGAGCTGAAGCCATTGGCGAATCGACACAGTGTTTAAGGTTTATTGAAAACCTTCAAGGGAAATATTTACTGTTAGTAACGACAAAACTTTTAGGAATTGATTTTTTCCGGGTCCCCGTTACAAGATGACACAATCATCGTAAATGTTGAACTTTTTTATGCGACACTAATAATACTTCGAAAATAACAAAACAAATAACAAAAGGAAGTAAATTGTGCTAGGAGATTGTGTATTTTACATTTTCGTAATAGAACCTACCATGAACTTCAACAATTCAACTTGTTAAGTGCATAACCAGCAATATAATGCACACAAGCACGTAATACACTGTCCCTTTCACCTGCACCGAAGCAGAATGAATGAAGAATTTGCGCTTCGCAACTCATGCGCAAGAAGTTTGCCAAAATACCTCTCCACATATTGCCAACCATGTTCCATGACGTGATAAAATCACATCGCAATGTTTGTTGCGTTGCGAGCCGTAGCCTCGTTGTTCTCACTCGGGACAGTTGTTTATTTTTGGGTTGTGCAAACCCGGACGAACGGAAACTGTTTCAACACACGTGCAGTTTGCTGCACCGTCCACCCGCCAGGGCAGTCGGACAGCATCCTGAAAGATATGAAAGTCATCAACGGCATCAACAACTGTTTCCGAAAGATGTGGTACGCGGGTCAGTAAATTACAGCCACAGCCACCACAACAATGTTGCACACACTCGGGGGATGTGATGGGGGAGCAACGATGACGGGGGTTGAATTTTCCATCGTGATGTGAATTTCCTTGTGCAAATTCCATCCATGCTCCAATCCAACATCGCTGAATTTATTGTGGTTTTGACGAAACACTATTCCACTTTACTTTGAAGATATGATTTAATCGAACAGGAAACTTCACATTAAAATACTTGTTATAGAATACACCAATATTTGTACAAAAACATCCAGCAGCCAATGGAGTTAACATGCTTAATCGATTCTAGCAAACTATCTGATGGACATTGATACTTGTTAGCGGTTTATCATATCGGTAGGCTTTAAACTATCCCATACCGGTTCGTTATTAATCGTGTGCACATTTGCATAATCTGTGGATGGGAATTTGAACCACAGCCTGAAATGGTGCTGTCAGCCGTGCTGAATCAGTTTATTTGAATGAGATTCATTAGCAAAGCACAAACAGATCATGAAAAGGAGATTTAGAAGATTTGGCTGGTGGTGGATTGTTTTGATAGTCTCGCAGAAAGCATTATAAATGAACATCATTTACTTTATACAAAATATTTGAAGACAATACAAAAAAATGCTATGCTGTTTACTTTGGATGAGTTGCTATATGAGTACAAGATTGTTATTTTAATGTTTAATGTTTAGTCTTTTACATATTTTAAAAGAAGTAACAATACCTATTATACGTAGAACTTGATTGTCACACACAAAACGTTTCGTTCCTCAACACATTCGTATGCATGTGAAAATGGCAGGAGTTAAAGGGAACACCGATGTTGAACGGCATGCCGGTAGCCGACTAATCCGTCTCACAGAATCTTTTCCATATTTGAATGAACTACCTACCGACTGCCACCGTGTATTCTTCGCCCGTACGATACGAGCATAAATCCGATGGAACCGAGGCTTGGACAATTTTTCCGCACCAATTTGCATATCAAGGGATTTTGTGCAAATGCTCCCGGTGGCCGTGCCTGAAGTCTACTTCCCGCAAGTAAGCAGCGTTCTGCCAAGGACGCGGATGTGTGTTCTGCCGACTGATTGTCATGCATGGAAACGATTCTGAGCCGTGTGGGAACAATAGAAGCGTACCGTGAATGAGAGTGTTGGTGCGCACAAAAAGGGAAGCTAAACATCGCCGTAATCGCTTACTTCAAGTGGGATGCTTATGAAAGGCATTAGTTTCCTTTCGTACTGTGTTTTGTTGTATTCATGCTCAGCGCTGTTGTTTTCTAGGTGGAGAAATTCATATGCTGTTTCATTGCTGAGTGAGTGTGCAACTTAAAAGCATTAAATTACTAGCGAGTTAATTGAATTTTAATCCCTCATTTTCAGTTATGTACAGCCATTTAACATGTGTTTGAAGGTCTTAATGTTCAGCTTAAAATCATCTATTCAAAATTCCAAAATAAAACGTAACCATTGCAGTTGCTAGTTAAATGATAAACGATATGATTACAACCAAAATTAATTCGTTTTCATTGTCGAAAATTAATTAATTCATCCAGATCGTTTCAACACCTAAAACTTGTTAGAAAGGTAACGTTGAATAAAGCTGCAACTGTACCATTTGCGATTATTTTTAAAAATTTATTGAGCATATGATTACTACTCCATTGGTCTTAACTCTATCTCATTGCTCCTAAAAGTATGCAAATATAAACATTGGGACGTTAAGCTACTGTCAGATAAGACAAGATTTTACATTATATTGCATACCTTCAGGCTGTACACACCTGCCGATAAACTACCGAGAATGGTAAAACACTTGTAACCTTTATTGCAAACAAAAATTTTTTTACGGATCACACATCTCAACTTCTAGTGAGATAAAGCGAACGGATCAGCTACACTCTTAACATCACAGTTACAACGCGCGTGACGCTCGTTAATCTGTCTCGTACAGCGCAAAGTAGTGGCTCGCGTCGTAGTGAAACAGTCGAAAATCCACCTCGTACCGACGGTACAACCGTTCGAACTGTTCCTTCGTCAGTTCGGCCAACCGATCCAGCGTGGAGGCGTTACGGTGTAAAGTGTCACCCGATGTGCGATGATGATTTACATTCAGCCGATGTCCCGCGAACCCATCAGCATCGCCTCGTCCATTATCATAATTATCCGCGCTGGTGGTTACGTTCGCCAGCTGCAGCAGGTGGGCCACGTCCCGATCGTACGTTTCCAGCTTGACGATCACGGTCGGCTGAAGAAAGCAGGGATCGCACAGATTGTAGTAAGTGTTCCAGTGTGGATCCAGCACGTTGGTGCGACGAAGCACAAATTCGGTGAAATCACTGAAGCTCGGTACCGGCAGCGAAGTATCATTCTGTCGACGTGATCGGTTCAAGCCACACATAGAATAAAAGACTTCGTCAGTATACTTTGTTGGAACACCTCTTCGGTAGGGTGGAGTCCACGGCTAGAAGAGTTGGGAAGTTGTCTAGCAATGGACATAGTCAGCATATTCGTGCCGGTCACCGCGAACGGTAACAAGTCCATCGCATTCAACGAACTCCAAACCACTTTGCGTGCGTCCAAAAAAATCAATCGTACCTTTGTAGCAGTGGGTGCGTTAATTCCGTACACCTCGCGAAAGATGAATCGCCTGAGGGTACGATAGTTATCGCTCTGCGGTCGCACGATCAGATCTTCATACGCACTGACGAACCGATCCATTGGGTCACGTACCAACAGAAAACGGATCACTGGCGACGCCACGTTCTGCTTCATCTGTTCCACGTCGGCACGTGTCGGGGCTGGGTAGTACATGCGCGCGAGTGCCTTCATGTCACGGGCGGCTCGTGCGATCTTTTCCCGCGGAACTCCTGCCCACCGAGTGAACTGATACATCCAACTGCTGGACGCAACCTTGCTTATTGCACACCACAACATTTGGAACCGTGGTTGATAAAAGTAGTTGTAGTACAGATACTCGGGCTTGGAAGTTCGTGCACTGGAGACTGAGAAATTCCCGAGCGTATGAACTATTCCACACTGTTCTTGTAGATGGTTTGATCGATCTTCCATGATGTGTTCCATCGACTGTTCGTATGGTAGAGGCCAGGGTAGTATTAACACCAGAAAGACACAAGTCAGCAGAATGCCCAAAGCACTCCATCGCAAAACAGTGCCAACAGAGGCGTTGTTATTGGGAACTGTAATACTGCTTGTACGACGCCGACCACTGGTTGTTCCCATCAGGCTTCACAACGATAACCTTCTTTAACTTCCGAACAGTTTCGAAGCTGTCTGTAACAGAGATGCGTCTTCACCACCTTCCGGAACACCACTGAGGACCGGTTCGGGTATTGCAACAACCGAAAAACCAGCTGTGGATACAATGAAGATCCCTCATCAACCTGTCGACCATGCGAATGAAAGAGCTTTCCTTCTCTTCCTTCCCCGAAGCGCACCCCCACCACACTAGCAACAGTTGAAAAAAGGGAGTTCAACACACAAAAAAACCTATAAACAAACGCCTCTAGGCCATTACGCTGCATGTGTGCGAGCTAGCGTACGATCGTGTATAGGTGGGCAGTCGCGTGAGCTAGCAAAAGCTCTCGTTAACGTTATTCAAATCGCGCTAACGAACGCAAACGACCAGAAGACGATGAACGCAGGAGACAATCATAATAAAAAAAATTGTGTCCCATGTGCGGGAAAACTTTGTATGCCGTGCGATACCGATCGTGAGCAATAGGTTTACTTAGCTGTTTTTACTTTGGCTTGCTACTTTTTTTATTGTTCGAATTGCAGAACGAAGAAAAAAAACAACAACAAAAATCGATATAAATTGATCAACTATACATGACAGCCACGCAAAGAAGATCGAGTAAAAAAAAGCCGTTACTGCTAATCGAAAGGTACGCGTTTTTATTGTTGTTGAAATTGTATGAATTAGTTTAATTTGTTTACGCATTTTTTTTTACTATTGAATCGATTAAAAACACATTTGTGAACGACCGAACGTGGAACTATAAAGCATTCGTGTCAAATACAATGCCATTACAAGGCAAATCCAATTAGCACTCAAATGTAAGCAATGATGTGCTGTGGCAATCAAGAGTGACTAATATTTACGGATGGCAATCATTGGAAGTTGTAACAACAGTCTTTACTCGCCGTACTCGCCGTATGCCTTGAGATTGTGCCGAAGAGAAAAAAAATACAGCATGTCGCTGTATAAGATCCAACCGATCGTGCTTGTGTCTATTCACTGCAGAGGGCAGTAGTGTTGTTGCAGTTTAAGACCTAATGAACAAAGAGTCGACGTATCGATCGCGAGTGAAGGAAGTATAAATGAAACACAAAAGAACGATCGCACATTGTACGGAGCTCCATGTTTGCACTAGGCGAATAACAAATATGTTACTATTTCCCAACAGATGGCGTTACTAATATCTCCGAATTGATAAATACAAATTCCAAGTTTAATAAACAAAATGCATCGAATAAATATCAACCTTTCCCCGAAGATAACTAAGCTAAATGGTATGATTTTTGGTTCATAAACCGGTAGCTGCACTAGGAAACTCACTTGTGTACATGTAAAGGAAAAACCTGAATGTCTTGTTGCAAGCTATCCAATTGCTGGTAAATTATTGGCCACAACAATTTAACGCAATACATTAAGAGAAACTCCCGACTGCTAATGTGATTTTCGACTGCTGCTCTTTAGCAGCCGTCTCAGTTGAGGTTGCTAAATTGCTTTGGCAAAATTTTAGCCACACCAAGCAGCGAGAGGCTGTAGGAAACAATCTTTAGCGTCCCCATCACCAGCCGACTGCGGGAAAAATGAAAACCATGTCACTCGACGATACTTCCACGAATTTCCTCCCGTGCTGAGGCCTACCGAAGGTTGCCACGGTATGAGGATGGTTGTTTTCCCACGCTTGCTAACAGCACGAGTAGAAGGACCAAGTTTCCAGTTGCCAAGAAATGCCTTGGAAAGCATCGAATACCACAGCCACCGCACAAACTCACACCCAGCTCCAAGAAAATAGTACCGCAAGACTTCGTTATTGTTTGCGTTTAAGAGCCCGGGTGGTGCGTAGTGGTTCTGCCTGGATTCATCTTCTTCGAGCACTTGTAACTTCCTGTATTGTTGTGCCAAAGTCTCTGGTCTGGCACCAGGACGAACCCATTATAAAACGTCTATTGGTCGTGAGCCGGGATTGGGTTTATGCATTTGCAGGTACGGTGGCGGTACACGCTGTTGTTCACTGATGCCATTTTCTGCCACCACATGGGGCGAACGTAAATTCGATCGGAAAGGTTCTATTGTTTGTGCTCGCATGCAGCTGTGTTTGCTTCGGGGGAATAGTTAGCGAAGCTCCAGTGCATTAAGGGGCCTTCGAAGCGATGCTTTACTGCCGGTGTGCAATAAATCTTTCACATGAGATTTTCTGGCCAATTTTCAGACACGACATGTCGAGGAGAAGGTAGAGAAGTTAAGACAGTTGCACGGTAAGTATAACACACCGAGCGTTCTGAGCACTTTGAATCAATTCCGCGCTGAGGAGGGCTGTTGTACGCCTTTTACAGTGTGGCATAGCTTAGTGCAACTTGACGCACTCTTGTTGGTTTAAACAACAACGGACGTGGAAGAACGTTTTAAAGAGACAGCCGCAGTTATAAAAACAAACACGCACGAACTTATTGAATTGGAGCTGTTAGATTGCTTACCAATAGAAATGCTCCACTTGTTCTATCGTATCAGATGCGTTGGAACTATCTTCTTCTTCTATATCGGCACAACAACCTGAAGAGGTCTAGGCATGCCATTTCTAGCTTTCTGTAGCCCGTTGCTGGATAGTCAGTTCTGCGTGCGGGGGATTGGTCCAGGATGGGATTTTGCTCCGGTCCGTTCGTGTAGAGACCGCGCCGCTACCATCATCATACCACCGGGCCTAGAGCGTTGGAACTTTACAAACATATAATTGATTTAAAAGTCATCCATTATTGATTCTTGTAAAGATGGGAGTAACGTTCAATGTTATCCCTCATCCATCCCTATGTGTCTGCAAAAGCTTAGGAAACTCGATAGAAAATTGCAGATGCTGTGGGAAAACGCTTGTGTAACCCAACACCTGCATTGTAGCGTCATGTTTCCTGTACGGCACTGCAGCATTTCCAGTGGTTTAATTATGGAATCCACCCGCTGCTGGAACTTCAATGCTTACACGTACTGCTTAAATTATGCTCCCACCCGTCAAGCGCTAGCAGCCGGTCTCCCTTCCAGTATGCTCTTTAATGGTAGCGGATCGTAAACTTCGCCAAAAACGCTTTGTAGTGTAATGCGCTATGCAGTCCGGGTGTACCGTCCCACCCGACCGAACGTGCCGTTTTCGGGCAGCCTCCAATGCTAACATTAGCAGCGCAACCACTCTCCATTTATTTACAAAAGCACCGCAAGGCTCTTATCTTCGTCAACTCAGGCACAACTTTTAAAGCATGTGACGTGTTTGGAGGAGAGATATGTCAAACGGATGATCTCCAGTGTGAAAAGCTGTCGCACTGGTACCGGCAGCTGTCTCGGAAAGCCTACTTTGTACGACCGGAGCTAAATGAAAATTCAATTTTCACAAAAGCACGACGGCACAAAATTGTGGCCGACACCCGGTGGAAGTGTGGCAGGCATTATTTGTTGTTTGACATCCACTGGACAAAGTTTGTGTGACATTTTGGCATTACTGTAAGCATCCCAGCATCCGGAGTGATTGTGGCGAATTTTGCCGAAGATGCACTTTTGCTGTCTTTTCTGGCAACCGATGAGAAAGACTGTAGGTAGCAAAAATTTTGCATTATGATTTCATACTATTTAAATATGCATTAACAAAGTCTCGAAGTACATTTGCATTTTTTTAATTAGTTACTTCCATTGTTATCCAACAGATGGCGCCAGACTGAAGATGCTCTAAAGTGAAAAAATGTCATCCGGGTCTAAATTTAACAAAAACTTCAAAAATGTATAGCGTACTAATGCTTTTAGTGATTGCAAGTGCCCATTCAATGTGGAAGAATAATTAAGCCTAAATACAGGGGCAAGTAATTAGGAAAGGGTAAAACCTTTAATTATCTTAATGATCAATTGATGGGAAGGAATGCTTACAAGCACTGTTCCATCCACTATTGCCTACTAAAAAAGTTGAAATGGAAAAAAGAACTCAAAAGATGATCTGTTCTTCCGCAATCTGTTACCCTGCAATCATTTCCCGGTTGGTCATCAAGTTTCCTACCGTTCTGGTTAGTCACCGGACGTGAGTGATGTGTTACTTCACAATCACTAGCACAATTTATCATTCCCAGCCCAACCAAGAACACGACAACGACATCGTCGAGGGCAATTTCGATTACGATTGCACATAAATCACGTTTTCCATGACATGCATCAGGAAATGGAACGCAGGAGAGAGGGTCGCTGAACAAAATTGGAGAAAAAAGGGCAAAGTTAATAAAATCAGAACGCTCGCAAGCAGAGAAAACTAAATTCGTTTCAATACTTTAAAATCGAATATTTTGATGATCAAAGAAAAAATATTAAAGAGATGTTACAACTACGACGTCCATAGCTCTATGATGTACTTAAATAGAATAAATAAATAGGAATATATTACGGATGAGATTTATACCGTTTTTTCCGATAAACACCCAAAGGCAATCGTTTTGTTATGGTTATTTCTCAAACGAATAGCGTTCGATGGTCTAAAAACCCTCCGTGACCTAAATTTTCCACTCAGACCATGCGATCAGACCCATTCCCGGTTTCATCCAGCGAAGAAGCAACACGTTCCATTACGTTGAGGGGCATTAAGGTCTGGATACGAAGCCAGGAAAAGTGAACATAATGGACGCAAGGATACGATGGTGTTGAAATGTCCGAACAGGTGGACGGTGGGGATCAGGAAATTGATTTTCTCATCCCTCAAACTGCCACATTCGAACTCTTCAAATCCAGTTTGAGAATTGGATTGTGGAGAGAAGCAAACGAAAATCCCTTCTCGAACGAACCTATTTACTAGATTCTAATGTTTCATCAATTCTTTCGATTTTTTCAAACAACTGAACATGATTTGAAAGAAAGCTCACTGGCCGTACGAAGCATACAACACTAGAAAGTTAACTTAAGAAGGCACAACCCACACAAGAAAATAAAACCTTTAAGGAAAGTTTACCAAATAAAAGATTCGACGGCACGTCGTAAATCAAACGATTGTAAGAATTTCCTATACGGACAACGCTTCATTCACATCTTTCCGACTGCGCCCGGCTAAAAGGCCAAAAGGGACAAACAGCAATTCTCTGCAGGGCGATAAATTTTCCTCCCGTTGGTTTTTCATTAATTGGACGATTTATCGCCGTTCACCTGAGGATTCACACCGGCGTTGGATCGGTAGGGCAGGAGGAGAAAAGTTACCTACCGTACAAGATTTCCATGTCAAACCGTTACCGGATGGTTGGATTGCTTTGTATAAAGGTTTGAACAATGGATTGGTTAGGGCGAAGAAGTTAGCGGAAGGAGACGTCAGTAGGTTGATGTAATTTGAAAACGAATAGACAGCTAATTGAAATTTAGTTGATCAATAACCCCAACGACATGCCGCCCAACGATTGAATAGAAGGCTTGGAATGGCACGAACTTTCTTTAAGGAGAAAAAAAACAATGTCCTGTCATTACGATGTACAAGTACTGTAGTAAATAATGTTAAATATTTTCCTTATCTACTTTAATGATGATAACGATTAACAAAAGTTTCACAAATGAGAAAACTTTCCGACATCACTTTGCAAATGAAGTGCGGAAACTTTTTTACGCACCTAATACAATCACGCTCCTTAAGTTCATGGAAAAAAGAGAGCTTCAAGGAAGCACAAAAATTGAAACTCCCGAATCAGAGCAAAGCGGGAAAGCGCACATTCAACCTAAGCCGGTTCGAAAAACGGGCGAATGTAGTAATGTGGAAGTGAACGGATACGCTTATCGCTTATACCGGCCGGAAAATCACCCCGTCCAACGACCGGCTCCGCACTCTCACCTCCCCAAAACTTTTCACCTTCGTGTGCTGGAAAATCTACTTTGTTATACGCAAATAATGCGCTTATCATGGGTAAATTATCGTGCCGCTGCGAATGGGATATTATAACGTTACGAGAGAAAACCCCTCCCAAAGCGACAATCGTGCTGGTTGATGGTGTATGCTAATGCTAGGATGATAAATCCCGCTTTATTCGCGTAGCATTTTTCTAGTTTCTGATCGATTGGGGAATGTTTTTTTTTGCCGATGCTTTAAAATCAATGCTAGTACATTGGGCACCATGGCTTAAATATGATTCACCACTGTGTGAATAGTTCTAATATATTTTTGCGTTAGAGGTACGATTCGCTGCCCGAAAAAAATCATTTGGAGCAACGTAATGTTCGCCTCTGATTTATCTTACATCAGGAACACGTAATCCTATGATAATCCAATGCTAATTAAACGGTGTAATTATGCTGTAATTTGCATACATCAAGCGTCACAAACATCTGAAAATCCTTAAGTATGGTTTCTTCGGTTTGCAACAGATGGCGCCAATGGGCTTTTTGGGACTCAAACACGATATTGAGTAGCAGAAATTAATTTTCACATTATTATTGTCGCATTAATAACAAGATTGAGATGCAAAAGCAATGGAAAAAGGAATGAAAGATTAATACTATTAATATTTTGGGAAAGCAAGAAGTTACTACTAAATATGTAAGATTAAGTACTGGAGGGCTTTTACAGGATTTATCAGGGTTTTATGAACTATCTGTCAACAGCGTGGGATTTTTCAGAGTTGGAATCCAGTGTTCCAGTGTTGAATAGGGCTACCGGGTTCGAATTGTTCGAACAATTCGTGAGAATCATTTTACGCTGTTAACATTTAGTGTTACGTGGTAGAACTGGAACGATAAACCCTGCATAGTACTTACATATTTGATAAATGTTAAAAACATTTTGAACAGAACCATTAGTATTACAAAAGAATTTTCGAATAAAAAGAAACGCAATAAATCAATCAACGAAACGTCTCATCAATATTAATTATGACTTGAGATGAACGTTTGCCTCTTTTCCAGAACAGACTTAAAGTGGTTTTTTGTTCAATCATTGCTTCAGCAAACAATCCAAGACTTTTCGCTCGTGAATCTCTGCTGAAATCGATATCGGTACGACAATTATCGGTTGCCATATCCCCGAATAAACTAGCAACCATCTTTCGCGAAATGGCAATTAGAAACCGCCACCAAAGAGCCCGCCAGCCGAAAGAAGCCTTCAAGAAAGTCTACGCTTCAATTAAAAGATATAAACGTTCACTCCACTTATCGCGCGATTGGAAACGTCGATACGCCGGGCCATAAATAAGAGTTCGGTTTTCGGCTTCCGTGATTGGTTGGTAAGGCTGGGGGTGAGGGAAAACCACGGGAAAAAACACTGTGATGGGAAGTAGCCGGCAAGAGATGGAAAAATCGATGCTCGACCAAAGGCAAACGTCAACATAATGACCGGTTGGAGAAATATGACAGACAAATTTAATTAAAAACTGTGCGGTTTACCATCAAAGGAAAATGCTGTATCGTACTCGTCTTCACGTTGCGATTTCTTATTTTTCCACCCGGAACTGGAAATGGGAGATGGAGGACAACACAAATTGAGCGCCATGTATGCGTTGAATGTTGCCTTTTGGAGCCGCTTTTGAGTGATCTCTCTTGTTGGCTTTACAATTTCCAATGAAGTCATTATCCTTGTAGAGAATGGGGAAAAGCGTTTCATCTGGAGGAATGACTGTCACAGACTCAAAGTTACTACAAACAGTAACATCAAATATCTTTTAGCTTTAAGACAACCGTATTAAGCAACTTTTCAGAAGTTCAATTACCAATATTTCCATTCTGCAGTTCTAACCCAACATTTTCGCAACAGGGTTCTGTTTTACTTACGAAAACAACGACTATTTCCTTCACTGATCAATAGGACGTGATTCAGTTAATCAAAGCATAATGATATCTTCATCCACAAACCTTTCGCAAGGAGACAATGAAACGTCCCCCAAAATGGCCAACATTGTTCAGACACTCATCCAAAAACCTATTACCGGCATGTTATCAATGTCTTTCTCAAGCGCGTTCTTGCGTCAACCAAAATGAAGTGTTCAACCGAACAGGCTAGCCTCAATCAATTACCACTTGAGTCTATCGTCTATCGGTTTCGTCATTGTGTACGATACGACCAAGGTGAAAAGGAACGACTGTGACTAATCCGCCATCCGGCGAGAATTTGGTATGGCGTGCGTGAACCACGGGCAAATGAGATTGTGATGAAGTACTAAACGAGCGCCGTTCGAGCCCGGTACAATCCGAATGACACATGTAGAATCTTTCTACCGATCGTTTGTACTTGACGCACAGAATCACGGATAGGACATGTACTGTAAAGGGAGACAAGTAAAAGGGCAGAAAGATCCTTTTAGGCGAATTTTGTGACAGTATGCGTCAATTCATGTAAGATTTGTTATATGTCTTGTTAGAGTCTTGTTGTAATATACTAAAATACAAAACCTTTTTTATTCACAAAAGAAATCAATGCAAAAATATAAATTGAACTAAACATTAACATCTGCAACGTGGGTTAACTTAATTATTTTGATAATGATATTCTAATAGCATGTATGGAATTCTTCACGAAGAAGTTGTTGTGTTTAATGAACTTTTCTAGTTTGTAACAAACGTTTAAAAATTACTTATAATTAAGTGTTGCCAAAAACGGTACTGCACTGTATCCCACCGGACAGATTATACGAAAACTCAACGCCTCCAGAACAGACGTACCAGAAAATCTTTTCCCTGCACCATTGCTGCCATTGTGAGAATCAACAGGACTCTAAAGAGTTACTGCCATTTCCTCTACATAAACGAAGAACTTGTGCATGTGTGGACAGGGCCATTTTACTTCCTCCATGTGTCCCTGTAATTGAACGCATTTCGTGATCAACGGGAGTGTTTTGCATCCGATAATGTGCCGCATCACATACCCACACGTATAAGGGAGGGAGAGAGAGAGAGAGTGGAAAAAACACCCCTCGAGGAAAAACGATGGAAAAGGCCACCGGCAATGGTTAGAAAAGCCGGCTTAACGATAAGTGAAACGATTGTGTTTCTGCTTGTTGCACAAATGGCAAACAACTGATAATTTCTGATCCTATTAGTTACCATCGTATCAAGCAAAGGGTTGCAAAAATACATTTTCTAGATGGGGTTGTGGTAGCATTTGGCAAAAATTCTTAATGTGTGTAATGTGATGAGCAGTAGTATAAATAATTTGTTCCTTGTTCCATAAATGATTTTTTGTGACGTTAAGTTTGCTATTTAGTGAGCAAAATATTAACTATATCAGATCAGAATTATTGTATTAAACAAGAGCAACTGAGGTAAATTATTCATCAATAACTTTCATAAAACGTTATATTAAAGATAGCAAATGTTGATAACAGAAAGCTGTAGAAACTTATATCCCAGTAATGAAATGTTTCGGTCAAACAAAGTTCTGTTTTAAAATTTATTTCCACCAGTGTAGTATTCATAAAATTCATAAATTTCCGTCACATTTGCACATGTTTTCATTTTAATTTAGTAAATTCTACCGCAATTTATTGTTCCCCAATTAATCGCAAAAGTGTAATTAAAATGAAAGTTTAATTTGAACGCTGTTCAGCACGTTGTGTCGTCCAAGTACATTAACATGCAAACCGCACGTAAATTCCGAACGACACAGAACAAACACACACATCCGAAAGCACACACACACACAAATTATATGGAAAATCGATTAGAAAATCTCGCACAACATTAGCCCCCGTTCCCGGGTGCGCATTTTCTCCCCCCGAAGGGCCGGGTCGAAATGAAAATGGAATGAAAACAAAACCCTTCCGCAGGTATCAACACTTTGTTGATGTAACATCCCTCCAGTGTATTAACAGTAGAAGAAGAAAAAAACCTCCCGCAATGGATTATTAGCCACCGGAACCACTCGCTTTGACATTGCATTACATCGCGATGCTACACGGGCCTGTAGCGAAGCGCTGGGAAAGCAATCAGCTAAATAGAATTTACATCCACAATCGCCACTGTGTGGAAATGGCCCATCCGTTCCGATGGTACCGTTTACACGGGCACGGGTGCCCACAAAAAAGGGCCATTACATCGCGAAAACTCATCTCCTCTTGAAACAAACAATGTCAACAGACATTATACACATCCGGCCGAAGGTGGAGCAAAGTCGCTCGGGATTGCGGCAGCTTGTCGTTGAATGCTTCACTCATTTCCCTTCGCCCACCCCGGTGAACCTTTCCCAACTTTCCGCACCAGGATTTACCAAAAGCACGTGTTTTGCCTTTTTTTTTTGGGAGGTGAGGGGAGGCATATCCGGATACTTTTTGCACTCTTCAACAAGCGCTACTGCCTTTTCAAAACCGATTTTGCGATTTTGATAACATTCTATTTCCACCGAAGCTATTTTCACGCTCGCAAACAATGCTCATTTTGTGAGGGAAGAAGAGAAAAAAAAACACAAACAACCCACACCGGACGTGTACCATATCCTTCTGAAGGTCTTTTAGGGTCTCAACTCAAGGTTAGAGGAATTCTTGCGGGGCAATCTCAGAAACAAAATGAAAAACTAAACTACAAGACATAAATCTTTCGAGCACTTTGTTTTACTTTTTTTCGACGACAATTTCATACGCTGGCCCCGCACTGTCAAATACCAAAAGAGATATTAGCGATAGCGGGGGAGGGGAGTGAGGGTAGCGGGACAATTCCGACCAGGACGACATACATTTGTGACATTTTTGGGGATTTTTGTGCAATCACCCTGCCGACATGCAATGCTAATATTTGACAATGAGCGGAACGAGCTCGATTCGATACGGGTGTACTCGAATTACGGTGGCAAGTGTATGCTTGTGCACGTTCGTACGATTTGCTTTTTGTGTGCGCTATTTGTTTGTGAGTGTAACAAGCGCCGGAAGAATGGTTAAAAATTGGTCCTTTCGTTAACGTTTGCAGGAGTTTTATTGCAATCCCCCCAAAAAGGTTCACATCTTCATACCCAACACCACTAACACGAGCAGGCCACATTTGCCGTTTCCTATTGCAGATGAAAAGTAGTGGAAAAATTCGTACCCAAACCAATACTTAATCTATTTTTATTTCTATTTTGTTCGCGTAACAAACACACGCAAGCATAAGTTCGTAAAAGAAGATAGATATTGAAGAGGAAAAGAGAAATTTCCCGCCAGATGGCGCTCGCGAACGTTGGTTGACAGGTCCAGTACGATGGTGGAGAAGCGGATGGTGCTTTGCGGTGACAAGTTTGTGCACTTCACTACTAAACCATGTCCACACACACGGTCACGGTTTGCGTGCCATTGCCCATTCCCATTTAAGGGATGCTTCCGATGAAATGGAATAAGTACGCTGTCATGCCATGTCAACGGTATGCGCCGTGTCATTCGATTTGACGTGCAGGTATAATAGCCCAAGGTAACGGCCGAAATTGGGAGCAACGTCTCCAACGAAAACGAAAGATTAAGCTTCGAAACGCCGCACAGGCGAAAGACAAATAAATAGATGGATCTTGTTTAATACGTGTGCTTCATGTGCTGTGTTAAAAAATGGAATACAAAAAAATATTTAGTAAAAGAGATGCGAAAAATGATACATCATTTATAAGTATTGTACAAATGTTAAAATATTAAATTTAATTGGAACAAACTTAATAAACTTTATACGAAAACTATTTCCCTGATAATGATTGCCATTTTAAGGCTAAAACTAAAAACTTAACGTGCAAACAAAAGAGCTGAAAGCTTCCCACACAACTGGACGATTAAAATCCCACAAAAGAGGTTCATAGATCTCAACAAGAGTCCTTTCATTTCTGCGTACAGTGCGGGGAGATCAGAGTGCATCGTACATTTCTGCCACAAACAAAGGACAAACAGAGCCGAATCCGATGTTGGTTAAAATAGAATAAAAGGGGATAGTGCTTTCGAACTCGCGTTGCTACATTCAGTTGCTGGAGAAATATTTTATTTCAAAACCCTGCCACCACACAAAGATGGAAAAATTGGCCTGCGGACAAAAGCGGGCTGGGTGGCCGATAGAGAGAGAAATTAAAATGTCGTAATAAAAATTGTATACCACCGTTTCCTCCCGGCAAACCGGTGGGGCAAATAACACCGGAAGCTTAAATGGAAAAATGCAGGCAGGGTAAAATAGAGGGAAAGGAAATACCGACCAAACCTTTGAGATGAACCATCCGCTCGGAAAATGGGTTCTTCATACCGACCGCGTTCGGTTTGTTTTTCGGTTTGTGTTTTTATTCATTTTTAATCCCCCAATTTCAACGAAACCCCAAAAACCACTAATAGAATTTTTAACAAAGAATACATTATAGGTAGTCGGATTCCGAAACAGTTCGAACGAAATTGGCCTTATTGGAGGTTTTCCAATTTTTATGCAATTCGTTTCTCAATAAATAAATATTTGTACAATGAGCATTTAATTTTCACTCATTTAAAGTGCCTTGTTGGAGCGAAAAAGTGAAAAAAGCTTAACATGGCTCCGCTCTGGCATCAATGTTCGTTTCAAGTGGCAAATTTTCAACTGCCCTGCGATGGGTGGCGGTGGTAATGAACTTTTGATAGCATTGCTGCTTGAAGCACCAGGAGTCGTGCTGTATGAAATCTAAAACTAATAGTCGAAAAACTGCTACGGGAAAACAAAAAAGCAACAGCAAATAAACATGGCTTACAGAAGGGAAAAATTATCAAAACCGGTAATGGTAATGCGATGAAACAGATGAAACGTATCGCACAACAAATTATGCAACACACATATGAAAACACGGCACCGATGTACCGGTGAAGATAAAAGGATGTAGCTTGTCAGCAAGGCGATACTATACGATACCCCTCGCCACCGAGGAAAAAAGCTTAAGGATTAACGCTCGCTTTTCCGCTGAATCTTACCCAACCCGGTGCAGGAAGAGTTTACAGCGGTAAACCGAACAACCGGAAATCTGAATCGGAAATACCTCCACAGCCAAAACTACCAGAGGTTCATTAAGCATACGCCCGACCCATACCACCTAGTAGGAGCAGTTCAGTACAATGTGAGGATCGGGTTGCGAGGAAGACTTTTCTCCGATTGTCCTTACTGCGCCTTTAGGTTTTTAGTCGGCCGCATCCTTCTTTTTATCACACTAGTGGGAATGTGCTCGCTTGTTTGTGTGCGAATGTCTTCTAAGCGAGACAGTTTATTCACCCGAGGAGCTTAAAACCACAACAACCCACCCCGAAGGGTTTCCCAACAACTGCCTTCCGTCGATGCTTCGGAGCAAAAACATCAAAGTCAGGGGTTTTTCCTTTAGCCACAAAATTCACCATCCCGTCGTCTGGTCTAGGTTTAGTGTTTCGGAATCGGGGTAAAAACTTTTTCGTTTCAAAGATTCCTCACCGAGGTCTAAGGGTAGAGAGAGAAGAGAGACAGAGAGCGCGCATCACCACACAAAATATCCTTGTTTTGTTTAATTTTTTGAAGGATATCAAATTCTGCCCAGAGGAAAGCAGGAAATTTTATTAGCATTTCATTTCTCTTTGTATTTTGGGCTATCTGTTGTTTATTCAATGAAAATTGTATCCGGTAGATGCAGAGGGTTCGTCATTGCTATTGCTCTATAATTCCTTAACATTGTTTGAAAGGCAACAATTTATGATAAATAAACATTAAGATGCAGTAGCGCTATAAGAAGGGTATTTTTTGCTTATTTATGGGAAAAATTCTTCTACTAAAAAATATTATTTTCAGAGCAAATCCATCAACTAACACAATGTTATTATCTTTAATAAAGTCTTAACAAGACAGACAGTTTCTCTTTAACGTTAGCCCACACTAAGCCCCGTCAAAATAGCAACCCACCCTTCTCCTCTCCTACCCTTCACCACCCTTCAACAGTCGCTCTAATGGTCTGTGAAAAATGGCCACAACCCACGAACGGAACGAAAGTTTCTTCTTGGCAGCCGTATCCTTTTACGCTCAGCCGACTTCCGCCAGTACCGACATTTTGCCAGCGACCGAGACACACACGCGAACGGATGGATGAGTTTTACACTTAAAACATCGATGAATAAAAAGGTATAAAAAGAACACATCCGGTTAATCCTTTCGGGTGCGGTACGGAATTGGGCCCGGAACCGGAAGAGGGAATTCACCCGAGTGCGACTACATCAGACAGATGGTGCGAACCCTGCAGTAAGCTGTATCGATCCTTACTGATGAAGAACGGTTGGTGGCCTTTGCGAATTTAGTTCAAATATTGTCTTCTAATATTTTAAAAAATAAAATGAAGAAAATAATGAATACTTGCACTTTTTCCTGACAAATTTAATTAAATGAAGTAACGACAATGAAAGTAAAATAATACAAGGAACAACCCCAAAACATAAGAAAACGAAGGTGTAAACAAGTGTACAGCATAAATTTAACACAGTTCTACCGAATGGAAGGGAAAACTAAAGTAAAAGCATCAAACTGGATGTAAATTTTGCAGACAGTATGATAATGTGCATGCAAATTCAAAAACATTACATATTCGCAAACCCCTACGTGGTGAAGTGAGACTGAAGCAAAGTAAGAACAAAAAAATATTCTTCAACCTGCTCTGCACCACACAGCATAAAAGCAAAGGCTTTCAATATTCAAAAGATAAAAATGAGTAAAAACCCGCCCCATACACTTGCATTATCTAAAACTATCGGTCTCCTGCATGTGACGTGGTCAGTAGCGATTACTTACCGATAGTTGGTAAAAATGTGCCCCATCTCAACCATTTTTCGTTTTTCGTTGAAACTATTGAAACATTTTCTCCCGTGTTAATGCCCTATAAAACAGCGTAAAACATCGTTGAATCTCTTCTATCGCGCAGACATGGTTACTCTTGGTACCTTTACCGTTACCATGGGAATAAAAAATCGTTTCTTTGCTCAAACACCGGTACACACAGTGCACAGTGGGCAAACACCGGGATGAAATATAAAAAGTCAAGATGGACTTTGCTCGAAATGACTATTTTTCCGATAAACTACAGGATAAAACTAAGTGAAATCCAAACTATCACCTGTAATCGCTCAGTCGTTCCGGAAATAAAAATATCTAAAGCAACAAATTAAGAAAAAAGGAATGGAATTTTAATTCTATTTTCATTAGTTTTGAACGATCTTTTCGCCCCCTGTATGTTAACATCTATTTATGATTCATACTGTTTTTCAATGTTTCAATTTTCAATGTTCTTTTAAAAACTATGTTTATTTCTCTAGTTTTCATGAGCTTCAAGTTATTGAATTAAGTTTGAAATAAGTCCTGGAAAAATCTGCAAACAACGGGGTTTGACACTTTGCAAAAAAAAGAGATATATAGTATATCTTATATATCGCTTGCTAATCTGGTAGGTAGTTAAAAAACTGTTCACTGTTTATAACCAGAAAAATCATGAATGTCAATAATTATGATCATAACCAAGCAATTGTAATTTATCATTGGGAAGTTGTTCTTCCGTTTCTAAAGTCACATTAGCGATACTTTCCTTGCATATCGATTATATTCCAGATGTAAATGTTATGCATGAGGCAAAATTTAAAAAATGAACAAACACTACGCTACCTGGTGGTGTTGTCCGGTAACATGGTATTTAAGTTAAATAAAAAAATATAAAACTACCATAGCTTTAAACGTTATCTACTTGAAAAATTAATTTTATACCGATATTTGTTGCTATAGTGCCTACTGTGCAGTGGAAAGGGAATCGTACCACTGCTGCAAGGACGATTAATGGAAGTGCATCGATTTTTATCGTGTATCTGTTGTTTAATACACACTTTCTCCCAGCCCGACTGTGCCCCCATATTGCAACTAAACGAACGCGTGGTGTGTGTATGTGTTTGGTAGTGTAAAAAAAGTATAGAAACCTTCGATGTTCCGTCATGTTTAAGTAATGAACAGCTACAAAACAATGTATGACGAATTCGATCGATACTAACGACTAACGATGTAGAGACGAATGAAACAAAAAAACAGCAGATTGCATTTGTTCAACAAGAACGTGTTGGCGTAGCTTTGCGCAAGGAATTCTTAATGGTGGTGGAAGGAATAAAATTCATAGTAAGATTTCGAAAAGCAATCAAATGCTCCACTGGATTGTAACGTGAACGAAGCTGAAACGTTCAATTTCGATATTTCATTTTACCGGAGCTTCAAATAGATAGAAATGGTTGATGGATTTGATGCAAGAAGAATGTTACTTGTTCAGTTGTTGCATATTTATTATTAAATAAGTGTTCCAAACTATCTCTCAAGATGGGACAAGTAATCGTAATAATTTTACAGGGTTTGCCAGCTACCAGAATTGGGGTTTAGAGAT
Organism: Anopheles marshallii; assembly: GCF_943734725.1. Classification (NCBI taxonomy): domain Eukaryota; kingdom Metazoa; phylum Arthropoda; class Insecta; order Diptera; family Culicidae; genus Anopheles; species Anopheles marshallii. Next base: position 68,148,745 of record NC_071326.1, on the reverse strand, counting down.
ACTTAAAGCTTACTTAACTTAAAGATGCTTAAAGATACATGGTGATGGTCAGCTATAATAGACATATTAATTAGATTACAAATTGGGTATAAAGTTAACAAACCGTTCTTGTTGTATATTTTTTCTTTTACACGAATGTAAGAATTTCTTTAACAAAACGTCATAATATTTTAATGTATTAGCATTAAATTACTATTTCAGTTAATAACAAAATAATGATGAAATGACCGCTCGAATAATGAAAAATTTAGGAATGGGTACACCGGCCCTTTTACAACATAAGCAACACAACAAGGCTGTTCTACACGAAATTCAGGAAAAAATACTTCAGACAACTTAATTTTTTTTTATAATATTGAGGATGATGAAACAAATTTTCTCAATCTTATCATAAACTTGTCATTGCTAATCGATGAGATTTTTTTTTCCTTCTTCCAAAACTGTACGCTGACGACCGAATAAACTATCAAATTATCGAAACAATTTGCAAATCTGTTCAAAAAGCATTTCAGCTATCAAACGAACCAGCAGAAAAAAATCCTCTACCATCGAATACAAATGAATGCGGTGCACGCCATTTCGCATTGACTTTGCGTTTTTTTTTTGCGTGTGCCTAACTGCTTCCAGATAGCACAAGCCATTCGAACCCGCACCAAACAACCCTGCAGCGTCGTGGTGCCACCGAGTGCTCTAATTCACTTTAATTGAATCCAGTCACGCACCTTGCCTAACCGAAAAGACGAAAATGATTTGGTGAAATTTGAAATCAAACGTAGCTGTGGCCCCCACATGGGCAACGAAGCATAACGAATCGTTGATTTAACGAAATGCAAGGGTAGCAAAGATAAGCGTCTGAAAATGAAGCGTGTCTCGGAAATGATTGTCACGGGGCAGTGGTAATGAACCTGGCGGTCTTCGGCGGTTGACAGTCGGTTGACAAAAATTTCTCGTTAAACTTGCTAGAAATTGGTAAAGCTTGAACTTTACTTACTGTAAAGATTGACAGCGAATAGAGAGAGAGATGTACATTCGCTGTGCTTTATTCGAAATATTTCACCAAAAGAACTATTTTAAACAAATCAATAACCAGGAAAGCTTATAAAGAGATAACACAGCAGTAATTTACCTTCACTACTAAACGCAACAGACCAAAAGCATGACAACGATTACCGGCAAGTAATTTATGTTGAAATCTCTTGCCGATCTTTCCACTGATAATAATAGCGCATGAAACCCGACGGACCCCGGGCAGCATTAGACGACGCCTGCAGTAATGCTGATAATGATCTCAAAGTAAACGTTGCCTGCGGCGATCTTAAACGATCTTACGTCACAAAAACATCAAGTAAGTAGGGTTACGGCGTAACCATTGGTGAAAGAATAACGACTGGCCAAATGCTTCTCACCCATGATAGTGTCAACGTTCGATAATTCACCTAGAGTAATTATATGTAGTGGTTTGAGTGGCCCGGTGGTGTATTGGTAGCCACACTGGTCTTCACACGACATGATCGGACCAAAATCCCATCCGGACCAAACCTCCGTACGCAGGACTCCGGATACAGATAAATAAAGTCAAAGCAATGGTCTGAGGTTCCGGTGCAGATAAAGAAGAAGAATTATATGTATAATTTATATAATGTACAACAAATTCAATTGTAACTTGCCGTTTTATAAGTAATGAAATTTTACTAAACCTAAGGCGAATTCTAGAAGCTTATGAATCATACTTTTGCTTTCGCATCACGTAAGCAAAACGAATTCCGGTTATAACTGATCGAAAATAATGCTGCAGTGAGGAATGGGTGTTTTCCCATGCATGATTAAATACTGCTGAAAACGACCGGAAATTAAAATTCTCACACTAACCGTCAACTGCTAGCAAATGAAGAGGCGTACCTTCTGACAAATCGTAAAAATATCGTCTATTACATCCAGCAAACAGAATACTTTAAAGGGGGTAGTACACTTTGCAAGTTCCAAAAACATTGTTTTTTTTTTTTGGTTTAAAAAAATCTTTCCAGAATCTACCTTACCGTAAACATAATCCAAACTTCGTGGGACACTCTGTTCAAGAGTTACAGGTCGAAAAGTGAAGCAGTGTCTTAGCGCTCCAAGTCCGGACTTAAAACTTCAAACGCGATTATCTTGTAACCTTGTTTTCCAAGTTGGCGGACATCGGCGACATAAAAACGGTTCTTGTGAACGCTGTTTAAGTGTTTGAATACTTCACAATTTTTGTAAACAATCTTAAAAACTTTTTCGCGTTTAAAACCCACCGACCTATGAGTGTCTGGAACAGGGGTTGGCAAAGTGGCTCTTACTGAAAATAGAAAATTTGGAAGACCTCACAAATATCACATGATCCCTTCACCACATGGTAATAAAGGTGACAATTTTGTTTACGAGTTGTTCCGCGCACAAATCAAAACCTAATCGAGACATTAGGTTTTAGGACATTAGACATTAAAAACGATTATCGGGTACCATGTAATAGGGCTTAAGGATAGCAGTGTTTGGTCAATGATTCCAAAATCCGACTGAACAGCAACGATGTTGTTTACTTTCCCCAGGCATTCTTAGGATTTTGAGCCAAGTAGCCAAGTAATAATATAAAAAAAATACCTAAGCCTAGCAGAATCAATATGCTTGATTGATTCATATGAAAATTTATTTATAAGCAAATGTTTTTACGATATACACTTACTTCATGTGTCTAAAACCACGTTTGGAGTATCTGGCCCGCAGCTTTAGCATTGTTTCTACTATTTGGCTCTATTCGTGAAAGATGTGCCGAACCCTGGTCTACAAAATATCCTTTTTTTTGCATGCCTCCAGAGTGTACAGAGTGGACTACCCTCTCAAAACACGCTGTTAAAAGTTCTATTCCATTTATAAATACAATTTCTTTTTTGTATTTCACTTCACAGATGAAGTACTCCAGAAAAACGTAAGAAACGTAAGATCTGTCCACCGCTTGTGCGCCAACAAGGAAAATTCACCCAGACAACAAAGACCTTTGTGTGTACATCTTACACGAAACGATGGCGCACATGGTCGATGGCGTCAATGATATAATGGTGAGCATGGTTTTTTTAGTGTTATCGTTCAATTTCACAACATTTATTAATGGTACATTTTCATATTATCTTATACATTATAGCTTTAAACCTTGAATTGTCAATAATAATAATTTGTTGTAAATTATTATAATAAATAAGCCATTATTAAAAATCTTATATCTCTCACGACACGGGAAAGATTGCACAAACAGGATGCAATAAATGGAGCGGCATCCGTAGACATGTGTGCATGCCTGTGTGCGAACGGCTCAGATCAAACACACACGTGACTTGGAAAGCAAGCGAAAAGATAGAATGCCAATGCGTAACTATCGGTTTGACCCCGCAAATCAAACATCTATCAGTCATACGTGGTGAATAACTGATAACAAAGTTTGCTTTATAATTGCAACAACACACCAAAAACCCAAATTGCTACCCGTTTGAAGTATATTCTAGATAACGGTTTTAAATTTTTGATAACAGTTTTTACTGGCATTGCTACAAAAGACACAAAAAAGTGATAAATTCATTAAAAACTTTTTTTTAATTTTTAAACATCTTCTCTTGTTCAAATACCTCCACATATCATTCCGCCAACTTTAACCTTAACTATATATTTATAGTTGGCTATCTTATGCGGCGAGACGAGAGCAGCAAGAAGGAATTGGGAATCCTTTTTTTGCTGCACCCTAACAGACACATACGTAGCTGTCAAAAACATAAGTTACCAGACACTATCTCCATCGACAGCTTGTTAAAAGTTAGTTCACTTTCACAAAGCGCTTTTGTGACACAAAGCAACGAAACGAAGAACTTCGTACCAACTGATTCCGAACGACATGGAAAAGTATAGAAAATGTCAGCTCCATTCGACCGGCGAAAGGTTAATGAACATAATTCCCCAGAAGTAGGAATACGTTTGAGAAATCCTTAATGTGGAAAATATATTACAGTTTTATACTATATTTGGTACTATTTTTATACTACTTTATACTATTTTTAGTTGGGTTGCACTCCCAACCATCGAGGTTGTTATTTTCAACGAACGAAGGCCTACTAAGCATGGTGTTTTTTTCTACGTAAATTTCTCGAATTTTTGACATATGTCAAACAACCCAACCATCGAGTGCGATCTCACTAGTGGGCACGCATTCGTATCCCAACCAGTGAGGTCCGACTGGAGTGTGAAATTTCCACAAATTTACGACGATAATTCATAAACGGAGGTTTCATGTTTATTTCAGTTCCTGTTTCAATATTATTCCATGTTATTGAAACTATTTCAAGAAACTATTCCTGGTGTTCACTAACGTTCGTGTTTCTTAAGAATTTTAAATAATAAAATGAACAGTTTACTAGTTTCGTAACACTTTTTCAAACACTCTGAAAACCACCGGCAACCGCAAACGTGCGTACAAGCCACTCCACGCCAAAGCGAACGTGAGTGGACGATGGAGCAAGTGTCACGAACATACAACCATCATGAGGGAGACCTAAACGTCCAGCGGTAGGATCTAGATACTCGGAAGTAATTAAAAGTTGACCCAGAAAGCACTAGTCGACAGGTCACTGTAGGGGAACAATGGGAAAATCAAACAACCGCGGCACGTACGGTGGAGCAACATCAAAACGACGGAGCAGATAACGAACGGATAGCGAATAAATATTGCGGCAATTGTGCAACGGCCACCAGTAACTATTGGTGATGTACGGCAGCAAAGATATCTTACTTTTTCTTTCACCTTTTCAGGCATGTTGTTGGCTGTGCAGTGCACTGGCGGCTTCTCTCGTTAGTCGCGGATTAAGTCAAACTTGTGTAATAATTTTCGTTCACCTTGCAAGCGTAGGTAGACTAATGTAGATTAGCACATTTCACAGCACAGCACGGTGCCAACCCTTCAAGTAATTTCACTCACTAAACATTCACGTGATCGTAATTATACACGCACACACACACACACACGAACACAGCGACCCGCAGAGCACATGAAAGGGACAACTCGCAATCGGATGTGTGGAAGGATACTTTTTCCCCACCAAAAACAAACAAAAAAACAGGAACTCCGCTAAATCCTTGACACTGTTGCACCAACTGCAATATTGCATCCACCAACGGTAGCTGAAATTATGTCACTTTTCCGGGATTCGGCGTTTCACCTTCACCGCGCAAGGAAGAAAGTTCCTTCGCACGGCAACCCGTAACTAAAGAAAACACACGCACTACGGCACTGACCGAATTCAGTGTGGCTTTTTTCGTCACGAGGGAACGTCCTTTTTCCCTTCCCTAGCTTTGCCTTATGGAGGGAAAGCGTAGGGAAAAGCCTGGGGCCGGAAAAACAAAGTGACAAATTTTCCACTGACCACCGACCTTCACGGTACGGTGAAGTGAAAGCTAGTGCGCTTCGTACGATACATGATTTCCCATTGAACCTACCAATTTCGCTCTTTCGATAAGGGTGGTTGGAAAAGCTCGCTCCCGCCAGAAGTGTATTCCGGTTTGTACGCACTCATTCTATCTCGCCCTCGCCGTGAACCAATGGTAACGGTGCGAAGGTCCTTGGTTGGAGCTGAGTGGAACGTATCCTTTTCTACTGTTGCCAGCAACAACTTGCGAATTTTCCCGCATTGATTCGTTGTCCTTTTCTGGTACACGCGTGCTGTCCACTAAATTCGTACACAGTGCAACAATATTTGCTCAATGAAATCACATAGCAATAGAGAGGAAAATCTAAAATCGAGAGAGAGAGGCATAGAGAAATAAATGGGGAAAATTACTCTGCAAGCTTTACTCTTGCTCTTGGTTGTAAAAGAGCAATCACCACTAAAAGCTTTCACCCTTCAAACAGGGGAAGGAAAATAGTCACACAGCAGAAAGGATTATGCGCAAAACAGCAAGGGAACACTCTCGTAGGTTACGTGGGAAAATGGGTAATGCATGGAGCATGTTTTGACAAACACATAAACACACACACACACACCAACCGTACAATGTAACGCCAGTACACAACACAGCGAAACGCGTGATCGGAAAGGATGACGTGTGCTTTTGTTGGGTGAATACATGCAGCGCGTGAGGGTATCTTTACACTTCACTACAGCGTATCGCCGTATCGATAAGAGGGCCAATAAATAACACACACTAACGGAAGGGTCAAGTGATAGTTTAGATTTCAGACAGCAATGTTTTTCTTCAGCCATGAATTGATTGTGTGCAATGGGGTAGCAATGGAAGCAGTACAATTTTACGCAATTTAAGGTAAACAAAATAGTGTTTTGTGTAATAAAGTAATTAAATTTTATGTTAGTTTCTATTCAATAAACTCATTATTTCTTTTGGAATTTTCAAGGTAGAGATTAGTGATGAGAAATATTTACAATGAGGAATCGGATCGTACTACCTTCGAAGAGACCCGGATTTTATCAAGGATCGCTATACAAATAAGAAAATTTGATCCCATCTTGGATCAGATCAGATTATTCCATTCACCTCCAAATTCTCATCACTACCAAAGATCACTTTACCAGAGATGTTTGAGTCTCTTACTTCATATGAAAACAATGATTAATTCTGTTGCATTAAATGCTTAAATATTGTTGACCAGTGTTCTCAAGTTCGAAGATTCTTTCTCTAGCCTTAAGGGACCCACAATGCTTTGAGAATTCATGAATCTAAAAGAATTTTTAAATCGTTGGAGAGTCATAGCGAATAAGAGTCATTCCTTCCGATCAAAGATTCATACAGATTCGAGAATCAAAATCAGATTCACCGAACTCCATAAGACACTTTAATTGCATTTACGCACATCATAGGAGAACGAAAGAAGAATTTGAAACGAAAGAAAACGGGTGAAAAGACACTCTCAAACCAAAACAAAAAACCACAGCTACCGGCCGGAAAACAAGTTTGTTTCGCCGAAGATCACGAAGAAGAGCAGGAAATAATAGTCACTCCAAGACACACCAAGGTCACGAAAAAAGGGTCCGAAAACGATGAACGAATAAACGCAAGTGAAGCCCCAGCAACGTTAATGTCAAATTTTGTGGTTTAAGCTTGAATGAAGAGCAAGCCAACGTATATGCGCTACGCAAATGGGGAAAGTATTTGTGTGTTTTTCAGTGACGCTTGATGTTTTGCTTGGTGTTTTTTTGTGTTACGGTGTAGATAAAAGAACATAATGTTAGAATTGACTTTTATGTATGTTGGACGCTCACCGGTAGATCAAAAACTTTCCCCAACCTGGACAATAACGGTGCAAAGAGTCGCCGTAGGTGCCCCACCTTGCCGTTGTCTCTGGAACGCCGGTAACCGTGGCCCGATCCGAGCTCGCTGTCAACACCAACACGAACATCTTCATCGGTTTGGGACAACGATTCATACCCCGGCATGGATTTCCGCTCCATCCCAAGTATTCGCCCAAGGGAGCTACCAACAACACTGGACATAAGATGCTCCGCCATAATTTGTATCGACACAAGCACGCACACAAACACACATACGCGCACGCACCGAAAGGAAGCGCCGAAATGGGATCGAAAGTACACAAAACACCGGAGGTTTCACAGTGGATGACACATGGAGTACAAGGAATAAGAATACCGACGCCACGATTCCCGTTAGCCCATAGAAACTTGAGAAAAACTGATGCAGATCCGGAACAAAGCTTCGCTTACTGCCGTCACGATCGCGACGAATTGCGGCACGTAACTGTGGCAATTACGCGCACCAGGCTAACCGTTTCGCTTAGAATCTTGGACCCAGGCCGTGTCCAGGCTCCACTGCTTGCACAAAACGCGCGTTTTGCTCGCTCGCTCTCTCTCTCGCGCGGCACGGTGCTAATTAAATGCGATCTTCACGTGCGTTCCACGAGGATCATCGCCCGCGGAAAGAAAGCATGCGAGAGCGAGAGAATGGGCAATACGCGATCGTGAGCGAGTAATGGTGAAAAAGGGCGAAGAAGATCGCACGTTGAAGATGTTTCTTGCAATCAATTCGACGAACGTGCGATGCGTCGGTCGCCACGGCGAATGCGACTGTGTAGAAAATATTATAAACAACCCACCAACGTATGCCGTGGCTTTGCATGCTTTCATCGTGTGCGTGTGGTGTGGTGGAATAATTGGCAAACCAGCAGCAGTGTCATTTCTAAACCGTCTGGAATATCGCACCGGGAACAGATACGGAAAGAGATGACGAAGATGACGCAGACAGGGGACAAAAAGGGATAAGGGGCCGACCGGGGTGGAAAAGGTTGTTGCGCTCTGCAATCAAACGCTGACCTAGAGAAAGATAATGGAAGCCCATCGCCTCGAAACGATAATCGATTACAATGCCTATGCGGCATCCTAAGCCCTCTTGCAGTCTGCTGCATGATTTGTCATCAGTTTCGGGTAAGCTCACAACGTTGTTCATACGTCAGCGCAAGATATGATATCGCGCTGCGAGATATGAAATACGTTTGTGCAAAATAATCTCTTTCGAATACACACCAGTGCTGGAACTCGTGCCTCCTTTGGAGATGCTACAGGACTATCCCCCGTACCGCACAGCTTCTGCTAGAGATGCGTTTTCCGCTTGGTTGCCGGATTGGGTGGAAAACGTGGACAACACGAATAACACGCCTTTATCACTGTTTGCGGGTTGAAAACACACCACTCACTTTCGGTATCACAAATCACTCGATCTACCCATTAGTTCACTAATAAACAATCTTAACCACGGGCATTCTTTTTCAGATCCTTTGCGAAAATTGCGAAACAAGCGGTGACTCCTGTTCTGCCACGGTACATAAAAACACACTAGCACGTCTTCTTCCCACACCGCCCGGCAAGAAACGGGTTGTGGGTGGATGTATGTAATGAAAAACACTCTTTTTCGTGTTCGTATGCTGCCAGCGTGGTATGTATCACCTCGTACGTTTTCCGATGGTACTTCTTCACTAAACTTTCGCTCTCCAGGATGTGTATGATTTCTCCATTCACTCTGGTAGGACAGCTAGTTTCCCGTTCGTATGTATTGTTTCGTCCGTTTTCCAAACAACACGGCAAAATGTTGTTGTGGAACTACAGCAGTACAGGGTGGATGCGTAACTGTCAAAGTTCCCTTTCATCCATTTCTCGCCTGCAACGGTTTCGCCCCAGTGAGGGCGAAATTTGCCGCCTATCATTTTTGCCACCGCAACGGGAAACCGTTGCAAATGAAACACTGTTTTATGGTGTATAAACACATCCTTGATGAACGAAGCAGGAACTATGTAGAACCTGTATAGTTCCAGTACTCACATACGCCTCTGACACGTGGGATTTTCATAAAACTGACAAAACCCTCGTAAACCGCGTTCGAGACGAGGATGCTTAGAAGGTTTTTGGGCCCCGTAAGAGTGAAAGATGTACGGCCAACTCACTCTCGTACCGCCAATTAGACTCGCAAGCCTATGGTGGGTTGGTCAGATCATTAGCATGATACCTGACGACCCATCACGTAAAATCCTTTTAGATTATCCATATGGACAGAGCAGGCGTTTTAGGCCCATACTGCGATGGAGTAGATGCGTTCGCCAGCATGCCTCGGAATATTCGATTGATAAACGACGGCGTTAAGTAAGTTTTAAATATTGTTATAGCCTTTATTCGTCAAGTTGTTTTCCATCCAACCACTATTTCCATTGGGCATTTGGAAAATTTCGATATATATATATATATCTCACCATGTATGTTATACGGCTTCTTTTACATTTCTCGTTGCGTACGTTTTGATTTCATTCGTAGCGTTCTGAACCCTCTATCAAATCCATCTTTTGATTACGCCTGCACAGAAACTACACCTATAAAACAATCGCAAAACCCCCTGAACCGATCGTCCATTTACCATCACAAATCGCGCTGCATGACGAAGCATTCTTGCTGGCGGAGAAGTTTCCCTCGAACACCTATATTGCTTTGTCGTGGAACCTTCACTGCTCCACTGTACCTTTGTTGACACACACACGCTCGCTTGATGGGTTTTGTGCTGCTTGACGAAGAGTATTTAACGCGAGATATGAACCATGCCAGCCTGTTATCGTTTCATTCGGCCTTCGGTATAAAAAGCGTTTAAAGCAATCTAGATCCATAGTTCCACCCGATGTTTGCTTTGGTTTCTAACTAAAGCTTTTTTTCGTATTACTATTTACGCTACTGGATGGTCCTTCTTCGATCCTCGTAGGGATCGTTAGTGTTTTCGAACAGTCACTCGCATCCTATCACTAGAGTGCGCCACACAACAGCATTCAAATGCAGCCACCTTCAGTACATGGGGCATACAAACATGCACGTGTGATCCGCTCCCTAAAAAACCTGTTCGTGTACTTTCCTGCCAAAGCGGTCTGCATAAGCGTACGTGGTAGATGATGCTAGCTATCGAAATGTTTTACAACGTGTAATATTCACACCAATGTGCACCACTGCTACGTATGTTGGAAGCTATATTCAATGGTAGTGTGTGGGTACCGTGTTCGGTTGCTGTACTGTACGATGAATTTGATTCTTCAAACAAACGCCACAAGATTGGTGCGTATATGTGCGAAAAACGGATCTATTAAGCCTTTCCGTACGGTATGTGGGTGTATGTATATATATATATATATTCTTTTCTTAAATATATGCAAGATGCATTGTATCTGATCGGCTCACTTCTGCCGCCTATCTTCCCCCTCGCCAGTGTGCGCTCGGTATATGCTTTCCTTTCCATCCTGGTTTATCTACAACGCGGGACCAAACGGCACATCGGCATCATCGTCGTCGTCGCCCTCGTTACTGCTAATGTCACTGTCGTGCAAATAATCCTCTAGGGGAGGTGAATTTGCCTCGGGCTTAACTTCGTCCTGTGTGTTTCTGAACGCTTCTATCTGATTCGCCATCGTTCGTAGATTTTCCACTCCGCTTAGCAATTGCCTGTGAAACAGTTTTACGTTAGTTTTTGAACAGGATTGTGGATATGACCTACGTATGCGTACTTACCTAAGATTGCTCTCCGCTGTTGATGCCGCCTGCCGCAGGGCGACCGTTTGTGCGCGCAAGAATGCGGAAGACTGTTCCCGCTTTGGCCGGCTACCACGGTCTCCGTCGTCCTGTCGCACTCTAGCACTGGCGCCCGCACCCGTGCTGCCTCCAATTGCGCCTCCACAAGCTTCCACCTTAAGCGTTTCGTTTTCCCTTTGCAGTGCCTCCATTTCGACCTAAAATAGGAAAAGAAAATTTACACACGTGTTAGGAATGTTTTGGTGAAAACACGCTTCAAGCTAGCGGTTAAACCACTGTCTAGAACTCACAGTCATGCTGCTCAACTTCTGGCGTAATTGTTTCATCTCTGCCTCTGCAGTGGCGGCACGCGTTTTTGCCTGCAAGAAACTGCTCGCGTTCGATTGCGTCGTTCCATTTCCACCGTCTCGCGGCATGGAACCACCGGGTCTTGCGAGCGTAACCATCGTTTCCAGATCTCGTTCGAGCTCGCGAATGCGGCGTGATTGCTCACTAACCGTTCGCCGGCTAGCTTCTAGTTCTCGCCTTAACCGCTCATTCTCCATCAACTCCGCACCGAGCCGATTCTGGTACTGAGCTTCCCGCTGTCGCTGCTGTATCCGTTGACGTCGGTCCGACGCCGCAGCGGCAGCTGCTGCCGTTTCAGAGGCGTGCGGTGTGTCGTGCGTAACGTCGGCTAACCGTCCGGACGAATGGATTGGACCATCGGACAGGAAGTCTGGTAGGCGATGAATTTTATCTGCCGTTGTACCGCTATAAACTGTTACCCGACCTGGTGTCCCGGAAAAGTAAATGGATCCCCCTTGGCCTCCAGGACCAGCTGGTTCACCAACGCCTCCCGCGTTACCTTCGGTAAGGTCCGGTGGTAATTCCGAGGACGAAGCAGTCGGAGATCGTGGTGGGAGATCAAACTCAAGCTCCGGTCCGGCTGGGTTCGCTCCACCACGTGATGGAAAATCGAGTCGAACGCCTAGTGAATGGCGGTGTCCAGCACCTGCTGCATTCTGATCTCGGTTGGCCCGACTGCTGCTGGTAGTACTGCTCGCGGTCAAATCGAACGGTATATCATTACATGAAGAAAGTGGCGCACCTCCGCCTCCGCTCCCGGCCGAAACGTTGGCGACTCCGGTCAGATCTAACACATCCTCAAAATCGGCCGATCCCGATGAACCACTTCCGGCACCCTTTGGCAGTGTGTTGTACCACTGTTCCATCACGAGATGATCCTGCACAAAGTCGGGCAAGACTGCGGAAAATTCGGTCGCACCTACTAGCCCTCTGCTGGATGGTTCGTTATGCGCTTCCAGATCATTCCGCCGATCTGCTCCAACCGCGGACGAACCAGGGCTATCGAGATCATAATTCGAATAGGATCGCTGCACATATCCACGTAGCAATTCTACCTGCTCGCCTAGCTGCTCTATTCCGTTGGCATCCTCACGCATACCACTGTTTCCGGTACTACCACCAGCAGGATAATCGGAGTTGAAGGAACCATTGCTACGACTCTGGTAAATCGGACCGAACCGATCATCCGCAAAATCAGACAGACTGGACTGGGAATCGAACGAGGGAAAACGTGGCGATCGTTTCATCTTCGACTCACTGCTAAGCGTGTTGACCGATTGGAATTGTGGAATTTTTGGTCGGGCACCCGTCGTTGAGCTTACCACATTAAGTGAGCTCGTTGTGGCCGATTTCGATGGTGAACCGGTGCTGGTGGTAGCGGTGGTTACCGCCGTTAAATTACTCCCCATATGGGTGCCGTTCGGGCCAGACACAATTCCGCTCATTTTTACATCGAATGTTCCATTCGTGCCGTTACTGCAACCAGTACCAGCACCATCCGCAAGCGAACTGCTTCCGTGTCCATTTATGCTCGATGCACTACGGCTGTGATTTATGCTGCTTGAAGGGACTGTCCCCGTACCGCCCGAGCTGGCCCCATTCGCCGCATGGTTGCCGTCCCATTTGAGAAAATGTTTGAATGAAAAAGGATTTTCCTCTCTTCGTGGCACTTCTGCGCTGCTCGTTGCTGGTGGTAGTGATGGCGAAGTGGACTGTGCTTCAACCGTGTTCGGGCCGTTTTCACCTTCCGTCGTTGTGGATGAGGACGCCGGGGTCGCTTTCACAGACGACGATGGAGTTGCACCAGTGAGATCATCCGTGTTAATGTTGTTGTTATCCTTTGCCATTGCCAGAGGGTAGTGTTACCTGCGGGCGAACTCTGGTGGCCCACTTGTTGCCACTGAAAACAGGAAAAAACGGTTGATTAAATCGCTGTTTATTTGACACTCCACGTACGGAAAAAGTACCCCTTTTAAGAACACCGTTTGAGTGTGCCTTTTTGTGAGGTGCGTGGCGTAGTTAAATGGCAAACTGGGCAAATGAGTAACAGTGCGATTCCCAGATATGCAGATATTCCAAACAGAAGCACTATCACTTTTACAAGCTCCGATATTGATTTGGCTTCGAACCGAAGGTTATAAGAGGCAAGATTAAGCAGGAACTACAACTTTGCGGACCACAAGAAATAGGTCCATCCGCAAAGGTTTTGCCTATTTCTAGGAATTTATTTTCGACACGACATAAGGACGTCGTGCAGAGGGAAGGAATAACAATGAAATGTCTCTCTCGCAGTAGCAGAGTATTACAGGATTGGTTTTGGTCTAATCCGCGCCAGTTGTGCGAATCGAAACCGACCTACCAGCGATGCTGTACTTTTAACACCTATGCTGTATTGTTCCACAAAGAAATAAATGAATATTTCCTTGCGTCCGAGAGCCTTTTGCAGCAAGAAGTTGCGTTTTTTCTTTGCCCTTTTGGCAGCTCTTTTTTTGTTAAACAATCTGTCAATGGACAACACCGTGTTGACAGTAACAATGTCACGGTTACTGTATACGTAGGTGTATCTCTAAACCTTGAGCTCAGCATGCGAAGAAGTTGTCAGAAAGCAAAGTGAAAAAAAGTTAATTTCTACATCGTCGTCGTCGTCGCAGGCACTTGACTGTGCTAATGGGCGAAAGGGAAAAAAGTGGGGCCTGCATAAATTGTTTCACCATTGCCAACATAATGCGAATGGCACAATAACTTTTCTCGTGTGCGTTGCAAGAAACGGTATCAATTTTAGTGCGTTAACTATTCCCCTACGTGAAAGCAGGTTGTGCAGTGGTGAAAAGTTCTCCGAGGGCAGTTCTACTCCGTTCTATTGTTTTGTCTATCCACCAGTTCCTTTTTTTCCATTGGGGGTGTGTAGTTTCCGTGTGTGTTCAGCTGTGAAACATAAACCTGCGCTCGACGTAACTTTACAACACGGTGTTACACGGTGGGTTACACTTGTGCCACTCACATCATCCCTACCAGTTCAGTTTGTTTTGTGGGCCAAAAGTATGTGATTGTTTTGTTCCTAGCGGGTTTAGATACGGTTCAGTGGCGAAGGGTTGGAGAACCTAAATAAACGTATGTACAATTCGTGCAACGTAGCCCTGATTTATTCTGCATTCGGTAACTATTTAGGGAATACGGAAGCTTATTTTTAACAAGGTATTAAACTTTCCACCCTGCAATTGCTTCATTTCAGATTACTTCCATTGGTTGGGGGTTGGAAAAGGAAGCTGGACGCCGTTGAGAGGAAAGTAGCATAAAAACCCTTCAGAATGTCTGTTACTTTTGAGCAGATTATACTCGACGCTAAGCGCATTGCCAATCGGCTCAAGGACCGAGAGGCTCTAGGAGATGCACTGCTGCTGGAATCGGAATCAGTGAACAAGCACATCGAATCGATGCGCCAGTTCCAGGACGATATCGACATACTGAACAAATTGGCACGTGATCGCTCCAACAACCAGCTGATAACGATCATCCACCAGGAGAACCCACAGATCCGCGAGATACAACAAGAGAACCGCCTGCTGAAGGCAGCGCTGGAAGACCATCAGCACGCACTAGAGCACATCATGTCTAAATACCGAGAGCACACGCAAGCAAAAATTCTCAACACGAAGGTGAACTTTGTGGAAGCATTCACACGCCACCACCGGTCGGCCGACATCGAGCGACGCGACGAGCTGATCCGACAGCAGACGGCCAAGATACAGGAAATGGCCGCTGTTATGCAGCGAGTCTCGCAGATGGACGAGGAAAAGGTCAACCAAGAGCAGGAGGTGTTGAGCAAGCTGATGACAGAAAATAAGGGACTGCGGGAACTGTTGGAAATATCGCGCAAGTACGGTTCCGGCGGCCAGAAGATGCTGGTCGACGACAAATCAACCCAAACCGATAGCTATCTGCTGGATGGTTTGATTGAAGCGGCCGTCACGGCAAGGGCAAATGTATCGAAGCAAACGCCAGCACCGGCATCATCGTCACCACCATCACCACCACAGTCTGCAGCCGTACCTACGTCGGGGCCCGCAGCTATACAGTCTGGAGCGTCATCCCCGAATGCAAGCTTAACGAAACCGACCGTCGATGATCCAGCACGTTCACCAAACGGCAAGAGTTCCGTCGCAAATCCAACAACAGTCAGTAATGGGGTAGCAACGACCTCCCCGAGCGCACCATCTGCAGTGGCAGCCCCAGCTAGCACTACTTCCGTGGCAACCTCTTCGACTTCGTGACGTGATTCGGGTGAATGTCAGGTATCGGTTTTGTTCTGCTGCCAATCGGCCCTACTGTAGGATGCGTCGATGATCGAGTTGCGTTTGATGCGATTAATGGTTCGACTCACAAAGAAATGGATACGGACAGCAACACACGGCGAGAATTATTAAAACAATCTTTCGAACAAAAAAAGGCTAGCATTGGGGGACCATATCGAAACTGGCGGCAGGTTCACAGAACACACCATTTGCAAATCCATTGCACGATCATTCGATCACCCATATGCGTTTTTGTTTGTGTTGTTTGTCGTTTTTTTTTTAATGTATGCTCCACTATCTGTCGCACGCAATGGAATGCGCAAACAAAACAAACATAATATACTGCACTTTTAGTATCGACAAATTCCTTTCCAGTAATCATTTTAGAAAGGAAATGTAGGAAAAAGTAAAAATCATCGAATTATGGCAAAACTGTCGAAAATAATGCATTTTCCGTACGTCAAGCAGTTTTCATAAGCATTACGTTGCGATTTAGACTGTTACGCGGAGAACACAACGAAAAAAAAATCCATTGCCGACATTGAATTCTGGGTCCTGTGGGGTAGAGTAGAAGTGCAGAGTGCAATAGTTGCTTCATAATTTGTTTTTCTTTTGCATAAATGTTTGTTTTTTTATTATTATTAGCACCTTAAGCACCATTAAAAGGGGAACGTGACTCCCAAATGAATGTTCGAACTTGTTGAACGGAGGACATCCTCGCTCCCCACAATCTGCTACCAAGAGATCGAGGCTTTTTCCTTAATCGCGTGTTTAGTTTAGTAAATTGTCGTTGAATGTTGACAAGAAGAAACAAAAAAACAAACAAACCCCCTAAAAGAGAAAAGAGAGCAAAGCGTACGTATCTTTTTCATGTTTTTTTTGTATTTTGTTATACTTAAAGAAGCGCCCATCGACAGTTCCATTTAGTTTCCTGGTTCGTCCTCACAAATCTGAGTGCAGTGTCACTCTACTCTCGTCAATCGCCAAATAAATACGGAAAATTAAAACGCACACTCTCGCCTACGGGAATGGGGCCGGCGACAAAAGGGTTTAAAAGAAATCACTTGAATAAATATTACTAAACATTAACACATGAAACGCTTGTGGTTCCCTCTTTCCCTGTTCGTCGTCCGTCCGAATCGTACCATGCGCGGGTTTTTTTCGTCTATTAAATGGTTCTATTAAAATAAATGTAACGAGGAAAGAAATTGCTAGCCCTTTTTTTGATCGATTTCATGCAGATTATCTCCTGTCGTTCCATGGTATCGCTCACTCTCGCGACAATGAGGATAAAAGGTTCAATGATTACGATTAAGTAACGTTCGAATAAAACAATCCAAAACGTTGTCCCTACGGTACGATCCTTTCGCGCATTTATCTACTAGGTATTACGGGTGCCTTTTAACCAGTCTTAATGTGTTCCGTCAGTCACTACGGTAATGTTATCCACCCGTTTTGCTCTTGCATTCGAATTGTTCCGTCGGATCGTTGTTTCTCGCTTCCCGCGTACCGTGATCGTTCACTCGTACTCCAGTATTTTCTTGTGGTAGAAAAGAAGATAGCTAAAAGCAAACACGAAACACGTTAGATGACGAACGTTCTATCGCGCTGCGGCTATTTACCCTTCGCTGTCCAAGACCTGCTTGAGTGTGGCAGTGGTTATAATGTGGTCATCGCACTTGACCCAAATGTCTTTCTGGTGTCGCACGTACGCCGTGTAGTGACCCGCATCGAGCGTCCCGACGTGGTTGATGACAGCGTACAGCGAATATCGGAAGTCGGCCGTATCGCTACCCTCTTGCTGGTACGGCTGGTTCCGGCTGTCGTCGTTATGTAGGCACGAAGACGTCGTCACGACGCCGGTCGTGCCAGTCATGGAGGAGGCGGAAGAACCATTAGCTCCACTGCCCGCAAAATTCGGTGAGGACGGTGATAGATGTGATTGCTGCTGCTGATCAGACTTTTTCTGCGACATAAACGGTGTCATGTCCAGCTCGGCAGGGAATGAGATGAAGGTGGAAATTTTCTTATCGATCTAGAACGCAGAATGAAAGGGAATGAAATGTTTGGTGCTGTGGATTCAATGCACTTCTGCATACCAGACTAGAGTGTTCGAAGCGCTTCAGGTGGAAGCTTGCCACTATCGGTAGCGTGCGCATGGACAGTTGCTTCGTCGATTCCTGATAGCTGTTGCATGTGTTGCACTTGATCTTTGCACTCGAACCAAGATGTTCTGCCCGGGTGAACCGCTCCAGGCAGTCGATCAGGGACTGTCCGTTCGAGGATTCGCCTAGATCGAGCGAAATGTCCCAGAATGGATCGATCGTGGTAGAAACGCCTTTGCACGCCTGGCACACTACATCGCTCTGCAAGCCACCAGTAAAAATCTGATCAATAATACAATTACACTGAGTCGGATTAGGATCGGAAGATTGGTTTTGGCCGCTGTTTGTCGTGTTGGTGGCAGTGGTTGTGCCCGTTGTTGCAGCAGGAGAAGCAGCCGTCGACATCGCTAGCGAATTCGGACCGGACTGCGACAACAGCTGCATTGGTTCCTGCTGGGAAGCTGCCTGCTGTGCCAGATAGTTCGTCCCCACGTGTGCATTTTGTGACGGTTGATGGACATGGGGCTGTGATGATTTTGACTTATCAATTGCCGCCGCAGCCGCTGCAGCAGCAGCCGCAGCGGCCGCAGCAGCCGCATTGGCAGCCAGTTCCGTCATCGATATTTTGCAGTGCCGGTGCAACACGTCCAGCGTAGCGATAAAGAACTCGTGTGCATCTTGCTGCTCGTATCCCGCCAAATGCCGTGCGTGGTTCCATATCAGATGCAGCAACCGGTGCAACGATAGCGGACCACGGGCACCGGAGTAAAACTCCTGAAACAGACGCGACACTTCACACACCAGACATTTGGCGGCCGTTTTCGCCGTGCATTCGT
This sequence comes from Anopheles marshallii, assembly GCF_943734725.1. Classification (NCBI taxonomy): domain Eukaryota; kingdom Metazoa; phylum Arthropoda; class Insecta; order Diptera; family Culicidae; genus Anopheles; species Anopheles marshallii. The sequence goes on along the minus strand of NC_071326.1, from coordinate 68,130,083 downwards.
GCAGCTCGGCGAGGAAATAATCGCGCAGCAGCGGCGTATGGATGAGGGCCTGCACGATACAGTTCATGAAACAGGTCGAGCCTAGGTTTAGCAAACCGCGCAACCCGATGCTTGTGAGAGCCGTCACGTGCCTTCGCTTGGGGTTCTTTAGCAGCAGCTCGATTTCCACTCTCGATGGGCTCCAGGGCCGCCAGGATAGGCTTTTGTCAAGGGTGCGAGCCTCCCGTCGTAGGTGCCGTTCGGCGATGGCCTGGCATTTGCTGTGGTAGATAAAATCCCGACACTGGTAGCAGTACAGCATCCCGTAGCACAGCTCCAGCGCCATGAAGTGTTTCGTGTGCTTGTAGTGCTCGTTAATGTGCGCTCCTTTGCATGCGAAGTAAATACAGTGCAGACAGGAGTACAGCTGAGGGCCGGAACTTCCACACTTGTAACAGAGACAGGACAGGGCCTTCCGACGACGTGCCTCCTTGCTGATGCAGGCACTGAAGTATGCGTGCACCACACTGTACGAATCGTACCCGTATTCCTTCACGTAGGATCCAAAGTGTACGCAGCCCGTATCACCCATGCTTTCTTTGTTCGTTGTATTTCCTTGTTGGAAGAGTTGCACGAATGGTGACCAAAGTTAGCCAATTCCGAAACAATGATCACACACAGTTAGCACCGAATGCCGGTCCGTGCAGGGTGGGTGTCCGAAGGCCGTGCTTACATGCGATCCATACCGTAAAACAAAACCGCTCAACCATGTGAAAACTGCCACTAGGAACTTGTTTGATTCGAGTATGAGCGAGCTCTGTAGGCGTTAATTACCCATTTTGGGTCCACTTTTCGTGTAGACTAAGTGGATTAATACTCACAAATCGCCTATGCTTCGGTGTGTTGAAATTAGTTGTTTTTTATGCTGCTATGCTGCTGTTGGATTGGTCACGAATGACAGTTCGTGCTGACAGTTGAATGACAGTTGGAGGCGGCCACACGTAGAAATTTATTTTCAATTTGAAATCGTACAATTTTAAAACTACCAAATGGACTGAACAAAACTTTTCGGTTGATCCTAGTGGATTATTCTATATTGCGAGGAAACGTAATTGTTTCATCGATTAAAACCAATTGTGCCGTAGGTGAAGCCATCGCTCATTTAAGAAAAACGAATGAACGAATGAATGAAACGAACGAACGAATGGTGCTAGTGCTAAGGTAAATTCGGTTCGTTTGATTAGGTTTCATAAAGTTAAGATAATGGGTAATAAAATTGATTTATTTAGAAGCTGAATATCCATATATCATCTATTTATTAGCCTACACTAACAGAGTACAGCATAGCTCATCCAATATAATCTAAAAGCCACAAAGCCAAAATGTTTGTGCGAGTAGCTTTGACAGCCCAATTAATTATAGTTCAATCCAACTGCAACTGGTGCTCATATGTTGGATTATCTTCTTACTTATCATGTAGTGTTGTATGTCCATTATGGCGTACTGTACTCCAGCATTTAACACAAATTCTATTAGTTCCTATTTGCTAAAATGAGATTTCATCACAAGATATCCTTTGTGAACGTACAATTGTACAACTAGAACTCAAATCTCCTGTAGCTGCGATCCTCATCGTGGTTCCCCTTATATCATGATGCTTGCGTGTGGACGGTTGTGTGATCATCGATCGAATCCGCAATGTCGTTCAGAAAATTAGCTCCTCTCAGTAGGTGGAAATCATTTGCTATTGCTTCCGGCACCTGGGTGTGTTTGCTGTTAGCTGTGTCCGGTTTGTCACCGATGCTGTTACTAGCACAATCGAAGCTGTCGATGTCGAAATTGGTTTGCGTTTCCGTCGACACAAGATAGTCACCGAACGTTTCCGTTTCCTCATTCCAGCTCGTTTGTGTTTCAGTCGTAGACAATCCTAGATCGGCAAACAGTCCCGGTTCGTCGCATGTCTGCGTGTACATGTGGGCATAGGATAGCAGCGGATCATGACGGTTCTCCGTGTTTGCAAACATTACATCGATGAAATCGGTCTGCGTTTCGGTGCAAACCACGGGGATCAGAGGTTCTACGGCTTCGATAGCCAGGGAAACATTGCTAGTAGTTTGTACAATCGTGGCAGCATCAACGGCGAGCCCCAAGACATCTTCTCGTGTCTCAACGATGATCTTAGATAAATCAATCGTTTGTGTAGTTTTGCTTTCCGATCGCTCCGATAAGGTTTGTGTTCCGGTGCTCACACAATTCGATGCAGATTGTTTCGCAGGTTTTACGCGATTTGGTTTCTTTGCCGAAAGTAATTCTTCGTAACCGTGTTGCTTCCGCTTGGCGTGTGTCAATAATGCTTCTCTGGAACCGTAAGAGTATGAACAATGTGCGCAGTTAAACTTCTGACCACATGATAACCGGTGATGTCGGAGGTAGCTCTCGGTAGCGAACGATTTTCCGCATGGCTCACAACGGTGCTTTCGCTCACCGTGCACCTTCAGATAGTGTTGCTTCAGTGAGCGAAGAGAACTGAAATGGCGCGCACCGTTGCTACTTTCTTCGGCAGTCTGGTGGTACGGACAGCTTGCGTTGGGACAGTAGAACAGCTTATGCTCAGATGAAGCAGCATTACTCAACGACTGCAGATTCAATGCGGGTGCTTTGTGATGTCGTGTGAGATGCATCTGCAAATTGGCCAAGTTGTGCAACATTGTATAGCAGTTGTCGAACGAGCAGATATAAATCTTTTCTGCCAAAATTTCCTCGGCCGTTAGATATATCCTTCGCGCATTTGTTGATTGGTCGGTCATGGTTAATAACTAATGCACAGATAATTTATCTTCACTCGTTTCTACAGCAGGAAAAACCTCGCGCTGGCCAGTCACAACACACAGCTTCCATCAGCTGAACGTCAAAAGTGGTATTGTTTACAAACAAATATTTCCATCACTCCGGCGGCCGTCAGTTAAAAAAAAACACGGCTTACTTCATGTTTTCCTTCCCGTGAAGAAAAGCTTTGCCACATAATCATCCGGGGCCTTTTTCCAGCATTGCGGTTGATAATATGACACTTTTCACCTTAATTAACGATCATAAAAACTCGTATTTTGAATAGAATAGATACATAAGTGACTCTACTCTCTTGCGTTTATTTCTATTTCCTTGCGCCAATTTTTTCCTTTCGTTTTTTAATGTGTTTTTTCACCTTTGTTTTTCGCTTTTCCGCCTTTTCATCCTTCACCGCCTTTTTGCGTGCTTTGCGCTCTTCGGGTGTTTCATCTTTCGATCGCACCACAATCACACCGCCATTCGACGATTGTTTACCACCTTCATCATCGTCCGACAGTTCCGAGGCTGTATCCGTTTCAGTATCCGAATCTCCGTTTTCTGATCCTTTCTGTTGATTGGGCTGTTTCCGCCCCCCTTCCAACGTCTCCAGGCCGGTGATCGTCTTGTACACCAACTCGTCCGTACGCTTATCGAACACATCCCTCTCGGCATCGTACACCTCGTGCAGTGTTTTCGGGATGAAAATTTGCTTAAAAACCGCTTCGTCCAGTTTTTGCTGTTCGGTAAATTCGTCGAAGCTGCGATTCGCTATCCGTTCGGATATTTCCTCCAAACGTTGCTCTACCCTGTCCTCGGTGATGGCTGCATCGGTGATGAAATCGAACAGCTCTTTCACGGTCATCGTTGATACCTCACGCTTGCGGAAAAAGTCCGTCACATTGGTGCAATCTTTGCGCAAAAATTCCAGCGCATGTGGATGCTCATGTTCGACCGATTGTGACACATCGATGATGACTATCTTGCCCTCGTGGTAGAGCAGATTAAACTCGGACAGATCGGCATGCACCAGCTTGCAGCGGTTGTACATGGTCCACATCATTTCCACCGTGTCCCGGTACAGTTCACGCGCCTTCAAACCGCTTAGCTCAACGTCCTTGAGCTTTGGGGCCGGCCAACCGTCGTGCCCGATAAACTCCATCACCAACACGTGGCTACGCAACAGAATCGGCTCGGGAACGGGCAGATCACACTTCTTCATGCGCACCAAATTACGCATCTCCTTCTCTGCCCAGGTGCGAACCATCTTACGTGGATTGTGCTTGCTGTAACCGTGCCGGAATCGATACTCTCCGGTAACGTACTTATCCCGATCCTTAAACGTTAGGATGGATGTTTTGAAGATTTTTATTGCGTAGTCCCGCCCGCTGCTAGACGTGGCGTGATACACGTTCGCTTCTTTCCCGGTGGAAATGCACCCATTGATTTCGGTTATCATGGAACGGTTGAGGAGCTTAAAAAGAATCATACGTGTCCGTGGATCCATCACCTGTTCGGCCGTCGCACGATCTTGCTTGTCCTTGCTGCGCAATCGATCGCTGTCTACCTTGCGTTGCGTCTCGATGAGTGTATTCTTGGCGTGGTTTGGCAGCGATGCCGGTCCTTCGTACTTCTCCACGTTGATGCGGTTGGTGAACTTTTTAAACAAAACATCCGCTGGTTGAAAGTGCGATACTTTCTGACTTGCATGTTGAGCGTTGGTGTGTGATTGATTTAGATTTAGCTGCTGATTTCGCTTCAGTTCTCCCCCTTCGTAGCAATAGAAATCATCATCATCATCCTCGCTCTCCTCGTCCTCGTAATACTCTTCCCATTGTGCGTCGGACGGCAGGTTTTCTTTGAGCCGTGAGCCACCAAAAAGTGCATCTTGTAGTTCAATTTCGGCCTTCCTTGTGTCAGCGGCATTCGCTTTGTTGGTAGGAACTGGTGGTTTATCCTGCAGCTGGAAGAAATCCAACCTTTGCGTGGCATCATCCAGCGCATCATCAAACTGACCACAACTCATGTTTCACTTCGTTTCGGCACTGGACTTAATTATTGTAAATTTTGTTGCGAGTTTGCTGCGCCAACAAACACGCGGTCGCGTATGTTTTGTTTAGATTATTGGTTGTCATTTTGACGTTTTGAGATACCCCTCTAGAAACGGATCCACAATGGCTCACCGTGTGTCAAAAAATCCGGTCTCCGGTCGATGAGTGCCTAATTTGTAAACAAACATGTGTATAGTGCGACAATTGCGGCACATTTTACATTGCGATAGATTTTTAATAATCTAAGAAAGTTGTTTGGTATATTATCTTACTGTAACAGGAACATTCTGCACTGTTCAGGGTGTACCGATGGGAATGCAGTGAAGGAAAATTATACTTTAGCGAATAAATGAAATGTTTGTATTGGCGGAGTTAAAAGACAACGTGAGGATAGCGCCGGAATTGTTTGGTTTAAAGCTTCCAGAGGCCATAAAGGATGAAATAAACCGAAAGTTGGCAAATAAGGTAAAGGACACATTCATCTAATTGCATCACGTTCTGAACAATTAAATAACCTCCTAATTCTTCACCCCGCCCATTCTAGGTTCTATTGAACGTGGGTCTTTGTATCGCACTAAAAGACATTATAAAGTTGGGCGATTCCATCATACTTCCCGGCGATGGTGCCTCGCACACGGAGGTAAACTTCCGGTATATCGTTTTCCGACCGATCATTGGCGATGTGATAACGGGCAAGATAAGAAGCTGCAGTCGGGAAGGTGTACACATAACGCTCGGCTTTTTCGACGATATACTCATACCGCCGTCCGCTCTGCAGCATCCCTCTCGCTACGAGGAAGCGGAACAGGCGTGGGTATGGGAATATCCACTCGAGGATGGTAACACACACGACCTGTACATGGACATCGGGGAAAGCATAAAGTTTCGCGTATCGGGAGAAGTGTTTGAAGAAAGTTCACCTATTGGCCCCCCGGACCAGGAAGTGCCGTCGAGTGGGGCCGGTACGAGTGCGGGTGGTGCAGGACCGAGCAGCGTAACGGAAGGTAACAAGACACCGTACCGCATCGTGGCGGCCATTAACGAATCCGGGCTCGGTTTGCTGTCTTGGTGGGTTCAACAAAATCAGGAAGAGGACGAGGAAGGTGAAGACGAAGAGCAGGAGGAGGAGGAACAGGATTCTGGTGGGGAGAATGAATAAAGTATACATACCTTATTAAGCCGACGCAAACACGTGGCAGTCAGCATAGAAAACACCCGAACAGGTTTTGCCTTTTGAACGGTTTCTTTTCTTTCCCAACAATAAGTTTACTGTTTGCAATAGCTTTAGGTTTTAACTTTATATACACATGGGCCGTTTTATGTATCGTAAAGTTTTTCGTTACTGAAAGTTTCGCCTTCTGCAACCTTCTTTTTAGCGCTAATTATGTCGCTTGTGTTTTCGCACTAATCGAGCACGCTACTCGCTTGCGGTTGCGTTGCAGTGTAGAAGAGCGCCAGAAAAATAGGAAAACGTGTACCTGTTCTCTATTTGCATCGCCTCCTGTTCGATTCTAGCGAATAAAAATGGAGCTTTTTATGGAGCGCCTACTGTGTGAGGAGTGATAACCTAGCAACGGTAGCATTGTGTAGCGCATTCAGAGTACTAGCTCGGTTCGGGAATAGTATTCCTACTTGACTAACCTACACCGAACCTAGCTGGACCGTTTGGCCATCTTAAACCAGCAGAAAGAGATCGCAAAAGCTACTACACGCGCGCAGCTTAAACAGGGTTACTCGAATACATTTGCGTTTCTCGTGATAAATTTAACACAATGGTTCCCAATTTCCAACCACTTTACTGCGTGTATCCATCGTATCAAACTCGACCGGCTATATCCGGTTACCTCGCTGTACTCAGTGGCCGAGAAATTGACGCCTTAAATCGATTGGAAAGTATGCTGCTCCCAGTTCTTCTGCGGCGGGCCACCCTTGCCACGCACCGTTTCTGTTAAGATGCACTATACTAGTTAGCTTATTTGTGGTTGATTCATTTTCAATTTTTCATTGTTAGAGCTCGAATATTATCAGTCATGACATGGGCGGTCTTTTTTTCCTTTGTTTAGGGAGGGGTTTTACTATTCTTAGGTGTTTGGTTTAGGTTCGCTACTCCCTCTCTCTCTCTCTCTCTCTCTCTCTCTCTCTCTCTCTCTCTCTCTGTTATTTAGGTTTGGGCGCACGGAGACGAATCAAACCTTTCTTTTCCGCTTTTTTTGCCGCATGGACCACACTGTATCGCTATCAGTCAGTCAGCCACACGTTTAGACAAATTAAAACCCGAAATCAGACACCAGATTTCGATCAGCAAACACACTCGTACATGATTAACACAGCTGGCGCAATGGCGCATTTACTTTCATCATTAGCTAAAGCTCACCTTATTATTTATTTTGTTGTTAAAGGGTGTACTTCCTTTTTGCTTTAACTATTATGCAAATTTTCCCTTTTTTCGTGTCCATTTTTTGTTGCTGTCATTTATTTGCATCTATTTTTTTGTTTGCTTTGTTATTTGGGTTTGTTTATGTGTGTTTTATGTGTGTGTTTTTTCTCTCTTTCTCTTTGAAAGAAATTTCAGCAGGAAAGAAGATCTCATCGAAGGTAAGCTTTGCATAAACTTTTATCTTTATTCCTTGTTTGTTTTGTATGCCTTAATGTAATGCTGTTCTCGACTTCTTTTTTAAATAAAGCTAGCTTCTACTTAATGTCACTTTACGCACTTCAACACGAACGCAATCAGTAATGGAAGGTTCCCGGGCTCACACAACCGGGACCCACACTACGTCAAGTCTTGTCAGGTTTGTTAAAAAAAATCATATATACAATGAATACTAATTATCCTTCGCCTTCCGCTCATACATTAACTTGTACCAATTGTGTGTTTCAACCATTTCTAGAATATTAGCATAATACCGCCCAGGTTTGTTTTTTTTTTGTTTGTAATAATGAGTGTGAGTGAAAGTGTGTTTGTGTTAATTAATATGTTTTCTTACGCTTCTTTTATATGCTTCAATCACAAGTCAAACTGTTTCGTTCGCTCACTTTTTCTACACTGGCTATATTTTGTAACGTCTCGCGCTTTAATACGTCTGTAACAAATGTGTACCATTCTCCTTGTGTACCGTCCTACTTCCTGCCTCTGCTAACACATTATTTATAATTGGTTTCCATCAAACATTCATTTTCTTTTTACGTTTAAACACTTCCACCACACATCTCGCTATTGTTTTGAGTTTTCATTTCTAATTATTTTATAACACTAGCAAAACCAATCTCTTTGTTCGCTTTTCTAAGTGTATCGTCCTCCCCTGCCTTTGTATTAGTTTGCATGCGTGTAGTGTAACATCTTTCTGTCTTTGTTTTGGTTGTTTTTTTTTTTGTCAACTGTTTGCATTTCATTCTATTTTCTCTTCGTTTTTATACACGTTTATCTACACAGCCATTTAACATTTCGACAAAAGGTGATGGTTTTGTTTGTTTGTTTTGGGGTTTCGCAAACAATTGTTTCTTTTGTTTTGCTTGCTTGCTTTACCAACATATCTAGTTTTGTTTTGATTCGTTTAATTTTCCACTTCTGTTGCTGCCATCTTGTAGGAAAGTTATTTTTTTGTTCATTTGCGTCCACTTTGGCGCTGTTTTCCCCGCCACATTATACAAACTTCTGGAGCACCGCAGACAAAAACAATGGATTAACATTACCGTTGCGTTGCATCGCTGCTTGTGTTTTTTGGCGATCGGTTAACAATTTACAATAAAAAATTGGATAGTGAGATCCACGCCCAAATAATTGCCAGCTCCTGCCCACCGGCCATTTAAATATCGATCGTTTATGTGTGAGTTTGTGTTGTGTGCGGTTGGATAGGAATTGTTTCGACTACGGTTAGTACAGATAGCGGTGTATAAAGGTTTCAAGTGTAAAAAAGAGCATTATAAAATAAACACCGGAAGCATTTGCTGCGCAAGATAAGTAAAAAACAAGGACGCAACTGATTCGTGGCCAAAATGCCCTTTATGGTATATAATAGGCGTGTGATGGTATTAGTATCATTAAAAAGCACCTTCGATCGTGCAGTAAAATGGCTAGGGATATAGTGCTGTTTTTTTTTGCATAGGCCAACCAATGTTGCTCCGTTCAAGAAAAAAAAAAAACCACTCCCACATCACCGCTCGTACGGAACGCCTTAAAACAACTTAGTCTAACAATAAAGGATTTCACGGAGAAGTGAACCATTCCCTGGGAATGGTTTGTCTCGGTGAGGAGAGGTTTCGTTTCCAGCTCATTTAGTAGCGTCGGTGTAGTCTGTATTCGGCCGTTGCTACTCCACCGTCATCGTACGTGCACGGGCGTGCGGGCACCGGTACCGGAATGGGATTATTCGATCAGCAGACAGCGGGGCAAATGTTCGCGAAGGTAGCCGAACAGTTCCTGGGACGCGCCCGGACAGTTGGTGAGCTCCAGCTCCTGCAGGTGGCGCAGCTGGATCAGGCTGGACAGACCGGACGAGGTAAGCAGTGGGCAGCCGGCCAGCGACAGTACCTGCAGGTTGCGCATTGAGCAAAGGTGCTGCAGACCGAAGTCGCGGATCTGTGTGCACCAGCGCAGGAACAGTGCAGACAGCGAGAGCATGGTTGAGATGTAACCGACACCGATATCAGTGATGTGTACGCAGCTGAAATGACGAGAGAGACAGAGAGAGGGAGCAATGATTGTCTAAGTATAATATCACATTTTTCGAAGTGAATCATACATCGAATATAATACCAATACACTTTATGGTATATTAATTAGTTTTGATAAGATATGATGGAAAGATCCTTTGCTATCTCAAACTCATTGTTTGTTGTGTCAGTCGATTGTATTTAAAATTGGACAAACGAGTTTGAATGTCCTTAATCGAGTCCCAGTGCTCTTTGCAACCGTGGAATTAAACCGGAATCAGTGGGGAACAAGACCGGGCTGTGGAACCAAACCGAGGTGAATATATGACAGGTGGTCAATCACCATGCGTCTCCATTACACCTTCAAAGAGAATTAAATAGAATTTTCTTTATCAGTTGCACAATGACCCCAACCAACACCTATTATACTCTGGTCAGGTCAGGTCCTGGCAGGATAGCTACGTAATGCGAAAGATATTGGACGATTCATCCTGTGAATTGGTTTCCAAAACACATAGCCTGTGAACTACTCTGAAGATGAAGGCCCAATACTAATACATACTCTTCATTCAGAACCATCTGGGATGATTAGTATACAAAAATGTCCCTAGAACCATGTTATGAAGATGTGAGTGATCACTTCTAAAGATGTATTACGTAAGCCCTTAAAGCAGTTGCAGTGTCTGATAAGTAATTTCACAAATTAGCGATTTTTTGCCATTATCACTTCGCGTCAATCATCAATCACTTCTACGTCTGCACTTTTTTTTCTTGTCCGGCCTCTACACCCACTTCGCGGTCCTCTCGCAGGAACGCGCTCACGGTCGACCGTTGCCAAACCAATATCCCGGCCATTCTGACAAATGCATCATCTCAATTTGAGCGTAGTACGGCTTCGCTGTCCATGAGGAATACCAAAGAGGACTTTACGAGGTGGTTCGTCTGACTATCTGACTTCTACCGAAGTGATCAGTCCACTGGAGCCTGACGACTCTAAGTGGCATTATTAATTGGCTTAATTAATGAACATTCCTAGAACTATTTCTTATAATTATAATGATAAATACTTATAAACGATACTTTTTCAGAACAAGATATTAATTAATTTTTATTACTAGCTCTCTAATACACACTAAACAGCAATTGTACTGTAAACTTTCTCAAAAAAAAACATCTTAAATTGTGCTCCACATCTGTGTGCCGACAGTGCAGAGACAGCAACAATTTGCCCAAAGCGACCAACGACTAGGGACGGTTAATCTTCCAGTGCAGCAGTGCTTCGTTTGGTTTGGTGCCATCAAAAACATTATGGCAGAGTCGTCCGTTAACGGAACGTTAAGAAATGTTTTATCCCTTTGAGATTTACTGAAGTGTTCACTGTTGGAAGTGAATGGCAAACGTAAACAGCCGAAAGCTCACAAGCACGGTAAGGATTTGGTTGAAATGAATATGTTTCTGACGGTTTCGTGTGCTGAGCGGACCATATCCATAGGCACATTATTATTACAAAGGATTGATGAGTGGTTTTCTGGCTCGATTGTTCGTTGTTTTTAAAAGCTGTCCAAACAAACTGCGAACTCTTAAAACCTTAAAATATTAGTGTACACATTGTGTTCAAATATTTGCTAAATAATTCCTACAAAATGTTTTTTTAAAGGTTATTTGCCCTGGAAAGTTGTTCCTAGTATTAAAGCATTCTTCTGGAAAAACAGTTTTTAAATTTCAACGGAACCTCATTTCCACGGAAAGGGTTTCGATTTAACGTTTTTCCCGCCTATTAGCGTCCTTAACTGTTGGCAAGCATTAAACAAGCGGTGTTTAATTTTAATGTATTTATCCATCCTACCCCCCAGTCCGGGGTAGAATTAATTAAACTGTTTTACCTTACCGCATCTTTTTCGCCTTCCATCAATCCTTCTGAATATTCGCATCAATTGTAAACAAAAGAAGGAACACTTAGAAGCCATCTGCCCGTGATCCATCGTACAAATCAATCCTTTGCCGTACCCTTTCCGAATGGTGTCGGGATGGCAACCGAAACGGCACAATACGGATTGAGTTGCGCCAAATGTAAATCACAACATCCCAACCCGCGCCATTTTCTGGCGGTTTCTTAAGCAGCATTAAAAAGTGCCCGCTGCCAAAAGCACGGGCTGTGCGAGCTTGTGCGAGCTTGTGCGAGCGGTGTCTCGCGAACGAACGACGCAAATGGCTGGAGCTGGAGTGATTATGTTTTAAATTAAAATTAATTGTTTCACGTCCGTAGCTGTAGCATTTTTCTCCGACACTGGGACCACTTAATGAATGTGAAGTAAGGAAGAAAAAATGGCAAAAACAGCGAGACTCCTTCGCTTCCCGACGGAAAGCAATGATGGCCCGCAGTAAAGTGGATATGGCATCGGAAGGTTTTCTCATGTCGCAGGGAATTTTCCATCGCCCCGTATAACCCTCGCCCAGGTTTGCCGGCCCAAGCTGATGCCCCGAGGTCGGCCGAGAGCGAAGAAGCTTTTAAGGCTAAAGATAGCTGGACATAATGGTTAAATATCTAATTATGTCGATACCGCTTTGCTGTGACTGTGATAATGATTTAGTAGCAGGGAGGAAAATGATACGCCATTGTGAAAAATAATAGAACGACGATGAATTACAGAAAAGGGACCCATTCGATCTGCTGGCTTTAAAATAGGAAATCGGAAGAAAGAAACTTTCCTTTTTTGATTTAGTATTTTTTGTATTGTTTTGGCTACAATAGATTTTTTTCGTTTGTTCATTACATAAGGGGGTAGTATACTATGCGCGCCTAGAAAAAAGTGATTTTCAGAATATGGAAGTGTAACTAAAAATGTCTTACAAAGTATTTTTATTAACATTTTTTTTTCTCCAGCACCTTCGAGCACCTTGCTGATCGGGGGACGTTATAGAGGCGTTCAAAGATAGAGCAAAATCACTAAATTTTCCCTTAATTTCCAATAAATATTGTACCATCGTCAGTGGCAGGTTTAGTTCATTGGCGACCCTGAGCGGAGTTGGTGGCCCTGGTAGTTAGGAGCAGTGGGGTTATTTATTGAAGTTAATGTAATGCATATAATCATAATGCAATAGAATGGAATGCGTTGAAGCGAAATCGCACGGCCACACCCAGCCAACTGAACAAAATCCAAAATAAGTTATTGGACTTGATTCTCTGTTTGATTTTTGTCCATCGCTTCTGAGTGTTATTATGAATGTTGGTAGCCTGCGGAATACGTTGTCCTCAACCAACCCGAAGTCATTTTAACACCATAACGTTTAGTTTAGCTTCTTCTAGAATATTCCCTACTGGTAAAATACTGCTGGTCTCGACTCGACTCGACATCAAAATCAGATCGCTTTTGAGGTGACATTAAAAGAAACTGTTTCGTGTCTTCAGCGGCTTCCAGCTTCTGTAGTTTTAACCAATGTGGCCCACAGACTGAACAGTTGGGAGTCCCCTGCCCAGAACAAACCATAGTATACCATAGTATTACCATGCAAGTTGACAATTGATTATAAATTTAACGACTGTTATCGAACTGTCGTTAACTTTGTAAGTACGGGGAGTGATTTAATTTAGCCTGTCGGTTACGATATGATGATTTGTCGCTTGCCGTTATTAATCATCCCACTCGAAATAAACTTATCAGACGTTCGCAACAAAAGCATAATGCCGATAGCATGCTTCAGTCCCGTGTGAAGGGTTTCCGTGTGGTGGTGAGTGTGTGTTGCAGTATAATTAATATCGTAAATGAAATTCAATAACCTGTCACATCAATATCAATGATGCTTACGGGTACGGGGACATAAAGCTGTCTGGTATCCCTTTCGTTCCCTTGCTGCCGTTGCGGGGCGTTGTTTTATCTGATAAATCGATGGCAACGCAAACGCCATGGCGATCTGCTCGACTGGTGTTTGTTTGCTTCTTTTTTTGCTAATAAAGAGCCATACAGAATCTCATCAGGCGGTGTCGTACCGTAACCTAGTAACGATGTAAAGCGAATCTGGCAGTGAAACAATCTCCATCGGTTTACGTAGAGGAACAACTGTACTGAATGTACCGGATGGCGTGGAACCTCCACCCATCCGTCAATCAATCAACCCAAACGCTCCCTTTGAAGTAGTGCCGTAGGTGGAAAGCTCGGTTGCTACGAAATGGATTGCCATCTTCCACTTATTACGTTTCCGGCACTGGTTCATAAATGTGATTCCACCCACCGGTAGGGAGGTGATTGCATTTTCATGAACATGCACCGGCCGCGCATCATGGCGGCACCAAACGTTCCCATTCGGGCGAAACAAATGTGGCGTCACGGGATGCATTCGCGATATGCATTCATGCCTGCGCGTCTGGTGTTTCGCTTTGGCCGGTTAGAAAATGACCATTTAAGTGATTAGCGTACAGCTAAAAAGGGTGTTGGACAAAACAAAAAGTGGGATGAAATGAACAAAGGCTACAATTTTATCCGCAAGCCGCAATTTTACCTCCATCTTTGTCATGCCATGTGCATACAGCGACGTATCGAACAAGTGCAAGCTTTCAAAGCAAAAAAAACAGCTGAAAGGTCAGCATATTTTAAACTTTGCTCGTTTATTTTTATGTTTCTTCCTTCAAACTCTGTGTGCTTGCCTTGTGTGTTCGTGGAAGGACCTGCTTTTTGGCTAAGTGATTGGATCAATTTTGTGCACACGTGTCGAAATAATGTTTGCAATCGCACATTGTGGGCTTTGAAAAACTTTCGCCGTAAGTAAAAGGGACCGGCGAACGAAATAAAAATAAACGTGTATAAAGCAGGGTGGAGGTACTCGAGAAATGATTGAGAGCTGTGGAGATGAGCAGCTTATCGGTGCAGAATAAATATGTACCAAAGAGGTTTACGCTTCGGAGAAGGTAAAATGTATGCGTTGTCTACTATCTTAAAGGGATTTTCCTACTATCTTTAAGGGATTAAAATTCAACTATATAATTCCATTTATGGCAGCACTAGAATGTGTCGAGTTGATTTGTTATATGACTCATTTTGAGGAACTTATCATGAGCGAAAATGTTAATGGAGGACGACTTTTGGCAATCTTCTAGAACTTTCCAGACGAGCTAGAAGATTCTATCATTACACAATATTGCTACATTTCTCGTATATCACATTCATGATGCTTGATCTGTATCGTTTCTTCAAGCTAACGCCCCGCAAGCGAAACCATGTTGATGTTGCAAAACTTTTCCATCCATGACCGGGCGCCTCCATCAGCGTAATGGAGACGCCTGGTACGTTTCGTTCACATGGCACAAAGCGAGCAAAACAGAAAAAAACGACGCTAAACACGTAAATGAGCGAAGAAAACAAACATTAAACGAAAGCCTTTACTCACCGATCGAGCGTTAGCTCCTCCAGCTGGTTCAGATCACAGGCAATGTACTCGAGGGCGGCATCCGTTATCCGTGGGCACCAGGACAGATCGAGCGCCCGTAGCTTCTGGAGGTTTTCCGCAATCAGCTCCACACCGTCATCCGTCACCTTGCTGCACCCCGACAGCGATAACACGGTCAGATGTGGCAGAGAGTGTACTGTGGACGAAGGCAACAAACACACGTAAAGACAAAACCATTTACAAAACTGTGCAGGAAATCATCGAGCGAACGAGCGTGGGAGAGAAAATGTCAAACGGCACCGCGGTAAGAATGTCCCACCGTGCACGGCGGGGCGCAAGATTTCGGTACCGTACCGCTCGAAGCAGGTTCACAGCGGACCCGGCATTAATGTCGGGTAAATGTTTGCTAACGACAGTAATTGTAGGGTCGGTCGGTATATTGGGGAGGAGACTAGCGTGAATATGAATGAGGAGAAGCTGTTTTTTGTTCGTTGAACCAGTACCAGTGACACATTGGCGTATCGTTATCGATTTGCTTAAAGATGGTTCGTAGAAAAATCATTACTCACACGCCATGGGATAATGGTACGGGACCCAAAATGTCTTCATTATTTCAGATTCCCACATCAGCATATTGGACCGAATACAAAATTCTGATTGAAAAAAAAGGTCTGCCGATGCATCGCTCGGTTCACGTGGATTTGTTTTGAATAATTCATCAAAATATCGTTTTATTTTTACCATTTTCTAGGTATGAGTGTGCTCCCATTAAAAAATGTTTAGAATTTTAGGGTTCAAATGGCAAAGTCGGGTGAAAATTCTGGATTCTGTTGAAGTTGAACTAGAAGATGTCGTGGTTTTTTCCCTCGAAATCTTTTTTCTGCCGCCAAAGAAGAAGCTTTGTAAATGAGTTAGTTAAGAAAACTGATACCAGATTCTTATTCAACTTGCAAAAGTTCCAGAGAGCTCCTTGGTCAAGTTCTAGACACGTTTTAATTCTATTTAAATAAAATTCATATGTGACTCCAACTTGACCACTTAAACTAGGAAACCCTGTATTAAGTTATTATGTTCATTATCCATTGTCTTTAGATGTTCTCAAGCATTCACATGACCTGCGCAACCCATCGATCGATCACGATATACATACCTATATTGACGACACCATGGTTCGTAAGCTCCCAGCAGGACTGCAACCGGAGAATGCTAAGACTGTGGCTCTGTTTGGGTGAAAAGTAACCTAACGCTGCGTCTGTCACGTGGTAGGCCTGGGGTTATACAAAGAAAAAAAGAACATGTCAAAAGAAATACCTTCAGCGTCAATTACCACCCCACGGACTTACCTGCAGCGAAAATTCGTACAGTGAAGGCAACAGTTGTGCGACGGCGCCGACCGCTTCGTCGGCCACATTGATGCAATCCGCCAGCGAAAGCGACACTATCCTTGGCGTCAGGCATGCCCACAGACCGGCCTCGGTAATCTCATTACATCCAGCCAGCTCCAGCTCGAACAGTGACTGCAACGGAAGAAAGCAAACGCAAAGTGCGCTCAGTCAAGCGGGTTTTGCTGCAAGTAAAACTATTTCCTTCGCCAAATATTCTTCTGCCTTCCCGCCAAACCCATGTCCCTAGCGTGATTTGGGGTTGGCTTTCGAAATCGGCCCAAATGTCCAAAACATTACCTGCCCGTACCGGTGACGACCAAACGGAAAAGGTCAGCCGAAGATTAGGGCAAATTGAAATTGGATATCATAAAGCGTGTGGGTTGAACGTACACGAGGCAATCGTGGGCTTCGAGCAGGGGCAGCTTACACTAAATTTAATTTGAGTTGATTTCGCTTCCAACAAGTGCTGCCGGCGGTTAAGCGAATTGTAACAATACCAACGTGTGGAGGATTGCTGGATTATGCGCTTTGACAGTGGGGATGAATCTTTGTGAGACTCAATTTCACTGGAGTGAATGAATCATTTGTACTAGAAGGAAACGGCTGTTGGTCTAAAACGTTTTGTAGATTCTGAAATTAATTTCCCATGCGTTAATTCGTAGCTCAATATTTAATATTACACCCAAGGCTCTCTAAGGTAGTATCTCTCGAAGATAGCAAGTCTCCCTAAATTGAACATTTTTGACAATGCTTTCGTTTTTAATACATTTTATGTCTTTCAAAGCTGCAAAGTCTCCCTAATATCACGTTATCACGCTGCACATGATGTTTGTACACCACCATCGCTCAAAGGTAGCCTTGTTTTGGTGTTTTGGTCAATGACAGCTCGTGATGGCTGATGTGTTTACAGCGTATGGTTGAAGACTTTTGCCCTACGTAAATAGTATACCATCCAAGTGTTTTTGTTTCCCAAAGCTGCAAGATATCGGTCCCTTCAGCTTGCAGGTTAGAGAGACTTGACCGAATGTAATTAAGTTCCTCAAGCTGTTCAACACCAAAGAAGTTACGCAAATAGATCGCTCAAACTGTATCAAGCAGTTGCGCACTCTAGCGAAGGTTCTTTAATGATTAATTTCGTGGAAAAGCTGTACCCAAAAACTCTATTCGCATCATACTAATTAGCATTTGCCAAGAGTTCTTCAACAATATGTCCATTCGTAGTGGAAAGAGGTTTAAAAATCAACCTCAATTTAGTGACAATGATAAAACGAATTTCATTTTCCTAAACCGCTTCAAAACGATTCTCAACTTAATGCCGCTTGTATATTCCAATTCCGTTCTAATCACCGTGCCCAGGTGCATTTAGCTGCCCGATCTCCATTCATTAACGCATCGTAACGCCGCGGGAAAGTTTATGTCCACCGGGAGGAGTTATGTACCGGTATGTTGATACTAATTTCCATTTTTTACACCGTTCCTGCACCTCCAGATGATTATTAATGGTTTGCTAATGCTTCATGATTATTAATGCTGCAGCATCCGTTGGTGCGGTCGGTGCGTAAGTTATTCTATGCCGACACATCAGGCACCGTACCGTGTACCTTGCCCAAAATTCCATCCCAATCACAGGATCCCATTCCCGTTTGCCACCGGAATAATTTGTATCAAGGCGAAAGAACTGTGATGCGATTATCACATTCCCGCTTTGCAGATGCGGCTGCCTTTTGCTGTACGACACACGCTCCAGCCGCGAAGCAAAAAAAATAAAAACAAAACACAGAATCGTGAATGAATATTAAACATACCGCAAATTGTTAACTAACGCATTCGGGTATGATAAAAGGTTATCCCGGTCGACATAAGCTCAACCACTTCTGGACCGCTTTTGTCGGGACAAAATTTTATTTGCTCCATGTGTTCTTTCTTTGTTCGGAGAATCCACATTAATGCCCCGACAACACCGTGATGCCACAGTGTCGTTGGATTTGCGGCGGATGAACTTAAAGAAACCAACACAAAAAATACAAACATCATAAAAAGGGATGAAAAATACGTTATTGTGCCGGGTGTGTGGGAACGTGAGGTACAAACGATCGTTATACGAGCCTTCACTCACAGTTCCATTATGGATGTTACCAGCCATGCTTGCTCTTCGCTCTCTACCTTGTCCCAGTGTTTGGTGCTTGTGATAAAAGTAACTTGACGTCGAAATGGCACACTCTTTCATTACCATTTGTCTTTTTTGTTGAAGGTTGACAATGAGCGAGGAATTAAGTCAATAAAGCTTTCATTGTTAGCTTGATTTGAAATGCATTTGATGAACAAAGTTAAATACATTTCTAAATTGGTATGATGTTGATTGTACAGTTGGACAAAATTGGCCTTAAGCCTGGAGCGGATTCCCGGAGCTGGAGCAGTTCCGGATTACCATCAGAATCGTGGGAACTGACGCATGGAACTGCCGGAACCAGAGTCGGCCGGTACCTGTTATAATTATGTCCTCTTCTTTTTCGTGTCAAATGATTGAGCTCATATCCACTTATGTCCAAGCGAACGGTTCCGACCCTTTGGAAGAGTTCTGGAACGGTGAGGGTCAATTCTGGGCAGGATAAGCAGTTAAATTTTCCCGGAGTCGGAACGGGAATCACACTGGTCCGACTCGGACCGAAATCCTGGGTGCGCTCCAAACATCTCTTCATTAGTTTATTGAATAATGAAACAAACGCATGGCCAGTGGCGGGTTTGACGGTAAGCAAACTAAGCGGTTGCGGGGGGCCCCGAGCCGATGAGGTTCCGAGCTAAGGCTTAACTTTCTTCATGAAGCGAGCTAAGCCAACATGGGAGTATGTACATCGTGATGAATACGCCTGCCATATAGGCCACAGTTTGGGGTGGCCAGCAGACCAGCTTTTTTGGGTAAGAATATGTTTTCCTGGACAGGAGTCTCCCAACTTTTCAGCCTGTGGGTTAAAACTACAGAAGTTGGAAGCCAATTAAGACATGCAACAGTTTCTTTTAATGTAAAATTAAAATCGTACAGATTTTAACTATTACTTTCTAACGAGAGTACTCTACTGCCTTGTGTACAACCCATCTGTTAGTAAATATTTACTTTCAGATCGAATCTGGCAACATTTTCACGGTAGATGGCGTTGTCGTCATCGATCAGAATGAAGTCGATCCGATCGAAATTGGGGTTCGGACAGGGCGATGGACAAAACTCAAACAGAGAATCAAATCCAATAACTTCTTCTGGATTCTGGGGCAGTACAGGTTTATAATGTTTCCTATCTATTGAGAAAACCCTGTAATATATATTTAATTCATTTTGCATTCAACACTCACTTTTTTACAGTTCGGCGAAAACGGTTCAAAGATACTTACGTAGCCAGGACCAACTAAGAAAAATCAAAGAAAGCCATGAATGACTTTGAATTCTTGAGGTTATAGTGCCACTCAAGAATGAGCATTGATTGCTAATTCTTTCTCAGATTTGTCTTAAAGAAAGAGAGATTTGCATTAAGCAAAATCTTTGAAAATTTTCCCTTGATTACGGATGATCATACATTTGTAATTGGATGACATTCTCCAATCGTTTGATGTAGATTTGCTTCGATATCGAATGTCTAACATTCCCGTCATCAGTTTGTGAAACGAAGCAACTCTTTACTTCCATATCCACCATTAGCAACAATACTAAACAAGATGTCAACTAAGCTAATCTAGACACAGATCTGAAGTCTAACAGCACCATCACACACATCGTATCGTGGCGTTGAGCTTCTGTTTTCGCTTTGCTAAATATCACTCACTTGTATCACTGCCTAACTGCCTCCCCAGTTAATTCCCCAAGTGCAATAAATCAATTCAAACGATGGTCTAATCTGACATTGTACTACATTTAAAACGCGTTTGTTCGAAATAAAACGATTCAATACAGCATAATCGTTGGAAACATTCCGTACGTCGTACGTTATCGCCATTTTATCTTCCTGCCGCAGCACACACGAACAGTATATCATTTCATTTAATGCCACTCGAAGTGTGTTTTTTTTGCACAGGTGGCACGACTCTGGTCCGAGCGAATGGGTGTGTTGGAAAAGCAATTAAATGTCAACATGATGTGAGCAGGCGGAAAGAAACCCATCCCGTCCCGCACCGCCAGCGGGTTTTTGTTGGTGGGCGGATGGAAGCGTGCACATGCACGATCGATTCGTACTTTCCCGCGCTCCACTAAGCTAAACATCATAAACGTCAGCCATTGTGCTGACAGGAATGGGTAAGCTGGGACGACTGTGCAAACACTGCGGACGCTGGCTACCGTTGTTCCGGAGTAAATGAACAACCGGCCGACAATTCGTAAATAAACCGGGAAGCCGACACATGGAACAAGCTGCACCGCGCTAGCTGCAAATGATTTTTCAAGGTTATCGGCACGGTAGGTTAGTGGGAAACAGCACAGCAGGAGGACAACTCGCTGCAAAGCTGCAAATGTCGAACAGATGTGAACACGGATTGAGTGTTAAGGCATGATTTTCACGGTTTCACCAAGATTCACAGCTTTACCACCTCGGCGGGTGCTCACTAACATCACCGAATGTATCATGTGACAGCCGGTTGGGGGTCATTTCCCCCTAGTAGGTGAGTGTGTGAAAGGCAAATACAAAAAATAAATCAACTCTCCCCATAACACAACAATCGTCATTTAGAGGCGGTTGCGACACGATGTTTATTATCTAACGGATTGGCCGCACTCAACACACTTCCTGCTCGATCGAAGTGCACCCCTTCACACACGAAGGCACATCGAAGGGAAATTCTTCACATACCAACCGTTCGGCAATTTGTTTCGCTGGCGTCGGCTAAAGTCTCCTCCCCGGTTCGGGTTGAACTACTTTAACGCCGTTGATTACAAGTGCTCGGGAGGGCTCTTTTGCATTTGCTCTCTCTCTCTCTCTCTCTCGAGTCGCCATGAGGCATGGGGATGTGATTGTGGTGTAATGAAAAGGCTTAAAAATAGCACCAATACTTGATCCGATCAGCTGATTCTCAAGTCAGGCACAGGAACGGTAAGGCATTGTCGTGACTTAACACATTCTCGAATGGCGCTAGTACGAGATGGGTGTTGTGAATCTTAATGAATCTTCTGAGAAGAGCCATTCGTATGAATCTTAAATGAGGAGTTGTTCAAATCAGGAACCGACTCTCAAAAGATTCATGAATCCTCTGATCATTGGAGACCTAAAGCGAAATGATAGTAGGAGGTAGTTGAAGCTCATAGGTGAAGGTTGAATGTTTAAAATAGAGATTCAGATTCTGTTATACAGTTGCAAGATTTATTCAGACTCAGGAGTCTGAAACAAATTCGCTCAACACTAGTGGTCGTGCTTTTTAAACACACTAATTTAATACGGCACTTAAACACCAAAGGTGTATGAGTGTTGTGTTACTTTAAAATACAGTCAAGTCTTTCTAACATGCAATCTGAAGGGTCTAACCGTTATCTTACAGAGACTTGCAGCTTTGGGAAACAAACACACTTAGTTGGTATACTATTTATGTATGGCCAAAGTCTTCAACCATACTCTGTAAACGCAACTATCACGAGCTGACATTGGGAAATAACAAAACATGGCTACCTTTGAGAGACATTGGTGTACAAACACCATGTCCAGCTTTGATAAAGTTATTTTAGGGAGACTTTGCAGCTTTGAGAGACATAAACTGTATTAAAATGGGGTTATTAGACCTGACCGATTTTTCCAAACGATTTTGTTGTCTATCTATCAAACTGACCGATTTGACAGATAGACGACATAACCGCTTGGCAGAATCGGTCAGGTCTAATAACCACAAAAATGAAGGGACTGTCAACAATGTTCATCTCAGGGAGACTTAATATCTTTTAAAGTTACTACCTTAGCGGGATCTGACTGTATGCGCTATAAATAATAAATTCAAACACAGTTCCAACGGAGAATACGATTCTTCACAAAAGACACTCTTCAAAAGTTCCAAACAGCAATGTTGACTTGTCACAATTCCAAGCACATCCAAAGCTCAAAACAAGCGCCAACTTTGTCAATTAGCAAACTTCAGTATGGAAACACACGAATGTAACGACGAGCTGTAATAATCTACCCGAAGCAAAGTTAAATAAACCGTGCATCGATGAATATTTTCGCTGGTGCATAAATCACGCATCAGTTGGCTTGATGAAACCAAAATTCATACTCACACACACACACACAACCATCACAGCCGACCACGACCAAAGTTGGTGGTTTCGATAAATTCATTAGCGCACTGCAGCATCTAATTAACGCGCTACCATGTTCAACGGACGGGAGGCAAAACCATACTGCAAAGCACCATCATTATTAATCAGATTACTTTTTCCCACACCCATATACACGTTCCGGTGTGCACACACAGAGGAGGATCCATTTTCTTGCCAGCTGATTCGGAACGTGTACGTGTGTTGGTGGGTTGGGGGAATGGAGATACAACTTTTACCCTGGCAATCTTCACCCTGTCACGCTCACCCGTCAGCAGGTTCGAGGCAAACGTACAGCGAACGTTAAATCAATCTACACCTAGCGGTTGATGCGAATTCGTTCACTGCTCACTCCGACTTTCGGCGTACTTCAACAAACTCCCGCTGGGGAGTCCAGGAAGCGCACCGCACAATTTATGGCGATGACTATCAACGGCCATTTCCCGGGTAGCTGGGAAGTTTCGCGATTGCCAATTTCATCCGATTGCCCTTCAACTGCGCAGATAGCGCGAGCTGCAAAATACCCACGATCGCAAATTATCTCAATGTATTGATAATCGCAAAAGTTGAGCCTTTTCCCGGGAACTTTTCAAAACGTCACAGAGTTTGATGCGCGAGTGGGAACTTATTGCGATTAGAAATTATACTGTGTGTATGTAAGCTTACAAAATAATATTTGACCATGTATGTACTAAAATAAACTGTTTGAGATAGTACAACTGTCCTTCAACTCGACACGAAACAAACCGTGGACAGGTGGGAAATTGCCGAAACGATTTGAAACGGACGCTTACAGACACGCAAATGGGTGGTTGGTACATTCGTCACTTCCGTCACTAGCCGCTCCAGCACCATGGTCAATTATGGCCGATGGAATGACATGCCAAAGAGCAGGGGTTCGAAAAAACAGTGTGCCATTTTGTGACCATTGTTGCTTTCCCATAAAACCTAACCAGCTGCACGAAATGGTCGGTAGCATGCAAATGTTCACCACCGTGATATGGCATTATCGTTCCGCAATTTCATCTTCAGAGCGCATGTCGGATCAGTGGTTTCCAATACTTTCTTTTACAGCAACTTGATGAAGTTAGTAAGTAATAACCAAAAGTATTGTAAGTTTTTTGTTGTTGTAATATATCAAAGCACAAATGTCTAATGACTAAGACTGATGAGAAAGCCTGTCAATTAATTCTTCCTAATTGAGAAAATTTATGGTTTCTTATAAGCAGTTCTAACTGCAACGACTAATCGTTTGTTAAAAACTGCCTATACCTGATCGGAATTCTAAAATGGAACGACTCTCCATTGTGTTTTTCGAACATGATTTCCCCGCACCCCCAGTATTTCTACTCCTGGAACACAGCCAATTCCGTATTCAACTGGAACAAAGCAAGCACTGCCGGATGTGGCCGGACCGTGTTGTGTATCCAATTTAGCCGCTGTTCTTTTCAACGCTTGGTCCAAGTTGCTGCCTCGATCCGACCGTGCACTACGCTAAGAGGATCGCACTTCCCGTCTGGCAGCCAGTGCACTCGGTTCGTTTCCGGTTCCTGGTGGAGCAATTTCATAAAACTTGCAGCACAAACTGCAGTCTGCCGTGTAACGTTCCACTCTGTCGCATGCCGCAGAAGGGTCTTTTGTGCCGGTGGTTCACGGTTCGGGGTCTCGGTTTTGGAGCCCTCCATCCCACAGATGGTTACCAAGATGGATGGTAAAAACGATAGTACGAAGCGTGCCGTGTGACCAAAGCATCCCTCTGTTCTTCAGCCATTTAATTGTAACGGTGTGCTAGCTACGCTTAGTGCCCGCTATTTATCCTACGGCCAATGTGCTGCGGCAAACGGTGGTGGTGCCATTTTTTTCTCGTAACACGCTACACCAACGCAATCTGGCGGAAACGTAGTTAAACAGTGAAATAATTGCCAGCAAAGTGCTTCGGTAACGAACCATCATATTTAAAGCAATTAATGCGATGAAATAATGTAGTCGGTGTGATTTTGTTGTTGTTGTTCCATTTCCATAATGCTTTCACGTTGCAAAAAATTGGCCCGTTTTGGCCACAGCTTGGCAAGCACAACAAATATTGCAGATTAGTAAATAATGCAAAACTACGATGCCGGGTGCCAGCAGAAATAGCTCCTTTTCGCTGTCAAATGGTATTACAGATGGTCAAAGATGAAGCTATACATGGCTGCATGGCAAAGCAGCGTAGTACTATGAAATTTTAATTCAATTCAACAAAATGAACAACGAAAATTTGTTTTGATACCGTTGTAAGCTTTGTTACAAAAACTTTCGAAAACTATCAACTCTCAAATAGGTCTAATCGCATAGTGCATAGGTTTGATATTGCCTGGTTTGTATTTACTTTGCGCATGCCTGACTATTTTGACAGTACGGAATCAAGTAAATTTTTCCGTTCGTTGCAGCGTGTGATCACTATTTTTCATGATGAGACACGATTTGTGAAGAATTTTAAGGAATTCTTTGTATTTAGATTTTTTGCAATACGGTGATTTAACAACATCCTGCAGCTATTACTGCAATCTAGATTTGCATCGTGAATCGTGTTATTTTAACAAAAAAGGAAGCACTGTCTGTATTTAGTAATCGTTCAAAGTATCCAAAATCAATTGTCCTTACAACAATGGTCATGCAGCTTTTAGTGAGAGTAAGAATGAATGAAAGAATTAAATCTTATTAGTAAGTGAGTGAACTTGAATCACGGCGAAGAGTTGTTTTAACTCATTTGAGATATTACTTGCTCTCAGAGTTATTAATGTTTTTGTCATTTTGTCTGCCCATCCTGCATGCCTTCAAACCCTGCAATAATGTAACTCTTCCTAAAATTAACCAGGTATAGGTGAGTACGTTGCAATCAGTAACACCCTTAACACGACACATCATAACACTATGTGCAACACATACTTCGATACTCATGAGCTATTACACTTCGTATCGACTGTGAAATCATCCATGTATGGGTGAGTAATTACTCTCGTGGGTGAGTTGTTTAACACATGATTCTTTGTGCCGAATCATTCGCGTGTGAGTTGATGTGTGAATCATGATTTTTGGTGACTATCAACTCACTAGTGGGTGAGTATGTTCCCCCCTCCCCCCGCTGGTTTTCTTGAGATAACCCTTGAAAGAGTCGGTAAAAGAGTTAACAATTTTATGCAACTCATTCACTCTGAATTGAATCTTCAAAGTGAGATGTTATTCATATCTCTAGCAGTGCGTACTGAGTAAGAATCAATGAGTGAGTTGAATATTACTAATGAGTGAGTCAAATCGATACTCCACAAAGGAAACTCATAACTCATTAGCAAAGACATGTTATAGCGCATAGAACTATCATTATGTCTCTTTCTTTCTCTTCTTAACGTAACGACCTTCAAGGTCATGCCTGCCATATTTGGATTATTATATTTAATTTTATCGCGTAGCCGGATAGTCAGCTCTTCGTATGGATTGGTCTAGATGGGATTTTGAACCGGTCCTGTAGTGTGAAGGCCAACACCGTTACCAATACACCACCGGCCGCCCCTATCATTATGAAAGTAGTCCTTTGACATGACTTCTGTTAGGCAACTCACTCATGGACGAGTTGTTTAACTCATATAATTTAACTCACTCCCTGTTAGTGAGTTAAAAGAGTCGATTAAAGAATTAGCTCTTTTTAGTGACTCTTTTGCTCTGAATCAATCTACCTTAGTAAGTGGTTATTCTTATCACTACATTCAAGCGCATGTGGCCAAATTTCGGCAAAAGTACCCGTACGCCAAGATGATTGAGTGGTGCTACAATAGCGAACATCACGAACCGGAATAAGAATTTAAGAAACATCTGTACTCCTGTCCCAATCGTTGCTTTACTCGTTCTCAAATGACCGGATTCTTCATGCCAAAATGATAAGGAAGAAGGAAACAAGTAGGTCGTTGCAGTACCGGACGACGAAAACTTAGATGACATGGACGTTCTTTGTGGATGACATGGAAGGACTGTTTGGTAAACGTCAATGCGGATGCATAGAAACAAGATGTACGAAATGTACTATCTGTTACCAAAGTTCTTTACTATTATTCGTTTCTCGGTTAATAATAATATCGTATTTGTTCGACAAGATTGCTGTGGCGTATACGAAACCCATTTTTGGACACCAAAGTTCCTCTAGTATCCCTATACTACTCTTCAGTTTGTAAAATACTGAAGGTATAGCAGAATGCGGTTTTCATTCATTTCCTTCCCTGCATAAGTGGTTTTGGCTTTACCGAAACAGCACCATTCTTTGCTACATTTGTTATTAATGAACACATTGCTCAAAGCTCATCTCCGGTAAACGGAGATGTGCGGTTGAGGCTGGTAAAGTGCGACCAAATGGCCATCGCAAACCGGATCCGGGGAGGGGCTTTAAGCTGTTTCCGTCGTTTTCATTAGCGTGCGGCAACGGCGGAAAGGCTAACATGCCGGTACACTAGCTTTTCCTGTTTGTTGATGAGGCGACAGCGTTGGTCGCTTGTTTAAGGCCCCTGCAGGATTTACCGAGCCAGCGAGGGGGGGGGGGGGGGGGGGGACGCACAGGTACACTCGCCTAGCGGGAGCGGATGCGGTTATTCTTCCACTGAGCAAACATTGGGGAAACGTTGACTAACCAAATGGTACTACGGTCAGGCGTTTCACCACGTTGTTTAGGTCATTGTGTGCATAGGGAAATAAAACGCACCGTGTCGTATTTGTACAGGTGAGAACGATGGAGCCGGAAAAAGCGGCCACTGCTAAATGGGACATGGTACGGCCCGCCAGAATTTATCAACAATCACACCAAAAAGAATGGTGCACGCAAAAAAAATAACATAACCCGGTCGATGGTTGCGCCGTGTAAGACACCTTTACAACATGCCCATTGTGCGGTTACGGTTTTATAGAACGTGCTCAGGATATTGTTTGCTTTGTTAAGAAGATTCACCATCCCAGCAGCAACCACCAATGTTGACACGTGGTTAATGGTTGTATCTTGTGTTTTTTTACCTGTTTTTATTATGTTATGCATCCGCTGCAAGAGACTGAGCCTCGAAACAAAAGAACGTACCACTCGAGCACGGCTCTAAAGGAGGCTTGTCTACACACGTGAAGTGGGCCCATCCTGCAGGTGCATTGGCTACGACAAACGCTCCCTGAAATTAAAATACACACACACACTCACACACGCGCTGCATCACATCCTTCCGGCCCCGCATCCATGTATAGCTTGTGCAACGACGGCAGTGGATCATTAAAATGCAGTAAGACGTTGGCAACCACCGGCCGGAACACACGGAAAGGTGACGAAAGATAAAGGAGAACAATGAACACACTGCCGCATGTTGATTGCATGTTGCTTTTCGGGACAAAACAATCAAATTGTCGATCGATACAGTGGAGCTGGAGGAGGGTTATTGTGTGGTATGCGTTATCGTACACTTGTTGTTAAGACAAGTTTTCGATGGATGGAGAGAGAAAGTTTGAAAGTGTGGTAGATAGGAGTATAGTTTGAACTAGAGATGGGAAATTTAATTCTTTTTTGAGGATTTAAATCCGAGTTAAAAAGTTAGAATGAAGATTCAACTCTTAAACTCACTCTTCAGGATTTCAACAATTTAAAAAAGCAACAGGAGGGGAGGGTGGTAAGGTTGCTGCAGCCTTTATTTCATGAGTTGAAGGTCGTTGTGAAGAATTTAATCGTGAGTTAACTCCCAAAAGAGTTAATTTCCTCATTAGTGTTGTGTAGTGAAGAAGTGTTAAATCCTCATCATTTTTAATGATTTAATTCTTTGGGAATGAGTTAAATTGAAAACTTATATTATAATTATATTATTATTAAAGAATTATAAATACTCTTCTTCGCAATTAGAATTAACTCACTCCCTAGAAAGATTTGAATCATTAATTCGTTCGGAATCATTGTGCACATCACTAGTTTGAGCTGTCTCCAAGAAGTTCTGCATTAAATTTATTATTTCAAATATAACTTCACATTGCTACTAGTGAATCTGGTACCGCAATGTCAAGACTCTTCCACTTCCTTTTGTGACATGCTCGGACATTTCTGAAGTCTACCAGGACTGCGATAAGGCTTCTCGGTTTTGTCCTCAACCAAGACTCCATAAAATGTACAACTATGTAGAACTATGTAGAACTATAAACATTAATAGCAATATTGTCGGATATGTATTGCATTGCTTAAACACAATTTAAAAGAAATTCTAACATCTCAGCAAGATGCAGCGGTTAATTGTAGCCTTCCTCCCATCATACAAAATTCCACTTTCGTATCTCCCTTTACAAGTTTTCCTTTACTCAGCACGTAATTTTTGAAAGTTGTACGAGCCATAACTCACCTTAAATTACTTTTTTTTTTGCACCTTCCACCGTTGAACGGTGCACTTGCCCGCCTTTAAGATGCGCATTATAAATCCTTTCTGTACGGCACTTCATTACACAAATGGGCTAAATTTCGCTCATTAACTGCAAATTGAAAACA
Source organism: Anopheles marshallii (assembly GCF_943734725.1). Lineage (NCBI taxonomy): Eukaryota > Metazoa > Arthropoda > Insecta > Diptera > Culicidae > Anopheles > Anopheles marshallii. Next base: position 68,101,010 of record NC_071326.1, on the reverse strand, counting down.
AAGAAACTCTTTCGCCAGGTAATTCTTCACCCATTATTTTTACTAAACAAAACGAAACGAAAAAAAGCGGGCCTGGGAAGTAAAAACTTTTCACCCGAAAACTGCTCAGTCTTTAAGTCTTTAATGTTACAGCTACACCTCCCGAAGGGACACGAAGTGCTTCGGTGGCCTAATCAGTTCACCGGTGAATTTAATGCGCGTCCACTTGCACAGCGTAGAGCATCCTGTCCCGGCCTTGCTTCATAATTTAAACTGTGACTGACAGCAATGTCAGCGAGCATTTGCTTACGAACGGTCGACCGGGGCTGGATCGTTGTCGCATTAAGTATCTTACACGCTGGCGTTTATGTTGGCAGGAGGGAAGAAAAGAAGTTAAGCACTAAAAATAGCTATCATTAGCTGGATCGATTAAATTACGGCCACTACGGTCCTCAGGCGTTGCATCGGACGCGCGTCCGTGTGGTGTTCGTTTAGTGGTTGTTTTGGTTGTGCACCAGTTCAGTTTAATGATGGAATATTCATAGATACAGTGAAGTGCTATCGGGTTTCAGTACAACGTTTATCTTTTGCTGTCGATGAAGAAGTGTACACTGATTTATCGATAAATTGCAGGAAAACATAAAGATTTCATGATACGGACGTAACAAAACCGTGTGCAGGGAATAAAAGTTAGTTTCATTACTTTTGCATAATGTGCCCCATTATGTCAATAATTAATAGACCTAGGAATCGCATTATGCTATGAAATGCGTTAAGGAATGGACTTGATAAATGTTCGATACCTAAGTTTCATAAAGTACGGTATCCAATTGCTTACTTTATTATTAAACCAACTACGGCTAGTTCACTGAAGAAATGGTTCTCTTGTTAGACAACTTTAGGCTCCACCTCATTACTAAGGACTAGGCGGATGCTTCTCCCTTTACGCATGTTACCTTCACATTACGCTGTAACGCTTTTCCCAGAAATACTCCTCACCAGTCCCGGAGAAAATGCAGGCATGTCTCATGTAAGCCATGCTGATTAAATATTTATCGTTCAATGCACCCGGGAGTAGTTGGTTCGTGTTGCGCCAACCGTTGGCGGGAAGGAGCACAACACAAGCAGTTGAAGGGCATTTTTTTCCAGGAATGAAACGAATCAATTTATTCTAGTAAAACGATACTCTAAATGGCATAGGTTTGAATGCTGAGCTTTGTACGATAGGCCGAAGAATGTAATACTTCAGCAATCCTTCAAATAAGCAACAACGTTCAGATAATATATTGCTGACAGTCTTATTTTTAGGGTATTCATTTAGAGGATCTCGACAACTCGTCATGTTTAGTAGTAAAATATGAGGTACAAATTGCATACTTTTAGGCGTGGTGAGCTCATTATTTGGAGTGCACATCATCAAGAACATTATAAAATACACTTAACGGACAGCTCTGTTCGCACACATTAGCATTGGCAGCTAGTGTTTACTGTCCCGGCTTGTGTTTGATGATGAAAATGACTTTGACATCCTTCTTTTGAGAGGGTTCTGTACGTTGCGTATGGCCACAGTCACGCAATCGCAAGCTGACAGTGGTAGAGATTCCGTTGCAAACAGGCATCATCAATCATTTTGCCGTGAGCGTCCTATGTGGTGTTAAGCAATGGTGTTTGTGTTCGTATGAGCTTTGAGGGACACCGTTAAATTGTTTGGCGTAATAAATGGTAAGAAAGAAAGGTAAAGATGACGTACATCTTTCGGACGACATGTGGGCAGTTAAAATGTGTTTTCATAATAACCATTTGCAAACATCATCGTCGACAGTGAAATCAAATTTCCTTGGCTACGAAAAAGGCTTTTCTGCTAACGAAAAATCACATGAAAGCCGTACAAACATAAAAGCTTACTTCCGCAGAGTAAATGAACCTTCGTGTCGAGCTTGATTGATGACGGGGAGTAAATTTGGATGGTGTGCATTATTTCCCGGAAGCTCTGCAAATACCAATACGTGCTTCTTCGGCATATTCAGCACCGAGTTTAGCGGAAACTTTGAAAGGTAATATATCCGGAGATTGTAGGCACGGTTCGCAGCAATCAGGATATGAAAAGCTTAATTCCAGGGGTTGGTAAACCATCGAGCATATTTATCACCCCTTTCTTTTATGAACAACCGCCTTAATGTATGCAATGATACACTATAATGAGACACTTACAGTTTTGGAACAATAAGAAGATTTAGTACAAAACGGCTCGAGCTGCATAACTTGTAGTATTTAGTTGTTGCTGCTGAATTGAAGCTGTCTCCTTTATTCTTCACTATTCTATTTTCTTTATTTTCGCTCATAAAAACATTTTGAATTGCTTGTGGGCGTAAGTGTTCAATAATAAAGTTTGCCGACCTCTGGCAGATGCAGGCAAGCAATGCGAAAATAGATCCAGCCCCAAGCACGCCGGAGGCAATCGACATTATTGTGTGCCTAGCAGGAAATCAATACTTGCCCCGGGTGATGAACAGCGGTGGCAAGCGAATGCACTCCCAGTGGTGGTACAGGGATCCGTATACCGACGTATTGCAATCAAATAAAGCCACTGTCATCGATTTGTGCTGCGTTGAGCAACGAACACGCGTCGGCTTTTTTTTTCGTCCCGATTGGTTCATTTTCAAACTACACACAAAGCAAAATAGGAAGCTGAGCAGTTAAAGAACGAAAACACTGGCGAAGGGAAAAAGACAACCCCCGAGGCGCCATTCAGTCTCCAGAGCAAGACTTCTGTGCGGTTCCAGGGAATGCTTTGCGTTGGCAGTCATACAAGCACGCAAAAGCTTCCACAGTTCTCCGTTCGGACTCACATTTCGCGCGGTTCCGAAGCCCCGTCGGTGCGTATCTCGTGCTTTCGGTGGCCATTCAGCTTGCTTGGCCGTTTCATTGCGTCTGTCTGTTTGTCTGTCTGCCAGACAGTCTGACTGTCAGATCGCTGCCCAATTATGGCGTAACCAAAGCGATGGGGATAAAAAACATCTCTCAAATATTCAGCGCTAAGGAACATATCTTAGCGGTAGGTTATGAATGAGACCAACAAAGCACGGGAAATGTTTATCTTTCACCAACAATCTTAGCTATGTTTCACGCCTTGGGAGTTGCCTTCAATCATAGCCCGTGTCTACGGGGGAATAGAAGTTGATAGTGAAATTAATGTTTATCTGCTGAAGTATTTCCCACAGGGCGTTGACATAATGCTGACGTTTCAATCCAAAGGTGGAAGAGTGAGTGTGTCATTTCGAGATTGCTAAACCCATCCCTTTGATGTCGCTTGTGGACGTTACAAACATTCGGTTTGTCTAGACAGCAATGTGTTCTTGAATGTTTTCCGAACACAATGGGGTTGTGTCATCATCGCAGGGGAAACTGTTTCCGTTCGCATTTGAACATTGTTTCAGAATGTTCCAACACTATTTTATCGATACTATCGAACGACAATAATCAAACGCTACTTGCTTCGGTTGTCAGTTTATCTGACAGTTTGGGCACTATCAAAGCTCAACATTACGCTATGCATGTTCAAGATGTTCCATTTTTTATGCAGATTAGGTCTGATACGAAATGCTCAAAAGTAGCTTTGCCCACAACGTTGCAGAAGGTTTTTTTCTCTATTTGTATTCAACCTTGCGAACAGATTTGCACAACAAATGCTTTGAGCAAACTCTCCTTCGAATGTAAGACACACTGCGAAAACAAACAGCTCCCCAAAGCTGCAAAGCAATTCGTAGCAACGAACACAAACTCCAAAGAACTCCTGTTCCTTTTCGCCCTACGATCGGAAGACAATCGTACTACGGCCAAAACGCCAAACATATCGAACTGTTGTACGGTGTTCATATTTGTGTTTCGCCGCTGACGTGAGCGTTGGAAATCGATTTTACGGATCAGAAGCTTCGAAGCGAACCGTGAATATTCGTTTCGGTGTTGCCGTGGCACACTCGACAGTACTGGCCGAAAAAAATGCCTGCTTTTCTATGCTCTATGCTGCACGAGTAAGGAATCTAATCGACATTAGAGCACCTGTGTGTTATCCTTTGGATGTCCTGTTAATGGGGATTTTTTCGCTGCAGTATGCGATCGTTAGCAACAAATAGGACTGTCGTGGGTCTTACGTTCACTTTCTCAAGATTCGACAATGCTTTTTGTTATATTTGACGTTATAGAGAACAAACATTAAATAATACATTAATACAATAATACAAATAATACAACAGTATTTCATTTAGTTTCGAGTTAGCAATGGCTGTAATGTTTGTGAGAACTACAGTCAAGTCTCTCTAACTCGCAAAATGAAGGGACCACTATCTTGCAGCTTTGAAAAAAAAAACACTTGGAATCACGAGCTGTCATTGACCAAAACACCAAAACACGACTACCTTCGAGAGACATTGGTGTACAGCATGTGCAGCTTAGGGAATGTGATGTTAGGAAGTCTTTGCTGTTTTGAGAGACATAAAATGTATTAAAAATGAAAGCATTGTAAAAAATGTACAATTTAGGGAGACTTGCAATTTTTGACAGATATTACCTTAGAGAGACTGGAGTGTATATACTAATGCAAAGTTTGCTTTAAGTAAAGTATTTGAATACGATTCCCTTTTATTTAAACTTATACATATTTTCTATTTCGTCACTTTTATGAGAGCAAAATGTACTGAAACTCTTGATTAAGTAGATATTAGACGCAATGTATTTTTTTTATTTCATTAAAACGGCCTAATCGTAACGGCTTATTTTTACCACGTAACTGGATAGTTAGTCCTTGTTACGGGGGGTTAGGTCCGCATGGGATTTTTCCTCAGTTCTGTCGTGTAAAGACCGGCGCCACTACAAATACTCCACCGGACCGCGCCCAATGTTGACTGCAAATAAACCCGTTTTAGTTCAACACTGAGGAATTCAGCGGAACTCGTTATCATGTATGCTACCTGCTTTATAATTTCCTTAAAATCATATAATTTACAGTTATTAGAAAAGGAAAATTAACCACAGGCTTCCATTTGTTTTGTGCCTAAAATTATTATATACAATGTACTCAAAAACGTTTTTATTTAATGTAACAAGCGACGGTTCATTTATGCAGTAATGTTCAGCTCGGCAAATAACAAAAGATGTCAACTCAACCATACACAACTCCCTCTCAGTCTAGTCTGGTAATAAGGCAAATGAAACGTTTCCGCATAATTTGGTCATCGATTCGGAATGTGTTTCTATCGCCGCTTAACCATTATGCGGTCTCGAGCGGTGAGGAGCACTGAACCTACCCGGAAACCATCCAGCGGTAGGCTCTCGTTCAAAATATCGCAATATGCAAATTGAAGCGTAACCATTGGCGTTGATGTTAAATTCATGAAACAATAGTTGAGAAGAAATCCGTGCCGTGCGTACTGCACCAGAATTCGAAATCAGAATTTCGCATTCATGTCAAAACGGTTCATTCGAGCTCGCTTCAGGGTGATTGAGAGTGCGTTACTGCTTTTTTTTCCTCCATTCTCACACTCAAGCACTCTGTGGCAATTCCACTGTAAGTGGTGGTGTTTTGCAGCGCGCCGTCAATAGCTGCTGGCTCTTCAGGTCGTTATAAAATATTTTCCACGACCTGGTGGCGGTGTACGGGCGAAGAGAATGTAAGTAAAATGAGAAAAGCCCGAATCGGAAAGAATCGGTTTTATTGCCCATCGTACAAAGAGAAAAAACAACCGTAGCAAGATAAATGAAGATTGTTTCGTGCTTGAAGATGGTGCCTTTCCTTCCTTCAATCAACTAAATGAGTGTCCAATGACAAATGATAGCTTAAAGCACCGCTGTGCAAGATTTATGGTTGTTACCGCCTCGGACAGTCAGTGTTTACTTTTTTTAAGAAACAAATACTTTTCAAGCGAAAGCTGGTAATTGAGGTAACATAAAGTAAATAAAGTAGTATCAAATTTCAATTAGAGTCAAAAAAATATCTAAATGTTGTACTATTTAGTATAAAAGTATGCAATACTATGGATTAGTGTCAGGATTTAGGACGGTAAAAATGATCGAGAAATGTACACAAACATTGCACATAATGATGAAGTGTTCAAAACGTTGCATACATAAGGGCGTTTGCATAGGGGACAATAACTCAACAATAAGGTACTTGTATTGGGTAAATTAATTAAAATCGAATAAATAAAACAGTTGCTGGAAAAATATTCCTAGACTTTCCTAAGTATTCTCTATTTCTTTATGAATTCCTTTTCTTATTTTCCCGACACGTGAAAAAATGAAAATAGGATGAAAGACTTAAAAAATGGTATTTTTAGCATATTTTCAAAATGTGGAATTTGTCATCAAAAAATCCAATCAGGACTATTTCATGCGTAGGAAAGGTGTGAAAATGTTGCCTTTTACCGTTTAAGCGCAGCAGAATCTCGTTGATGAAATGAAACCGTAGAAAAAGAGCCACAAATGAAAATAAACAAGAATAAGACAAAAAAAGGAAACGGAAACGGATTTAAATGTGGGAAGGAAATCTAATTTACGCTTTCCAAATTCGTACAGTGACAAACATTTGTAAAACAAAAAAAAAGCACACACACAGCGTCATCTTGTTGCACAAACGGAACCAGGTGTGGTAGGAGTGGAACGGAAGGAAAGAGACACAAACATGTCGCCTACGGAAAATATACGCCCGCAGCAAATTGGATACGTTAAATTGGGGCAGGTATTTTTGGTCGGGAGTGAAAATTCGGTGACGGATATTTCGAACGGAAATTATTAGCGATGTCAGAGCGCTGGAGCACTGCGTGCGTTGGAGTAGGCTAATGTACTTTGTAGAAAGGAAAATTGGTTTGTTTTCATGGGAAAAATTAAGGTTATAAATCAAGCAACCACTTAATCAGTTTAGCAGTATATACAAAAAAAAAAGAATTTTGTATGAAAATTCATGAAAATGACATTAAAAAAAACTTAACATAATAATTGAACATTTAATATAACAACAAAAAAATTAACAGTACGTTTAAAACCAACGACCGGAACGGTGACTCAACCGGCAGTCAACGCGAGTACCACTAATGAAGCGTTTGATGCGTTCCGTTTTGCGCAATCAAAGCGAAGCAGTCGCAGACGCAATCTAATTATAGCCAAACAAAGTGCTCGCAATTTCAAAACGGGCTATATTGGGATGTGCAGCACAACGGGTGAACGGGTTCGGGAGTGAAGCGTCGCTAGACCGGTGGAATTGAGTTTCGAAAAATTGTAATTCGATGACAGTTATTGCCTCGAAGGTAATGCTTCAATTTATGACTATTTTGTTGTCTTTTCTTCAGCATTGTGCCGGATGGAAAGCAAGGAAATCTACTCCACTTTTTATCGTTTCACCATAATTTTGTTACTCATTTATTGATTTTATTTTTACCTTAGAAATGTTAGGTTGGATTGTTGATTTTGCCGAAAATTTCATAAAACCTTGGTAAATTGTACTGGAGTGTGTCTAATAAATTAAATAAAAAATTCAAGGCCCACTAGTATCCCAACGAGGGTGAGATGAAATGCTACCACCTCGTTGAAAGGATAATCTTCGGCGCATTATCCAAAAGAAAGAATGAAAGAAAGGAAAAACCTTCCCAGCCATAAACCCATGCACGAGCTGGCACAAATGTGACCTACTTTTTTGGGTTTGCAGGAACGGCTGATAAGGCTCCTCTTTGCTCGGTTCCCATTTATTCGTGACTTTTCCCACGAGTCCTATACGGGTGTACGGTGGTAGTCCTGCGAACGTATCCAAACTGCCTGCTGTTGCCATCGGCAGCCAGTTCTGATTTGGTATCGGTTGGCATAAAATATTAATAGAGTCCAAAAAATGTACAAATAATTGTACCAGCCAAAACCACTGGTGGTATAACGATGTTTACCGAGCATCTTTTTTTTGCGTGCTATCGGATAACAGCGGCCATAGCTGGTTTGGGCAAGCAGCATGAAAGCAGATTGTGCTATCGGTTGCGGTAATTGTACACAAAATGAAAGGTGGTGTTTGTAGAGCGATTTAATAGAGCGCCACTGTTATTAAGAAGGTTTCCTTTATGTTAAAATAAGCCTATCCAACCTTTCCATAAGTTGCTTCCTGACGGACTAAAACTTCCGCTCCTCCGAAACAAAAATACCAGACGCCTCCACCAGCACTACTATTTGGCTATATAATAGTTTAACAGTATTATTATTGTTACTGTTATCGAATGTTTAAGTTAAAAAAACAACACACAGAAATAATACAGAAAAATATGCTCCAGACTTCATACTCGTAATACCGCGATACTTTCCAGCATAGCGCAAAAATTCCCATAAAGCAAATACATGAAAGAACCGAACAGATTTATTGTGCTGGTAAACCGGGACCGGGTTTGTTCATCAGAAGCAGCAACAGCAAAAAAAAAACAACCCGTCGAAGTATATTCAAATAAACCGACCAAACAACCAGCAGTACGCGCACAAACATGAATTTCTCACGATGAATTCCAGAGCTCGCAGCCCTGCAGTGAACCGTGCATCGCATCATCAAACGAATGCGTAATACATAGCGGCACTATACAAAAAAAAAAGAAATGGCAGCCATGGCAGCATGAAACAGGCATTCTTTCACAAGGCAAAACATCAACTTTGATGGAATTTATACGAAATGAAATCATTCGGGAAAAATACCACTGCCCAGCCGGGCGAAGCTTAACTAAGTCGATCGCAGGGGCTTCGCAGAATTCTGCTGCATTGCTTTCCGTTTTTTTAAGTTTTGTATTATTTTTTTTTGTCTATTTGACTAGTTCGCTTAAATGAAATTATATTGTTTTTTGTGCAACGATTTACTTAGAACTTTAATTAAATGGATTTCGTGGATGTAAGTAACAATTCTATTTAAATAATTAATTTGGACTTCAGACTGCTAAAGAGCAGAGGATATGAAATTCAAATGGCATATTAGCGCCCCCACTGCTTCCTTACCGGGCAGACTGGCGTCAAGTATCATCTTGAACAGCAAGCCAGTTCTCAGACGGTGCTGTAAACTTGTGCAAAAGTTCCACAAAAGCAATCTAGTGGTGGTGGCCGCTTTGATATTTACTATTCTTCTCCCATTGCCATCGAAATATAGCAATCCATTACGAGTAGCGGTTCACAACGGACTTTTAGCAACAATAGGAATAAAACTCAATAGAAATTTGTGAAATACGACAGCTAAAAACACCGAATGCAACTACCACAGCGAAATCGTTTATCGTAATTGAACGGCGGCAGTTTGAGTGATGTCAGTTTGCAATTCGTTTTTGCTACACTTTGCCGTGGTTGGGTAAGCGAATGGGGAATAAATCTTCGTTTCAGCAATGCACCGAAGATAGTAATGAATATTGATTTTCGATTATGGACACTGGATAAGGAAAGGTTTTCCAAAGTAAAACTTTTTTGAAGCTTCATCAATTTGTTGATCAGATTTTTCCTTCCTTTCGCAGTGTAATTTTTCTGGATTGATTGATTGATTGATCTGCATTTCTTGAACTAGGTTTTCTTTTATTGTATGAAATGTCATTTAAGGGCTTCCTAGGTTTTATAGGTTATTTTTATGTATCTTGTGTCTTGTGAACTCCATTGCCTGTAACACTAAAGCACTAGGCGCCTCCACGGGATCTATTGGGTTTTGGTCTATTATGTATGTTCTTCCACAATTTTATTTATCTTTAGCTATGAAAAGAATTTGACGTGTTTTATACGGTCGTGAATAAGACTTGATACAAGTCTTGTGAAGTCTGGTGACACTTTCCACGTCTGGAACGCTGAAATACTAGGCGCCTCCACCAGGACTAATACCAGGCTGTATAGTGGCTTATTAAGCTGACTGTTGTTACCATGTCATTGAATATTTGCATCATCCACTTTTTCTCGTCATTAGATTACTTGCAAAATTTATTATACCACTTCAGATAACGTCAAAGCGACAATCTACTTTAAACAATTGAAAATTAACTCAAACACAATCATTAGCAACACTGTTATTGTTATGGCCAACCTGTCATAATTACCCGCTACCTGTCGCTCACGATGTCAGCCAGAACTGTCGATCATTCTAATCTGACGGTATAAACAACCGTTGTCAGCTGCTTGCCAAAAGCAAACGCTACCGCAACCGATGATGTTTTATGTTGTTTTTTTTCTCCGTTCTCTGCTACTGGCATTGTTGCAAAGCGACCCTTGCTGAATGTGGCTGGGAACGTTTTCCAATCAACAGATTATTTGCTGTGTGTGCTACTATTGAACCGATGTCACAGATCGGGGTGAGAAAAAAGGCACAACGGTTGCATGTTCTTAAAGCATGCAGCTCGCTCCCGTACCGTTCTTTATGGGCGTTCGTTGGCTCGAATGTTCATTTGTTTACCAATTTGATGGTTTGCCAAGAAGCATGATACATTTCTATCCTGCCCAAAACACAAGACCGGCTCGACGACGGCAACAATAAAGTTGAAGGTTTTATTTGCATGATGCTCTCCTTTCTTCGTGCTGGATGGAAATGACAGCGAGTCTCTTTTTGCTTCTTTTTAATATAAAAGCTTCTGCTCGTATGAATTCTCAATCATCCGGCATTTTTCGATGGTTTCTTATGGAAAAAAAACAATTCCTATCGTGCTTTATGAACCCGTTTGTTAATTATTTATAGAATGCAACCAACAAACCATGTACGGTCCGGCCCATCAATCTTAAACAACGAGCGAACAAGTTACAGCATAAATCATGATCAGAAAAGCAACCACCTTCTTAGCCACTTGTTCAAGCCAGATTACGTAACACCGATCCGTGTAGAACACTTTTCGGCTACATGCCCGGAAAAACCCCGATTTTCCCAACGCCACAACCAACTCACAAGGACACCGATCAACTGAAGTCACTTCGGAAGCGTTTGACCTTACACAGTTTTGCTATCCGGTGTGGCACCCCGGAAGGCTCGAGACGACCATAAATTCAGTCTCGCACCATTAAACGGATGGCAAACTAATGGAACAGAAGAGCAACAACGGTACGGAAGGCGTACGTGGCCTGGCCGCATCGCTGCCAAAACAAGACACATTCGCCAATGTTCTGCATTGCGAAAAATTGGGTCATCGTACGATATTACTTCTAAGCGTTCGCTACCCGATGCCAACAAGTCTGGCGAGTGAGCGATATCGGCGAGCGAGTGAAATACTGTACCACCGAAGGTGGTCGAACGGGTAAGTGTTGTTTTCCCGTGTACAGTTGGTGATATCATCGTAAATCCGTTTTCCCACTCGGTTCGGTTCAGTTGTGTGCGGTAAGTGTTGTTGTTTTGCTTCTTCTGCCCGAACCGGAAGCGGGACAATGGGAGTGCAAGAACAAAACAAAGCAAACGATAAAGAAGAAATAACTTGCGAAACGTGTGAAAGCTTTTGGCGTCGAAAATTCTTCATGGTCTCCTTTGGAAACGATTGCACGGGAAAATCCTGCAACAGAGCTGGAACGTTGATGGGGTCGTGTGGTATGCACACACGCATATAAACCCCCTAAATTGAGGATGCATAACGACAAAGATGTGGCTGTGCGCGTTACAGTTGGGTGATCCGTACACCACAACCACCAGGCGTCTCCATCGGCGAAGGACACAGTCATGCGATTTTTTGGAAGAATTATGCTATCCTTTTTTTGCAGTAGCTGCTCGTTATTATCTGTAGGATATTTCAGATCTGAAGACCTCGTTTGCTAGCCCACAGTGAAGGTGAAATGAAGCAACACATTCCACAGCATTAGGGCAGCCATGAAAAACGCAAGTGTTCTCCTGCTGTGTGGGAAAATGTTTTACCGACCACCCACACGTATCCTTCCCTGGTTGGGAGGAATTCTTTCACTCGCCAGTGTGGGTTGCAAAAACCAGAGCAAATGTCTGTTGCAACAAGATCGTTTTAGCCGTATCGTAAACCAACTTCGTTTGCGTCACACGTCATCCTTAAAATGTCACCCGAAGGCGGGAGATACATATTTTAGCATTACTGCTTTTGATTATAAATGCAGACATAATTTCGTGGTAAATGTTTTCTTCAATTTCATGAACTGTAGTGAACCGCTTATCCGAATGTTTTCCGAACGGGGGTCGGTTTATCCGTCGAAAAAATGAATTTATTTTAAGAGTCAAATATATTTTCTAACAAACTAATATCAGACAAAGAATCTGACAAGTTCAGGGACTATAAAGATAATCCTCGAGCTACGTGATATTCATTTGTAGCACCTGAAATGCTCAATGTATAACGAGCAGATGAGTATGTCGACTCTATAGCTTACAAGTATAAACGATATATTGTACATTTCGCCCAATGTTATGTAGGACCCAGACCCTTGGAATTGGGATCATTATTACATTTGGAATTTTTGTATGGACTTGGCACTTCATATCACGTTTGACAGCTTTGCCGTGAAAAAGAAATCGGTCCTACATTAAATAAAACCTGTCACCATCAGGTATTTAGTTGTCAACTTTCGGTGAGTGCGGATAAACGACTTGTTACTTTAATCAACTTTTTTAACCCTATCCGGCACTATTTTTTATGAACGCAAACATAGTAAATATGTCGATAAGCTTAGTTCAAGCGGACATAATAAGACAGCGGATTCTCCCTACTTATAGTTTAATTATTTGCAAATATGCCCTCGCTTACCTGTAGATGATCTAGCAACGCTTCCAGACCCCGATCGCTGATGGAGGAGCACCGCAGGCTTAGCGAATGGACGTGTTTCGAAGCAAGTGGGAAGGAGTGGACCAGATCCAGCGCATCCTCGTCGGTCGCACCCATCAGACAGACGGCATGGAAGCTGCGCCGGATGAGCGAATTGTACAGCTTCACCCGGTCCTGGTTGGTGGTCTGGCGCAGTTCGCGACACTGCAGTACCGGCACGAGCCCGCTCCAGTAGCGCGGACTACGGTACAGCAGGTCGCGCCACTTCTGACAGACCTGCGCCAGTGTGCAGCGCTCGTACGACGTGAAGTACAGGAAGAACCGGGCCAAGAATCGTTCGTCCTGCAGCAGCTGCTCAATCGTGAGGATCTGCGGCAGCGCCAGCTGCGACTGTCCCATCTTACCCGTGCCGCCGAGATGGTGATGGTTGAGCCCGCCACCGTGCTGATGATGCGGCCCAATCTTTCTCAGCGATTGAGGTGTGTTTGACTGGGACTTGCCACCGCCAGCTCCCGAACCCATGCCCAACATCGAGCCACCGCCTTTACCGCCCGCGGTGTTCGTACCACCCGCGGTGTTGGACACACGGGACGGTTTCTCGGGTGCATGGCCACCTCCTCCCACTCCACCACCACCACCACCACCAACACCACCACCGCCGGACTGTGATTGGCCGGCGGTTTGTATGGTGAGGTTGCCGGCCGAGTTGCTGGAGTTGCTAGAGCTACTGGAACCCCCGCACAGCACGTTCGTGACGCGCTCCATCACGCTAGCCTTCTCGCCGGATTTGCCACCACCGCTGCCATGATGGTGCTTCGACCGCAGCCCAAGGCCGTTGATGCGTTTCGATAGTTCGGCCGAGGCACGCTCAACCACTCCCTGGGCGGATATGGAGGACATCTTCAGCATTCAACACAAACACAACCACACACACACACACACGTAAGTGCCCACCCGAGCAGGCCACTTTTGCGTAGACACACACACACGCGTACGCGGGGAGGGAACTACACAAACACTTGGAGTTGTGCTACTTCGGGTCACTCGGTCACAACTCGGTTGGGGGGCCACTATTTCGTACGGAAGATTAGTAATACCACTTGCACACGCTGCAAACACTGCCACATGGACGTTCCGAACGCTAACCACCCGGGAGGTTTCCACTCGGTTCACCAGCCAAAAACACAACCGCTGCTAGTCGATGATTGTGCTGCGTGGAGAGGAGAAAAGAGAAGCTCGCTTGATGAGGTGGAACGAAATGCAATTTGGCAAAGCACTTGGAGAGAGAAAAAAAAGGGAAGGTGATTCTCGCCACAACACAACCACACGTACACATTTTGACAGTTTTCCGTCACGCGATGAAAGGATCAAAAATCCTGTCCAGCGATCGAAGTAGCCAATTTATCTTGTGCGTGGTTTATTTTTTTTCTATTTCCTTAGTTTCACACACACAAAATGTCTAACTTCTAGCGCTTTCCTAACGAAATTGATAACATTTTGGTGGAACTTTTTCGTTTCACATGTGTTTTTTTTTTCATTGTTTTTCTTTAGTTTTTGCTTTGTTTTGATAATGTGTATTGGCAAATGGGTGAATGAACCGCTTCCACACTCCGCGACCCAAGTGCTTATCGTACGAAAGGCAATGCTTTTGCTTTGCACCGTCGCAATTTTTCATCGATTTTTGAACACGTTTTGTAACACATGCACCCACACACACAAACACACATACATGCCAGCAGGGAAAATTCCCTTTTTCCTGTGAACACTGACTGCACTGGATTATTTGTGAGGTTTCCGTGAGCTCAAAGGTTCGTTCAAAAAGGAGTTAGCGACCAAAATAAAGTTTTAATTTATTCCTTTTGAGGATATGAGGACTTGTTGTAATACAAAGAGAGGGGTTTTTAATTATATTTCTGTCATGATGCTTTAGATAAAGTCCTTTTTTATTTAGTTCATAATTTAGATAAATTTCTCTTTATTATTATTTTAAAACTAAAGAATACTTGAACAATTGTGAGTCCCATGAGAATTTAACCAAACGGCTGTTAAATTTAGGTGAAAACGATCGTTTTTCATTCTTCCATAATCCTTTTATGCGGTGGAATTCAAACTACAATAACGAAATAACACCACAGTCCCAGTATGTTGAGGAAAAACCAAAATCCCACTTCGTGGAAAACCGTCCAATGAATTCGAAAAAAAAAACACACACACACACTCACACACTTATGTCCCGCAGTGGAAACAGCTAGTAGTAGGTGGTAAACACTGATGCGGCAAGGAAAAAAAACCAGTCGCCCACTAGGCGCACACCTGAGACGGCGACCCGTACCGCACGAATAGCTGCACACGAGTGGTATGAACAATTCGACCACCGTACGATGACTTTTCCTGCGTCCGACAGTGCCCGACCGTTAGGTTAGGTTTGCTGTGTGTCGAAAAGCGTTGCTCGTTGGCGAAAGAGTCGCTCTCGCCATCAACGTTTGTGTGTGTGTGTGTGCGGTAAGGTTCGGAACCGTGGGCTTTCCCTTTGTAACCCACACTTGGAAGTGGATGGCACTCACACACATCTAGGAAGCCTTTAGCGGGCTGTGTTGTGTAGCAATTTCCAATAAACACACACACACCTAGAATTCCACTTTATCACACAAACACACAGCTGAAAGCGTTGGCTTCCTGCTGAGAAAAGGCTCACAAACGCGAGCGCTTCACGAGAGCCTCAAACATTTTCCTCAACATAATTCCATGGTTGCTAATTGTACAGACACACGCGCGCGCGATACGAGGTTATGTTTTGTTTCCATATTCACTTTGCACAATTTTAACACGCGTTCCAGCGTGGAAGAAGAAAGGTGCAGGGTTACTCGAGACAACTTACACATGATATGTCGTGTTCGTTTTGCGAAACGGATAAGACCCCATCGCGTTCGCAACGCAACGCAGCTTCACACACTTGCTTCTTCGATAAGGTCCGCGAGAGCACTGCGCGAACGGGCGATTTGAATGTTTGAATATTTCAGCGGGAAAAAAACACCCCGAAGGAAGCAAAACGCACACATAATCCCGGCTCGTAGTACATATCTCATCGGTATGCTGGGGGGGGGGGGCGGTGGAAGCGCATTTTTTATTTTTGTTTATTTATTTCCTTCCCGCTCCGAAGAGAAATGCGAGATGAGCGGGTTTGTACTCGTTCACTCGCCCACCTATCCCGGTGAGCGTGTGGAATGTGTCAGCCGAATTCCGAAACCCCTTCAGGAGGGTGTTCATAAAGGGAGTCGTAATGCTACCTTTGCTGTTCTTCCCCACCTCACTAGCCTTGTTAATGGTGCGGTTATTTGCTTTTATTTCCTGCTATTCGCCAACAAAAACCCCTTTTTTATAGAAGAAATACCAAAAAGGTGGTCGTTTGCTGTATGAGTGTTGCATACAACCGGGCGCAAAAGGCGACGAGGCGGAATGGGTGTGGATTATTGAAAACATACCTTTCGTTCGGTTTGCCCCACCCCCCCTTACCTGTGCCGTCGTTACGCGGAAAAACATTCCACCCTTTGCCGGCCAAACGGGGCCGCTACCGACGAGCATTAGTTTGTTATTTATAATCTCGACCGAATTTCGCACGTTTCGCGCTGTGCGCTGGGTTCGGTCTACGAAGGGTGAGCGTTTGGGAGCGTTTTGGGGTGAAAGAAAGACCGAGCTACCGCGAGCACCGAACAAAACGTAAAGGGATAAAAGATTTAGTCAGCGCGACTTTATTTCATTGTGATGAACGGAGTACGTTGCGAACGCGCCACCAGGCGTCCGCTTGCGTTTTTTTTTTTTGTTTGCGCGTTATTGCGAGAAATAGTGAAGCCTTGTTGTTTTTAATTGCAAATGTAACATTAAAAAGAAAAAAAACGCCACACAATGTTGGTTAATTAAAACACGACATGCGTGCAAAGTGGTGTGGGAGCGTCGTGTGGGCAATGCACAAAACCCCACGAAACCGATAAAACGGTGGCAGTTTAAGTGGTGTGGAGCGAAGCATTATTTTTAAGGATGCCGGTAATTGTTGTTTGGGGTGTTTTTTTTTTGGGGTTTATTCTATGAGAAAGGGTAGAGGGTTAAAGGGGTAAAGGAGGGCACGGACGGTACGTGAAATGTCTACTCGTGTGGGTTCACATTTCGCGGTTCGTTTTACGATCTTAAACGATTAATCATCGCATTTAATAATTGTGTTGGGCCGTTTAGATATTGTTTTAGTACTGTTCTTGTTGCTTTTTTGTAAATGATCTTCTCAACAATCACGTACGCTGCGTTGTCCACGCAGAAAGATATGAGCGACGTCAAGCCATTTCTCATACGTCAAGCCAAAATGACGCTTCCGTAACTATGTCGTTTCCGTTCGTCGTTACGCACAATACTTAAAAAAAGAATATCCACATTGTGTACCGAAACCCACAGAGGATCACATAACAACAGGGACAGGTTCATCTTCTTAATCTGTTTCGCTCTGTGTTACTTAACATTCTTCATTGTACTCCACCCATTCTATCGCTTCGTGTGTATGCGTGCTTGCTTGTATTTGTATGTGTCACTCATTAATCTTCCTCACCGAAAACGCAACAAATTTTGCCCCCGAAATGTAATGCCTAATCATCATCATTAAACGCAAACCGTATTGGCGGCACACAGGAGTTGTGCCGTTTGTGGTCCTCGAAACTCGAAAACGCGACACCTTCATCGGCTCACTGCTCACCGTCACAACATCACATCAGCTCAGGCCTCTCATCCAGCGCTCATTGTTGTGTTGAATCGCACTATCAACAAGGCACGAATGTTTTCTCACCCCTTTAGGAGAACGGAACAACAACAGCCTCACTTGCTTTCTGCAGTAATCAATCTTCTCCTGTTGTCGTGTTGGGGTTCCCCGCTCGCACTCGTCTTTTATACGTGTAGTAGCGGCAAGGACGAAACACACAAGCACGCTAGCTGCTCATTTTCACCGTGCCTTGGCTTTCATCTCCCACCGTGAGTGCCTGCTCACCAGCGCTTTGAACAAATTGTACTAAGGCTACTATTAGCGCGCACACGTCACTATCCATTCATTTTTTATAGAGCCCATCTGTATGTGGTCGTTCCAAACGAACGCTAGTGTGCGTGCGCTTGCCCGGAACAGCGTAGAAAGGGGAGTATTATCGATTGTATGCTTTCTTCCCACACTTGTACGGCACCGCACATGCAGTTTGATTGTGTTGGTATGTCGACGAAGGCAGCAACGAGAAAGGATAATGATTTTTCTGCTATCGATGGGCCTCTTTTTGGAAACAGGAAAGCATTGTAAAAATGACCGAAATTACCTAAAAGGAGCGCACTTTTTTACGAAAACAATACCGTTTAACTACAACTTAACGTTATTAATGATTAAAATTATAAGTTTTAAACAATCTCCAAACTTTTTTAAAATTCTTTCTCTCTATTTAGTTCTGTTATTTGGGACTGTTATTTGGAGACATGAATAATTCCTTCCCTGAATGGTGCATATAAGGTACATCACAACTTTAAAAAAACATTATTACAAATTATTACTTTACATGCAGTCACACACCTTGAAGCAACCCTGCACATGTACACGGTAAATATTACAAGCGCAAACGGACCGCGAAACAGACCGAACCACGGACAACCTTCGACTGGCGCACTCGTGTATTCTTCCTGGACGCGTACGGTCCTGGTTGCGTTGCCTTGATGCTCCCCAGGATGCCTCTAGATACACACACACCATCACGACACATCTAAATGTTTGGAGCTACTCCATTTGGAGTGTAAATGTGCCTTGTTCTCCCTGCTAAAGCAACTATAAACAAGCTCTGTCACAAACGATACCACTACACTCACACCAGGCGCAAGGGAATGTAGAAAGGCCCCCCCGTTGCTGGTGGCCTTTCCAGCATCTTCATTTTGTCCTATTGTACCGGCATCGAGTGTCCTTGCGTGCGCAGTACGTGCGGTGCGCTTCACGGTGTGACGTCACCATGGACAAATGGTTGGAAGGGTCACGCGGAAAAAAAAAATGCAAAGAACAGGTGCTTCCGAAGGTTTTTTTGGTCGTGCTGGAATTTGGAATGTTGGAAAGACGTCCATCCTTGACCCTTCCCCTTTTTCCCCCCGCTCGTGCATGCATACAAGGACATATCACAGAATGCATTGTTCTGATGTTATTATCGCCTCGGGAATGCATTGTTCAGGTGAGTGAACGCTCGAACTCGTTGTAATGTTGGTTAATGGGATTAGTAACACGTGTTTTGTAGCGATATTAACAAAAAAAAATGTTGTAACAGAACAGAATAAAAATCATCCATCTACTACAAGAAGCGTTTAACCCCTCAAAATATTGGGCTCAAAAGAAACAATGTGTTGAAATTAATTTGTTTGAAAAGTAAATAAAATTATTAAAATCACTTTAAACTCTTGATAATTTAAGTGGTAAGTACCTTAAGAAGAACCTTAAATAACTTAAGATGTGATTAAACTAAACTTTTTTTAACCAAAAAAATACGTTCCCAATCACATTTCTGTTGCAAGGTCGTAACCACTTGGCAAGAAACCACAGACAATTTATTTTATGTGACAAGCAAAGCATTAAAGTGCATATAAATTGGCGTTAAGCAGAACGGCTGTGCTAGATTTTTGTCTCGCCGTTCGCAAATACTCACGTCCTACCTGTGAAACTTGAACGGCTCTCTTCAAAACTATCCGACTCCCGAGAATAAGGTAGCAAATGGGTAAAATTAAGGTTAAGTACATACATTTCACCGTTTAATTTATTGCCCATTATGTCCACCCAAAACCAAAAAAAAAACTGGCCTCGTCCGCTGGCAAACCGTTTTGGTTGCTTTTGTGTGCAACATCAAAAGCATCATGTCACCGCGTCATCATCATTCACATTGAAAAGTGCGTGACACGGCACGGATCCGCCACCGGTGGGTGTGTTTTTGAGTGTTTCGCAAAATGGCGATGCTACCGTGGCGGGAAAATCAGGGTCTCGCTTCGGAACGGACATTGCGCTTTCCGATCGTGGCCCACACCGTTTTCATATTTTCAGCGTGATTCACCTACGGTTGGCATGCAGCGCAGGGGGCGGGTTTGAAGATTAAATTCTAACGGCGGTTGAAACGGTTGTGCATTGGAATTTTGTAAATATTTCGTCTGGTACGCGCGCTCACTATGGTGTGCTTTATTGTCCGAAGCAACTGTGCAGTGGCATATGTAGAGCCAAACACATTGCAATTGATCAGTTTGTGGATGGATTATACTGCTCAAACCGAATCAACACACTAGGGGCAGGTTGGCAGACGATACTTACCGCTAGTAAACAAGTGAAGCCAATTTACGAACCAATAAGCAGGCCATTTTCTGTACCTCGTACTTTAACCTCATTCTTTTAAGCCGATAATAAACAACAAATATTCTTGACCTATAATGATCGGTTTATGAGTTCAACATGGCTTCTTTTACCTATTGTTATTAATCAATTTTCGCGAAAGGAGCAATAAGTTTAAATACTGTTGATGTTCAAACTTTCCTGAAATGAGAAAGAAAAACAACCGTAAAGAATTATTAAATAAGAATTTAATGCAACAGGCCTTTCGTGGTGATGATTTCGTAACAGATCTGTTTACAAACATTCCTTTATAAACCTCTATCTCTGTAGAAGACACTAGGCGCCAGTATATATAAAGCAAACGGAACGTTACAGATGTAAACAGGTACGACGAGGCCATTGGCATCTTGAAATTAAGGACATATTTATGACTATCAACATCTTAAGATATCTTTTACCTATTCGAAGGTTCTGTACCACAGATTGCAATGTAAGTTTATTAAACTTTCACCCAAAAATATTAAGTCGAAATTCTTGAAATCTTTCTACGAGTTTGACACCCCTGGACTGTGGAAAAAAGCGAATATTCTAGACATCATTGTGTAAATTGTTTTGCTCACTAGAACGGGACACCAATGCACACATTCTCTAGTACTTGCCTATTATTTTCCCCCTAGTTGACACACCTTTACCCACCCAGCGTGAATCAGCGACGCGCAAAATTTATGTTCCATTAAGCTATTTCGCTCTTTGATCTCGTGATAAATTGGAGAAGCGTCTTTGCCAACTTGTCTCCCGGCACGACACCGAACGCCAAACAGAAAACAGGCGAACAGTGAATGCACCGAAACGGTGACTCGCGAACGCCACGAATGTGTCCGGTTTTTGCCATATTAATTAGAGTGTACCTGTTGGGAAAAATTAAAACATTGATTATTTCTGCCCATAAGTCAATCGAAAAATTCAATCTACTCGCGTTCCGCTGAAGGGTTCGTTGCTGAAGCAGGGGCGATATTCATTCAAAACCAATCCCGCCACTCGGTTGCATCTCGCAGGTGGCGAAGCTGTCACGACAGATGGTAATAATAATGTTGGCACTGCCATCGACAACAGGTAGAGGCGAAATGGGATTCTAACACTTGCACCGTCGATCAGAAGGATTAGTCGACCGTACCGAAAGCGCGAAGCGAAAGCGTCGCCGGCAAGGCAGGATGTAAATGCACTGACGGTTTAAAAATATTTCAGTAACATTGGCGTTGGTCCAGAACCAGAAGGAAGCAATATCCGACGAACGCAGCACACGGTGAGACCGCTGCCAAATGGACGGCAACGATGTTTTCGGCTGACAGGTCCATTTGGCTACGAACGCAGCATGTGGAAAAATGATCGCAGTCGTATTTTTTTCCCCGACAAACGGTCATCCGTTGATGGGTTAGCTTTATGGACGAGAACTGAAGGTGGGTTTTGCTGTACCATACCCTTTTTATTATTCTTTCTTTTTTTACTTTGTCCTTTGCTAATGAAGCAGTAAGTGGGTGATCTAAGAAAAATTACATCCTTTACCCGCGATTCCCTTCCTTTCGTCGTACAATTAACGGCAAATAAATTGCTTACATTCTGCACTCTGATCACACACGGCTATGGTCCATTTTTTATGGTACCATTATATGCAATGCACTCGTGTTTAGTGGGAACGACCGATTGCTTTAGCGAAAGTACATTGAATTGTCTCAGCTAATGAGGGCACCGTAACGTTTCACTATTGTTTGGTGCTGTTTACAAACGAAGAAGAGATTGTAAACTAAATCATTCGAAAGGGTGACCACCCTTGTGAGTGCAATTCTACCTCGACCGGAGGTGTCTTTAGCGGTGACGCTTTATTGTGATTGCACACAAACAAACCATTGCACTATTCTTTGAGTAGAATCAAAAATTGCAGAATGTGACAACAGTCTTGGAATAAAATATTATAGTGTTCATAATTAATACTATCTACACAGATTTATGCAGACCATGAAAGGAAAACAATACGATTGGGGTATAACAGTTAATTTAGCATTAAATATAAAAATGAAAACTATTATCGAACACTATTCGTTACATTTTTTGTTGTTTTGAATGAATATTTTTTCAGAAAATTGATTAAAGTTAATGATTAATAATAAAATGCATTTTTTTAACCTACAGCACTCAAAGCATCATTTGGTTAACCGTCTTTTTAAAAAGTAAGCGTTTCGATGAAATATTCCATTGAAACTATTTGCGAAATGTTTCAACATTTTCGTTTCGTTTCAAGTCGATAATTAATGTTGAAATAAACCAGCGCACCTGTTTTTGTAACGGAAAATAAAATAGAACTAGTCTTAGCTAGGGGGGCGGTGGTATATTGGTAGCGGCGGCGATCTTCACACGACATGACCGGTCCAAACCCCCATCCGGATCACTTCCTCGTATGCAGGACTGACTATCCCGCTACGGGTAAGTAAAGTCAAAGAAAACCATAAATGGCAGGTCTAGACCTCTTGAGGTTGTTGTGCTGATGAAGACGAAGTCTTATCTAATATCAGGAGGTCCTTTATGGGTATGAGTCTTGGACGATACGGGCGAAAGACGTCAACACTCTCGTCACTTTAGAACGGCAGCAGTTCCGGATTATCTTTAGCGGTGCTTGTGAGCAGTGCAAGTGGAGAAGAATGAACCACGAGCTGTCTGAACTGTCTAGCGTAGCAGACATCCGGACGGTAGCCAAGGCTGGAAGAATACGATGGCCTGGTGAGAGGTTGAGAGTTCTGAGCTCATATCCTACCCGGACCATTCCCGTCAGTGACCTGTTCGGCACGAGATGCAGAGGAGCACAACGAGCTTGTTGTCTAAATCAAGTGGGATACTTATTTTGAAAGTGCTGGAGTAAATAACTTATAACATCCGATAATTGAAATTCCCAAAACATCGTTTACCTAATTTTCAACAGTCGAAAAAGTGACCAATCAATCATTTATTTGTGTCGCATTTTTTTGTAAGTACAGCTTGTTTTTTCTTCGTTTTCCTTCCAAATATCATCACTAGTCGTGTGTTTATCATCCACAACACAGCTTAACAGTACATTTATATGGTAAGTCAAATCTTATACCTAATTGAAACAAAGCACGGAATCTGTCACGGTATGCAGTTTGCACTGTTTTTCTGTTTGTAAATGTAATAAAACGAAAGTTCCTATATCCTCTAACAAGCTAATGGGAATGGTGTGATGCATTACATTCTGTACTGGTAGCTATTTACTGTTTTTTTTTTTGGTGGCATTAAACATTCCTCCCACTATAGAGGTAACGCACAACGCCATCTATCCAGAGAGTCACCCTATCCTGTCATTAGTACTTTGGATTCGTCTTGTAAAAGCCCTTCCCTATGGGTAGTTAGATCTATGGAAAACAAACTACCTTAAACTACCCCACATGGAACTGAAGATCAAGTCTTGTTATACGTTATTGTCCGTGTTTCTAGTCATTTAAAGTATACGAAGTAGGCGCAAGATTGTAAGAAGAACACACCCCCGGCTATACATGAGAAGATACTTTGCTACACTAAAAACTCTCGATACGCGCTTGCGGCATCGACAGGATCACATTATTGTTTAACATCAGTGGGTTCATACGCAGGCACCGTGAGGAGTGTTGTTTCCCTTGGTTTTCCCTTTAAATTGTCCTTCCTACTTGTAGAAGCGTCTCCGCAGGCTCAGGTAGCACACCAACCGGTAGAAGAGCGTCATCGAGATCAGAATGGTCAGCTCGAACAGCAGTGTGGTGTTGTCGATGCGTACGTAATGCAGCAGAACCTTCGGATCGTCAAAGTGGCAGTACATCTCGTTACACTCCAACTTGGCCCGATTGTAGCCGAACACTACCAGCACAACGGACACAACACCGCCACGAATGAACGATACGCGCATTAGCCACTGCATCAGGACGGGAATCTGAGGCGCAAAGTCAAACCCGTAGATGGCCAGCCCCAGGAAGGGCGCTATCGTTAGCGGACCAATGGCGGAACCGTTCTGAAACGAAGTGGAAACATTATCATCAATACAGAAATATAATTTAGAGCGCTAAAATTTGGCTTACCATCACATTGAAAGTGGCACCGATCATGAGACCGAATCCTTCCGCACACAGTGATACAATGATGCCGACGAGCGCGAACAAACAGTAGCGGAAGAACTCTGGTGGCAAACCGGACAGCCAGTACACCAGCAGAGTGAACACAATATTGAGCAGCAACTGTACGGGGAGCCGAGATAGTGTCAGGGCCAGATAGTAGGGAAATAGACCGTACCAGCGATTGAAGCATTCCTTCTTAACCAGCTTTACCTCTCGTGGATCTGATCAAAATAAGAAATATTAGAATGCAATCAATTATTAGACGAGTAATTCCAAAGTTGGAGGAAGAATGATATACTTACAGCTTAATATTGGAACCATGACTTGTGTGTAGCAAAAGAAGAAGCACACTCCGAGACAGAACTTCAGGTGATCAAACATACGTGCTCCGTCGTTGGCAGCATCCAAAAATATCAAACCTTAAATTAGAAAACTTAATTAATGCACGAAAGCTTACTAATAGGCACAAGTTGTGCTGGGGTTTTCCTTCTTTTAAGATTGCATACTTTAAGGAGTACTCTTTGCCTATCTTTTGGGTACGCCTAAATGTAGGTAATTAATTGTTTTTTGCTTCTTTATAATATTTAGTAGGAAGAGTTATGTTTTTTACTCGATTTTTTTAAATATAAAATTATGTAAAATTTTATATAATATAGCGAAACTGTATTTAATTCTTACCGATGAAAATTCCACACGCTATGTGATGTATCAGCTGAATCCAGAGCACCGTTCGGTTGCGTATGATTTTGGTCCACATCAATCGAAACAGCACCCAGAACTGTACGAACCCGGACACGGCGTGCCGGTTGTGGAAGAAGCGTGTGATCTGTTTCATCTTCTGCACGAGCGTACTAACGTGCGGACCTTGCCGATCCAGTATCATGGAGGTGACCGTCGGCTTCAGCACAAACTCGCTGACCGGCTCGAGCGAGGATGGTTCGTGATCGGAGGAGATCGAGGCGGGTCCGGATGCTGGGCCACCGGCAGCAATTGCTCCTGCTTGCTGGAGTTCAGAGCATATGGATTTACCGTTCTGCATCGCGTTGGCAAGTGTTGGAATGAGTTCCTGGGTGTCACTATCACAGATTTCAATAACTAAAACAAGAGAAAAAAACATAAATATGTACTATGTCCAACCCACTCGTGATTCGCACTTACCAAAGTCAGCCGGATTGTAGTGCCGCGGGCATTCGATGTCCAGGTGGGCCAGAAATGGAACGAGCGCCTTCGGATTGCCCTGGTACACACACTGTCCCCGGGCAATCACGTAAATGTGATCGAACAACGCGAAGATACTCGCCGAAGGCTGATGTATCGTACACACCACTGTCCGATCCTGCCGGGCAAGATCTCGCAGCAATCGCACGCAGTTTGCTGCCGTCACCTCATCCAAGCCGCTCGTCGGTTCGTCCAAGAAAAAGACGGATGGGTTGGCAACCATCTCCAGTGCGATCGACAGCCGTTTCCGTTCGCCACCGCTCAGCCGTTCGGCCGTTACATTGCGCCGATGATTAAGGTTCAAGCTGGACAGTACCTCCGTGATCGTTTCCTGACAGTCAGATTGGTCCTTAATTTTTAGCTTGCACGCGATCCCCATCAGCTCTTCCACGGTCAGCATCGGTTGGTGATGGTCCTCCTGTGTGATGTAGCAGGATGCCTTCTTGTTCAGATGTACCGTACCCTGAACGCCCGATTTTCTGTGTTGACAAAAGCAAACGAAAGCGAAACAGCGAAGTCGCAATTAAGTGAAAGCCAACTCGCAACGTGTACGTGCCCTTCCGGATGACGTTTGCCCAACCCAGCGCGTAGGGATCGTGGCAAAATAGCACAAGAACGACGCCGCCGTGGACAATCGATTCTTTAACCCAGTTAATTGTGTTAATCGGCACGAAATTAATTACACATTCAGCCACTTTGTAAAGCACACTTCCACGAGCAATAAAGTTAGGTGAAGGTGAAGAAAAGGGAACGTTCCAAACATGCTCTGTTAGGTCACTTGCTGTTGCATTGGAAATGATGTCAGCCGTTTGAATACGGTCGACATGTTGTTATTGAATTGTTGTATCAGTTAATTTAATAAACAAGCCTGTCCCGACGTGTGAGTGCAAGTATTCGACTGTTACTATCATTGTTTAAAATATGAATGTATTATGTCGCAATTATGCAAATATCGACGCCTTAATTTATACTATTGATAATTGTTTCAGGCCTATTTGTCTAAAGTTTCTGATTTGGTACGAAGGAGAGCATACATTATCGCTTTTGATTTCAACTATACTGGCCTTATTACATCTCTCACAATTCGCTATCCATCGAATGAAATTGTGGTATTTGAACGCCTGAATGTATGCAATCTATAATAGTGAAGTTTATTATCTTTTAGCCTTTAGGCGTTTTTCAGGGATATTGAGGAATAGAATATCCGTTGCCAGTTTTTTTTTAAATCTGGTGACTACCATCTTACGATCATTTTTATATGGAATTACACTAACATCCCGATGTTCTCAATCCGCATCTCAATACCACATCGACCGTAAAGTGTGATATTTTTTTGAAGCGTACAACCAAAATTGCATTCGACATATTCCATAGACACAGCTCTGCTTTATTCCCCACTCAAAAACCCATTACAATCAATTCCACCCGACCGTGCAGGCACAATTAGCGAGTGCATCTAGCGTAAAGAATTGTTTCCCCGATCGCCGAAATGACAAACAGCCCATCATTAGTTATTCGACACAGTGTAAAAAAGATGTAAGTGACTATCGCCGCCTAACGGCCCCGTATGGACAAATCCTCCAACCCAGGTCTGCGTTCGCGATAATGACAAACTGCTCCGGTTCCGTCTCGATGCACCCGAGGTACCGAGTTAAGCCGAGTTTTCATCAAACGACACCATGCAAACCCACCTTGCCTGCACCGACGCACGCTGCTCATCAAATCATGCACCGCAGCCGTGTCATTATTTACAATGATAGGAAAAAAAAAGGTTTCGCACTTGCTGCAAGGTCGGCGTAATGGCGATCGCATTTATCATGCCGCTCGGTTCACTCAGTGTGCGAATGTATCATTAAACAGTAATGCCCAATGTGTCAACCCGCTTCTATTGCGGTTTTAGTGAAATCGAAAGTCACAAAAAAGGGAAACTGCAAATGCACGTGCTGCCTAGCATTTATGGCTGACAGAGACAATAAAAATGGCTTCCCGCGCGTAGAATGATTGACAGTTTGGAGTCAGTCAGTAGGCCGAATTCGAACAATGAGTACATTGAGCCATTACTTCGCGTCTCCTAAACGATCGAGTGCAAAAACAAACAATGATCGTTAATTGTCCACCAGACGGGGTGTGGGTTTTTATTGATTATGTCCCTAGACCTTGCCACCATCCCAGCCGGAGACGGGTGGGCGGTGCTGTCAGCATAAATTACCTCACATTTATGCACGTGGGGCGGCAAGCCGCCGGCTGGATCTTTATTGATCCGGCGAATGTGCAACATGGCTTGCGGTGCTTCGAGAACATGACGATAAGCTGTGCGCTTAAGGGGGTTGGATTTCATAAGGGAACTTTACTCGCTATATAAACAGTCATTAACAGGGTGGCAGTGGAATGATGTTGGTGGAAATGAAGAAGTCGTTTCGGGCGACCCTGTCGGGTGATGTGCCAAAGGGGCTCACTCCCACCACCCACAGTGCATATTGCACTCCGTCGTGGAAGCAATTGTATGCTGTTACGTTTACTACCGAGGCGATTTTGCGCACGCGATCGGTACCGATCCGGTCAATGGCCTGCTTTTGCATTCGCGCTCGTACGCCAAGAAAGGTACGCACTGGCGGACGGTAAGATAGTGGGTGAATTAATTATAGAAAATAGTGAACGATGACGGTGCGGATGATGCTGCGGTACATCAACCGATGGAAGATAATTGGTGTATGAGGTGATAATTGCAGTGAAACATAATTTAATTACCATTTCTTCGATGCCGGAAGGATAAATTCTAATGCAAAAATAGGTTGAACATTAAAGATTACTTTTCGTGACCATAATCGCGAGAGGCAATTCTATTCCATTTCTGTCATGTTTATTTAAATTTGTGTTAGGCCATTTTCCGAAAGATGGCGTTGCTGAGAACCAGTAGTTGTTGAGATACTTACAACTCTCGTAGCATGCATGTGTACAATTAATGTAATGAAATAGAATTAGTTAATAAAAAATCACATTGATCAACTGCTACTTAAATACAATTTTTGAAAAAAATAACGAAAAATTATTAGCTGCCTGCACTGTAAGAAGGCAATTATTAAGTAAAGGGGATTGTACACGGCATAATGCCACTACATAGCAATTAATTTATGCTACCCGAAGGCCAAATGTGTAACCGGTTCTCCGTGGTGGGCCAGTGAACCCAAAAAAAACAGCAAACATAACGAAACTTCAATGTTATAGAAAAAAAATCCCTTATTCTTTCTTTAGCGGCAGAGCAACCTCAAAAGGTATAGGCCCGTCATTTCTGGCATTCTTGGACCTTATTCACCCGTAGCCAGATAGTCAGTCCTTCGTGCGGGCGATTGTTCCAAATGGGATTTTGGGCCGGTCCTGTCGTGTGAAGACCGGCGCCGCTACCAATACACCGACAGTACCGACAATAAGATTGAAGTTGAAATACGCGCTAGGGTGCTGGTTGCCAACCGGTCGTACTACAGTCTGAGGAAACTTCTCCACTCAAAACACCTGTCGCGACGAACGATGCTAGGACTATATAGAACTTATACAGCTCCAGTACTCACATACGCCTCTGAGACATGGACTTTGTCTAAAACTGAAGAAACCCTCTTCGAGTGTTAGATGCTCAGAAGGATTTTTGGCCCCTTATGTGTGGAAGGACAATGGTCGACCTGCTAAAATGACGAGCTCCAATTAGCTTTACGGCGAATTTACGGTCGTACAGCGGAATAGACTCGCCAGGCTACGGTGGGCTGGTCACGTCATGAGAATGACACCGGACGACCCAACCCGTAAAGTTCTTGTAGATCGTCCACATGGACAGAAGAGGTGGGGTAGACCCAAATTGAGATGGAGTGATGGTGTCGAAGCGTCCGCCAAAAAGGCAGGAATTATGGAATGGCAGACAAAGGCGCTCGACCGTGAACCCCGGATATTTAAGTAAGTATGCGTATAGCATGAAGATTGATGATTTTACTGCATATTTTTCTATTTTTGTTATCCAGTTTAGACAGAGAAGCTCTGCAAATTGATATTTGATTCCGTCTTAGCACTGATATTGCTGTTGAATAATGAACGACCCGGTCACATCATAAAAATATCTTCAAACAACCTTCGAACAAGACAATTTTTTTGTTTCATGTTGTGGTTAGATTGGATATATAAGAAAACAACATTTTCGGGTTGGTGTCGATTAGAACAATAATCTCCAAGGAACTTAGTATATGCAGGCCGATCGTTATTAAAAAGCCCCTCAGCGTCAACTGTCTATTAGCCGCAAAGCACTTATATACAAAGTCAAAGTTTGAACCAGTTCGAGAGCAACGAGCTTCATGTCAAATGGTAGAAACGAGTCAGTCAAGTGTCATTAGACACAAATGTGCGATTGTTTTCGCGACGAGGCAGGCTGGACCCATCTGTTAAGGAGCCATTAAGCGAGAGATCATTCTCATGAAAGATATTCTGATGTCAGCTTGCATTAATTTTTCTATCGGCAACCGGCACGAGAATAACACTTTGTTGTGCTTTTCAGAAAACTTCAAGGGCGAATGAGCGGACGGTAGAATGGAACAGTTGTACTCTTGGGTTAGGTTTAAAGGTGAAACTTTTCAAGTTGCTGTTCAAGTTCAACTTCACCCCGTAGCACTGATGTCTAACAGTGTTGCGTCAGTACTGCGCACTTCTTGATGAAATTTTTAAATATTGCGTCAACTTCTTACTTAAGCATGTTTAAAGTACGTTAAAAAGCCCTCTCCCAGCAGCTACAGTTCTGGTAACAACCCCCGAGGAGACCAGGGTTTTTCGACTCTTGCCACTTAATCACTTACCGATAGCCGGAGATTGCATTCAGCAGACTACTTTTTCCAGCCCCGGAGGGACCCATAATTGCTGTTAGTTGTCCATGCCGGAAGACACCACTGACACCCTTCAGGATCGTCCGTTTGTGGCTTTCGCTAACTGCAACGTGCACAAACCGGCAAAAAAGACGAAAGAAAAAGCACACATTATGGAATTAAATAGTAAGTATGATATGAAATAATGAAGCACACAAATTATGATACATTTGCTAGTGTTCCACACACACACAGATCCGCTTCGGTAAATGTTAGCCACATCTATCATGTTATGTGTGTCATGGTCTGATGGGGATTTTTTCGCTCCCCTGAAGAGGTTGGCACTGTTGAGATTCAAAAGGTTAATCTTCTTCTCATTTGCGATTGGAATTTCGGTGTGTCGTATTGCGTTAACCTTCGGTAAGGCAACCATTATACACCGGCACACCGGCTGACAGCTGCGAGTGGTAACGGAATGTAGTGGCCGGAAGGCAATGTGTCAAAATCTGATGTTTGAATGGAATCCCATGGGTCAAGTTGGGAACGTCTGTCATTGTAATTAAGCGGGTTATTGTGGATTGTATGATGTTGCGCGGGAAAGAAGCTATGATAAATTGAAGATTAATCGCAACAGATTGCTAAAGCATTTCAAGTCTAAAGTGTAATTCATTGTACAGGTCTTTAATTGTCCAATGATTTAGGAACAATGTTCTAGAACTTTGTGAACAAAATGTCTAATAAATCAATACTAAAGTCAATAAAAACAACCCATAATCGTAGAACTACCAGTAGATTACTCTTTCTGTTCTGAACCGTACTCGAGATTACCCGATTCCTCAAGGTTCTCCCATCTTGGTGGAACCGTGCTGACAACGGGAGGGGTACAAATAATTCATTTAAAATTACAGTGCATCGGTTCATGTTCCGCACAACTGGTTAACCTCGGCCACGACCAACTCTTCCTGGTGCCGGTGCTCTCGGTTCTGCTTCCTGGGCAGAACGCACCGTGGGTCCCTGCCCCGATGGGCGTACGGTCTACACACCCATTGACGCACGTGCACACTGCAAGTGCATCCCGCCTGAGAGACAAACTGCAGACGCATCGCATACTTACGGAAACTTTTGCGTACGTTGACCGCGTACTCGATGTCTTGAAACTCGACGTCTTTCATCTTGCAGCCACGTCGGTTCTCGAGTGTGCACTTTAGGGTTAAATGTGTTCTACTCCTTCTTGTATCGCATGGGCGTGGGACACTCTTTGCCGGGGAATGTTTTGTTTGCTGTCGGCTCTCAGTTTGGTTTGTAAGCTGATTGAAGTTGCGTGCAAGAAGACGAAAAACAATTACTGCCGCACAAGAACACGCTGCTGCAAACGAAAACTTCTAACTTTGCAGAATGTCGTCAATCCATGTCCGTGATGCTGGCAATCGTTTTCTGCAATTAGATAACAAAAACGTATAAATAAGCAAAACAGTCGGCCAACATAAAGCTGCTAGATATATTTTTAAATGGCTGGAAACAAACAAACGGCCTATAACTATCGCTTCTGGAGTTTGGCTTTGCTGTTGTTTCCGACAACAACATCCATCAATGTACGCCGGTCTCCAGTAAAACTTCCCAACCCGGCAACCGGTTTGACCAGACGAGATCAAAACGCGTGCATGCGTGCCAGCGCAGAAGTAGACGACGCCGTACCGCAACCATTTCACCTTGATCTTGACCAAACTCGGACGGGGTCAGCGATTACATTCGTTGGTTTGATATTGGTGCAAGGCGTAGTTTTTGGGTGATGTTCGTTTTCCAGTTTCGGAGCGTGTTTATTTTTCGTTTTTTTTTTTATTTTAATGCTGTCAAATTACTGTATCGAACACCTTAAAACCTGGTTGATGGAACTGAGCAAAGCGATAAATGAACGATCACTCTCGCGCATCGATCGTTAATTTTGTATTGTGTTTTGGTTTTTTCTTCTCCATTTTTTTGTTATGCTAACCTACGTAGAGGTGAGAAGATTTCAGTTTCATTTGAAGAAAAAAAACTAGTTTGGCAAAATGTTAAGCCACCATTTGTAGAAGCTTTGAAATGGTATGCATTTGGGGATTTTTCAAGGTTAAAGCAATTTGTCATCAAGACTGCTGGAGCCTGTCTTGTTGAATGGCAATTTTTCGGTTGGATGGGGAAATAAAAATGGAGTTTAAGGAGGCGAAAACTTTAATTCAATATTATTACCTCCTCTGTAATGTTCTTCGCCCTGGGACGAAGTTCGAAAAACGATGTTGAAAATTCAACTACATTCCACTGAAAATGCTTCCAATCGTAGGCAAAAGCATGTATAAAAACGACTTTATAAATCAGAGAATTGGTTGTGTATAATGCTAGATTTATGGAAAATACTTTTACTGTTTCTAACATGTCCAACAATTCAACAATTTCTAACATGATATGAATGAGACTTGGTAGGTAGTTTAGTATTATAATTATTATAATTTATTAACATTAATCTTCCTTTATTGACTCAACAATGTACACTAATACAAAACTGAAACTAATGACAAGATCAAAATCATATGAGATAAAGACTATCGAAAACCTCAAAGCGCGAGCAATGGGAACCGGTGAAAGGAACAACAAAAAAGGAACAGGTAGACATTAAAATTGGAAACGAGCCCGAGAACGGAAGGAAGTTAGGCAAGAAGACAACAGTTCACGACGACGGCGAGAACAGGAGGGAACAAAGAAACAAATAGAGGAAAATAGATCAGGAGCATCCGTAGAGCCGAGCAGCAGTTACAGAGTAAGAGAAGCGAAACATTACAGAGTCAGTAACTTCAAGAAATGTTAGAGTGTCCATGGTAAAAGAAGATTATCGAACATTTATCGGTACAGAGACGGAGGAATTACAACGCACACCAAACAGCAAACGAGTTGAGAAAGCGTTGAAGAATGACACAGTCTGCAGATGTAGATATAAGAAAAAAGATCCTAATGTCGTCAGCATACAGGAGATGACCATCTGGTGGTAAGCCATTACAGACGACATTGATAAACAAGGAAAACAAAACCAATGAGAACTGAGCACACTACCTTGAGGGTAGTAGTGCATGTAGCAGTAGGTAGCATATTTTGTAGTGGAATATCCAGCACTAAGAGAAATTCATTAAATTCCCAACCCAACAGACAGTGAAAGGTACCAGTTGTTCAAGCACCTCTCATCAAGTTACACAAATTCAAGGATATACACATCCAGCACGCCAACGTCTGCGCAACGTCATTGCAATCGCATTCATTTACGCTGATCACGATTTTTGCGAATGCCTTCTCAGGAACAAAACGAAATAAAAAAATATAAAACCCCCCTGCCATTGCGAACTGCTTCGAAAACAGGAGTGTCAACGAGGGGCTTCGTTTCAAATGCATCGTCTTTCGATGCACGATTCTGCACCGATCGCGGGAATCGCGGGCGAAGATCAACAATGAACGTCGTCAATTCGTGCGACCTCAAATGGGCGACGAAACTCCCGTTCGGTCGCATCTTCAACCATGGTTCCAACGCATTGTAAATTACGGCTGGGAGCCAGTGTGTCAACATAAAGGTTCATAAAGTGCCCGGTAGCCCCGGCAATAGAAGCTTCCGATGGAATGCAAATGAGGCTTTTATTTATGCACACCCTTGCGATTGGCGCAGGGTTCCGGTGGTGCTAGAACCACATCGATCACACATCGTACCAATGCAGGGCGCTGAACTGATGGGCCGCAATGCAAAGTCAGGCGGCACCGTCAAGCAATAAGACATTCCCGCCCCGTACATCAATCGAAGTGTGTAAAGATCGTATCGGAAACTTGCTTTAGATCATCCTCGCTTTACACTACAGCAGATTGAACCGGAAGTTATCCAACCCAAACATCTTTATTCTGCAACAGCGTTAGTCGGCCGGTGGCATCAGTAATGCGATGGACTCTGTACCACGTGCACTTGGGTAAAAGTTGAGTCACCAAGAATGTCACCAAGTTGTCGCAACCTCCGCTCCTATCTAATAGCACCCCCCATTCAGTCAGCAGTTACAATGTGTTTAGGGATTAAAATTTAAAAACACCAACGAGGTGGGCAATTTTGCTGTCACCACATGCTCTTTAGCGGCGCTCTAATTGCGGATTAGGGTGCACAGCGAACAACGTCGATCGTTGTAGTAAATTAACATATTTCATCCATTAATAGTAAAGTTCAATTAAAGTGAGTTACTGCAGCATGCGTAGAGAAAGAGTAATAATGTTCTAAATAAAATTCCTGATCACTAACCATCGGTCGTTTTGTAGTACATGGAGTAGTACCACCAGATGGCGCTATTTTAAATAAAACGTCATCAAACCAGAACGAAACAGCGCCATCTGTGGGCACTATTGTGTGCACTAACGCTACTAATGTTACAACATAAAGATTCATATCCCTTCGCACTGCGTAATGCCGATCGTTGAGCAGAATTTATGATTGCGTGAGGAAAAAACCATTATTCACCACTGCTAGCAATATGCAGGTGGTCGGAAGATTGAAAATTGCATAATTTGCCAACCCCACACACTAAAGCTGGTTCCTACATTTCATCAATATGAATAACCCGTTTCAGTACGAAAAAATGGTTCCAAGCATTCTCAAAAAAAAAAAAAAGAAAACGACTCTAGCCTGTTAAACGTTCTGTTCTCCACCCAAAACTCGTTATCTCTCGTGTGCCAGCGCAAGGTCGTAACAGTTTTTTTTTTTACTTCGATTGCGTTCTATTTTTCCTGAACCGACCAAACTCCACCAGCTGCCATTCGGAACGTACATCCAAAACCGAAAGTCCATCTACGGGGAGGTGGAAGATGTCGAACGCCTTCCAAACTTGCCAACCCCACACCAGGCGAGCATATTTCAACATTTGCCAACTGCAATGCCCAACCGCTGTTCGCAAGAACCAATGCGTGGTACACGACCAAATGCATCCACACGCTCCACCAACCGGTTGGTGGTGCATTGAATGCAGTGCTAGAATGTGTTTGATTTCAATTTGATGCTGCAGCATTAGCGCACATTGGAATCGTTGGACGCTTACATGGTTGCGGTGACACTTTGCACGTGCGTTGCCGATGTGGTGGGATTGGCGTACGCCGTTATGTTTTGGACGTCCACCGGGCACCGCCGTGCAGAGCTGGTTCAAGGTTGCATACACTCAACTTGACTTTTATGAGCGTTGCATAGCGGCGAGAAGTGAAAAACTATTTCACCGCAACACATCAGACAGTCTCTAGTGGTGCGGTATTAATTAATGAGTAGCTAGGGGAAATAATTGCTAACATTTATTATTTGTTGTGCGTTTTATGAAAAAAAATAATCAATCCAATTTATGCTTCAAACTTTTAATAAAATTCATTCTTAACTCAGCCATTAATCCTCATACTCTAACGATAGTGACGCTCGTCAATAAATGTGTCGATCGTGACTTCAACACTACCACAACGCTACGAAGTAGCTCTCACTCTTACGCTCTTCTGACTATTGACATCTTTCGACATACCTCAGAACGGTGATGAACGTGATGAAGCTTTCGAAAAGCTAACTAAACGACCGAACGGTGGAATAGTGATTTACTGCAAAAAAAATGCTAGACGTGCCGTTACGTACCGAATAAGACATCTGTGCAAAGAATTGCGAACAGAAAACAAACCAACAAAACTCCATAATCAACTCGACGAGAGCGTTATCAGCACCAGTAGCGATCTCGGGACCTAATGGATAGCTTCACACGATGGGAAGATGATGGGGAATACACGTGTGCTAATGATACGGTGCGGTAAAGGATGTTATTTGCCACTAATGTCCAGGGCAGAGAGTCGCGCTACCGATTAAGTAATTTCTCGGGATAGTACATTATCATACGCAAAACGTGAGAGATCACGTTCTAAGTACCGGTAAGTGGGTCACCGATGCAGATTGCTAATGCTATAGTGTGCTAGCCCGAAAGGTTGTCAAATGGTTAGAGCTCTGGATAATACCTGTTTACAGACGTTTTACTTAAACCTCAATAGTAGGTGATGCTGTAATACTGCTTGGTATGTAAAATGATATCTTTATCTTTAATGATACAACCCTCACCCCCACAACTTAGTCAGATCGCCCATCTTCCCAAGGGGTTGGGTTTCCCCGTATACCTAAGCTCAGATATTTGGGGAGGTATGTTACCATTCTGTACTCCGTGGACGAATTGAATCGGAGTAGCGTATGAAGAACCCTTATTATCCTTCGAGAGACGTCGGATCCACACCCATACTAGTGCGGTATTGCTTCTTACACAGGCTACAAAACTTACAGGCCGATAGGATTGGATTGAGGATGATGCGTCGAAGACAAAGTAAATGATTGGGAGAGGCCCAGATCGTGATAGAGCCCGACTCGGTTGCATAGTATCAGTGGACGGTGACGATCTCGAGGTGGTAGAGGAGTTCTGCTACCTTGGTACGATCGTAACTTCGGACAACAACCTAAGCAGCGAAATCCGAAGGTGCATTGTTCGGGGAAATCGTGCGTACTACCACGAATTCCTACCCTAAAGAAGAATCCAACAACACACGAAATGCACGATATATTGCACACTGATACGTTCGGAAGTTCTCTACGGATACGAGTCCTGGACTATGCTGGTCGAGGACGCCAATGCACTCGCTGCCTTCGAACGGCGGGTGCTTCGGACTATCTTTAGTGGTGTGTGCGAGCAGGGCGTGAACCACGAGCTAGCTGAGCTGGTTTGGCTGAGCTGATATCCTGACGGTAGTCAAAGCCGGAAGGAAACGATGGTTGGAGCACGTGATGAGCATGCCATACTCGTCAGCGATCCGTTCGGCACAGCAAGTTTGTTGGCTGGATTAGGTGGAGTTGAACCTGTCGGAGATTGGTTGCAGCCCTGGACCAAATTTCCAGGCCAAGAAGCAAAAGTACATTTTTAGTACAACATCGAATGACTCATACGACACGAGGAGGATTTTGTGTAGGAAATTTCGCATGGGACACTCGCTTTGCTTACCCACTTCTGTATTTTATACAGAGTGATCTACTCTATCATTATCGTGTATTCGAACGTGTAAGGTTATATCCTACTGGTCACTTCCTATTTACTTTGCACCCTTATTTGGTGCGGGTCACATCCTTGTACAGCTACACCACACCAAGAGCGTTGCACATTGCATCATTTGCCAACTGATAGCAGTTAATCACAAAGCCACACACACATTGTGTGGAAAAAATGAGCGATATGAAGTGCACTACTGATTAGCACCGTACCAACCATGGCGTTGCTTGACAGTCTAACGCCTTTGTTCCGTTCGATCCATTTAAAGATCACGCAGTTCGAGGCGTCCGGGGCGTTCTCGGTCAGATAGCACACACAGCAAAACAACCGCTCCTACACCCCCGATCACATTATGTACTAACAAACTGATGTCTCCCATCGCTAAAGATATTGGCCAGCTGAGTTCCGCGCAAACGGCCGTACAATTATCGCACCGCAGTTGTGTGACCGCAATTGATACGTGAAATGGTGCCCTCTTTTTTTGCAAATGCACTGCACCACAACGCGCACAGCTCGGTTGATATTTCCATTTAGTACAGATCGGCTTGTTTTTTTTTTGTTTAGTTTTGTTGCTGCTACTTGTGCGAAGACGGCATCGAGACGGTAGACTTTAGCACGGCAGCGTGGAGCGTGTGACGTCCACGATCACCCACGGTGACTAATTGTCGCAGTTTACGATGCCGGAATGCCGGAGACAAAGCGCTGGAATGATTCGATTAGCATTTTATTGGCCATTTATAATTGAATCGGATTGTTCAATTAGTTAGCTTCGGATGGTGTGTGTGTGTGTGTGCGTTTTCTTTGCATGATCGAGGTGACAGAAGGAAGGCAGAACAGTGTTGGCATGGCGTCGCGCATAAACCCTTTATTTCCACGTAAATTGAACGTGACGTTATGAAGGTAGGTAGGTATGGCTAGCAATCGATCGAAGGTCATAAGGGGAGGCCCGGTTCAAATCGAGGCCGAGAACGATTATTCCTGATCGATCGATCCGTTGGAGGCTGTTTGGATAGAAGGGATCGACATATATGAAATATAGTTGAAAGGAACATTAATAGACTACAGTATTCACGAAGAAATTCGCGTAACTCGAATTCCCTTTTAGTAACGTTTATATTCAGTGTTCAGTGATCGATTTCTACTTTTCACGTAACGAAGCACATTATTAATTGATATGATTGAGAATGAGAGTAAATTTGTATCAAAATTAATGTTTTTAATATTAAATTATAACGTATTTTTGGAAAAATTTCAAATTTGACAAATAAAACCATTATTTCCACATACAGTCAATACCCGAGTGCCGCGGTTCTCTATTTACGCGGATTCGAAGAAGCGCGGATTTTAAATAATAGACATTTCGCGGAGTTTTGTACTAAAAACTTAAGTTTTAATTTTCATATTTCAAAAAAACGTTGCTAATTTATTGCTATAAAAATTAATTTTCCTAACATTTTATTGTCATTAATGAAATAAACGTATCAATATCAATTTTGAATGTGTATCGTAACGTGGAAATAAGTAATCGATCCCTTAATACGACATAAAAACGATGTTTTAGAGGAAACTGGCGGTATGCGGAGTTCTCTGGGACGCATTAACTGCGTATCTCGGATATCGACTGTACAAAGTTACACGAACTGTCAAAATTTAGAGATCCAAGTAACTCGAGTGTCGCATAACTTGGGAGATGACTGTATTCAATATAAGGCAGTATAGTGTTTTAAGCCTAAAGTATACTAAGAAATCATTTAAAAAAATGTAAATTTAAATGTCACTGCTGAAGGTCATCAAAACATTCACAATCATATCCATTACGTTTCACTGTTTCACTAACAAACGCTACATTCATTATACCTCTAATTCGCACCTCTCTTATGGTTGCCAAACTGTGTGTGAAATCCCAACGGATATGCGAGTTTCCAGATTTGCGATTTTTTGTTATTGCCCATCATAAAATGCTTTTCGTTAACAGAATCAAACAGAATGAGTAACAAGCGTTAGCAATTTTTTTTTGTTTAATTATACATTCGACAACATCGGCCCGTCGGCCGTAATCGGGTCAAAGTTGAGTCACACCAGTGACGTCCACTTCATTCACTACACTTCCGCCGGTCATAAACGGGGCCATAAAGACTGTTCATTTACATACATCGCCACAGAAATACCACCGCAAAGTTTAGCTTAATCGATCGGTTCTTCGGAGAATCTACCTCAAAACGACCCCGACATTCGCTAGAGGCTTTAGACAAATAACTCACTAGAAGAAACCCCTTATTTCTTGGGCGATTGGATGCACTTTCCGTGGCTGTTAGACTTTGCACCAAGAGTGGAAGGCGGCGGTGCGATGATGATAGTCGGCAGAGCACTTTCATAATCACTTCCAGGCCCAAACAAACACTTGCAGTTAACAACTGTGATAAGAAAACCTCCTGCTATCCAGCGGTATGTCTTAAATGGCACAAAGTAGATTAGACGCCGACTTTCCTAAAGCCCTAGTTTATGCAAACGAGTATTACAGCATACGTAAACAGTTGCGTTTGTTTTCGATTGGAAGGCGACGTTTGACCCTACCGGACATTAGTCTAGGCGAGAGAGTGAGTCTCTCCCTCTCTCTGTCTAGAAGGCACACAAACACCCGGATCTTCAGCATTTTGTGCAGACACCGATCGATGAGCGTTGATTGTCAGGGGCAGGTTTGTCTGTTACGCGTAGCCCCAGTAACAGGGGCAAGGTTTTGATCGATCGGTCATCACTCAACCGTACCTTGAGTGACGTACTAACGCAAGTACCATGGGCAGTACCAGAACGATTTGACAAAGCAACCAAAAGCCTTAGTAGCCGTTTGCCGATGTTTAAGCGTTTGCCGCTAATCTTTTGCGTTAAACGTGGAACGGTTTTTTTTTTTTCTCTCATAATAACACCGCCACACTAAGCGAAACGTGCGAGTGTAACACACCGCTGAAGGAAAGGTAAACATTCAATGGCATGTTGTGAATGGTTCCTGATAGCAGGAAGGAGGAGAGCTTAGAGAATTTCATCAGCAAAAAAAACCCACAAGAAATGATTCACATGCCGAGAGTTCTTCGGAAGTTCGCAACGGCACTGTAAGCTGTCACACACTTCGTTGTATTGCTGAGAGTGAGCCATGTCAGCATGACGCCACCAAACGGACATATTCATTTCCGATTGCCATTATCAGAGGCGCTTCAGACGGTGGAGAGGTTTCTAGAATTCCCAACACCCTTGCACGAGGTCTAGGGATGCCCCTTTAGAACCCCGTTCAGCCATAGGTTATCAGGCAGAACTCTGTATACACCACCGAGCATTATACCACACGTGAGAGATGCCTTGCAAACTATAACACCACCAAGCACATTGAAACAACACTATCGATCTGATCAATTCCGGAGGGCAAGCAGTCCAGTTGGAATTTGAACTTCTGGACCGAATGCCTCCACATGGTTGAGGACGTAACAGAATACAGAGCCCCCGTTGGTTTAGTGCGCAAGATAAGTTGTACGGGGCCGTAAGTTCCTGTTACGCATTCACAGAGCCGGTTTAACACATAAACTCCACTCCAAAGTACTCTGTTTATTTGTGGGAACACAGACTAGAACAA
Source organism: Anopheles marshallii (assembly GCF_943734725.1). NCBI lineage: Eukaryota > Metazoa > Arthropoda > Insecta > Diptera > Culicidae > Anopheles > Anopheles marshallii. The sequence continues at coordinate 68,060,020 of NC_071326.1, read as the reverse complement.
CAGCAAAGAATCTCTTAATAAGCACCATTCCGATAAGCACGTGCAACAGCGAAGCGAACCTCCGATTACAAGTGGGTTGTAGTTTAGGAATTGATTGCGCTCCGGACTGCCATCTAGAACAAACGTCTCGGTTTTCGATGAGATCGTGCTCGCAAATTGCAAACACCAGCCATAATCATCAAGTGTCCGCTCACGGCACTGTGATGTCTGGGCAGGGAAGTTGTCGCGTTTAACCTGTTACCTTGTGACCCTAACCCTCACAGTAGCACCGACCGGCAGCTGTTTTTTTTTGTCTTACCTCCGTGTGTGGATGTTAATTGAGGTGTTCGCTTAACGGACACTGCATTCCACAGAGTGCCCGGTGGAACACAACAACCGTATCCTTTTCCTTTTTGTTACGGCAGGCGGACGACCCGATGTCTATTTAATTATTGATCTTTACGCACACGCATAACCGCTCTTACGCAGGCGTGCACACGTGCACAACTTCACAAACCGCAACACCGTTTGTTCTTCCGCCCAGCGGGTTTACCGACAGTGCGGTTCGGGGCGTGATGTCGCCATTTTGCGGAAGGCGGCCGAGTCGCGTTTTGCACTGGCCGCCAAACGACCTTACCACGCGCCACCGGTTGGGGGTTTAATTGAAGTTAACTGGTCAGCAAATAGTGGCATGTGGCACGGCTGACCATAGCGTCAGGGTTGACCGGTGTAACCGAACAAACAAAACAATACTCAAGCTGCGTATCGGCTGTCGGGTTCCGGCGAGGTGCGTTTAACTTTCTTTCGAGCCCAGGAACACCTTCCGGAAGTAATACGAGCCGGGTCGGGTGGAGAGTTGTCGCCATGGCTTGGTGCATCCAGTAGACAAATCCAAACATCTTCTGGATGTGCAAATGGCAAAGTTGAGAGACAGCATTTAATGGAATGGAAGGTTTTTATTTACATTGCTTAAGTAATCAATAATACGCAATTAACTATGTACCGATTAGACCTGAGCGAGTTTGTCGATTCTACAGTTAATTTCCTTCTAGAATTCTGAGAATGAGCTTGAGTTGCTCCAGATTGAAGAATAGCTCTAAAGCCACTCTAAAGAAGACCTGCAGTAGTTGTGACTCTATTCTGCTGGGCTGTAGAACCTACGTTAATGTATCGAATCTATATTAGAAGGAACGTATTAATTAAGCGTTAGAGTTATCTTCAAGAAAAATCTTCATGAAAAAATAGCTCGAATGGAAGAGGAAAGCTTTCGACAAAGCAGCAATTGTGACAACTTCTTCGTCCTTACACATCAACTTCCTTCTCCTAGCCTACTGCAATGATCATCCAACCTGTAACTCATACAGGGGTTAACAAGTCACTTTGTCTTTTGAATGGCATACTTCGCCGGTGTTGAGATGTATTTCGTGTCCTATGAAGTATTGCTACCCGCTCAAAATGTAAATCCGTAGGTTCTATATGATTTTAGCGACGATTATTTTAACTTTTTCACTGGGATTTTGGGCTCAAGATCGGCAACGGCAAAGTGGCAAAGCCAAAGCAGCCAAAGGCAAAGCCAGTTCATCGAAATGAGCTCCAACACAACACATTCAGAGAGTTAACTTGTATATAACCCTCAACTTTAATATATTCCTACCAATCTCATCGTTGCTTAAAAATCCTCAATAAATTCAAACTTTTATTTACCCACTGAGTCCTCAAGAACTTATTGTTTACTATAAAGCTTTTTATTTTTCATATTCTCTATTTACACTTTAACTGACATTTCTACGAGTATAACCGTTATTGAAGGTAGCAGTCATCAATTTGAGCTAATGTAAAATATACAAGACAAACTGCGCAGTTAGTTAAGCAAATAAACGTAATAGAATAGAATAGCGTGAGTTTGCTCAGAAAGATACAAAAAAAAAGTTATGGTTTATTGTCTCCATCACCCTTAATTTCGCTTTCAATTAAAACTGTTTTTGTTTCGCTTTTCTTTACCGGTTGCGTACCTTCAAATTACTTTATTTTCTCGCATTTAATTAGAATCGGTGTTAAAGCTCATATTACATCATACCACACCCGATAGAAATATTTTTTTCTACCCAACATTAGATAAATAAATAAATGACGGTATAAAAACGATGGCAGCTCCTCATGTAAACACATTAAAGTGCTTGTTTTAACTAAGAAAAAAATGAGGCGTTAGTTGCTCCTATTGCTTAGCGTACTTCTTCGCTTCCCCGAATCACGTAACGCTAAACTAAAACCATTTTTTTGCTTAGCGTGATATAATTAAGCGCTCCTTTTTGAGATGTTTTGGAACAATTTGACTTTCCAGTGTCCAGGTGTTCTTTTTTTTATTGACATCCCACATCAAAATGCGTCAACGATGCAAGACGACGCAGCGATGACAGCAAACCTGTTTGATGATCTTCATGCCCGGTGGTTAAGACTTTTTTTTTATGGGAAGCTTCATGTAAAGATTGTTTTTGTTCTCCCTTTATAAACGTATTCGTCATGTTGTGGTAAATGAGTTCACCTTTCTGGTGAAAAATGCAGAGCTATGGCAAGTAGGTCGTCACCGACTGAGACTGATGAGACGAAACATAAGCTTATGGTGGTAATTCTGGTGGCATCCGATGAGTTATTGCGTGCAAAACAATTTAATGAAGAAAACTGAGGTTTTTTTTCTACATAAATTTCAACAATTTGCAACAGAGATTTCGATTGTACCATTAATCATTGTGACTAATTATTCACTGATCAAACCTTGAGCTACTTGCGGCAAAACGGTAATCACATTTGCCAAACCCCACACACCATTTACAATGTACATCATTTCACCATGGCCACACACACACACTGCACCGCACCTGCCCCATTTCAAGTGCACAGTGCGCAGTGCAACCGTACCAAAGCATTATACAATTTCGCAACACGAAACATGCAAAGCAAATGTCTTCCTTCCATGTGCGCCTACCGACTGTATGTTAACGATACCTTTGAAATGCAGAAGAACCATGGTGCACCCGCCACCAACAGAGGAAAGATGGATTGAAAAGGGAAAAATATTACTTTTACACACACGCACACAACACTCATAAATTGTTCGGACAAAACAAGCAGGTGGATTGGTTGCATTGCACAGCACGTGTAAGCACCAAATTCATCCAAAAACACCTTCACGCCCTGATTCGCGTACGATTGAAATGCCCTGCTCGGGAACGTCTGTGGTAACTTTGGGGCTGCTTCTCCTAGAACATTCCTGAAAAAAATGGGCCCACGGTCGCCACCGGAAACACATGTCGTAAATGTTTAACACACCGCAAAGAACGCATCACGAAGGTACGCAGGTTTCAATCGCAACTTCTATCCACCGAGTGCGCCGTGGCGTGCTTCGATTCTAACCATTCTTTAGCCATTTATAATTGCATCGAATTAGATCGCGTGACTTCTGCGATGGCACAATCGGATGTTTGTTTGTGTGTGTATGTGTGTGAATGTATAAGATGTATCATCATATATCACATCACATGTTGGATTTGGTAAGCGGTAGTAGGAAATAGCAGGGTTTGCCAATCGTGCTTTTGCTTAATTGTGCGCTGGCACCAACAAACCCACCCATTAAAACCGGATGGTGTAAAAAAAAAAATGCACCGAAATTAAGTCCAATGACACCATCAAGCGCATTGTGTTTTCTGGCAAACACAATTTCCTCCACCGTCGCAGTGGAACAGTTGCAAAAAAACAAGTGAAATCTATTTCATCTACCATTCGTATTTAATTCGAATTGGTGTCTTGCGGTGGGTTTCTTGCCGGTTTGCTGCATCGTGGTGCTGCGTACCTGCAAGTCAACGACAACCGGCCTGTGGCTGTAGTGCAATCAGTTGTTTAATGGTGTTTTTTTGATGTTGTTGTTGTTTTGTAACCCATTCCATGGTCTTGGTAGAAGAATGATTATTACAAAGGTGGTGGCTATTGTGGTTACCGACAGGAAGCATTAGCGATTATAATTTTGCAAAACCATAAGCAATTACACGTCGGATGCAATGGAAGGTAATTTGTGTTTCGGTAAAGTTTATGACAACGTAACTCTTTACGCTAGCAGCAGCTTTTGATGAGCTGATCCGCATTAGAGAATGTTGTCGTTTCTTTATCAAGAATTAGAGCAAAAAGTGTATCATTATTGTGAGATGCATACACAACCGAAAACTAAGACGTGTATAGAGTAAATATAGTATTTTGATGAGAAATAATAAGTTGATATTAACATTACTTAGTATCAAATCAGTTTGTAGAATTAAAACTCATTTCGCTCATGCTGATGTGCATATTCAAATTTGTTTGCCTACCTCCAGGCGTTTACAAACAACCCACAATCGAAGGGCAATTCTCGCAGCAGAGCAACACACTTTGCACCAGATAAAAAGAAAAAAAACAAATCAAATGTATAACCATTGTTTGCCCTAGCATCTTGCTAATTCCAAAGAAGCATCACACACTTGAAAATCCGTTTATCGAAACGGACCAGTCAATGCTTTTGCAGCACAATGACGCTCATAACCTTAATTCAATAGCATTGATTGCAATGGTGGCAAAATTCTATTGTTTCTCCACAACTCCACACCGTATCAATTAATGTGCCTCAACCTCGAAACCTTGGCCCTTGGCAGTTTAATTGTGATTTCTCAATCGATTCCCGCGTCATAACTTCTTGTTCTGTAAACAGCAGTCGGAAGCATAGCACCGTGACTGTGGGCCACGAAGGTGAATTGTACAGCAAACCCACAACCCATAACCACCTGCGAAGGCGTTGCATTGTGGATGTAGTGTTGCTTGAAAACAACTCAAATCTTAGCCCCAATCTCGTTTATAACCGTGTGTTGAGGGGTGTATTTCTTTCCGATGAGAATTCTTGAGCAGAATCATTCTTTACGCGTTGCTATGGGTGATGTTGGTGTGATGTAACGTTTGACGATCAACAATGCCAAATACCGAATGATTTCAAGGACATCTAGAACGAGCCATCGTCAAGAGTCACCTCTTCTGAAGCACCATTTTTTTGTCGAAAAGTGACGGGAAGGGATCGCGGTAGCGAAAGCGTTACCGCTTGGGGTTTCCGTGGCCTTGCAACCATCAAGATCTATGCGTTTAGACGATGGAAAGAAGTAAAATAATACAAAAAACCCCCCTTACACACGCGCACTCAGCAAGCGGACTCGAACTGAAGCTTCGACGAGGTTCGCCGCATTGATGCGGTTGCGACGCAAGGAAGCAAAACGATCCTCCACCTTCTCAAGTACGACCACATCTTCGATACGTTGATCTGGTTGTTGATCTAAACGATGCCAAACGCGGGCTCGGGAAACCGTACGGTTTCGGAAAGGGGCGGTTTGCAACGGAAGATACGTACGGGTCGAAACCATCTCGGTCGCCTTCGTCGCATACCTAATTGAAGCTAACGGCATCGTGCGTAGATCAACGGGTCGCGCTGATCGAGGGAAGCACAGCATCGTAGCGGTAACTAACTGTCCACTGTGACGACGACGCTCGTTGCAGTAGTCGCTCACCGCAAGATGCCTACCGGGGAGCAGTTTAAGCTGCTGTGCGATTAATTCGTTCTAGCGCTAAGCGGCACCACCACACGGCATTGTGCCCTTCGGTTTATGTGTGGGTAAGGTGTTTGTTCAAAAATTATTATTTCGCTAAGTTACTGAACCATTACACAGTGCTGCGAACCGTTCCGCCATACACCGGAGACATTCGGCATGGCGTTATATCGGCTAGGCAGGAACCGGTGATACTGTAACCCATCCATTGTCTAGTGACGCGGTAACTGACCTTAGGAGCGAAGGGTTGTTTCACCAAGTGACCAGCACCGAGCAAAGAAAAAATAAACACTACAGCCGGAAGACATTTTACTTTCAAATACGTAAACTACTGACCGGTGACTGACTCTGGCCCCGTGCCGTATCCAAAGTGCACCACAACCGGGCACAAAATTATCGATTTAATGTGAAGTGTCTTCGCACTAGGCACGCTTGCTTAGAACACTTTTTTTGCGACAAAAAAAAAAGAATTTCCTGTTGTAAGTAGTACACAAAATGGAGTAGTAACTTTTTGGCCGTACGCTAACGGAGTAACCCTGTAAAGATATGCGGTCGAATTGCGAGATGACATTTGTAATTCAATCTATGGTGGGAAACAGAGCCTCAGGATTGTCGTTCAACCTAAGCGTGAGGATGATTTATAATCACTTCCTACTCGATTTAGTGTTAGATCGACAGCTGTTGGTGGGATTTTTATTGGATACTGGCAATAATATCGAATAAATGCAGAATCGATTGATGTTTAATGCAACATGGGGTCCCGTAACGGATAGACAGAAACTCGACACAGTTAGAAATCCCAGCTGGAAGAACACGTTCACAATGAGAACGGAGGGAAAATACTGTGGTGAATCATGTGCTTCGAGTGTTATCCGTTCTATATGAGATTGTGGAGATATTCGAGGATCTTAACAAACGCTAGGTCTATAAAACTAAGTAACAACATCACAATATCACTTCTCACAGTTACGTACCTGAGGTATAGTGGCCAAAAAAAAGGTAACAACACAGATCACAAATATTCACGTGGTGCCCCAATTCGTTCCCGTTCTGGACCGTGGCGATCGCTTCACTTGGCGGTACTTTACTTCACCTTCACCTTAAGCTACACATAAACGGGCTTGCCGTTGCAACTTAAAACACCCTTAAAACACTGCATAAACTGCTGTAAAAAAACAAGTGACAAAACAATTACACAGTGTTGCACTTTCACCTGCAGCCTTCACTACGCTGTAAAACCAAACAACGTAGAATAATGGGAGGGCAAACAGAGAAACAATGAATTATCCGATAACTTTCTTAGTCGACAACACAGTCGAAGGGCACTTCTTAATATTTTCTTTTTTAACTCACGATAAATACTACATAATACACTAAAGAACACTACTGTACTAAAGGTATATCAAACGATCGGATGTTTGACGTTTGAATTTCTTTGCAGCGTTCCTTCGATCGAAGTGCACTGGAACGTTTCGGCATGACTTTAATTAGAACTGGAGATTTAAGAAACCCCTCGAAAAATAGATTTTTTTACTACCATCGTGCATGTCTTTCGATTTTGGGTTTGTGTGTCAGATGTTTGAAGAAGGAAACATAGATAACCGTGAACTAATTCTCTCATGAAATGCATAAGATGCAGTGAGAACATTCACCGAGCGATCAAGAGAGTAACATAGAAAACAGAGAATCGAACCCAAAAACCATGGCAACCTAAAAGGCAAAGGGCCAACGAATATTTCCACACTTACAGCACACGTATAAACACAAAACAACGCAACACCAACGCATACGGAATGCTTCGCGATTCTCTCTTGGAGGTTTTCCAATCCAAGCACACAACGCACGGAAGCAGAACCGTTTCAGATGTGTTGCCGGAGCTCGAGCGAAGAACTAAATCCAACCGAACGGGTTGAGAACCAATACAAAACTGCGTTCGCGTGCACGGAACGCATGCCCCACGGAGCAATTTTTACCCCGCAGCTAAGACTGCTCCTGCACAGTTGGCGATTGTCGCAATTGCGACGGCGACTGTGCCAAAGACTATACCAGAAACAAATTTGAGCGACTTCTGAATTAAATTCAAATTAATTTAGTTTTGTGCTAATAAAATGGAATAAAGTAATATTTTATTTGAGTAAGTTTACGCGTTGGAATAAATAAAGAGATTGTATTTATTTTTTATTTCTTTATTATTACATTTTGACGGCTCTTTGCCGTATTATCATCCATATATTGGCTGAAAAGAGTACACATTTCTCAAAGCATTTCCTCGTTGTCTTTTGCCTTATCCTGGGCATGCTCAGTTAAAAGGCTCCGTATTATTATTTTTTAGTTTTTATTAAAGCATAAAATGGTCGTGCTCAAGAAGTTCAAGAAATGCTCCGCTATCGCACACAACTGCATGTACTGTATTGTTTACGTTGCACTTACTTCAATGTTGTTGATGCTGCATCCATAACCTCGATCATGACTGGAATCGATGTAAAGTGCTGTTTCGAACTAAAAACAAGGCACCGGCACTGCAGGCTAAAACTAAAAGAATTATCATATATTGGGATCGAGACAAATGCTTCGAAAGCGCCAAATACGAACGTTGAAGCTGCTGGTGCGACAATTCTGCAAGACCCGGTGTTAGCCGTGGTCGAGCATTCTTGATGTTGACTGTTTTCAAACACCATCTGTGTTAGCCTTTTGTCAATCAAGTCACGTCAAACACGTTAATCAACTCACGTTTCGCAAAATAATATATACATTGCTCACTGTATAAAATTACACAACTTATTTTAAATAAGATTCGATAATGATTTTTGATACCGGTTCGACCAAATACGTAAACTGTGTGTGCCGGTGTGTGAAAATTTAAACAACTTTGACAGCATAAATGTCGCAAAATTTGTTTGTGAGCAGACAGAGCAACTTTTGTCGCTAACTGTGCAGGAGCAGTGTAGCAATTTCACTGCGATATATATGATAAGAGCGGATTTTATGATATATAAAATGAAATTTCAATTGATGCACTAGAAAATGTGCGTCAAACAACAGAAAAAAATGTTGTATAGTGCGTTTCTATTCCCATCCGAAAACAGCTGTGAGCAGTGCAATCCCGTTGTGCGAGAGCGCTTCGATCACCGCTGTTGCGAGAGAATGACCATTGAGAGAACACTGCAGCGAATGCAGTGAATAACAGACACCCGAAGGGCCCCTTCCTCACTCCTTGCTCCCTTCTTTCACACCCCCTCTAAAGGCTAGACAATCCCGATCTTGCGCCAAAAAATGAGCCAACAAATGAGCCAATAAAATTCATCCCGATGCTCCTTGGGTTATTATATTAAATTAAAAAAAGGAAGAAAACTCACACACATTCACACAATAAATACGAGTTTTATACTATGAAATATCTTTTATAAAAGTAGCTATTTTATCTCTGAACCACTATGACTATTGTGGAGTGTTTTTTTTAACTCTAAAGTGTTTGTTTGTCGTTATTTTGTTTATATTTTACACTGAATGTATTTTTTACATTTTTTAACTCTTTCAATACATTTTTTTTCATTATTTTTACGTTATTTTTAGGAGTCTATGAGCTCATTTTATTTCTGTATAAATGTTTCCAGATCAGACTTGACCACGTCTCCTAGGTCGTATGAGTCAACAGTAATATGAATAACTGCTTGGAGAGTTTATCAATCTTTTAAATATTCATTCATTCGAATAAACAATTCAACATGAATGTAAACACGTGCATTTCCTTGTTGCAAATCCAGAATACTTTAAAGAAAATACGATAATCAAACGTGCAGCGTGTATGTGTATCGATCCAGAAGCCATCCCTTCCACAACGCTCATAAACAACATCGTTTCCTGTCTCGGCGTCACCCATGTCACGACTCGGATGTGCTGATGGAGAACATCCATGCGGTTGGACATTTGCCACCGAGCACTAGCTTAGTTGCAGCACTGCCCTACACCGATTCACCGGTTCGACAAAGAATGTTTTGTGAGTGTGGGTGATGTGCGTTCTAATTGAGCGAGGGCAACAAAAAGAACACATTTGCAGCTGCTTGCACTACGCGTTTGATGGGTCAATGTACCAGTTTTCAAAAGCCAAAGTTGGCGTGCCGGCTAGTTGGTTGGTTAGTCATCGTTATTTTGCCGCCTGTTGTACCATGCGTCACTCGAGCGATATTAGCGTGACATTCTTTGGTTACACTTAATAAGATTCGGGTGAGATAATTGCAACTGCACTTTGGTAGTTGGTGGGTAGCTATTTTTAACATCTAGCGAACGTACTCCAACAAAGGACAATTGCTTGAATGAATCTCATCTCTTTATCATTTTTAACCTTTGAGATAGAAATTACAAAACCATGTCATATACTATTGATTAAGGATGTTAGAATACACCCGTAAAGCACCACAGGGAAGATGGATAAACACTATTTCCTGGCTTGAATTTTTAAACATTTTCTTAATACTTTCACCACAAAACAGGAACACTGTAGCCCAAATAGGAAAACGCCAAAATGTATGCAATTTGCATTCCTACTGTACCACAGTTATTAACCAACAAGCGCTTCACATTTCCTACAGTTTTTTTTATTATTTACTTTAATTAGATCCACTGTTGCAGATGCAACGGTTGAAGATTCTGGTCGAAGAAATTTATCCGTAGTGGTCATCGTAGCCCCGGTGGAATTTATGGACCGATTTCAAGTGGAGAGTACATTCAAATTATTTACTGGATAAAACACAGCCAGTATTTAATTTTTAGAACACAGCCTCACATTTTTTTTGGTACAATTTTAGTACAGTTCTCAAATACAATGACCACCACGAATGCCATAGTCTTTGCTGTTTGTTTACATTCGCGAGCAACGTGCTACTGACAGTTCTTCGCTTTGCCGGTTCAGTGCGATTGTTTTTTCTCTTGCAATTTCATAGCGCAAAGTTTTAGGCAAGGATATTTGTTAAATTAACGGCTAAATAGCCAGCAGAGTATTAGGATGGCGTCGACCAACATGCAGTTCGATGCTGCCATCGGTGGGAGCGTAACACTACCGAAAAGCGTGGATCTGGTCAGCTTTGCCGAGAGCCGGAAGGAAGAGGTGTGCCAGATGCTGCGCAACATGACCAGCACAATGCACCAGCGAAAGCTAATGCATCAATCGCTACCCATTCATATGCGCCGTCGGGCCATGTCGTACGATGTGAAGCGTTTGCCCCGCAAGTTCCGTACCGTGCACCTGGCCCAATTCAGCAAGAGCGGCGTGTCGGAGAAGAAAAAACGACCCTCTCGCAAGTTCCGGCGCAAGGCGCACAATTTGCTCAAGGAGTACGAACGACGGAAACGAGCGTTCGTGTGGCTTGAAACGCACGTCTGGCACGCGAAGCGGTTCCGCATGTCATCCCGCTGGGGATACAAGATACCGCTAACACCGTACAATAAAGTGTACCGGTCGAGCTATCGGGCCACCTCGAAGCACTGTTTGGTGCATGATCTTTCGTACGAAGGTTGTATCGAAATTAGTGGGGCGGAAACCATTCTGAAGGAAGGCTTGCGCAGGTTATGTAGCGAGCAAACAGGACTGACCGTAGCTGCGAAGGCATACACGGCTGGGCAGCGTGCGGGTTACGTTTGGCTGTATGAAGATGGTGCGTATCCGTACAATTGTCTCGGCAGGGTGCGGTTCGTATGGCGTACAACTGGAATCTGTAATAACACCGAACGGCGAACTATCTGGATATTTGCTCATCCAACGTTTTACCGCCCGTTGGTCGAACAGTTGGTCCAAGTTTTTCAGCTCAAAAATGCATTACGTGAAACGAATCAAACCATTGCAGACATTACAAGGAATCCAGCCGAAATTCGCTGTCCACGCTATACTTCCAAATCCGGTGTGGAGGTTGTGGAGCTAAAGGACACTCTGAATCGATTTCATCTCACGGGACCTCTTTCTCATGCGACAATCGTTAAAACGTTTCGTTTGTTCACTCCACCAACACAGACGAAACAGACTCACCGGACCTGGTGGAATGACTTTATCGACAGCACACCGAAGTACAACAAAATACTATCGCAGCAAACGAGCTACTGGGCGGACATCAAAGACCTTACCACACCGGGCGAACTTAGTCCGGGAGAGGTGATTGCTCTGCTCGTGCAGGATCCGCGACTGAATCGACCCACCAGACGCACCAAAGCACTGCCGAATGTGCCTACACGATACAACTTCACACAAGGCATCCCGCCTGAGCTGGTGCAACCCCGAGCGATCAGGAGCTTTTCACCCCTGTGGGACGAAACGATCCGGCAGCGTATTGGCGCAGAAATGAAATCGACTCACGAGTTGAATCAACTGCGTAGCGTCGAAACATTGCTACCCGGAGAACCGTGCGTGTCGGAAACACATCTTCAGCCACTGCCTATCCTTTTGCTGCAATCACCCGGTTCGCAAGATGCCGACTACAAACGACTCGGATACGGTTCCGGCTGGGAAGTAATCGTGCCCGCCGGGTATGGCTTGGCCGTGTGGCATTCGTTGGTGATGTGGGGAGCGAAACCGGTCGGACAGAAGGAACTGGACATGGTCGCGCTTGAGTCCGGGCACGACCGGTCCGGTGTGCCGGATACGGTGTTTGGTAAAGATGAAGCCGTTCACAAGCATTCGGAATCATTGAGCAGATACTTTAAGCGCCCGAACAATAAGCGGGTAAACTACACGAAACTTGCCATTGCATCGCCATTCCGGTGTCCCTGGACACAGCTCGTTCAAGAGTGGAACGGTGCGCAAGGTGGGTCCGATCGGCCATACTTCGTGCTGCGCGATCAGGAAGCACTGGCAAAGCTGAAGCTCGCTTTGGATCGCAAATTTAACGTTCATTCTATTGGCCTTTCACCGGATGCGCTCGTACCCGTCCTGCTAACTCTTAAAACGCGCGGCAATCCGGGCGATAATGCGATAATCTGCCTGCCCAATCGGGGTGACTTCCGCACGAACAAAACCAACCGCCTATCGGCCATCCATGGGCCGGTTTATGTGGAACCCGCACGTAAAGATCCACACGGCGCTGAACGGATCGTACTACGGGCGCAACATCTAAAAACACTGAAGCGGCTACGGAACCGACGGGTACGGGAGAAGATACGCTTGCAGCGTGCCAATCCGGGTGTGTTGGTGCGCATCCCGCAGGCAAACAACCGTGCACTGGTCGAGGAACAGCTGAAGCGGATGGCCGAACTGTGGCTACCGGCGAAACCGGCCACCATTCGCAACCAGTGCAGCCGGGAGTGCTTCGGCTATGTGACGCAGGGTGGATTTAGTCTGTCCGAGGGAACGGTCAACGGAATTGGATACGTAACGGCGAAGGGTTTAGTGAAGTTGTTTAAAATCTGTACCAAAGGTACGGTCAAGGTGCTCGTAAGGGGCACACGTACCAGAGGCTATCGCTTCGCCACGATACGCTTAGCATACTAAACACAGACAGAGAAGGAGGAGGAGGGAGCGAGGGAGATGATGAGTCAGAATTAGTTAAGTACACCATCGAACGAACGTGCCTAAAAACGATGTACTATAGAGATTGTTGAAATGAATAAACAAAAGCAAAGTAAAGCACCAATCAATCGGCATGTTTTTTAACCTAAAATATATTATTAAATCTCTTGCGATGTTCTTACGCACCGTACTAGGATTACATTAGTGTAGCTGATTAGTATTTGCCTTATACGGATTTGCCGACCTGCATAGCCTCTACCCTTTCCCTCGCACTTAACTCCTGACTCGAATGGTATCGGTTGCATTCGTAACATGCGTATTTGCTCTTTAGTTGACTAACGGTCTTTAATGCAATAAACTGGTGCACTATTTGTTGCCTTTGTTGCTCCGAATCCTCGTAATAATTTGCCGAAATGGAAAGAGTGCAGTTTCGAACTCGAACGATACATCAAACCGTGGACGTTTAGTTGCCTATCCGCAAAGATACCGACGTGCCGACAACGGGAGGCTAATGACTATTGCTCCATTTTTATAGTGGAAACCGAACGATTTCTGACATCTTTTATGGTATCACCTACTAAAGTCACTAACTAAACCCAACTCTAACCGAAACCAAACAAGAGAATTTATGAACTGAACTCGCGTTAAGTCGGAATAGATTGCTACATATATGTTAAAATATTATCGCTAAGCGGCATGGAGCTTCATTTGGCAACTGCAGTTAGTTCATAGAAAGTAATTGGTATCATTATTTAATTAATTCACAATATTACTTCCATTCGTTCGGCAAATCGGAACCATGCGGTCTGGGATTGTGCAATGGAACGGTAAAAATTAAAATAAAACAACAATAATGCTGACTGTATTGTGATAAGTTTAATAAACATCTCGGTTTTCCATTCGTTTTGCCACGAGCCATTTCATCACTCATTGTCGTTATGCTGATTGATAGTTGATGAGCAAATTCTACTGGTTATCATTCAACGAATCACTAAAGGACACCCAATTCCAAACACGATCCACAACTGCTTCAGCGGTTGTCATTTGACATTGCAGTTACATTACGTTTTCACATAAGAAAATCCCTCTCGTCCAGGGATTTCTACACTGTTTAGCCGATTGCGTCTTTTTACAGTCTTCATCTTTAGATTCTGGTACACTTTACGGTGTCGTCAGATAGGGGAAGATGTAATAGATTCCTGGTGGATACGAAGTGTCTTACCATGTACAACTTCTTCGTTCCGGTGTAACGTCTGCAGTTTGAACCAAACCTTGAAAGCAGTTTCCTTACTGTTTTTGTAGTGGCTGTTTCAAATCGACTGATAGTGTTGTCAAATTTTGACTGTACAAAATACGAGAGCTACAAAACACGAAATAGTGCTGGCCTTTCCATTACATGGCAGGGTCCTCGCATGAAAAAAATGATGATTTTTTTGTTTGCTGAGGATCGGATACGAAAACATGATCTTTCTGACTTTTGTAAGACTCTCTATCACTCGTAACAAAACGATTACTTGTTGGTTGGATGTTAAAAGACCTTTAATTTAGACGTGTGTTCAAGTACAACTGAAAACAAAGCACGAAACAATAAAGATGATATAGTTAAAAGGATAGAAAAAGCAACAGTTACAATACAAACAAATAAAAAGAAAAATTTGCATTAATAGAATAACCAATTCTGGACGAAATGAAGTTGCAAACAAACAATTCACTGGAAGTGAAATGTTTCACTAATACTACCTGGACATCGGTTCGTGACTATAAATTAAAAAAAGTTAAACTTTTTCTTCCCCACTCTATGCTGTATACGTATTCCCAACCCTGCTATTCGCTAAAGATTGCGTTCCAATTCTGTCCCAATGTTCAATACTTTTGTGTTTGTATCTTGCGCCTGCTTTAACCTCTGTTCATAACTTTCCCGATAAAACCCCTGTATACCTTTTCGTTTTTGCTTCAGCCATACACATCGTTTGGGCCATTATCACGCATAAGGATTTTTTTTAAATTTGTTATATGTGTCGAGAGCACTTTTTTGTTTTATCTATAACGTGATGGCAAGTTCTACACAAAAATGCTAGTAGTAAGTAGTTTATCAGCGCACCCTACTCTCCTGTTCCACCCAATTCATGCGATAAGAGCGACCTGCTGTTTACTATCGGATCATTATTTATCGGGGAATTTTACAGTATGATTTGCGTGTGTGTGTTTCAACCGGGGAACCTCTTTTAAACGCTCACAGCATATACGCGCTACGGAAAACAGTGCAGGAAAATAGTGTTGTTTTAAACATTGACTCAGTTTCTGTATTGTGTTGCAGTCCGTTTTTAGCATAGTTTACCTTCCATTTTTTGGCTTTTGCGCTTTTCAGCTACTTGTAATGATTGCTTTCGACGACACGTTCTGAATAATTTTAAGGTTGTTTTAACTGTTTGTTGTTTTATGTTTCTCTCTCTCTCTTTGCTTTCGCGTTACTACATTAATGCGTTAATTCGCGGTATGTTAATCTTTTTTGCGGGTGTTTTTAGTTTTTTTTCTCTCGTTCTCGAGTTCACATAACTTACAAGTTGCATTAACAGAATGTGAAACACGCTTTGGGAAAAACAACCGATACTACAGTTGGATGCTATTAATATGCTTTTCCGTCTCGCAAATATGTATGTATATCCTTTTACGTACGATTTTGACGAATGTAAGCGAACAATCTGCGAATAAGGACACCGGTTTGATTGGTGCCCGGGGATGGATGCAGTCACGCTACGACGCTTCACTGACGAGGAACATGATCATCGATGAATTTCTGCAATTTAAAAGAGTTACGCTTGAGACCATCGTACATGTGGTTTGCTTCTATTATCTTCCTACCTTCATATCGCTCAATTCTGCATCGCAGGAGCTGTGGCCCAGTCCCTGGTACGTTTGAAAGTGCGAGTTCTTCATGAACGATTTCAACACACTGGACGATAATTGACCAAACTTGTAGAACACGATTGGATCACAGTCACCGTGACACTGCAGGATCTGTAGCAGAAAGATAAATAGATTTACATTCGAAATTGAATAAATAATCGACTGTTTTTACATACCGGCACCGTATCGGGACACTTTCGCACGCTCGGGAAGCTTTTGTGCAATGGCAACCAACAGGAGAGGGCCATCACACCGGCCAACGGTTCGGCAAATGTTAAGCCCGCGTACAGGGCAAGGGCACCACCCTGCGAGAACCCACCGAGCATGATCCGGTTCGAGGTAATACCGGCCTTCATTTCACTCTGTATCAGGTCGTGTACGTATCGGGTCGCTTTCTTGATGCCTTCCTCATCTTCCGGGTCGCTGATCGATATGGATTTTAGATCGAACCACGAGTTCAACCGAAATCCACCATTCATCGTGACCGGCATGTTCGGTGCGGTTGGACAAATTACCTTCATGTCCGGCGTACGGAGTGAACCCATCGAGGTGGCCCAGCCGTGACTACAAAGGAACGAAAATGAAACATTTATAACCATTGTACTGAAACATATAACCAGTTCGGCATCTTAAATGCTAAGCTCTCCCATTTTCTATTAGAATCCTTCTCTGCTCCTTGGAAAGCAAAGTATCCACGATAGTCATGAAGGTTTCCCAAGGCGTCACTGCTGCTGACGAGGGTGACAATGAAATTACATAATTAAATCAATGTGTCCACATGTAACAGTGTGAAGCCTTTTAGCAAGCGTCCCATCTATGCACAAGGATCCGTACACTAGGCCGATGGTCGAGCTGAAGGTCACTCAGTGCGAGGAACAGGTATTGTATATGTGGGTTTGTGTGTGTTTGTACCACGAAACAATGGAGGAAAAAAACGGTTCATATTGTCACACCGAGTGTGCAGCGGACAGTACGCTAGCCTGCTGTTCCGAAGACCAAAGTAACGGGGGAAAATTGATTTTTTCCATCGCTTTCTTCGCGGCAGTTATCACCATTTGTCCCTTTACATTACGGACTGCCAACATGTGCCAGCCTGGAAATGTGTTCCTTGCTAATCGCTCTTGGGGCATTTTTTATTTCTCCCACAGGCCACTATACCGCCCAGCACACGTACCCGGTATCACCAAGGCCATGCAGGAAGATTAGCTGCAATAGGGAGACAGAGAGAAAAAAAGAGAGAGAAACACAGAAAGAGGGAGAGATAAGAAACAGGTTCATCAAAACATCGATCGGGAATGTGTTTTGCAGATGCAGCTATTTTTCTCCCCGCACACAAAAACGGAGGTTTGCTGATGATGATGAGCCGTGATTAGAATTACAACCCACTTACCGTAGATGTGTGCTTCGCTATCGATGGAATGATAACAGGTGCAGCAGCCATTCCGGCAAAGTAGGATATACGGGTTTGGGCTTTGCCTTGAGCAAGGAGAAAACGGAACGAAACGGAAACACTGGATGCCTCACAACTAACGGATTTGGGTCTTCGTTTGTTTTTTTTTTCTGGACGCACTAAATTATACACTTTTCGCTTGGCACGCGGAAAATTTCACACGCGCTACCGTTCGAAAGTGAATGATTTTTCCTGCGACTGGTTCGGTTACTTTCTCTCTTTCCTTCGGTCGGTCGAATTGAGTTTTCTCTTACTTTCCCGCAAGGCTGGTGTTAAGTTTTCCCGACGCGCACCAACAAACGTACGAAGTTTGCACAAATTGCCGAAAGTGGGAAACAAATCCACGACAGATTGACAGCGACACTGTGAAACCTTATGCGGACATGGTTGATGACACTAAAGTGACATTTCATCACATAAATATTTTCAAAATGTTAATTTTTTGAACAATCAGCTCATTTATGAAAACCGTTAGTTTTCAAGCATTAAAAAAACATTTTTGTAACACAAAAGTTTCACACCCCTGACATTCACGGTTATTTCGTATTTTGGACAAATATGGTTATGTATGTTTGCTTCAATCGCATAAAATTACTCTGCATCATCAATTAATTGCCATAAACTAAAGAATTGTAAGGAATACACAACAATATGGCAACACAATTTTATTTTCCGTATCGGAACATTTAATTCTACTGTTAAATTGTGCCGTGCGCAGGACCGATTATCCGGCTGCGGGTAAATTAAGTCAAAGAAAGCCAGAAATGGTAGGCCTAGAACTTTGCAGGTTGTTGTACCGGTAAGGAAGAAGGAAGGAAGGTTAAATTGTGGCAAAGGGTTTCAGTGTCAGTGCAAGTAAGCGTATTGGCGCGTCTTCCCACAGTTCGCGCATTTACTGCTTATGAAATGTAATAAAGATCATACAACTTTAGTAAATAAGTCTTAAAATTACGATTCGGAATTCGTTACAGTAAAGAAAAAACATTTTAATGTCGTGGGTAAGTTTACTTAAAATGTCCACTTGTCTGTAGTGATATTTTGTTTTCATTGTTTGATTATAGTACGTTCTACTTCTGGTTGCTGCGCATTTCATTCGTCGTAGCACGTTTCTCTCATGCTTGTCGCTACAACTCGATTCATCATTGGGTGATGTGTGGTTGACGGAAATGTATTTTGTTGCTCGCTTTATTTCATTCAGAAATTTTGACGAATTCTACTAAGCGTTTATAGATTACTTGGATGAAACACGTGAAATAAACGGAATCTATAATTCCAACACTATGTACCATTAACACGGACAACGGAACTTGAAACTGGTTAACATCTTTCATGGAACTACATAAGATGAAACAGGCTTACTTCCGAAACATTTCCATGCAAATGATCAATTATACTACAATGAAATCATTGCTTATTTACTGTATAGAAAGGATACGTCTTGTTCTACGATATGACGACACGCTTGAGTGTGGTGTTAACATAACATCGTTAGCCGAAGTGTACTGAACATGAAGAGGAAATACAAGTACCGTAATGAGGAAATACGTATAGATCCAGCATTGGGTGTAGTAATTCAATAGGCTACCGAGTCCGTTTTTACTATTTTTGGTAGCTATAACGAGGCGTTCGTGTACGAAAGCTAGTCGTTCGAAGTTTTTAAAAACGTTCAAAAAGCGATTGTTAAACGAACCGTCCATACGTTGAATTGAATATGTTGCAACGCTAAAAACTAACCTTCGGTTTCACACATTTCTAGCCCACCCTAGCCTTTACAACCACGACGACCTCATTCTATCGCTTTTCTATATCACATAATTTCTACACGACGTCATCTCGTTTCTTGTTCTTGTTTAACTTACTGTTTCGCAATCTCAAACTCCTTCTTCTAAAGCTAGTAGTATATACTATCATTCTATTTCCAATAGTCGCTCTCGATCACCTTCACTAGCATTCCCGTGAATATCATCGAATAAAGATCATTACGTACGAAAATGGATTGACCCATTGGAACACGGATTGAACAACCGAACGCTACGCTTATCACAATCAGATAGAGAAAACATCATGCAAATACAGTTACTGTTTCGTCTAAACACTTTAAGAAATTGCGATAAATTGAATCACGTTGCTGTATAGTTGTTAGTTAAAGTGTAACTTGCTATAGAAAAGGGTAGAGCTTATCGTAGAATAGATATCGGTACGAAAATATGTGACAAATCGGCTCAAATTTCCTGTACGCACCGTATTGTCCGAATCGTGCAACCATGTTCTCGCCTCTATTGCATGCGAACTGATGGAAAGGAAACCAACTAAATCCATCACTACGCTCAGCACGTAAGACAACAATCTTGCACACTTGCGGAAGATCCACGGTATAACGGTGGATTTGTGTTTTTGTTTTTGTTTCGCACCGCGCATTTCGGCAGCACCCAGTCTACTAGGCCCTACGCCTTCTGTGTAAGCTGCAGCTGAACGATTACAAATATATGTTGACATTATGTAAATAGTAGCACTGTCACTTACGCGTTCTATCATCGCATATAACGGGATAAATATTGGGTAGATTGAAAATAGCTGATGTTCGGTAAAAACGTATCGGCGCTTTGTTTTCCAAAATATTTCTCTGTTTTGCTTTGTTTATGAATATATAGATCCTTTTCGCCTCGGTTCCTTATAGCAGTGGCTCAGCAGACGGGTCGGTCGTGTTCGGCTTTATAACACATGTGTTTGGCTCTCAGTTCTGTTCCTTTCCGTTACAATGATTGCTTGGTTTTGAAAGATAATACAATCATTGGTACTATACAATCGCATTGCACCATTTATTGCAAGCTTGCAATTTGCCGCTTCCGTTAACGACCCTATCTCCTTGTGAACACACAAATTACGTAGACTTTATCATGTTTGTTCAATGTTTTTCGATAGAAAAATATAATATAGTTGAATGAAGATTGTGTTGCTTTGTTCATCTCTTCAGTAGTAATCAGCAGTTGTCACCTTCGATCCTTGACCATTGCCAGCAATGTTACACCAGCTGCCTAAAACATGAACCAATATTCTCTGCCGATACCCTTCTACTATTCGCTTGTTCCAGCTCACGAATCCGTGGCCCGGAGCAACAAATTTCAAATTTTGGACAAGGGATAACGGCCGTCGAACATATTATGCCCTCTTACAGTGAAAAGTATTGCAGAAACTTTGCCGGCGGTACGGGTTGCGTTTCGTTGTTATTGCTATTGCCCGCTTCTTGGACGCGTTGCCGAAAGTCGGGACACTGGTCAACGATACAAGGGTGTCCGGCGGATGGCCAGAACAGGCAACGACACAGCCGACAGAAGGCTAAAATTTCCGCATACTGTAACTCTTCGCGTACTCCATACATTCTGCAAAAAAAAGGAAAAAATAGAGTTCAAAGCATCAGTCTCAGTCCTGAGAACCGAGGTAAGACACAGCCACACATACTTTCTCAAGGCGTGATAGATCGCTTGCCAGTTGCGGTGCCGCTCCTTCGTATCCTGCAGACACATCTTCTCTAATATCACATCAATTTGCTGCTTGGTAAAGTGATAGTGCGACAGCTCACGCCAAACACGTTGTTCGGAGATGAGGGCCGCCATTAGCGACCATGCGGAAGCAGAAGCTTCCAGGTCCTTGTAGTCGGTGATTCGGAGTATGATTTCTCGCACACACTCCTCGGGCAGGTCGTGTAGTTTTGGACGAATGTTTGGACCGGGCTGGAAAAAGCAATTCCATCAAAGCATTAGTGCTGCGACCTTGGTGGATGGTGTCATGGTCATACCTCCTTAATTTCAATCTGACTAGCTATATCCTGTATGCGCTGGATTGTTTGCACATGCTCAGCCCACAACGTTTGGCTACCGAGCGGTTTGCCCCAGCACTTTTGATTCTCCTGATTTAGCAGCGCACGCAGCTGCTGTACCAGACCACGCAACACATTAATGTTCTGCTGCGAGTCGCTTACGTGCGTGGCCACTTCCTCCAGCATCTGCAGCAATAGCCGTTGGGCACCGCCCGGAAGACTGGTGATTCCTTTGCTGGACACGAGCAAACGCAACAGGGCGCACACATAGTTAAATCGGCGGCCATCGCGCACCGAGCTGCGAAAGTCTAGCCGTCGAACCGCCTCGCCAAGTCCATTGAAACCGGCAATCTCGCGAGTACACTTCAGCGTAATGTGACAGTGTGGTGGTACTACTTCGTTGTCACTAAAACCGAAGATTGAAAGATCATTATTGAAGCTATTCAACAAGTTTTGTTTGCATTCTATAGGGGCCAAACGTTCACATACCCATTCTCATTATCATTTTCAGTGTCACTAGTATTGCTGCACTCCGAAATGCACCTGAAACGAAGAAAACAGAGAAGAATTTATTACTCATTACATCAATTACAAAGTAAAATTGCACAAATTACATCACGAAAGGGCATCAAATGATTTATGCTCTGCTGTAAGGGTGTACACAGCATTGTAACAAGCGCTTCAATTAATTCCACAATAAAACATTTAAAGCCCGGGTGGTCAACGTATTGTTAATGCAGTAAGAAACCTCCAACAAAACATTCGTTTCCACAGCGGCTGGTGTGTGTGGTACGTGGAACATTTCATCGATACCATCGATGCGTAACGGAGGCGCATCCATCGATTTTACACGCTCTGTCTGCCGGTCATCCACGCTTTAGATGCAACAGTTCGCCTTTCCACGGACGTGTGTCTAACATCTCTTTGCTGAACACGCCACGGTTATCACGGTTTGACGGATATCCACATACTCATACTCTCAGCCTTCTCCACATCCATCGTTCAGTTCAACAACAGTTTGCATCATCAGATTTGAATGAAAGGAAAATCGGTATGTAAAACGCTTGAAGGAAGGAAAATTTTGCTTCAGGTCGTTCATACGATCGGATTGGTTTGGGGGAGGGCAGCCATCGCTGTAATTTGCACCTCCCAGTGATAGGTAATATTGAAATGGAAATTCAATCACCGTGCTCCTGATCTTTTTTTCACCCTGTTTCTGCAACTCAAGTAACACAGGTGGTATCCATCACAACTGAAAGTTTTGTGTTATTTACACTATCAATATTACATTTTTTAAGCAAAACACTTTTCTTCTAAATTCTGCGCTAAAATACTTAGTTCAACTTATTGCAAAGTATTTGTTGTGCGATCAAAATTTCGCAGCGGAAGAGAATCGATCTGTTTACTGTTGCTCGTAGCAACATTGACAGTACGCTACTATGATACTATTCGTGTTTAGTATCGAGTGTTTATTACTTACGCCTTATTTCTATCTAACGATTCTTTATAAAAAAATTGCACACAAACCAAAACCAAATTTTTCGAAAACATTGTTAGCTTTCAGGGACTGACGTTGTTTGCATGACGAGGAAAACTCCTGGAAATGATCATTTCTTTGTAGCAAATTATCCGGGAAAATGATGATGAAGATTGACAACACAACCCCAAGATTTGCGACCATTGAGACTGATCTATTATAAGAGGTGTACATGCATATAAAGTTGATCTACGACCATTTATACTGCAACAATCTTGTCTACCCTTTCCTACTTTCTTGTAAAACATCCAACACATGCTGAAATCCTCATCATCATCACTGTCCGAGTATCCATCCACAACATAACCGCTCGGGGGAGCATCTACACAAAGCGTGGATCTACCGTTGAATCCATCCATCCATCGCTATGACGTCACGTCTTGTAGCGGAAAGTGAAATCCACGGCGAGTGCAATTAAGTCCGCCCCGGAGGAAAGTAACAACAGACAAACACTACTCGGATGTGAGGGTAATTTGTTTTCCCGCTTGTTTTTTGTTTGTTTGTAAAGCCTTTCTGCTGATGAAGTCTGTTGCCTATGGCGGCCATAACGTTGAAGCGCCACTCGAATTGAACGGAGGTGTCGATCATTTCGAATAAAAGTAAAAGCGTATCAAACCCAATTATTGGAAAAGGGATGGAATCGGAGCAGTTAATACTAGTTTAATAGCTATTGCGTACTAAACTGTACATCAATTTATGTAGTTTCACAAATAAAGATCCAATGCGTCTGGTGACACTTCTCACGTGTGCAATGATTACGGATGTAACGATTCAACATGACCTCCAAAATAAAATAAAAAAATATCCAACGATTTAGGAAACAAACAGTTACACCTTAAGCGAAATAGTTTGACCTACTTCTGGTTTGACCCATTTCCGGGCTCAGCACGCTTCCCTTCTAAGAATCGTGTGACGGTTAACCTTACGAATATGGTGCAAGTTGCCAACAAGGCGTAACCACCACCAATACTCTGCTTTGCGAAGAATGTCCAATACGGCGATGGTGCGTGCATCAATTTCGAGAAAGTTTGTACTGGAAAGGTATAACAATTATTTCTGGAATTCCATAAATAACCTTGAGCTCGCCGGTATGGCTAGGCCGCAAACAATCGATTATATATTGCACTCCATGTTTACTACAACCAGCCATTTCACCGCGTCTAGTGTGGCCTGTTCAGTGCTTACTGGCGTATACCCATAGTAAAAGGAGTCATTTGCTTACCAGTTCGTCTTTAATCACACAATCAACAGATGAACATGCCAGAACCAACCTGGGCTTATCTAACAACTGCACTATTATCACATTGCAGTGTCGCGAACATCTCGCACATAACACGGTTTCATCCACAGTATTGATTGAACTGCTGGAGAATTTATCCCCAGAATCACGTAGCTGGAGTTGTGGGCGAGCGAGGAAGGTTATATAGTGCCTGACCATTGCAAGGTTCTTGCCAAACACAACAAACCACATGCCGGTGACGGCAGGTGACGAGAAAGTGCTACCGCAGAAAAGCTAGTTTGTGACAAAACAACCATGATGAAGAGCACCATAGCGGGTGTAGTTTTTATTCTGCTGCATCTACTGCACCATTGTAGTGCTACCAATGTGACAACGATGGTACTGAACGGAGAAACACCCACTTCGGGCACTATAACACCAAGCACATCGGAACACATCACCATGAGGAGCAATACAACGCTTACCGCGAGTGAATACAGTGACGGTTACATTCAAAGTGGAAACCCACAAGTGTCTACTACTGGCATGTCCGTTACAACTATTACTGCATCTGTAGAGCGTTCAGAACAAGTGGCCAGCGCGTCACCAACAACTGAGCAACCGAGAGTAGAGTCTATGCAAAAGACGGACAATAATACAAACGTTGAACAGAATATTTCATCTAGTACTGAAAACCCATCCAGCATATATCCAATTCAGAAGGATACAAACTTGTCCAATAAGTCGACGGACGAGCTAGTGTCATCATCAAAGGTGAATATAAAGGATTCCGGTGACGAATTGGATGAAAGTGACGTTGATACCGACGATCGTGGTTCAATTGCAGAAACAGAGGTATCCGATCCGTACAAAACGGAAGCACTATCGACAGCCACGGAAGAGGACAAAATCGAGAATGAGGCTGCAACACCGCTGCCAGAAGATTTGCCAAGGGCTGGTGTGAAGATGGGTGATGCAGACGTACGGGATGATGCAGAGGACGATTATGAAAACGTTTTAGAAACATCTTCGAAGTCCGATAACGATACAGAAAGGAATGGAACGTCCGTCGTAACACCAATGTATATGGACAATACAACAAATCTAAACCTACACGATACGGATGGAATAGAAGTACAGGTGCTAGCAGAAGATATGATGGACCCAGACGCTCAAGTCGACAGTATTCCCATTTCTGATGATGCTGTTACGAATTCTTCTGCTGAGGATATACCTTTACCACAGAATGAAACACCACATTCTGCTAATACGAACAGTGCCAGCGGGACGTCAGGTATGGATAATATATCTACCTCACCAACTACCTACACAAGTGAGTTGAATACAACAGATGAGAAAACAGATATCAGCGCGAGTGATCCAGAACCGGTGCAGTATTTGCCTAGTTTTGAAGAGCCCATCGTTGACTTTGGTAACGAAAACAACCCAAACGCACAACAGCAAACCAACAGTAATGGAGCTGAAGGAGTTCCTTCAGACAGTGACAAGTTAGCAAATACGACACAAGAATATCATACTGCTTCACACGTTTCAGATTCGTTGGGTGGTTTTGAACATGTGCATGTTTTGGCCGACGATATAAGCCTAAACTATCCTGAAGATCCGAGTATTAATGATAACAGTGAATCTGATCAAAAACCAATAGAGCAAACAAGCGACGATAGAAAATCCAGTACTGTAACTACATTGTCTGAATCCGATGGAATAACTTCAGAATGCCATAGTGCTCCATGTCAACCCCTTAATAATGCTTCTGATATTAATGATAAGACTGGATCTTTCCCACAATATACGTCAAATGATCAGGAAAGTATTTCAAACCTACAAAATACATCAGTTGGTACGCCACCTGGTAATGATCCTCAACCTGTGAAAGCCAACGAAAACAATTCGTCGGCTTTAGATGCAACAGTGCAAGATACGCCGGTAGGAAGACCGGTTAACGATTCGGTTGATACAAACATTCCTAGAAACGTGCCTGATGAAAGTTTAAGTGAGTCACAACCTGCAACGGAAAGGAATAACGTAGGCTCCTCTATGGACGGAGCTTCACCGCCTATTCCAGGGCCAGATTCACAGATACCTGAGGTTGTTGAAGATACGCCACCAACACTTGATGAAACACAAACCCCGCAAGCTAATTATAGCACCCAAATCGCACAGAGTGAAATGACAAAAGTGAAAGATATCACAACGAATGGTCAAATATTGAAGAAAATGTATACAGTGCCGATGGGAAGTGTGTTGCAAATTCATCTGAAAATGGGCGAAAATCAAGAAGTAACCGCAGCGTCCAAAGTTCCTGAGATACCTCAAGAACAGTCGTCTACCCCAGATAATGAAGGTGTGGAGCGGTTTAATAACGAACCTTATCATCAGGACTATGCCAAAGAGATCGTTGAAGTTTTAGCGGATGACATTACGTTTGGGGAAGATGAGAAAGAAACTGACAAAGACAGCCGTTCAATGGAAGAAAATTCGAAAGATTCCTTCATTACAACTACCACCTTCAAACCATACTTCGTTTCGGATAGTCATGAAACAACATCACCATCGGCAAAATGTCCGTTTTCCGCCAAAACTCTAGACACAAAAGTATCTAAGGATGAGCAACAACGAACTGTCCAGCATCGTCCCGAGGGTAAGATCGTTGAGGATCCTTATTATTATGAGGTAGATCCATTCTGTCTAACGCGACACCACGTGCTGATACCGGCTGTTCCCGTCATTCTACCGCAGTGGTGTTTCGTTCCGGACACTCCAGACTTTATGTGTCCCAGATACGATTTGGGTTTTCACATTGCGTTCGCGCACGAAACACAACGCGACATGTACTACCGCTGCGTCTACGGTCAGGCGGTCCTGCTCAAGTGTCCCAACCTGCATTATTGGGATGATGAAAGAAAGATCTGCATGCTGATGTCGGACTTTAACCACTATCAACGTCACTATCATCCATCACGCAATTTGTACGATCAAGCGCCTCATCACCACTGTCAGCACTGTCGGCGAAACTTTCTACTTCCCCAGGATCTAGATCCTGCAGCGCAATGTTCTGACCGTGTACTGCTCGCCTGCAACACCGATGGTACGTTGTCGGTGTACGAATGTCCGGGGTTTTACTATTATGATCGACAAATACAGCTGCGTTGGTATCCGGATGTCGAGCGATGCGATTATCCTGCGGATGGTGATGGTCCGTGGCGTTAATAACTGGTTTTGCGAAGAACAGAACGGCAGAATGTCGATGGAATATTATAACTAACCCTTGTAAGGAATAGCACATTCAAATTCTTACGCACGCTTACAAAATCAAATGAAATAAAGTGGCTACTACCCAACAGTTGCAGTGCTTTAATAAATGTCTGATACGAACATTTGAGCAAAGCTTTCACACCCATAGCTATAGCAGAATTAGTTCCTGTAATAGAGACTCTACGTGGAGTCAATATAGAAACCTTCAACTCGAATAAAACAGCTGTTCAGATATATTTTCAGATCAATCCACAGCTCAGAAACGCCGAGCCATATTCCTCCATAACAAAAGTGAAATGCCTGTTCTAAATTGTCGAACGAATACAACCACCATACATGCGCACGCCAATACCGACCCCCTGTATATTATACACCAGTTCCTTGCCGAACTGTTGTTGCAGACGGTTGTTTACATAACGGAATCTTCATAAATGTCGCCCGTAAACTGCGGGAGAGAGCCAGCGTGTAGCAGATGACACATCTGCTGAAAGTGATGCACGTGAATGGGATGGGAAAGGCAACACAAATTGCGTTGGCGTGTGAGGAACATAATATCCCAAAAGGTAGAAACAACTAAAAGTAATATTCAAGCATGCGAACGATTCTGTTGATTGGTGCGGAACACAACTTCACACAAGAAAGAAAACCTTTTCAGGGGGCA
Source organism: Anopheles marshallii (assembly GCF_943734725.1). Lineage (NCBI taxonomy): Eukaryota > Metazoa > Arthropoda > Insecta > Diptera > Culicidae > Anopheles > Anopheles marshallii. The sequence continues at coordinate 68,032,070 of NC_071326.1, read as the reverse complement.
ACGCTGCAGCTAAGGTGTAAGAAAAAGTTATGTTCGGAAATATTACTTGTGACTGTTTTCTGTTTCATTTTTTTTAGTAATCTAATATGTTTACACTAAGCATGATCTTTCAGATGGTCAAAGATGGTACTATAGACAACTTTATGGTATAGATTCGGTTATTAGCTGATGCAATCGTAATAAACGGGATGAAAACCTGATAAATTTAAAGCAATGCTTCATCAGGAACGATATTTTTTTAAAAATTGACCGTTTTGACTAAATTGCTGAGATATTTAGCTCCTCTTCTTTTCCTTCTTCTATTCTATTCGAGTAGGAACGGAAGATATTTGGTTCAGTCATGAAGTTTTCTTTTAAATCAACCCTCCTCCAATATTGGTTTAGCCTGTGTTTTTACACTTCTTGTAAAATATCTACTTTCTGGTCAACTCCAGAAAACATCTGACAAACGACTCGTCGCTAGCGGGATACCAGTGTGGGCATGTAAATCGATTGGGACTGCTCGCATTGAGGCTCGCATCATTCTCTCTGCACCATGGTGCTGTTTGTTTACTTTTGCAGCTGACTCTTACTCTCTTAGTCTCTTCCGACTCAGTTTGGAGCAGCTCCGCGACATGCTCACGCAAAAAAAAAACCAATCGCGAGCAAACGAGGAGCAAAGAACGTTCATTAAACTCAGCTGACCGTTGCCACCAATGTTTCCAACATTGTGTGTGTGTTTTTTTATTGTTGTCGTTACGCATGTGTACAGTAAATAGTTGCACAGCAAAACCACAGAACCATCACAAAGCGATGGAACGTTGCGTACTTTGAGCAACAATATTACTTCTTTTGTACATTGGATTATTTAATGCCTCAGCAAATTTATACAATAACGCAGAATACATGTTGTATATTGTTTTTTAAGCCTCTACAAAAATGGAACATAGTTATTTATTTATCTGGATATGGGACCAAACACTTGCCACACATACTTAAAGCCTTTACGAAGTTCAGCAAAGATTTGAATCTACAACGAGCATACGTCTCTTGCGAGTTATAAAATTCAAACTCTATTTTTTGGTAATTATAATCTCTTTAATAGACAGCGTTTGATATATTGGTAGTCCTGCTTCACAGCAGAGACAAGATGTTAACAATAGGAAATGGGCCAATAAATTGCCATGTTATCAAACAAAGGCGGCTCGCAAACAATTTCAAACGAAACGACGAAATAACATTTTATCTGATCACTTTTGATAATGGAAAAAGTAGCAAAAAAAAACGTACAAAACAAACTAATAAACCATTATCAATAAAAACAACAACATTTCGATGGTTTCGGTGTTTTTTTTTTCTTCTTCTGTGTAGATAAAAAAGAGTCTTAGTCACGCATCAATTGTACAGTCGTGTTATAATCGACGTCAACAGGTGACACACCGAAAGTAGTAGCCTTCGCTACTGCGTATTGCAATAAATCCGTATGTATTGCTCGGTGCAATATCAAACAGTTAGGCACGCGCAGCAATAGTTGACGTTGTTTTACGCATCCATCCCACGGACTGGATGAGTCATTAAATTTAATTGGATTACCGCGCCCGCCAAACACTAATTATGAGAGCAAGCGCTCCAGCTAAGCTTGTCTGGATCCTTCTAAGGGATTGGCTTTGGAGCATGCTAGACAAATATTACCGCTAGAATGCCCTATAGATTGCTTTACGACTTCCCATACTCCAAATTATTACAAATGGGAGTATAAAATCACCTTGAAGCTTCTAAAATAAAGAGATAAATCATTATGTAACATGTCCAGAGATACATTCAGCCTCGGTGCTTTATATTACTGAGGTCCCTTAGGGCTACTTACCGTTTCCGCTTGACACACTCGAGCACCTTCAGCTTTTCCCATCCTTCGTCAGTCTTCACCCAGGAATCGCCGGGCGAGCGCCAATCTTTCGAAATAAAGGGCATCCTAATCGATGTTTTGGCAAAACGCTCCTCACAGAACTACGCACTACCTTCTCGTTCGAGCACTTGAAGGCAAAATCACCTTTTAATCGTAAATGTCACGGCTCTGAAGAGAGGCGAATATGAAATGCCGTTTCTTTATGAAATGCACCGACGTTCTTGCACCGCTTGCCTCGATTTAATCGACACGAAAATTTTAAACTTTGCACCGCCAAACAGGCTTATCCCTGTAGGATTCTCTCGGAAAGAAACTTTCCTGTAAATTTGACAAATCAGCCGGAAATATCTTCGCAGAAGACAAGCGCGATTCGTGTTACGATTGGTGGCATTAAATGGTTTTTTTCCCACTTGCTCTGACTGCATACAGCAACAAACACAAACACACTTTTAATATTGCTGCAAATTTACTTTCTCTATGCAACACCGATGCAATCCACCATTTCACTCACTCACACTGCACAGCGTCGGTCGGGAGTGTGCGGCTGCAGCTTCTTGTGCTGGAAATGCAGGGTAATTTGCAACGGTTTCACTCGGGATAATCACTTCCTTCTGACCGGTGGGAGAGGCTAGGGTACGGTCACGGCATGGATGACAAGAGAGCCGGACGGGAAAGCGGTTCCGTCAACAAACTTACAAACCACCAACATCCAAGCCGAAGAGATTAGCTTTCGCTTTTCGCGTGTTTCTGCGTGTTATGGCGGGATTTATCGTGACCTCGATGTTTGACTGTCGAATGGGCGAAGCTTTTCCTGGTAGGGCTTTTCTTTTGTATGTTTTCCTCAACGTGGCTCAAACCAATCCTTCTCTTTAGAATGCAGAATTTTTACGAACTTTCATCGTTCCTTCTGCAGCAGCAACAGCCATCAAAAGCAAGGGTCAATCTGTGAAGGACAGTAGTAATGCCAAAATAAATCAAGGGAAGAACAAACGCTTCTAGTTCTTGGCTTTCCTAGAAGTGATTCTATCGCAATTACGGATAAAAAAAAAACAGAGAACCGTTCAAATGTCAGTCAATGACATTCATCGTACTATTTTTGAGTTTCGTGACGAATCCAGCCCTCCGTATGTTCACTAATCCCTTTGGATTTAGACCTTCTTCGCTTTTCTCTCTTTCTTCCGAATGTCGTTTACCTTTACCCCGATGCACTTTTTTATGTAATCTATTTTGGAGCCACAAAACTCCACCGAATCACTTTACTGCTCCCTTCCATTTATGTTTCATTTACGTTGAATCGCATCGCGGGCTTCCCTGCTCGGGAAGAATCTTTGCACAGCATCCACGTTCCGTTCTATTTTTGGCGTGTGTCGGGAGAGAAAATTGCACCTTCTGCTCGCGTGTTTGTCGGATGCGCCCGAGAGATGCCTATCAAAGTGCAGCGTGTACTTTGAAGCGAACGGGCGGGAAGAAATACAGAACATTCAAGAGGCACGGCGTAAAGGGACCGTTACCGTTAAGCTAAAACCTTTACTGCTCCAATGCATAATGCACGTGCACAGTGTTTGAGGAAAAACGCGCCCAGACACACGCACACACTGACACGCGTGCGTGTGCTAATATCTGTCACACGCAAACGGTGTTGTTTGGGGAGCTCTTTGTTATGATTTTTCCACAGCATATTCTGTTTAATATTACTTCTGGTTGTCTTTCCATGACATAGACATTAATTGGATATTTTAGAATGTTTAGCATATTTGTGGAGAAAATGAATGAATAGAACTTTTGCACTGTCCTTTAAAGTTGAAGCGCCTAAACCAAACGGTCGTGTTTTAAAAGCACACCGTACGGCAATACGGCAGGACACACATAATGGCGACGTAGTTCAGCAAAAAAAAAACCTTTACTTCTATTTTGTTCGTGGAAAGTCGATTTGCGTCGTTCGTTCGATCTACACCGCTCTTCAATGTATAATCGCCTGAAGTAATGGTACTGTGCGACACGAAGAGGAGAAAAAGGGTAAGAAAATTGCGATGCTTAAACACTCCACTCACTCCAGCAATAAAAACGATTCACTATTTGCTATGGAGCTTCTTCTTTGTCCATTCGACACTGCGAAACTTGAATGGGAATGGTGTAACACTGGATAACACTTTTAGGATGCAATAGAGAACAGTTTGGAACTGAAACTCAACCTACCAAAACGCTAATTGTTGAGGTTTCGCGGACATTCACTTCCACAGTACAACCCAATATGCGGGAGCTACGTTTTCTGAACCTCAGTGTGCGTTGGAGCTCTGGTTGCTGGTTTCTGAGTAATTCGTTGTTTGATTCGGCTCTCGCACGCTTCTCTCCTTTTCTAGATCTATTTTGGTTGTTCCCTCTCGCTCTTGCATCCGTTTTCTTCTTCAACCGACAACGCAATCCGAACCGAACAAATGTGGTCTGTTCACAATAGGGTCTGTTCGCGGTGTTGCTATACCTCGAGAAATAATTTACAATTTACGATACCATCTGTGCAGTAGTTTTCGATTCATTTAAAAGAATTACACAATTTGAATTACACTACAAACATTTTACGAGAGTGGTTTCCAGATAGCTCTCTGGCGAACGAGAGAACGCACTTCAGGTGAGTTGTTATTCCTGCTCACCAACACCACTGCCTTGCGAAAACCAGGAAATGCCTTAAATTGTTGTATTCTGCAATCGGTAACATCATGTTTTTTCTCCATTTATCCATCGAAACATACTATTCACCTTGATGGAGCCGGATTTTTAACGAGAAACACCACCTCCAATGGAACAAGAGTATTTTTCTTACCTTTCGTTTGAATCTGCTGTAACCTATGGAAAAACAAAACAAAATCAGCTGTAGCCAATACGAGAGCGCAGCTTGTGTCAGTGTGCGTGCAATGTTTCATTCTCTTTGTTGTATGTACAGCTATCGACCAAAGTTGCGATACGTTTTAAATAAATGTCCAATTTCATTGCAACACGCATCGTTCCATGTTAGGAAAAGAACATCTAGTATGATTAAATAAACACTTTTAATGTTCTTATCAAATTTGTTATTTATAAGAATTTGGTAGCCTATTGGCTTAATGCCCAAATAACTTTATGGGAAACAATATGTGATGACAGTAATAATACTTGATCGCGCGGATGACATTGTAAACGCATGTTTTTTTCTTATTTAGAATAAAATTTGCTGGTACTTAGGTTTGTAACTTTGTAAGCGTAAAACAGTACGGTTTATTCGATGTATGGCTAAGAATCGCTAATTAAACAATACATTCATTGACAACGTTTGTTATATCATCACATCAGTTGACAGTTTCCGAGTTCGCATATTGTCGCAACGTTTGCTCCATTCGATGTGCAGGCAAAAATAGTGATTTTTCGTTGTGAAATAACGACAATCAGCACATATCCCTTGTTATCCGCAGAAAATGTCCTCCAGCGAAGGTCCGAAAAGTGAATTCAAGATCGAAGGCACGGGACGCCAGCTGAAAAAGACGGAAGTTGACTTTATGCGGCTGATTGAGCAGCAGAATCTGCAGCGTGTTCAAAAGCTACAGCGCCAGCGACGCAACAACAAACTCACCGGCATCGCCCTCGGTGGTACGGTGCTCGGAATTTATCTTTACTCGATGTTTTCCGTGAAGCAGGAGAAGTTCCTGGATGATTTTGAAGAACCAGTCAAGCTAGAGGTGGAAAACAAGGCACTGTAAAGTTGGGTACTGCTTCACCCCCTCGTAAGTGTATTTACGTGCAAAAAGTTGGTTCATCTTTATAACATTCCTTTTATTTCAGCCGCTTTTACCAATTTTTATTTGCCTTATTAGTTTGTAAGCACTCGACACACCATGTCTGCATCTACGAAAATACCGAGGGCCCTAACATCGTCCGGTATCCGGCTGCCGCCCCTTCCGACCATCCGCGATCTGGTAAAGCTCTACCAGCTACGTGCCATCAAACAGCTGTCGCAGAATTTTCTCATGGACGAACGGTTGACGGATAAGATCGTGCGAGCGGCCGGCAACATACGCGACCATTACGTGCTCGAGGTAGGACCCGGCCCGGGCGGTATAACTCGTTCGATCATACGTAAAAATCCCCGGCATCTGGTGGTGGTCGAAAAGGATCGTCGTTTTTTGCCCACGATGGAAATGCTGGCCGAAGTAACGCAACCGTTTATGCGGATGGATATCGTACAAGGCGACATACTGGACTACAGAATCGAGAATGCCTTTCCCGACTGTACGCAGCACGATTGGATGGAAAAGAATAGGGCGCCGGTACATTTGATAGGAAACCTTCCATTCGCTATCTCCACGCGGTTGCTGATCAACTGGCTGCGAGACATGAGCCTTCGGACTGGTGCTTGGTCATACGGACGGGCCAGTTTAACACTTACCTTTCAGAAAGAGGTGGCCGAGCGAATCGTGGCCCCAATTCTGTCCGACCAACGGTGCCGCTTATCGGTAATGAACCAAATCTGGAGTACTCCAGACCTGCGGTTCATGATATCGGGACGCGCTTTCGTGCCGAAACCGGAAGTGGACGTAGGGGTGGTAACGATTGTTCCGTTGCAAACACCCTTAACGCAAGTTCATTTCGACACGGTAGAAAAGGTGATCAGACACATATTTTCTATGCGGCAAAAGTATTGTCGCCGCGGTGTGTCCAACCTGTATCCACCAACGGTGCGCGAAGAGCTGACAGAGCGGACGTTTAAGCGAGCGGAAGTTGATCCACTGGCACGTTCGTTTCAACTGTCGGTGGCCGAATGTTTGCGTATTGTGGAAGCGTACGATGATTTGGTTCGGCAATATCCGGAAATAGCCAGCTACGATTATCGTGCCCCGAAAGTCAAAGGAACCGCTTTGAACAGTGATGGACAGGATAGTGAAACGGAGCGATGATGATGCTGTGTGTAATTGTATGTGAATAGTAATAAAACGCTTAGTTATCGAGACAGTAGAAAACATTTTGTTATTTATATTCGGTTCTGGATTATTGTGATAAGGGGATAGAGTTGAGAATATAACCACTATATTTAAAAAACCGCATTCAATAGAATGGTAAAACGGCTAATATGTTCATTTTCAACTCGGTTTGTCTTAGCGGATGCATAACTTTTTGGCGCAAACCAATAAACTTTAGCAAAGTAACACAGAAATTTCTCAAAATGAAGCATTAATATTGCTAAAACACATTGCTAAAAATTAAGTTAATGGTGAGAAGCCCAACACAAACTTGTGAAAATTAAATACAGCGGCATAATAATACGTCCGTACACGCCTCATATCTATTATTTAAAGGTTTTTGTTGAATAATCGTTACAATACATTACGATCTCAAAATGTGAGACTGATCGTGATATGCGGTTGAACAAGCGCGATGACAAATGCATTCAGTAGCGCAGTTTTATTAATATGAATTTCTGTACCGATTTTTTTTTTCTGCCTCCTACTTTATACCATTTTTAGAGAACGGCGTTACAGGGCATTTACATGGCCGCACCAGGGCATATCGACATGCGGGGGCTCTAACAAGCGAACAAAGACTCTCACACGGAAGGCGCAGATTTGTCAGAATTTGCGTATCGCTATATTAACATAAATCGATGCTCGTTTATCTGCATGTGCCTTATGATTTACTGGTTTACTGCTCTCTTGCTTGGCTACCGCAGGGAGTTTTCACTGCGGAACGGAAGCGTTCCTATTTTGAAATGCATGCCACGCGTTATCCGGATGTGATAAGGGGTAAAACAGAAGCGGAATAAACAGCAAGGGAGCTGTAAATTATAAACACTCCGAGCTGGAAGCTCCTAAGTTCCCACAAACTATTGTTTAAATGAGACACTTTTCAACTTTTAAAAACCATTAACGGATGATTTAATTAGGCTGATACTACTCTTTAGCGGTGCATTGTTTGTAACTTGTTCTCTGCATTGCTCATTGCAAACTGAATAAAACTCTTGAAGAGTAAAGAAAACTATCTATTTTACACATAAATTGCACAGCATTTTTCGTTTGATAACGCGCTTAAAGTTATGCAATTCGCAATACATGTTTGTTGTATTATCGCTAGGCCGTTATGCTGACAACAGAAATAATTTATTTTAGTGATTTCCGGAGCACAAATAGTTGCAATGAAAAGTAAAGAGTTAGCACAAAACGTGACGGTATATAAACCAGCTTGAAGAAACTATTAGCTTAAGTACGACACCGAGCTGTAGATAATAAGAGCAGATTTAAATGAGACAATCGCGATAAGCACAGACCCGGGTGTTGCATCTTGTATCGTAGCTGAGCAAAACAAAAAAATACCTTGACCCAGTGGGTGGATAAAGACGAAACTCTTGGAAAACAATTTACACTCAACACTTTCACCAACGCCACCACGAGGAAAGTACACGCAAAGGGCCATAAGAAGTTCCGTGAGCGGACAGATTTTAACCTCTGTTTCAGTCCTTTTTTATTCCACTGCTCACTGCTATAGCAGCTTAGCTAAAAGCAGCTTTATTCATTTGCACACTAGAAAGGATGCGTTCCGATGAAGTGCTCTCCGAGTGTCCCGGCAAAGGATGCAAATTCATTGCAGCAACAATGGTCATATATGTATCAGACAGTGTAAGAAGGGTAGCGCTACGGTGAGGTGAACAGTGTAATGGCCTTTTTCTGTCATGTTGTGGGAGAGATTTATTCAGGGTAAATGTTTTTTTTTGTTACATGCATAATGTTTCACTTTACTAGAATGTTTTTCCTGCAACACAACTCCTATTTCCCTCTCTGACGGTGACCGAACAGCGTCGATCTGCTATTTTCGTCCACCCAAGACCGTTCGTTGTGCACTAGTTCCGGGTGTACGCTAATGAATTTGGTGTGACTAATAATGTAAGTAAACATGGCGATAGTACTAAACCTCGTTCGAGCATGCATCACGAACGGACACATAATCTCATAACAAAAACTACTCACCAATCGCAACGTGAGACGCTCGTGTCTAATCGAAACTCGTATCACAAGTACGCTTGAAATGAGTTCAACAAAACCATTTTTTATATGTTGGTTCTGTAAATAAATCGTTTCTTGTTTCGGCACTGGCCAACCATAAGGTAGGGATGTCTATCGTACGAAGTTGAAGCATTTCGTTAGTATGGTTTCCTTGGTTTGTGATACTCAAGCACAACCGCAGCACGCCAGATGTTGAGTTTGTCTGAATGTTTCAATAACGCTTGAAGCCGGTGATTCGACTCGCTATTCCGGAAGCAAGGTGCAGTCCCATAGTGTCCCAACGGAGCTGCCCGGACTACCCATTAGTCTTCCTGCATATTCCACTGTGCCAGTGGAATCCCAACAAAGCCAAAGATCATACGTCATCCAGTGGCCAATGATGGCTTGTTGGCCTTTTCATTCCATACACCCACAACTTATGCTTTGCTTCGTTTACCATTGTAAGGTACATTAAGCGACGCACTTATCACATTCATTGATTTATGGAACAATCGCCTGCCCACACGCAGGAGTTGAAAATTTCGTTCCAAGCGGAAGACTCGCTCTGTACACTATCAACATCCGTCAGATGTTAATTATTGTGACTTAACAACAAAGTTGTCAGTGTCATCCTTAACTGACCAGATTCGCAAAGTCTGCTTCGTACGCCTTTCACCCCCCCGCCATCTTTAATTAGCGCATTTCAATGGAACTGACAGCAAATGCAATATTAAATCAATTTGGTATCATTAAACAGATTTCACCGTGCTGCTGTTTCCATTAAGTCATTATTGTAACCGACGGGCAAGGCGCTCCCTGGAGCACCTCGATCGAATACAAGCCCCATTACCATGTAAGCAACGTTTTGGCAATGCTAAATGAACCTCACATTAATCCTTCTCGTGCCAGTTGACCGACACACGGCCACAAGCCGCACTGTCAATATTCTATTGTTCGCTGGTATGATTAACACCTTCCTCAAGGTTTCGAAGCGATATCCGTTCGGCCTTCCTTTAATGACCGCGAGACGTGACGTGAAAGTTTTGGGCACATGGTGCCCTGTTTTGGCTGGCTAAGCTATCCCCTTTTCCTCCGAGGCGCTGTTCCTTGGGTGGAACCGATGTGTACAGAGCAGTGCGAAACAGGTGGTTTCGTACGAAAGCACGAAGAAGGAAACATGGCAAGGATTAGCGCTTTGGAAGGGGTGATTGATGTTGTCTTATTAATTTCACCGCGTTCTTCCATTCGCATTATCTTACAAGATAATCTTAAATTATCTTAAGAATAAAGATCGTATTGTGATGGTTGATCATGTTTAAATGAACGAACCACTTAAGGATTTACGTACATTGTTTAAAACATATAAAAAAATCTCTTTTTTCCTATTCGCGTTCTAATATACCTAAAAATACTTAAACTCTTCAAGTCCACATTGAATAAGCGATAAACGCTAATGTATAGTATACTTTCAGGCGTGACGAGGTGGCGTGGCGAGTAATGCGTGTATGTCTAGAATACTTTCAGGCGCAAAACGCGCAACAAAAACTAGCGGCGAGTTATCGAAGGTTTGTAGTATATCGATGACTTTTGTATGATTCATTATAGGTTTTGGTGATGATTTTGCATAAAAGTTTATTTGTTTCAAGTCGTTTTAACACAGAAATTAATCCTCTGCAAGGAATCACAAATAAAAGTATTCATTGCAGACTGCATGCCTGAATGAAGACGTTTAGACTTGTCAAAATCGAACTGATTATAACGTACTAAGGAAACAAGAATAACGATTCTGTGCAAACTATTGATGAAACAAAAACATCAACCAACTGATACGTGCGATATCTTCCCTTTGCAGGGCTTGAATAATGATACCTCACAGCTAGAACAGGCATATTCAGCGTGGGAGCAAGTACGAAAATCACCTATGCTAACGATTTTTAAGCGGCAACGGTATGCGTCACCAATCTCGTCGATATTCGTTGCCCATGGGAAGCGCACCCAACATCGGTCCGCACACTGCTGGAAAGCAATATTTGTTTTGCAAACCGAAACCGCTATAAAAACGGCTGCTGGCATCACGGTAGGTGTAATTTTTTCTTCAGTTTTCGGTTCTTACACCACCGTTCCAAGCCGGAGCGCTGAAGCGCGTTCCGCGAATAGGGCGCAACCGTTGCAGGACTTCCATCAGCGAGGCCGCCCCAGAGCAGGGCGCAGAGTTCATATGTTTGAATTTTAAATACTCTCATGTGGCGACCGATCTACGTCTTGGTGGTGTGGAAAGAGCAATTCCCTCCCAAATAAAAGAAATAGCATACACACACACACCGATGAATAGCAACGGTTATTTTTGAGGGGTTCTGTAGATTACCAAGTAGTTATTGGTAACCGAAATGCTGGAAACCGTACCAGCACCAGCTGTCAGGACAGATGCCCCGATAAAGCATACGGTTTTGTGATTGTTTATCGTGTGTGCATAAGCGCGATCGGCAAAATCTATTATGTGCGCTTTTTTGTTATCCTTGCAATGTTTTTTGCAGGATTTGGTAGTGTAATTGTTCGGTGCATAATACAAACGAGTGGAGAAAAGAGGAAAACTGAGAAACTTTCGATTGTACTCCGTCGCTCACATTGGGCTGTTAATTGTGAGTAAAAGTTGTGTTTTTACAATTTTTTTTATCATAAAACGGAAGATGTTTGCTTCCTTTCTGCCATGATGCAAACGGCAAAATGCAGGTAAAGCACAATAAATGTTTGTTTGGAATGTATAATATAAAAACCGGTGGTAATATGGTGGCGGCGCCGATCTTCACACGAACGGACCGGACCAAAATCTCATCCCGACTAATCCCCCGTAGCAAGGACTGACTATCCGGCTACGTGGTAAAATAAATCGATACGGCCAGGCCGTTCTAACCCAAAAAAATTAATATAAAATTCGTACTTTATAACATCTCATTCTCTAAAAGACATTTTTTTTAAATTGTTTTATTTCATATCACTTTTAGATAGAGTTTATCGCTGTTTTGTCACGAGCCAATTTCATTTCATCGCGTAACATTCACCAGCAACACTAAACCGATGGGTTGTAATCGTTTGTCTTAATTTGTTCTTAAACGGTAATAAAAAAAAGGTTTTATTTTTTTTTACATATTGAACATAAATTATCTTACCTTATATTAACTACTTGTGCATTATTATATTTCCAGTTCAAAAGACGTCGTTATCCTAACAACGAAAACATTATATTAGAGAGTTCTTTTGAAGGAAATCTAGCAATGGACGACATTCTACAGCTCAGAAGCGTTAAGATCGTACCACAAGCTGTTCAGGTCCAACATTAAGCATTAAGGAATATTGCCAACTGACTTACTCTCTGAACTTGCCATCTGAAGTACGGACGGCCCGTCTATTTTTAACTTATTGACTTGTTAGATTTAAATAAAATAGTAAATAAAATAAATTCTCTTGTTAACAATATACGAGGGAAATTCAATTGAATTATCTTATCATCACTAGCAAGTTTTAAAAACAACAAATTATTTGTAAGCTTCAATCACGTACAAAAGGGTGTCATTTGACCCCTAGAATGTACAACCACGTGTTAAGTCTACTCTCAATGAACCATCCCGACACAGAAATGAACGGTAGGTTTGGTTCAGAGCTCGGAAAGCTGTTGTGTGCGGGAAGGGATTTTCCACCCGTTGGTCCGTACGTTTGCTGCTGCGCGTAACGTAATGTAACGCACAGTCACAGCACGGAGAGAGCAGAACGGAAGATAGTACCACACCACACACAGCAAGCGACGCTCGCTTCCGGTGCGACCAGCATCGGCGAATAAAAGGAAGTGATCTTCACGAACCGGCAACCACTCGTTTGCGACAGGTCTTAGGTTACGGACAGTGCTGGCGGAGCTTTTGAAGTGAAGTGATATTGTTTTTTCGGTTGAGAAGTGACTGTCGGTGCTGGTACACTTGGTGAGTGTCAGGTGTGCGAGTGTAGAGTGTGAAAGTGGAGCACGAATGCACATTAAAATATGAACGGATTTGTACGGTATTGGACGGTTATGGTGAAGGTGACTGCATTCTAATAGTTATGGGTTTTTTAGTGAAGTTTTACGTGCGTTGTGAAGTAATTCGCTTTAATATACTCTAACCTACACAAAGAAAACTATAAGTGAAACATTCAGTGAATTTAAAAACAGATAATGCAATTATATGTTATATTATATGTTGTACGCCTAAATGTAGGCTTTTTGAATCACAGTTTGGTTAATTTCACCCTGTTGATAGGAATGCTTAAATTTTTAACTTTCAACGGTCATTTTAATATATGACTATTTAAAATGGTTAAGCAGTTCTAGTCTTGTAATTGTTGATAATTAATTTCTTTAATCTTTTATATTGATGTTTCATAAACACACACCTACTAAGAAATTGAAATTTTATAATTCCCGAGAAGGAACACATAAGGAAACGTTACATGTTTTTGTCGTTAAATATGAACCCTTCGTATCATATCGTTCTGTTTGTCATTAGAAGCAAGAATAGATTGTCATATGCAAACGACATATGCCACGCCAGGAATGGATTTATCATCGTAAGAACCTTTTTCGTAACATTCAGCGCTTGGGCCCCCACCCCTCTTAAACGCATTTTTCTACAATGTATCGTGCAGTGGGCAGAGGCAATGAGTGGCTTTCAAATTTAAATACACATTCTCATGATGAAGCGATCCAGCTTCCTTCACATGAAAGGAAAGCTAAAAGACAGTCGCCAACGCGCTGTTGTGATGTGCACCGGTGTGCACTCTTCCGCACCCGTGATCAGAAACAATTGAAATCTCCAGCAAAGAGCATTGATGCAACGACGGCACTTAAGCATAATACGTTTGCACGGATATAAAAAAAAAACAGAGTCACTAGTGGCGAGTGTGCTTTGCTTTGCAACGGTTTAAAATGCGAAAGATCATCAAGAAAAAATCGAGATACCTGTACATTCACACATGGTCTTCGAAAAACGCTAGCGATGGCAGCAACCATTTTGATAGTTTCCGATGCGCAACACGTCACACGTAGTATAATGAAGTGTTTGAAGGATGTATCCCGTCCAGTGGATTGTAGGCGTACATGATGATGCTAAACAGGATCATCGTGAGCGACCTTACAAGAACAAATGTTTCCGTTCTTCTACCGTTTGTTGTCCACGAATGCCGCATGGATGGTGCACAACAGAGAGATAGAGAACGCGGGGTTTGAAGTGTTGCACAATTTATGAAACAAACTCATGAATAAAAATCTCATTCAAATCTTTTCTCGACGGTTCGCCGTAGTAGTTCTTCTGGGAGGCGTACTACACTCATGTGAATAAACTATTGCTTTTATAATCTTGAACCCTTCTATCTCCTTCAGAATTACTTTCAGGCCGTAAAGAATAAAATAACGGCCAACATAACTCAATAAATCAAACCAGCAAGGTGGAGAATTTTTTGTTTTGAAAAGACACCAAGTAACAATTTTAGTGCATACAAAGAAAAGTGGCCTACCGTTGTTTCATAATAACAACTACTAAGAAACAAACTATTTCGTAGAGCATTATCTAAAAACGAAACTCAGCGTGCAGTGTATCATACGATAAAATCTTCAGCGAAAGGTCATTAGTTTGGCAGAAGATCACACCAGCCGGAAGAATAATTCTTACTAGCTACCATTTCAATCACAAACACCAAATGGAGGTAAGTAACGGTCCAGTCATGTCAAAGTTCAATTATGCCTACGGTGCAATCTTGATTTATTACGCGTTCCGGGTATTCGTAACCGTGGGAAGTTTTGCACGGAAATGCAAAAATCGGGATGGATTCCAGGTGTAATCACCGAACACAGGTGTAACACTCTTGTGAAAGATGGTTCAAATCTGACAGATGACCAAAAGGTGTATTTTGGTTCAATGCCTTCCAAGGCAAACCATCCATTTTTGATCCAAACCATAGTTGATGCATCGGGAAAGTGTTTACCGATGGGAATATGTTTCCTTTTTTGAACATGTACAAGAAGCATAGTTTAGCTACTATCTAACTAACAAGCACTGGCATGCTTGTGTTACATATTTGCCTACATTCAGGCGTATTTCGAGAATAATCAGCGTTTTGAGCAGCTTTCATCTCTTTACTATAATGCTAACAGTTTAATGTAAATTATGATCTTATTCACCGATAGCAATATTGGTCAAGAATATTCACACATTTACCTTAATACTTACTAACGGTGAGTATGTGAAAGCAACAGGATTTAAGGATTTAAAAGGAAAGTAAATGGTACATCTACTTGCAATATATTTTAGATATTTTTTCCATTTAAAAGCACACATTTTTAAGAGTACTTAAAGCAAATGTTGTAAAATACAACTGGACCTAACTGAAATTTTAGCACTATTTAACCTATAACAGGAAAAAATAATTATTTTGAAAATCGTCAAGCAGTAAGTAAATTATGTGAAGATTAGCTGTTTTACGTTTCAAGTTTGTTGGATCATAGGGCTCCAAAAAAATCAGGGATCCGATATGCAAAGAGTTCTAAATCATTATTGGCACAGCAACCTCGGGAGGTCTAAGGCCTGCCATTTCTGTGACTTTACTTACCCGTAGCTGGATGGTCAGTCCTGCGTACGGAGGATTGATCCGGATGGGATTTCGGTCCGGTCCGTAGTCAGAGAGTAGTTTTGAGTAAAATGCTTTTCAATACTGAATATTGAGCATGAACATATAGTAATTCTTTGGTCTGTTATTTCATTATTTGACGATATCAGTAAAAGACAAGACAACAATGTTGAAATTAGTAGGTAATTCTAATAAAATCATTAAAGTATAGATCAAAGCCTTAATTATTTCATTTTTCCATGCGCAAAACTGCTCCACTTGAAATAGCGGCAAACAATAATTTTACAAAAAGATTTACCGAAAAGCATTCCAGTAGGGAAATAAACCATTGCTCGAATTAATAGAGTCAATAAAATGTAATAATCAAGAAAATGAGGCCACTTCCACAAAAGAAATGAAAACAGATGCGGATTTTGCTGTACGGTAAACTTTTCCCTGCTACCATTTCTGCAAGGAAGCATCGGAAATGTGAACGAAATAAGATAAACGTCTAGCGTTTTGTTTCCCCTCGCCAAACTCGACAAACAACCGGAGCAAAGAGGAATGATTTGTTGACTCCATTCTCTCCGTGCTTCTACACCGGTGGAACGAAACTAAAGAACTACGCAAACCGGAAATCAACTAACTTTTCGCTTTGCGTTTTGATTTTGGCTATTAATTTTGCTCGTGCACTTTGTTTTGCACTTAAAACGCTGACGAAACGGGAGCATGCAACAGTTTGCCTTGCATAAAACTATCGCACACGCATCAACGTAAGCAGCGTAAGTTTCTGCAATCGCAATAACGTTCAGCACAGCATCAACATCATCTAAATGAAGAACGAAAAGCAAGCAAAATGGACCCGTTACAAGGGAAAGTCATTAGGTGGCATAAACGAATGCACATGACTCACGTGCGACTTTTCCATTTTCATTTGAATGCTCATCGCATCGTCAATGGATAAGTATGATATGGGTTTGTATTGTGTAGCGGAACACCTTTATTACCCTCACTGCCAATTGCAGAAATTAATCCCAAACAATGGACCACACCGGGAAGCATTATGAGTGAAAGGCAAACATAACTGGGGATTTTATTTTTTAATTTACTTCGGGGAAAGTTATTCTTGTTTATTTTTATGAAATACTCCCACAAGTTGCTACATGCATTCTGACGTGCGAAGGAATTCGAGTCCTTTGTACTTTAATTTCATTTGCCAACGGTATGATGCACATGGCGCATACGCCTAAAGTTATGAACGTAAAATAACAGTGTAATAAATGTTTAAGAGCTGGTGCGTACATCAATTTTTCATTAATTATTCTGCTTTTTAAAAAAACAATACACACAATCACCAATTCAATCAAGATGTATAATGTTAACCACGATACATTGCTACAGCTAAAGTCTTGCAATAAAGTCAAATGACGCTGTAACAAACACGGTGTGCGCTTGTCACACAGGCCTGCTGGTTTCTGTCTCCGGCAAACCATTGTTCAAAATTTAACCATTTTCAGCCCACTTGTAGCTCCGGGCCAATAGGTAGCTCATCTCCGGTCCACATTATTTGCCTTCACGATCGAAAATTTGCCTTAACTCCGTCCTCCAAATTTATGTTAGTAAGCAATACAGCGAGCATCAGAAGAGTGAGAAAGACACTAGGTTTTTTAAAGAATAATTTGAACAATATTTTAATACGTAATTACTTCCTGTTATGTATAAGAAATTAAAATATGGTGATACAATAATATTATAATAAAAAAATATAATAATTATAACAAAGCAAAAGATTTTAATTTAAATTAAGAATTGTTTTACATTTTCCGCAATAAAAATAGCATCTATTCGATTTAATCTTACAAAAGCCCCGCTAGAACATCTGCACAGCTTAATTTCAATAGCTTTTTTACTTACTTTTTCGTTCGTCATCGTCAGAACAGTCTGTTTAATGTGTCTAACGATTTGCAACCATTCTGCCATTCGGACAACACGAATGCGTAGGCGAAATAATACCGATTGGACACTGTTCTCACACACGTACACTTTTGCTAACTGTATGTGGCCAACCCGTAACGGCCCTCGGAGAGCATAAGTAGGTGCAGGGAGGTCTAAACGATTGTAAAATGTTTCCTCCCTCCAGTCGTAAGATTTATTGAGTGTTTCCACAAACGCAAGCAACCGTTCTGTTGGATGACTCTTGCACCTTGAGGATGTTTAGTTTTGTTTGTACCTTTCCTTTTGCTTTAGCACGCTGATGGAAGAACTGTCCCTTCTTGCCGGAGGTGTTACAGCTGTCGGATTGTGTGGGTTTTGTGAAGTTATGGGTCGGCAGAGTAGAAATAACCATTAGCACAAATTTGGCAACAGTTTTAAATTAATTAATCACCCGATTGTAGACATCCTCGGAAGCGACGAGATCTATTTCACCTTGTTACTCATCCCATGCGTGGACCGGTATCGAAACACCCTGAAGCACAATTTCAATTTTACGCCACAATTTGCTCGACTGCTCAAACCATGAGGAAATTTCCTAACAAATTAAGAACGTGCGGTTGCGTTAACAGTATCCCGAGCTATTCTTCGAGAATGAATTGATCGGTTAAAGATTTGGCCGCGTACTTCGCACGTACACGCACACACATACACCCGGTAAATTGAATCATCACCGCTGTTGGTGGTCCGGGGGCTACTTCGGTCCTTAAATAACAGCAACCCCGCGTCCATTTATTTGCACTTAATTTGCCCCCAATCTCGTGGCTTGCTGGTTTACTCTCACCAAGGGGCATAAATCAGCGACCTTTCCCGGCGCACCATTTGAAGGGTTTCGCTGTAAAGGTTGAGCGCCGGTGCTGTGGACTCGGGACGTTATTCCAAGGATTTTGATTTTCTAATCCTAAAACGACAGTGCGGACGCTATCTTTTGGGGCATCGTTTTGCATAATTGAAATCGGTTCAAAATTGCATCCATTCGTGAGAATGACGCTGGTTGAATGGGGTGAAGCTAATTGGCAACAAATAACATTGTCGATCATTGTTTGTGGTTTTATGGATAAAAAAATCAAGCATATTTTTAATTAGCTTTATTCACCTTTTTACGATAATTTAATTAACACTAATCCTAAAAAAATACATTATTCTTAAACTAATGTTACACTGTATAGGCAAACTTGTTATAGTTTGGACAAAACAGTTACCTTTTTATAACAATTTCTTACGTTCATGTAGTTAAATTAATTTTCAAACTAGATTACTCCACACTGAACGCAAGGATTGCCTAAATTTGGGAGTTACAGGTTTAATTGCCTTATGCTAAAATTACCATAGCGTAATTTTCCCCCTGATTCTTCGGATTTAAGGGACGCTACTATGGGCCAAAGTCCTTTTTAATTATTTTGTTTACACTCATTCACAAATACACACAAGCACATTAGCTGCTGTTATTGTCTGTGCCGGATGTATTGTCGTCCTACCCGTGTGCTTCAATTCAAGCGGACCGAACAAATCGAGAACGAAGGTGAGCTCGAAAAAAGCTACTCTTAACTGCCTATGCACTGCACTGATGATACTTGGTTCCTGCAGGTTGGTTCTGTAGATGAGCTGATTTTGATTTCTGTACAGTTGATCTTTTTTTTACCGGAAATTAGGATTTTCTCTGTAATCTCTTTTGAATCAACCTAATGTGGCTACCGTGTGGCTAAGCTCTAAACTTGTCAATAATTTAGATACCATTTTCAACATTATCATCACTAGTTAAGTTTTATATAAAACTTTAAATTCAAAACGGGTAAGCTGAAACATTCAAACTACCGGGCTTTTTAAGGAATTTACTCTAAATTGTTCAGAATTGATATTAAAAATATTTTTAAATTTTTACCTCAAAACTCTTTCGCATGTATAGTTGTCTGCTTGCGCCTGTAGACAATTCTTTGTACAAAACACACACTTCAAGTATTTACTTTTGACAACTTTTCCATCGATTAACCTTCAATTCTTCGTCATGGATGAAATGAAGCCAGGTGTTGCTATGAATGAAGCCTACCTGTTGCTATTGCTTACGGGTTGCCCAAAAAAATCAAGCATGACATCAACCGGCGGCACATTCTACCACATCAAGGACGTTGGCCAAGGGTGTTCAGATATGGTGAACCGCTCATAGAAAAACGACAAAACCAGTCAAGTGATCAAACTGCACCAACACGTTATTGGCGCAATGGAACTTAGCGCGTGGTAATGCCCTTTTTTGGGTGCCGTCCCACGGTTACACCACTAAAAATAGGACACTTTTCTGCATAGCACATAAAAGCCGTACAAATATGTTCTTCAAACTTCAACACTGGTTGCAAGAGCTTCATTCAACATTTTGCCTACCGGTCGATTGTTATAAAATATTCTAAGAAGAGGAATGGGCTTTTACCATTGTCACTGCTGAAATGCTGTGTTCTCATTATTGAAACATGCGGGAAAATAATTGTACTCTTGTAACTTGTACTTGTAAGGTCATGTTCAAAAGTAAATTTAAACAATGATTGCATACTTTTAGGCGTTACAGACTAAAAATAAATCCTTTATGAATATTGCCACAGTGGTTAAAATAACGCACAAATTTTAAGAAAATTTAATACAAATCAATTATTTGTACGAAAAATCAATCAAACAATTGAAACAATACAAGTAACTTTGTTCACTGTCATTTGAAATTTTTATTGCCTGGCCGTTCCTATCCAATAAAAAACATCGTTTCCTTGTTCTTGTACCCATCACAGCATAGAATTCTTACCATAATCCTGAACTCTCGATGGTATTTTCAAAACTCTCACAAGCGGTTTGTTTTATTTTATATTTCCAAAAAAATTCACACAACTAACGTCGCATCAACTTCTACTAGCCAAAAATAACACACTTTACGCTGCGTATGGAATTAAACACTTCATTTTTTGTGCGACTGTGTGGCTTGCTTTCTTACCGTTTGACACCGGATCGGCCCTGAAAAATGACTACAAAACCCACACGGTGAAAGCGAAAGTTGGTAGAAAATTTAATTCGTCATCAACACCAAACGGAGGTTTGAAACGATCGATCATATGGCGGTAGTTGTTTGCACCGGATGGCCAAAGTTGATACAAATGCTAGAAAAATATTGTACCAACCACTCGTACGTGGAGTGGTTGTGCTTTCGTAGGCGAGACACACATATTTCTACTTTCACTTCACAGTGAGTGAATATGAAATAACCGAAACCCGACGGCCTAAAGCGTTTTACAGCGCAATGGGTGTGGGAACAATGAAAATAAACACAAGGACAACATAGCAAAACATTAGAAAACACAATATTGGGTAAACCTGTATGATGTTTTTCTTGGGTCCTTTTTTGAACAGATATGTCACAGTTCTTGCTAAGCTTATTGCTGTTAACAAACATAATAACTTCGGATCATCGACAAACGAATCGTCATCACACAGGGGATTGTCATTATCATAGCCCATAACTTCTTCAATATGAAAATTGAAGATAATTATTCTCAAACAATTCTTTTCCTAAGTCATGCACATACCTACATCATCACGAGCTTGTTATCTTTGTCCAGTAGATATGCTTCCGCTCATAAATCTTGCATGTTTAGGATTATTGCTCTGAGTCAATGTATTTCAATCCCGGTGTAAGTGTTGTCACAGGTTGGGCAACTTCGATATGTATGACATATGTAACACGTTAGCTTTCGACGGATTGAAGTTAGAAACACTTCTTCCGAAGCTGCCTTATGTGCATTAAACAAAGCTAACAAATTAATGAATTTAAGTCTGTAGAAACATATTAATTACCGTAATTATTAATAAGAGATCAGTTATTCAAGACTTCATTAGACGTATAATTTTGTAACCATTTCATTGCCGTTTTGCAATACCTTCTAAACGATAGTGCAAGGACCACTCGGTTAACGTTCAACCCTGTTTGCCTAAGCACTCGACTCATGGACTTAACACACGACTTTCGATGTCTTCTCTATCCACTTTGGGTGAGATTCGTACGTAAGGTCATACCGGTGTCTGCACCAAACGACCATAAATCATCGTTAGCATAGGTTTCATCTCATCCCGCCTTGTCCAAACAACGTTCCACCGTTTAATACCTGACCGTTAGCAACGTCTAATCATTCGTCGGCTCATTTCAATTCAACTGCAAGATGGTGAGAAAGGATTCCGAGCGCTGGAGCCGTGTGGGCTGTGGAATGTTACGGTAAACGTTTGCCTGCATCACGGTTCAACATGAAACCCGATGCATGTACGACACCGGCACAAATACGCGTTTGCAATAATAAAAGTGATTAAAAACCAAGTAAGAAACGACTGTTTGTGATGTATTAAAAAGGAAAACGTGTTTAATGTTTTTACAGCACACAATGCATGGTAGATCGGATCGGTAGCCATACCTTTGATTGCTTAATCTGCTCAGAAAGAAATTTAAAGCGAACACGTTGGTTGTTTTGCTATAAGAAAAGAGATAAGAGTTTACTATTTGTGACTTGTTTTGCACAAGCTTTGCTGTAAGGATCGTTTACAATCGTTACAATCGTGCAAACAATGTTGCAATCGTTTACATGATATAAAATAAATAGAAAAGATTATTTATCCTTATTACAAAATAATTGTTTAACAAAATAAACAGAAGCCTAAAGCACATTGAACAAGAATGAAGGGAATATTAAAATTTGCAGTAAATGTGGGGAAAATAAATAACATACTGGCAACCTTTTTGACACAATCTACCCATTATAGAAGATCGGAGTTCGGAACGAATGACGGAAGAGAGCGCCACGGTCGGTGGAGATAAAAAGCGTCGCATTTCGAGGATCGTAATAAGCAGTAATACATTTTCAATAATACACACTTCTCTCACCATAGTCGAAGTTGTTGAAAATTATAAGAAAAGAAATCCGACTAAATTCATGAAAACAAATCTACCTCCAAGCTCTGCATGACTAGCCACTTCCACCCCATATTGTCACACAATACACCGATTAGGTTCCGATTTCTAATCGCTCGAAAGCAATTTGTAAATGATTACAAATCCCACATAACAATCAAACATGCTCTTCATGTCAGAACGACTTTGTCACGTCAGCAACATTTTAATCGTTTTCCAACGCATCAATGGCAAACAATACATGAGCGGAATGTGCGGAATCAGCATTAATAGGAAGGAACGCCGTAATGCTAAATTATTGTACGCTAGTAGAAGAAGCTTAAGAAATTGCATCCATCGCTAATCAATCAATCACTCTATGAATGGATTTGATGGGAAGAAAAAGACTGGGAGCTATTGGAAAGCGAAGACAATGTAACATTCCTGACGGGCCAAAATGTTGATGAGTAAAAATGTTCCCGACGTTGTTTCCCTTCTATTAACAATTGATTCTAAATGGTAATGGGACCAAGGTAATGACATATGAAATGATAATAAAATTTCATAAAGGCATGCATATTTGAATGCACACAATGCATCGCTCATCATTACTATCCAAACTAACTCTAGGGAGTTGCCGTGTTAGGTCTAACAGTATCAATCTTTTAATATCCACCCTGTCGTACATTCACTTCACAAGAAATCCGTCTCCACACTCGTACTTCATCTACTAGCAAAAACACAAGTACTCATGCCTCACTTCACTCTAATATCAACGACTATCATAAATACCTGTGGCTTGTTGGCTAACTTGACCGAACGACGGACCCGTGCACGATGTCCAACTTTTCCTACCATCCCACCGCCACGGACGTTGTATGTCATGTTGAAGAAAGTGCTGTCGTACGTCGAGATCTTGTACAAGTTTGCTCAACAGTTCACCGTCCACCGTTACGGGCTTTGCCTTCGGGATACGCAACATACCGGGGTGCTCGTCTTACAGGGGTTTTTATCATGACACGGGTAACGGTCCCCAGCTTCCTTCCGGTTTTATATTTTACGAACTTCACTCCGCTTCAGCAAACGGAAATATGCGCTCAAAGATGAAGGACTGATGAATACTTCTGCAACAGATTACATTAGTCGCACCGTTTATTTAAAACAATAACATACTTTCAAAAAGTACACTTTTAAATACTCAAATACGCATTACTCAACCGAATACTTAAGGGTAAATGTTTCTCAGTGCTATTTAGTGCTCAATGTTCCAAAAACTTTTCAATCCGTTTGAAACAGAAAAACACAATTGTTTCACAGGAACTACCGAAAGACGATGATGTCGAAGATGGTAATACGACGGCACTATTACACGCTGACTAGAGTCATCAGTTCATACCGTATGTGATTGCACGCGAGTGTATCGTTTACGATATACCGGCAACACTCTAATCACAATTCGTTTCTATTCATTGTTACATCGGGATATCATTGTCGTTGATGTACACTTTTGCGATAAGCAAGCGGGTGCTACGGAGAAGAATAATGTTGATCCAAAAAAATATCCATCGATCCATCTTTCATTAAGTTGATGAATTAATTAATTAATAACACGTTTTTTTTACGCTTTTTTATATCTATCTCAATAATTTTACTACATTATTTTTAGTTCGTCGGTTTCCTAATGCTTAAATCAATTGGAATCATATTCTAAAGTACAATTCGGGACATTTCTTGGTCGATTTCTTAACTTTTTGATTAATGACAAAAATTTGAAAAAAAAAACATTCGCAACTTGCTGTGTGTTAGCTGATTAATTCTAAAAAATAAACCTACTCAAAGGAGACCACCAGTATTACATTGGGTAGCATTAGTTTTTCATGATTTTGATAACAGATGTTCATGGAGACGCATGGTTGCTTAGGCTGGAATCATGGAGACGCATGGTTGTTCTGATGGAGACGCATGGTATATCCAAGAGAGACAGTTTTATCCTATATAGAAGGATTACAGGACAATAACAAAATTAATTTCTTAAAATTTTAAATTCAAATGTAAACATAATATTTGTTATTTATAATGTATACCACGTAAATTGAAGTGCTTTAGTTAACGCATAATAGTTTCTTTTTAAATAAAAACATTGTATAACAAACTTCTAAGGGTATTTTTGGTACTTCAAACCATAAAGAATCTAGAACACAATGGCCTACTTCGAATTGTAAAAAAACGCACAGTGCAGTTAAATGATTCCCCCTCAAGATTATGCTTTTCCTCTACTCAACGACCCATAGTAGAAGGTTTGGACTGTATTTTGCCGTTTTTTCCCACGTCAGTAGCTCGTCAGTCGGCCTATTATAACAATTAGAATGAGCTTGAGGCGATTCAGTTCTCTTGCCAGCATCTTGCACGAAGGAAAGGCATTTTTTTGGATACAGCTTCTAACGAACAGTGAATAAGCTGCTAGGTAAAGTACGTCAGCGTGTGCTAAGATCATGTTTCTATTCAACATGAATGGGGGGACGATGACCGCAGTTATAAGTAATATGACTGCCATTATGCGTTTGCCAGCCACGCAATTCCCACCGGGTAAAGCATTTCGAGTACGGTGCAGAATGAAGATATTTTCGACGGGTTACACCTGGAACGGTACACGAAATGGTAAAGAACCGCCAAATCCATTCAAGAGCCCTTACTAGTTGTAGAAGGATGGCGCTCTTTCACTTTCACTTTCCCTAAAAGAAGCTTGACGATTTGTTTATGTGTTTGTTTGCCTTATTTTATAATACTTGTAAAAATATTTAAAAAATGGAGTCATTTCAATGTATGAAATAGAGCTAAATGCAAAGTATACAGCAAATAGTCACTGTGAATTCATTTTGACAAACAACAATAAATCAAATCCGTCGGTTATTTATGAAGAACTGAATGACGTTTAATTCTTTTCTATTATAGAGAATATGATGTAGATTAATGAAAATCCCTTCAAATTAAACTGCAGCTTAGCTGCAAATAGCTCCACCACGTTTCTAGTATACGCCCCTGAAAGTATGCAACTATCATAACTCTTTTGCTACTTGTTACGTTAGTAATTCCTCTATGACACACAACATTGGCCAAAATATGCTTTTATCCAAATCTGATCCATGTTTCGCCTGTATAGTGCGGTAAAGGGGGCATTGGAACATCTGCTGGAAAGATTGATTGATTCTACCCCGAGCAGCTGGTTAGCAGCACATTACTTTAAGGAAGCATAAAGGATGATAAAAGAAGAATAAAAATGGAGGATAATCTGAATGTTATCCTTAACCAAAACAAAATGAAAGAAAAAAAAACACTGACGTTTATCGCAACAGAGCGACTGCATTAGACGTGTCTCAATTTTCCCCAACACTCTGTAAGAAAAGTTAGTTGATTCCTGGAAGGTCATGCTAAAGTTCCCTTTGATCCATCGATAATGGTGCGTACACCAGCTTGGGGAGAGTATTTGTGTCGATAGATAATCAGTTGTGGTTCTCACTTAAACGCCCAATGATAGTGAAGAGGAAACGTTGCGGAAAAAAGGATTTGTTACCTTTTTGCTTAACTACACGTATGGGTTAGACATGCGGCACTAAATGTAAACATAGCTTTAATGTTGACTTTACTCAAGGGATCATCTGCTACATTGATACTTTTTTAAAACAGAACGACGTGTCCATCGATGGTTGATCCGCACGCCAAATCTTGCTCCGATCGTGTTGCGTAAATGTTGACACAACAAATTATAGCTTCCCGTCGATGTGGTCGATGCAATCAATCGGATAAAACAAATGTTTATCCACCATTAGACCGACACTCTCAGCCGGCATCTCTCTAGAGAGTGGTTAGAAAGCCCTTTTAACGGTTGAGTAAGGGCTTCTTTTGCCAGAGTTCCACTCTGCTCCTCTGCAAAGACACACGGCACCGGTTGGGAGTTTGGTGCGCTGGGTTGCTCGAGTTGCAAGTGGGCATGAAATTGCATTTTCACGTAAGGCGTACTTTCATGAGACAGTGCACGCATCGAAGCGGGAAACGCTACGAACACACGGTAATAGATTGAATGTGTCATATTTCTTACCAATGTCGCGACCGTTAACATGTCTTCAGCGAACTCCCTCTAGCGGGAAAATATATGGCTGGGGTTTTCTTTCTTTTTTACGAATAAATTTCCACCGAAAATTTGTCTCCCTAGTGACAATGCTTCTTCGGGCCCTCTCAGCCACGTTCACGGCTCATGTGGTTGATGGCGTTGCTTTGTCTACGATGGGTCACACAGTACCGAAAACTGCCCTATGGAGCGGTTCACCATGGTGCCATCTTATTTTCATCTTTTGCCGAAAGAAATAAACGATAATTTATGACCCCCAGAACAACTGTTGCACTGAATCTCTTTTTTTCGGTCGAATTTTCCATTCTCTCGGATGCATAATATGCGCATATGGCAAAGCGCGAAAAAGGATAGTATAAATTGAATTATGCAGCATTACTTTACAACTTTAAATGAT
This sequence comes from Anopheles marshallii, assembly GCF_943734725.1. Taxonomy (NCBI): domain Eukaryota; kingdom Metazoa; phylum Arthropoda; class Insecta; order Diptera; family Culicidae; genus Anopheles; species Anopheles marshallii. Next base: position 68,005,136 of record NC_071326.1, on the reverse strand, counting down.
ACAATTTTGGTCATGCTATGAAATAACGCTTTTAAATAGTTTCAAATTGTCTTGTGGCAAATGTGTTAAAAATAAGTCGATACGTAGAAAAAACATTACTTCATTCAAAAACATTACATTAGCGGTTTCCGTTGTTTACATACAACAGGTTAGCCCAAAAATATATACAACTTGAAGAATTGCGACAAGATTCATTATGTTGAGTTTGCTAAAGAAACACATCAAAACCACAAACTTCGTGAATATGCTGAAGATGTTACAATTACGTCGTAACATAATCGATTTCATTAAATTGTCAGCAAAGCAACGCCCACCTGCTTCGTAATTAAAAAGTGTGAAAGTGTTTAGTGATTAGAGCACGATTTAGCATCGATCCGATGTTAATCACTAGTACTCATTATTCTAACACTTTCAAAGTTCAAAGAAGTTCATAAAAGAGTTGTGTTTTTTTTTTAATAGCTTTAATGAATAGAAACCCAAACTCATAAGTATATAAGAGGAATGTACTGCTCATGGATAGAAAAATAAACATTTGAAACATAATCATTCCCAACAAAATGAAATGTTAACTAGAATGTAAGTTGTTTTTAATTAACACTTTGAATAAAAAAAAAAGCTCATACTCAATAATCAGTTATTGCAATAAATGAACACAGTTTGCTTTTAGTTGCCAAATTTTTAAATTAATACTCTTTTTTTCTGAAAAAGAAAATTTCAACTCAATCTCCATAAATCTCATAACATGCCTCTTCTGTTTGCCCCTCCAGAGAAAAACTTGTGTTACGGCGCCTAAATGTATGCAATGCGCTAGCCTTTTGCATCCGGTTACCGCAAGGCGAATAATTTAAACATAAAAAAGAAGTGAATCGCCCTAGTGCTACAATTTTGAAACTTTTTTTGCTATGTCGGTTAGAACCATCATACCAAACAGATGCATGCTCCCCTTTATTGGCTTGTCAAATGCAGTGGCCAAACATTAACTAACCACCACACCCGTGTTGTTTACCGGCAACCTCAATCAAACTCATCACATTGCGAGTTTCGTGCAACGTAATTACGATGTAAGCACTACGTTGTGGAACCGGTACCGATAAAACGATTAACCTTCTGCACTGGTTCGGCACGCTGCAGCACCACACGGTCGATGTGCAGGGAGCCAAAATCATGCACAGAAGCTTTGAACAAAAACCTTTGGTCAGCACAAAATTACCACCGACCAAGCAACGAACACTGTGGCCGCACGATGCATGCCACAGGTTGCACCCAGCCACCGAAACGCCTGCCCTAATAACTTTTTTTCCAAACAGTTGCTCCATTGCTTATCATCTCCAGGAATGGAATGATGGTGCCTTGTCAGTGTTACGAAACACTCACGGTACAGATGCTTGGTAGATTCGCCCGATACTATCGATACCCACGCTGCAGTTTGTGAGCGAAACCTTGCAATGATAAATACACCGTACCGGTACGCTGCGGTGAGAAAAAGTCCGGCACAAAACTTTCTGCTGGACGCTCAATTTTGCTGCTGCGAAATCAATTACTGCAAAACCGACAAACTTTTCACCGACCGGGGCAGTGTGTTATTTCGTGCCAAAAAAACGCAAACTGGGCCGTGGTTTCGAAGCAAAGCGTATCAAATGGAGAACATTATATTTCCAACTGCTCGGCATGGGGACTTTTTCTGTGCTATCGAAAAATAACACTTTCACCACAGTTTCGTATGATTAGTAAATCTTTGATAGGATATCTTCCTTGGGCAGACGGAATTTTTGAAACCAAACACGCTTGGGAAGGAAAATGTTTCTGTGTGTCAACGTAGTCTTCAATCAATAAACTTTGGTTTTGGTAAGCAGCTTGATGACGCACAACTGACGATGGGTTCGAGAACCGAGGCACACATGTAAGCGATATTTTAGAAGTTTTGGCAAACAAGTCTGTGAACGGTTCCGCAAGGGTTTCACGTCGTACCTTTGAAAACGGAAGCTGCCACAAACGGAGACAATATAATTATCTGCGAAGAACACTACGCTTTTCAGAGGAAATATACAAAACGTTTTTATATTATTCATATAAAATTAATATCCCTTAAAAATTGTAACAGCTAAGTCACTGTAATGCAACTATGAATTCATCAAAAATCGCAACCTCACCAATGGAACGAATGGCGAATTCGTATCGGATGCATATCAATGCTAATATGCATTCAAGCAGTGCTGAAAAACGGTTCCTTCACATCTCAGTGTGCTCTATTGAGCACGCATTACCTTCTCTCAATCCTCGTCATCCGGATCGAATAGTGAACAGCCATTCAATGGGTATTATTCGTCATTTACGATGAAGTGCAATAGAAAATAAATAGATCGCATAAAAGCAACAGAATGGAGCAGAAAGATGGAGCAAAAGATGATGATATCCATTGCGTTTTTGCAAAACTTTATATTCAGTGAAATAGAATCGTCAACTTTAACAAGTTTATGTAAGTTTTTTCGCTTTTTATTGGGAACACCTTTATTATGAGTGATTCAAAGTATTGCCGTAACGTAACGTGTTGATTGTTGTTCTGATCATTTTACATCTTAGATCACTTGTAACCCCAAATTTTCTCTTTGAAGTCCTGCGACTTACATAATCTTAACCTATTCAACTAACTTAACTAATATCTTCCTGTATACTAAAGATTTGTACCTATGTTTGCTCATATGTTTCTCCTATTCTATCATATTAAAAAAATGGAAACATCAATTGTTACTTACTTACTTACTTACTTACTTACTTACTTATTTACTTACTTACATACTTACTTACTTACTTACTTACTTACTTACTTACATACTTACTTACTTACTTACTTACTTACTTACTTACTTACTTACTTACTTACTTACTTACTTACTTACTTACTTACTTACTTACTTACTTACTTACTTACTTACTTACTTACTTACTTACTTACTTACTTACTTACTTACTTACTTACTTACTTACTTACTTACTTACTTACTTACTTACTTACTTACTTACTTACAAACGAGAATAACATAATTCCTAGTTCTCAATTTGGTTTTCAACCTGGACTCTCCACAACACATCAACTAAACAGACTTAAAAATGACATAATTTCCAACAGAAATTTGAAAAAGTCCACAGGATTAGTATTATTAGATTCAGAAATAGTTTTTGACACTATCTGGCATAACGCTCTGATTTATAAATTAATTAAATTAAAATTTCCCAAATATAATGTCAAAGATAGACAATAATACAAAATGGCTGAACCTAGACCTCTTGAGGTTGTTGTGCTGATTAAAAGGACGAGGCAAACAATAATATCATGCAAAATGGAAAAAACATGCAAAACCTGAAGATATATCGATAGCAAAAAAGAAAACATTTAAGAATTCCAAACTTCAGAGTAGAACCTATCAGAAGCTCCTTCGGTAGTAAAGCACAGTTGCAATTGCTAGGCCCCCTTTTTAAACGAGAACCACCAAAAATTGTTTCAACAACCGTTTAGCGTCAAATTGTGTGTATACCGATTTAAAACAATACCCTTAAACGACAGGCTAGTTACTGTGATGGTGGCAATGATTGGGTGATTGAAAATTGATGGCCGCAAGCGTGTTCCTTCTCCCTTCATCACGTGCATATGAAAGAAGCCCGTAGCATCGAACCGTGGCAATAAATATTTATTGATAAATTAAATTTATTGCTTCAATGTTCACGGGGCCTCTGCTGAGAGGCTGGCGAACACACACAAACACTAGACCCGAGCGGACGGTAGTTACCTTTTTTGTGCGGGTAAAAGCCAACAACGATTGAGGAATTGAAACACAACCACCGCTTACGCATCTAAACAACTTCAGCAGTACAACGATGGTATGATAAAGCACTACACACGAGTAGAAAGCGTGTGAAACCATGAATACAGATTGATTGTTTGTGATGTCATCTTTACATCGCTGTTGTGTTGGTACACTGTTGGAATAGGCAAAGGCAACACTGTCACGTGTTGAATCGAGAAAAATATTCAATCAACAAAGTGATATTTGCTTACTTTGCATTTTCTATTTATATGTAATGGCATAATTTTCCTCTTATTTACTATAACTGTTATTGAATTAGTAATTGGTCTTGCCTTCTACTTCTCCAACTAGCAAAATAGAAGAGTTTTCGAGAGAAGACTAACAGATCCTAAAACAGGTTTGTTGTAAGTGTATGTGCAATCGACTCATCAACATGACTGGCTCAGTCAGGATGAATGGTGGCTACCTACAATTATGGCACACTGTAAAATATAACTTCGAAAACAACATGCTAATAAAACATTTCAAATTCAGTTTACATCAAAAATTGGTGAAAATACAGTTAAATAAGTCAAATTCTTTTCATTTCATCGAAACAGATGATGAAACTGTCAATCTACAAACTGCTACTGTTTGTGGTCCTCACAACGGTGATGCTCTGCTGCCAAACGTCTGAGGCAGGACCCGCCCGTCAGCTTGCCAGCCTGGCAGCAAGAGCCTCCAAGATTCCACGATCGATACGGGCCCCATTCCGGAATTCGGAAATGATGACGGCGCGTGGTTTCGGCAAACGTCGGGCACCGATCGGTGTGAACTACGGTAGTGGCCGGGCGGCACATCACACCCTGTCACCCGGAGACGGCGAGACAGTGACCTGGGCCGAGGAAAAACATGACATTGGCAAGCTGATGGAAGATTTGGCGAGCCTCGATCAGAACGAGCCACAGCAGCAACAGCAGACGCAGCAATTGATTGTAGGCGAGCAAGAAAGCAGGTTGGTAGCTTCAGCATGCAGTGTACGCATGCCAATTCCAAACAATCACGTGCGATAACCCCTTTACACACTTGCAGCTTCCCGTTGGAGTGGTTTGCAAACGAGATGTCAACCAATCCGGCATTGGCCAAATCGATCCTGCAACGCTTCGTCGACACTAACCGCGATGGACTGCTCGAAACGAACGAGCTGATGCCCGGTGCTGCGGCAAACGGTAACGATATTGCTGAGCTGTTCTAAGGCAACCCAAACGTCACCAAAAGTCATCGTACAAGGCTGTCCTCCTGTTAGTGGCTTAGTTGTATTGTTGGAGAGTTGGGACACGATGGGCAACACGCGGCCTGCACGCACTTTAATCCGTTCTAGACACACGTACATAAACTTCCCGATGATACACCTTTCCCCGCTGGTTCGCCCACCGATTCAGGCTCGAAACGCACAGAAGAAACATCATTCAACATACGCTCCTTACTGTCATCTTAACCACGGACCCCACGATTCCCTCTGGCACTGTCGATGTCCTCTGGGCAACATACTTGCTTGATTCTGTATCCGAAGTGGAAATATGGGAGAAAACGGCATTTCTTTTAGTAACGTTGAGGACGATCGTTCCGATGTTTAATTCACCATTGCAGCATCTCTTGCAATTGTACGCACTTCAACGGGCAGCTCAAGCTAGTACATACCTTTCACACAGCTCCAGAAACTGTTTGGAGAAAAAAACGCCCTAAAACGCATCCAATAAAGGCTGGGTATTGGGTATGCATTTTTGGGCGTTTCGAGGTGTGTCTTTCACTAAATCCCGTTTCCCGTTCGGTTTTGTTTGTACAAAAAGTTTATCCTGAAAATGGACGTTAAGTTTAGCGCGGCATCGTTCCGTGCAAAGAATTCTCGGTATTGTTTACAATTATACACGATTGTCAAACATTCGCCTACTGTTTGTAGCATAGTAGATATAACGATGCAACAACAAAAACAGAATATTTAAGTAAATAAGCAAAAGCGAATGTAAACATACAGCATAAGTGGCTATGCAAACGGTTTGGGTAAATTGTGCTATAACAAAAAAACATCCAAAAATTCAGAAACAGTCAACATAATTTCCAAACAGCAACAATGTAACAAGGCAAAATGGAAAACACATTGTGAAATATGAGTAAAAACACATTAGTATTGATATGAATAAAAATAGTAACAAAAGCAACCAAACAACAGAAATCAAAACAATAACAAACAACTTGACCCACAGATATCAGAAATGCATCAAAAACACATACACTCACACAGTTGTAAAATACGAGACAAATATATAGGTTGAGCAGCAACAAGCAAATGACGATGTATTTTTCTTTGTTGTTTCACCAATACTATCTACTTGCACCACCGTGGAGGAGAGGTGGCGCTGTTAATTAAGTTTCACGTTTCCAGTTACTAATTAATAATGCTTTCTAGTTGTGTTGTAAGAGTTGTTCAAGTAAAACAAAAAAATAAAGCTCGTTATAAGATGGGAAAAAGTCGAACAAAGCTGCGTACCTCACTGTTACCTTTCTTGAAGTAACAAACTGGCAGAGTGCAAAGGATACGGAGGTAAGAAGGATGTTACAGTATTGTGTAAAAAACAGATTCTACGACTTCATTACAAAGTTTTGCCTACCGTTTTATAAACCAAATGATAATTAAATTCACTGAGAATTAAACTCAACCATAGCAACTACACGCCGCTAGCGCTAAAAAACTTGATAGAGTTGATTTGGCTTCTCTCAGGCAGCAACAAAGAAATGAGCTACAACAAGTCGTCATAGAATGGATACTAGATATGCTAGATATCAATATCCTGCAGAGCGAACATTTTCTAATATTTATAGCAGCTACGCTTTCTTTATAGCCATTTTGTTTGTTGTATTAGTCATTACAGTTTTTTTTCGAACTTTCCATTTTTTTAACTTTTCTCTACTACTCTACTCTAATCTATATTTGCGTTTTTGTAAGGTTCATTCTGGCTATATTTTTTCCATTTCTTTTGATTACAAAGGTTACATTGTTATTTGTAACCCGGTGAAAAAAGCATAACACGTATGATCCCAAGCCCCCCCCCCCCCCCATTACTCCATCACAATTTGGGTCTACCCCACCTTCTGTCCATGTGGACGACCTTAAAGAACTTTACGGGTTGGGTCGTCCGGTGTCATTCTCATGAAATGACCAGTCTGGTGAGCCGCTGTACGACAATGAGTTCGCCGTACAGCTCATAGAGCCCCTCATTCTTGTGGCTGCTCCATTGTCCTTCCACACATACGGTAACAAAAACTGATCGTTTTCCTTTAGAACGCAGCTAAGAGGGTTTCGTCAGTTTTGGATAGAGTTTATGTCCATGTTTCCATCGATAGAGTTTATGTCCATCGCGACAGGTATTTTAAGTGGAGAAGTTTCCTCAGACTGTATAAAGACTGGTTGACAGCCAGCACTCTAGCGCCTGGCTTTGATATCAGGGACGCTGGTGGTGCCACCATCAACTTGGTGTTCACCACGTTAATCTCCATCCCGAGGATTTCTGCGAGGATACTATTATCTTCCATTGCATAATGCGAATGAATTGCTGGATGTCCTGTTATGGTGGATGTGCTCGTTCAGTAGTCTCCTTAGCCATTAGAGATTTTAACCGCCACCGAGTCATTAAAGCTTTATGCTTAAATTTTAAGGTTATGATACCTGATACCACACCTAGCATAGTCATCCTAGAAATCAGTTAATACCCTTTGAAGTCTATGTAGTGCTAAGGATTGTAATAGAACCAAGAGACCAAGAGAATCAACCACGAAACTTGATTTCTGCGTTTTTCTCATGATACTCAAAATTCACATGTCGTTTGACCTTGTAAATATTGATCATCAGAAATGATCACAAAAACTATAGAAACAGACCAGTGGACGAATGCTTCATGGACGTTCTTTATCCTCATCACCAGTCAGCATCATATGGCGCGCTACAGGTGTGTCATCATGTTTACCCAGACCTTCTAGAAGCTACTCGGTTCGCCCTTGTGGAAGTTTGTTTTTGTTCTCCAGTTCCACCAGACAGTACGCTTCCAACAGCTTCATGCTGTTTGATAACACGAACGGGCACAATGATTTTACTATCATCAGTCACTGCCCAGTCCTCGTTGTACTTCCGGCATCGAATAGCTCTCATTGCGATAGCTATCACACCGGTCACGAGAACACATTTGGTCCGGATACAACGGTTTCCTCTTTTGGCTGCAGCGCGTAATCTTTACCATCACTGGGCAACGGTCCAGTCGAACAGCACTATTCAGTTAGTCATACACGATCGTATCGCGATGAAGATGCACATCGCCGGCAATGGAATTTCAATGTTTTTTTATGGACAGCCTTCCGAGTCAACGCTGCGTTCTGTTTACCACCCACGGTCAACCATGGTCAACCAACATTCACCAACGGTGGCTTTGATAAAGGAACATCTGTTAGCAGGTGATTCACACCCATGCCGTACACCAACAGCGCAGGATAATGACGGCAGGCGTTGTGGGAATAACCGTGAATAACACTCAAGGCCTTCCCGGTATACTATAAAACAGAGCACAGTCGGGTGTGCGGCACCATTCACGGGTTTCTCGGCGCTCAAAAGGTGTTGCACTTTTTAACAGACGGAACACATTAACAACTATACAGAGAGTGGCCAACGCTTTCAACAATGAACGGTAAGTACACCTTGTCGTGGCTTCAGTGCAGTGTTCCACTCACATAACGCTTGCTGTTGTAGTGTTTCAGCCATTGCTGGCGATAGTACTGTGCTGCGTGGCGCTTGCCAACGGCGAGACGGGAAACAAGTTTAGCTACGAGGATGGCATCCTGGACGTGCGTTGCCCGCAGCACGATAATGCGATGAATCCCGTCCTGCTGGCGATCCCGAACGATTGTTCCAAGTTCCAGAAATGCTTCAATGGACGTGCCTTCACGATCAGCTGTCCGCCGGGTCAAGAGTTTGGGCTGCAACTGCAACGCTGCGACTATCCCGTATTTGCGCGCTGCCAGCAAGGCTATGTGCAACCGCAACCGGCCGGATTCAGTTACGATCTCGGCCAGGTTGATACGCGCTGTCCCCGGTTTGACGATCCGTTCAAGCCGACTCATCTTGCTCACCCTTCCGACTGCAAGCGATTCTTCAAGTGTTTCGACGGTCGAGCGTTTGAGCTCGAGTGCCCGAGAGGCCAGGAATGGGGCGTGAAGCTAAACCGCTGTGATTTTCCGTCTATGGCACGCTGCGCGATCGAGCGTGTCGATAAACCGTCCCAAGTCGTGGCAGACCCAAAGGAAGTCGTCGCAGAGACGGACCCCAAGGAGGCAGCTGTTGCAGGTAGTGGGAAGGCCAAGGAAGAGGCTGTAGAGTACGTCAAACCAGCAAAGGCTGCATTTAGCTACAATGCCGGTGTGAATGATGTGCGCTGCCCCAAGTTCGATGACCCGTTCCGTCCAATCCATCTTGCGCATCCAACTGATTGCCGCAAGTTCATGAAGTGTTTCGATGGTCGCGCGTACACCATCGACTGTCCGATCGGGCAAGAGTTCGGCATCCGTATCAACCGTTGCGATTATCCCCAGTTCGCACAATGTTCTTTACAAAAGGATCGCAAAAGCCTACGCAAGGCAGCTGCGCCACAGAACGATGAATACTACTACGATGACTATTATGACGATGAGAGAATACCGCTCGATTCGACCGAATGGACACCGGAGCAGCGCGAAATGATCGAGGGCATCAAGGATGGGCGCTGCCCACCGACCGACGATCCGGCAGATCCGATTCATTTCATTCACCCGAAGGATTGTGGCAAGTTCTACAAGTGCTATGACGGGCGCGCCTATCTGATCCTGTGCCCGGCCGGGCAGCACTGGAGCGTACGGTACGATCGGTGCGACTACCCGAAGGTGGCAAAATGTACCATTCGTGGTAACTAAGATGGCTATGACTTCGGTCTGGCGCAGGAAGCGCTAGGGTTAAGGAAGTATTTATTTGTTCAATAGACACATACGTTTAAAAAAATAAATGGTACCATGAAGTGAGCAAAGGTGTTCATGTAAATGAAACAAAAGAAAATCCTATCCGATCCTGGCCTATCACTATTGAGCGCTATTGCTTTTGACATATGTTCTATACCAGGGGTCTCCAAACAACGGCCTGCGGGGCCCTCCAGAGCCTCCAGGGCGGCCCGCGACGCTTTAGCTAATGTTACCATTTTAACAAAAATGTCTAATTTAGGTAAGTAGTAATATTTTTAAACTGTTCAAATATTAATATTAATATTATATACTAAAAATATTGATATAATGAATGAATAATGAATAAATATATAATATACAAATATTAATTACTGAAACACAAAACACTCAACTGAATCGCAAAAGCTGGATATGGAGTCACGTGCACAATTACTTCTTCTTCTTTTTACAACACCCTCAAGAGGTCTGGGCCTGCCCATTTCTGGCTTTCTGTGACTTTATTTACCCGTAGCTGGAAAGTCAGTCCCTGGGTACGGGAAAATTTTCAATTTTAATACTTCGGGGGCACAATTTAGGAAATTTCAAATTCGACCGTACCTGTTTACGTACCTGCCAGATTCAAGAGTTGAGAGAACCAAGGAATGTGCAAAACATCGATTAAAAATTATGTTTAATAATGATAAATACTTGTGATTAATTTCCAACTTTATTTTGTAGTTCAACTCTGGAATCAGCTTGTACCTAAATAGGTGTGCACTAAATTGTGCACGCTATTCCATTTCCAGTTTTAGCAATTCAGTACAGTTTGTTGTTTTTGACTATCTATTTTCGTGTCTATTTTATTTGTTTGAGCGATCCGGTAAGTTGGATTCGCCATATCCGATCTAATGTAAAACCCTGTAATGTGTAAGTGGTCCCCACGCTATCATAGTTTCAATCAATGCGGCCCGCGGGCTGAAAAGTTTGAAGACCCCTGTTCTATACAGTTGAGCTGAACTCGGTGCTATAGTAAGATCTAATGGTACTATAGTAAGATAAAAGAATTCATCGCAGGCTATGGATATTTAAAAGATGTTATTCATCTACCACTTCTCAGATATTATCGCAACTCTGCCACCATACCGCAGGCTATGGAGCCTGACAGCAGGAACTTCGGTAGTAGATCTTCGAAGTGTACTGCAAAGGTAGTGTACGCAACGAATTCTACGCGGGTGGAATGCTCTCGATAATGCCTTCATAGTTTATCCGACCCTCAGCCGAAGGCAGCTCCTTGTGAAGAATCTTTTGATTCGTAGACTTCCTTATACCTGCGCTAGGCTGCAGTGATCCACAATTTGGGCAAACCATGATCCTTCTGCATTAAACGGTTCAGGCGGCTTGTTGAGTTAGAGACGAACGAAGTTCGTCGCCGTCTTACCCAGTGGTGATGCGCGAAATAGCTACTGGAGCTACTGTTCCTGCCCGTAGTGTTATACACCTAATATATTATACTATCAGAACTCAGTACACAGAAGGCATATTACTGATCTCCATACCCGAGAGAATGATCCGGTACAGAGCCTATGCTACTTAGACCACAATAACGTATGCCATTGATTATTATACGATACCACGTAACTCGAGTACCTCGAGGGAGCCGAGATGAGATATATCGATCTCTCGACCGGATCACCAACACAACGAGACAATCCCTCGAGTGTAATGCTAAAAGTTTTGCAGATGATATTATTCGACTACCAACAAAGAGACTTTAATCTGCTACATCATGTGCATGCTCTATTCAGCTACTGTTTTATTATGCTCTGTAGGTAAAATGGATCTAATGGCTTCCATTCGCATTAAACGGAAACAATCGATTTATTACACTTTGTTGATCAAACCGAGCATCTAGCACGGGCTGGATAGTCACACCGATTGCTCTTAGCGTCAAACTCCAGCCCCGGCGGGCAGCTCATCTCATATGCGATTCCGTTGAAGCACTTCTGGAACTTGACGCAACTGGTTGCGCTCGGGAAGTGCACAGGCTTGGCCGGATCGTCATCGCGCGGGCATCGTGTGTCAAAACGCGTAATGGGTTTTTCGTACTTAACCACGACTTCCTCATCATCGTCATCGTTAGCTCCATAGTACGTCTCCGGTCTACGGTTGTACAAAGGTTCGCTCACCGGTGGACGTATTTGAGGTTTTGGTTTTGGTTTTGGCATAACTGGAGCCTGCTGTGGTCTGTACTGGGTTTCCCAGGTCGTCGGTGGCACACGGTTCGGCTGGTACTTCGGCTCTTCCGGTACTTGCTCCATCGGACGGTTTGGACGCTGTTCAGGTCTGAGCGGTTGCGATGGTTTACGAATTTCCTGTTGCTGGGAAGTACGGTCTACGGGTTTAAGTGTCTCGACGATAGGTTCGGGACCATATGAACCCTGCAGGGATGGCATTAGATTGGCGGACATACTATTTCCCACACGCATTTCTGGCCCAACTTGTTGTACAGAAGCTTGAAGTCCTTCCGTCGGATTCTGCTGATACGGGTACCATGGTTCCTGCGACCGGTACGGATAGTAGCCCAAGTTACTCAGAGGAGCTTGGCCAAACTGATTCTCTGGTTGATTGGTTGGTTTCCGCACTTTGTTAGGTAGCTCTACTGGCTTAGATGGCTGTTGTACAGGTTGTTTATTAGCCGACATTTGCAACTGATACTCTGGGTCGATAAAAGATGGTAAAAATTGCTGCCCATAGTATGACCCTTGATACTCTGGCTCTACAAAAGACGGATTGTGCTGATACAATTCAGGACGCGGTGGGTAAGGATTGTAGCCTTGTTGTATCTCTTGAGGACGCGGTGGAGAAGAGTTTAGCTGCACATTTTCAGGATTTGATGGGAATGGTTCCACATTTGGCTGGTTGGGCATAAAGGTTCCTGGCTTGGGTTGGTTAGTCGGCATCAGGATTTCAGGTTCAGGTTTAGGTTGATATGGTTGGTACTTTTCTTGCGTTTGGAACTGCGATTGATAATTGTTTAGTTGAGGAGTTTCGGGCTTAGCTTCAGCGTCTGGTTTAGGTTGATACAAATCCGTCCAATATGGTTGGTACATTTCTTGCGTTTGGAACTGCGATTGATAATTGTTTAGTTGAGGAGTTTCGGGTTTAGCTTCAGCGTCTGGTTTAGGTTGATACAAATCCGTCCAATATGGTTGGTACTTTTCTTGCGTTTGGAACTGTGGTTGATAATTGTTTAGCTGTGTGTTTTCGGGCTTAACCTCAACTTCAGGTTTAGGTTGATCCAAATCCGTCCTGTATGGTTGGTACTTTTCTTGCGCTTGGACCTGTGATTGATAACTGTTTAGTGGAGGGGTTTCGGGCTTAGCTTCAGCGTCCGGTTTAGGTTGATAGGAATCCGTCCTATAGGGTTGGTAATTTTCTTGCGTTTGGAACTGTGTTTGATAATTGTTCGGCTGAACATTTTCGGGCTTAGGCTCCCAATTCCATCCTTGTTGAGCATATGCCTCGTAGCGATCGGGCTCAGGTTGTGCTTGGGGTACGGATGGTTCCAGCGAAACGAAAGGTTTTTGATACTCGACCTGCTGCTGCTGCTGCTGCTGCTGCTGTTGGTTCATCCAAGCAGGTTGTGCCTGTCCGTTGGTCATACTTTGTGCTTGATTTTTCGTTTGGTACTCATACGCCGTATCTGGCAGATTCCATCCGTCGTACCCTTGATTCGGCACGAAGTTCTCCAACGGAGGACGTTCTTCACGAACTAATTGAGCAGCATTCGGAGATTCCAGTGGCCACTGCTGATTTTCCATCCATTCCTGATTCGTTGGTCCGGAGCGTTGCGGATAGTATGGTTCCGGTACTATCCAGGGCTGTTCATTTCCAGCTTGAAATTGACCGAGACGTGATTCTTCGTTTCCGTACGATAGAGACTGCTGTCTGCCTTTATCTGCTACCCAAAGTGGACGCTCAAGGTACGTGGCTTCAAGGACGGTGACGAGATACAGTATCACCGCGAGGGTGATAGGTGTTGCTACGTTCATAGTGACACCTAAAAATCAAATTGCACACACAAGAAAAACGAAGGACAATTTTAAAACCTTTCACTCCACAACCGTCAGTGGTACATTCCTTTACCTTTCATGTTACGTAATGCGGTCGTTAGCACTGCAACTTTTGTTACATTCGAAGGGAAATCGTTTACATTTTATAACCTCGCCGAAGACCTCACATGACCCAACGATAGCAGTGTGGGCAGAACTTAGGTTATCTTATCACGGTGCGCACATCGCGGTTAGTGCGGTTATACGCAAATTTTGAAAATTTTCCCAGAATTGAACTCAAAAAACACCGGGTTTTAATGGATATTTCAGGTCATGGGTAATGCAAAATTTTTGTATACGATTGTTCGACACCGCATTGCGCTTATCGGCCGTATCGCGTGCAAAAGTAGCCCGAAATTAGATACTGGACACACTCTGCTACCGGAACTTGCGGAATAGCACGTTCAAGGTCCACATTTGCTCTTGATCGTATGCACGATAGTGTTAATGATTCTACCACTGAAGAGAGTCGAATGAGGCAGTCGATCGTCAGTTGTGTGTGTGTATGTTATATGGTTCTAGTATTATAAAAGAATTTGCTGAAAGTGTCGAACGGAGGGAAGAAAAATATTATGTGTGTTTTGTTACGTAAAGCTTTAATTTCTTCAGAACAATGTAAATTGTTATAGAAAATCATTCTACTCCTCGACATGTGGGCAATAAATGCCGATATTAATACTTTTTGTTTTAAATGAACTGTTTAAAAGTGTTACAATCTTAGGCGACTCAGCATCCAACAGCCCCACTGCAATAAACGAACAGATATGTCCAAAAGAACGGCTAAATATTATTACATCGACATGGGCTGATTTAATGCCACGAAAGTAATTTCGTGAGCATATTTCGTTGAATGTATAAAATAATCGAAATGAAGTAATCATAGGGTCGTACATAATGGCCCGCGATAAAGAACCGACGACAGGTGCGCGGTACAGCAAAATACATTCTAACTAATAAGGTTCGCCAACCAAGAGAAATGTAAAACACCCTGTCTAAAATCGTATAAATAGGCAAGAAGCTCACCTTACCCAACATCGTATTCCGCTAGTACCACCGCCAGTCAGTACACGGCAACTTCCTAGACGAATTTAAAATGAAAGGTAACGTGTCAGTATAACAGCTATACCAGTGTCACATAGTCGGAAGATTCTTACAATTCGTTCTTATACGTTCTATACTTCTCAGCCATCATCGCTTTGTGCATCATTGCTGGAGTTTCGGCCCAGTACGACTACAACAGCCGCTATGAAATTGGAGTTCCGCAAAACTACTACGCCAACCAGCAGTACAATGGTCAGTACACCAATGGTCAGTACAACAATGGTCAGTACAACTACGATCAGTACAACAATGGCCAGTACAACAATGGACAGACTGGACCGACTAAGGCAATCCCTGATTCTCGCTGCCCACGTACCGATGATCCGATGCGCCCGGTCCATCTGCCATATGTCGGCCACTGCAACAAGTTCCTGAAGTGTACCGGAGGCATGGGATTCGTCATGGACTGCCCGGCCGGACTGGACTTCAGTGCACGCATGAACCGTTGCGACTACCCAGCAGTTGCTCAGTGCCGCAACTAATTTACCCGGTACGATCAGAATGGAGGAGCCAGCCACTTTCGATCGAAGAAATGGAGAACACGACACAGAAAAACCTAAACGAACGATTTGAAATGCATCAAGGGCCATAGAGACCAACATTTGGTATTAGTAAATTTTTCAACAAATAAAACACCTTCATAATGCCAATCTTATTTTGTGCCTTTTATCACAGTGTCTGTAAAGACATTGTTTAATTATGTCATCATAAATTAGCTCGCTAACATAAAATATACTAATACTGTGCACAGGGTACTAGCTCGTCGCCACTAGCCAGAATCGAGATACACTTCGTGTCGTCAGGGCTCTCATCTACAGAAACATCTGCAATGTTCTATGAATTCTAGACAAGGGAAAGTTCACTAGGCGGAAGCCTGATTCTGGTCATCGAAACTGTTTAAGGGACCTTAAACTCCGTAAAACTGTAGAATGTCGAATGAAAAGCGGAAGGCTTCCACCTCCATCATTATCCTGGACAACTTATTCTCAATGTACTGGTTACATGGTATACAAATTAAGTAAGCGCCTGAATCAAAGCTTTATACATAAATACCACAATATATTGCTATCTAGATATTTTTTGGAGTAAAATATGTCTGCTCCTTGTCATACTTCTTGCCATGTGGCTTGGTTCTTCAACAAAATTGATTGATGAATTAAATTAGATGCAGATGGATTTCCATTTTGATCTAATATTTCTAGGCACCGACGGAGGGGATTGGTCCGGATGGGATTTTGGTCCGGTCCGTTTGTGTGCAGACCGGCGCCGCTATCATCATGCCACCGGGCCTGAGGCAACTACTCCACTTAAAAGACCTGTCGTGACGGTCGAAGCTGAAACCATACAACATTTTTAGCACTCCGGGGCTCACATACGCCTTTGGCACGTGGACGTTGGAACAGCAAGTTGCTCAAAATAATTTTTAGTCTTGTATGCGTGGAAAGACAGTGATAGAGAATAACTATCATACAGCGGCCTAGACTCGCCAGCGAAGCGCCAGAATAGGTGAGGCGTGAAGGAGAAATTTATTTGTGATGACCGTACTATTCTAGCAATTAAATATACATAACATTATGCACCTCATCATGCTAACGTGTAGTTTTAGGAATTTGATAAAAACTCATGCTCAACGCGTCTTCAAAACAGTAATTCCTTGAAATTTGGGACACGGAACTTGCAAACAACACGAGACAATAAGTTGACATCTGTAGTACAGTCGGTACGATTGTGCAACATCCGGAAGTTAGAAGGCATGGTAAGTCATACGTCCACAAACAGCAAACGGCAAAACGCAACAGGGAAGGCATACGTAATGGTTCGATTTCTTTTCTTTCTTGGAAATACCGATAACGTTCTTTAGAAGATACGATACTGTCGATAGCGGCGTAAAAGCGTGCGATGGTCACCGAAGCTGCTTCCAATTAGTGTGTGCAGCGTATCAATTAGGCAAATTACTTTCAAACTTCCGTATATAAGCATCGCACCAAACACGAACTAAGCATCATTTGGTTCCAAGCAAGTTCCAAAGTTAACTGGCCCAAGCGTATCTCCTTGAACATAACATCACCAACAATGAAGGGTAAGCAATGGCTGGCGTACGGCGACCAAACGCCCAGTAGCTAAAGACCGTTTACCTTTATTTTCCCACCAGTCTTCGTCGTTCTCGCTGCCATCGTTGCTGCCGTTGCCGCGGCCCCACAGTACCCCGAAATGTCGTACAACGCGTACAACATGCCAATGCCGCAGGAGCCCCGTTACGAGGCGTACAATGCTCAGCCACAGTACGAGTCCCAATACCAGTACCAGCCGCAGTATCAGTCGCAGTCGCAGAGCGAACAGCTGACCGCCGATGGTTACAAAATCGTCCCCGGTGTCGTTGATGCCCGCTGTCCCCGTGCTGACGACCCGATGAAGCCGGTCCATCTGGTGGTGAACGGAAACTGTGGCAAGTTCATGAAGTGCTTCGGTGGCCGTGCCTACGAGATGGACTGCCCGGCCGGTCTGGAGTTCGGTGCCAAGGTGAACCGTTGTGACTATCCTGCCCTTGCCCAGTGTTCCCGCTTCTAACTCGCAACGATTGCACGAACGATCGCTTAAATGTCCCGAGAGGTGTGATGCCGCAGAAGTTAAGGGCATTAAATGAATAAACTATCTGGTTTTTGCTCTGAAATCTCCTCTAAAAGCTGTTTTTTTTCTCTGATTCGTTACGAATTTCCTTAATTTCGCAGTTAAACCAACCATTTAACAACTTTTGACATCGTTTTAACATCCTTCTGCGCATCTTTCTCTCTGGACTTTGTCCAAAACTAACAAAACCGTATGGCGTTCAGGAGGACGACGATCAGAAATACTTTTAACCCCGTGTTTGTGTGAAAGGAACATCTACAATGACATACTCTACGAGAAAAACACACATGACACATGACCGTTGCATTAGTTTAAGACTTTCTTCTTATTGGGGTAACGTTCATCAAGGTCATACCTTTTTTTAGATTGTTGGAGAAGAGAATATTCGTAGACGCCCCACTTCCTTAGCCAAGGAAGCCTGCTCGAATCAGGAGATACCACACCCAGGGAGTTGCCCGATTCGCTGAAGCGAGTACTCAAGCCTCAGATCCTATGCCGGATGGTCCGTTAATACATTTACGTCAGCGATAGGCCTTCTTGGTACATTTATCCTTACAAAACTCCCACGGCGTCGCGCGATGATCATTGGTTAGATGTCAAGCGTCAAGCAACTCTCCTCGCGTTCGGCAAAGTATGATCCGCGTATAGACTAGAGATTGAAAGTGGTTAAACCTCACCGACTCAAAGTACGGGACTTGGCCGGGACTCGAAGGACGGAAATGTCCACATGGTGCACTCTTACAGCGCCGCATACCACGATGTCTGTGAACCGAAAACTGTCCATAAGGAGTTGGAGACTGTCGAAAGTCGGTTTGCTCGTGGAGTGCACAAACAGCGATAAATTCGCATAGACATTGATTTGTACAGTGCCCATCCGACATGTGACAAACGTCAGCGTTCAAAAGCCGGAATGGTGTATTTGCATCCATGTCCTTTGTGCTCCAAAAATCGTGTGTAGCTAACTGTGATGAGTTTAGGTAGTCAACGTCTGAAAATGGATCGATGGAATGGAATGGAACGATGGTGTATTGCAAGTCATCTCCATGTAGCAGACCCATATACATTCAGACGTGAGGCCATTCGTCACAAGTGTGTTAGCTTTGAGCCATTGATACCGATGACAGCGTTCAAGTTTCACAACCGAATTCCTCGCACTTTGTCTCATGAAAATCAAGGTCATTGCTGTATATGTGAGACTCCGGATAACTAGTCCATAAAGGGAACTCACTGGCTCGGAAGCTGGAAGTACGGCGCATTGGCACACAGACGAGCACGCGCTTATTTCCAATGTTGCATTGGTCTTTCGTGACTGACGAGGTGGTGCAAAGTCACATCCGCTCAAGAACAACAAGACACAGGAATTCTAACGTTCTACTCGCTGCGGGAACCATATGATATGGCCTAGTTTAAAGGTCCTGTTCGATGAACCTTTATTTCAGACCCAAACAAAATCTAGACATATGACGTATGTCATTAGACGAACTTACCCCGAACTGTGTGGAACACAACGGCTTTTAGGTTTAACCGTGAGCCGGGTGTTAGAATCAACAGCTACCAACATCTCGCAACCCCATCTGCAGAAACAACGGATTTTAGGGTTGACCATCCCTAACACTGGAACCAAATTTCCAACACCTCGCGGTCCACAGCCTTCCCCATTAGTTAAGGCACACTGAGAGAGTGAGGTCCAGTATGTCCATATCCAGCAGCACCACGAGGAGACTTGGGTTAGGATTTCACGGTGAGAACTCGTGTTAGGAATCAGATCGTACAAGCAAATCACCGAGAGACGGTTTGGCATTCCCTCCCCTAACCCGTCCCCCCCCTTCCCCCGCCCCTTAACCCCCTTTTGCAGCTGCAATCAGCTATTCTGATTGTCCGACTCCATAGAGAACATCATCAGGTAAATATAAAAAATATAACATACATATTCATGGCCAATCGGACCTAGAATCCCGAAGTTAAGTGAATGTCCGAAACCACCAAAGATTTTCTAACTTGCACGTAGCACGATCGTTTTATTTACTTGCTGTGAATTAAGCTCACAGATGGCTGCACCGGGCTAGTGCAGGGTAGTCGCAACGATTGTTCTTCGCATCGAACTCCAGACCGGCCGGGCAGTCCATCTCGTAGGCACGACCTCCGAAACACTTCATGAATTTGCTGCAGTTGCCCGTGCGCGTCAGATGGATCGGTTTCATCGGATCATCCGTGCGGGGGCACCGAGCATCAACGACACTGACGGCCGGTTTGTACTGTGGGGCCGGGTCTTCAATGCGCTGTTCCTGGAGATCGTTCCAGGTGGGACGATTTAGTACGAGCTGCTCCAGCGGCATTTCGAAACCGTAGTTTGCCTGCTGCACTTGTACCCGGCCATCCACCGAGCAACGGACGAGGTAGTCGTAGTCACAGCTGCGTTGCTCCGTATCGTACTCCAATCCCTCCGGACAGCGCATTTCGTACGCCCTACCGGACGAACACACCAGAAAACGGTTGCAATCTGTCGGGTGCGTCAGATGTACCGTCTTAGCTGGATCGTCGATCCGGGGACAGCGAGGATCTCGGATTGCCCGCACATTAGCTTCCGGCCCTGCCACCATCAACAGAGTGACCACAATAGTCACAGCAATGCCTGGAAAAGATTTCTGCTTGTCCATCACAATTACTTTGAAATGGGGTTAAAATTAAACAACACTTTACCTTGCATTTTATTTATTTTTCGTTTACACTTCACAGAGTTTGTTTAACCACCATAAAACTGGTCGGTAATGCATCAAGTAAACAAGCAACAAGACGTCTTATATAGCGACAGTTTGCTCGTGTTGTTCTACTTTGTCGCAAAAGTTCTACCTCCCCGCCCCATTCTGAACGCCATTAGCACACATGAAACGTGCCGTAAGCGGGCATGGAGTTTAAGTTGTGGTATCAATTAGCAGTACATTTTCTCAATATGTCAAACCATTGATTGAGCTAGCTACCGTATACCCTATTTCTGGTTCCGACCTACTAACCAAGCTTTTATCTACTAGCGTGAGAGCTTTGAGGAAGATACATTATCTTATCTGGTTCACCAAGGCGATCGCAATATCATCAACTCGAAGTACAAGAGAATTGAATTTGCACAAATAAACAGGCTCTACTCGTGCCGGTACTATCAGCGCTTGCAATGCACTGCTAGCACACGCGTGTGCGAATGTAAGATTAGCATTCGATTGGGAATTATTGCGCGAGTTAAACAAAAAAAACGTTAGATTTTTAGTTCGATATCCGTAATAAATGTATCATATCAGCCGTGCCAGCCGAAGATTAGATAATTTTCGTCCAGCGTCTTCCATGTCACCAAGGCTCATTTTTACATTCAACAGTCCTGTTCCGCGTGTCGTTTGGTTAAGGTTTTCCGAACCGATAGAGAAAGGTAGCATGATTGCTAGGCTGAAAATCACGTGTTTGGTGCTTGTTTGTTTGGCCAACAGCTCCACCTGCCAAACGACGGTGTGTACTGGAAACGAAGTACCCGGTGCCGCTTTTCCCCACGAGTATGACTGCACGCTGTACTACATCTGTGCGGATGGATTCCAGTATCAGCTGTCCTGTTTCGGCGGGCAGCACTTTTCCCCGATATCGTTGCGCTGCGAGTCACCCGAAACGGCTTTGTGTGATCCGATGTTTTCATCGACAGTTTCGACACCGAGTCTTACCAGTCCAACATTGCCAACCACACCGACTCCAACGTTTCCAACTACCTCGGACACCACGCCAACAATGGAATCCTCAGATACGCCAACTGCAACGTTTCCAACTACCACGGACACCACGCCAACAATGGAATCCTCAGATACTACCTCTACTGACACAACGGATGGGACTGCACCACCACCAACGGCACCAACTGCGCCACCACCAACGGCACCAACTGCGCCACCAAACACAACAACTCCAGATGAGTCCACCACAACGGATTCCAGCAGCACCGAGGAAACAGATATGCCGGATGAGACAGAAGAAGCAGACGAAACTGATGCGCCTACATTCAACGAGATGTTTGATCCTGAAGATTTCCTAATTCCTTTGTAACGCGCTGCCTATGTCTGTGAACGAACTCTCTGAGTAGAAATCAGTCAAATACATCCTGCAATCTACAAATTGGCATACTACACACCGAATTGTACTCGAATCTACCAAGCTTCTGTTGTAAATGCATACCTATATGATAACGTTTCCTCTAGAAGGACTTTGTTTGGAGCATGAAACGAAAGCGCCTTCGAGTTATGCTATGTAATGCTTGGCGAAACGTCATATCATCTTGATCTATTTGACGGTTTTACATCACTGGTCCTGACGGTATGCAATACCCTGCTCAACAACACGTCTAAATTATTGAATACTTAGACCGCATAGTTTATTTGTAGTTTTATCTTCTCACTCACGACCGACCGTCGGCTTATTACCACGCAGCAGAGTTGTTATACCACCTGAGTATTTGTTATACACTACAAAAAGTGTGTCCGACCTTGTTGCTCACGTTACCATTGTATTTGTACAGAGTCTTAATGGTGAAAACTTTCTTATTGAATAACAAAAATGGTGAGAGCTCTTGAATGACTTCATCTTGAATGCCAACACCAAGCACGGCTACACGCTATATATTTTAACATCCGCTCTGTTTGATGCGAATTCAATGGGGTTTTCCCTACACCAGTGCTCCCGGAAATATTGATAGATTTGTGCTTAGGAACAGATATTTTTGAATAGTGGACCACTTACCACACTAATTGTATAGCCCCTCAAACCCATATCTATGGCCAATAAATTTCTACTGTACCAAAGTACAGCAGAATGCCACGGCTTTTATCTGCAGACGTTTGCCTTTAATCGAAAGGTTCGTTTTAGTGTTGGAAAATATTCTCCAACAATATATATCTTATCTTGGAAGGATTGGATTACGCAGACGAAAGCAGTATCACCTACCAGCAGTAGCTGCCTATAAAAGATGAAATGTGATTGCCACGGTTTCCAGTTTTACTGTTCGTGGTGGTTGCGAATTGCCCACCGGAAGATCTCCTCCTCGCGTGAAAAGTTATATCAGAAAACTGTCCGAAATGTGGCAGTGTGCCATCGTGACGCTGTTCGCGCTTAGTTTGCACGGTTACGCAAACGCACAGATTGCGGACTCCCGGTGCCCACTGGTGGACAATCCCCCGTTTCATTTACCGCACGAAACAGACTGTACGCTGTTTTACACCTGCGCTTATGGCATGAAATATTTGAAGAATTGCCCACCAAACCAACACTTCGGCTTTGCTATACAACGGTGCGATCATCCCTACTTTGCCGAATGTAACCTCGGAGGTGGATTACCGACTACTACCCCACCCCCAACGCTGCCCACCACCGCCCCAACGCTGCCCACCACCGCCCCAACGCTCCCCACCACCGCTCCAACGCTCCCCACCACCGCTCCAACGCTCCCCACCACCGCTCCCACGCTCCCCACCGCAGCCCCTACCGTGCCTACGGTAGCTCCAACAGTAGCACCAACCCCTGCCCCTACGGTAGCACCTACCCCAGCACCAACCATTCCAACGGCACCTACGCCAGGAGTTACTACTGTAACCACCCCACCTACTACTGTCGGACCTGAGGTACCAACGGCACCAACAATTACATCGGCACCAACGGCTGCACCAACGGCTGCACCAACGCTGCCGACGACTGCTCCAACAATTCCAACGGCTCCAACGCCAGGTCCAACGATCCCAACGGCTCCAACGCCAGGTCCAACCACCAGTGATACTGCGCCTACACTTCCTACTGCTCCTACAGCTCCCACAGCTGCACCTCCCACTGCTCCCACTGCTCCCCCGGCTGTCTTGTAATAAGAGAATTTCAAATGACCAACGTAGAACCAACAGCTCACACTGTGAATGGATTAAACTAAGCCCACCTAATCAGCTGCCATAAAGCAATAAATAATATTTATAACCTCCGCCAAATCCTTAACGCCTAACATACGCTTAGTGGCCAGTTTATCTGTGGATGCGCGACAATACTGGATAATCGGAGCACCGAATACCGATACATTGCTTATCGCTTATCATGCGCAGAAGGCTTAGTGCGATGGCCCCACGACGTACGCAATAAAGCCGAACGGTAACTCAGCAAATACGCCATACAACCTGTTTTTGATATTACTTCTTTACTCTGCTTGAATGAAAGTAAACTAGGCTTCACAACACGCATGGCATGAGTTAAACATTCCACTAGATAAAGGCATAAACCAAATAAACTCGCTGCATCACAATTGAACGACCAAGGTGTATTTTCACGTGTAACACAGGTTTGCAATAAATGAAGGAGCTCACCCAAAAATACACACCTAAGGGAACATGAAGCGACCAATTCCAAACATTTTGTATCTGTGATTCAATCAAGGTTGCCGATAAACGTTACTCGAAACACTCTCGAAAGTGTCTAGACAGCAGTGCCACCATAGCCATCGTGCGGTCGCTTTCATCTTGCGGGAAATGTCGGAAGTTTTCGAACGTATCGGGGATCGGCCTTTGAGCGTTATATGGGCATTGTGATTATGGTCGGTTTATTATGTTTTCGTTCCACACATGGGAACAACCCCATGCCCGGACAAACCAGTAAACAGTAATACGCCCAATCGAACGGATGTATTGTAAGGTTGGGCAGCTCAAAGATTCGCCTGCTGCAACTACTTTCAACGCGCGCCTACATTCAGCGAAAGCGATATCAGTCACAGACTGGAACACAATGGCAAAGAGTCAACTGCTTCTCATCGCGGCGTTGCTGTTGGTCCTGTTCGGCATCAGCCGCGGTCAAGAGACAACAACGCTAATACCCGGTGATGCACCATTCGTGGAGGTACTGTACAGGCGTATCCTGCGTCTGCGATGTCCGAATGATCAGCGTTGGTACAATACATTGAAGATGTGCATCTACATCCCAACAGCACCTACGGCTGCACCAACAGGATTTCTGTAGTAAAGCCCACGGTGAAGCTAATAATGCTTGCAATAAAACAGCGGAACTCTTACGCTGCTTTGTGGTAGTACTTGACACTCGGTGGATCCACCGAGCTGCTTTGTTTTTTTTGTTCTCGTTTGCGAAAGAAACCCAGCGTTGGTTGTGAGTGATTCAACACACGGTGGTGCCAGCTCCAAAACGCGGTGTGCTGATGCAACGAACGACTGGGTCGATGTTCCTTTTTCTTATTGCCAGTGGTCACCCGGACGACGGTAGTCGCCATTTGATTACAATTGTTTACTATAGAACATTGGGCTGATCTTATCGAGTTTTCTGCACGGTGTAATTATTAGGTTGGGATCGAAAGATAACGTACCGCGCATACTATCTTCTACTATCTTGCCGGGCCAAACGGTATTCGAAAATCCTGCCGAAACGTACGTCATCTGGATGGTTTTTTTTTAACATTCACCGTTTGGTTTGTAAACACAGGCCGTCAGAAATCAGTGGAACAACATACACATACATCGTTGCTCACGAAACCACGCGTAAGCAGTCCGCTGCCCGTTGGACGTTAAAGTGTTCGTAGTAGTCCTTGTGTGCATGCAAACTATCAACACCGAGTCCGATTGCTGGTGTGCGAATCCATGTTCCATTACCTAATGGTGGGGCAGCAGATGCCAGCAAACCAATCAGCGGAAGTGAATACTTACGTTTGTGCTTCCTGTACATGGAACCAACACGAGATGATGTCGCATTGAATCTTGCTCGTCAACTTGTCATCTGTCAGAATGCGCATGTTTCGGACTACCGGTGTGCAGCCTACAAAAGCCGGCCCCCGATATCGGGACGCCACTAGTACTGACCAGACCGTTCGGTCAAGCACGGCAAAAGGGATACCGCGTCCGTGCACCACAGCCTCGAGATGGTCTGTCCACGATGGGTTGCGTGTGCGACGAGTCTAGCCGTGGTAGCTTCACTGCTGCATTGTAGCGTCGCTGTCGATCCGTGTGCCGAGCGCGGCACCGTACCTCATCCGACTGACTGCCGCAAGTACCTGGAATGTGTGGATGACAGGTTCATACTGCTGACATGCGACGACCAATATTACAACGCTACCACCGGCACATGCACGAGTGAAGCGCCGGGAAGGTGCCATCAGCGCAAAACGGAAAGTATTACCATCGACGGTGAGTCGTACTTCGGACGTGCCGTGGTGGATCCGTGCACGACGCTAAGACCGGGTTTCAAACTGCCCCATCCGGAAAACTGCGGGCTCTTCTACCAATGTACACAGTCCGGGGCCGCACTGTTCGCTTGTCCGTCCAACCTGCTGTTCCACGCCACGATGAAAGTTTGCGTGTGGCCACAGCAAGTGGAATGTCACCCGGGAGCCGCTCAACCACCGACGACAACAACGGTGCAGACCGGCACGGACGACAGCATCAATATTCCGGATGAAATCTGTGAGCCTGGGTGCTTCCTTGATCTGCGGTGCCCGGTAGACTGTGATCCGATCGTCCCGCCGAAGGTTTTCCCCCACCCGAGCCGATGCGATGCGTACTTTACCTGCAACTCGCACGGCTATTCGTGTGCCACCGAGTGTCCGATCGGAACGTGGTTCAGCAGCTTTTTCCAACGCTGCGTCATACCGGAGCTGGCGGAATGCACACCGGTCGTACCACCCATCTGTAAAATACCAGACTGTGTGCCCCACCCGGACTGTCCGGTTCCTGATACGGATCCGCCGACGAAACTGCCCCATCCGGATCGCAGTGATTGGTTTTACATTTGTCGGGATGGATCTGCCTGTCAAATGGCTTGTCCGCCTGGGCTAGATTGGGATTTTATCACAAGGGAGTGCGAAATTCCCTCGGATCCGGAAACTCCAGAACCACCGATCACTACAGAAGAACCAGTCACTACGACCACTACGGAAGAACCGATTACTACGACCACTACGGAGGAACCAATTACTACGACCACTACAGAAGAACCGATTACTACTACCACTACAGAAGAACCGATTACAACGACCACTACAGAAGAACCGATTACAACGACCACTACAGAAGAACCAATAACTACGACAACTACCGAAATCATTACCACACCGGGGGTGGATTGCCCAACATGTCCGCCCTCGAACTGCTTCCCGGACAACCGGTGCCCAAAGTGCGAAAAGTGCGTTCCTACCTACTTCCCGCATGAAGACTGCGACAAGTTCTACAAGTGCAGCTTTGGGCTGATCTGTGAAATGAAATGTCCGCCCGGTCTGCACTTCAACACACGCGAGAACGTATGCGACTGGCCGGCACAGGCAGGATGCGAATATCCACCAATCATCGAAGACCCGCCAGAGAATGTGGCCTGCCATCCGAACCCGCAATGCCCGCCCGGCAACGGTGTGGAGGTGTTCCTGCCGCATCCGGACAGCTGCACACAGTTCTACAAATGCAGCTGGGGTAACGCGTGCCTGAAGGAGTGCCCGGATGGGTTGCACTGGAGCACGACGAAGATGCGCTGCGAGTGGCCGTTCCTTGCCGGCTGCGATCCCGACATACCACCGAACGATCCAAACTGTCCGACGTGCCCGTGCATTCCCTGCCGATCGAACCGTAACGCCTGTCATCCGTCGCAGCGCTGCCCGCCGGCTGGTATGCGGTCTGTGTCGATCAGCTTCAGCCACGAGCTGTACTGTAACCGATTCTACGAGTGTCTTTCCGGGCAGGCCTGTATCCTCGAGTGCCCATATGGTCTCGAGTACAGCGGCGGTGTGGGGCGATGCGATGAGCCTAGCAAAGCCCAATGCAGCCGTTGGTGGAAGTAAATTAACCGTGCGTAGAACGCACTAACAGCGAACATCAAGCAATATGGCTCATACTGTATTAAGCGTTTTATAGTTATTCGATATCAACCGTAACAGCTAAATAAAAGCGACTGCTTTCCTAACTTTATGCAACTTACACCTAGAATGTTGTGTTTACTAGCGTAGAAAAAAAAACATGAAAAGTTATTAGGTGAAGGCTTTCGGCTTAGCTGTACAAGTAAACTTAGTTTCAACTGATTCGACAAAGTGTCTGAAATAAAATCGACGAAAGGTCATTGTGAATATGGCTGTCGTGACCCCTAAATATATGCAATTAGAAGTTATTCCTATCAATTGATTAAACTCGTACATCATTCAATGGTCGTTAGACGTGTAGTTGTTCTCTTTCTCTTTTTCTTTCTCTCTCTCTCTCTCTCCCACTCTTTCTCTCTATCTCTTCTTGACGTAATGACCTTCTAGGTCATGCCTGCCATTTCTGGCTTACTGGACTTAATGTTAGCACGTAGCTGGATAGTCAATCATTTCTATGAGGGATTGGTCCGGATGAGATTTAGTCCCGGTCCTGTCGTGTGATGACCGGCGCCGGTACCATTATACTACTGGCCGTCCCTCGGCTTGTTTGTTATACGAGGTGTTACATCCTAGATATCCATGTACTGTACGGCAGAACGGTTCAAATGGGATGTGATACCGCTTTGGTCATGTGAGAAATGATGCGCTATTATCACTACACTGCCGGGAAACATACTTACTTACAATAAATATAACTGTTAACAAAATTGTGTACATTTTAACATCTGCAATCAATTGGTACACGATCCGTCAACCGAAAGATTCTGTGATTTTCCACATCTCAGCCAAAAATGTTCCTTCCAATTGCATACTTTTAGGCGAAAAGTTATGCAACAAATCTCCGTGTACAGGTGAGTGCGGTAAAAACAGCAATACAATACATTTCTTTGCCTTATTATGAAACACCCAACAGCACGATGTGCATTGTGTAAAAGGTCCATGTGATTTATGTGTACATTACTAAAGCAGCGAATCAATACCCATACCTACAAGGTGCAACCGACAACGGAAGCATGATCGCACCAGTTATGCTTTGCATTCCAGTGTTGTCCGGTCGGACACTTCTTCTCGATAGCGACCCGTCCAACGCATACCAAATACTTCGAACAGTCGGTATCGTGCGGCAACTCCACGGTCAGGTGGATGTTGCTACGTGCCAGACAGCGCGGGTGATTATCGATCATGCGGAAATTGTACTCCACTGCCGGTTCCGGTTGCTTCTCGGGCTCTGGCACAATAAGTATCGGTTGATGTTCACGCTGCACCATTTCGGATACGAGCTCGGAAGTGTCCTCCTGGATGGGTACCACCGGAACGGCGAACGATTCTTCCAGCAGCGATTCTAAACGTTCTTCCTCCAGCAGGCTCATATCGACGCCGTGGACATCCAGCACCAGGTGTCCGTCGACGCGCGGCATCGCACAGAAGGATGCGTCGGCAAACTCGCAGCGCTGGTGTTTGTGGTCGTACAGCAAACCCTTGGGGCATCGTTGTACGATCGCATCATTATCGTTACCCATGCACACAACGTACAGGCCGCAGTCGTGTGCAATGGGATAAATTTTACCCGCCTCCTTATTCCAGCAGACCTGGTCATGGGAAATGGAAAGTGAGCTTTATGCTTTCTGTCGACACACGCACCTCGTGACTGTGGAATGCCTACGCTTTGGGGTGGATGCTGTTCCACTGCAGCTTGCTCCTCTACGGAAGCAACAGTTGGAGGTTCGGTGATAATCGGTATCCAGTTTGGTACCGATGGTTTCGAATCACTCACAACCGGAACCTCGACTACCGGTGGGACATGTGGAATCTGAGGGATGATTGGTAGTTCCGGAAGGGGAATCGGCTGTGGTAAAGCCGGGACCTGTGGTATCGGGATTGGAAGTGGCTGGGGTTGCACAGGCAGGGATGGCAGTGGAACAGGAAGGCTGGGAACCGATGGCAGTGTATCGGTCGGACCATTTAACTCACCGTGCGTACAGGACGCCATGTCGAACGAGCACGCATGCGCGGCATCATTGAAGTATAACCCTGGTGGGCACGACAACACCTGTCCATTGCCGCCCATATCACAGATAACAAACTTGCGACAATCCTGCTCGTACGACAGAACCTGGGCCTGCATGCCTAGGCTGTAACGCGAACATCGTGGATCAACGTCCACAGCAGATACCACCAACACGCATACCAAGGATAGAATAAACACGTTCGTAAACATTGTGCACACTGCACACTACTGGGAACCTGTTGCCGGAATGCTGCTGATGTTGCGAGCTGCATTTTATATAACCTCTGCTAGAACTGTGCAGAATGCTCTAGCATTATTAAATGACATAAATGCTTTCTGCGCTGAATCTTCGGGCCGCTGATGGTGGTAACGCATCTCTATCTGTGTGCTCGCTCTCACTCGTCCGTTTGCTTCTTATCAGCATCCAAATGAATCGTTATCCTTGTTTTGTTTTTTGTACCTCTTGTTTCTTGCAACAAGCACCGGGCGAAGCTGTTAAAACATCTCCAAACGCTTGCCAGACATTGGACGCCAATTAGTCGCGCCGGTTGTAGACATTAATAGGCAACTCGGTATCATGAGCCAAGGTACATTTGTTGCAAGATAAAGGTGGAATGCGTCATTAAGATGGTATCTTTCGTTTAGATGCGGCGCACGATTGCAGCGACCGCTCCGTAGATCCGTCATACTGCATCGTAGTTAATCACCTTGAAGGAAATGTCATCTAACTCACTGTTAGATGTTAGAAATGTTGCGACTGTGGGATGGTCTCTAACTAATCTGTAAAGATGTTCGATATGTGAAGGGTGATCAGAGATGTGTAAGGATGTAAACCAATAGAATTTCCAGTATTTATAAGATCTGAACGACCTACAACGACCTAGAATAGTCGAAACTCTTTTCTTTTCGTTGATGATGAAAATGCTGGACGCTTTAGCATCTTCGTCTACTGATTCGCATCTTGGTATTATTATGCGTTGCGAAAAGTGCCTTTTTCAATAAATTAAACAACATTTCTAACGCCATGTAGCGTACATTTATTTGTAGATCGTAGATGTAGAAACGTAGACCACTAAATACTGAGATTGGTAATATTTAAACACATTTTTGCGGTGACTTTAAAACATAAATATATATCCTGTTTAAACATAAATATATATACTTCCAGGTCTTATATATTTATCTTCCATATCTTCCATAATCTTCCAGGTCTTCCATTGCTGTTTGCAAAGTGATTTTGGAATATTATTCAACGGTCGATTCGAATGCGACAGCGTGCTTCGACCGTTTGACCGTAGAGGGCGCCATATCGAGCTCTGAAACCGATCGAGCCGATCATGCACAAACTAAGAGAATCAACAACCGGGAGAAAGAGACACAAAAATGCTAACCCGGCAAACGGGGACGTGATTTTTTAGCTCCTCTTAATAAAGATTACTAAAAGAAGTTATTTTTGTGCGTTTTATTATGTTTGTGCAGTTAGTGTTTTATGTAATAGAAAGAGCGCAGTTGCAAGTTGCAACAGTGATCAATAAATTAAAACCATTAAAATGCTTGATAGTTCTAGTGTTAATTAAGTATTAATTACACCTAACACCTAACCAGTAACAAATCGCTGTCAAATGAACTGACATCTCCTAAGTTGAACAAGAGAAGTATAATTCCGTTCTAATGTATCCGTTGTGAGGTAAAAGTCAGAACTGGCTAAAAGTCGACACTGAGGTATAAGAGTAGTCAACATAGAATTTATTTTATGCTAGCCTTCAAAATTCTGCACCAAGTATAGAGTGTCAGCATCAGAGACAGAGAGACCGATGGTGTTTGACTTTGATTAAAAAAAAAGTCGCAAAATGTCTACCCCTAACAGGTACCGTTACTAAATGTAGGAAGTTGAACAACTGATGGTGCAATAGACATCTCAACTGGGATGACGCGATTGAAACAGTTGACGTCATTTGAAAGAGCCGACGAAACAGGTGAACCGCGAAACGTAAAAACTGCGACCACGCTCACACTGACGACTCGGACACCGCACGCTGTTGAAAGTGCCATCCCAGTATCGATGTTTACCGATAAAAGGCGAACCTTGTAAATACCATGAACATGAACTAGAACTTTGGATCGCCGACATGCGATAATAATTAAGATAATGTAATGTTCGGCAGGAAGCGCGATGCCTCAAGATTTGGGAGCGTGAAAGTGACGGAACGTTTCTCGGACGAAAGCATCACTGGCGAGCTAGAGGTGTTGCCCCATTAGCAGGGTCACGCACCGACCTCGGGTATGCGCTAGAACCTAAGAACTTCGATGACAATGAATATCGTTTAATGTTCCGTTCTCACCGGCAAGAGTACACCCTCGCACTACTTCCTGCTGCTTTCGTACGTTGATGTGTATTGCCAACATGCGTCACATCGCAAGATACTGCTTGGCGAGGTGAGCAAACCACAACCGGAACAGGTAGCACTCGGTACGATGTACTACAATTTGGCAAACAGTACGTCAGCGTGCGCAGCACGCCAAATCCCAGAACGGGCGGACACATGAAAAGAACCGTTTCAAGATCGGCGCGAGAGTAGTATAAAAATTCTTGGAGAATTCAACCATTATGTCAGTCAGCAGTTCGATCAGCTTCAATTCTGGTGCCGGGCGCAAGCATCTCTACCGATGAAGCAGCTTTTCCTGGCAGCGATTGCTGTCACTTTGCACCTGGTGCGAGCGCAGGACCCATGCGTCCCAGGCGTAACCTGTGCAACGTTCAACTGCACCACAGACAGTCGGTGTCCGGCGGTGAATCCACCCGACGGACCGAAACTGCTGCCGCATACCAACTGTGCCAAGTTTTACAAGTGTTCTAATGGTGAAGCGTGCGAGTACGACTGCCCGGCCAATTTGCACTTCAATCCCGTGGCGAATGTTTGCGATTGGCCAGAGCGAGCTTGCTGTGCATTACCGTGTTTGCCTTCCGATCCGTGCATACCAGGTGTGACCTGCCCACCGCCATCCGAACCGCCGATCATACCAACGCCACCTCCACCGACACCTCCGACACCAGCGCCACCGACCGTTCCAACCGCTCCCACACCAGCGCCACCAACGATTCCGACCGCTCCCACGCCGCCACCACCGACGGTACCAACCCCCGGAACCTGTATCCCGGATGCACGCTGCAATCCGAACGAGAATCCAAACAATCCGACCACCTTACCGCATGAGTCCAACTGTGCACAGTTCTACAAGTGTGATCTCGGCAGTCGGTGCCTATTGTCTTGCCCAATCGGACAACACTTTTGGCCACAGAAAGGGGTGTGTGAAAGACCGGAAGTCGCTTGTTGCGACCAATCGTTGTGCAATCCCAGTTCCCAGTGTGTTGATGATGTACGCTGCCCAATCCATGAAGATCCCTTCTTTCCGACCGTCTTCCCACACGAAACCGATTGCTCTATGTTTTACAAGTGTGATCTTGGCAGAAAATGTCCGGTACCGTGCGGAGCCGGGACGCATTTCAGCAAGGAAACAGGACGTTGCGAAGCGCCTGATCAAGCGTGCTGCGATGATAGAATACCGTGTCGAGGACCGACCGTTAGTATCTGTGCTGCTGATCCTCGGTGTCCAGTGTTCGACAATCCGTTTGATCCCACTGTGCTGAGGCATCCCACCGACTGTTCGCTATTTTACAAATGTGATAATGGCCAAGCCTGCCAGCTACCGTGTCCACCAGGGCAACACTTTAGACAAGACACCCCCACAACAGGTAGCTGTGATTGGCCGGATAGGGCGTGCTGTAATCCGACCTTTTGTACGGCGACAACTACGGCATGTCGACCCGACAGCCGCTGTCCCCTGTTTGATGATCCAAACAATCCATTGCTCCTCAGACATACCACCTCCTGCGAGAGATTCTACAAATGTGCCTCTGGGCAAGCCTGCGATTTGCCCTGTCTTCACGGACACTTCAGTGAGGCGCTGCAGCGCTGTGAACGTCCGGAAATTGCCTGCTGTGATCCTTCAGTGCCATGCGAGAATCCCCCAGCAACTCCGGTTCCCCCACCACTACCAACTCCCGCTCCACCTCCGGTACCAACACCCGGTCCACCTCCAGTACCAACTCCCGCTCCACCGCCAGTACCAACACCGGGACCACCACCAGCTCCCACACCTGTTCCTACACCGGCTCCAACCCCTGGTGATCCTTGCATTCCAGGTGTTACTTGTCCTCCAAGTGATGCCGGTAATTGTGTCATCTACGCTGCATGCCCGCCTTGGAATGGTCCAACACCGACATTGCTTCCCCATCCCACGTACTGCACCATGTTTTACAAGTGTGACAATGGAAGAGCATGCGAACATAACTGTCCAGCTGGTTTACATTTCAACAAAGCGTTGAGTGTGTGCGATTGGCCAAACAACGCCTGCTGTGATCCAACCGTACCATGCAACCCTCCGTGTATTCCTGGAGTCACTTGTCCTCCAGTAGGACCAACACCGGCTCCACCAACTCTTCCGCCACCAACTCTTCCGCCACCGACTCTCCCACCACCAACTCTTCCGCCACCTACTCTTCCACCACCTACCCTACCTCCACCTACCCTTCCACCACCTACCCTTCCACCGCCTACCCTACCACCGCCTACCATTCCACCACCTGTAACTCCCACGGCCGGTCCTTCGGATCCCTGCATTCCAGGAGTCACTTGCCCTCCAAGTGATGCCGGCAATTGTATCATCTACCCTGGATGCCCGGCAAGAAATGGTCCAACACCGACATTGCTTCCCCATCCCACATACTGCACGATGTTTTACAAGTGCAACAATGGATTTGCTTGTGAACACGACTGTCCTGCGGGCTTACATTTCAACAAAGAGTTGAGTGTGTGCGATTGGCCAAGCAACGCCTGTTGCGATCCAACTATACCATGTGAATCTCCATGTATTCCTGGAGTCACTTGTCCTCCAGTAGGACCACCAACTCTTCCGCCACCAACTCTTCCGCCACCTACTCTCCCACCACCGACTCTCCCACCACCTACCCTACCACCACCTACTCTTCCTCCACCGACCCTACCTCCACCTACCCTTCCACCACCAACCGTTCCACCGCCAACCCTACCACCGCCTACCATTCCACCACCTGTAACTCCCACGGCCGGTCCTTCGGATCCCTGCATTCCAGGAGTCACTTGTCCTCCAAGTGATGCCGGTAATTGTATCATCTACCCTGGATGCCCGGCAAGAAATGGTCCAACACCGACATTGCTTCCCCATCCCACATACTGCACGATGTTTTACAAGTGCAACAATGGATTTGCATGTGAACACGACTGTCCTGCGGGTTTACATTTCAACAAAGAGTTGAGTGTGTGCGATTGGCCAAGCAACGCCTGTTGCGATCCAACTATACCATGTGAATCTCCATGTATTCCTGGAGTAACTTGTCCTCCAGTAGGACCACCAACTCTTCCGCCACCTACCCTTCCACCACCAACACTTCCACCACCGACTCTCCCACCACCGACCCTACCACCACCTACTCTTCCTCCACCGACCCTACCTCCACCTACCCTTCCACCACCTACCCTTCCACCACCAACCGTTCCACCGCCAACCCTACCACCGCCTACCATTCCACCACCTGTAACTCCCACGGCCGGTCCTTCGGATCCCTGCATTCCAGGAGTCACTTGTCCTCCAAGTGATGCCGGTAATTGCATTGTAGATGGTCGGTGTCCACCAAGAAATGGAGTCACACCCAAATTGCTTCCGCATCCGGCCTGTGAAATGTTCTACAAGTGCAACAATGGATTCGCTTGTGAGCACAACTGTCCTCCGGGCTTACATTTCAACGACGATTTGAGTGTGTGCGATTGGCCAAGCAACGCCTGCTGTGATCCTACCATACCATGCAATCCTCCATGTATTCCTGGAGTCACTTGTCCTCCAGTAGGACCAACACCGGCTCCACCAACGCTTCCGCCACCAACTCTTCCGCCACCTACTCTTCCGCCACCTACTCTTCCACCACCTACCCTACCACCACCTACGCTTCCGCCGCCTACTCTGCCACCGCCAACCCTACCCGACACTCCCTGCATTCCAGGTGTAACCTGCGAGCCGAACAACTGTCACAACGATATGCGCTGTCCGGCACTAGATGGCTTGAAGCCTACGCTCTTTGCACACGCGGAATGTCACAAGTTCTACAAATGTTCTAACCGGAAGGCCTGCGAACACTCCTGCCCACCGGGGTTGCATTTCAACGCGAAGCTGTTCGTGTGCGACTGGCCAGGAAGTGCATGCTGTGATCCAACGGTTCTATGCGATCCGCCCTGCATTCCAGGTATCACATGCAGCATTCGATCGTTCCGGCTCTAATGGAGCCAGATTATACCCACCACGAGATTGACAACCGCAACAACTGACAAGGATTCGGATGTAGGCTTAGACTTAGCGTTTAGTGTTGGGAATAAGTGCTTATACCTACAATTTATCAATAATTGATTTCTAATTGCTGTATGCCGTCAACCACAACCCCAATTCTTAAACCTGCGTTAAAACAGCAGTTGGTGGCCACAGACAAGAAATCTTTTATTTATAAAGCGTATTTATTCACCCTGTATTAACAATACGATCTATAAGAAAGTTTCCTTTTTTTGTCTCGAGCGTTCAATGGAACAATCCAACGCACAAATGCTTCTGCAACATATTGCTTTACGGTTCGCCGTAAGGACATGGCGTTGCATCAGCAGCATTGCACCAAACTAACTAACCCTAACCATGATTATAAGCGAATACTAACCCACATATGTAATTGAAACAAATATATACACATACACATACATGCATGCAAAGTTCAATCGGCTATCTTACTTACTTACTTACTTACTTACTAACTTACTTACTTACTTACTTACTCACTTACTTACTTACTTACTTACTTACTTACTTACTTACTTACTTACTTACTTATTTACTTACTTACTTACTTACTTATTTACTTACTTACTTACTTACTTACTTACTTACTTACTTACTAACTTACTTACAAACTTACTTACTTACTTACTTACTCACTTA
The DNA here is from genome assembly GCF_943734725.1 of Anopheles marshallii. NCBI lineage: Eukaryota > Metazoa > Arthropoda > Insecta > Diptera > Culicidae > Anopheles > Anopheles marshallii. The sequence goes on along the minus strand of NC_071326.1, from coordinate 67,968,527 downwards.
CTTACTTACTTACTTACTTACTTACTTACTTACTTATTTACTTACTTACTTACTTACTTACTTACTTACTTACTTACTTACTAACTTACTTACAAACTTACTTACTTACTTACTTACTTACTCACTTACTTACTTACTTACTTACTTACTTACTTACTTACTTACTTACTTACTTACTTACTTACTTACTTACTTACTTACTTACGGCTGCTACGTCTCCAATTTTTAAGCTTATTAAAGACACGTTTCTACACCTCACTTATCGACGGTTGGTTAATCGTCTTTCATCCTGTTAGGACTCCGTAAAGTATCTCAGATATGGCTTTTCCATAATTCGCTGCCGACACAGTTTCAAACACTTGGTTCGAATTGGTTGGAAAACGATAACGCGCGTGTGCAAAGGTCTTTCGTCACGTTTGCGGACCGTCATTTTCAAGTCCAGGTGTAGTCTACTGGGAATCGATTCAATAGAAGAACGTAAAGTATTTGCTGCTACGTGTAATCTAAAATTAAGATATGAAAAATAAAAGTATTTTATGGAATGCACTACTTCAGATGTCTGTCGCAAAAAGTACTATCTAACTTGGAAAGATCATCTTGCTTCTAGTGCATTCTAATGTTGCTCACAATGCTTCGCTTTTCAGTTCTTTCTTTCACCGTTGGCAATGGACATGCTATTTTCGGCTATCTGTTGTAGTAAATCTGTTTACAATTAACGTACATAACCGCACATGTGCTCGTCCCAACATTGTATTCGCCGTGACGTAACCAGGGGTTGTCATGACCGTTGTCCCGTTGTCTGACCGAAACGGCCATGTTATCATGTCCAATGTCTCTTCCTACAGAAACTATCGGGTAATGCATCATGGTAGACATACGCTACTATCGGAAGTGTTTCTGTTTGTGTTCGAGGTTCGTCCGAAAAGTAAGTTCAGCCCGGCAAAAGATACATATCGGGGCTGGGTACGTCATGCACGCCTTACGGTGAAGAATGCTCTCACGGGGTAACACGTGCTTAGATGTGCAAAGCACAACCTTGGCGAACAACGCCAGAAACGCATCCGACCACATGTAACCACCAGCGGGTTCACTAATTGCAAAAACATTTGGAGGTAGTTGATACCGATACTATCCACATCGCTGAGTGCCGCGATCTGATTGCGAGCATCATCGATAAGGCCCCGTTTTGCTAGACGCGAAATGGGAATTTGTATATAAAGCACACGGCAACCGTCGGTCCAGCCACAGTTCGCCCTCGGCAGCTCATTTCTTAGGTTTCAGCGTGCCACTACTGCCCTGCCCCGACGCGAAAGTCTCGACCAGCACACCGGCAAAACCCCACTCAGTACGGCAATGTACCTTCCACTCTTCCTAGCTGTCACGCTGGCAGCGGTGCTTACCAGCGGTCAGCAACCGTGTGACCCGTCCGTTACCTGTCCCACGTTCAACTGCCACCCACATCCGAACTGCCCGGCCAAGGATCCACTCTATCCGGTGCTGCTTCCGCACACCGACTGCAGCAAATTCTACAAGTGCAACAGTGGCAATGCCTGCGAACAGCTGTGCCCCGTCGGGCTGCACTATAATCCACGCGAACAGTCGTGCGATTGGCCGAACAGAGCGTGCTGCGATCCAAGCATCCAGTGCGGTCTGCCTGATCCGCCACCGAGCAACTGCGTGCCCAACCCGAACTGTCCTGCCTCGTCGCAAGATACGATACTGCTACCGCACAACAACTGTGCCATGTTCTACAAATGTTCCGGACCATTCGCCTGCCCAATGAACTGTCCGCCACTGCTGCACTTCAACCCGAAGCAGAACGCTTGCGATTGGCCCGAGCGTGCCTGCTGTGATCCGACCGTACCCTGCGATCCGTGCATTCCAGGCGTAACCTGCCCGCCAACGGGACCTACACCTGCTCCAATTCCCACACCAGCTCCCACACCAGTTCCCGTACCCACCCCCGTACCCACCCCCGTACCCACCCCCGTTCCCACACCAGTTCCCACTCCAGCGCCAACTCCCATTCCAACACTGCCGGATACGCCATGCGATCCTTCGGTCACCTGTCCGCTTAACTGCGTCGAGGATATGCGTTGCCCACCGCGCGACGGTACCAAGCCGGTACTGCTACCGAGCACGAACTGCGCCAAGTTCTACAAGTGCCAATCCGGACGAGCGTGCGAGTTTGACTGTCCCGGAGGGCTGCATTTCAACGCCAAGGATATGGTGTGCGACTGGCCGCACCAGGCATGCTGTGATCCTACCGTCGAGTGCGTACCAGGCTGCATTCCCGGCGTCACCTGCCCATAAGAAGCGGACGAGGATGCTGCTTCTGTGAGCATGAGTTACACTACATACATACGTACATACATACATACAACACATGATAGAGTGCATTGTGATTCCCTGTGAGGAGTATCAATAAAATAGAGCAAATGTGAATGAAAGCGTGTTTTGACGGCGTGTTCGGGATTTCGGTTGCATAGATTCAGGCGTATAAATTGTGAGGATGAATGAGATACTAGTGAGATGGAGGTAATGGACCCCGGACGGCACGTTCGAATGCGGGAAATGAGAGAGTTGAAGTCGAACAGCTCACGATCCCTGTTGAAGCAAAATGCATGATCTTAACCAGAGATCATTCTGGGCAGAAAACGAACACTGGGAAATCTTGAGGAATCTATCAGAAGGGCAACGATAAGGAACAAATTGGGGTACAGAAGAGTGAAGAGAAGGGGAGTTGATCGATAGAATCGACGTAGTGGCACTTCCAGTGGGAATGAAGGATTCGAAAGTCAGTTGAATCCAACAATCCGAAGCAGAAAGAAAATTTGGGCACCTGAACGAAATAATTTAATATAAATCTACGGATGGCGAGTAGCGCAGCAACCCAACAGTGGGGTAGAACACGGTGTAAGCCAGTTTTTTTGTATGCGTTTTGACGTTTCCAGGCTTATCCGCTTACAGCTCGCCATACAAATGGCAAGCCAAGTTAAGCCTAGGAAAGAAGGATTAGATTGGTTTCTCAATGAAAGTACCCAAGTACCCAAAACCCAAACTCGACAAATGTCAAAACAAAGAATTTTGCTAGCTGGCCTGAGCCAGGTTAGGCCAAGTTTCCCGTGTGCGAAAAAGGTAAACAATTTTTTTTTAACGAAAAGATCTGTGTTGTGTAAATTTTTACGCTTTGGATCGGTCACTGTAAACGCATACGTTAAACTCGTCGATCGCATGACGTAAACGGGTTTAGAGCCAAAGGGCTAACAGTTACAGGAAAAATAAAGGATCAGTTGCGAACAATCCAGAAGACCACGAGGTTTAAACTTTCTTCAAACATAGTGCTAGTTGAGAAAACCCGTGTTCTACACTACAATCTGAAAAAGGATTATTTTGATAATCAGACTTGTATATTATTTCAAATACATTGAAATTAAAATCAAATTACTAAACTTAAATCGATTTTTCTCAAATTTTAGTTTCACAAAAATGATCCCTTGTGTCATTCTTTATGTCAAAATGCTATGTCCTTTACGAATCTGTACAGAATGATACAGCCCGGTACCTGGATTATTTGACAGATACAGGCTTAAAGCTTAAGCTTTCTAACTTTTGGGATGATCTACCCCAGGAACAGTAAATAACCTGTTCGCTGCATGGTTCATGAGCTGATTGAACGAGTGATACTTATCCTACCAAACTCCAAGACCTTGCACGGTGAATACTTTGTTTAATTAGGTGTCAGATATGACGTAATCCCTAGACGACTGACCGACATAAGACGACCACAAGTAATCCCTAGATGATTATCAGAAAATCAACGACACAACATTAAAAAAACAGACAAGACCAGATAGGGAGATTATAAGGCGGCAATGTTCAAACCCTAACTCACCAAATTCCCAAATATTAGCACCTACTTAAATGGTCAATAAAGTTAAACTATTGAACATTTTGTACTTTGGGCGAATCGTTTTCATAAATTTAGTATTTGCTGATTAGCTTTTTTTTGCAATATAGCAGTCAAATAGTCATAATTAATTGTCTAGATAACGGTCAATTTAAACCGCGGCTAAAAACGCGGATTGACCTTGGCACAATTTGTACGCCTGCGTGGTATGCAATCATTTGCACTAACACGTGGTAGGCGGTTTCTGATGTTTCACATACTAAGCGGTAAATCATGTTTCTTTTTGTCTCCTTATGTTCAATCCTGCACCCAAGTGCGAATGAAAATGTTGTGTCCATAGTGTATGGTTAGCATTTGGGTCACTTTGCAGAGAAGCGACTACAGTCGACATACGTTTCTCTTTCCTGGGTACAGGGTTTTATGTTCGTAGTAAATGTTCGTGATATCTTGCAAAACTGCTAATGAAACCCTAAGGACACGTTTTATGAACTTAATTATTTTCAAAAAAAATTATCCAAATGAATCTAGGATCTAGGCGCCATTTCTTGACAGACTGTCAACGACGAGTAACTGGTCTAATCAACCCAGCCAGGTTGGATCACAACACAGGGGGCCCGGTATCTATGGACGGAGTCCGATTCGCGAACACGGCGAGTTTGTGTCCGAGCCATTAGGTTCGGTAACGAATCTCGTCATAATGCCAATAGCATAAACTATTTCAACTTGTTAATGCAACGAGCAATAATGGTGTATCCTAGCTGTAAAGATAGTTCAACTATCACACGTATACCCATATGACAATGTGATATGTGAACAAACCAACGCACTTACACGCTTACACGAAATAAGGATAATAAAGCATTCCGCTCCGAATAGTCATTGAGTACAGACGCTTGATTTCGCACTAACTATCGCCTGTCTCTATTATCACCTGGTTGCAGATCGATCGGGTATAGTCGCACTTGTCGCGTATAAAAATAATTCCAAACATCGATAAGTTATCCATTTTATCGACTCTATTGTCAGGCAAAGATACGGAACCAACCAGCATTCTACACGAGCCGTCCATCGGGTTTCTTATCGTTCCGTCACCTTCGTGCCATAGTAGGAAGCAATTTTTAACTTGTCAGTTCTTTTGTAATCACTTTCTGGATCAGTTTCTCCCACGGCTGTTCAGACGGTTGCTCTGTGCACCACCACCGATCCACTACTTCAAATGGCTATGATGTTCACGGTCAGGTTGTAATGCTTCGGTAGCGATAAAACCATAACGTGTAGAACACAACAGCAAACGCATGTAGCTGGAAATGATGGAATAGGTCTCAAAATAAACGCACAAAACATTGCTCATCACTCTTCCTAAATCGGCAATCTTCTGATAAATAAAACTGTGCATTATTGGCCACCCTGTTGCAGAGCGCACGATATCTGAACGCGTTTTATCCTTCGAGATGGCTTGCCTATCAGTATAAAACCTTATGCACACGGTTTGGAGCAACAGTTTGTTGCTGGATTGGCGTTTAGAACGAAGTCCGGCCAAAGGTGACTCCATCGATTGAAGGAGTAGTGAAGTGTCGTTCTGAGTGCGTTGTCTGTTTTGTGATTAGTAGACGCTCAGAGATGAACATGATCGCGCTGCTGTTGTTTTCCATTCTTGGAATGGCGTACGGTACGGACACGATCACTTGGAGCATGGTCGGGGATTGTACGATCGATGCAAGGTGCCCCTCGATCGATAATTCGTTGCAACCAACATTTCTTGCCCAAGCAACTAACTGCAACAAGTTCTACCAGTGCTCCTACGGCAAGGCCTGTGAGCTGACGTGTCCAACCGGGTTACACTGGTCCGTGCAGTTAAAACGTTGCGAGTGGCCAAATGTGGCCTGCTGCGATCCGTCGGTCGCGTGTCTTCCTTCCTACCCAACGGCACCCACCAACCCGGTACCGATACCCACCCCCACGACGATGGTACCACCCGGTAACAACGCACCCAACCCTACGCAGTGTGTGGCGGATGCGCGATGTCCCTTAGATGACAACCCGAACAATCCCACGCTACTGCCGCACGAAACTAACTGCGGCTTATTTTACGCATGCTCGTACGGTAGACGATGTCCGCTGCAGTGCAAAGCAGGCGAGCACTTCAGCGTACAGCTGCAGCGTTGTGATTGGGCACAGTTTACCTGCTGTGATCCAACCATACCGTGTCAGCAGCTACCGTCCACACCGGTCGTACCGACGGAATTGCCTTTGACAGACTGTCATCCGGATACCCGCTGTCCGTATGGGGATGATCCGATGAAACCACTGTTGCTGCCCGCACCAGGTAACTGTGGAGCGTTCTACAAGTGCCGCCGGGGTGACGCCTGCCTGTTACCGTGCCCCGCTGGACAACACTTTAGCCAGGCGATGCAAGTGTGCGAATGGCCTCAAGTTGCGTGCTGTGATCCAACGGTAGCGTGCGTACGAAGTCCGCTCCTGGAGTTGCTTAGTCTTCAGAAATAATACAGCCAGAAACTGAAGCCACCACATGCGCATGCGGCATACGTACTGGAAGGCATAATAAATGCTTGATATAGCTTTAGAGATTGCTTAAACCGATCGTTGATCATTTATAATTTGTTTCATTCATTGATTTGCGAAACTCAAAGTGGATACACGGTTTCATGACCCACATTACCCATGCCTGCTAATACTTCTCGATGTAACGACCCATAAGGTCGACGGTACGACACTTCATGTAGACGTAACGAGCTACCACATCATGTCGGATTATGGCGCAACGGTTCGGATGGGATTTAGAGCCGGTCCTGTCGTGTGAAAGACCGGTACAGCTACCACCTATTCCACTCTTGCCTACTTCCCCTGTCATTGACATTAGCTTTCTACTGCCTTAAGGTATGCAATGTATGCAATGCTAAAGATTGCATACCTTTAGGCACTCCGAGCTAAAGAAAAGAAGCTATCTATGAAAGAACACCTGGTATCTTTTGTGGTGTGATTTTCTCCTCTTTTTTGAACCCTGCAGACCTGCATTAGATTAACTAAACAGTAAGTTTTGCGTGCGAAGGAATGGTCGGGACGTTGTACTAGACACTGAATAATTGCAGAAATTACTGTTTTCTGACTTCTCTTATTTATTTCGTTAAAATGCCTACTTATATTTATCCAAAATACAACACGGTAGTGCCTTTCGGAAGCTATCCCACCATATTCCGTTGGCTGACCTTTTCGGTTGCGATCCACTGACCATCCACGGCATATGTCTACTAGCTTTGCAAAAATATCATTTGGAATAGATCGTTTAACATCTACTTGTATGTGTACGCAACGGATTGATCGGTTTCCTTGGGCAATCAGATAGGAGCAGAATACGGCAAATATATGTATTTTTTTAAATAAATTATCCACCCTGTAGTGTGCATACGTTTCGGTTCATAATAACGCAATAATTCCAAAAGGCGCAAACCCATGACCAAACGTGCTTACAACCAAATCCAATCCAAGCTAATAAATAATGCATAATCTTGCCTGCACTAATATGCACAGTATTACGCCTATCTAATGCATGCCGAACACACACACATGATAAGATTACACACGTTTGCAAATGTTCTTCTTTGCTACATTAGGTGAAAAGTGTTTCGACTGCATTTTTCTTTTGTTTGCTCCTTCCTTAAAGGCTTTCTAGTGGGTATTTCTTTTTGTTTATACAACTCCTTAACTAAATCCTACTGTACAACTGGAACTAATGCAATCAAACTATAATGCATAAATGTCATTGCAATTGTTTTTTCTTCTTCATCGATAGCTACTCCAGCTCGCTAGACATTTTGGTGCCGCCATTAAGACAATGTTTGGATGTTATACAAGACCGTGTTGTTTTTCGTTCAACTATTGTTCTGGGATCAGCTTTATTGCCACTACTCTACTGGCTGCAGCGGCTTCTATTTCAAGCGCCCTTTTTTCTTGCCTTTCCTTCGCGGTTCATTTTACGTTGATGCTCGTTTTGCACATAACGTTCCGTTGTCGAAGTATCTAGCTGGCTGCTCAGCGGTAGCTAAACAGATAATCTTCTACATCCGATGCCGTCGTCCAGGACGAGTCATCCGAATCATCGACACCGCCATCATGATCGTCCTCGTCATCATCTGCCTCATCATTATTGTTATCACCATCTCCCTCTTCATCGTCCTCATCATCATTCTCGTCGTCGTCTTCACCGTCCTCGTCGCTGTTTGATGCGGAGGAACCTGTTTGCGAAAGGTCAACATCATCGACATCATAATCATCATCATCATCATATTCCTCATCATCATCATCTTCATTGTTGTGATTATTATTGGCTCTAATACCCCTGAAGACTGTAATGAGTACGTAGGAAGGGTGGGATGATAGGTGGATTGGATTATTTTTTACACATTGCTGTACACTATCATTTCCATGGAAAACCGAGCATCTAGATCTAGACCGCACATGCTATGTGGGCATATCACACGGGCCATATACGGGGGCAACGAAACCAAAGAGTTGATATCATTGTTTCAAAATACTAAAAGACATAAAAATGTTACAACTTTTCCAATTCCACTGCAGTGTTTGTTGCTGCACTCAGCTCAGAGCCCAATAGATTTTGTCGTTAATTTGTGTTTGATAAATTATACAACAGAAAAACAATGATACAACAATTCACGGCCCGGATGCTCGACTTTCCATGCGACCCCAGCAGTTTGTTCGTACGTGTACGTGCATACTCACCGACAGACTCCGTTTCGGACATGTTTTCTTCCGAATTCTCCATCTCCTCTTCGTCCTCGTCCTGATCGTCGCCGCTGTTTCGTTTCCGTCCGACGCTGTAGATGCGTACCACCGATTCCTGCATCAAGTTGTAGCCGCCCTGATTCTCAGCGATCGCGATCTGGCTACCGTACCGATTGACGGCCAGATCGGAGATGTTACGCTTCACGTCGATGGTGGCTATGCTCGAGTAGTCGTAGCTGTCCAACACTTTGAAGCTTGTCTGGTACGCTGCGATCTCTGCCATCTCCGAATCTTCCTTATCCAGCGTTAAACCGTACATTACGTTTTGGGCAGAAAATTTTACGTGCGTCTGATCCAACGACGGTACCGTCCGAAGCAGATGGAACGTGCGCAAATCCCACACCTCCGTATTTTCCACAATTTCCAACCCGTTCGGGTGAAACACACCGGAAATGTTTTGGTTCAGCTTGTCGAATTTGTGTATCTCCTTGCCGGATGTGACGTCCCACAGGACACCGTCGGATAGCAATAGCTCATCGTTCGGACAGAATGTGGCACGGTTTTTCGTGTACTGGTTGGGAAACGTCGGCTCGAACCGCATTACTCTTTGACCCGTGTTGACATCGTATATGGTGGCGATCTGCGTACACAAACGAAACGAATACGTACAATTAATTATTTTACTTCAACAACATACAACAGACACATACCTGATTTGTTGTGGCCAACACCCTTTCCGGCGTAATGTTAGCAAACTCTACGTAATCTTCCTCGTCCCATACGAGCTTTTCCGATATTTGATTACCCTCCAAACTCCACAGGGTCGATACGCCGTATCGCCAAACGGCGGACGTGAGCAACAATTTACCGTCCTTGCTGCATTTGATCGATGCGACATTCGTTTCGTGACAGCTGAAGCTGTGCTCTTCGTTCGTATCGTTTAGGTTGAAAATTTTCACTTCTCCCGTTTGCGATCCAACTATAAGCCGTGTGCCGCATGGCTGCAAAAATTAGAGCGATTATTTTATATATTGATTGATACAACCATCATGATACGTCCAGAATCAGGCACACACACTTACCGTAAAATCACAGGAGGTAAAACAATAATCCATCTCGACCGTACGAAGGACACGCGAGGCGGAAAAGTTTGAATGCACCAGCCGACGATCAAACCGTCTGGATGAGAATCCTGCCTGTCGTCGGTAAAACCGTGCGGCAAAATTGTTCCCAACACCGGACACCCGATTCGGGCGCGGATCGGGACATTTGTGTGGCTTGAACAGATCGAACGGTGGACAGGTAGACATCGGGTGTTTGCAGAGGGCATGCTGATTCGTCAGATACTCCGTAATGATCGAATTGAGCGTTATGTTGTTGGCCGCTGGTGGGGACAATTCGGTCGGTAACGTTTTGGATGTGGTAGTGGCTAGTAGCAAAAAGTTGGACGCATCCGTAGCGGAAATCTGCTTCTGCAGCGAACGCTGCGATGTGCTGGACGTGTTCGAACGGTTCATATCGGCGGGTGTTGCCACCGCCCTGTTCGCCACCGGATGATGTCCGTTTTGGGTACCACTATTTGCAACGGTCTGCTTTTTGATTAGCTTAATCGGTGCGAGTGGTTCCGCTGGATCAATCGTTGGACTGCTGGTACCGTCATAGGATCCGTCCGGCGTGGCCATGTACCCATTCAATCCTCCCGTGGGAAGGGTGGTGGAAGCAGCCGAACTGTTGCTTTCAATGCTCGCCGCCGCTAGGGCCGCCTGGAGGTTCGCCTGTGCCATGGACGCGTTGAAAGACGTATCAACCGTGCGACTGCGAATTCGAGATCGGTGTATAATGTTGGAATTCGGCGAACGAAAGACGAACGGCGAATGCAGGGAGGCCGCCGAACGCGATAAGGAAGACGCTGGATTTTGCAGTGCATGATGGGGCAACTGTTGAAACGATGCCGAACTCAGTCCGGTCTCTTTCAACAATGTGCTGGCCGTCTCCTTCAATCCGTTTGCAATTAGGTGCTGGTAGACCAGCTGATACACCTGCTGCTCGTTGAACTGGATTCGCGTTTGGGCGACCACGTTTGCTTTGTGAATGTCGGACAGGGAAGTGTCCACCTGATTGCCGAACGAATCCACCTTGCCCGACACACGTTCCATCAGCTCTAGCGCGTACTTTTGAAACTGCACGTGCTCCACTCTTTTTTCCTGTAGAATCGGATCACGCATTAAACCTAGAATTGGGGAAATCAATTACAATTCAATGATACTCAAACATTCCATTGCAATAAATATGGCAAGGATGGAAAGCGTTAATTTAGCAAAGCCTGATCTACCCTTCTAGGACTTGGAAAAATATTAAATGAACGCCTGAAGCGATGAACAAATCTTTCAATTATTCTAAAGCAATAACAAAACATATGCAGCAATTGAAAGCGATTAAATGAGTTTCTTTAGCTACTACTACTACTTACTCTGTAATTCGCCATGGACGAATAGGGGTAGCTTTCCGACGATCTGTCGCACGGTTTCCGATCGTGCAAGGCCCGCCAACGCGCGGCAAGCCATCCCACGAATACAATCCGCATCCGTAATCGGCACCTTGATGCGCATTAACGCCAGCAGCACTAGAATGCCGTTATTCGAACGAACGCTCTCCCAAACCTTCTGGATCAGCTCTTCGGAGCTTTTATTTGGCATGCGCTTTTTCGCCGAACCGTACCGTGCCAGCGACACACTCGGCCGATGAATCGGTGCACAAACCAAATGCACCAGCAAGGCTAGGGCCGATTTTTGGACCTCCGCATCGGCAACATCACCATCGACGGCGTTCAGCAGAACGCTAATGCCCGTCAGTTTGCCCTCATGCTGTGGCACTTGCTCGACGAAGACGCTGTGCACCCGAGATATTACGGTGCAAACGCTCAATGCATCCAGCGCGTACCGTACAGTGTCGCCGCTGGAAAAAAAAACGAATTAAGCAAAGGTTACAATTATTTTCCACTCGTCCGAGGTTTTGTGGGATGTTTAACCACTTCCGGTGTTCTTACCGTCCGCTATATGTCCAATCGAACGTAAGTAAAATAATGCGCAGCAGTAATGTGACACCGCCCAACTTCAACAGCTCATCCACCGGTGCCCAGTGAGCTTTCATTGGCAGCAACTCCTGCAGCGCGGTAATCTGCTGACTGATGACTTCCGGAGAATTTTTTACAGCTTTAAACACAGGTTGCGTCAGCGTACCGGAAGGTTCCTGTTGCCGCGTCACCTGGATGTACTTGTAGTACAGATGGTTCTCGAAGTATTTCTTCATCGCAATGCAGACGTGACGTATCACCTGCCGTTCCGATGCTTCCTCATCCTCGTTCATTTGATAATCATCGGATACGACCAACACGGGCAGCACGGCAATCACGTTGTACAGCTGTCGTATGCCGTCCTGCTTGTCGAACTCGTCCAGTATGATCTTGAACTGGCAGCTCAATCCAAAGAACATCGTCGCATGGCATCGACCAGAGTCGTGCGAACATCCAAGCAACCAGAGCGCGTATGATACCATCTCTGTAATGATTTCGCGCGGCATCTGACAGATGCGCTCCATTGCGTCCTCACAGTAGGCGAGGTAGTAGAACGCAATCGACACACCGGTTGCTGCCAGGCTTGGGCGAGGAATTTTTAGCAATCGCTCCAAACCACCGTTAGCGATAAATTCTAGCGAAAATTTCTTATGACAAAGCAATGATGCGAGATACTTCAGCGCCTCGAACGCCAAACAGGTGTCCTTCGGGTCGAGATGTTCAATGTAACGGAAAATCAGCTGCATCGCATTGTGTTCGAACACGTGCGGCAAAAACTCCTGATACTCGCCCATCGGTGTGAGATAATTCAGGATGCACATCTGGCTCGTGGCGGACGTCAACGGATAGTACGGAATCATAATCGTACCCGGAACCGTTCGCGATCCAGTTGTACTCTGTTCACCCTCATCTAGATCCATTGCCCGATGGTCGTTGGCCTCGGCATGCGATGTTGACGGACCGGCAGTGGATTCGATTTCGATGTCATTCGATTCCGGTTGCATTTGTGCTGACGCTGATGCTAACTTTGTAGAAGGCGCGCTTATTCCCTTCGGAGAGCTAACTCCGGTTGCTTCAGACTCCGACTGTTTTTCTACTAGCAGATGAGTCTTTTGCAAGACATGTAACCGATTCAACATGATTGGCAACAGGCGTATGTTTTGCTCTCGAAAACTTACGGCAATCTCCTGTTCCTCCATTGCCGCTCCCAGCAAAGCAGTTGCATAGCTTTGTAGCGGTTCGACACTAGTTTCGGCCCAACTATACAGCCGCTTTATCAGATGGTCATACTCCACTTGAAAGACGGCGGATGTATCCAAACCGGGCATGATGACTAATATTAACCTACAAGCAGCGACATTTAGTGCGTGCGAACTGTGCTGCATATTCTGACGGGTAAAGAAGTTGTCGCGCAGATAATCGTTTACCAGCCGCGTAATGAAGTTATCCTTCCGGAAGAGCAGCTTCAACATCCGGCCCAGCTCACAGTTTGGATCCGTGCGCGACGGATGCCGCGTGTCGAACGGATCCGGATCTTTCATCTTATATGCGAGCATTTCTGCCTCAAACATTTCGGCTAGCCGGGTCACGATCGGTTCCGGGTCGTATCCCGACATGCTGTGTTTTTCATCCCATAGCTGTAAGATGCGTAACAGGTCGTTGCCGCTCAGGATTTCGGCCTGATCCAGCGGTACTGCCATGGTGCACTGGGTAACTGCTTATATGCAACCTACTACGACGCCTACGATCGTCCGAACAAACATTACCAAGGAAGGATACCGTACCGCACAAAAGGGCACCGTGCCGCTATCGTTACACGCTCTCCCAGGAGGCCGCTTTTTCCTTGCACGATTTTGACAGTTCTCGATACACGACAAATTGTAAACACCACGCGCGACCGACGGCACTACGAACTTCGCACTACGATATCCTTAACCTCACTTTCGACGTTCGCAAAACCACGAATAACACCAGTGTAATGCGTTTCTGGGTACTGCTTGCCAAGGAAGGACGGTCGGGATCTATGTTCTGTAGCCTGAAAATACAAAGGGGGGAGAACCAAATTAACAAATCTCTACGAATACTGCGTAAGCGCCGGGATTGCGGAACAATGAAGGGTTCCCGGTTTCGCTCTTTTATCGACACAACGAACAACAACTACACCGTAGATGTAACGTTGCTGCTAACTTCTGAACAGTCTACTCACAGCTCTATGTATTCTTGCGTTTGATATAACTATATCAAGAGATACAGACGGTTCGAAGATTAGGGAATTATGCGCAATTTCACTGAAATGCAAACCAGAACCACTCTCGAGTTCGGTCTGAACTGTCACTTTGCAAATCGATCAACCTGTCCAGACGTGTAATCGAGAAAGCGTGGTTGCAGCCCTTGCTCGAATCTCCCTAGCGCATGATGAAATCATTTTCTTTGACACATGCCAAATAATCGATTAAAACATAAATTGAGTAAATTGAAATAGTGTTTTCATTTGTTTCAAATAGTTATCTAATAAATACACAAAGAATTCCTTGTTTTAGATCTCATTTATTGTATTACCAAAAAAGTTTTAGCCATCCTTAAAACAGCAAAATATATCCCTACTCAGTATTACTACTTTTTCTTTTCATCCTTCCCCTTCTCAGCCTTTGAATCTTCTTTTTTGCCGTCCTTCTCATTTTCCTTCTTGGTCTTATCTTTGTCCGCACCAGCATCCTTACCATCCTGTGCCTTCTTATCCTTTGCATCATCGGTCTTTTTGCCTTCCTCAGCATCACGATTCGTTAGCTTGTTGTTGATCAGATTGTGCAGAGCGATGATGGATCGTACCAACGATGCCAAGTAAACGACCAGCATCTGATCGTTCGTTTTGACGTACAGCGTGTCGGTAAAGTTTTCCTGTGCTATGTCCGGCAGTAGGTTCAGTATGTCCTGAAGCTGATACACAATTTGATGATTTACCGGTAGCTGACCATTGCCAACCTTGAGTAAATAGTTTTTAATATCCCGCAGCTGTGCATTAAGACCTTTCAGCCCCAACAGCTGGTTTGTGATCTTTTGCGACAGACTCCCAACCGTCGTATCCTTGATGTCACGCAGCAAATGTTCCACTCCCACCTCTTCCGCTTCTTCGGCTCCGATCTCGCTAGGGACGTGTTCGAACGTTTTCGACGTAGGCGAACCGTCGTCATGCACTTCCTCGACCGCTATGTACGCTTCCGTTGGAAGTCCCAAATCCTTCGGTTTAGCATCGATAATAACCAGCACGGAGTTCGGACAGTAGCGTCTGATCAGTTCGTTAATCGCAATGTCGTTTTGACAAAGCTTTGGCCCAGTGTGGTACCAGCCTACGACACGCTCGCGTGCATTCACCTTCTTAAACATACCGTACATGTTTTCCAAGTAGTCATGGTCGAGGAACCAGACAGATTTATCTTTGTCGTCCTCGTCAAACGGAACTGCAACAAACGGGCAACAAGATACGCATTAAGCCCACTGTGGGATGGTTAGAGCTGCCAGCTACTTACCTGCAAAGCTGTTGGATACGTCCAGAACGCCTTTCGCACGCCAGCATCCGAGAAGCACACCGACAACGCGTTTCTGATTGCCGATCTTACCCATCCGGTTAAAGTGGTCCACCACGCTGAGCAGGACCAACGGATGGACGATTACCTTAGTCGTGCTGAGTTCCGACGGCATTTTCTAGGATAAGATCTAGAGCTGGAGCAAAAATGAGCGGTTTAATAGAACAAATAACGCCAGAAACAACACTGCTATTTGTCTCCTGATTTTTAGCTTTTCGCAATGACAAAACAAGTTTTACGTTTGACGTTTTTGACCGGGTTATTTTTTTTTTTTTTGTGATGCCCTTTTGACAACTGGTGTTATAACCTGTTGTGGCATATGGATAATAGCGTGGATGACTCAGATTTCATTAAATTCCCTTGATTTTATTTCGTGTTTGATCAACCATAAATTCAATGGCTTTTTTTAGTTTTCTTTTTTTTACCTAAAAGTTACACAGCTTTGCATTGAAAACTCATGCTTTTTGTAGGAAATTTACAAATAACAAGTGACATTCTGTGTCAGTGTCTTTTCATGTATTTTTTTCAAAACAAATACCACACGAGAGTCACAATCTTACGCAAAGTTGAAAATTTATCTCTACACAGCAGTATCCTGCTCTGTTGGCGCTTAAATAAATCTGCTATCCATTTCACTATTCTGTACAGGTGAATCAGTTGCTATTCGAGAAAGATGCCTTTCATGAAAGGTAAAGCTCCTATTCGGAGAACGTTGCAATATCTAAATGCCGGCCAGCTGATGCTCAAGGATAAAGTAAAAATATTCAGTGTAAACTACAACACGTATGGTGAACACCACGAGGGTGCTAGGTAAGAAACCTTAAATTGAATTGTTATAACATCCACCTTAATATCGTCATTTGGTATTCGGCTGCAGGGATTTTGTCTTTTGGAACATACCTCAGATACAGTACAAGAATCCGAAGGTGCAAGTGGTAACTTTCAAAAACATGACCCCATCTCCCTTCATTCGCTGTTATTTCGGTATGTTAATCAAGCTCTATTTTATCGTTAACGGAAGTAATTCATCGTATTTTTTTGTCTCGCAGAAAGTGGCAAACAAATGTTAATAGATATTGATTCTAAAAATAGGCAGGAAATACTACAACACCTGTCCATCGTTGTGGGTAAATCTGAGTAAGTAGAGGAACGAAAGTTCTTGTGGCTTGAATTACGAAATTTACATTCTTCTCTAGAGCGACACTGAAAGCGGAGGCCAAACTTGCAGAGAAACAGGACAATCCAGCAAATTTCGGCGTCGGCTGCATGAAGCACTGTATCTGCGAAATCCAAGGACAATTGCCATGTCCGGGCGTAGTACCAGTGCCAAAGCATATGCGCGGAAAGTTTAAATATCAAATGAAGGAGTAATGTAACAATATTCCCGTATCGGGACACCGTTCGATAACAAAAGAAATAAATCCGTTTAGTTTGGTAGTTTATTTTTACGGGTTTTCGCAACATGTTTTCACGTCACGAGATCGGTCAGTTCGTATTAAAGTTAATATTTAAAATTTATGAGTATTCTCAGCTAGTGTTCCGTTTGACCACTATTTGTGGCGATGCGAATTTCTGTACGGTGCGTTACGACTTCCGCCACGTCCACTCCCAGCCGTATGGTGTGAACGTTTCATCTTCGGATCTGTCCGCTGTGGTTGATTAATGTTGTACTGGTAGCGCTCAATAATGGGCCGTTCCGAGGTAGACGATTTGTTGATCACCAGATCATCTGATCTGCTTTCCAACATTTTCAGCTTTGCTTCCAGTGCTTGTATCTTGGTTTGTTGACTTAATGGCCCATTAGTTCCACCCTTGGAACCACCAGCCAGGCAGGGTATTTCGATTTTCGGTTTCGTTCTGTCACCCTCCTCGCGGTTAACATGTTTTGCCCATCGGACGACGATCGTTTTCTCACCGACCAATTTACCATCCAACCGGCGCAATGCGGCTTCCGAGTCCTTATGCTAAAATTGCATCGCACATCGTGCATGATTTATCCAACTTCCTTAACTTTCAGTTTGATCAACAACTTACGTTCTCGTACGTCACGAAGGCGTAACCTCTCGGATAGCCTGCTAACGGTCCGGAGCGATGGAACAGCATGTCGAACTTTTCAATTTTGCCGTATTTTTGCACGATTTTCAGTAATTGATACCGATTGGTGGCAAATCGGAAAAGGAAATGAAGTGAACGGTTAACCGGAGTTTGTTCTATACTGAACCATCATGCAGGAAGAAAGAGCTCTACTTACTCGGTGATTCGACTGTCCAAATTCCCAAGCCACAGTCTACGATCATCCTGCGAGGTGGGCTGCAAAAGAATCATGCATAGGGTACATTCTATGAATGGAAGAAAAATGTGCTAAACATACTTCTAGATGATCCATATTGAAGAAAAACACAGAAAACTAAGGTTTGTTTACCACTTTGGCTTTTGTATAAATTTTTCTGCTCTGCCAAAGATGTTTTGCTGCTGTCAAGCTACTCCATCAGAAAAACGTTTATACTTTGCAGTTTGAGTGTCTCCGACATCGCACGAACTTTATAGAAAAACTTAAATTCTCCAAACGACCATTCTTGTTTCAGTCACTCATTTTCAGCATAAACACAATGCTTTTTATCGCGCAAGTGGGGTGTATTGTACAGAAATCCGCTATCAATCAAACTGTGCATGCCAAAATCATAGAAAGTTGGTGCACTCGGTTTCGTAGCATTCACCATCTTCGTATGCAACCCTGGCACACAACGATGACAACCGGATGTCAGTAGTGCCACCAGGTGTTGACAGCACAAACTAGAGATCTTTTCTTCGGCATCCGTGAAGTTGACAGTACGTATCGACTGGAAAGTTGGTGATAATTTTTGTTATTTCTACGCAAAGTACCTTTATTTGTACGTTCGCAAGGATGTGGATCATTAGGCACATGAATGCTCTACCGGAACATAATGGAAGGTCCTGTATTGCTGGCCGGAAAACGCTACACAGATGGTAGCGGTTCGTGGCGACTCGAACGCTTCACAACAAATGTGTTCATGTGTTGGAGTGATTCCACATCCTTCTGCCACGAATGGAACAAATAGGCGCGGAAGGGATGCATTGTTTGTGTCGAAAGCTGTTCATAGTTTTGATTTTCGTATGCTTTTTTTTTTTTGTTACAGAGCAGTCGTTTCACTACCGTAACACCAACCGACAGTCAATATGACGAACTCCAAGGGTTATCGCCGTGGTACTCGGGACATGTTCTCCCGAGGCTTCCGTAAGCATGGTACCATCCCGCTGTCTACCTACATGAAGGTCTACAAATCTGGGGACTATGTCGACATTAAGGTACGTCATCCCTAGTCAAACCAGACAAATGGCTGTCCTAGAGAGATGCATTTGTAATTAACCTTTTACTTTTATTCTCGGTCTTCAGGGACATGGTGCCGTGCACAAGGGCATGCCCTACAAGGCGTACCACGGAAAGACGGGACGTGTCTACAATGTCTCGAAGCACGCACTTGGCGTGATTGTAAACAAGCGCGTACGTGGAAAGATTCTACCCAAGCGTATCAACGTACGCGTTGAGCATGTGCAACCGTCCCGTTGCCGAGAGGATTTCCTGCGACGCGTCAAGGAGAACGAGCAGAAGCGTCGGGCCGCCAAGGAGAACAAGCTGCCCCAGTTCAAGGTGTCGCTAAAGCGCAAGCCGAAACAGCCACGCCAGGCTCAGGTCATCAAGAACCCGCCTACGCCCATCTTCCTGGCACCGATTCCCTACGAATTCGTGGCCTAAGCTAAGCTGTTGGGTTCGGGTTTGCGGAAGCTGTGCCGGTGGTGTATATTATACCGTCACGGATTTTGTGTTGCACTGGTGTGGTTCTGTGACAAAACAGCCAGCAGTAAAGGATAATTTTTATGAAGTACATCAATAATACAGTTCGTGATGAAATTCTAAACCGAGTACCGCTTGTCGTTTGTTTCGTTTTCTTTGCTTGAGAAAAGTGCGATAGAGAACATTTGCGGAACAGTTTGGTATTGTTTTTTTATTAGAAGTTGTATTCCTATCACTATTGGCAATATTCTCACTTTGTGTGAAACTGTGTTGTTTTGTTCATCCGTGGGCAAGATACTATTTCGTAGCAAACTCTTCATTACTTTGCGCACAGATTGTAGTAAGTTTCGTTCCTCCTCTTCTGTGTGCTTTGTTTTCTATCGATGCCTAGTTAAGAAAAACCCTACTTTGTTAATTATGTATTTTTATTCGATTTCCAATCGATCCTTTCCCTGTCCTTACTTTCCATCTACAAACAAACACGCACCACCGCGTAATATCCATGTATTGCCATAGTTACCATGGTGGTGGTATACCTGACGGCTAAATGCTTCGAACACAGTTACCGTAGCTTCTTGTTTATCGGATGAGACAAATCTTTCGCTAGCGTTAATTTTCACATACGATTGTTCAAGTTTCCCCAAAACATTTGATTACTACGCTCATTACTAATACCAAACGAACAGCTGTTATCTCTTCTGCTTGATGCAAATTGCAACCAAATGTCGTAAAGCGCACCAACGATAAGAAATCACATCAGAAATTCCTACAATTGATCAAAACAGGAAAACTGAATAGAGTTCGATAGACTCCAACGAAAATGAGCACGCTCATACCGATTGCTGGGGCATTTCATTATTACACTGTATACACATCATACATCTGCCGTCACTTTATAATGATATATTACACATCTGCTAGGAAATAAATAAATAATTGCAATCAAATTCACTAACATAACATTACTGTATAGCTTGTCGTACTATATTAACACTACCGGTTCACTTCTCCTACCGGATGCACTGAGATGCGGTTTACCAACGTCGACATTATAAGTTAAATAGTTCGTATGACGTTTTCCTACGCACAGTCCCGCGATTGGTAAAACAGAATATAACCAGTTTCCGAAGACTTTTGAATGTCCGATGTTAACCCGTAAAAGTCCTCTATGGTGGAAGCTTCAATTTTCTGCAAAAATACAACACAGATTTTTATGGGTATTAATTACGGTACGTGATTTGTTTGTCGTTCGGTACCTACATCAACCATATCATCGTCAAACAACAACCAGAAACCGTGGCTCTTTACAATGCTGATGTAATGACCACGGTTCGGACCAGAACCGCAGTGTATGACTACCGCCATGAGATCGTACAATCGGTCCGGATTGACAGCGTCGTCGGACTGCAAATATAAAGGAAAGAAAGGATGTTGCATTTTATCTCGACTCGGACAGCGATTGCAAATTCCTATACCGTATTGAACAGCCTCAGCTCGAGCGGGAACACGACACGATGGGATACCTTGATGTGCCGGTTGTATTGCTCCATGTACTTGAACCGTTTTAGGTGCAGCGCCAGTATCATAGGGAGCTTTTTAACACGCATTCGTTTCTGCGCTTCCTGATAGCTGCAACAGTTATCACATTTGAATTTGTTATCACTACAGAGCGTTTCGGTGTTGCTGAAGCAACGCAAGCAGTGCGTTATGCTGGTGTTCTGGTCCACGTCCACCTGCAGATCGAAAAAGTTCTCATCCTTGCTGCTAACCGTCTCGCAGTTTAGGCAGCGTGTCTCACTCGTTAGTATTCCCTGAAAGATTTCGTGTACCCATGTCGGTTCGGTGCTGTTGCTACCATTGCTACCGATACCGTCCGGTGGACCGTTCGTGGCACCGTTTCCATTGGCCATTCCGTTGGCAGGTCCACTGCCTTTGCCACCAGTGCCACCGCCTGCCTTTGCCTGGTTACGTTCAGCAAGTATGATTTCGTTGATGTGATTAATGAGAAAGTTAAGGAACTCGTGGGCATCCTGCTGCATGTAGTTATCGAACTCTTCCTTCTCCTTGCGCAGCCGGGCGATAAACTTTTTTGGTGCTATCGATCCCACCTTCTTTTTCTGCGTTGCGATGCTGTAGAATAGGTCGGCCAAGCAGGACAGTAGCGTTTCCTTGGTACGTCTATTTTTCGCCTTATATTCTAGTACCTTTTCCCTGAATGGCCGGCAAAAGTATAGCGCCTGAAGCACTGAGTTGCTGTAGCAGGTGTTTCCGAACTGTACCAAAAACAGTAGAGGGTTTAGTGTGAAGGAATGTAACCCAAACATCGCATCTGCATCGAAGTACATCAATACTTACATTGACCAGACCGAAGTAGTGCTCGTTCGGTGGAAACTGATCTGAGCCGATGTCGCGCTCCAGCTGGGAAATGTTTGCACCCTAAAACGAACGAAGGCAAGTTGATGCAGGAAAGGTCATTTCAATTACACCCAGGAAAGGGCTTCAGATACATGGTGCACTCTATACGAAGGCATCGCAGAAGGATGCAACAACACAGAGAGCTCCATTGGCACACGAAATAAAATCCCTCACAGCCGCTTACCATTCTCTTCCAGTAAGATGCACCATTAAAACAACCTATTCTTGTTGTTGCTCGCTACTTAAAAAGTGAACACGGTCGAAGAGATTTGTTTCACCAGGCCGATGGAGTGAAGTTTTCCGACGAAAGTGTTTGCAAAAGAAATTTCTAGCGATACTGAAATGAGTTATCACCCTGTTGACAACATTACTCGATGATCACCTGCTTAAGCCCCTGGAAGAAGCTCTGCTTAGGTCCTTAAACAGGTCCTACGCAAATCACACGAGGAAAGTTTCATCGATTATCGATTTTGGATTCCAAACGTCGAATCGACATTCAATGCGCTACGTCCTAGCTTACAAACATTGACCTCACTTGTAAATTTGTTGATTAGCCTCTGTTTCAATATTTGGTTTCTATCGTTTTCAACGTCGACCACACTTCTTTCAACCTCGCAATATTTATATTCACATTTACGTCAGCAGGGTAGAATTTCAGGGCTGCTTCGAATATGCGCCCCTGCTCAACAGGACACGTCATGCTGACATTTGGGAACTGACAGCTGCCAAACCGCCATCGTGCTGCCAACTGTGCGGAAACTGCAGCGCTTGTTCTTTTTTATTCCTTTCCGGTCTTCCTGTCAAACGTCGCGAGATTTTCCCTGCTCGATCGCTCCGGATTTTCGCCTAAAACGACGCGTATCTGTTGCTCAGGATGGCCAAAAAGAAAGGAGAAGACCAGGATTTTGAAGAGGAGCCCAATTTTGACGACCCAGAAGGATTCGTGGACGATGTTTCCGACGATGGTAAGTGGTCGTTCTTTCCAACGATGAGATGCATATGCCGGGAGGGTGTTGCATTAGTGTTAGTGTGCTACGTTGAAGCTTTTCATCGAATGACTTAACGGTGGAATTCATGCGGCGAACATTCTATATTTGCCAACCCTATTGACTCTATTGCAGAACTGCTGGGGGATTTTCTGAGGCAGAAGCCGTGTGAATCGGATGGGGTAGAAAATGTGATCGTGGTTGACAACATTCCGGTCGTCGGTGCGGCACGCTTCCAGAAGCTGAACGGTATCATCGAGAAGCTGTTCAAGAACGCCGGCACCATCGTGAACGTGCACTACCCGAAAGATGAAGAGGATAACACGAAGGGGTACGCCTTCATCGAGTACCAGAATCAGGACAGTGCGGAGGAGGCGGTGAAATCGTTGAATAATCATCGGCTCGACAAGCACTATAAGCTGCTGGTGAACCGGTTTTCCGACTTCCAGAAGTATTCGGATATACCGAAGGAATGGTCTCCGCCGCAGCCCCAACCGTACAAGGTGCAGAACGATCTGTACAACTTCTTGGTGGAACCGGACGCGCAGGATCAGTTCTGTGTGGTGTCGGAAACCATCCCCGGTTCGGTGCAGGTGCAGTTCTGTCAAAATACGCAACCGGAACCGACGGAGCTGCTGAAACGCGAACGCTTCACCGATACGTACGTCAAGTGGTCCCCGAAGGGTACGTACATTGTAACGTTCCACAAGCAGGGTGTCATCATCTGGGGTGGATCGAACTTCGTGAAGGTGAACAAATTCCCGCATGGTAACGCACAGTTCGTGGACATCTCGCCATGCGAACAGTACCTCGTGACGTACGGACCGAATGGGCAGAAGATCGTTATCTGGGACATTCGCACCGGGGCAGAGAAGCGCGCGTTCGTTTCGGACGGTACGTCAAATGCGTCGATGTTGCGCTGGTCGCACGATGACCGGTACGTGGCCCGTTTAGTGGACAGCCAGATACAGATCTACGACACGACTACCTTCTTCCTGCTGGACATGAAGTCCATTAAGGTGGAAGGCATCCGCAACTTTAGCTGGTCGCCAACCGACAACATCATCGCCTACTCGGTGGCTGAAGAGGTGGACGTTCCGGCAAAGGTAACACTGATGGCCATCCCGAAGAAGACGGAACTGCGCACGAAGAATCTGTTCAACGTGGCCGACTGCAAGATACATTGGCAAAAGTCGGGCGACTATCTGTGCGTGAAGGTGGATCGGTTTTCCAAGTCGAAGAAGGAGAAAAAAGATAAGAAGGATTCGGATGTGAAATTCCTCGGCATGTTCTACAACTTTGAGATTTTCCACATGCGCGAAAAGGACATTCCGGTCGATTCAGTGGAGGTGAAGGAAACGATTCTTGCCTTCGCCTGGGAACCGGTCGGTTCCAAATTCTCCATCATACATGGTGAGCCGGCGTCCGCTAACGTAAGCTTCTACGAAACCAACAAAGGTCAGGAGCCGGTCCTAGTGAAGAAGCTGGAAAAGAAGGTATGCAGCCACCTGTTCTGGTCACCGAGGGGACAGTTTATCGTGCTAGCAAATCTTCAGATGGGTTCGTTCGAGTTTGTGGACACGAACGATTTCAGCATCATGAAAACAGGAGATCATTATCGCGCATCGGAGGTAGAGTGGGATCCAACTGGACGTTACGTTGTGACGGGAACTTCCGGAAAGGTAAGTTGAAATTATGGTAATAGAACTTTATGTAGGGGCGACCGGGTGGCATGATAGTATCGACGCCGATCCACAAACGGACCGGACCAATACCCCCGTAGCAAGGACTGACTATTCGGCTACGTGGTAAAAATAAGTTGATACGGCCAGACCGTTCTAAAGAAAAAAAATCTTATGTGGAGGACCCATTAGGGAACTTTTTGTGAAAATTATATCCTATCGAAAGTTCTCTTAGTTTACCCTCCTAAAGTGTATTCGTTGCGCAAGTGTTTCTTACGGTTTTCTCAAACAATCCCAAAATGCATATGTCCTTTTTGGGTACGACGCTTGCTCTGCACAAATGATACACCAATTCTGTTCCATAAAGAAAGAGGCGAATTGCATGGTCTCATTTGGTTTGTTATTTCACTTTCATCCCAGGCAAAGGAAGACCAGGGCTATTACATGTGGTCGTTCCAAGGACGTATTCTGAAACGTGTGAATCTGAAGAACTTCATGCTGTTCCTGTGGCGTCCACGTCCACCGACCTTGCTGGCCGAGGCCAAGCAAAAGGAGATACGGAAGAATTTGAAGAAGTACTACTCGCAGTTCGAGAGCAAGGATCGTTTGCGAATGACCCGTGCCTCGAAGGAACTGATCGAGAAGCGTGCGAAGCTGCGTGAGCAGTTCACCGAGTATCGCTCGAAACGCGTCAAGGAATGGGAGGATCAGAAGAAACGTCGTATGCAGTTGCGAAACAGTACGTACCATTCTGCAAGATACATCTCGTGGCGAGCTCTATACCAATATCGATACATTTTACTTTCCGCTCTCTCTCTCTCTCTCTTTTAGACATCGACACAGACACGCTGGAAGCAGATCCAGAAAACGTAGAGGAAGAAATAGTTGAAATTCTTGTTCGTGAAGATACCACCATTATCGAGTAATCCGTAGAAGGCAACTACGAGGGTTTTGGTGGCGTCCGCAACTAGCCGTCAACATTCTACCCTTACGCCGGTGTGACCGCTTTCGTGTTTGGGAGCGCTGTCACACGTGTGGGGACTTTTTACTGTGGTGGGAGGTACGCAGCAAGCGACGTAAGAAAGTACGAAACTTGTAGAGGAGTTCCGCATACGCACACACCGAACATTTAACTTCGCTCCACCGTTTTATAATCCGACGGGACCGTGTGTGCGTGTTTGTGCAACCGTGAGCAAATAGCTCCTGAACGAGTGTGGATTTTGGTTCGATGGTGTGTTGAAAGATCCAGTTGATTCATAGCAATTTATTCAGGAAACGAGTAGAAAACAGAGACACATTCTGGTGCGCTTATCCCTGCGGTGAACAACAAAACGAAAACGAAGTTCCTACGAAAGGTCCCGTTTTGTTGTTCGCATCTTTAACAGCATTAACATTATCGGCACCAGTCCAGTTTCATCGTCGGAGGAACGGTTCTATTTCAGAAGTAGCTTAAATAACTAATCCTCAATAAGATAATAGTGTACCATCAGTTAATTCAAAAGGCGTACTTTTCAGTATGATTATTAATAAATATAGTATGCTATTATACGATACATCATTGGACGGGAGAAAGATGTGTGTTTTCTTCGATGAGCTTACTCAGTCAATTTTACTGCCGAAACACTGAATTTATTGACCTACTTTTAATTATTTTATTAAACATGCAAATAGTGTCTACAAACTTAAAGTATTCGCATTTCAATTGGTATTCTAAATCTTTACCATACGATTATATTAATGATTAGAGAAAATTAAAATGAGTTATAAAAGTTTGTTATTTAGAACTTCCAATTCATCACATTTTTAGTACACATCCGTTAGAACAAAACTGAAATCGACGAATACTCTACTTGCCACTACAGCTTTAGCGCTGCGATACAAACATTAAAATATCATACAAAACCAATAA
Organism: Anopheles marshallii; assembly: GCF_943734725.1. Classification (NCBI taxonomy): domain Eukaryota; kingdom Metazoa; phylum Arthropoda; class Insecta; order Diptera; family Culicidae; genus Anopheles; species Anopheles marshallii. Next base: position 67,942,393 of record NC_071326.1, on the reverse strand, counting down.
ACTTTTTTTTTCTCTCTTAATCCGTAAATGGAACGAAAATTTATTTCCATAAATGTCATCTACTATGTCCCAACGCGATCGCATCACAATTGTGCAACGGGAATACGAAAGAGGGAAAAAGGTACAAAATAAACACACACATTGTCATTTGCTTGCGCTCGTGTGCTCCAATGGTGGTGCGTCTTTCACTCGTTTGCGTACTGTTTTCGTTCTTTCGCGAAGTGTCGTCCTGCTGTTCTTTACACGCCGTAGTATTGCCGTGGTGCAGGACATCGAGGAAAAGAAAAGATCCATCCCTTGTTAGCGATTCAGCGGTAAAGAAAAAACCGTGCTGCTGCCGTTGTGTGCATATTGTTTCCCGTTCCGTTCGTTGGCTTGTTTTCCCTTATGTTTTCGTGTGCTGCCTCACGTCGAGATAAACCAGGCCCGGGACGAGATGTGCGTGTAATCTTCCGCCATAGACCACAACGGTGCTATATCCTTCCGCATTCGATGCTTGAAGCGTTGTGCAAGAGTTTGTTTCCCGTGCGTCACGAGGCACGATACTAGTTGGCGGTGATAATTGCAAGCACGTCGGGAAAGAAAGTGCGCTTCGTCCGATCCAGTGCAAGCGGTAGCCCCAGAACGGAAACGCACCCAGAGAAAAGGGCTTTGCAATTGCGTGTGTGTGTGAGTGTTTGTGTGGTGAAAATTTTCTTCTCCAATGCCTTTATCCTTCCGGTGAAAGTGTGGAAAGAAAATAATACTACTGAACGGTGCTATCCGTTGTCCTGGAAACATCATCACGGTGGCCTTGGTATCATAGAAAAAACACAGCGTATAGCAACAGCGAATCAACAGCAAAGTCACCAGCAGTTTCTGGCGAAACCAACAACAAAGGGCCGGGATCCCCTCACCGTTGATGGTCGAGCAGCACAACTAGCCTTAGACCACATTTTCAGATAAGACACATCTTGTTGTTTGTTTACACAGAAGATTCCAATTGTAAAGAACCCCCCGTATCCGAGCAGGTGAGTGAGCCGTTAACATGTCATCATCAAATTTTCCATTGTAGCGAAATGATTTAGCTCTCATATATTCGCGTTGCGCGTGTATACACAACTCGTTTCCATTCATACTGACTTTGCTGGACATTCGATGGACTAATGGACTAGTAGCGTAAAAACTTCCACATACAGTATGTGACGCATATGACTTGCACGAAGGTTACGCACGTCGATAACGGGACGTTGCGTGGCGACCATGTAGACGGTGACGACAGCAAACGAACCTCATGGCCCACTATGCTCGCTCGCGATACACGATATCAAACATTGGCGCTCCAGCCATCCGCCATTCCGATCAGCTGAGCGATTCGAATTCCGGTTTTTCCGGGTTGCCGCACCAAAGCCGTACCTGTTCGAGTACGCATAGAATCGTACGGGATAGAAATCATTCCCACTGCTCATTGCGCGTAATGTATGCCTGATTTTATGCTCGTCGTTAAACCAGCACGACTCAATGGTCTGCACCATGTTGCAATTTGGGGTGAATTATGAATGAGCAAGTAAGTACAGTATTGCCCATAGAGTATATACGCTGTTTTACGATCGACCATTTTCATCACTGCGACGCGACCGATATTAATTTTTTTTCCTTTCCTTCTATTAATAGCGACGATCTTTCCCTTCCGAGCGTGACTGATTCTTCATTGATTCTTTTCGGGCACTTTATGTGCGGGGTCAAACGCGTGTGCCGTTGCGCTGATTGAAGGCAAATCAAACCCCCGCGAAGCACTGCTGCTACGAAGATATTTAATTAGCGATGTTCTGAAATACCGATTTGTTGCCGTTTATTAGTGTTGTTTTTAGCTCAAACAGCCGCACTATGACATCACGCTGCTAGCATAATGGCTTATGTATGCGTGGGGCGGGAAAGGTTTAGGAGATGATCACAGCGTCAAGTCGTTATAAATGGCGCACCCGGGCCCTGGTTCGTCCTGATCGCGAACTTTAACAACATGTCGCGTCCGGTGTGGAACGGTGCTCTTTGCTTCGCAGATATTCAAACCGACGCATGACACATTGTTTTGAAAATGGACTGTTTTACCGTTCAGAAATGCTACACACGCGCGCTTTTTTTTTTGTTTGGTTTGTTTCTCTACTTTACGCGTTGTTTCCGTTAAGCGTGATTTAAACGTTCGCAGACGGATTGGCAATGGTTTGTTTTCGTGCCCGCGCTCATATCCTGATGGTTTGGAATGTGTCGGGATTAATTTTAGCCAATTGTTGCTTGCCTCGCACAGACCTGCCACAATACATCATGCTAATTGTATGGGTAAATGGACTAATTTATCACGTGTCATGATTGGATATTGTTCCTTTTTCACGCAGAGATGATCCCTGGTTGTGGTTCAAGAATGCCGGTGTCGGACAAATCAGAATGCTACGAAAAAAACCCTTACAACCAGCAAAATTTTCCATAAAGAGCTTTTGGTTTCCTAAAAACTCGTCTGATTTCTTGTTGTTGAGTGCAGAGGTTGAAACATGGAGGAAATGTTGGCTTGATGTAGAATGCTCAGAAACTGCCCGGATCAATGTCACCAAAGAACCAACGATTAATGAAGATGTGGAAGGATTTACATCCGGTGAACTGGAATTTGGGTACATAAAGTCGGTTAAATCGTTCTTATACCAAGTTCCGACCAATTTATCGTATGGGTTGGTGCACCGTCCTGGGTCGATATCCGTCCAACATGTTCCAGTGTGAATTTGACGCTGTTTTTCCAATGCATATCGAAAAGAATGTCTGCGTTTTCATATTGTCCCACGATATCGTTTGGAAGCGGAGATGTTCATATTGCATTCAGGAGTCCTGTCCGTTGTTGGAGTTTACAATCGATCATTTTGCACATTATATGGTTGTTGCTTCGAAGTTTCACATCCGAAACAGCAAACCTTTTAGCAGCGTGACTAAAGGGGAAAATCTTAGCTTGGCCCAACCACTTTGTGCTGGTCCCTCCGTTAGAATTGAACATCACAAACTATCACAATTTACGAAGAAAACAACACAGAATCGATTGATTTGACAACAAATTTGATTTTTCGGTTATCCTAAATGATCAACACCTTCAACAAATGTGTCTTCCTGCTTGATCGCCCTTGTGACGTTCGCGTCTCCGCCTTATCAGCAAAAAAAAAACGGGTTAGCCAAGTTCCACTAACACCACGCTGGGTGGCTAAATTAAGCGCGATTACACATGCCCGCAGTCCGACGATCGGAGAAGCAACTGTCGGAAGAGGAATGAAGGCATAGAACCGTGTCATTACTTTGTCGCTAATCTTTGCTCACACGTTCCGCTCTTCCGATATGGCAGTGCCCACCATCATGCCGGCGCTGACAGGTTCGTTTTTGACAGTGGTTCTCCGGCTCCAGTGCGCCATGCACTGTGATCTGGTGGTGTGTCAGTGTCGTAGGCACCGTGTGCTATAGTAATTGCGCTCCGCCGTACACGGGACGCGCTCTGGGTGTCGTTTAGTTTGACACACCGAACGGCTGATAAGACACTGCACCAGTGTCCGCCGTCAGTGTTGCACCGGTACGGGACCGTGCAGCATGCGGATTCGGCTCGATCTTCCTATGATCGACGCATCCGTTGATCGGTTACAGTAGTTTGCGTGTAGTGTATATATATATAGTGTGTACAAAGCGAAGCAACTTGACACGATCCCTTCCAAACAAGGATCGGTGACACTTGACGAAATTTGTATTCACTCGCTCTGTGTGTGTGTGTTTGTGTATATATGCGCGACTTTGTTCGCTGTGCGTGAATACGACAAGATGGATCGTCGTCCATTTCTACGCAACCGGGAACTGTCGGAACTATCCCCACTGACGCATTCGACCGCGGGTAGTAGCCAGATTGGTGGAACAGGTGCACCGGGTTTGACGAGAAATCATTCCTACGGTAGCATACTGCCGTACCTTGGCTTCCTGCGCAACTCACTACGACGCTCAGCTTCCTCCAGCCAGGTACGTGACGGAGCACGCCCGTACAGCTAATCTTTCCCATCTCATCTGTTTACATCTCGCCATTTGTGCCAACAACGGGTGCCCCAGCCTACGGGTTTGGATGGTCTTTCAATGTTTGCGTACAAAGTCACGGCGTTGACACGATACTGTGCGTCGTACACCGTGTGCTTTCCGGTGTCGTTAGTGGTTGTGGAGATAGTAGATCCTTTCCCTCGAACTGCATATGTAAAGCCATTCCGAGCAATAGAAACTATGAGTGTGAAAGGAAAATCAAGCTTATAACAAAGATAAGAAATGGATGTTTTTTTTATTAATTTACTTTAATTTAATTTAATTATTTTACAAAGTCTGATCAAATCCTTCTATCACACAGTACGTTTTACTGTAATTTTACGAAACCCTAACTCCATTGTATAGGTTGTTTGCAACTCTTTCCCGTTTGTTTACTTATTGTGTTTTACTGAATGATGGTGTGGCGCTTGTGCCCGTTTTGCTATTTTAAATCAGCCCACATGTGCGACCCTGACATACTTTAAATTGTTACCGCGATCATCGCAATCCCTTATCAACCTGCCGAGGCACTACCGATCGAATAGCGAGACGCGTAAAATAGAGAATGCGTTCGGAGAGCTATTTGCTTTGGGTTTCATTGTGATGCGGTGTAAAACGCGATGCATCCTCACGAGTTGTGTGATGTACCGCCACCGGAATGGCGTGCCCGGGACACAATTGTTGGAGTATTTCCGTATATCTTTCTGTAATCCCGAAGCATGACTTTCACCCGTGCAGATCTCGTGCTGTCCACACTTGAGTGCGGACGGGATAATGCTTCTTCCTGTAACAATGTCGCCGACTTCAATTGATACCGCCGACTTGCGGTTATCAGCTTTCGTTTGATTGCTGTTGTATGGAGAGGGATAGACATCATTAATGTTGTGCAATTGTATAAATAAAACAGTTCTAGTAGCTGAGATATCAATCGACGAACGGTATGAGCATCTAGCTAAAGGTTGTTTAAACTTTTATTATGAAATCCTCTGAAATAATAATTGCAATAAAGAAGATACGACAAGAGAACCGAGCTGAAATTACGTAGTAAACACATGATCGGTAATTAGCCCAAAACAATTCCTTTAATATTTAGTAAGAACCTAAAACTTGCTGAAGCTGAAAACCCCGATTTTACTGTAAAAAATGCGAAGTCAACTCAGGATTAGTGCGCGGAGTCGACTCCGGATTAGACTATGAATTATTGCGGATTTGACGCCGGTAAGGTACGATACTAGCTAAGGAAGTCGCTATGTCTCTCTCTCTATCTCTCTCGTCTTGTTAGTTTGTGTCGTGGGTTTAGGACGCGCCTGAAAGTATGCAATTTATCGTTTTAATCATCACGCACTCTATATTACTGTTTTTTTGTACATGTCAAATTAAAATGGTAGAAGTTCTCATCTCACGTGTAGGACGACAATGACGATGATTTTATATAGTTGAATAGTTTCATAAATAATCTCATTCAGCTATTTAACTATTTTGCAACATATTCCCAAAAATCGACTCTTTATATTAAGGTAGTTTATACTAGGCTACCTAACTCACTTAGGCTTAGTTGATGGTTGATCTATTGCTGTAGCCTTGCAATTTTAGTAAATTCATCAAAGGTGAATAATTGAATTGAAATTTAAATTCGTTAATCCTGGTCACGGCACCACAAATGTTGAGCTTCAGGATTTGGGTTTTATTTCTTTATTTCCCTACGTTGTGTTTTGACAAATTGGTTATAAGCAAATCATTAAACAATTGTCTTAAAGTTTATTTGTTTGTTTATCATAACTACGGTCACTTTACGTTGCATTACCTACCTGTCATCCAGAACCATGAACACAATAAAAAACAGGGAAACGCGCGGGAATTGCTGCTAGTAGCTTTTGATAGTTATAGCAATAAACAATCATTAACGCAAATTCTAACTGCGCTCGTGCTTATTGACTTCCGATTGAACGTACCAGCATTGATTTTATTGTGTACAACTGCGCTTGAGTTGGTTGCGTACGAGCCGGCCTATCATTACTGGGCCAACTGGGCTATTATCAGTTACACACCGAGGCAGCTATCAAATTGATTTTATTGCCTCTTACTGGAAGTTGGTTTGTTTATTGTTGATGAAGTATTGTGTTGTGCGGAATTACAACCATCATTAATCAGTTTCTAATGAGTGAGAGAAAACAGATATATTATTGTTAATCAGTTTCACTACAGTGAGAATAAAAAGTGCAATAGAATGTATAGGAATTTTGTGTTGGGTGCCGTATTCCATATGGCTTTGGACAAAAATGTTGTTTTATATTTCTGTTTTAACAACTAATATGCTAACTCTTCCCAGGCTTAACAGTTGATCAAGAAGCCCCCTATTAAGCAATGTTTGAGCGATCGACGATGGTAAATTCGAATTGCATACCTCAAGGCGCACTCGTCACAATTATTCTGCTAAAGAGCTTTCTTATTTCGGCCTTACTAACACGTCGGCGAAAGCACATATGTTGTGACATTGTTAACAGCACGCAAAGATCAGCTGTTGCTGGGTACGGTACGACGACCCGCAGCTTCCAACAGTGTTGCTGCGTCGCAACGTTATCGTGCTGTGTGCGTGTGTGTGGTCTTTACACTGCACACCCGTTATATCTGCCATTTCCATCGTCCCGTAGTGCTACCGGCGCGGCATCGTAATAAAAGAATTTTAATCCACAGATACTGACACTGATTCTCACGAGAGCCGCCGTTTCGATGATGTGTGGTGCGTACGCCGCCACACTGTACGAGCGGGTTGCACACCCTGTGTGAGAGTGTCTCTGTCTCTGTCTACAAGTGGCACGGCGTCGTGGACTTTTCCCGCGTCATGGTGTACTGTCTGTGCTCAGTAGACGAATGTTCACACTACCGGTCGCATCGCGTTCGAGCCGTGTCGGTGGTTTCTTCTGACTCGGACACGATAGCGGGTGACATACGATCGATTCGTACCGAACCGCATTATCTCTATCCCCGCGTTGGTGTGCACTCTAGAGTTGCGTGAATAAAAGCGCGTGGCAGTGTCCGATCGCGGTTCCGCCGGGTTAGTTAGTGATCCCGATCTTTGCACTGTTGGTGATAGTTTTCTAGCGTTAAATATATCCGGACGCGCTTTTGTGTGTGATGCGTGCTACCAGATAAAAGTTTCTCCGCAGTAACCACCCAACACAATATTGACATCTCCAATGTCGTGGGATGCGCAATCTTTGCTCCTCATCAGACGCTGTGTTTATGAAGGTGCAACTTTCGATTTACAAGCAAGCAACCGGTAACCTTTATAAGCGGAAGGTCCTTCGTCGATACTAGCAGCAGAACGGCCGATTGTTCTGTGCAGTCTCACACAACGTACCCCGTGGGCAAACGGGCGAAGGTGCTTAACGCGACAAAATGTTTAAAAGCAAACATCGTTCCGCCGGCCACGAGCATCACCATCATCACCATCAGCAGGTAAATATAGATCCGGACGGTTGCATCGATTAAAAGTGGAGCGCAAGGGCCTCCGATCAACGCGGACGTCCGTGGGGAGGATGTAAAATTATAACAAACCGACCACTAAAAGGCAACGGCAATCCAATTCGGTTGTGATCTCCATCACGTTCGTTCCGAGAGGGCACCTCTTTGGGAGCACATGGTGGTGTTTATCTACGACAGGAAGAATGGATGTTTGTTTCTTGGTGGAACACGAGTTTAAAACCATCCACCAAAAGGATTGCGGGAACCGTTGTGTCATGCCTGCTGGACGTGTTCCACTATCTGTTTGAAATGTTTAAAAGCGGCTAAAAACGATGGTCCGATTGGGGCGGTCCGGTGGCATGATGGAAGGGGCGCCAGACTTCACACGAACGGACCGGACCAAAATCCCATCCGGACCGATTTCCCCGCGTTCGGAGGATTGATTTTCCAGCTACGGGTAAATAGAGTCACAGAAAGCCAGATATGGCAGGTTCTTTGAACCTCTTGTGGTTGTTGTTCCGATAATGAAGAAGAAGAAAAACGATGCACAGAGCTGGTGCAGCCCGATACACAGCGGGAAGATTTCATCTACAAACGGGGATGTGTTTTCAATGTTCCGAAGCGAAGACACACTGCAAGCGAAAACGATGGTCACGGGTGTTTATTTGCGAAAAGATATCACCGAGCCTGGCCACGGGATCTCTTATCAGCACACGGTGTACAAGAGGCAACCATAAAGGGCCCATTCGATAGGGGACAACTTGACACTGTGACGGTGCGTTCGTCTCCGCCTCTCTTATCATGTGTTGGCGCGGCAGGGTTGGCGGATATTTTCCCATGTGTGTGGCGTTCGTGAGCCAATTAACATTCAACACGAAACACGTTGTTTGCCATCACTTATTGCTGTGGTTGTTTAATTAAAAAACAGCCCCCATATCCTGACCGTTCGACTCAGAGAGGTGGCATCCGACAACGACCCGGGAGGCGTGGGATATAGATCGTAAGACAAGAAAAATACGGTACACACTGTGATTGCACCTCGCTGAATGATACTTAATAAACGCTCGAAGGGACTATAATTCATCGTTCATCGACACATCGGACGTTATCGGGATAAAGCCATGAGTGTGCGAGGTATTAAGCTGTCTGATTTACAATCATCACAAGTTACTCTCGCGTGTTGTGCTCATCATAAAACAATATGGCGGTCAAATGGACAATAAATTCTCCCTCTTCAAAAACCGCCAAAGGTGTGCGTGGGGCCAGGCCGGTTGGTTAATGTATTCTAATTGATGTCCTTTACTAATGACAATGACTTCAAAGTCATTGGATGTCGTTATGGAAGATGCCTTAGAGGAAGGCGCAAGAGGATGAGGTTACAAACTTGACATAAAGTGTCGTTAAACCCCTTTTTTTGTTGAGGTAATCGACGCGAGCGAGCGGATACATCTTCGTCTTGACAAGACCTGACTGTAGGCCGACCTGACGATGACAAACTTTCAACATCATCATGCATAACACAGCGAAATCTTAAAGCACATTTAATCAATTACCCGTGATTAAATAAACGATTAGGAAAGCATACGATAGCATGTTAGAAGCGTTCTTATCTTAATAATTGCGGTAAAAAAGATACTCAAAAGACTGTTCTTGAACCTCCCATTTGGAGCTATTGGATCGATCATCAATCAATCAATCATTGTTTATCGAAGTTCCCTAACATTACTCTTACACTGAACGATTTTTTTTTGTTTCGTTCACAATATTTTCTACATCTCGGCTTCTAAAAAAGAAAACAGCAAAAATGTTGTTTCATTCATTGTTTTCATACTTCATTCCTTCCCCGTCGTGCATGGTTTGTTAGTATATGTCGTTTGAAACCGAAAAAAAAACCTCAAACTGAAATTGGTTTCAATGTTGCTGTGCTCTCGATGGTGTTGTTGTTCGGTTCGAGAACATGTTGTACTAGAGCAGTAGAGAAATATTCCCAGATATTAGAGTGAGCTCTTAAATTAAATAGCTTCTATTTACTGATCAATGGCATATAGCTAGATGTAGAGTCCACCGAATCATTCGCGCTGGTGCCGTGACCAGGATGTATGGCTGTATCGGCATCTTCAGTGTGTGATAGCATTCTAGCGTAATAGTTAATGGTTTAGTTCCATGTTAGTGGAAGTTATACGTGCTAGAATAGAATGATTTAACATCCACCTTCTTCCTGGCTTCGGCATAGAATAGAAGCATTAGATCTTGGCCTCCTTATATTATCGTAGAACAGTATTCATTTACGGTGAACAAAACGAAAAGAAATCAATGATATCGATTTGTTATACAGGGTTTTTGAGATGACAGGACAACGCAAGCGCCCATAACAACAAGCGCAGCACATGACATTATTCAACGGCCTTAGAAGACACCGCAACCCCGGCAGGCATACTGCAATGCAAGCATATGATATCACAATCGCAGCGCACCTTACCGCAGAGGTTTCATACGACGGTATCAGCCAAGCACAATCAGACCAGTATAAACACGCTCTGAGAAGGATTTTGACAACCAAACGATGTTTGTTTTGATCCCAAGAAATATTTACTGCATGTATTGAATTAAATATGCTTTATTTCATGAAAAACACAGTAAATGTTACCAACAAACAACGTTTGGCTGTGAAATTCCATCCTAGAATACGTTTATACTCTTTGGATCGTACTTCACGTCTACCGTCGTACGGGTTTTGTGGTAAGCTGCGCTGCCATTGTGATATCATGTGCTTGCATTGAACTATGCCTGCTGCGGTTGTGGTGTCGTGTGTAGCGGTGTTGTTGTAATAGGCGCTTGCGTTGTTCTTTCATCTCAAAACCCCTGTAAATTGGATAGGGGTTTTCGCTACGTTCGAAGCAGAGCGTTGTTAAACTTAAGGACCTTATTTTACTTTTTATTTAGAATTGTTTACAATCCGCAATTGGCGTCCTGTTCGAAACACTTTGCAATCTTAAGGTATCTAGTCTAATAATTGGTACTTTTATTTAAATCTATATTTTAATGTACCTTAACTTGGCGTACTTCTGAATCGAATTGATTTGTTAAAATCATGACTCAGTATGTCTATTGGCTCAATTGCCTTTGTCACCAAAATATTGAGTGTATTGATTTATTTATTTACTCCATAATGACGGCATTGGCCGTATTATCATATTTAGTGTTGATTGGTCATCTAGTGACTCATTCGATGTAAAAAAATTTTATTGAAAAAAAAACATTCTTACAAATTCATCATTCCAAGATAAGGTGGTCTCATACAAACGGAAACCTCTCTCTCTATGGGCGCTAGGTGCGTTTGCTTAGCCAGCTCGCATAATAGTAACAGAACTGTTATACTAATCGGAATGACTGCTCTGAGCCGTTTGTTTAAACTCCCGATCCCGATGTCTAACCTTTCGCTCGTCCCTTTCCCTCCCCTCCAGGATTGTTTGTTTTGGTTTTCTTTGTTTAAACTGCCCCATGCTGCATTGCCGGTTAGTGGCCATTGAATGTTTTGCAGTTTTAGAATGCTACTGAACGCCACGCTAGCAAAACATTAGTCGTTAGCCGAATGTCCGGCATGCTCCGAATGATAACTGATCGTACTGTTTTGTTGTTGTCTCTTACGCGTCGATTTTGCTGTTTTATTTCCAGACTCTGTTGTGTTTGTTTCGTTCGAAACGCTCCTCAGACATGTGTGTCGTTTGTTCAGCTGTGTGTTAAACGTCCGTTCCGATTCTCCACCCCTTCCGTCCGAAGAGTAGTAGATCGAACAAAAGAATAAAAAAGAACTCATCATCAAAGACTCGAATTTGGGTGGCGTTCGTTCCATTCCTTCAGGCTGTGCTCTTTCGTGTGCTCATTTGTATGTTGATCATGTACGAATGGACAATGGGGAAGTGTTCCCAGGGTGACAGTGCAGCCTAGCTAGACATAACGCATGAAGACACCGCTGGATATCAAAAATTGAAGGAACCGTCACTAACCAAGCGCTGACATTTAATAGCGCAGACCAAAAGTCACCAGAATTCTAACCACTCGCGACAATCAACGTTCGTACATCTTCACAAGTGACCATTACTGCATCTTCGGTTTCTTTAGTCGCATGGATGGTGACAAGAGCTACGATCACGTGAAGGCTTTGGTGAGCAGCATTCACGGATCGTTCGCCGATGCATCTTTGCTGGATCGCACTAACAACAACAGCCCATCGGGGTTGCGAACGACCGCGACCACACCGTCCAGAACGCCGTCACCGACGCCGTCACCTTCCCCGGATGTTGGCCGGACGACCGCAGAGGATGACTCCCGTGCGCCGACTGCTACGTTTCCGGCCGACGGTCAGGAACGGGCAGCGGCCGACGGTGCCGCCGCACCGGCCCCGGCTGGACCAACGGAAGCTACCGGTGCACCGGTCACCGTGCCCGGTAACAGCAACAGCAGCAGTACACCGACAAGGCTACTGCACCATCGGTTGCGCATACCTTCGCTGGTCGTAACAAGCTCGCTTTCGCCTTACCATCCAAGCAATCTGCTCGCCGCCAGCGCCGACCCTGACCATACGACGCCCAGGCGGTTCAGTTTTGCGATCATGAGACGTCACTCTAACACGGTACCTACCTACAACTTTGCCAAATGTCCATTCGCTGCAAACGCTCTGTGCCCGCCATTTTTAGCGCCAATCCCGACACCATTCTAAATCACGTGAAATTCGTTTGTGTGTTTGTGTGAACCAGTCCTCCTCCCCAAAAAACAAAAAGCTCCATCTATCATGATCGTGTCTTGCTGTCACTGCTACTACTACGTTACTAGTTGCGCTGCTGTTAGTGCCATTCTTTGATCGCTCTTTCTCCCTTTTCTAATGCCTCTTTCACACTTCTGCTGTCACTTCTATTGTTGCATTAGACATATCCGGCATACACTAACTCTGTTCTGTCCAACGCGTTTCTGAATGTCGACGCAAATCATCTCCAAATTTCATTAGCAACAACCCACTTTCTATTGTGTATTGATCATCTCTGTTACTGTGTGCGTTTCTTTTTCTCTTTACGTTTTGTGCTTTCACGTTTTGTTTACCCTAGTACGGATCGTTAAACAGTTCTAATCAATCTCATATGTTTTACTCTTGTTTGCTCTTTGTGGCAACGGCCACGTTAAAACAAACTAATCCCGTTAAGATTTTATTCCAACAAGAACACCTACCTTTTCGAATGATGAATTTTGTTCACTTACACATCTACTGTCCTGTTTAATGCGTAATGCACGCCACTGTGCCTGTGAAGAGTGTACGGTATTACATTTTATCACTCTTTGTGTACAATTTGTTTGGTGTATCTACTTGCGTGTAGTGTTTACCTTAATGTTTTTAAGATAGTTTTGAACTAGAGTGTATTCGTAGCGTAATTTATACATGTAGTAGAGACTGTTCGTGTTCGTTTTGATTTTATTTATGACACTTTCTTCTGTTTCTGTACCTTTTTGTAATAGCTTTATTTGTTTATTAATATCACTGAAAATGTTGTTAAAAGCTATCGAAACATCTATATTATTATGTACAAACAAACGCTTATATTTTTAAACGTAAACATTCGGCGCTCACTGTAAGTCAACGCTGACTGTACTAACAGTGGTGTCCCATGGTAATGACTAGGCAGTCTAAATGGCTCGAAACGGGATCACCTGCTACATTATAGTGCCGTGCAAGAAATAAATATTTGGCAACATGACAACAGGTTTTTTTTATTCGTTGGATATATTCCCGTTTTATGTAGAACCATAGCCGGTGAAACATGTAAGACGTTCGTCGTCTCAAACGGCTTGAAAAGATACCGTCCGTTAATCTGTGACAAATTAGAAGATAGTTTGCACCGCCACAATGCCGGTGATAGCAAATGCAACAAATTGGTCGGCATTACTACTAGCAAATGACTGCCATTGCTCGAGAACGCTGTGTGAATCGGTTTATAAGGATAAATGCGCATGATGCAAATATTTACATGAATTAGTGTTGTTTGGTGGAACATAGCACTTCCTGCGACGTCCTAAGCCACAAACAAAGCTTACAGAATTAATTGAAATTCAAATGTTTTGCAGCTTGAATGCGTTTACTATTGCTAAGGTCTGTTGCTATCGTACGCAGCAAAGTGCTCGCTGTACGGAACGATACGAATTCAGGATATTGATATAATTCAAGACGGAATCACTGCCTCCCCTTTAATTCGATGGTATGAGCTGTATTTTGATGTATTTAAATACAACTTATCCGCGTCAATGATAAGATGTGGAATTCAATAGCATATTTATGAGCAATAGCATGGCAAAACTGTGTTGTGTTGTTGCGTTCTCTTGGATTGATGGAGCGGTAACCATATTGCCACACTGTATTGCGTAGTAGGAGCGGCCCGTTTGGTGTATTGGTAGCGGTGACGATCTTTACACGATAGGACTACTTCAAAATCCTATCCGGACCAATCTCCCGTCAATCAGGGGCTGGCTATCAGATTGAAGATCAGGTAGATAAAGTCAAAGAAAGTCAGAAATGGCAGACCCTCCCTAGACCTTTGAAGGTATAGTTTGGGCCGATAAAGAAGAAAAGTACTACGTAGTAATAAAAACTACGACACACTGTTCCGAAGAGTAGTGTGAAGCTTCTCTGCCAAGAATCGTCACATGATTCTCCTGTTTCCGATCTCAGACAGCTCGGAAACTTTACTTCATCCAGCTAACAGGTTCTCTTTGCTCTGCCACCCTGATTGAGCAGTACCGATTTCGGATTCTTGGTAGTCTTTGGTCTTTGGTGGCCCAATACTGAGATTATCTAGGACTTACTAACCTTACTGTCTTGGTACGTACGTCTGGGTTCTAAGTTAGCCGTTATTTGACAGACTGCTCTAGTAGGTCGTTGAGCCAATGAACATTAACGACTAGCTTGACAAACTGTTCGATAACTATTTCATTACTGTGCAGATAATTAGATTCGCCAAATTGCGTAGATCTAGTCGACCTGACGACCTGTCCTGCAGAATCTATTTCTTTAAGAAGGGAGACTTGGTCAACATACATTGAGATGTACATGACATGTATCTGCACTCGTCGCAGTTTAGAAGACTCCAGGAGTAAACCCAACGTCTACTAACCGAGTGTACCATCACATTAGTAGAAGACTAAGGCGAACTAAGACTTTTGGGCACTAATAATAGGCTGATAACGATAACGATAATGATAACGCCTAATCCTAGTTAACCAACAGCCCAATCTGACCTAAAACATCGTCTTGACAGTCATGGTGAAAGGCATGAATGAATCACTTATTCTTTACTAGGAACTGTGAGGCGCTGTCGAAGAACTCTATATCCCTGTGCCGGTGAAACACCCCGCACACGGAGATGAACAGTTCTCGGAAAAATCTCGGTGCACTTGTTAACAACTCCACGAGTGTCAGCCTAGAATAGGCGTGGTGAGGTAGAGGTAGGTGGTCGGTTCTTCCTGTCACTGCTGCAGGCGACATCAATTTGTGTGCTCAGCCTCACGCTTCGAACCATCGAATTCGAACTTCTCTTTTCATTCGCGCTCGCCGTGTCTCTTTGTCTCTCGTGTAATCTCGTCGGTTCGGTTCAACTCTCTGTCCCTCTCGCGGTGTCTCTGTTGTTTGCAGTGCTTGGGGGATTTGCGATCGTGCTGGCTAATCAAACACCGCATCAGCTGGAATACCTGTTTTCCGATCGGTTTTTTTTTCTTGCCAGGGTTTGTTGGGAGCGGGAGTGTGCACCATACGGCACGGTGGACCGGAGGATACACGGCCCGTGTGTTTTCATCCACCGTCTGGCCAATGCTGGCGCGGGTCTCGCCCGTTCAGTCTGTGTAGCGCGCTCGAACGCGACTGATCGAACCGAGTGCAGCGATCGGTTTGGTGCGCGCGTGTGTTCCGCCCCGGGGTCTCGCGCCCTTTTCTGATCTCATTTCGGACCGAAGCATTGGTGGTTGTGTTTTCCGTCACGGTGACATCGATTGCATCCGCGCCCGGCACATAATGCACAGTGTCCGTCCTGGTGCAGATGTCGTTGGCAGTTGGTGGTACGAACGTGTCCTACGGAAGGCATCGGAATCGTTGTGCATTCACCGTGTTACTGGTGCATCTATGCTAAGATAGGCCTTATATTCGTTTACTACCACCGTGCAGTGTGTTCAAGTAGCAAAACCATCCTCCTCTGTAAGGAAACCGTTTCTCATGCAATTTTGTGTACCTTTGTGCCGTCACTTTCGGTTTGTGGTTAGAATGTTTGTGTGCGTTTTTTTTGCCCCAAATCGTTATCTTAAACATGGAGTCTCAAGGAGTATCCTTTAGTGGTTTGTTTTAATATTTCTACTGTGGTCGTGTGTGTGTGTGTGTGTTTGTTTTAAACTAACGGAGTTGTTTCGTATAGAAAAAAAAGTTTAATTTACGTTCTATCAAAGCTTTTACATTCTTGCGCATTTCCATTCACATTCTGAAATGGCGTCGTAATTCCATTTCCGGAGATGTAGAGCAAATAGCTCTCGCTGCAATGAAATGGAGCTAAGCATCATTGCAAGATAGCCAACAGATATAGCTCCCGAGCTGTGTTGGAAATTTGTGTTTTTTTTTTTCTAAAGGATTTATTTCATTTACAGGGTTTACACAGCCAATCGGTCACCGTAAATGCCTTACCCGATTAAATATCGTCTTAAAAACTTAACTTCATGGTAAGCCATCAAGGCTTACATTAAACATTTGATTTTTGATTATTTTTCAATAAACTTCAGCAGTTTGCAACTAATTCATATAAACTAGAGAATACCAAATAGATTAGAGAATAATACGCTAGTTACGCTTTGAATGCTTGCGGTGAATAAAAAAACAGTCCTATTTTATAATTTAAACTTTAAAAATTTTACTGATATAATGAGACCGATTCAAAGTGCTCAATGCCAGTATTGGATTCACGCTGACTGTTGATCACGATTATTAGTAGTTATTAGTTACGATGACCGATTGGCTGTGTATACCCTGTATCATTCAATAAGTATTGAGATTATTGAAAAAGAGATCCTAATTACCGAACGTACAGATGTTCGCCTATAAGATTTGGTTGCGAACTGATTGTTTATTTCGATGAAGCATACTTAATTGTGGAAGGAGTGTCAAATTCATTAATTTCGCATCTATTTTAGCATATCTTATACGCGTGTAACTTGAAAAGTTGGGATTTTCCTTAAAAACTTACACGACTGGTCAGTGTGATCGGACCTGGTAAAATTGTGAAGTGTACCGCCAAATATAGCGTGGGAATCCCTGCAGGTAGCGATGCTCACCATTGCTGCATTTGCATTATAAAAACAGATCCATAAAATTACCAGTTTCCAACAATTAGGGACTATGGGTTGTCGATTCGGTCGGTTTGGGCCTGGCCGCAGATCGTGGTGTTGTGAAAAGCGGAGCCACGCACATACGGATGACGCAGGTTTGGGCAGGTTTTGCAGTCAACCGGCGGCTTAAGAATGAATAAGATACAAGATTTTTTTTTTCTTGCTCAACTTCACATTTGGTCCAATATTTCAACTTTTGGGAAGTCCGCACAGAAAACACATCCCCAAAAGAACGGGCCAACGGTAGGGTAAAACCACCGGTGTCCATCAAGACAACTGGCGGGCGTAGAACCGCGGTAGAAGAAGAACAAGTTTGGAGTCACTTTATTCTTGCCGGAAATCTCGGTTATCTTCTTGTTCCCTTTGGCAAGATCGTATACATTTCTTTAACCCGCGATTGATAACGGATCATAAGGCCAGTGGACAGGGCTGGTGTTGTGCTTCCATATATATATAAACCCCCATGTGCAATTTATGCTCGCTCTCGTATACAATTTATATTCGTGAGAACAACTCCGGCCAGTTAAGCCGTTTTTTATTTCTTTTTTTGGCTGCAACAAAGGACAAGATTCATCGTATTTTTTTTCGCAATAAATGGCTCCCAAATGTAAAGCTTTCTTAAGAAATTGTACCCACGGACGCACATTCGGAACCCAGATGGGAAGCTAAATAAATCCACCGTGGTACCGTCCCACAGAGATACTCCAAACAAGGGCAACTTAACCGAATTGATGGCACAAAAGAGGAATCTTTACGGGATGAAAATAATTTATCTTTACCAAACCACAATCCAATCGCGCTTGCCCACGAAAACGGTGCTCGTTGCGCACAGCAGGCGGTTTTGTGCGAAAATCCGGAGGGGAAATAATCGGAAATACGAAAAGTAGCCCCCCAAACGGTGGAACATACCAACGGGAATCTCAAACGCAAACAGTGTTCACAAGGCACCGATAAACCGATCTCACCTGCCGTTTGCTGCGTGTGTTCCTCACCGGGAGTTAACCAAAGAAAGTCCATACAGCTTCCTACTCTCGCTAACAAAGTGTATGTGTGTGTGTGTTTGTGTATGTGTAGGTGGTTGAGATCTGTAGTGGTAATTGTGTGTAAACCATCCGTATCCGCACATCACTATTCTGCTAAGGATATATCACGAGGCACTTTTGTACTCGGCGGAGATCACCGAGATGAAAGTGATCGGATATGATGAGCTGATCCTGAACGTTCAGCGCCTGAAGGCGTACGGCCGTCGCATTACCCGATCGTCCAAAGTGCATGTATGTAAATAACTTCCACCAGTAACCATTCCCTCAACACGAAATACTCAAGCATACTGCTCGCGGGTAGCTCCACTTCGATCTCTTGCGTCCCCCCCAGTACTTGTGCTGCTACACTAACAAGATCCGCGTTCCGTACATTACTTCCAAGGATTTTGCAAAACAACTAACATCGGTGTCATATTTACTGCGTAAAACCTCGTCTGAAACGTTTTTTTTTCTAATCTGCCTGTATCCAAACACAAACAACAACATAACAAACTTCAAAATTTCTATGCAACGTCACTCAAGCGGCGTGAGTCATGGCATCAAACGGTCCATCGAGAGGCTAACTTGGTAGTAGGTAATTCCCATTCTGGACTTTTGCGTGTTATTGAAAGAAGTTCGAATTCGAATACGCCATGGACAAACAGTTTGAAAGCAATAACCAAGCAAAAAAAAAGCCTTGTAGCGTCTTATGAAAGTAATTACGTCTGAGTCTTCTAAACTACACAATGTAGCTGATCTTCTGTCTGGAACGCCATATTCCGGAAGCAAAAGTGACTGAAAAATCTTAACTCGAAGCGTGCCAAGGTTTAACCAATGAAAACCTTGCCGCAAAGATGTTGAGTTGAGGTGAAGGTGGAATTTACTATTTTTATCATTCACTTACTTAATTCGAAGTGTTGTCAAGTGGTAATGCACGGTAATTAGGAATGTGTAACCTCTGTGTGCATGTTAGCGCTTGATGATGAGTTTCATATCGCAACTAAATTCCAATATTTATTAACTGCATCCAGTAAAGAGCCCTCATAGAGAAGGCTATTTTGGATATTTATAATTAAAATTACTTACTTGTACAATAATGCTTGTTAAGGCTGAGTTAAACAATATTTAACATACACCGCCGTTCGACTTACGCTGATGTCTTAGGCTCCAAAAAAAGGCTCCAAAATAAGGCTTATAACATGAATATAGCATCATATCTACAAAATTGAGATGTTTTAGTTACTTACGTTCATTTACGCCCAGTGTTAGTTCAGATTGTTTATAGATAGATGGCGTTACCGTTCTGGTTCACGGTTCAGACCGGTGGGGGTGGGGCCAAACGGGCTCGAAATTGGTTTTGTCGTTTGTAGATGGGTGTCGCTACTATTAAACCCCAAATCCTCTCAAGAACATTATGCTACTAAAGCGTTCTAACAAAAGTGCCATCTATTGGTTGAAATACGTAACTATCGCAGTTGATGGAATACTTCTTCTTTATTGGCACAACAACCTCAAGAAGTCTAAGCTTTCTGTGGCTTTCTGGCTTTCTGTGACTTTAATTATCCATAAGCTGGATAGTCAAGTCCTTCGTATAGGGGATTGGTTCGGATGGGATTTAGGTCCGGTCCGTTCGTGTGAAGATCGGCGCCGCTACCATCATGCCACCGAGCCGCCCCCGGTTGATGGCATACAGAAGACATACATTTCCTGCCGATATATTGCATTCTCTCATGCTCCATGATAAACTTCTACATCTGTCTGTTCATGGCAAAATGGGTCACCGAGTGTGTGTGTGTGGCTGCAGCAAACCGGAACCACCAGTTCAATTCGATTAAATCAACACCACCCCTATAAGCATTCCCACCGACCTTGAAGCTTCCAGTGGGCCACTTCCACCCGCGAGAAGACCGCACCCTTCCGAATGTCCTGCAATGGCAAATCGCCCGAACAAAGCCATCAGGATCCGTGCGAGCACCGGGTCGGTAACAATGCAAAAGCGCGTTGTGTAGGCCCAACGTTCTGGCATGCGATACAGTACCAACCTGCCATGACTCAACACGGGCCGCCCGCAACCCTCAAGAAGCGGAAGGTATAAAGGGACAGATTTGCATTACACCCTACTGTGCACCGTGAGCGTGAGCTTAAACGATACCGCGCCACCTACCAGTAGCTAGCCACCCGAGCTACCTGAAGAAAAGTTCCAAGTTCTCTGGCCCGGTTGGCATGCGTAGCAAGATCGTGTCGGGCAAGCAGCTCCGACGCGGTTTTGCACCCCACCGAGACAGTTAGGCAGAACCAATCCTGCCCCGGCCCGGTGCTTTGCGCGGGTGTTATTAATTAAGTATGGGCTCATTTAAAAGTATAATACCTAAAACAATCCGATAAGGAAAGCTAGACCAGAACGCGTCGGGTTCTGGCTGAGTGGCTGTATCGAACCCTACCTTTGGGGAGGTGAGAATTATTGTAAGCCTCTAGCGCCGGTCGTTGTTGGTGTTGTTTTGATCAGCATTTTTTGTGTTGTATGGGCAGCCTCCGCGAGATATGTAAGTCGAAGCGGTTTGTTTTCTTTTTCCCGCTCGCGGCATCGAGTTTAGATATAGCTTGAGAGGGGTCTGCTAGCGGTTCGTAACTTGATCGTGCCGCATGCATCGTTGATTTGGGTAGGTCGTTTTAACCACTTCTACACGCCCATGGATGCAAGTCGATCAATCTGCGACTGGCGCGATCGCGTAAGTTGAGCCGACAGAGAATTACTGGAGAAAATTGTGCTTACGACTTTAATCGATCGAGTGTAGAGCACTCCAGGGAGTTTCCTTTCCAGTGCCATTCTTGGTCGGAGCTTCCGATTCCGATTCCGCACAAGTTCTGTACTTTGTCAATTTGTCAGTCAGTGATCGATACGCACTCCGTCATCCGCTGGGTAATTGTGTGTACATTGCTACGCGCTCAATTATCGCTCGAAGCGTATCGCAATTGACGTGTAGTTACCTACATTTGATAGCAATCACTATCTTCATTACGCGATCCTTACCGTGTATTGCAACAGCATCGTGCCGACGTCGCACGTCGACAGAATGTTTCATAACGAGTGGCTCTGCCCGGTTACACGACGACAAAGCCTGACCCTAATTGGACGTCGTACCAAAAGAAGAGATCACCAGGTAATCGTACCTGATGATGGCAAAATTGTTCCTCATTTAGTCATCTATACGGTGAAATTATGGACCTCCGGCAACCGTAGCGAGGGAAGCGACCAACATTGCTCAAAGTGATCACGATAATTCCGTCGAAAACCGGAACCACGGGTTGACCATCGACGGGAGTCAATGTTGCTGGGTCGTTGCAATGTGTCTATAACCGTCCTCAGCCGCAGGTCTTTCATGTTTGTTTTATTCCACCGCTAATGATCTCATCGCTTGCCTCCCCTCCTTCACCGGGACTGGGTCTATCGAGGGTGCTCTCGGTGCGAGTCTTCTAAGGTTGCGAGAATGCAACTCTTAATACCATGTCGGGCATGGACCACCGCCACAAATGCACCTTCTAGCCACCTTCGTTGTGGGTTGCGCTAGCTCTTCAGGACACAACCGGTATGGTAATGAAATGGTGGACGATAGTTTAACTGCGCAAATAGCACCACCGTCTAGTGCTGTTGCACCCGCACCACCTACCTCAAAGGTCACTACTGTGCGTGTGTGTGTGTTTTTTTTATTTGTTTGTTGCGGTTAGAGCTATTCCTTCAATCGTGGCCTGCCACCGTAGGGCTGACCACAGTGGTCTATCCGGGTTGGGTCCGAGTCCGACGACGGACGGATGCGTTAATTCGCGGAAGATAAATACTCTAGCTACCAATTAGAAAATAATTAATGATAGACGTCGTACCTCTGTACAGAGAAAGAAAGATCTTGACGTGGTCGTTGAATGTACCTATGACAGTGCGACGACACCTCGTGAGACATTGGACACTTATCCGCATCAATGGTCGTATAAGATGGCAGATGCAATGAGCGCAATAAAAGAACTGAAAGAAGGACGGGCATTTTTAGTGCGTTCCATTTGCCATACAGCTAATTTCATGGCATTGCTGAGCCCCTCAAAACAAACAGCTCCGCATGTACTTGTTGTTGATGACGTCCTTAGACATTTTCACCTTCAGAGACCGCAAGAGTTGACTCAAAACCCTGTTCGCTGCAGGGTTGTTCAATGTTAAAGCCGTGATTCGCTAAAAAAATAGACCAAACGAAACCGTACAAATTGTAGGGTTCTACATTATCTGTCGATACAGCAATATGTGGAATTCTCGTTTATCTTATCCTGTGTAACTTTCGGGTGGATGGTTACAATATTCTTTTCGTACATTTTGAATACCTAAAAGCTCAAAATAATCCATTTCTCTATAATTAATATATTAGGATACAAAAATGCCTAACAAACAGGAATGCAGGCAGTCCCCGAGATACGCTATTATAGCGGACCGCTATAACCCGGGAAAAATCCGCGTATCTCGAATTTCCGCGTAGGTCGAATCCGGGAGTAAAATCGTTTATACTTCAAAGTTAGATAGTTGACTTTCTTCTCTGCACTTAATTTTTTCTGCAAATTAGGCTGTTTTTTGATAGAATACATTAAAATGAACTAAAACCAAATGTTTTATAAGACAAAGGAAGCTATTTTAGACCAAATTTATACATTTATGCTTAGATTTTGTGCTATAAACTAACTCAGCTGTAAAATTTCCAAAAACAGCGGATAAGAGGATCCGCGTATCTCGCGGACTGCCTGTACTAGTATAATTCTTGTTTGTTGGTGCAAGTTAGAAAACTTCTTACTTTACTTTATGAGATGATGCCATCAACGTGATTTATTTCAAGTTACTGACTACTGACAGCTTTAATTGTCATTTTGACAGACGTCAAAAAATGCACTAGTGGACCTTGGGTGACGTTTGTCAAAACTAAAAAAAAAATACTACTTTAAAAGCAACAGCACTGTTGATAATGATTATGTGTGTTAATATTATCGCTTCGTGTCGTGTGAATCACATTTCGTTTTACTACATTGTCGTATGCAGTATGTAGATGATTTTTAGCATGTAACTAACCACTGCTGACCAGTCCGGTTGGCATGCAAAGTGGTAAATGGTGCAGTTTTCTGTTATCCCCTTTCTAATCGTTTACCGTTTGTGCTGTTGTGTTGTACAAAAATCCAGCAATAAAAAATCCGTTAATACCTCCAACGTTAATAAAATCTCCAAGATGGCCAAGCGTTATTTTGTTGAATGTACTAATGTGTAATTGGTTACGTGCAAGCATTTATTAATCATGATTTTGTTGTATTAACCGTATGTATGGTTTTGAACTCTTATGTTTATATCTTGATGTTTTCACTAAACCCGTTTACCACATTGTGCCGAGTACTCACTCAAAAACTTAATTGCTCGTAGTTGTTTACGTTCCATTTTCACGTTTTGAAGTGTTTTTAGTTCTTCGCCGCAGAGTTCTCCGAACTAATTGACCTGTTCTTACAGCTGCTCTTAATTTCCCAACTAAACCAACCGCTTACGGCAAACCGTAACGATGCGGATTGTGTTTGATTTTACTGCTCTAGTGTTAGAGTTGTTTTTTTTGTCTATCTTTCATTATGATCTTTTAATACCTCCCCTACACTAAGTTTCGAGTTTTTTGGTAACATTTTGTATTTGTTTCATTTTAATGCACATCTATTCCTCGTATGGTTCAAACTGGCACGCTTCTAAAGGCACTGCATCGGTGCGATTCGATGGGATCCTTGGGCCACCGTTCCCTCCTACAGTACCTGGAAACGGATGATCTAGCTGGACTAAAATCATTCCTTGGCACTCGCCACCTGCAGGTCGACGATCGAGATGAGGTAGGTGGGCGTTGGCCATGGCCACCATGCCGTACTGTCCCTGTGAATGGTGCTAATAGAATCACGCTTCGATGTTTGCCTTGCAGAACAACACAACGGTGCTTATGGTCGCTAGCGGCCGCGGTGCGTCCCATTTCGTGAAGGAAGTGCTGGCCCGGGGAGCCGATGTACAGGCACAGGATCTGGACAACTGGACGGCGCTACACTTCGCTGCCAAGGCCGGCCACGTCAGCATCGTCGAGCTGTTGCTGGACAATGGCGCGGAACTGGAGCACCGGGATATGGGCGGGTGGACGGCACTTATGTGGGGCTCGTACAAGGGCCACACCAGTGTGGTGGCCCTACTGTTGCAGCGTGGTGCGGACGTGCAGGCACACGGCAACTACCATCTTAATCCCCTGCTATGGGCATCCGGCCGGGGTCACACGGAAATCGTGCGGCTGCTGGTCAATACGGGCGGTGCGAAGGTGAATGTAGGTGATAAGGTAAGTTCAACAATCCGTGCGAACCACACCTGTAGAAATCTTGACTCGTAGCAGGACGCATTGTCACAATCATGTTGGACATTTGATTTTAAATTAGTACAATTAAATATAGAGTTATATCGTTCGTTCATACAGACAGTAATAGCCTTTAAACACTCAGAGTCAAATTAAGTCAAATTTACGCAAAACTGATCGCTAGAAAGGTAAAATCTCCGTACCGATTATCAGAAAAATGGTTCTTCATCCCAGTTTTATAACAAGAGACACACACAACATTATGCGTACTTGGATATTGACCGTGACCGGAATGAGGTTTTTAAAAGTCGCAAAAGAAACACTCATAGACCTTTTGCGCAGTTTATGTACACAGATGATGGTATTCCATCAAGCCAACGGATATTGGAAGACTTGAAGCAGCTTGAGCGGTGTTAGCTGCTTAACACCGTTGCAAATGTGTAACGTTTCCATGTTACCACGAAAATGTTGTTCTCTTTACTACCTCTTACAAAATTAATGCATTTAAAGGTAAAACATGAGAAGCAGCCTAATAAGTGGATACATGTGGACCTGTTTATTTCTTTAAATGTCGTTATCTTCCATAGTCCCACTGTTATTCAAAGATTAGGTTGGTTAAATATTTATTTGGCTCTCCGGCAAGTTTTACATTTTGCAAAAAAGCATGTCATTCATGGCATTCTAGACCTAATTATTCACAGTTTCCATCTCAACCTCTACCATAATCTCTGGGATTACTATTTTCAGCTCAGGATTACAGATATCTTGTACTTTGTAAGCAAATATTTTTTGCCAACTCGGTAAACTCTCCGAGACTGGATGGTCTGAACCTGACCTAACTTAGCTAGAAAATATTCATTTCAGATAAATTAAATAACAATTTGGAACATAAGTTAATTGAATGCATACAGAAATTAAGGTTGAAATGCACTGCACAAACAGACAATTAGCGCATAAAGAAATATTATCACGTTTCTCAATGGTAGGAGAAACCATGTAGGATTTCGGCACTCCAAACATGTTTCCTTATAAATCATAACCCAATTTAGGGTCTTAACCTTTTACGACCAAATAATGCTCGGATTCGTGTACAAAACCTTGCAAACAGGTTTCTTACTGTAAAGTAAAAAGTTGCATTGGAAATAGCGCAGCATTGGTAGGGATGTCCCGGTGGTGTATTGGTAACGGCGTCGATCTTCACACGACTGGACCGGTCCAAAATCCCATGCGGATCAATCCGCCGTACGCATGATTGACTATCCAGGCACGGGTAACAATAGTCGAAGAAACCGATAAATGGCAGGCCTCTTGAGGTTGTTGTGTCGATAAAAAAAAGGTAAAATGTTTGTTTCATTGTATACAAACAAACAGGTAATATTAGGTGCAGTAAAAGTATATGAAGCACATTTACGGTTAAGTTCATTTTACATAACTAAAGTGAGGGTATGAAACTTCATTATATATTTACGTTTTCTCTGTACTCCTCCTCGTAGTACGGGACTACACCTCTGGTATGGGCCTGCCGGAAAGGAAACACAGAGATAGTGGATGTCCTGTTAAAAGCGGGCGCCAACGTCGACACGGCAGGCATGTACTCCTGGACACCGCTGCTGGTGGCGGTCAGCGGAGGCTTTCAGGAGTGCGTTTCCCTGTTGCTGGAACGCAAACCGAACGTGAACGCGCTGGACAAGGACGGCATGACCGCCCTGTCGATCGCGTGTCGCGAAGGGCTGACCGAGATCGCGTCTGCACTGATCGCGGCTGGAGCGTACCTGAACGTGCAGGACCGTGCCGGTGACACACCACTGATCAATGCCGTCAAGGGCGGCCACCGGAGCGTGGTAGAGATACTGATGAAGCGCCACGTGGACGTGGACATACAGGGAAAGGATAGGAAAACGGCATTGTACACGGCCGTCGAGAAGGGTCACACGGCGATCGTGAAGCTTATACTGCAGTCAAACCCGGACCTGGAGCTATCTACCAAAGACGGGGATACGGCACTGTTGCGCGCAGTCCGCAACCGCAACCTGGAGATTGTGCAGATGTTGCTCGAGCGCAAAGCGAAGGTGGGCGCGACAGACAAACGGGGCGATACCTGTCTCCATGTGGCAATGCGTGCGCGTTCGAAAGCGATCGTGGAAGCGCTGCTGAGCAATCCCAAGTACGGCCAGCTGCTTTACCGCTCGAACAAGGAAGGTGAAACACCGTACGCAATTGATGCGACACATCAGAAAACGATCCTGGGACAGGTTTTTGGCAACCGGAGACTGAACGCGAACGAAGACTCGGAGGGTATGCTTGGGTACGGGCTGTACTCATCGGCCCTGGCAGACGTGTTGAGCGATCCGACCCTTACCACACCCATTACGGTGGGGCTGTACGCGAAATGGGGCAGCGGCAAAAGCTTCCTGCTGACGGAGCTGCGCGACGAGATGAAAAACTTTGCCCACTCGTGGTCCGAACCGCCCATCGACGCATCGTGGCTGTTCTTTCTCATCAGCCTGCATCTGGTGCTGGTGATCGGTACCGTGGTAGGACTGGCAACGTGGAGCTACGTGTGGGGCATCGTTACCGGGGCCATCCTGCTGGTGCTCATCTACTTCACCGACATCCTGTTCAAGTTCCTCGACCGCCGTTACGATCTCGAATGGCTGTACTCGCTGAACTACGGTCTGTCTCGGAAGCTCGGTCGGTTTCGGCTAATACTGCAGGTGGCATTCTGTCATCCACCGGGTCCGCAGAATGATCAGCAACCGATGCCGGTACGGTTTCATTTCGCCGAAGCGAGTGGTGCTGCTCCGAACGGTGATGCGGCGGTGGCCCTCATGCTGGCGTCTTTGTTTGATGCGATAGAGGCACACTATGGATCGCTGGCAACCGGTCTATATCGTGCCTTTCGGCCGAAACCCTGTAAGTATAATGCGCTGTAAATTAGCAAGTGCAATGTGACGTAATCCTATCTTACCATGTGCCTGTGCTTCCAGTAAAAGCTTCCAGTGGTTGGAAATGGCGCAAAATGTGCTGCATGCCGGTGGTGCTGATGTTTGAACTGGGCACCTTGGGTATCCTGGCGACCGCTTCCCTGTCGATCGTGTACTCCGAATACGGGCTGGAGGGACGGGATGAGATAGCGGTCGCAATTTACATCCTGCTCGGCATTCTGTTAGCCGGTGCTATTGCCAACCTGCACGCCTGGTCGAAGCTGATCGGTGCCTTGTTTATGTCGCAGGGCAAACACCTCAAGCGTGCCTTCAACAGCAACGAAGCGGCCCCGCTAACCGCACTCGGGGCCGAAGTGAGCTTAATGACGGACATGGTACGCTGCCTGGACGCTTTCACCGGCCAGCAAAGTCGGCTGGTCGGTGTGGTCGATGCGCTCGACTCGTGCGATACCGAGCGAACGCTAACGATACTAAACGCCGTACAGACGCTACTATCCGCACCGCAGCGACCGTTCGTGTTGCTGCTAGCGGTCGATCCGCACGTGATCGCCAAAGCGGCTGAAGCAAACAGCCGCCGGCTGTTCACGGAGGGTGGCATCGGCGGGCACGACTTTCTGCGCAACCTGGTGCATCTGCCGGTGTACCTACAGAACTCCGGTTTGCGAAAGGTGCAACGGGCACAGAACACCGCCATGTCCGCTTACCGGCGTGCCATGCCGGATATTAGCCGGGACGACGATCAGCCGCACCTGGGCCATTCCGCATCGGCACGACGGTTGTCGAACGCGTCGGAGATCATGTCCTCGCAGGAGAAGCTACGCGCAATGCCAAGTTCGTCGCGCGGTGGAAGCAAGAAGCTGCGCGTATCCGACTCAATTGCCAGCTCGATCGGTTCCAACTTGCACAAGCTCGGCCAGAATCCACCGGTAGATCTGTCGAAAATCATTCTCACCGATGACTACTTCAGCGATGTCAATCCGCGCAGTATGAGGAGACTGATGAACGTTATCTATATTACTGGTAAGAGAGACATGTGAGAGACGGGTGGAGGTTTGGACTAATCACCTTGTGATCGTTTTTCTTTTCTTCGATCCATAGTCCGTTTGCTGAAGGCCTTTCAGATAGACTTCAGCTGGTATCGTTTAAGTTCGTGGATCAATCTCACCGAACAGTGGCCACTGCGGGCGAGCATGATCGTGCTGGAACACGACCAAGCCGGTGATAGTTTCGATGAATCGGTCTCACTTCAAGCTGTGTACGATAAGTGAGTAATGTAGAGTATTACAACATGTGCAATTGGTTAACTGCTTGCATTGTGCATGTTTTAGGGTGCGTCCAAAACTAACCTGCCTGCGGGAAGCAGCAACGTTGCTTGATCTGGATCGTGACGAACGTAAGCTGGACGCCTTCCTGCAGCTTCACAAATCCGACCTGCTCGTGTCCGATCTGCGCATCTTTCTACCATTCACCATCAACCTCGATCCCTATCTGCGGAAGGTGCTTAAGGAAGATCAGCAAGCGCTGGAAGACGAGGGAATCATCATCCCCATGAAGACCGTGCTGCCACCGAGCAAACCGAGCGGATTCTTGCCACATCACCATCGTGCCCATGGGGGTAGCTTGCTGCAACCGACACCGCAACATCCCAGCAGTCTGACCAACTGGCCAAACTTCTACAACCCGCAACCGCAGGCAATGGCGCTGATGAGCTATTACAATCAAGGTTGGGCCAATTTCCTAAACTCCGGTACAAATGCGCTCGTTGGTGATCCTATGAACAAATCGGGCACCGTTGCAGGTGGACCCATAATAACGGAGCATCCCACACACGAACAGCATTCCTCAATGGCCGGCACGGGCGGTAGTATGCGTGGGAAGAGTGGGAACAGCAACCACAAATCTACCAACGGACAATTGACATCACCACCGATCGATATCGATCTGACAAATGTACAGCTTTCCACGCTAACGGTAGAGCAGCTAATCGAATTGCTGGGACAGGTGAATGATCTGAAACCGGCAATGGAACGTACGGGACCGATACTACGCGAGAACGCCATTTCCGGCCGGGTGCTGATGTACTGCAATCTGGAGGAATTAAAATCGGTGCTTCACCTTAGCTTCGGACATTGGGAAATGTTTAAGCTGTTGGTGACCGCCCTGCGGGAAGCGACCGTTGCGCAACCATCGAGCCGAAAGCTGTCGAAGACTACGTCGTTCGCCAAGGGCACGAATGATACGGTGGAGCTGCAGGAACCGATTGCCCAATCGACACCACCGTTCGGTTCCGCATCGAGTAGCTTCCAGCCGATACGACAAAAGTCCCAAAATCTGCTAGAAAAACAGGTAAGGATCCTTCTCGTGAACGAGCTGATGAACAAGACAAGAAAAAAGCATAACTGATCGCAAACTTTTAATGATTATTCCATCATCCAAACTTCCCCGTCACTACACACGTACAAACTCACTCGAACAACACATGTGTGCCGACGCCAAATGGTACCATTTTGTGTTGCGTTTGTGTTGTGTCTGCGACCGAACTGAACTACATTCAACACAACAACAACAACAAAAACCAAACCTTTATCCACTGTACTGTGCTGTAACGAAATGTGTGCGTGTGTCTTCCACCGACACTATCAATTAAACAATGAACCATTCAATTAACAACAAATAAATTGGTATACTACAAACAACCACCACTTGCAACCTAAAACCCTTATCAAACCACACAAAACACACACACACACATAATACGAAACACTTTCGCACAATGCATACTGTGTGTGCAACTGCTGTGCGTGTCCCCTGTGTGTGTGCGCGTGTGTCTCACTCGGAAATGCAGCCAGCAAAAGTGCATGATTACGAATATCTGCAGGTAATGTCCGATTTTTTGTTCGGAATTCCACTCTGTGTCTAATATTACCACCTATCCCCACGTGACCATGCTGTGAATTAATGAACCCACTTCGTACCTTTCTGTTCCGTTCTGTTGTTATTGTCCACCGTTATTCGTTTCTGTTTATCGCTGCTGTTCTTCGTTCGTTTCCTTACCCCATGTTGTATACTACTCTAGTTTTCTAGTTTTGTGACATAGTTCATAACACTACACTTTCTGTTTTTTTATTGTTTTTACTTCCACTTCCAAGACCAAAACCGGTTAAAGAAAAAAAGAAAAGAAAAAAACGTTTGAGTAGATAAATTCAAAGCGGTTTGAGTGTTTTTTTTGTATATGTATTCTCTTTGTTAGTGAAAATCAAGCGATAGGAACAACAAATTCAATAGCATTACACCAAAGGGAACCGTTCCTGTCCTTTCGCTTCTTTTTTGCTCCTTAATATGCCCTAACAACGGCTCTGCTGCTCTGGATGGGGCGACGTCAGTGAAGATGTTTTCTCATTGGTCAGTGTTGAATGCACAGGCATCCATCGTTACTTATCACTCACTCAGTACTGTTTAGTTGTAAATTTCGTTTTATAATCGGCCCTGCGAGTGCTTCATTTACTTAA
Source organism: Anopheles marshallii (assembly GCF_943734725.1). NCBI lineage: Eukaryota > Metazoa > Arthropoda > Insecta > Diptera > Culicidae > Anopheles > Anopheles marshallii. Next base: position 67,911,599 of record NC_071326.1, on the reverse strand, counting down.
CGACAATGTGCGCGGGATTTTGTGGCATTTTGTGTTGTGGAGTAGAATTTCATGCCATGATGTTTCTCTCTTCTTCCATTTTGCACTGATTACTCTGCTATATCTATGCCTAACTGTCACTTTAATCCAATTAATCTCAATTTTTTATATTTATAAAAACGAAACGTGAAACTTTTTTGAAAATAAGATTAGATAAAGGGTTAAATGAAAGCCTTAAGACTGTGTTCTAAGCACTTTAATCGTACTGAGAGTTGAGAGATTCGCTTGGTTGTTACAAAACGTTCGTCGCCTACCATGTTGAAGTCTTTCTATTATGCGTCGTGTGAATCATCTCCACAATTGTCCACATTTGAGAAGCAAACTCAGCAGCTTTTAGGGAATGTAAACTAAAAAAAAAACGACGGTTGTATAGGACCGTTTTAGGAATTGTATTGCGCCCTCTACAGTAAAGCGTAACGAACAAAGTGAAAGGTCTACAAACTCATACCTAGTAGTGCACTTAGTCACACTGTTATCTTCTGTGTCTGTACCTTCACTGTTATGTGTCCTATGGCGTTGCATTTACTATTATGTTTTACCTTCTTGTCTTCTATAGTGAATGTTAGTTAGTTTTACCCTTTTTTTCCTTGGTAAAAGTCTCTTGAATGCAAGGTGACCCTGTTGGGTAGGGAAAACGGAGCATTACTTAGCACAAAAAAAAATTAAATTAATGAGGTATATTTCTTTCCAACTTTTCCTTTTCCTTTTTTTCCACACTTTCCACGCCACTGCTACTCTTGTCCGGGTTTCCTCCCTCCCTGAACATCATGCCGTTTTTGCAGGTGACGCTTGAGGAGCAGATGATCTGTGGCGCGCTGCAAACGCTGAACGAGGACGCGTTCGAGGATGTGGTCAGCAGTAGCGAGCGGCCCAGCCCAACCGGTGAGATGTTTAGCCAGTACCTGGCGCCAATAAGGGAAAGCTCGGAAATCGGTTCACCGCCACGCCTCACTTACAACCTTACTAACCCAAACCTGACCGATCTTGCCACCAGCAACGGTACGCTGAACGGGGACGACAGTGGTGTCGGTGGTGGCCATCTCGGTCCAACATCGCGCGCCGGTTCCGGTCGGCACAGTCGCTCCCACAGCTTGCATGACGATGCATCGCTGACCAGCATTGTGGTCGTTCCCACCTTCCTAACCACGTCCCCCAACACCACTGCCGGCAACATCAACGACACCAAGCTCTAATCGCACACGGTGAATCGATTCCCTCTGCACCCGAATGCGACTCGAAACGTTGCTGTTGTTGTTTTCGTTGTTGTGGTTGTTGTTGTTGCTGTTGATGGTGTGATGCTGTTGTGTTGCTGCCGTGCTTTATATTTTTCGGAGAGGAGTGTTGCTGTTGTTTGCTGTGCTTTCAAACAAACAAAATCTTACATTCCAACCATGTAACAGATGTGCAATAATGGTGCGAACAAACCGTAGCTTACGTGAAAAATTGGTTGCAACCCTCACTAAAAGAGTATGAACTGAGTTGGATGAGATGATTTCTAACCCCTAAAACCTTTCCCATGCACATCACGCAACCCTACGATCCCACGCCCGGTGCGGAACGCGTGAGCATAGATAGGACGGAAGGAAGGATAAGTAGGATGGTAAGTGAGGAGTTATGTTATATTTTTATATTTCGTTCTAAGTTAAAGTATTACACGACAGGGTTTTGCGCTCTTGTGTGCGCGCGTGTGGACAACCACCAAGTTCTACCAAAGTGATACTATCCATTAGCGAGCGTTAGAACAAATTGAAGCCCTTAAGTAGAACAATTATTACACGATAAAGATGAAGTGGTGAGAAACAGGACGGATGGAACTAAATGAACAAATGGGCGCGTCCTTACGTTATTTACAGTACAACGAGCGTATGAATGAACCAAAACCAAACAAACACACTCACACACCTTTACATACAAATAACACACACTGTTCTTCCTATAGTAGGCACCCGCTAGTGAATAAGGTAGAGAAATTGCTTACACTATATTTAGACCAATGTATGTTCAACCCGTTCAAAAGTAAGCGCATTTAAAATGGCCGCGTGGTGTATAGCGAATGGGTGGTAAAGTGAATGTGAACAAAGAATGCTAAAAGTTACACAAAAGCCGACCGTTGCGTGTTGCGTTTCTCTGTAGGGAATATGTTACTGACCTTTTGTTCCATCGTTTTGGTACCGTTTGTGTGATTGCAGTGAGAAATGAATTTACAATAATGGGTTTTACAATAGATAGGATGAGGCGAATTCGACTAACAGAATCGCTTAAGTGAATAATATAAACGAAGCGATTGATAGTGAAACACAGAAAAACTTTACTGCATCGCAAACACGGGCTATGGAATCACATTTCAGGTAATGTCAATTTGGACTGGCCGTTTACCCATAGGCGGATTCAAGAGTTGAGGTATAAAATACAAAATTTTACGAAAATTTCATCGAATGATGTACAGAATTACAAACGATGTTGGAAAAACATCATTTCACATCTTCTTTCTTGAATTCGCCCGAACGCAAACTGGCATTCATTAAAGTGTGCATGCGATTCCATATCCAATGTTTGCGATTCAGTTAAGTTGTGTTTGTGTTTCATTATCAATCGCTCCGTTTGCTTATTCGCCCACGCGAATTAGTAAGTTGGGCACGCCATATCATCCTATCTGTTGTAAAACCCTGTACTTTTTATTGAATTATTGTTTTGTTTATTTGCTTCTAGTCATCACGCCCCGCGTGTCGTTTGTTCTGTTACTGATTCCTAATGGCAATGAATGCACCTGGGGTGGTTTTATTTTTTCTTCATACTGTACAAACAATGTTCGGCCGCATTTTTTTTTTGTCTTCGTGTTTTGGAGTGTGTTGTGTGTGTTCATTTTCGAGGTGTGGTGTGGAATGCTTTCCGCTTTTCCCAGTCGATTGCCGCTGATGTTTGATGTTGGTCCCTACTCGTTTCTTTGTTACGATACGCCGCGGTTTGCTGCGCGTCCTTTCATCCACAGTCTCCGTCCGAAGCTCGCCGATACCGGCACCGAAACAGACGGCATCGATACTGAAACCGACCGGAAGCATACGGAAGGGTGACGCGAAACGGGTCACCATGTGCGATGCGGAGGGTAACGTGACGCCAACCTTTATCGAGGTGCTGAACGAAAAGCTAAACAGCAGCAAATCGAACAAACTGACCGGTAAGTGAGTGAGATATGGCGTGTGTGTGATGATGCGATGCATCCTTATCCAATCTCGTACTGCTTCGTCCCGCAACCCTATCGCCAATCTGTACTGCGTAAACACACACACATTCTGCACGCACCACTCACCCTACGGAGCAGGTTGAGGTAATTTTCCATCCTCTACCCTGGGAGGGCAACATCACTAGCCTTAAGGTGGGACCAATGTTCACTAATTTGAATATCACATCTGGATGTTCGCCATTTCTTGCTCTTGTTCGAACCGTTTCACAGTGAAAAGACAGTACAGTTTCATAGAGCCGGACGTTAAGAAATGAGCACTGGTGCCTAGTGGTGCGGGTGTTGTTTAAGTGAGCAAGAAAATGTGTGAGGAACACACGGTGTGTGGTACGGAACTGACGTACATCTGCTAATGTTTAGCGCTCAGGCCATAGTTTCTAGTCGCAGAATTTTACATTTAACGTTTGAATAAACCATTACAAGTTTGATAATCGATCGTTTCGCTTGTCTGAGCTGCCACTGTAAGTATTGTGATAATATTTGTGGTCACGTATGTGTCCATGAGGTCCATGTTCAGAAATTGTTAAGTGCGTTAAGATGTTCAAGTAGATATTATTTAGTTAAATTTTCTTATAAAGAAAGAAATGTGCCTTATAAATCCAACCACTCTCCATCGATGTTGGTAACAAGAACGTTGTTGCTGAATGTTCAATGGAGACGCCAGGTACCTTACTGTGTAAACCACGTGTTTAATTATCACGTTCAACGCCGCATGACCCGAATTCGGTGCGCCTTCGCTCATTCATTTGTGCACTCCGTCTCGGTGTCAATGATGAAACCAGAGGCCTTGTTTGAATTTTTGAACAAGATCATAACTTAAATCGTGCCGTATTTTTTCGTCAAGTAGCGATGTTAAAGCAAAAAAAAGGTTAAATATTAGCAAAATTATTTTTTTGTCTTCCAATTAATTATTTTTATTTAATGACTTTTCTCTAACGTTGATAGTTTCATCGGGTTGTTTTTCAAGACTTTCAAACTAGTTCGGTTTTACGAAATGTACCCTTCCACGTTGCAGTTCACCCTGTGCTTTTTTTCTTGCTTTTCCACCTCGAACCTGTCCCGCACGCCAATATTGGGACCATATGCGTCGCTCTAAGTTGTTTTCTTGCCAACGGACAAGAAACCGGACGTGTTGGAGAAATATTTGGCTCCCGTTTCGCCGGTCGGTTTTTCGGCCGCTTGCGGATTAACAATTTCCAATCCCTGTAGCGGCGTAAAGGCAACGCTCGATGCCGTGCCAGAGATGTGTTTCTTTACCGTTGTGCTGCCACCCCACACCTGTTGCTGCTTTTGCAGATTCTTCTGTAACGTTTTGCTAATGCGCACTTTGGTCTTTTCGTCTATCTGTGGTAGACGGATTCGTCCCGTGCCCGTTTTACCGATCGTACCGCGCGTGTACCCCAGATCCTCTTGATACGCATCCTCCTCAATCTGTGTGCGAAAAATGAAATGGGAAAAACAAAATAATAATAAAGTTGCTGTTGGATGTTTCGAAGGAAATGCAAAAAGCGAAAGAATAACTTACATCACCAAAGTTCATGCGGTTTGCCTGCTTGCGGAACTCGGTAATAGCGTAGCGTTCCTTCATCTTGCGCACCCGCTTTCCGCCACGCTTCTTTTTGCCTCCCTCGATAGGTTTTGGGAGCGGTTTGATAAATTTCACCGGTGGTGGTTCCTGTAGCTTGTCCAACTTTTTCTCGATATCTTCCCGGAACCGCTGACCAATCTCGCCCAGATGGCTCTCGTGTGATGCATCCACACGCGCCGCCAACGTGCACTTGGCGGCCACCAGTCGTGCCGCTTTGCGCCGTAAGTCTGGCGGCGTGTCTTGAACGATATCACAATAGTAAACGTAGCCCGTGTGCGGTAACATTGCCACTTTGGAAAATCTAATGGAAAAAAGGGAAAATTAATAACAAACAACAAAAGCGTACAGCGGCGAGAAAATATTTTACCCCGAAAGTGTTTTTTTCTGTGCACCCAGCACCTGTACGTTGCAGGCAGGCATCTTGGAGAGCTTGGTCAATCCACCAGCCAATCCGACCAGCTTCGCAGCCGTAGAAGCACCCACTATCATCGACATGTTGGGAGCGATAAAGGTCATGCGACTTTCGACGTACTCAAAGATTTTGCTCTTGAAATCGTTCAACTCCACCGCCATATCACACGCCTCATTGATCTGATCCAGCTCATGTCGTTCCAACTTTACCCTACGGAAAGAGCAAAACAAAAAGGTTAGTGATATTTCTTTTTGGGACCAGGTTCGACAAACACACCCCTGCGTAGTGGAAGCGGTTACGGAAACGATCATAATCGTCGCTTGGGTTATAATTTCCTGCAAACGCTCGTTGTTCTTGGCCTGGTCTAGATCGTTACCCAGCTCGCGAACACTACGAATGTAGTCCATTTCCGCCATGATGAGCGAATCTAACTCCGGGAAGCGTTTTTGGTACTTATCCTTGACGAATTTGTGTATCGTCGCTGAAATTGAAAACAGATAAAGAGACATAAGCAGCATGTTTCCATATTGCCACCCCTTCGAAATACTTACAGATCTCATTGTCAATATCGACGGCAATATTGTTTGCCTCCACGATCAACTGGTATTCCGGGTCCGATTCCACGTTGCCAACCATCTCCTTCGTCGTGCGTGGATTTTTGGCGTACTTCTCTATCTGAGTCAGTACATTAGACAACCGGTCCGAGTCGCGTAGCTTACATATCTCCCGAATCGATGCCACGGCCAGATTTATTTCCATCGGTTCATCTTTCAGGTCATATATGACGGCGTCCTCTTCTCCGCCGGAATCCCCATCTTCTTCATCCGGTGCTGCCGCTTTCGGTTCCTCCTTGACCGTATCCATCTCCTCCATCTCGTCATCATTATCATCTTCCAGATCAGCCAGCAATTCATCGGCCAGGGACATTTTGCACTACACGGACGGGATTTTCGTTTTTTATTAAATACAGGAGCACTTTCCTTCGTATGCTATGCGACGCGCTATTGCCTCTTGCAACCGGTTTTGTTTTGATAACACAATTTGACAATTTTCTGCTTTGACAGTTCAAGTTTTGGTAGGAGAAAAAATTATAGCAACGCTCGGTAAACAAAACATGACCGCATGCCTTTTGCTCGGAGTTTGCAATCCAAAGTGGGCACGAGAATGAGAAGTCTGTTGCAAGGCATAGTAAAAATAGGCGTTCCTGTACGGTCAGAGTCCCTAATACAACGCCAATTGTGTGCAAAAGTGGCCGTTAATTTACCACATCACAGTGCCTTGCAGAAATATGAGGATGATCTGCAGCACGAGTTCCAGCAAGTGCTCCGTGAAGATACACGATCCGTACTCGATCCCGTGCCGGATCCAACGTCTTTTGAAGTCTTTCCGTACACTAAGCCCGCATTCAACTTTGCAGCTTACGTGAACAAATCGTTCACCCTGCAGCAGCTTGTATCACTCGGCGTGGAACTTCACAAGCTGGAAAAGCGCAAGGGCATCCCGCAGTATGTACTGGGATTGGATTTCAAGCGAGACATGAAGGAACACATTCGATTCCTCACGGACGTTGGTGTGCCGGCAGAAATGTTGGGAGAGTTTCTCACGAAAAATCCATTGATTTTTAAAGAGGATTTGGCGGATCTTGAAACACGAACGAACTATCTACATTCGAAACGTTTTCTGCCGCAAGAAATCACACGGATTGTGACTAAAAACCCGTTCTGGCTTATGCTTAGCACCAAGCGGATCGATCGTCGGCTAGGGTACTTTCAGAAATCGTTTCATCTAGCAGGCAATGAAGTAAGAACTCTAGCAACCAAACAACCAAGGCTAATTACGTACAATTTGGAACACGTGCGAAAGAACACATTCACTGTCCAGGAGGAGATGGGCTTCGAAAAGGAGGAGATGAAGCAACTGTTGTTGAGCAAACCACGAATTTGGATGATAAGTAAGTGTGATTGTTTCTTGCAAATGCTGCTTCATCCGCTCATAACTTGGTTGTTTTACAGAAACGGAAGCATTGCAGTATCGGTTCGAGTACATTCATCGTCGCATGAAGATTTCTCATGCGGAAATTCTCCAAACACCGGATCTGTTGCTAACGCGCGACGTTCGGATCAAACAAAGACACGGGTTTCTCAAATTTCTCGGCAAAGTGCAGTACGATCCCAAGAAAGAGCTGTATATTCCGCTAAAATCACTGGCCGAGGGCACCGACGAGGAGTTCGTTACAGAAATCGCTAAATCGAACATGGAATGTTACAATCGCTTCCTGAAAACGCTCTGAACGCTGGACGCATGTCTTATGCTATGGAGAGATTATTAAAACAAACACAAAAATATTGGTGCAATAGGAAAGCACAGTGTGAAACGACTGGAGGGCACTCATGTAGAGAGATTCGCGTTAAAAGCAGCTACGTAATACACGGATGTACTGCTACGGTAAGCATTAGCTCGCCTTTCCAAGTTCAATCTTCCGTTTAATCACGTGTATCGAGGTGAAAAGCAAAGAATCGATAATGCCGGCCACCGTGAAGATTCCGCCAATTATTGCACAGACGTTGGTAGCGAAATGACCGAGCGAGCTAGAAAAACGTTAGAAGAAAATATAGATTCGTTCAATAAGGTACGTCGTTTTGATTATAACTTACTTTCGTTTCTCGGTGAACTTCACCATCAGTGGTGATAGTTCATAGTTGACGAAAATGCCAGGCATTCCCGTCTCACCGCTCATGGCCGTGACACTTTTCTGGTGCTTGGTTACGGAGAATTGGTTGGTATAGAGTGTCGGTCCCTTCAGCGGGACAAACATTGTGGGAACTATCTTTATGTAGTACTGAAACATCATTGCACCTGGAAATGGAAACAGAATTTGTGGTTAAATCCATGGTCCATCGTAGTACAGTTTGAATATTGCTCAGGAAACAACAGTGTTGGAAGGCCTAGTTATATGCAATAACCATTTATGCAGTATCAAACCTAACCAGAATAACGTACTAGTTTATGGTATACGTAAGGAATATGTTAATACATTTGCAATGCAAACCCAAAATTTTACTTCATTTCGTTCATATTGGCCACATGCAATTTCCAGAACAGTCGTCCATGCTCACGTTGCTATAAAAACCAACCAAGTGAGAAATGCAAGATTCTCACTTCTCACCAGTACAGCTGTCAACGCATTGTCAAAGCATGCGGAAATTTCTATTACGTGATAGTTGTGCATTGTTGCGACTAAACAATATTCGTACGATTTTGGCTGTTAAAACCGGTGTTTTACTGGCGCTGTAATCTCCTGCATCGAATCTTGCCAAAGCCCCACACAAAACAACCATGCCGGCGGTCCCAGGAAGTGTTTACAATCAGAACCAGCAGCCGAGCTGTTTTGATCGGATGAAGATGGGTTTCACGATTGGATTCTGTGTGGGAATGGCCAGCGGTGCACTGTTCGGAGGCTTTTCTGCCTTAAGGTAATGTCTGGTGATTGCATTCGGTGGAAATCATGGCACTCACTAATCGATTGAATGCGTTTCTAGATATGGATTGCGCGGCCGAGAGCTTATCAACAACGTTGGTAAAGTTATGGTGCAAGGAGGTGGAACCTTTGGCACCTTTATGGCAATTGGAACTGGCATTCGTTGCTAAACCAAAACATCCGATCGCGGGATGCTATGTGGTCTACAGCATATTAAAACTACACTTACACTTAAGGATTGTTATGAATAAATTAGCGCTACCCTACATCTAATCACAACATATTGCTTACCTTCGGTCGCTTCCACCATCAGTCCGTCCAGTGGACGTGTCGTTCCGAACTCGAACTGTTCACCGAACGAGAGCGTGTTGATTCTGTGCGTGGTGTTGAACCGTGCCGACGAGTACGGCTGTACATCGTGCACGTGAATATGGTTGATGGAAAAGCTTTTCCCTGGTGCTATGTGGAACCGTCCCTCGACCCGATTCACCTCCATCGTACCGTAAATATGACAGCCCTCACTGAACGCCTTTCCTTCGACGCTGCCATCGTTACTGTTCTTGCACTGCTCAAAATCCTCCACGTTTGGGTTCCATTTTCGCTCACGATACGCATCGATCACTTCCTGACATGTGTTGCAGCATCTGTGAGAAGTGAACGCGTTACAACATGTTGGGGGTATTGTTCTTATGGTAATTATGCATACTGGGAAGCATTTTTCGCGGCGCCATAGCAACTTCCACACGCGGGTTTAAGCGTGGTTGTCGCAGGTGATTCAGTGCTAGATATGCGTTTCGTTGATGCCTGAATATCCTCTTTTTTGGGTTCTTCTATTTGATTGCCCTGTAGATCTAGTCTCCGTTTGTAGATGTTATGCTCGATGTGCAAATGTTGCTCCCCCGTTGAATCTTGCGCATCCAGCGAAACATCTATGGAACCAGAATAAAACATTAGTAGGATATACAGGAAAGGCGGCCAGTACATACAATCGCACGATATTCTCGGAATAGTAAAATCAAGGTTGATTTTGAGCTTGTGGCCCCGTGTCGTATCCACGAACAATTCTTCCGAAATGTTGGGTGAAAGGTAGGCATTGATTTCGCCTATCACAAGGGTAACTATTACAATCGTGCTAATCAGTGTAACTGAAACGAAACGGAACATTATTAATCCTCCTCAGTGACCATTTTTATCACTTATGCTTACGTGCCGCTCCACTAACTGTGCGTATGCTAAATTCATTGTCTATCTTCGGGTACGCATCTAATCTTCGCAAGGAATCAAGAAACCGCATAGTTTTCTATGGAAAGTGTCCTTTTTTGGTTGTTTGAAACTCCAAACGAGATCCAGCTGTGCAAACATGCAGCAAAGTAATCGGTCCGTATCGCTTCAACAAAACACGTAGCCACCAAGCTGTTTGTTATCATTCGAGAGTTCTGACAGCGTCAAGACAGCTCGTGCCGGTTGTATTTTTTGCTCAGCGCCTAGAGCACAGTGAGAACAGGCTTTCTTTCACTTTGCAACTATTGCGCGACGATATTACATATTTTAAATACTGCATTTTTATTCTTATTTGATACGGGAGCGGTACAATCTTTCTACTACTGGATAAAAGCATAAATGGGGTTTGTGTTGTTCCCAACTGTCAAACTTGCGCGTCAGTGCACTAGCCGCAAACCCCTTGAACCAACCGTTCTCACACGCACTGCTGTCAAAACTAATCAAAAGCTGTCATGTGCGCTCTCTGATGTAATCAATTGCGGTGAGATTAAAACCATCTCAATAAATTTCCGAACGAAGAACGAGCTTGACGTGCGGGCCAGGACGGTGTTTGGTGAAAATTTGTGCACTCGTGGTTATACATCGTGCGTGCAGAAGGGCTGTGATAAAATCGTGCCGTAAATGCAGCTTGCTGCTAAATTCTCTCTCGTAACTTCCATCTTCTATTCACGAAGGTATCGTTCCTTCCCCGGTATCTTCGAGAAGGTATATTCTTCCCGTACCGAGCTTATGCTGGAATCGATTTTAATTCAATTAAGACAAAGCAAGCTGTGCGATACTGAAAGGCAAAACGGCTACGTACGAGCGTGCTTAATCGTTGGCAAACCTTGCTAGTGCGAAGTTCACCAGTAGAACGGAAGTCGGAAGCATACTGCATACATACATAACACCCGGTGAACGTAGAATACGGCCTTCTCTGGTATCTGGGTAGCACACGCTGGCCCAGACCGTGGAACCAGAACCCTTTCCGGACGGTGTTATCGTGCTGAGCCGCAGAAACATGAAGAAACGTAGCAGTCCGCCACCGTCGACGGCGGACGGTGGCATTGGCAGTGAAACGCTACTGCATGCCTCGCAGCACACGATGGCGGTCAATGAGTTTAAGTTCATTAACGAGCGCCCGGTGGACGATATCTCGCTGAACTTCTTCTACAAACCACACACGATCACGCTGCTGGCCGTTTCGATATTTGGCGTGATGTATTTTGCCTTCGTCCGGTAAGTAGTGTGTTTACGCGATATATATTCGGCACCTTTCCTTTTCGTAGCTTTGCCACTGTTGCCACACATCCACCGTCCCCTAACGCATAATTTTCACCGCAATAATCTGTCCCTGCAGGCGTACGGGAAGTACGGGCATAATTTAATTTTGCTTTGCTTTGCGCTAGAATGTGGTGTACTTTGAACACTAGACCGAGGTACAATGGTTAGTAAAGTGAAGTGAAATATGCGAGTTGTAGCAGCAAAAAATATTAAACCATGTTAGGTAATCGCAACGTGCTCGCTGTCTATTAGAAACGCGCATCGGTGGCTTAGCTTTGCAAAAAAAAAATTAATAACGCGTAGCTGCTAAAAAGTGACGAAAAATCATGTTCATCAAGATAATCTCGAATTGGCATCGCAACTAACTGTCCCTTTTTGCTTATTTTTACAAAACACATTTGTCTACATATTTTTTAGTAATCAGTCCGATATACAGGAGAACATTTGGGCCGGCATGCTGTGCGTCATATTCTTCTTCCTGATCATCTCCGTGCTTGCGTTCCCGAACGGACCGTTCACTCGGCCCCATCCGGTGGTCTGGCGAATGCTATTCGGGCTGTCGGTGCTCTACCTAATGCTGCTACAGTTTCTAATGTTCCAGGATTATAAGTCCATCATGGGGATTTTCTACTGGTTCGATCCGAAGCTGAGAGATTTCCATATCGACATGGAAAAGGTATGTTACCGGTGGGCTGCATCATGTGAAGAAATTAAATTTTGTATTAAATAAACTATTCTTCCGTTTCAGCAATACGCCGCCAACTGCTCTGATATGTCGTTCGAACGCATCTGGTCCCACGTGGATGTGTTTGCCTGGGGCCACTTTTTGGGGTGGGCCTTTAAAGCCGTCCTAATTCGTCACATGGGCATTTTGTGGGCCATCTCGGTGATGTGGGAAATCACGGAAATTACGTTCGCGCATCTGCTGCCCAACTTTGCCGAATGCTGGTGGGATGCACTGATTCTGGATGTGCTGGTCTGCAATGGGTTCGGTATTTGGTGCGGGCTGAAGATCTGTAAGCTGCTGGAAATGCGCGAATACAAATGGGCCAGTATACGGGACATCTCGTCCACCACCGGCAAGCTGAAACGAGCGGTATTGCAATTCACTCCCGAAAGTTGGGCACCCGTGCGATGGCTCGATCCGAAATGTACCTATATGCGATTCTTCGCCGTCTGTCAGTTGGTTTTGCTCTGGCAGGTAAGATTTCATCTATACACGAGAATCTCTAACCATTCTAACGATCTATGCACTATATATCTATTTATTTTAGCTAACCGAGCTTAATACTTTCTTCTTGAAACACATTTTTGAAATGCCACCTTCACATCCGGTCGTCATTGCGCGGCTAGTGTTTGTCGGTCTGTTTACGGCGCCCTCGGTGCGGCAGTACTATATTTATGTGACGGACACGCGGTGCAAGCGATTGGGTACACAATGCTGGGTTTACATTGCCATTCTCGTGTCGGAGGCCATTCTGTGCATAAAAAATGGCAAGGAGTTGTTTGAGCGCACCCAGGTGAAGAATATTGTCGTATGGCTAATCATACAGGCGGTACTCTCGGTACTCTTTGTCTACGGTTGCATGCTGTGGCACAGATACGTTGCGGTAACTATTGCAATAATCTAACGATCGTTAATGGTTCCTTAACAAATGTTTTTTTTTGTTCTCAATATTCTAGGAAGACGATTCCAGAGATGGATCTCCGGTGAAACAAATGAATCGAACGTTCAAGGACTCTGCCATCGTATCCGGTGATTCGAAAGGTACGTAGTTGTGTTGTATTTATTCACTTTTTCTCGCTCACACCATTCTCGCATTATCAAAGTCCAGCTGACGCTCGGATCGATTTCGGTTTTTAATCACCCCATATACATTGCGATTATTGTTTACTTCTCTGCGTGAGTATGATTGCTATGCGGAACTTCTTCGGGACGCATGCAACTGTCTGGTCGGGCGGTGTAGTGCCTTATCGACCTGCTAGACTTACCGGATTCGTAATCGTGTCGTCCGATAAGCGCTACTGGACGCTCCTCACGAGCACCAAATATAACCCCAGCGCCAAATCAAGGCTTATCTCGGGGGTGATACTCTCTTTCACTCATCGGGGCATTCTAATATTGTCACGCCACCGGGTACGATCCTTATCATGTCTCTCATGCGATTGGCTATAGCAACCTTCGGCAAGCACGTGTCGTTACTTCGTCTAGAAAAGAGCAAATGTGGTCCGACTCACACACGGTCTCCCCAAAGCGGGGTGATGCAATATATAACTGAGCCCGCTGATGGAACCAAGGTGCACATTGTTTCCATCCATTACTGCCGCATCATTCAATGCCAATATAACGATATCTCGCTGCACAATATCTTCAACCCACTTTTCTTTGTTCCCGCCAATACGAAGGACCGGAATATTACGTGCATCCAATGTTTGTGGCGCATGCCCGTGGAAAGCTGAAAGTGGTCGACATAAACAGCCCCAGCTATGATATCAAAATCAAAATAGTCTGAAGCTGCTGATATGGCATCCGATGCTCGCTGCAACATTCGCCAAACCATAATTGTGCATAACACAAACGCTATACGAAAAAAACCGATCCAGTATTGCGATGTGATGTTAGATTAATAATAAGGGTCGCTTAAGATAGGCTAGGGGGCAAAAAGCGATTTCTCTTTTGCGCACTTTGCGGCTGATCAGGGTTTCATCCGGTTGTATGCGTTCTATTCGCTGTTCCATAGTGTGATATATGTGCCAATACCGCTACCATGTTTGCCTGCTTGTTTTAAGCTGATTTCCGATTCTACTTTCAGCCTCCGTTAGCTGGCAGTTAATGTTTTATGTTGTTTTGTTTTGCTTCTTTCGTTCTTTGTGCCGGTGGTTTATTTAATGCGCCAAAGGTTGTTTATTACTAGATCTGTTATTATTTTTTTCCGCTATTGCTTACTGTTTATCCTCTGTAAAACAGCATTAACTTTTAAAAGACTTAACGAAATTTTATTGCTACGTATTAATCGAACTGATATTGTTGTTTTCAAGATAATTAATTTGTGTACAACCGCAATTTGTAGTATTATTCACAACTGTGACAAAAATTAAAGTTTAGCCTCTAATGCATTTAGTCTATGGTTTCTTGTGGGTCCCACCAAATGAAGTATTCAATTAGGTAGGTGACAGCTTGGAAAGATTTATACAATATCATGAATTTGGTTTCACTCAGTTGTTAGGATATTTCCAGACGTAGTACTTATTCAAGAACCATAACAAGAAATTCATTTCTGTTTCGGTTTTGACATTTCGGACAATCATTGATTATACTGAAATCAATATGTTCCAAATGGATTGCTTTCCGTATTACCCTATGAGCAACGTGGATAGTCAATCAACTGTCGCTTAGAACGACATTGCTCTTCAACCCGGTCAGGTCTGGTACGTTGCCAGAAATATTGTTCTTCGGAAGGCCTTGTTCTGTTGATTAGCATATCCAGACATAAAATCGGACACCGACTTGCTGTGGGGTTGAATAGGGTCATTTTTTTTTATTCAAATTCCTTTTTGAAGTTGCTAAAATTGAATCTAATAATCGCCCATGGGCAGTGTATAAAACACACGGAATGGTTTTCATTGCTGTGCCTTACAAAATCGCCTGCGAAGAATGAATCGCGTGCGCGGTAGAGTGTATAATTTACGGCCGAAATGGAGCTTATCGCTTGTAGTTCCCACAAATAGAAAAGCGTTAGAAATTTTCACCCGACACGCGTTTCCGATACCAAGGTGATCAGGGGTTTCCTTGTATTTCGCGTTCCTCTGAAATAGAAATCGTATATAGGCCCAATAAAACTGATCGAAATGCCATTCGTTTGGTGGAAATATGTTTCATTTTATGATATTTATATTATTTTTCTTTATTTGTTAATTGAAAAATTATCTACAATTAGCATTTTGTTTGATAATTTGATAATTGACAGTATGTTAAAGTAAAACAATGTTGAAATTTCCATGTGAAATAATTGTTATTGCATAAATGTACATCCATAAATGGAGATTTTATTTCCAAAATAGGAAAAAAATCTATTTAAATTTCTTGCAGAACATCTTTGAATTAGGTGTGCAAACATAATTTTCAATAATTCATTTTCTTATATCGAATACAAATATTTTGTTTTTTTTTTGTTATTATATTTATTTAGTTAAGAAACCAAAAATCAAAAATAAAAATCAAATCACCAGCAGTAACACGTGGACTACTATAAAATTTACATTCCGGGCAACCGCCGTACGGCACCAACAGACAGCATAACAGCCCGTCAGTTTGCGCATCGCTAATGCAGCATGTCGTCGCGCGACCGCTATGGGCGGAGCAGTGCGTGTGGAAGTTAATAAAAGGGTGCTTGCTTTGTTACGCTTGTATGGCACATCCGTGCGGCACCGAGCTGGTTGAGTCCAGCCAGGTTGTCCGTTCCGGTGGGGTATGGCTATCAAGACATATCCAGCACGTAATTTTTGTCCACGGAAGGCAGTTGACTCGCACTAATTGCGTCGACGCCTTCGACCAAAGGCGACCGACGACCGACCCTTCCAACGTTTCAGCCTAACGGGGGGGAATCGTTACCGTTGTGTTGTGCCTTTATTAGAAGTGTATCTGCTTGCTACGAATTGGCGTTTTGGTTTATATCTATTCTATTCCTTTTCTTTTCTCGTTTTTTTTCTTCCCTACTATAGGATACAAAGGTGGTTCCTCCTCGGCAAAAAGCTCGCCCCAAACTACGCCTACCAAAAAAGCCCGATCTCAACAGGGGAACAATGTTTCTCTCGGCGCAACCGGCAAATCGGTCCGCGAACACCTTGAATAGATTTTCCTAGGTACAAAACACTAGCGCACACACACAGACACAGTTGGCCACAAGTTAGCTTTCTTAGACTTGATCCATTTCTCGACATGTACCAGATTGCACTGTTTGTTTGATCCTCTTTACCACGAGCGCTGTAACACACAAGCTTTTTCCAGCACAAGCACTACCATATTTGCCACCTATTTCTATTCTAAACTAGTGCAGCAGTGTGTGTGTGTGTGTGGGGGGGAGCAATGGCATCTGTAATGTGCGTACTTCCTTGGTCCTTGAAAATATAGACGCTTCTTCGTACCAAATACAGTTTGACGCGTGGGAGCACTGTCCCATGCTCGGCAATGCGAGTAAAATGTTTCTTCCCGCCCCTACAAATTCACGCCTCTAGACAGCCAGCAGGCACTTGAATACTCTACAATATTGCTGCTTAATGTTAGTTTCCTTTGTGTTTTTAGTTATGCGTTATGTTTCGTTATGTTTGAAAAATCAAATGCTTCGCGCGCGTTTCCATTTGCACTAGGTAAACAATGCAACATTGTTGCCCGCGTAACCGTGCAAAGCTTTTATAGGCCGTAGTTAGTAATCAGCACATTGTTGCATCCTTATTAAGTGCGTGTTGTATCTTTACTTTTTTTGTGGAGTTTTAACTAACAAAAACAAAACAAAAATCCACGTCGACTGCACATACATATGGCATGGAGCCGAGCAAAAGGCTGATCGAATTATGTAGCAAACAACGTAGAGTTATAGCTAGGTTAATTGACGAAAGAGAGAGAGAGAGAGAGAGAGGGAGCGAGAGATTGTGTGTTGTACTGTACTGCGTGATCGTGATGGGATGGGTGGTGTTAGACTAGTTAATGAAATGCCATCCAACGTGTATCAATACCGCAATACCTATTTTACCGACAAAGGATGCTGATAGAAACTGAAAAGACCAGACAGATGCGTAAACAGATATACTGATGCGGTGTACAAATTGTTTTGCAAGTAATTAATTGTAATAAAAGAATCAAGACTTAAGAAGAGCGACGCATCATCATGTGGATCACGAGGATCGCGATAAAACGATGGTTGGATGGTAGATAGTGCAAGGATATCTGCTGAACAGTAGATTTATATTCCAACAAGCTTCCGATTTTTTTTAATAATATAGGCACAAATTGTAAAAATGCCAGTAAACAGAAATAAGAGTTGGTTAAACATGTTCTCTCCTGTTGCGGAGCTCTTGCTAGGAATGCTTCATTGTAATCCATTAGATCAAGTCTTCGCCTTTCTCTACTTTTCGACTGGTACGATTCTTACATATCTCTAAATGAAAAACAGCAACAAAAGACATAAAGAAAAAAGCAATTAAAATAGTATCTAACTTTAATTTCATTTCAACACCAAGCAAAACCACACACTAACCTGGTGTACTATTACGTCTTAACGGCTTCGTATCGCTTCCTTTTCTTCGTCAAGAAGTTCGCTCAATATCTCACTGGAAAAAAGGTCAGTTGACAGAGCAGGTAGGAAGTAACAAGATCTCTCCTTCGTTTGCTGCCGAGCTGTACCAACTCCCCGTTACGTCGTAGATAAAAATCTCTCTAGTCAATAAGTTTGCAACAAGAAGAAGGGTGGAACGCCTTGCTCCACTTTCTCCATAAATATTACTAAGCTAGTTTGTAGCGACTTTTTACTAATCAAGCGTTACGTGCCCTCTCCCCTGCGATAACACACGGTGGTGATGAAGCGTTACGATGTGTGATGAGAGATTCTGAGATCTTTTGCGTGCTCTGGCGAAACAGTCGCATCCGCTTCCGCTACATTTGTACGATTAATAGGGGAGGGCGTAGGGAATTAGTCACCACCCCACCTTCGACAGGTGTGCGTATGTAACGTGTGTAACGCTTGCTCGTAAAACACCGAAAACCAAGAATGTTAGTTGTAGGTAGATTTTTTTGTTAAAAATAAAATCGCATGTTACTCTGTACCTATATAGAGTGGAAAGTATCTTACTGCTACGATTAGTTTTGGACAGTGTGGTCTGGACCTATGGCAGAAAGGATGCCACCGTAATGCGAATAAATAAACCAAAAATTATTGACAAAAAATAAAACATGCGACAAACGTAGGTTAAGATACAATAATTACAATGGAAACTCGTTGCGATTGCAATTACGTTGTGTAAATGGTTACTTTTTGTTTGTTTTACAAAAATAATGAAAGGAAAATTGCAAAAAATATATATTTAAAAGAATAGAATTCACAATGGTATTGGTAACGTTACTGCAAACATGATGACAATTTGGTGCTCGCGAGCTCTGGTTCTGCAAGAACGTTTGTAGAGCCTACCACATGATCTGAGGTTCACATGGTCTAACTTAGCTAAGGAATTCCTTTTTCTCGAGGGTCCATTTAATTATTGCTAATTCCAAGAGACTGACGAGGTAATGCTCATTAACATTCCAGTATTTGCATATTATCTTCAGAAAGTGAGTGAAAGTTGACCTCGTTGACTAGAAGTTCCTTCCCAACGTGTCTGTGACAGAGAGGTAACACGGTTGGGAACGTGTTGAATCCAGTCCAGAAGACCATACTGCGTAATCTGGTGGTCATCTAATGTATCCAGCTTTCCAATCTGGAAGTGGAGTTATCCTCAACAACTTGCGAGGATATCATAAAGCCAGCTATTGAAAGATTTTTGATTTGGAAAACTTAAAATAGACGTCTTGTCCAATTTTTTTTAGCGTCTATTGCTTTGTACTTGTTTGAGGTTTAGCAGCATACTTTATTACTTGCTTATACGACGATTCAGCAGCAGAACTCGTCAGCCAATTCGAACGCTTCAACACTATCACTCCATCTCCACGTGTACCACGCCTGCTCTGTCTAACTAGACTGACCTAAAAAGACTTTACGGACTAAGTCGTCTGGTTTCATTCATTCACATGACCAATATATGATTGTGCTCCAGGATTCTGACCAACATCCTTGCAAGTCTAACCCGCTGTACGACAGAGAGTTTCGTCATTATAGCGTCTTCTCTATTGCCCTTCCACACATGCGGGACCGAAGATCCTTCTGAGCATCTTTCTCTCGAACGCGGCTATGAGGGTTTCGTCAGTTTTGGACAAAACCCATGTTTCAGAGGCGTATGTGGGTAATGGAACTTCTATATAGTGCCAGTTTCGGTCAGGTCGCAGACAGGTGTTTTGAGTGGAGAAGTTGCCTCAGACTGTAAATAGATCGATTGGCAACCAGCAACCTAGCCCGTATCTCAACCTCAAGGTCGTTGTCGGTGCTGAGCTTCCTGGCTTGTGACGTTGGTCATTCCCATTCCTACTAGTCTGGTAAGTTTGGCCGGGATTCCAAAAGATTCCTCATTGCGTCGTAAAGTTTTATTCTGGCAATGCTAGGTTTAGTAGTGCATCTGAGTAATTCGACGATGCTTTAATATGCTAAATCCTCGCTAGTATAATAGTACTAGTTCAATAAACAGGTGTCCAAAGAAAGTGGTCATAAACGATAGATTTTCATTACCTACAAATGCTTAACTCCATTGGAAGTGTGATTGTTTCAATGACGACTCCTGTAGACGATTTTTCTGCAGTAGAATATAGAGGTACCTTGAAGTATTTTCGGCAAGACTTCACTAACAAAGATTTACCATCTAACTTCTGAATATATAGTGTCTGAATTTATTTTAATTTACTACTTCTTCTACTAACATGAAAAACTCCTTAAACGTTACGAAACATCCCATAACGCACACACCAAACGCACGCTGGCGCTGGAAGTAATATAACCTCACAAAACTCGAGCCCCAGATGTTTCTCTGTTTCATGGCCAACGATAACCACACGAAAAAAGGCTAACAGAACGTCAGTTCCCGCGCTTAATCGATTGGTTCGAAGCTGCGTCCCATGACGTCATCGTAATGCAATTGGAAAGTAATCAATTGCGACGATTTATCCTTATCGGACGCGTGCCAGCCATCGGTCGTTCAATGGATGCAAGCAGCAGGTCCTTTTCCTTACTTTTTGTTACATTACTCACACCCCATCACTTTACACTGTTCGACCGTGTTGCGGTGAGTTTGGCGGTTGTGGCATTTCACATGCTGTTCCCACAACGCATCGTCGCCGGCGCAGGCCGCCATCAGTGGGGCAACTTATCAATGAAGTTCCTGCCTCGGAGTGGGATCCACGCTCCGGTTTCGATTTATTCGTACGATACAATTCGTACAAGTGAAGTGTGAAATTGAAGTTTAAATGTAATTTTTCAAGCTTCCTAATTCGGAATGGTTTTAGTTGTTTTTTTTCCTCCCCAAAGCGTACAGTTTGCTATAAAAGCTGGCTGTTGCTGCTGAGGACACCATCAGTTTCAGTTGGTTCGCACCAGCACCAGTTGGTATAGGTCGTTTGTACAGTTGAAGTTAACCTACCAGTGGCTCACAGTAAAGTTGGTTGTGTTATTGCGCTTGCAAGTGTCAGTCAGTGATGGCTACCGGATACGTTAGGATGGCCAAAAAGGGAACCATTTTCATGGTAGTTTGTATCGGGCTGGTGGCCAGCGTGCAGAGTGTAGCTTCGCTGGCACAAGAACGTCGCAACCTGGCGGCGGAAGCCTGTACAGACGATGTCGGCGAAAGGCAACACTATTCGGACCGGAGGATCGATCGCTTGGATCAAGATCAGGAGCAACGGCTACTGCTGTTCAATCGGCTGGATAGACATCGCGACGTGGAGGATCGGCGCGAAAAGGTGGACCACCGTGGATTTGATCGACTGGTAGACGTATCTCGCCAAGAACGGTCAGCTCGCAGTGACACCGATCGTGCTCCGATCACCCGAGAACGTCGTGAAGAGGAGGTAGTGTTATCTAGGCGTACGAATGAGCGGCGTGAAAATCGGCTCGAGGAACGTGCAGATAATCGTCGAGAGATCCGCTTGGAAGACCGCCGGGACGAGCGTTTGCGGGACCGAGAACAACGCCAAGTAGAGCGTCGTCAGGAAGATCGTCGTATTACCGATCGACGCCAAGATAGGCAAGAAGAGCGCCGAGAAGAATCCCGAGAGGGCCGTCGGGAAGATCGCCGAGAAGTTTCCCTGGAGGACCGTCGGGAAGATTCCCGAGAGGACCGTCGGGAAGATCGCCGAGAAGATCTCCGAGTTGACCATCGTGATGGACAACGACAGGAAGGCCGAGCAGATCTGCGTGAAGGACGTCAAGAAGATTCCCGAGAGGACCGTCGGGAAGATCGCCGCGAAGATTCCCGAGAGGATCGTCGGGAAGGACGTCAGGCAGATTCCCGAGAGGACCGTCGGGAAGATCGCCGCGAAGATTCCCGAGAGGACCGTCGGGAAGATCGTCGAGAAGATTCCCGAGAGGACCGTCGGGAAGATTCTCGAGAGGACCGTCGGGAAGATCGCCGAGAAGATTCCCGAGAGGACCGTCGGGAAGATCTCCGAGTTAACCTTCGAGATGGACGACGACAGGAACATGGAGAGGAGCGGCAGGAAACTCGCCGTGAAGAAAACCGAGACAATAACCGAGATGAACGGCGTCAGGAACGACGAGAGGATCTTCGAGAAGATCGTCGAGAAGATCTTCGTGACGGTAACCGAGTCGAACGACGACAGGAACGTCGAGAGGATCTTGAAAGACGCCTTGAAGATTCCCGAGAATATCGGCGAGAAAATCGCCGTGATCTTCGCGATGATAACCGAGACGAACGACGAGAGAATGTACGAGAGGATCGCCGTGAAGTTCTTCGAGATGATAACCGAAATGAACGTCGGCAGGAACTGGACCGGCAGGAAGACCAGCGTCGAGAGCAACGAGAGGATCGCCGTGACGAACACCTTGAAGATCGCCGTGACGAACACCTTGAAGATCGCCGTGACGAACGCCTTGAAGATCGCCGTGAAAACAACCGAGAGGAACGTCGCGAGAACTTTTTGGAGAACCGACGAGCAGCTCGTTTAGAAGAATCTCCCGAGGAACGCCTTTCGGACCGTAGAGAACGTGCTGTGGAAAGACGCGTAGCTGCAGCAGAGCGTCGCATCAGGGAGGAACGTCGTGAAAATAGTCGCCGTGAGCCAGAAACACGTCGAACTGCTGAACGTCGTGAAACTGCTCGCAGGGAACGCACTGAGGACGAGCCACGTAGAATGGAACGCAGAGAGACTAGCGAAATGAAATCAGAACGCCGATTCGAACGTGCGGAACGTCGTTTGGAAGAAGATCTCCGTCAGCACGTTGCCCATCGGGAAGTCGAAGGGCGTCGCAATGTTCGCGAGTTGAACCATTTTACCGACCGCTACTACCAAGGTGATGAGAAATTGGTCGCCTTCCAGCAGGAAAACGCTTTCCTATATCAGCTGATCCAAACCGCAGCACTGGTGGGCGTTGCTGGATACTGGCTGCTTAAAGGATCCGGTGCTGCGGATCTGAAGCAGCAACCCAACTCGATGGTGGCCGCCGTCCGGAAGCTTCTTGGGGTCGAACAAAAGTAAGGTAAATAATCTCTATTCGCTAGCATTCTATTATCCAGTGCATTTTAGACGTCAATGGTAGATGTGTAACCCTGAAAAAAGGGCAGGCAAATGAGGAGATACGCAGTCACCCACACACAAGCTTAACAGACAGTACAAACAACCAAACAAAGCTATATAACCTAATAATAGATCGATGTACTTATTACACTTATCCAGGTCAACCATCTGTTTCCGAGAGGTAACATCGTATGAGTTTTTGTAAGTTGGAACAAACCATTAATTAAACATCGGAGCAGCAGAACCAAAATGGTAGAGCCGTAGTGTACAATATAACACACACAGACACAATGTAGAGCAAAAACATCAGGAACATGCGTGGGATAGTGAGCGGGAACGATTTGTGTAGTACACGTTAAGTATTTGGTTTTATGTTCCACGACCCCTGACTGTACCCATAGCAATATCATCAAAATTATATACTTTAGAAACCACTATGATGGAACCAAAGTGACATCTAAAACCACAAATGCTGATGAATAATAATGGAAATATCGCTCCAAATGCGGCCTCTTCTGCTTGTAGTAAACCTGGGTAAGGATGTAGCTTTACACTGTGCACATGCACGGTGTGGAAGAGCATAGTAGTAGTAGGTGTGTATAACACACAGCATCCAATCCATATGTAACCGTTGAGCAGCGCCCGACAAAGACGACGTACAACGACAACGGGGCAGGATATTGTGGAACGACGACAACGGCGATCCTAAAGAAATGTCTAGTTATCCATGCGTAGCATGTTTTATTCACGGCTTCCCAAGCTGTAGTAATCGTAACGAAAGCTGTTCTGCTTTTAAAAACAACGCAACCACATTATTTACTACCGACACGCAAAGGAGATAACAATAAAACATAAATATCCTTGTGCAGCAAAAACAGTGTCGTGCATAATTAGCTGCAGGTGGCCATATATATGCAAGCAAATGAGAAATGTCCTCCTCAGTGCAATAACAGACGTTGTAAAGAAAGAAGAAAAAAGGAGTAAAAATAAAAAAGTCCATCTGTTTCCGCCCGGGTTCGAACCGGGGACCTTCTGCGTGTGAAGCAGACGTGATAACCACTACACTACGGAAACAAGAGTAACAGGGCATCGCTCAAACTGCTACTTAAACGCATGGACAGAACTTTTAACGTGGGCCACTTTCCAGAACATCATCTATTTAGGAATTTATACAATTGTTTACATTACATCTACAACCTCTCCGTTCTAATAAACTTATAGAAAAGTATTCTGTTTCACCATATGAAAGCAGAACATACGGTTCTTGTTCTTGCGCATGGGTTAAGATGGACTGTGGGATACGACTCGCGTGTTCTTTTTTAATTGAGACCCAAGTAATAGCGAGAACTTTGTGATCTACCGAAACAAATAAGAAATTGGATCACAGGAACAGATATTTCGGGGGTGACATTTTTACATCCAATCCTCTAAAAGATTTCCACATTTCAACCCTCACTCAAGAAGGTATCTGCGATGCAAAAAGAATGTTTGACAACACTGGATTGGGGCTATCCTTTTGTGATGTTGTCATGTTCGAAGTATGGGTCAAGTTCATCTTGAAGAATATTCAACCAAGCTGTATCCTTCAAGTCGAACCTTTTTTGTTTTGTTTCCATATTTCGTTGGTGGGTAGTACACAACTTACACCCCTTCCATTATATACTATCATCGTGAATAACATGGATTTGCCAATATCTACTAAAAAACTAGTTTTTCATGTGTTCGGATATTGTTTACCAACACAAATAAAAGCAAACAAACGAACAACAATTTCACATCCAGAAGCTTGTTCTGTTTTGTCAAAACACTTTAAATGTGTACAAATTTCAGCAACAAACGTATGGTATAACATTTATTTTTAACCAAACCACTACACATGTAACACCGTAAGTGTTTTTGTTTTGCTACAGTTAATTTGCTGGTATTTTTATTCCGTATCAAATAGGTTGTTGTTATGTGTTGTTACTTGAAGTACACTTCAGTACTGCTTCTCCCTGCCGTACGGTCCTTACCGTACCTGGTGGTGTATTATTGTGCCGCGCGTATTTTCATAATTGTGTCTAACTTGTATAACTGGTATTTGTGGCAAATAATCTTCACCAACACACGGGGACGGGATTTTACTGTCTTACCGTATTTCGGTTTGTGTTTTTTTTTTGCGATCAATTTACTACATCATCTGCCATCAACGCTTAATACACTAGTTGGTGTTGGGCAAAGGGATTTTTGCCTTTCTTTTACCACATTCGCCTGAGCGACCGAGCGTCAACTCCCCGTGTCTACCACTTACTACCCGTACGGTGGTCCATTTCACAACACCACCTGAAGGCAAGCGTTAGACGCAATGCAATTATGAAGAAAATTTAAAAAAGTAGCGTCCCCTGCCTGACTGCTTCTAGAGAACACACCCGGTTTGCGCCAATGTTATTCCGGGACACTAAATTCTCATTCGACCTGTTAAGAATACAATACAGTTTTTGTTTTTGTTTTTTCTCTGTTTTGCATGGTGAAATTGCAACAGTCCGCTTTCCTTTGCTGGTATTTAGGTTCCCCAAATGGGCACATCTTACGCCTGTGGTTCACCGCCAATGTGTGCGTGCTGCTGCGGGACAAAGTTGAGCACTTCCTGAAAGACCAGCTCTAAAAAAACGGAACGAAAGTGTTAGATTCGGCAACTGTAGACCCGCTGCGGTTGTTAATTCTCACCCTTCCACCGTTCGACCGGCAGGTCCATGTCTTCGAAACTTTGGTCATACAATGACGAGGTCGGTTCATCGGACGGATCTGCATACTTCTCCAAATAGCTAAAATGCGCAACATACAACAATTGTTAGCTATTTTCCCCGATTTCCCGATGAAGATCTACTCACGGATGGGCCAACGCCTGTTCCGCTGTTATCCGTTTGTCCGCATCCAGTTCCAGCATTTTCTCCAGCAAATCGATGGCAAGCGGATTAGCACCACGGAAAACGTCGCTGAAGTTGCGCTTCTCTGTCCGCGGGAGCGATTTAATGTAGTGACGAGCCTGTGTTGCAGAAAGCAAGATAACATTAAAACCGTTAAGCAGAGTTTTGGGCGGTATATTTATCCAACACAGTAAAATGCTATTTTGGGCTTAACTATTTGTTTAAAAAGCAATTCAAAAGGCAAGAGCGCTACCTCTTCGCTGGTGATTTTTTGCATAAGTTCTTCGTTGGGTGCGCCGCAGAAAAACATAACGCGCGTCAGATGGTCAATATCTGGGTGCAGATGAACAGTGCGTCATTCGTCGTCATCGAAAGTCAAGGGTCATCAGTAATACACGTAAACGGTCCAAAGAGTCGAAATTGGTTCGATAGGCAACCAACGTGTGGCAGGAAACAGCGCCGTAATTGTTTGGTCCAAAGTTAAGGTTTCAACGTGACATGCTTCTTTTGTTTGTTGCTATTGGCATTGCAGACCATAAAATTCCCAATCATGCAAACGGTGTTAGTAAATAGATATTTAAATTATCTAATAAAGGGGAAATCGAGTAAAAGTTTAACCATCGGTTAGTAGCGCAACTGTACACAGCGGAAGAATCATACAGCGTAGCGCAATCAGTACTGCTTTTACCAGCACCTCCCTCAACGTGCCGAAATAGCTCAGTTGGGAGAGCGTTAGACTGAAGATCTAAAGGTCCCCGGTTCAATCCCGGGTTTCGGCAAAAGAGCAATCACTTTTTTTCGCTGTGCATCTGAATATTTTTTCTGAACTTCACGTGTGAGAAAGTATTGGATTGCAAATAATATTAACCCTTTACATCCCAGCGCAGTTCTAAACACTACATTTATTTATCAAATGTTGTGTTTTATAATGTGCGTTTTGTTTAAAGCAGTAAAATAGAGTCACTAAAGTGGACATCGCAATTTTTTAAATTCAATGAATTTAATGAACGTAAAACCACACCTCAACAATTCTTCTTAAAATTATTCAAAATTAATAATGAAACACTGGCATACGACAGTAACCGTTTAACCCTTTTTAAATCCCACGATTAGTTTATATAGTTTACTGCCTTTCCTATTAATTATTTGCTACAAACATATTTGTATGCACCAAGAATTAATATATTAGAGATCGTAATAAAATATATTACGTTTAACTTTTATGAACAAAAGCATCACTTTCTTAAAAAGATGATAAAAGTAATAGAATCAGAAAAGGTTATGCTGTGTTGAGCTGCAGTGTAATAAATGCCCCACCCCCCACCTGCCGAAATAGCTCAGTTGGGAGAGCGTTAGACTGAAGATCTAAAGGTCCCCGGTTCAATCCCGGGTTTCGGCAAATTTTCTCAACTTTGTTTTTTAAACTATTTTAAAAGTGGACATCGCAATTTTTTTTAATTTAATGAACGTAAAACCACACTTCAACAACTCTGGTTAATACATTATTTCGTTCACAAAATTAATAATGAAACACTGGCATACGCCAGTAACCGTTTAACCCTTGCTTTTATTTATACTGTCAGTCTAAGAACTCCTACTCAACCTCTAACAGAAATTCAAATCATCATTTCCTTTCGTCATATTATGACAAACATGAAACATTACATCATCCATTATTTGTGAAATTCTCAAATTCTAATTAGTTAAGTGACCAATTTTAATATATTTTAAACAATTAATAACACAAATTTTGAGGATAACTACCATGAAAAATTCAAGTACTTAAGCATTTCCTCACAGCCGCCCACAGCAAAAATTATACAGTGAGAACATCCCCAGTCCAGTGACTGGGCTTTCGTTTTTAATGTGAACATGTATAGCCACGGGGCCACGAGCGATGAGGATTCCCTCAAAACTCTAAATATTGAGTGACTTGAATTTTGAGGGAAACCTGGCTCATCTACAAAAGTCTCAAAAATTTTTGAGACTTTTTTGACAGATTCGGCCAGTCAGCAGCTCAAAATGTAAACAAAACTTGTTGTATCTGCCGATGGTATGGCGAAAGAATAATGGTTTATTTTTTTATACAAGTACACTTTTTGCGTACTATTATGAATGTAACTACATTCTGAAAGAGTTTTATGCGAAATTATGATTGTACAAGCACAAGGTTTTGGCGTACGGTATGATGTTTTTATGTCTCCGCAACCTACTTTTTGGAACAATGTGTGACAAAAGTTGTGAACATGTTTTATAATTGAATTTATACTTTTCAACTGCAATATGATTGATGGATTAAGCTCCTGTAATTAAAAAAATGATGATTTAGTTTTTAATCAACAAACCACAATTTTTTGACCATATTTTCCATAAAATTGAAACAAAAATACAGTAGAAACAAAAAAATAAAAATACATGAAAAACATTTTACTCGTCACATACTGTATGTTGTCAACGTCAAATCCAGTAAGGTCACCACTGTACTGAAATTGAGGGAATCCTCAAGAGGCAACGGAGACTTTGGTTTTGAGTGACTTTTTGAGGTAAATGAGTGACTGAGGAGGTTTGAGACGCAGTCTCAACGCTCGTGGCCCCGCAGCTTATGATTGCCCAACCGCTTGCACCTGTATCGGTATAGCGCACCATCCCCCCAACTGCCGAAATAGCTCAGTTGGGAGAGCGTTAGACTGAAGATCTAAAGGTCCCCGGTTCAATCCCGGGTTTCGGCACAAGAACCAGAACTCCTTCCAGTTCTCTTTTTTTTTACATACATGTGTTTTTATCCAGCCAAACACCTTTGTTATACCCCTGCAGTATGCAGTGTTTCCCCATTAGCTGACTTTTTATCAACATACATCTATATCTTCCTTCCGTTTGCCTTTGAAAGTTGCACGTGACGGTGTCAGAATGTCTAATTGATGTTCACTTGTTCTAGCTGCATACACATAAAAAGGCAATACAAGGAGCATAACGTGTGGTTTTGATGTACGGTTACCGGTTACCCAACACGTCGAGTCCCAATTGGGAAAACAAACCACATGTGTATGTCCAAAGAAATCACCAACATATATGACAGATAATAACTTAATCAAGCCCCATCTTTCTTCTCCACATGTATGGAATGATGATAAGATAAGTACACTGTTGCACAAATACACACCCGGTACCGGTGTGCGTAGTTGGACGACATTTGTGGGAAATAGTTGTGTTGTTTCTCGTCTGCCCTTTTTCTGATAAGCGCAGTCTGCACATATTTGTACACCCAGTTAGCAGTAACTTGCTGCTAAAGGAATGTCAGTGAAATAGCCTGCCAACCCGCGACTCCACTGTTTGTGGCTGGAAAATCCCCGTCCCTCCACTACTTTCCCTGTTTTCCGTCACCTTTGACTACTTTACAGGGTTCGCAAGTGTAGGATGTACATTACTGAAACACCCAAATTGATTCAATGTTATAACCATGCCAAAAAACTGCAATGTGAAGCGGCTCAAGAGCCATCGAAACAGTAAACTGTTGACGATCTTAAGAATTTTAAGTGCTGTATATGACATAATTTTGCACTACGAAAACCCTGCATATGTCGTTCGAATAAACGATTGGAATCCAACGTGAGAGATGAGATGCTGCTTTAAGTCGTTGGAACGATTGAATGAAATGAAGTATGTGTGCGAATGGTGATGGCCGAAATGGCATCAGAAAAATCCCAACTATTAAGAAAAACGTGCAGGAATTTGTAGAATGTTGTACGAGTTAGACGTACGGCCGTACGTATCACAGCCGTCCCGCACTCCACACATTGTGTCAGTAGCATATATAGAAAGGCAAAGATAAAGTTAAACAGTGACGATTGGTTGAAATAGTCTTAGCAGTGTGTGTGTTACGAGCACAATTAAAACACAAATTAAGTGCATTCTATCGGTGTTCGACTGACATACCGTCTATGATCTAGAAAGAAATGTTGGCCACTATTACAACTATTTCAAATTAACGCGTGAGAAAACTGGAACTAAATTTGATTTATAATAGGAACACACCCACTATTATGACCCCACCCGATACAATTAAAAACACCCCGATGGATGATAGTTAAAAAAAAAACCGGGGCAATCTTTCAATAGCCCCAAACTGCCTCTAAAGACACCCTTCGCAATCGATCAGGCACGGTTTACCACTGGGTGGACAGATTGCGAACACTGTTTTGCGCCTCAACCCTTTACACGGCTGACCGTCAACTGGCGCGAGCAATATAATAAGCTCACCTTCTCCTCCGCCTAAAGCCAACCGGCCAGCGGGTTGAATCACCACCGTCGGTCGCGTAACCGTTTTTCTAATCACGTTTGACAGCAAAACAGTGTGTTATACCGAGGACGATCGCAACGGTGCTAAGGGGGTGGTGGTTAGGTTGGGGAGGCAGCAGTTTTTGCTCCAGCCAGTGTGTACGCAAGGGGGTGTATGATGTGCGTTTCCAAAGCGGACTATTAGCTACGTGTTTGCTACTGGACGTACTTGATCCGCACACTTTGAGTGATTGCAGTGCAGATGACAGGTGGTTAATGAAAAGCGTCCGGTAGAGCGGGGGTTTAGGTTACACACTGGCACTGCAAGTGCACTGCTTCCAGCTTCCAAATACAAGTGTCTTGACCTTTCTAGTTGTCAATAATTAAAATGCTAACCCATTGCAATTTGTCACTTTTTCTACATCTAACATCGATCGTACAATTCCAGTGAGGTGGTTGAGGTGATTTTACCAAATCAAAGCAAAGTCCCCAGTGCGTGTGTGTCAATATTAATACCCGTGTAAAGCGTGAAAAGCTACTGCAATCTCTAAAGCAACACTGCTAACCAAATGTAATAAAAAGCAAACAAACTGTTATAATTACTCACACTTTCGGAGGAGATTTTCGCCATAAACTCATCGTTCGGTGTGCCGAGTATCTCCATGATAAGGTTTAGCTGGTGAATGTCTGGTCAGATGAGTTGGGCGAAATGGGCGGAAAACAAACACGTACCGACCCACAGTCGGATAGTCGGAGTGAAAGAAAATTACGTTAGCATTATAACCCGTCCAGCGGGAATATTAAAGTGAAGAGGTAATACAGTATGCTGACTAGCCATGCATGGCTGCAAAATTGTGGTAACCATATCTGACACATAAAAAAGAGCTAAAGATTTGTTTTACGCAAAGGAAACGAAACAAACAAAGGAAGTAAGGGAAGTACGGCTTAAACGTCTTACATCGAACAGAATATTTGTTTCTAGAAATGAATATCTCCCTTTAACCCGCGCCATGTACACTTGTTAGAAAGGTTAGTAAATCGCACAAAGCCAGGTTAACCACAAGCTTATAGACGTAAAACGGTTAACAAACAACGCTATGCAACATGTACAAAATGGTTTTTTGCGGAACAAAAAGGATACGGTCCGTGCCGGGGAACAGTGTCCGGCCGGTTAGCAGCTCCGCCATGATGCACCCGACCGACCAAATGTCCACCGTTTGATTGTAGTGCATCCAGTTGAGCATAATTTCAGGCGCTCGGTACCAGCGTGTCGCGACGTAACCGGTCATTTCATTCTCGGTCGGTCGGGCCAGCCCAAAATCCAATATTTTCAGCTCGCAATCCTCATTCACGGCAATGTTGGACGGTTTCAAATCCTACGGATAGACGGGGAAAAGCAAACAGAAATGGTATGAGGTTTTAGGCAAATTATTTTTTTCCCAACTGATGGACAATTACAAAATTTGCAGTGTGACGGGGAAGAGTAATGATTATCATACAGAAAAAAGGGAGCTAATGTGGTAAGGTATCGATTCAATTTTTACCCAACCGAGCCGGATCAGGGACCCATTCATGTCGGAGAGTCCCCGACCATGTCCACACGTTCCTCTTATCACTCTGTCAAATGATTTTATTTTGACACGCAACGTACGCGGGTGGCGTCTACATGGTCCACACCAAATCACCCTTGGAATGATGTTGCATGAGCTGTGAAGGTAACTTCGTTCGATGCCCGTCAGTAACCTACCCGGTGAATGATGCCGGCACTGTGGATGTACTTGAGACCGCGCAGGATCTGGTACACGAGAAACTGGACGTGCTCGTCCGAGAGGCGCTGGGTGCGGATGATGTTGTTCAGGTCGGCGCCCATCAGGTGCGTGACCAGGTAGACCTGCTGGAACGATTCGAGCGTGTTGTCGCCGGGATGGAACACGTCCAGCAGGCCAATTATGTTTTCGTGGTTCATGTGCTTCAGCATGCGCAGCTCCCGGTAGGTGCGTTTGGCATGTATGGCCGACTGGAACGGTCGGGCCAGCTTCTTGATTGCCACCTTTACATTGTGTTCCGTGTCCATGGCCGAGCTGGAGGTGGGTGTAAGAAAGGAAAACAAATTAATGTTAGGCTATTAAAGGACATTCGGTAGCGGAGAAATACGTTTCAATAATACTGCTCAACAAAGAGTGATGCGTGATCAAACTTAATGCTAATTACGCAATGATTAAACATAATGTCAGACAATAGCGACAGTGGACAGTTTAAAAATCCCTAGAAGTATACAATTTATCACATAGCCAGTCAACGGACGGAGAAATTGGGAATTCGTCTGTATTACCCAGGGAAATTCAACACAGTCAACAGATAAAGTGTTTGCTGGATTAAAGAGTGATAAAGTGTTCTAGAAAACTCATGCATCCAGAAAAAAACACGGTGATTAAATTTCTATAACTGGATTTTAACATCTCGTAGAAGCTTCAAAGTTAATTGTAAACATTATAAGAAAATTCTTCAACGGGAACAAAATATCAGGAGAGAAAATATGACATATTTCAAAAACTGATTTCGTAATCGTTGTAGATATTAATCAGCAAATTAAATAAAGATCTCATAATAACAATAGTTGAACAATACACTAAATACTACCAGCAAGTTTGATTACATGTGTCGCATATCAACGGGATATTGCGTGAAGCGTAATGAGGTTTTAATGATTAAAATTATGAAATGTCTATTTAATGATTATTGCACATGAAATTATCGGGTAGCTGGAATAAAAGAAGAATAAACTAAACCATTATTATTCCTAATTCCTAATGTTGTGCAACGCGATAATACCGTGGATGATTCATGCAAATGACGCAAAATTGGCCGAATATAAATTGATTTTGATTATTTTCATCAACTTTTCGTGGTGTATAACCATTATACGCTATTTCTAGCGTTCTAGTACAAATTTAAATTCAACTTCCCTCTGCACCAAAGTGCATACAAGTCTCAGAATGTTTTGCGGATCTAGATGTACTCAGGTGGCAAACCAACTGACAAAGAAACCGCACAAACATTCGCTTGAAGAAAGAAAACAAAAAACCAAACCTTTCCTGCGCGTTCTTCCAAATAGTGGCTGTACTTTTGGCGAACGGCTTAGCACACCGCACACACGGTACACCTTGCGCCACAGAGACAATTAAAGCTAAGTTGTACCATATCTGTCTGTACCTGTGAGCGATGGGCGTAGGGTTACAAACAACCGCCCCACCAAACACCGTGCCGGCCACGGAACGTGAACACCCAGTGCTTGCGGATAGCATCCATTTGTTTATACGTTAGTTTAGCCGTTTCGTGTTATTTATAGCATTTTTCAAACCTCTCTCCCCCGCGGGGATTCTCTAGGGGCAGTCGCAACAGCATCATCATCATCATCGCGAGACGTCGTCAAGTAAAACAAAACAGTTACTGCAGGCTAATTATTCACACCTTTCTGCCCGGTTAAATCAAACTCGCATCACGTCCTGCCGGCAGTTTCCTGGTGTTTTTGGCCTTAGCGTAGAAAAAACATAAACTTCGCATCGATTGGGCGGGATGGTGGCTAAAAATCAAACGAATAGTTTATTGGGAGTTATAACAGGGTGTACCGTAGGGAAATGAATCTCTTATTGAAGGCAACTACTATAAATTCATGCAACCGGCACTAAACGTCCAGTAGCGAAACACCCAAGACGCAATTTCTGTTCGATTTTTGTTTTCTTAATTCATGCAAACCAACTTCGTCCTACTCCGCACCATCGTACAGACCACCCTTAGGCATTAATCGCACTTCGAGCAGCAGTTCAATTGTTGCAAATTGACCGCGTTTTACGTTTTACTTCGAGGAGGTTTCAATGACAAACGCACACGATGCACTAAATTGTCACAAGATCGTGTGCGCGTCTTTAGGTATCGGTGATTCACTAACGACACACCACTAGTTGCCGTGTGGTCTACTTGTATTGGAGAATGACCAGCTGCAGGACCAGGTAGCAGGACAGTGCATTTGATTATTGGAAACACGACAGAGAATACATTGACCATATGGAAGTGCCGTTCATATGAATCTTCAGCGAAGAGTCATTGAGGGGCCTCTGAAAAGATTCTTTAATCTCCAACAATTCTTGAATCTTACTTCCGTGTACTTCTGGAGATTCGTGAATCTCTAGAGGCTCTGAGAGATGATTCATCTTTAGGAATTCTTTTATCTCAAAACATTGACGAATTCCTTCCTGTTTGATTCACAACTCATTTCCAATTACAAAATTCATGAATGTCTGAAGAATATTAATACTTCAAAGACTCACTAATCTTTCAGCGTTGATTAATCTCTTTAAATTCGTATCGGAAGTGTGCAAACCGGGTATAAAATCATTCAGCCAGTTGAGAAATGTTTTGGCGAATGATGTTCATTGAATTTAGTCACAAATCTTAAGATATTCACGCATTCTTATAATGTACATTGAAAGTCAATCATTCGGATTAAAGATTCATTCCGATTCATTAATCTGAATCAGTTCCAGTGAAGAGTTCAGAGTGACTAGTGATTAATAGTTATGTTACGGTGTTTGCCTCAAGATGACAATGAAATACTGAGATACCATTAACCATCGTACCCAGATATATCTCGCCTTATCAGCCTCTCACTGCTGGACATATCATACTAATACTTTTATGCTACTAAATGTAGCATTAAAAGGCCCAGCCCCCTAATCAGCCCACCCTTTCTGAATCTAACAACAAAACCTATTATCGATAGGAAACACTTCCTCATTCAGACTGATGGAAACTGGGAAAGATTACGAGTGTATTGGCCGGTAATATTTTCCAAGCAAACAAAATTGCAACAAAAACGGGGCCCCCGATGGCAGGATGGGACGTGTACAGATGTAATATTTGCAAATATTTGCGTTATCATGCCGGGTGCTGATACCAGATTGACCGTCCCGCAAAAGGTTGGAAGTAAATGAAAAGAACTATTACTAATCGAATACTTATTCGAACATAACACGAATGTAAACATTAAACACACGCAACGTTTGTGTGAAACGTGGAAGAGAGTTCAAGAAGCGTGTAAAATAGCACAAGCCAAGTTAAAATGTCAACCAATGGCGACTGCACCATTCGCACCAGCTTTCGGGTAAGGTGAAATGGCTGTGCGCCATTTAATCTTATCTGTCGCATACCAATGAGATATCTAAAATACATAGCGAGTGCCCACGGTTCGGTAGAAACATACAGCTAACATTGTCAAGCGAAGTCTGCCGCTCGCTTGGTTAAATTTATTTACAATAATTATTTTACTTCCGCTTTACCGTATGCCGCTGGGTGTAAGTTTTATTTACTTGAATTGTTCATAACATGTGCAGAAGTACACTAAATAGTACATCCGGTAGCCCCGTACGTTCGTCATTACGCCAAGGTCACGAACATGGAACAGATGGAAGAATTCCGCCGTCCCAACTACATCCCGCCGCACTGCAACCCACACATGCCGTTTTGGCAGCTGGAGAAACGCAGAGACGAATGACGGCATGTACGTATGTTATGGATCCAATCACGCTCTACGACGGGGATAGTTGATTCTTGTGCTTTGCGGGGGGAACGATCGTGCAGCAAAGAAAATGTTGAATAAAATCTACTGCCGGCCCACTATTAGGGGGGGGTTCTAATAGAATAAAGCCACTCCTTCCACACTTCTGTACGGTATTGTTTGAAAGTCACGACCATATGCGCTATCATACCCGTTTATGTGGTGATCGACTGGGAAATATTCCACGGGATTTATTACTTTTTACGGCAATTTTGTTGTTAGGAATTTGAGGCAGCATTGGACAGTATTTGGGAACAGCTGCTGTTCAGGATTAAACGGAACCCCGAATTGGACTGGTAGCAACAAATGCATCCCATTGCATGCTACCAAATGTAGTGCCTACCCAAAACCTCGAAACATCTCATCAAAGTAAACAATGATGTTTCGGTGCGTGTATTTGTGTTGAATGCCGATGGGAAGTCGATGGACCGACAGCTCACCAAACTGTGGTGCCGATCATGACAATGTGCGTTGGAAGTTTTGTTTTTTTTTTCAAACTTATTTAACATCGGGATTTGTGATCTGTGAAGCTCCGTGCGAACCGGTTTGTTGTGCAAACAGTCAACACAAAAAATGGAAATAACATGCGGAACAGACGCGTAAGCACCGACACCACGATTGTCCATTCGGCGTGGAGATGGGACCGATCACTCCAAGCGCTGGTGTTAATGTGTATTTCTTGTGCCGCTTTCAGGTTGCAGTTTAGAAGGCATGAATCGATGGCATCATTCGACTGATGAATTTGATATTAACCACCATTTTTAAATACTTCACAGACCAAAGTGCTTACATCGCATCAGCACACATATTATGCTAAAGCACAACTGGATTGACTCTCGAGTAAAATACGTCATATAACAACTAATCAAAGCAGACTAAATCTGGAAAAGCCCTAACTCTTGATTAAGATTTTTCGGTAATTTTTTTAAAAATTGTAGCACAACAAAAACTATTTATTAGGCTTATGTAGGAAGGCCAAAAGCGCTGGAAGACGATGCACTGGTAGAACCATATCAGTATACACTACTATGAGTTGTTGCCTCATGGTACAACATTGGAGAACGCTATTTTCAAAACAAATTGATTGAATCCACGGAAAAATGGAGATTTCTATCCTTATATTTGAACTCAGTAGACAAGTCTAATAAATCTTTCATAAGCATAAAAAAGTGGACGTTACTTAGTTACGCACCTAATGAAAAAGGAAAAGAGTAATTGGTGTGGACTGTATTGCTATTATCTGATGTTCAAACAGCATTTTAACATTAATTAGATGGGGTTCGCTAGTTGAAAATAACCAGCTCGCACTGACACGATGAAGAAATAAAGCAGTTTTCCGGTCCATTAACCACCGGTGTCGGTATATGGAGCTTTAAACACAAGGTGTCAGCGTAATAAACATCTACGAAAATAAGCGAAACAGATTATAAATTATTCGATGGGTTTATTTATTGCATACGACACTTACCACACCTGACCGTAAGCACCGCTACCGACCGGGGTCAGCACCTGATACTTTTCCGGTACTTCCCATTCCGTTTTGTTGATCTCGGTTCGGTAAAACGTGGGCATTCTGAAGCTGCTGTGGTATATTTTTCTAAGCCGATGGTTCTATTTATTACGGAACAGATGTACACACGACATACGCACAAGCACACGCAGAATTGCCACTTTTATCTACACCGGGCAACGTTGGCCCACACACGCAAAGCGCACCGCAGAGACACAAACACACACCTTTTTAGTGGCTCTTTTGAATTGGTTTCAACCTGGCACTCTACTTTTCTGTTCTTCCTCGTCGAGAGATATCGTCGGTACTCCCAGTTTGGTTGGCGATAAGAAACACTCACACAGAGCGGCAATTTGGCTTATCTACACAAAATCACCGAGAGGCAAAAACACAACGAGCAGGCAAAATCCGATCCACCGGATTCGTACTTTTCACAACTGCAGGTGTGAATCGCGGAACTGCTTTAGCGCAAATACGCACGCCGCAGCATCGCTTCCTCCGCGCGAGAAACGGTGGCTGGCCGTGTGAATTAAGTACAAACGTCACCAAAATTTGCGGAAACGCAATCGACGGACAGCACTACACGCAATCGCGAAGGAAGAAAATTGAAAGGCAGACAACGATTCCGGTAGCAAACACAATTCACTTCTGTGCCTTTCCCGTCCTACGACTGCGACTGGGTTGCTGTTTTCAACGAAAACCAAATGTCATCAGCACAGGTTTAACGAAACTTTTAATGGCTCCGGTTTATACAGGTAAGATGAGGTTTGCGCTGGGAATTTAAATTGAATGTATCAGAATGAGAGGATAGGATGCTTGCAATTAGTGACTCTCGTTGTGTAATTTCTTCTCGTTTTTCACTTGAAATAGTAATTTTTCTGCACTATATCGGATAACATCTGTAAAGAATGTAAAAAAATGTCGAAAGCAAATGTCAAAATTTACAAACATATACGCACACAGTTTGACAACAGGCGTCGCTATAATCATTGATAAAAAAAAACTATCCAATCGTGTCTGGACACGATTCTGGCTTGATATCATCCGATGAAATTGTTTTGACGTTGCGTTTGTTGTGTACGGTATCCAGCAACCAAAAACGGTTATTAAAAGTAGGATACAACTCCGGTTGGTACCTCTAAAACAGTAATAAGTCGAAGCATAAAGATAAAAGAACAAAAAGGAAAGATAATAACAACAGACTAGAAACCAAAGTCCCACAGACCAACAAAAACACGGGCAAGGACATAGGTAGGAAATAAAAAAAAACTAATCAACCAACGACAAAATCAAACGAAAGAAACATAGACTGACAGATCTACTCTTACTGAGGCAGGCAAACTCTGACTGTGATCCAGCCTGGCATCATACGAGAAAAACACTGTCGACAGAAGAAGAAGAAGAAGAACCCGCACACGAGTGTCTTGCGTGTTTACTTGTTGGTCTCCCTTCGCGACAATAATCCGAGGGCAAATGGATTTGAACTCTCTTCCAAACGAGGTAACGTAATGAAAACTGTGTGTAGCAAATCCCGTATCTAGTGATTGTAATTCCATACGTATTTTTTCGGTTTTAGGTGCTCTGCTGTATTTTTGATTACCTGCCATGGAAAGATCGACAGCGTGTTTCGCTAGTGTGCAGCAGATGGAACGACATTATCAATTCGGTTCACTATCTACGTCGGCAGAGATTGGTGCTCTACAACTATGGCAAGGCAAAGTTTTTCTCCGGTGTCGGGGTGCAGCTACTGTGTCGTCAAAGAAGCATCGAATTTTATTCGAACGCCATGCTCGACACTGAGGAGCTGCTCGACACGATAATAAAATCGTTCAGCACCGGGTCCGCCATGGTTCAGTCGTTGACATTGTTTCTACGCTCGGAGCATAAGCTAGCGTTCGGGCTGTTGGTGGCCAACATTCCCAACATGCTTCACTTGACCGAGCTAAAGATACACGCTAACGATGCGCTTACAAACGGTGTCCACATCGACAGTGCGTGCCTCGAGAAGATCAGCATTTCGTTCTATCAAAACTCACTCTGTCGGCTCAATACGCCACGATTGCACACGTTGCAAATGTCCGTACGGTACCGAAGCGAAATGGATCTGTTAAGCACGGTGTCTGCGCAACTAATTGAGCTTAAGGTGTCGTTCATCTCGAACGATCATTTGGCGCAACTGTTCAGTTGCGATTTTAGTTCGCTGAAGATGTTGAGTATCTTGCTGAAAAATGACAAATACATATCGTACAGTGTTTCGCCGGTACTTCTTGGACCGCTGGATAGAACAGGAATATTCTCCAGAAGCATCGTTGGACTGGAAAAACTATTCATGTGTACCATACAAAACACATTCGACTACCAATTCCTTCCGATGTTTTCGCACGCAAAATCTCTTAAAGCTCTCACTATCAACAACTTCAAGATGATCGGTGAAGTGACCGACCTTATTAACGGGTTTAAGGGACTTACCGTAAGTAGGACTTGCGGCAACTACCAGCGTCAGCAGCAAAACGTGCACTCGTTCACACATACATTGCTTCTCTTGCAGTATCTTAATCTAGAGGGATGCCTAAGAATAGACCCAGCGAAAACGTTGGAACTACCTGGCCTGCAGACACTAGTGATGCCTTACAAACAGCTTTCATTGTTTAGCGGAACACCGATGAGCATGCTTACAACGTTGTACTATAAGAACACCGCGAAGGACCAAACCAACTTTGTCAAGCAGATATCAAACGCTTTTGCGAACCTGACCTTTCTCTGCCTGCAGCACTTTGACAACGAGCTCGACACGACCGCATTTCTGCATCTGAATTTGTTGACGAAATTGCGGGTGCTAGTCATACAGAACATGTCGGTATCAAGCCACATATTCGTCAACTGTCCCACGATGCTCCAGCTCGAACGACTGGTACTGGATACGATCGTGACGGTAATTTGCTCCGAAAGCCAAATAGTAACCCCAATCATTATTCACCTCTTCTCTTCATGCCTTTTTGCAGGAAGTGTCCATACTGGATGTGATACCGGCCCGCTTCCCATCGCTGCAAACGTGCGTAATCAGCAACTGTTTCCTGTACCTGATCCCTAAGGATAGTGCCAAATGTTACATGACGTTTGATGAATTGCGCCGCCAGATGCACTGTTGTCGCATATCGACAAAAGGTTCGACCATTTTTACCAACCACGATAAGCAACGCTAAAAGCATACACGCGTGTGTGTGTGTGTGTGTGTGCAGATGTAGGCTGTAAGGAAGGAATGTAAAAAAAGTAAACCTATTCCGATCTGTAATAGGAGACGTGATATTAACAGTAAACGAACGACAAGCAGGGTTGTATATAATAACAACGAATAGTGTGCAGTCTGTGCAATATATCTTTTTCACACATTATACAGTGTATTGGATAAAAGCTGCTTTTGTTATATTACTCTTTTAATTCGAACTTAAGTGTTTGGTTAATGGAAAATGTGACGGTAAAATTAAACAAGTGTATAGAACGAAAACTGTACTGCTGGAAGTTTTTTATTTGTGTTTTAGCGGGAGAGAACACACGGCGCCGAAATAGCTCAGTTGGGAGAGCGTTAGACTGAAGATCTAAAGGTCCCCGGTTCAATCCCGGGTTTCGGCAGACGGAAATATTTTTTTAATTGGATTTGAAAAGTGGGATGTATGTATTCTATTGTATTTATCTTTACATTGCATTATGAATTAATTCTGTGCGTCATGTAAAATTATTTTTATTTTTATTCACTTATTACATGCTTTTTTGCTTCCATCAGAGAGAGTCAGGGGTACTCAACCAGCACCTCGTTTCTGAAAACCTTCGTGAGTTCCGTGGTTCTTTTCGCAAATTAAGTTTTTTAACATGTTTCTATTGGGATGGTTTGGATAAAATATAGTTGGTGTTTTATTTATATTTAAAGAATACTGAAAACATTGGTTCATCTTGGAAATATTTTCTTTCAACCCACACAATCCTCACGAATAATAAGTAATTACTATACGTTTAAACAATATCTATTTATTACAGACAAAGAACAAATATTAACTTAAATTAGGACGTCTTTAAACGACGAAACAATTAATACTCCCTTCAGTTCGGCTACTTCGCGCCTCCATTCCACGTGTCGGTACGTTCTACGCTAACGTAGACACACAAGAAACGCATGCACAAACCTGTTGTGAGGAACCACAGTCCGGCCCATTCCTTCCTTCCAGAGGCTTCAGTCTTCCCGGAACGCTTCGTTGGCGTAGGTGGTGCTTTTGGCGCTTCGCTCCGAAAGCGTATCGCTTACCGCTAGCGCATCGTTCCGCTTCTTGCCGTTCGTATCCACCTCGATCGAATCGAGCGACGCACCGGTGTCCGCGTAACGATACCGTATGGCCAGCAGCATGAACAGTCCCATGTCGAGGAACATCAGCGCGGCAAAGAGGAAAAACTCGAGCGATTGGGACTGGACAAATTTGGCTTCGGCGATAAACACCACCAGCATGTTGCCGATCGCGACCGTAAGCAACCAGAACGCCTGGATGACCGATTTCATGCTTTCCGGTGCTTGCGAGTAGGAAAACTCGAGCCCGGTAATGGAAAACATTACCTCGCCGGCGGTGATGACGACGTACTGCGGTACCAGCCACAGCATGTGCACCGAGTTGGACGGAGTGATGATGTGTGTTTGAAGGTTCTGAAACAGTAAAAAGGGAGATCGATTTATTGGACCGAGCTGTCCGGTGCTGCTAGTAGCCGACTACTCACGAATTCGTTCTCCAGAAACTCATCCAAGATGAGCGTGTACACTCCGCCCGGGCTTAGCTTGACGGTGGCAATCAGCCGCTCGCCCACGTACACACCGTACTCGCCCTCCGTGACGGCCATCTGGTCGTACCGGTTGAGCGAAATGTTGTACACGATGGCGGTGTTGCCGTTGTGCCGCAGCGAGATGTGCTTGGTGGTTCGCACGTTCGCCAGCAGCCGCATCCGGGGCAGCCCGTTACGGTCCTTCTCCGCCGAGTCGGCGTACTCGACCAGACTGCTCTTGCCACCTTTCCGGCTGATGAAGTAGCTGACCGCGTTGCCCGGATTCAGATAGAAGGTACCGCTGAACTCGGTCATGTTTTCCCGCACGCACCCGATTTCACTCGTCTCCGCCCGGAACTGGAACGTGGTGTTGCCGTCCGGTGCGTCGATGTGCAGCGCCTCGAATGCTCCCCGCGAGGGTACGTTGAAGCCGGTCAGGTTGGGTATATCGGTGTGGAAGCGGTAGTCGCACGGTAGCCCGTTGAAGATGCGCAGCTGCGACTCGTGCGCGGCCGGTACGACCGCGTTCGTCCGGTCGAGCGCAATCTCCACGAAGCCGGACAGCACGAAGGCAGCACCGGCCAGCAGTCCACCGAACGAAAGCTTCTGCAACGGGCGCCGAATACCGATCTTGGCCAACATCGGATAGACGACACTCTCAAACACGGGAATGAAGGCCAGAATCAGGAGCGGATTGATCACCTGCATCTGGTCCGGTTTGATCGTGTATCCGGCGACTTCACCGTCCATCCGCGTCGCCTGGAACGTCCAGCGAGACCCCTGCTGGTCGAACAGGGCCCAAAACACGGGCAGCGGGATGTACAGGATGAGAATTTTCAGCAGCGACTTAATGTCCGCCACAATCCCTTTGCCGTACTTGGACTCGGCATAATCGAGCCAGTGTTCCCGTGGGTTGTTCACGCGTTCCTTCGACCGTACCGACAGCGCATTGCCGATACACTTGAACACCAGCACGATCATATTGCCGGAAGGTTTCTTGATCGTGTACATCGTCCGGCCAC
This sequence comes from Anopheles marshallii, assembly GCF_943734725.1. Lineage (NCBI taxonomy): Eukaryota > Metazoa > Arthropoda > Insecta > Diptera > Culicidae > Anopheles > Anopheles marshallii. Next base: position 67,868,787 of record NC_071326.1, on the reverse strand, counting down.
ACACGAAGATCACGATCGACAGGATCATGAGTACGGCGGGGACGCCGAATGCGAGCGGGAAGCAGCTGTTTTCGCCGAAACAGTGCACATCTTCGCGCAAGATCGGTGTCAGCGTGGTGGATATGAGGGAACCCGCATTGATGGCAAAATAGAACAGCGAAAAGAATTTGGCCAGCTGGGCCGCCTGTTCCGGCAGCTTAAACTGATCGCCGCCGAACGCTGACACGCACGGCTTGATACCGCCGGAACCGACCGCTATAAACAGCAGCCCCAACACGGTCATCGAGCTGAAAATAAACAGACAGGCAGGTGATCATATATCCGGTTGGTGGGGATTGTCACCCAACAGAGCACTTACGTGGCAGGAAGATTCAACGGCGGAATTGCACCGAGAGCAATCAGCGTACTTCCGGCACAGTACACGATCGAAAGGTAGAAGATGGTCTTGAACTTGCCCAACCAGCTGTCCGCCAGGATGGCTCCCATCAGGGGGAAAAAGTACGCCAGGCTGGTAAAGATGTGGTAGATCACGGTGGCAGTGTCCTTGCTGTAGGCGAGCTGTTGCGTAAGGTAGAGTGCCAGAACCGCTGCCGGGGGAGAAGCAGAAATAGAGCAGTTAGTACATGGGTGCTCAGGAAGGATGGCAAAAGACGTGTCTTACTTCGCATGCCATAGTAGTTGAATCGTTCGCTGAACTCATTGCTGATGATGAAGAATATCGAGCGAGGATACCGCACGGGCTGGAAACAGACAGACAGAGCATAGGATTATAAGTTGTTGAGTAGTGTATGAATGTATAGAACAAGTATTGAGGCTTCGTTTTTTATCAGACACTACAACTGCTTAACGATCTTGGTCTATTGCAGGAGTTCCTTCAACGCCCTCAACTACATCTCAGTATAGCCCCTGTCATGTGGAGGACTTAAAAGGGCTCTACGGGCTGTGTCGTCCGTTGCCCTAATATCCAGGATTCTAATCATATAATCAATCAACTGTTGCCTAATTCAATGCACGATATTGAATACATCGTGAAACACGATCTGAAGCGTCTAAGAAGCTTAAGATCTCCCTTGGCCCCTTGGTCTGTCCCTTGGTTAAGATCTGAACTGCAATATTATTGTTCGTGTTGACTTTTGACCCCAGATAGGTGGAATTCGAATTAGAAGTATACGTCACATCTGGAGTGAGTTATAAAAGCTGGTGGGGGTCCCAAATGTGTCTATAACCCGAAGTCTTTTTTCGGTTAACTCGCTCTATAACTTCTCTTCTTTTTCTTCATCGGCACAAAAACCTCAAGAGATCTAGAGAGGCCTGCCATTTATGGCTTTCTGTGACATTATTTACCCGTTGCTGGATAGTCAAAAGTCCTGCATAGCCTGGATGGGATTTTAGTCCGGTGAGTTCGGGTGAAGACCGAGGCTCTACCATCATGCCACTGGGCCGCCTGTAGAACTAGGCTAGCGAATCTTCATGGTGTAGTTATAGCTGGTGGTCTCCGAAAATTCCAACTCGAAATTCCCAATCTCCCTGATTTAGGTCCTTGTTGAGGGGTTTAGGGACCCTGTCAGAATGCTATGAAACATGCCAAAACAAATGAAATGAAATGACATGAAAACAAAAATGCCTAAAATTAACACATTTAACATTAAGTATTGCGATGATTCCTCAGCATTAGCACTTGTGTTGAACGTAAACGCCTACAGTTATGCAATGTAATTAACTTTATCGCAGTAAACTTGCTCAATTGCGAGATCCGACTAGTAAAACTAACATGATTGATACTTGCATAACTTCGGGCGTCGCATGCATTCACATTATGTTTTGTTTTATTTACTTTTGGGATGAATTGATAATGCATATATTGTTATGCATATATAGTTGTGGTTTTATGATTAAAAATAGTACCTTTAGACAGAGATGAAGGTACTGCTATGCATGACTTTGTTGCTTTTTTTCATTGAATTCTTACGTTATTTACAGTTCTTGCGATAAGAGGTCAACCCTGCATTCTACTGGAATTCGTTTATTTTGCACGTAGTCTCGTGACATCATGGTTGATAGCATAGCAACGTAACGTACGCTTTGCTACGATGCAATACTGCATCTCTGTATGGTTCAAGTACTCGTAATAGTGCCCCGCATAGGTAAGAAGGTCTACTATCGCATTATTCCCAACACGTGCCACTTCCGAATGCGTGTCTTATCCGGTTGGCTACCATAAGGGACCGCGCCGCAAGAGATGCAACCACGTGCCACCAACAAACCTCAGCAACATAATGTTTTTCTTCCCCCCCGATGGTTTGCTGTCTTGTAGGCATTTAAGTCACTCAACGCTGGACGCTGACCAATGCTTACAAAAAAAGAGCCAAAGAACCATTGCATATAACATTACATTCTCTGGCAGCACCTTGCCCGTTACCATAGCATTAAGCGTGCGGAACCGAAAACACACACACACACACACACACCGTTGGTCAACAAAACATTCCACTGGACGGCCGTGCGCCGACTTGCCTGTGTCGGATTTTAGACAATGTTATGGGTCGCACAAAGCACCACCGAGCGTGAAACGAGGAGAAGGAAACCCAAAAATGATTACTATGCACTTCTTGTGCGAATTTGGCGCAAGGATGGTGGGAAGGGTTGGGAAGGGGGAAAAGTTAGCGACCAAAAATAGAAAAGCCTTCACCGTGGCATTTTGTGCCCGAGGTTGGCCAGAAGGTTGCGGGGAATTATGGTGAAAAAAAAAAGCAAACATGTACAAAAATGTAATGAGAAACGGAACACTTTAAACAAAAAAAAAACCGTTCAGCAAATTGATACAACAAACTACTCTAACTAACTGTCTGATGCAATCGAAGTGTGTTCTTTCTGATGCAATGTATGTCTACTGAACCTTTTTTTTCTGGCAGCGTGGGAATATGCGGTCACTTGGATTGATATAAATAAATATAAATATCTAAAATGCTGTAAACTTTTTATGTTAAGTTATGTTGTTTCAAAATTAAAAAAAAAAGTTGAATAAAACGAGGTGAGGTGCATGAATTGAGGTAATTATGGTTTACTATCCAAATAGTGTAAACAATGTACCCATATGGTTGTTATATTCAAAAGAACAAAAATACAGGGTTTGGAATCATATAAGGGACGATTTGAACCGTTTGGGGGAATTTTGCACTTCACTGGGGGATATTTTTAGTCGATGAAGAGAAATCATAAAAGGGGAAATTTTTTCTTCTTTTTTATCGGCACAACAAACTAAAGAGGTTTAGAGGCTTGCAATTTCTGGCATTCTTTGAAATTATTTACCCGTAAGCGGGATATAGTCATTAGTCCTGCGCACGAGGGTACGCAGGGTAAGGTCGCCCCCGGTATTTGACGAATACCTAACATTAAGAACTAAATGAAACCTAACAGTGGCGCGTCCGAACGATCTCCTGAAGTTGCTATGCATAAAAAAGGCGAATAAGGCGAATTTCCCACAAGGAAAAGTTTGGTTACTGCTCTAAGATGCTTCTCCGAATCACAACCAACAACAAATCACTTAAACTGTAAAAATCCCCAGAAAGCCATTACATACAGTTCCCGCAACAAGTAGATACGTTTGCGTCATTTGAAGCAATGCATTTCACGGGTGTCGATCGTCGAGACGCCCCATGCTCAAATCATTTTGCGGTCAACCACAATCACCTATCGCACGTACGCTTCATTCAGTGCGAATCTACTTCAATTCGCATCAATTAACAGGCCTGCAGCCTACGAAAGAACTGCCCAATGGGTCAGCGTGAAGTGTGTGTGCGCCGCGCGTGTGTCTTTATGATGCACATGTCGCAATGAGTGCAGTGTATGCAACGAAATGCAGTTCCATGTAGTTCTGAGTCGAAATTATGCAATCTCCCCGCAGTGGCGCAGTGGAAAATCGACAGTCCATTCGACAGCTCAAGTGCTACCGGCCACCCTGCTGACCTACATCGGGTTACGGCTTTAACCTCTACGGACGGGTTCCCGAGCACCCGCCAGGACTCTCTGCCACTGCGAGTTCCCCATCGCATCTGTCACATTGTCAAAAATGTGTCGATCCGGTTTTGGGATGTGATTGAAGGGATTGTTCGGCAGGTAAAGACTGCGAAAGGAATGTGGCAGAAGTACACGGCCCAGAAGTTGCTGTCGTTGTCTCAGACAAACCTCCGCATGGTTTTTTCGAACCGTTCCATTAACGAACGTCCCAGGGGTAGGGGGTGAGTAGCGCCGTCTCGTGAGAGTAAAAGCGGGTCAATGTTACGCATGCGCTCACACCATCCATCGCCTCTCCCTTCCCGGGCTTGCCCACTGGACAAAAACTGGACCGTCAATGCCGCGCCGTGCGGTGGTTAACCAACGTCGGTACGCATCTTCGCGGGCTTTCGGAGCGGTTCGCTTAGGGGGCGCGCTGGAGCGTTGATCGAGCCGAGCCTCTCGATCGAGGCATGAAACGAGCGCACGAGTTCATGGTCAGATTTGTTTTGCTATCGAAAGTGATTGGGAGGGAAAAGCTGGAAGACAGCATGCGGACTGGTAGAAGAAGTGGTTTGACAAATGACACTGCGGAATTGAGTCGTATTCAAGGATCGGTTCCCAATGTCTTGCAGATAATCGTATGCAAGGCACAACCGAATGGATTTGGTGAAGCACGTGTTCACCGGTAAGGTTGCTCCCGGGGCTTTCTTCTGCGAAAGAGATACTGCCGTTGGTGGGCGTCTTAAAGAACGATCGTATATCGCACGGCGAAGTTCACGATGTGGCTTCAAGGATGTGGCTGGTTGGGATGTGGGTGGGCTATTGGACTTGATCGTGGATGTTTACGATGTTGGTTCAAGGATGTGCGGAAGTGTGTGAAAGTAAAGCGTTTTAGACCTTCGACCATCGAACATTCTTGGTGGATGTGTCTGTGTATAAAAAAGCACTGTATTTTAAGTGGCCTGATTTAGACGAGACTTTTTGCCAAGGACGTGATTTTATGGCGAAGTGACCGACCCGTGATCTATTGCGTATTAAGGAATTAAGAAGATCGCTTCTGAGCAAATTGGCCAGAATATTGTCTAAACCTAGTGTTGGGCTTAATGAATCGTCTGCGAAGAGTCATTCATATGGATCTTAAGTGAGGAGCCATTCAAATCAGGAATCGATGCCCAAAAAAGGTTCATGAATCCTCAAAGCACCGGCGGATTAAGTCCCTTGTGGTTTCAGGCGAAATGGTAGTTGGAGGTCATAATTCTTGGATGATTCATTGATCTATGAGGATTCAAGGAGGATAAAGTTTCAGATTCGTTCATTTGAGTCCCAAATCCATTCAAACTCATGAATCTGAATCAGATTAGCCCCAAAAGTAAGTTTATTGAGAGCCCTGCAAAATTCTCCAAAAAGAATGACATAGAATGGTAGAGAACTATCTTAAAATTGGTAAAACAAATCATATGAAATTTGATGTTATTTACTTGGCCTTATAGTGGAAATTAAATAAGTGTTTGGAAATGAACCTACTCCTTCGGTAATTATGTATGTAACAAAGTAAAAATAACAGAAACCATGATCAGGCGCTGGATCCCCACTCTAATGAAAGGCGAACAATTTAGTGTAGGCCTCGAAGATAATTAACTTAAGCTCAAAATTGCTGCCGAACTCATTCATCCGTGAAATGGCGTCTCCCGCTGTAGAAAGCACCAGCAAACAGAGATGTAAGCAGGGCGAGAAAAAAGGGCTAGGGAAAACGGCCAAAATGCAGAATGTCTGACCATCGTTAAAATCGACACGTTATCACCATTCGGTGCGGGTAAAAGCGCGCGTAGGGCTGTGCAAGTGTCCGACGCAATTACTGACCGACAACAAATGCGGTGCGGTCTCTGCTGAACCCATGCAGTGGCTTCGAGGGAAATTTTATCTCCAACTGCTTGTTGCACGGTTAAAAGGTTCACACGAAGCACTTTCATGCGCAGCAGAAGGATTGCGAGAGCAATAGACAATAACACGTTGCAATGCTAGAATAGACGCAGTCACAGTGCGCACTTAGTTATTGAGGCAGAACGCAACCTGTTTAAAGATGGCGATAAATGTCAAACGCCTTGTGATGGAGTGTGGGGGGTTTTTTTTTTAGTTGCTTTTCGTCACACCCAAGTGCATTATTACCACTATTAATTACAGCTAGCAACATTAGTAAACACATAATTATTACCGGCGTGCTATTAATTTCGAAGCGCGTCGAAACCATCGTCGTTCACCAGCCGGCCGGGTCTCGGGATGAGAAGGTGTGCGCGTATCTTATCGGGCGAAATGTGCTCGTTTAACCCGACCGTGCGGGTGATATTTGCTTCTCGTCTAGTGTAATCTAGACGAAAAAGCTCCGTCTCCTTTCGCTGCGATCGCTGCTAGGCGCCCGGCTATACTAAGCACTGTATCACTTACTACGGACGCACATCAACACTAACTGGATCAGTTTTCTTGTTTGATTTTGGAAAACAAAGATAACAGCACAAACTTCCTTTGGATGATGATAAAAAGCTTGTTAATATATGAACCACACAAACACCGTAAAACTATCAGGTACAGACGGTGCGCGTACGATCGCTGCAAGAAGGCAACCGGCACACAACTAAATGGTCAACGACCGTGGGATATGTGAGTGCGTAACGCCCTGTGTGCTGTTACATCTGCTTTCTGGTGACCGCAAAAATTTACACACTGCATGCAAAAGAGGATCTCCGTTTTCACCTTTATTTACGACACTAATTGACAATTAACCGATGCCGACCGATGCTCGGCTATCAACGGATGACGAATAGCGGGGGTGCAGCTAACGTGATGCCGTAACGCCAACAAGCAAAATTTTGGCAAATTAAAGGATTCAATAGTAAACGCAACTCTAATTGAAGCTAACGCGAATCCAACACACATTCGCAGGTTGTTGCTTTCTCTTCGATTCCTTTTCACCCGATAATGAACTACTACTACCAGCGCCCCCGACATACACACAGCTGCCGAAAAAATGCGTTACGCTTTAACGTGACGGGTGTCACGGTTGATAGAACGCAAACATTTTAGCGGCCTAGTGCTTCTCCTAGATAGGAAGTTGGGAGGTTTGTACGTGAGTGTTTGTTATGTTTCGTCGTCGTCTTTCTCTGCCTTTGTTCGTCACATCGGTAAAAGATCTTCCGGTTGCGTGAAAGTGATCGGAAGCGATCGTGATGCACTTTGGAAAAATGTAATTATCTAGCGGGAGTGTTTTTATTTTAGTTTTTTTTTTTGTTATGATGAGCAAAGGAAGATGGAGAAACAAATGCAATCGTGTGTCCACACACTCGCACACACGAACGCAAACGGTAGCTCGCGTCTAATGGAGAGTGACTGAATTAGTTTGTCTTTTGGACGCAAAATTAACAAAAAAAAAACGCGCGGCAAAATCAAACAGCAAAAGAACAATCGTTGCAACACACGCCTCACAACACTGCACACACTACCGCCTCAATTGAATTTTGTGTAATTCCCCATTCCCACTTCACAACACCTACGGCCGTAAGTTTCTACTACCGGTACGCTAATGGGATCGCGATCGATCGTTGCGCCGCTAACGCTAACGCTGGCGGTACAGGTGTGTGCGCGGTTTATCGGATCGGGTTCCGCGTACCGTACCCCAAGTGTATGCGTTACGCTCAACGGTTGACGGTGGACTGAAAGCGTGAGCCTAGCTACCACCTCGTAATAAATGTGGAAAATTAGTTTTCAATAAACACCCCACCCCGAACGGCTGCCGGGCACGGACTTGCTGGAACCGGACGGATGATGCTAGGAGACCTTGGCGTTTTTTTTTCTTTCTGTTACACCCTGTGTCTGTGCTGCCATGCCATGCACACACCGCACGTTGATGTCGGTCCAGACGACGCTCGTACGAGGGGAAGCACTGTGATTGACCGTACACGCTCAACAAATGCTCCCTACCCTCACGATCGGACCCGGACAGAGTGCCGTGACAGTTGCATGGTGATCGTACTGAATGATGAATCGAGTATGATACGGGTAACGTTAAAGATCTCAAAAAAGAGACACTTAGGAGCAGGTTTATATGTCACAATTGTATAGGGGAAAAATATATTTTGTGGTAAAAATATAGAAAAAGAATTTATTGTTAGTTTATGTCCAATAACAAACAAGCCTAACTTTTACGGAGATCAATCAGGATCTCATGACATTGTATTAGGATCACATAAATTCTTTTCTCACTCATCGTCACCCACTTCCGCCGTAATCTTCAATAAGATCCAACTTCGAAAAAGTTGCCTCAAACCCATCACGACCCATTATCATTAGTGAATCACAGAACTGAAAAGATCTGCCTGTAACTGCACACTAAACTAATAAAACTCACCAAATGACAGAGGACCCGCCCGCCCGCAGTAAATCTACCACAATATTTACACAATTGCGCATTGCACTGCCGAGTGGAGTGTGAGGAGAATGCACTAGGGCGTCTAACCAAACTATCTAGGGTACGATAGATCGTCCAGCATGGTGGGGGGGGGAGGGGTGGTGGTCACACACCTTTTGCAAACGTGTTACAACACACCCAGTAGAAAACGTTCAGCTGCCGGTAGTGTACCCCAGAACAGTACCAGCGTGATTGAGCAATAATGGATAGGAAGATGATAACATTCGGCTTTCGTAAAGAAAATGCCTGCAAATGGGATAAACTTTATCGCTCCGTTTAGTTGTGTTCTTTGTTTTTTTTTTTACAGTTGACATCATGCTTACGTTATCAAAGATTGAAGAGCCGCAGGTTTTTGAGATGCAATCCAGCAGAGCCGTGCAAGTACGGCTGGTCGGTCGGTTTTATCTGTCGATGTGCATAGGGGATGCTCTGGCTCTGGATGCTCTGACGTTAGCAGAATCATTGAAAAGTGTAATTATTCTATGACAACATCAGCACTACCTTCGGAGTGGGTGGGTGAGTGGATGTTGTACAACAAAAATTAAATGAGATGCGTTCCGGTACGCAGACTTGCGACGCGTTGCAAAGATAAACAATTTGAATTATTATCCAGAGATACACCTTGTTGCATGGGATGTGGGCTGGGAAGTTACATTAAATTTGTTTAAAATCGTATACTAACATAAATAAAGCTCCAAGATTCCAAGCAACAAATTGGAAGCAATTTTTAGTGTTCTGAAGATAAAGGTAAGAAGCTACGACTTGCTATATCCACTTATTTCTATTAAATCAAACTGAAGATACCAAATTTCCAACAGTCAAACAGATTAAGCGATCACCGGTAACGCATTAGACCAGTATGATAGTTTTCTTCTGTGGAAAGAGTAAGTGAATAAAATTACTATTAATTAACAAAAAAAAACTCACCCTCACAGCGCATGCCTGATAAGGGGAAAACATGCATCGAGAAGCAATTAGCCCGAAGGTAACCAAGCGGGTAGCGAGAGAAATTTCCACCGTTGCATAGTTGCGTCAATTGATTGCTTGTATTTAATTTTCTATTGGATAACTGTTAAAATATGATAAATAATTTGCTCTTCGTTTCCGAAACGGTGAGGAAAAAAGCAAGTGACAAGGGGATCTAGTGTTAGGAATTCGCTTAACTGTTTTAAAACAATTATCTAAACATATTCAGTAATTATTAACTACAATTAATTGTAACTTCAGACACATGTTAATGTGATTGTCGGGAAACGGTAACCTGTAAAAATTACGTATTATTTTAGGATAATTACTAATAATACAATGTCCAAGTATCACGCATAGCCCCGAAATTATTACCTGAGACCTGGCCTGGTCGACAGAGAAAATATCGCAAGGAGCGTGATTGAATAAAAACATTATTTATCGACACATTGACCGAGAACTCGGCGGCTTTTAAAAAAAATAACCCGTTTAGCCTTGCTGTTTTGCTCTCCACTGCAACAGTTTTGTTTTCCATTCGATCGCGACCAAAGCCTTATGTGGCAGAACAGATTTTTACGGTCAATGCCATCGAAAGTGACAACGCGTCGCGGTGTCGGATGGTACACCGGATGGTGTGAAAGTGAAACTGACGTCGATCCAGTTGGCGTCAAAAGAGGTTTGCATTGTTCGTTTATCATGTTTGCTGGTCGCTTCCGTGCCTGCCTCCGCATCAAGACGTATTAGGACATGATTGTTGCGCACAGCTTTGTGTTTGGGGAGTGTGCTCAGTAGATATAGCAAACACGCATTTATTTGTTTATCCGCTTTCGTCAAGGATGTTTCGCGCAATTTCAGTTACATTTTAAGCTGATGCGATATTGAATCAACGAGTGACAGCAAGAGGATGCTGCAACAACTTCGGGTCTTTCTCGAGAAATCAAACAAACATGGATCAATAACTCCATTTCCAAGCTTAGGTACTTGGGTTGCCCTTAACCCCAAGTGTTAAGAAAGATAATATAAGGTCAGTCAGACGGACAGTTGGACATTTTTCAATTTATTGGGAGGTTTGTACATCGAAGGACTCTTCGTCTTCTATTCGCGAGGAAGATTGTATCCTTCAAAATTTGTCACGACTCTTGTCTAAGCTCCCACATTCAGAGGTTTGCTTACGCTGTTAACACATCGACTATCTAGAGTCTGAAGCCTGTTTCTGAGGTATTGGAGCGCAGAGTACCGGGACTAAGTATCACAAATCCTTTGTCCCCTTTCAGGTACTGGTCTAGGTATATTGTAGTCATTCAACTTCGTATTATTCCTTATGAGATGACCTTTGACATCTAGGTATCTTTGGTGATTTTAGTTTGAGCGAACCAAGATAAGCCAGAATTTCGAATGAAGAATAAATTAGTACACATACAGGACCTATCTTAACTAGTGATATGCGTATCCGCATATCACAACAGCAAAGAACCGATAAATGAAGCAGACGTTACAATCCTCCAAGCGATGAATCACAATCAAACTAATCACATGCAAACAAACCAGTACAAGCTGTCAATCAGATGATCGAATCTTCACAGACGTCCGCCGCTTTACATCTATAATCGTCTTTCTATCAATCACATGCACATGATAACGAACGTAACCGCTGGTCACATTACTTCCTACTCACGTGCATTATGATCCTGACACCGGTTCCGATTAATTATCATTCGAAAACCCGAAACCCACGGACGATAAAGTAGCCGAAGCGCAAGTTTAATGCATCGTTTGACCATCGTGCGAAATGTTTTACGAAAGCTGATCACACGACACGACCCTAAGAAAAAAAAATCCGTAACTCATCGTACCGGAATCAGGCGCGTACATATTTTTTGGGAATAAAGATAATCATTATCTTCCCGGTTCTCTCGAGGAGTGTAATTGCCTGTCGATAGGGGCTTATCGAATGGGGCTTGATTGCCGAATTGCCCGATATTGGGAGGCAGTGGTTTTCTATAAAAGTCCAGTACAGAAGGCATGCTGCGGCTGAGACGAGTGTCGTGCAGTGAAACAGTGTACAACAGTGTTTGGCAGTTCGTGTGGATCTAATGTAAGTTTGGTGCAAGTGTAGAGCATAAGACAACGGTTGGTGTTGCAATACCTTCGAGAAGAAGTGGCAAAAAATCTTAGATAAGCTTAAAGTTTGCTTCGCTATTCATTGAGAATCAGTTTTAACTTAACAATGTCTTAGCTCATGTTAGACAGAAGTCATCTCTGTCAAGACATTAAATACAAAGCATTATCGGTAAAGTGATTCCTGAATAGTCCAATAAAAATCGTGAACAAGCAGTTCTGCATCAGCTGAGGTACTAGTGCGAAACAAATCGATTAACGTTTGAGTTAACGCGTGTCTTATCAGTGTTGGGCACGTTGATAGAACCTGATTGAGATTATCTTTTTTCCAATCCATGACGTACCTACGATATACGTGGTGCAGATAGTAACAGAGCACTACTGAAAAACACACATTCCGTTGCCTTCTTCTTCGAGGTGAATGGAATTAAAATAATGGAAAACAATCGCGAATGGTGGCAATATTGCTTTGGCGTGTTCGATTAATAAATTCACACTGCGGACAGCTGATTAGAGAGCAATTTTTGTGATGTTGATACTCACCACTGATAAGCTGCTGCGATAAAGCGGATAAATTGCGGCCTGCGCTTAGTCCGCACAATGACTTATTGTGGGCGGGAACGGGGAAAGCGCCCTGTCAGCATTACGCCTTATGCTGACGTTCCATCTCGCTTTGTTGTGCTTGCAGATAAAGGTGACAATGGCCACCTCCAGCTGGGATAAGTTTATCCTACTGCTCTGGAAGAACTGGATCATCCAGAAGCGTCACTATGTGCAGACGCTGTTTGAAATCCTGATCCCTGCCATCGCCTGCGTGGTGCTGATAGTGGTCCGTGGTCTCGTCGATGCGGATGTGTACGATGAACCGACCACATGGAAACCGCTGGAAATAAACACCGTGCGACATATGATGTAAGTTGGTCGAGCGTTAGACCCAAACGGTACTTACGGTGGCGATACTTACCCCTTTGACGTTTGCAGGCCAGAATTGAATCCCAATATAACGCCGCCGATAACGTTCATGCTGGCGTACAGCCCCCAAACACCGCTGACGGAGCGGATCATGCGGAGGGCCGTCGATCAGATACTGGAACCAATCGATATAGCCGGTTTTGATAACGGGCAGCGCATGGAGGACTTCTTCCGGCTTAACTACTCTCTAGCAGGTGTGGAATTTCCAGAAAGCTTCAGCAACATCGATACCCTGCCGGATAACGTTACGGTTTCGCTACGATTCCCGGGCGAGATGCGAACCCTGCAGGACGACTTCACCGCTTTCTGGGCGAACTGGGCAACGGAACTGATGTTTCCCGCGTTCCAGATCGCAGGCGCTCGTGAGCGTGAGCGAGACGATGGCGGGTATCCGGCGAACTACTACAATGAATCATTCATCACGGTGCAGAGTGCCGTGTCGCGGGCGCTCATTTTAGAGCGCGATCCTTCATTCGCACTGCCGGATATATACCTGAACGTAAGCGATGAGATGAGAATTTCGGGTATTTGCTGAGCGAGCTACTAACGTCACTTACCTGCTAACTCCCTACAGCGTTTCCCCTATCCACCTTACTACAGTGATCCACTGCTGACCGGGTTCGAAAATCTGCTCCCACTTATCATAGTGATCGCGTTCTTCTACACCGCCATCAACACCGTCAAGTACATCACGGTCGAGAAGGAGAAGCAACTGAAGGAGGCAATGAAGATTATGGGCCTGCCGAGCTGGTTGCACTGGTCGGCATGGTTTGTGAAGTGTTTGCTGCTGCTGATCGTCTCGATCTCGCTGATAGTGGTGCTGCTGTGCGTGAATATAACCACCAACACCGACCTGGCCATCTTCGAGTACGCGGAATGGACGATCGTTTGGTTCTACCTGTTCGTGTTCAGCATCACAACGATCTGCTTCTGCTTTATGGTGAGCACGTTCTTCTCCAAGGCTAACATTGCGGCCGGTATTGCCGGTTTGCTGTGGTTCATCCTGATCGTGCCGTACAACATTGCGTTCTCGAACTACGACGACATGGCGGCCGGTGCGAAGTTGGCACTGTGTCTCTTTTCCAACTCCGCCATGTCGTTCGGTTTCATGCTGATGATGCGCCACGAAGGCACCGCTACTGGATTGCGGTGGTCCAACCTGTTCGATCCCGTCTCGGTGGACGATGATTTTTCCGTCGGTGACACGATGATCATGCTGCTGGTTGATGCCCTCCTCTACCTGCTGATAGCACTCTACGTGGAGAAGGTGTTCCCGGGCGATTTTGGCATTGCGGAACCGTGGTACTTCCTGTACACCAAGAAGTTCTGGTGTAAGGATGCACAGAAAAAGCACGAACCGGTGGCCACGCTGGACTTCACGACCGAGAACGCGGACAACATCGAACGAGAACCAGACGGCAAGTATGCGGGCGTCCGCATACGTAAACTGCGGAAAGAGTTCAAGAAGAACAAGGTGGCCGTACAGGGACTGAACCTGAACATGTACGAAGATCAGATCACAGTGCTGCTCGGGCACAATGGTGCCGGCAAGACCACCACCATGTCCATGCTGACCGGCATGTTTTCACCCACGTCCGGAACGGCACTAATCAATGGGTACGATATACGGGACAACATAGATGCGGTGCGCAGCTCGTTGGGACTATGTCCCCAGCACAACGTACTGTTCAACGAGATGACGGTGGCGGAGCATATCGAGTTCTTTGCACGCTTGAAGGGTGTGCCGCGAAACAAAATTAAGGAGGAAATTCGGCACTACGTGCAGCTGCTTGAGCTGGAAGACAAGCTCAACAAGCAGTCCCACACCCTGTCGGGAGGTATGAAGCGGAAGCTGTCGGTCGGCATAGCGCTTTGCGGTGGCTCCAAGGTGGTGCTTTGCGATGAGCCCACCTCCGGCATGGATCCCTCTGCCCGGCGCGCCCTGTGGGATTTGTTGATCAAGGAAAAGCAGGGCCGTACCATACTGCTGTCGACGCACTTCATGGACGAAGCGGATATACTGGGCGATCGCATTGCGATCATGGCCGAAGGTGAACTGAAAGCCTGTGGGTCTTCCTTTTTCCTGAAGAAACGGTTCGGCGTTGGCTATCGGTTGATCTGCGTGAAGGGTGCGAACTGCGACCGTGCTCGTCTAACTGGGCTGCTCAGAAGGCACATACCCACGATCGGCATCGACACCGACATCGGTTCGGAGCTGTCGTACGTGCTGAATGAAGACTTTACAGCCGTGTTCCAGGATCTGCTGCGCGATCTGGAAGAGAATGTGGAACAGTGCGGCATAACTAGTTACGGCATCTCGTTGACCACGCTGGAGGAAGTGTTTCTGCGTGTCGGAAGCGATTCATACGCGTTGGATCAGAAATCGGGCTCGAACGATACCGAGCAGGACGGTAATGGGGTCAGCTTTGGCGCCTCAAACGTCACGATGAATCAGACGAGCGATACCCAACCACTGCTGGACGGTTCCGGCTTGGTTTGGAACCAACTGTTTGCCATGCTGCTGAAGAAGTACATTTCCACCAAACGAAGCTGGGTGCAGATGCTGGTCCAAGCGTTGATACCGATCTACTTCGTGATCGTTACCGTCATCATCGTACGGACCTTCCCGGGACAGACGGACCTACCTCCGATACCGATCAATGTGTACAATTACAGCGAGACAAACACGATCCTCCAGGCTTCATCGCCTGGCAGTCCGTTCGTTGACGGATTCAGAACACTGTTCGGTGCGTATCCAAACACCCATCGGTTACAGGTGATCGACAAGGATATCGTGGAGTACATTCTCGATCTGGTAAGTACGCAGCAAACTTTGCAGTGAGTTCGGCTCCTTCAGCTAACCAATTTCCTACGCACTCCTCCTCACCAGTCGGTCGAGAATATAGGTCTGGTTAACCGGGAGTTCATGGCGGCGGCTTCTATCACCCCGACGAATCACACCGTTTGGTGGAACCCTACCGGCTTTCACACTGCCCCTTTGGCGCTCAACTTCATGTACAACGCCATCATCAAGTCGATCAACACCAACTTCGAGATCACCATTATCAACAAACCGCTACCGTTCAAGGCTGAAACGAGGGTAAGAATGGCGGCGCCTTCGAAAGCGACTTGAAAGACTTCCAACAAGGCATGCCACATCTCTGACGATCCTTTCCCGTTTCAGTTCACGCAACTGCAGGCAGGCAACAATCTCGGTTTCCAGATATCGTTCAACACGGGTTTCGCAATGTCCTTCATTGCGGCACTGTACATCATGTTCTACATCAAGGAGCGCACAAGCCGTGCCAAGTTGCTGCAGTTCGTCAGCGGTATCAATGTGTTTACGTTCTGGATCGTGTCGTTCGTCTGGGATTTCTTCACGTACGTCATCACGGCACTCATCTACATTGCGACGCTGGCCGCGTTCCAGGAGGAGGGTTGGGCTTCCTTCGAGGAGCTCGGCCGTGTGTTTTTGGTGCTGATAGTGTTCGGTTTGGCGTTCCTGCCCGTGACCTATCTCTTCTCGTACTGGTTCGAAGTACCGGCGACGGGTTTCGTGAAGATGATGATAGTGAACATATTCAGCGGAACGATCTTCTTTACCGCCGTGTTTCTGCTCGGATTTGACGGGTTCGATCTGAAGGACGTGGCAAACGGTCTCGAGTGGGCGTTCATGATATTCCCACTGTTCTCGCTCAGCCAGAGTCTGAGCAACATTAACGTGCTGTCGACGACCGAGTCGGTCTGTCGGGAACAGTGCACGGAGGAGACGGCCGCCCTCTGCTCGCAGGAGTACATCTGCAGCCTCCTGCCGCAGTGCTGCGACACGAACATCTTCTCGTGGGAAACGACCGGCATCAATCGGCAGCTGATGTACATGGGAGTGGTGGGGCTGGTCGGATTCCTGATACTGATGGGCATCGAGTTTCGTGTGGTGGAGCGAATGTTGAAACGTCGTAAGCGATCGTCCGGGACGGCACTGCCACCGGCCAGTGAAGACCCCACCATAGATGGCGATGTCTGGGAGGAGAAGAGACGCGTCAAATCGTTGTCCGACGGTGAGGTGTCCAACACAAACCTGGTGATTAACGAGCTGACCAAGTACTACGGTAAGTTCCTGGCGGTAAATCAACTCTCCGTGTCGGTGGAAGGTTCGGAATGTTTCGGATTGCTCGGTGTTAACGGAGCTGGCAAGACGTCCACGTTCAAGATGCTCACGGGAGACGAAAACATTTCGGCCGGTGAGGCATGGGTGAAGGGTATCAGCCTCAAGAGCAACCTCAACCAGGTGCATAAAGTGATCGGCTACTGTCCACAGTTTGATGCGCTGCTGGAAGATCTGACCGGCAGGGAAACGTTGAAGATATTTGCACTGCTGCGCGGCATCCCGAAGCACGAGATTGGCTTCGAAACGTTGCGTCTGGCCGAGGAGCTTAACTTCATGAAGCACATCGACAAGCGCGTGAAGGAGTACAGTGGTGGTAACAAGCGAAAGCTTAGCACGGCACTGGCCCTGTTAGCGAATCCTGCCGTCGTGTATCTGGACGAACCGACCACCGGTATGGATCCGGGAGCGAAGCGTCACCTGTGGAACGTCATTATCGACGTGAAGAAGGCGGGCAAATCCATCGTCCTAACCTCGCACAGCATGGAGGAGTGTGAAGCCCTCTGCACCCGGCTAGCCATCATGGTGAACGGCGAGTTTAAGTGCATCGGATCAACGCAGCACTTGAAGAATAAGTTCTCCAAGGGCTACTTTTTGACCATCAAGCTCAACCGTACGGGTGACGGCTCAACGGCTAATAGCGACCCGGTGAAACAGTTCGTGGCACACAACTTTTCCCAAGCAGTACTCAAGTAAGTGTAATCTACTGCTCCCGTTTGTCCGGTTAACGCCGTGACCAATCGGATTAAATCTGTCGTTTCGTTACAGGGAGGAATACCACGACTCTCTAACGTATCACATCACACAATCCGAGCTGAAGTGGTCCACAATGTTTGGGCTGATGGAGCAGGCGAAAAAGACACTTGACATCGAAGATTACGCACTGGGACAGACGTCGCTCGAGCAGGTTTTCCTGTTCTTCACCAAATATCAACGAGTGACGGACGACAACTAAGACCCTTAGAGTCTTAGTTCCCATTAGTTCGTTAAGTTCTAGCTTTACCATTCACAACTCTTCATTGATGAAGCACCACCACCAGGTTCGCAGTCATGTTCGTGTACCTGATACAGCGGTTCGTTGAAAGGCGGAGAGCTGGGAGGAATAGTAACACTCAACGCGTATGCCATTAGTATGCCCCACACACACACACCGTAACGGCACTGGTTTTTTTTTTTCTGCTGCTACTACCCGTACCAACCCACAAACAGTCGTCCCAACGCACGTGAATCATTGATGAGATTTCGCTATCATTAATCCACTGGATCAATTTTGCGTTCGGTGTCGGGAAATGGGTGTTATGGGCCGTACCACCGAAGCGTCGTGTTATCGTGGCCCGTTGAAGGGAGTAGAGCCGCTCGGTTTTGCTAAACGCACAAAAACCCTCTCAAACCGATCGGTCGACGAGGCCGGATAGTGGCACATCGATAAATGTCCGACCATCGGTGAGAAGCGTTTCAGTCGGGTCCGTAACGCAGTGTAGTGAAAGGTTTCGTCAGTAAACGTGCGGGCTTGGTCACAGGCCAGTCTCCCAGTTTCACGGTGCGTGAAACAACATTGGTTTGCTCGAGTGTGTTATGTGCAGGATAATATAGGACCAGGAGAGTTGTAATTGTGCCTGACAGGAGAGGTACATTAGCCAAAACACCTAGTATTATAAGCCATCGGCAGGAGGAGGCGGTTCCCACCGCGTAGAAAGTTAATTATGGACGTGAGGTGGTTTTCGGTCGAGACCGTGCAACCGTAGGTGTAGCAACTAGCCGAATGTTTCGACCATGAACTCTGTAATGACTCTGGTGCAAGTTGAAGGACATTCTCAAATAAAAATAAAGGCTTGTAATGTTTCGAACGGTGCGTAACGCATAACATCAGTGAGAAATTCCCATGGCATCGACAAAGCATCCCGTTACAGTGATAACATGCTTATGAAAGTAGTCGTCTATTTGGTGGTGGATAACGTTGGTTCCTCCCATTTGGCAAATACAGTTTTAGCAACCATAAAACTGCAGTGAGTGTAACAAACCGATAACGTCACAGGAAGATGCCTGCCATAGAAATTCATGAGTACGGTTGACCGGAAAGCGTTTGATGAATCATCCGCTTGCAGAGTGTTCTGGAGTGACATTACAAATTTGTCGAAAAGCTTACACGTTGTTAAGGGTAAAGCGCACCATCATTGTCCGGGACCGGTCAGCAAAGTGCTAAATCATTGCAAAACGTAAGAAACTCATTGTCCGATACAGGTGTGAGCTATAGCACCACGCAAAAGAAGCTCACTTATCCTGATAGGCTAAGCCGGCATCGCGATAACGATTATCGCACCCGAGGGGGGTGTTTTTGGTTCAGATTTTCAAACCATTCTACTAGTGTGTTTCTATTGCGCACCGGAAATAATTGCCAGCTTGTAGCGATAGGATGGGGAGAGGCGTCGGAAGATATTTCTACACCAAAAGACAAAAAAAATTGGTCCACGTCCATGGCGCACCATAATGTCCATGAGTGATGCTGATGAAATGAAGCAAAAATAAACAACCTCCAATTTTCACACCATTGCAGCCGACTGAACCGATTGCCAAAAATGAGCACCTCAAGCTGGGGCAAGTTCGTCTTGCTCCTGTGGAAAAACTGGATCATCACCAAGCGACACTACCTACAAACGTTCTTCGAAATAGCCATTCCCATACTGGCCTGCATTCTGCTGATAGTGATCCGCGGATTGGTCGATGCGGAGGAGTTTGACGAGCCGACCGTATTTAACCCACTCGAGCTGGACACGATTTCACACCTCAGGTAAATCGCTACCAGCGGCGTAGTACTCCCTAGAACCCCCCGGGCTTATTGGTGAATCAATCTTTACACGCAGGAACAATCGAGAGATAGAGCCCGCCATCATATATTCGATCGCGTACTCACCCCAGAGTCCCTTGCTGCAAAGCATTGTGCAAAGGTCGGTCTCCTATCTGGATGAAGCATTGGAAGTGCTGCCCTTTGCTAATGCTACATCCATGCAGGTCCATCTGCAGGTGAACAACGTCTTGGTTGGGGTTGAATTTCCCGACGCTTACGCAGTAAGTAACCGTGTGCCGTTTAGGTGGCAGCACGTATGACTCATTCCGCTTCCTTCTCGTACGCTAGACCTTATCGCAGCTACCGGAACAAACGATACTATCCCTGCGTTACCCGAGCGAGATGCGAACGTTCCGCGAGACGGGGTCCGAGTTTTGGAACAACTGGCAGACGGAGCGTATGTTTCCGACCTTTCAAGTCCCGGGTGCCCGTCAGTATGAGCGTGACGACGGTGGATATCCCGCGAACTACTACAACGAAACGTTCCTGCAAATCCAGAGTGCCATTTCTCGGTCCATCGTGCAGGAGCGCGATCCCGGCTATCAGTTTCCCGATGTCTACCTGAGCGTAAGTGACCGGACGGATGTTCTGGGAACGTCTCACGCCTAACTCTGTACCACCGCTCCTCCATCCACAGCGCTATCCGTATCCACCGTTCTACAGCGATGTGCTGCTGACCGGGTTGGAAAACTTGCTTCCGCTGATCATTGTGATCGCGTTCTTCTACACCTGCATCAACACGGTGAAGTACATCACGGTCGAGAAGGAGAAGCAGCTGAAGGAAACGATGAAAATTATGGGCCTCTCGAGCTGGCTGCACTGGTCCGCCTGGTTCGTCAAGTGCATCATACTGCTCATTATTTCGATCTCCCTCATCACGGTACTGCTGTGCGTTAGCATCACAACCAACACCGAGCTGGCCATATTTACCTTCGCCAACTGGTTCGCCATCTGGTTCTACCTGTTCATGTACAGCCTTGCCACCATCACGTTCTGCTTCATGATGAGCACCTTCTTCTCGAAGGCCAACACGGCGTCCGGCATTGCCGGGCTGATGTGGTTCGTGTTTGTGATGCCGTACAACATTGCGTTCTCGAACTACGACACGATGTCACTGTCGGCGAAGTTGGCACTCTGTCTGTTCCACAACTCGGCCATGTCGTTCGGTTTTATGCTGATCATGCGCCACGAAGGTACGACCAACGGGTTGCAGTGGTCCAACATGTTCGATCCGGTCACGGTGGACGATGATCTGAGCGTTGGCGCGACCATGATGATGCTGCTGGCCGATACGGTGATCTACCTCGTGGTCGCGCTCTACGTCGAGAAGGTGTTCCCCGGTGAGTACGGTGTGGCCGAACCGTGGTACTTCCCGGTGACGAAAAAGTTTTGGACAAACAAGGTCACGCCGGTGGAGAGTGATGCGGAGGGCGCCCAGCAGTCCGATGCGGGTTCCAACAGTGTAGAGCCAGAGCCGGTCGGGAAGCATGCGGGCATACGTATCAAGGGTTTGCGGAAGGTGTTCAACAAGACGAAGGTCGCCGTGAAAGGGCTGCATTTGAGCATGTTCGAGGATCAGATAACGGTGCTGCTGGGACACAACGGTGCCGGCAAAACGACCACCATGTCGATGCTGACCGGTGTCTTCTCGCCCACGTCCGGTACGGCGCTCATCAACGATTGTGACATCCGGACGAACATAGAGGGGGCACGCACATCGCTCGGACTCTGCCCGCAGCATAACGTACTCTTCAACGAGATGACCGTTTCGGAGCACATCAAGTTCTTCGCCCGGTTGAAGGGTGTCGAGAGGAAAAAAATACCGCAGGAAATTGATCATTACGTGTCGGTGCTGCAGCTGGAGGATAAGCGGCACTCCCAGAGTCACACACTGTCCGGTGGTATGAAGCGGAAGCTGGCCGTCGGCGTTGCACTGTGCGGTGGGTCGAAGGTGGTGTTCTGCGATGAGCCCACCTCTGGCATGGATCCGACCGCACGGCGCGCACTGTGGGATCTGCTGATACAGGAGAAACGAGGCCGAACCATTCTGCTGTCCACGCACTTCATGGATGAGGCGGATATACTGGGCGATCGTATCGCAATCATGGCGGATGGCGAACTGAAAGCGGCCGGTTCTTCGTTCTTTTTGAAGAAACGGTTCGGTGTCGGTTATCGGTTGATTTGCGTGAAGGACGATCAGTGCGATTCGAAGCGTGTTACTGCCCTGATGGGAAAGCACATTCCCAACATACAGGTGGACACGGACATCGGTACGGAGTTGTCGTACGTGCTGGACGACAACTACACGGCCCTGTTTCAACCACTGTTGCAGGATCTGGAGAGTCATTCCACCTCGCTGGGGGTTAGCAGCTACGGCATATCGTTAACGACGCTGGAAGAGGTGTTTCTGCGCGTTGGCAGCGATTCCCATATGCTGGACAAAAAGCCAACCGACGAATCGGATGCCGCTCGTCCCTATGCCTTGGAACCCTCGAACGGATCCACTGTCACACTAGCGCTAGAACAGGATCAGAAGCTGCTCACTGGGTTTCCGCTGCTCTCCAACCAACTGCTGGCCATGCTGCTCAAGAAGGCGATCGCGACCAAGCGCAGCTGGATCGCGCTGCTCGTACAGATCTTTATACCGATCTTCTTCGTGATCATGACCGTCGTGATAGTGCGCTCGTTTCCCGACTCTCTCGCCATGCCTCCACTGACGATTGATTTCGACAGTTACACCACTACCGTCACGGTGCTCGAAGGCACGGCAGCCGATACGGGCGTGATACAGGCGTACCAGCAGCTGTTCGAAGGAACCGGATCAAGTCGGTCGCTGCTGACGATCACGGAACCGATGGTGGACTACATCCTGCGGCGATACGGACAGAATTTGCCGCAAGTGAATAATGAGTTCATGGTGGGTGCATCTATCACACCGACGAATCACACCGTATGGTTTAACGCGCAAGGATACCACACGGCACCGCTGGCAGTGAACACGTTCTACAACGCAATGTTGCGGACGGTCTGTTCCCAGTGTTCGATACTGATCACAAACCATCCACTACCGTTCCGTCCGGAGACTAGGGTAGGTATAGAGGGGGATAGGAGTACTGTTAGGCTCTCTCTCTCTCTCTGTCTCTCTCTCTTCTTGGCTTATAACTTGGCTACTAAGGTCATGGGCTGCCATTTCTGGCTTACTCATACTTATTATCACCAAGCCGTATAAAGTCGATTCTTGCTACGGGGGGATGGGTCCGGATGGGATTTTGGTCCGGGGTCCGTTCGTGTGAAGACCGGCACAGCTACCATCATGCCACCGAGCCGACTCCGTGTACTGTTAGTCTGTAGTTCCTTTCGTTCGAAAAAAAAACCAATCACCATTTCGTCTCGCTTCAGTTCACACAACTGCAGGCAGGTAACAACATGGGCTTCCAGCTTGCGTTTAACACGGGCTTTGCAATGGCATTCGTGGCTGCCCTCTACATCATGTTCTACATCAAGGAGCGTGTGACCCGGTCGAAGCTGTTGCAGTTCGTTAGCGGTGCCAACGTGCTCGGGTTCTGGCTGGTATCGTTCCTTTGGGATTTTATGACGTTCTTTGTGACGGTTATGTTTTACGTTGCCGTGCTGGCTGCTTTCCAAGAGGACGGATGGTCAACTGGGGATGAGATTGGTGAGGCATTGAGGTTCCTTTCCTGTAGCTTCGTTACTGACATGAGTTTCGCTTTACTTCTCCCTCTAGGGCGCGTAATTCTCGTAATGGTCGTGTTTGGATTTGCCTTCCTGCCCCTGACATATCTCTTCTCGTTTGCCTTCGATATACCGGCGAGCGGTTTCGTCAAGGTGATGATCCTGAACATCTTTACCGGTACGATCTTCTTCATGACCGTGTTTTTGCTGCTGTTCGATGGGTTTGATCTGCGCAACGTTGCCGAGGGCATGGAATGGGCCTTCCTGATATTCCCACTGTTTGCGCTTAGCCATTCGCTGAGCAACATGAACATTGCGGCTGCCACACAGCAGGTGTGCGATACACAGTGTGGGCTAATACCGAACTGTACCCAGCAGCTGCTGTGTCAACTATTTCCTCAGTGCTGCAGTAAGTGAACGGTTTGGGCGGACAATTCGCGAATGCTACTAATGTCTCTCTCGCCTGTTCTAGATACGGAAATCTTTACCTTCGAGCGCACCGGCATCAGCCGCAACCTGATGTACCTGTTCGTGGTGGGTTTGGTTTCGTTCCTGTTGCTCATGTGCATCGAGTACCGCGTAGTTGATCGTGTATTCAGACGCAAAACCAAACAGGCGGCACCACCGACCGACGCGGACGACATCGACTCGGACGTGCGCATGGAGAAGCTGCGTGTCCGCGGCCTGACGGAGGGCGAAATCGCTGCCAACAATCTTGTCCTGCGGGACGTGACCAAGTACTACAAGAAATTCCTCGCCGTCAATCAGCTTTCGCTGGCGGTGGAACATTCGCAGTGCTTCGGTTTGCTGGGCGTGAACGGGGCCGGTAAGACGACCACCTTCAAGATGATGACCGGCGACGAAAGCATTTCGTTCGGCGAAGCATGGGTCAACGGGGTGAGCTTGAAGAGCAACATGAACGAGGTGCACCGCCGGATCGGTTACTGTCCACAGTTCGATGCACTGATCGATGATTTAACAGGCCGTGAGACGTTAAGAATTTTTGCCCTGCTGCGCGGAATTCCGAAGCCGGAAATAGCGGCACTGTCGAACCGATTGGCGGAAGAGTTGAACTTCGCCAAGCACATCGACAAGCAGACGAAGGCGTACAGTGGGGGTAATAAGCGAAAGCTAAGTACGGCTCTGGCCCTGATGGGAAATCCTGCCGTCGTGTATCTGGACGAACCGACCACCGGCATGGATCCGGGGGCACGCCGACAATTGTGGGATGTCGTGTGCAAAGAGCGTACAGCTGGAAAAGCGATCGTCCTAACCTCGCACAGCATGGAAGAATGTGAGGCACTATGCACCCGGTTGGCGATCATGGTGAACGGCGAGTTTAAGTGTCTCGGTTCAACACAACACTTGAAGAATAAGTTCTCCAACGGGTACTTCCTCACTATAAAGTTGAAGCGCACCGAGGAAGCCAACCAAGGACGAATCGAGGAAGTAAAGCAGTACATCCAGCAACGGTTCCCAGAGGCAGAATTGAAGTGAGTAATAGTTTTGAAATTCCAACCTGTGGCAAACTTCTCAAATATCAATATATCGTTCGCGTTTCTCTAGGGAAGAGTATCTCGAATCGGTGACGTACCAGATTCCGTCAGCCAACACACGCTGGTCGACCATGTTCGGCATCATGGAGGACGCCAAGAAGGTGTTAGATATCGAGGACTATGCATTGGGCCAGACGTCACTCGAACAGGTGTTCCTATTCTTCACGAAATTCCAACGGGTAGAAGATTAGGTAATCACACGCGACATCATCATACCTCAGGGACTGAAGGGTGTAGACATAAGGGGTAGTAATAATTAACGATCTTTAAGAAACTTACGGGTAGTTATTTATAATTGCGTGTGTGTACAAAGAGGAAATATTTATTAAACATGAAGACTATACTGTAAGCATGCATTATTAGAAATACACCAGCCAAAAAAAAAACTACAGCTTTTCAGAACTTCTTTTATCTGGACTCAATGGATTATTTCTAAACCGTCAGAACGGCGATAGTAATAAATAATATTAGCACATGAATAAGCTATTCAATTTTTTAGAGAACAGATGATACCAGATGTCATACCTCTGGTCAATTTGCTGAAGGATTTACAGAATAAAAACCTCCTCGTGTTTTAGTATCTTCTACGGGATGTTAAGGTATACACATCTGTAGTGTTGTGTTTCTGAATGAATCTTTAGTGAGGAGTCATTCAAACAAGGATTCGACTCTCAAAAGATTCATGAACCCTCAGATCAGTGACGGATCATGACTCTTGGAGGCATGATAGGGGAAAGGGACATGACGGACTAGTTGGAGACCTCCTGGAGAAATCTTGTATGATACATATGTATCATACAGGGTTTATTAATCTTTCAAATAGAGGTCCACATTCAAAGATTCATTCGGATTTATAAATGTGACTAAGATGCATCTAACACTGCACATCTGGAATCTGCTTTTATGGTAAGTTCGAAGACCTCCACCACCTAGTAACCACTTAGTGCGAGTATCAGAATCACAGCTTCTGCCATAAAAGACGACCCAACGCAACAGTGGATGTATAGTTCGCTCTATCTCTTAAAATCCCTGTTTCGCATTAGGCTATACATTCAGCTAGTTCTTCCTGCCCAAAATGCCAACCTTTGTCCTTTAACACTTTCGATATCGAAGAAATCGAATAAGTTATATCTCGAGCAAAACACTATCCCTAACCCAAAACTAATTCACGTTGGACGAATAAACTTAGAAGTAAGTATAAAAGTATGCAAATAGTTATCATAAAAGTTCTGAAATTTCACGAAAAAAAAACAGCTGTCACTATTGTTCGGATATATGTGCTTGCAAGATGTCAAACTATATTACACAGCCTACTTCACAGAATATACAACGATTCATTCAGTTTTATTCAATCAATCGAGGAAGTGAATTCTATCCACACAATGCAACGCATTGCTTTACTTATCTCTTTTTGCCAATGTTTCCTGCATTGATTGTATCAAATATTGATTTTCAGAGACCATAAAAAAGTACGACAGTAGTAGTATGCTAAAGATCAGCGAAACGGTATTGTTTACGTTTGGAATCGTTTTTTTTTTTTCGATGTGCTCACGAACTTATATCGTACGGATTCCAATATTTGTTATTTAACATGGAAAATGGCGACTTGTGACTAATTTCATACCGAATTTAACTTTCTCAGACAACTATTCCTAAATCATCCGTACCGTTGCGAAGCGGATGGTGCAGCGTACGTAGGAAACCAGAGAAGTCCAAGATCAGTTACGTGCGCGTTTGGTATTTGAATACTTTTAAAACATAATACAATGCCACAACAAAACAGTATAGAAACATTTTTGCAAAATGTTTATATTTAGTACCTTCGCTCACAGATCAACTTCCTGTCGGAAGGAACAGACACAGATACCACATTTAAAATCTGTGCATCTACAGACAGAGAAACTGCAGTGTTCTCCGTGTTGAATTAACTGTGTGATCTTACTTCATCCACATGCAAAAAAAGGAAAGACGGAAAACTCCATGATGCTGTTGAACTAGCAATGGCAGTGGCGACACAACCTGCGCTCTAAAGAGTGTGTTTTAAACATTGTTAGTTATGGGCCCAAATTCCGAAAGTTCGGTTCGTTAATGTCAGAAGAAAATACACTAAAGCTACTTACTGAACGACTGGTACAGAAGAGCTTAGACATGACAACCAATGCTGGGCCTTACAAGCTGTCAACTGCTTATTTACGTTGCGCCGGTGGAACATACATCGGGCGCTGTTCTCGAAACTTTCCACCTGGCCGTTGTTGACCGTGTAGAGACATCTGTGACTGGTGATGGTGCTGCGGCATATGACCACCCTGCTGCTGCTGGGAGAGATGGTGTTGCTGTTGCTGCTGCTGCGGCTGATGAAGGTGATGTTGGGTTGGCTGATACTGGTTCATCGCTGGTGGAAGTTGGCCCTGACCAGGCGGGGTAGGGATTGGTGCGCCCACCGGAGCCATTGGGCCCGGTTTGAACGGCGCATAGTGCGCGTGTTGGGCACCATGGGTCATATCTTGCATCGGAGCCTGGTAAGCTCCTGGTGCAGCCGCCATTGGAGGCGCATGATGTTGAACGTGTCCGTGGTGATGCTGATGCGCAAGATGAGGATGGCCTGGATGGGGAGCAAATGGTACGGGAGCTGCTGCCGGATGCGGTGGCGGCATGTGCGGTTGGGCAGGTGCGGGATGATAGCTGAGTGTCATCGGAGCAGGTGCTGCAGGGGCGGCAGTTTGTGTGATGGGAATACAATCCGTTTTCAGCACCTCCTCGTAGTTGCCATATTCGAGAAAATGTACAACGAATGTGTTCTTCGAAGTGTCAGTAATTTCTGCCGTATAGAACTATGGAGAAAATGTGACATTATTAAAGATAGTTGAGAAAAAATAATGTTTTTCTTTTTAACTAGCAACTTCGGCAGATACTTACCCCTCCATCTTCCCAGTACTTAGCCAAGCATCGATCGCCAATCTTCCAGTTGGGATAGACAGCGGATATCGTAGCGGTTGGTGGTGCCATTGCCGGTGCCATAGACATGGTGGTCGGGGCAAGTGTACCGTGAGTTGGAACTGACCCCGGGCTTGGTGCAGTGGCGAGTACGGCGGCAGGAGGAGGTGGCGGTTGGGCCAGTACGCCCGATGGCGTTACATTCGGCGTCAGCGAAACAACATTCGGTCCGACAGGCGACACAGTAGGCGGAACCGGACCGGGTGTCCCGAGCATTGGTTGCTGCTGCATCGGGTCAAACTGCTGTTGACTTTTGAGAACATTCAACGCAAACTCGTTCGTTTGCTTATTCTGGAAACCCATGATCTGGTATGGATTGTAATTATATCCATTCGGAAGCTGGATGAAATTTTTCGGTACACTCGGTGGCCCACCGGCACTAACACCGACGCCCGGCGAATGGGCTACTGGAACGCCAGGAGATGGACCGCCGGGTCCGACGGGCGCATTGGTAACAGTCGTGGGTAGCGCTATTCCAGGTGGGGAAGCTATCTGAGGTGGATGAGGCTGTGTAACCGTTGCGGTGTTTGTATTGTTAGTGTTCGTCTGTTTCATCGAAACAGGTTTGTTAGTCGCCGACGGCGTGGAAGATGAAGCCGGCGCATTTGACGTGTTGTTACCAGTGTTTGTAGCGCTGTAACCCGACGCCTTGCTGCCGGTTACTTGCATACTACCCATCTGTTCCGTAACTTGATTCATCTTGCTATTGGCGGTGGTATTCGCAACTCCTTGCTTACTGCCGCCTGCTGTACCGTAGGACGAATGTTGATCGGTTGCATTATTCTGCGCAGTATTCGAGTGCTGCTGTGATCCGTGAGTCTTTACAGGTCCTTTCTTAGATTGCTGCGTGTTATTGGTGGTGCTCTGCGACGCATTAACTCCCGTATATTTATGAGATTCATCTTTACCTCCATAGCGGCTATTTTTAGTAGAATTCTAGAAGGGTAATAAGTAAAATTAATAGATGTTTTGCTTGAGACTTTTGGATTTTAAAGAACAACTAGTTGGCGTTCAAGAGGAACAAGATGATTTTTGCTAATAAAGATAAATACTCCTTGCAACAGAAGCTTTCCCAAAAGCAAACGATAGTTAATTCGACTAAAAATCAGAGTGAAACCGATGGGGATTGCCCAACACCCCGGTTTCAAGGGAAACTAATGTAACCCAAAATTTATCTAAAGTCTAAGTTTTATGACTGTGGAATGCAATTAGGAATAAATCATGCACACTAGCACAGATTCTCTTAAACCTACCTTGGATCCGTTATTAGCGCCGCCGCCGTAATTGTTGCCATGGTTACTACCACTGGCTTGCTGATTGTATTGATTATGAACGTTGTTACCGTTTGCGGCACTGCTGTTGTACGATGAGCCTGACCCTTGGTGCTGATTGTGATACCCGGACTGCTTGGATGCATTTCCGTAGGATGATTGTTGCTGCGATGTGGTATGCTGTTGGTTTGATGTACCTTGCGTTCCAGAACCGGATTTTCCGCTGCCACCACCTCCCATCGGTCGATTTTCGTGAGACACTGAACCATGCCCGTATTGAGATGATTGCTGTTGATGGCTTCGCCCTTCCGAACCGTAGCTACTGTTACCGTAGCCGGCTGTATTATTGTTTGACTGGCCTTTGCCATTGTATTTTCCACCAGCGGTTGCATTACTGTTACTGCTGTTATTGTTGTAACCGTCCTGGCGTTGCTGTTGCGAACTGTGACTGTAGCCGGAAGTTTGATGTGACTGGTTGTATTTCGAATCACCACCGCGCGAGTTTCCACCCCTTGCACTGGTGCTAGCGGATGGATGATTGGATGAACTGGAGGAATGATTATCATTCGTATTGGTTCCTCGGTAACGGCTGTTACCCGATGATCCGTAATAATCCGACTGCTTGTAGCTGGACTGCTGATCTCGCTGTGTCTCACGAGATTGGTTCGAATATTGGCTCTGTCCTTGCTGGCTGCTGTGCTGATCATTGCGAGCTCGTTCACCACCACGACCGGACGAGGAGGTGGTTGTGTTGCGGTTCGCAAAACTACTCGAAATATTGTTCTCAAAACGTTGGTTGTAAGTCTTCGAGCTGCCACCATTAACCATCCCTGCGGTGGAATTGTGGCTACTACCATTATCACCTTGCGAACGGTTTGTACCACCCGCCGGTTGATTCTTCGATGGTGGGTGACGGTTGTTACCCGTTTGCCTGGCGGCACTATCGCTTCGCGCTCGGTTCTGTTCCTTTTCATTCGGTGTCGATTCTTTACTGCTTGATTTCTTACCACCACCGGATGTTCCTGCTGTGGTGGATGCTGATTCAGTATCCTGCAGTATATCGCCAAAATACTCAAACAAAGACACCTTTCCGGATGGTTTCGATTGCATCTCTGCGTCATCGTCCCGCTTGCCGAAACCTCGCTTTCCTCCAGATTTACCTCCGTCCACCTTGCCACCGCCGGATGCCGAATCGGCTTGCGCTTGTTTGCGGTCCTCTATTCGCTGCAGGTTGCTCAGTGCCCGGTGGACATTGTTACGAGTCAGCTTTAGCGCATGGGTTGCTTGATCCTCTGTGAAACCTTTGTCCATTATTTTCTGCACGTTCGCGTCAACCATCTGCTTTGCACCGCCACCGAAAGTTTTCTTGGTACCAAGCTTCGTGGCTTCCGCTATGGCATCGTTGCGCAATGCATTGAAGGCCGTATTTTCGGTGGATTCCTCTTTTTCTTTCGGTTGCAGGCTCTTAAAGTCCTTATCAGCCGCCGCAACCGGTTGCTGGATTTTCTGTCCGAAAGGAATCCAAGGCGGTGGTCCGGAAGCGCTGAACTGCAACCGACCACCCTTTGCGAATTTGGCCATGGTGCGACTTAGCTCCCATTTTTCCACCAGTGCCGTAACGTGTCCCCCGAGTACCTGTACGTTCTTTTCGCTCAGCATCATCACACCCTGTATGATACGGATCGGACCATTTTTCAGCAGAATCTTTGTGCCCGGCGGCGTGTTAAGGCTGAGCGACGGAATGTGCTCATGCTCGAGGGCAACGAACTGCGTTTGTCCGTCGGTGACTGTAAGCTTCAGCAGGCGGGGTGCTGCTTTTGACTCTTCGTTTACCTTGGGTGCGCCCAAATTGCGCAGCTTTACCAGCTGCACCACACCATGCCCTTCGAAGGTTTCCGACTTTGTGCCCCGTGCGGCTAAGCTGCTGAGCGCTCCACCGCCATACTCTCTCAAATCAGTCTATGAGGTGAAAAATGTAAACATTAGCATTAGTTTTGAACAATTTTTCCAGCGAAACCAGCGAGGATGGTGACAAGAGTTTTGCTGAAATGGAACGACACTTACATTCAAGGCCAATTTCACAACTTGTTTCACATCGACGTTCGCGGTGGAACCATTTTTTTCACCTTCCAGCAGCTTGTCTAAGCCGGGTTGCGTGATGTACCTAGATCGTAATATGCGACGAAACGAAAATCAATACCACTTTAAGGCTAGCCGCGCCGTAGGCCGTACTGTTTGTTCAAAATCATAACCATGCTCATATACTTACCATCCTTGTTCCTGCAATTGTTCTAGCAGGCCCATTCTGCACGCTTGTGGATAGTGCGATCAATCTCTACCTAGCCGAGCAAGTGCTCTGACCGAACAGGACCAATCGATACCGTCGCTGCGGTAGTTCACAAAACACTTAGCAGATGAAACACACTCAACACGCAAACGAAGTCAGCGAAGTAGTTTATACTGCAATTGGTTAGCAAATGAATTTGCCGTCCACTTCCGCAACTATTGGCGAACGCGAAAAATGCACAAGCTCCTCTTTTTTTTTTGTTCAATCCTTTCGACACACACACGCTTTTGACAGCACCGAGTTGCACCAAAAGCAATGCTGTCAAAATGCGTTCGCTGAACGTGCTGAATTGCACAGTGGTCGAAGGACCATCAAATGTTCAATGCACATGTTTGGATTTTTTGTTTATAAAAAAGTTCAGACAGTATATTTATTTATTTCTATTATGATGGCCAAAGGTTCCGTATGATCCAGGTTCAGAAAGTATTAGTAGATACATTTTTGGGATAAAGTAACATTTACCCATAGAGAATTTAGGTCTATGCAGCCATGTCGGAAACTGAACGTAAATTTGGTCAGCATATTGGGAATTCGTTTCAGCGCGCTGTCAATGATTCTGACCAGGCGAATCTGGCGGGGTTACACCAAACGCCAGCTTTGATTCAAATCGTGACCGCCGTGGTAGAACGTCGTGTTTCGTGGAGAAGTGTCCCCAATATTGAAACGTTTGTAAGCGTGCTGGAAGTACACTGGAAACTTACTGGAAGTAAGTTTCTAATCTGTAGTGTTCTAATTAATCAGTTAAACTAGAAATTTCGTTTTATATTTGTCATTTTCTGAACAGAGCTCTTTACAAAAAAATTGAAAACTACCGCACAATGACGACGGCGATAATCTTTCTATTGAATAACACCCCATCGATGCTGCAAACGACGATGATGAATGGGGTGCGCAATTCGTACATAGATATTGCCAAACAGACGGTAGAAACGTTCGTACAGCTTCGTTGTAAGGATGAGAACGTCATGTCTGATCGTTACATGCTGCTAACATACGACACACCGCCGAATCACATGAAAGTGAGCTGGGACGCAAGTATGGATCAGTTTATGAATGCAGTAAAAACACTTGAATGCACTGGAAGTACGTCGGAACGCAATGCGCTAGGCAATTTGTTTGAGATGCTCAATCAGGAGCGCATGGTATTTGGCGGGGATACGTACGGCTACGGAAGATGTCCATCCACCGCCATGTTCTGCTTCTTTGTGCTCATCACGAACTATCACGATTTTCCGAAGATATCCGATACTACCTTTTTGCCGCTATCCCCAAACGTGGTTGGCTCGCAACTGACGAAGGAACCGTTTCGATGGGATCAGCGATTGTTTGCATTGGTCCTGGGAAGTACAAAAAGTCCACCGTACATTAAAAAAATGTCCCTCGCAATGGGTGGATGGTGTATGCCGATCAAATCAAAGGGAAGTTGGTATCGGAGCATATCAAGGCTAGCGAAAAATTTAAAGGTTATGCTGATGATCAGCTTCATCCATGAAACTATCCTGTTCAAAAGCGCTGCTGAAACAAACATCTACAAACTTGAACCAACGAAATATGCCCTGTTGAACTGTGGTGAAACATGGAAAGGGTTGTGGCCTGTCCCGGAATCCTACTGGCCAGATGACGTACAAAATGAGCTACCACCTCGTGATGCTTTTCCGGTGATGCGCATACTGCCCGAGTCTAGTGACGAACCGGTATGGATGGCGAATTTCCCAGTCGACAAATACTGTGTGGAGACACGCACGAGTACAGACAAGTTACCGACAACGGACCCAGGCAAGGTATGGCCGGTGGTGATCATGTCGACCACGCATCGAAAGGAGCAGCCCTTTGGCTACATTAAACGAGAATGTGGAACATTATATTTCTACATTTCAACGTACAACTATCCCGAGCTGCATCGCTTGATGACGGAAAACTTTCCTAACTTCAACGCGAGAAACGTACAATTCATTAACGCTTTGCAAAATTACATATCCATGATACCATCGTACTACCGGTACTACTTAAGCAAAGCACTGAGCGGTATAGTGGAAAGCACCGTGCTGGAAATGGTACTTCGGATGGAATGTGCAAATCATTACAATAAGCACCTATTGGACAGTTTTTGCCGCATGCGAGAAGCTGCAAAATTGAGTCGTATGCGAATGTGCGATTACGTGTCGAAGCAACAGGGCAACCCCACTGCAAAGCAACAAGAAACTACGCCACTAATCGAAGAACATCCGTTACTAAAACTGCGAAAAAAGGATACCCAATGCACGGCAAAGACTATCGTCGTGCCGACCATCGAACGATCGACCTTATCACCCGACTACCGCAAACTTTACGCCATCGATCGCAAGGATCTGCTCGATATGTTAAATCGTATGAGGAATGCCTTCTACTGCCCGGAGAATATGTCATACTGCATGAATTCCTTAAAACACTCGGTGCCTATAGCAGTGATGCAACAATACACTGCAACCCAGCAGAATATGACCATGCTGCGGACCCTTACGGTCAGTGATAACACCGAGAACATCCAATTCTCACCAGCAGCTCGCTATACTCGGGAGCAATCTCAAAAGCTCACAGCAAAGAGAATGAAATTACTTTAGAGGGAAGGTAAATATTGGTTTTGCCGCGATACAATCCATGTTTATTGCTGTTTTTGGTTTTAAGAGTAGCATATTGACAGTTACTTAAAATTGAACACATGGTACACACAGGAATGATGGCGTGGGGACCCGCTTGTCCGGCCAATGCAGAGAGTTGTCTTATATTCGTCGCAAGCAAAAGGGACACCTAAACCAATCTATAGGTGATTAAAAAGAGCAGAGGTTGCTCATCATTGGACTCATCATTTATAGTTTAATATCGAACATGTTACTTGCTCAACGAGATAAAAATTCGTTTCCTTCTTTTAACATCCTCATCTACTGCTACATTACTGCTACGTTACTCATCTACTTCTACATTAAGCTGAGCTATGTCATCATTATTTCAGCGTTGAATGTGTGAGCAAATTCAAACATGCGCTCAAGATCTCACATGTATCTTCTTGCTTAGTTGCGGCGTGAAAACGTCGTGCAAAGAATTCGAAAAATAAAATTTTATTAGGGTGAGTAATCTACCGATCAAGAAACAAATGGATTGGATTTTTGGATGAATTTAATTTTATTGATGAATGGGTTTTGAAAGCGATCCGCTTACATTCTAGTGTGAAGCCTGACATCCGGTTTTGTAGGCGCTAGAAATAACATTTATCGATTCCAGCATTGAGACGAAGGATAACTAACATTTGTTATCCTTTATAACAAAGAAAACTAAGCATTTCTCTATGAACTACGCAAAACTGTGCACGTTTGGTTGGCTAAGGTCAGAATTACACTCGCTGTCATTTGTTGTTTTGGTTCTAAAAAATGAGTTGGTGTTTACTGTGCATGATGTCGTTCGAATAACGAACCCTTTTGTTAATATCTTGATGTTCCATGAAGTTCTAAGCACCTCTGTTTTACGATATGTCATTACAATTTGTTCGAGCTTGCACTAGTTCCGCCCAAGTGTGCAACGGACTCAACTTCCCGTCACCCTCGTTTGCGCTCCGCCCAACACACGCATAAACATAAACAAAACGCTTGTTAGTCAGCAGATCCGATTGTTGTGATTGCCCCTAAGCAGGAAATATGAAACGTCCCAAACCCTTATCGTATTGGTTGCGTTGCGTACGCTGAATTGCACCTGATAAAGTGAACCGGCGTAAAAGATGCTTGCCGATAATAAGATCAAAACAGGGTGGAAAAAAGGTTCATGCTTGCAATGGGACGTTAAAAAAATGTACGTCCGATTGACAGTATTGCGGTGGCCCCGGGTACGGTCGTTACTATCATGTGATACATCTCGCAGGAAAGGTTGATTGTGGCTGTGTGTACACAGTGGGTTAATTGGTTGTTTCGTCAAAAAAGGGATTTGCTGTTACAATACGAGGTTACAGTCCGGGTTGGGGGCGTTCGCGATGGCAAACTTTAACCATATGCCCAATGAGGTAAGTTTGAAATAGTGTACGGTTCCAATACCGGAATACACACTCAAACGGTGCAAGTTTTGTATGTTTTAGATTTTGGAAGAGATATTCGATCATCTCGATTATCGGACGCGCCGCAATCTGACGCTAGTGTGTCGACGATGGAACACTGTCCTGCTATCGCAACGATTCATTGCCCGCAATGTAACGCTCCTGATCGATGGACAACGTACGCTTGTGCTGCACAAACATCCCATCCAAAGAGGTTACCCAAATTTGACACTCAAACTGGACAACGCCATCAACGGGGATGCCTTCAAAGGGTTACGCTTGCTACCGACAATCGTCCCATCACCGTCCAACGTGAAGCTGCAGCTGGTGTTTCCGAACGATCCGCGCTGGGTCGCGTTATGCGAAGCACAGTTTATAAACCTTCGCACCGTACAAACGTTCCATCTGATGGGCTGTTGCCGTACGGAACATCCGCGCAAACCGCTCACGATACAAATGGACCAGCTGCATACGCTAAACCTGGAGTGCAGTGGCGTGCAGGACCTGTGCCTAGTGGCGCCCAAACTTTCGCGCCTTCATCTACACGTGCTGTCTGAGGAACATCTCGATTTTCTGCTACATTTCATCCACCAGTTAAAGGCGCTTAGCATCGTGTTCGACTCGAAGGAGAGCTACTTTTTCTACAACCTCAAACCGAACAATTTGCGCGAGCTTGCGATCGATCGGCGCCAGAAAGGTATGACGAAGAGTGAGCGAAACATTAGCATTGCATTCTTCAAGCGTCTGAATCACCTGCAGCGGCTGGAGCTGCGTGTGAAGTTTGTCGACAGCTACGTACTGCACACCATAGCGAACGCACTGACGCAGTTGGTTGAGCTGTCGCTTGAGGTGGCCGAAGGTACGATCGAGCTAAAGCACATCGCGAACCTAACCCGACTCAACCGGTTGCGCATTGTGGCGTGTCGCGTGAATTTACAAAGCGTGCACTTACCAGCGCTGCGAACGTTGGAGCTTGGCTCGGCAGAACTCCCCGGTACCTACCTCGAGGGCATCGAAGGACTGATGGCTTTCCATCGGATGCGATCGTTAACGTTGATGAATGTGAAGGTTTACCCGGAGATGCAGCAGCTCACGCCAACGTACAGCGTAGAGCGGATGGTTCTTGCCTATTACCGGCGGGTACGTAATCCTTAGTATCAACAATTGAAAGAAAGTGAAAGATAGTAATTTGAATTTATTATCTTAGCATATTATATTTGACAAACCCTGCAAGACACCGTATGTCTAGTAAAATAATGAGGAGATTCTTTTCTAATGTACGTTTTTCGTTTTCCACTCTCTATACACACACACAGCTGGAGGAGACTCACCTTCTGATACTGGTCAAACGGTTCCCCGCATTGCGCTGGCTTCGGGTCAGCCACTGTCACGGTGTTTATAGGCGAGAAATGGACAAACTGAAGCGGATGATGCCGACGTTAGCGGTAGCGTTCGACGAGGCTAAAAGTGATAGAATTTAACGGAGTATTCGGAATACCGGACTGTCCTACTACGGGTGAGGACATGCGATAACAATACGCCCGTGTGTAAGATTTCATTCTAGCAGGTATTGTTAATGTTAATTTATTAAAAAAGTCTGTTATATGTCCAACGATTGCAAATGAATGTGTTGTTTAGTTCGTACGCCATTTTTTCTCAGCTGAAGGAGACGATTCAGGCGAATCAATCAATTCCCGACAGACTGCTTTCGTGATCGTCGTAGCCAGTCCAAATTCCTCCAGTTCGCGTATTTGATCGTGCAAATTTGGCACAGCGATGGTAGCAATTAACTGGATGAAGGAAATAGAATACACGATTAGATATTAACGCATCACACGCCGTACAAAACTCTCCATCCTAACCGATCTTACCTTCTTGAGCGCTTCTCTTTGTTCTTCGTCGGAGAATCCAAGCAATACCGCAGCCATGTTGGTTCGATTCACGTTCACACAAACGTCTGCAATTTCGATTAGATTCAAGCGGAACGAAATGGGACACTTTTGGAGCAACACTAGCGAGCGTGCGAGTAGTGCATCCTCGGTCAGTGACTGTTCCCGGTTGGCACTGCGGAACGGTTCCTTGATTAACAGCTCCCAAGCCATTCGGTAGCCTTCGAGCCCAAACAGCTGCCGGTGGGCAGTGACGGTGTCAATCAGGGCACGCAAATTGCCCACCAACCCCAATCGAGCCATCTGCTTCAGAATGCCATTCCAAATCTGAGGTACGTATATGTCGTACCCGATGCAGATCAGTGCCAGCACCTCCAGTCCTTTCGGATTGGTGGCGTGCGATTGCCAGAGCATTTTGAGCAATGCCATCTTGTCGGCCTCTTCGAACCGAGCGACAGAGATCGTATGCATACCGAGCGCCTTCAACAGATGGACACACTTTAGAGCAACGTAACGCTTCTGGGTGAAGAATTCGCGGTACGACGTACAGTTATCGTCGACGAGTTTGCTGAAGCACTGATAAATCTGTAACTGTTTGTTCACATCGGAAGCACCGTGCGATGCGTCCAAGCTGGAGTTGAGTTCCGCAACGAGAAACTCAACACTCTTGGATCGCTGCCAGCTGCTGAGTATGTAGTAAGCACGCGCCATACTCTCATGCCCGTTCGATTCATCTTCCTGGCTCGCGTCCGAAACGTTATGATCATCGTAGAGTGTTTCCTCGAGCATTCCGCTACCGTTGTTGAACGCGTCAGCAACGGCTTCCATACCCGACCCACCAAACATAGTGAGCCATTTCTGCAGCAGGCCCATCTGTATTGCTTCCACGTCCAAATCGTGCAGTTGACCGATGATGGTTGCCAGTTCGTTCACCTTCACCTTCTGGAAGCACGATTCGGTGTACAGTGCCTGGATCAGCTCCTGCGGGTTCTTCACCAGCTGGAACTGCTTCTCGTCGGTGACGCCGTTCTGCTGTAGCAGCTGTTGCGTTTTCAGCACCGGATATTTGCGATAGATCTTTTCGATCTTATCCTTTGCCTCGGGGATGCCGATCAGGCTAGATTCGTGCGTGCGTGCGAACTGATAGCAAGCGTACGCCGCATTCACCTGATCGTCCCCATCGAGCGCATTGCAGGTGATGTAGTACAGGATGTACAGTTTGGTGGACAAATCGCACACACTGTTCACGATGCGAAGTATCTGAAGCGAACACGGAAAGAAACAAAATTAAACAATGGAATCCTAAGTAGAATTTCTATCGTCCACACAACTTACGGACTGCAAGAACGCCTTGTTCTTCGACTGTCGGTGCCATTCGGAATGTTGGGTTTTTTCCCTGTTCTGAATCTTGTACTCGTTGATCGAATTGATGACGGCCGATCTGCAGAAGTAGTCGTTCATCTCTCGGCAATCTAAACCCTCCGCCGACGCTTTCATCGACACCAATATCAACAGTTTGTGGTAGTTTTCGATCGTAATGTCTTCCTTCAGCAGAACCTTCAGCGGTTGGCGCAGGATGAGCATGAATGGGTACCTATATTTGGCAATTTCCGGCAGCATATCTCCATCCGAATGCAAGCGCATCCAAGCCTCCAGTTCGGTTTGCCCCGGACGTTGTCGGCGTCGCCCGGTCAGCTGATTCCTCATGAAGGTAAGTATGTTTTGCCACTTCTGAATGTCATCCTTCGTTTCGCCGTACTGCGAGAGTATCTCGAAGATGCAGAAGAACTGTTCGTAAAAGTACCCGTTCGCCTGCTCCATGTACTTGTTCAGCTTGGTGCAGAGCAGCACCTCGTTGTCAATCTCCGCCAAATACGGTTGCAACTGCGCCAGCATCGCATCTGCCGTTTCGTTAATGACGATCTGCTCCTGACCGTATGCATCCGTGCGGACAGCGAATGAAAGTTCCTGCTGGCTCAGCAAAGTGATCACCTGCGACACGAGCATCTGCTGGTAGTCCCAGCTGAAAGCGTCGCTTAACTTGCGCAGCAGTTCCACATTGATCACCTTATGCTTCAGTTCCTTCATCAGGTCGGACTGCGAGTGGAAGATGAACGATTTCTTGGCCTTCAGCGATGAATCTAGCTTGCACAGCTCGTAGAATAGCGTGTACCGAAGCCGTTGGTTACGCTCCTCCACCGCCTTCGCTTCCTGCCCGATGGTGAAGTAATAAAACTCGAGCATAGTATGGAGCGCAATTCGCTGCGATTCATTAGTAAGGTTTGTGCGCAAATACTCCAAACAGGCATCACGGTTTTCGCACGTGAATAGTGTCATGATGGCACCTAGAAAACGGATTGGACACGTCGTATTAGTTAAATGGCGCGTGGTTCTATAGTTACATCTATACCTACCGCTAAAGTTGGGTTCCTTTTGCGAGAGCATGTACTTGATCGTCTTGCGCGAAACGTTTTCTGCGTACGGGATCGGAATCAGTAGTCCTAACGTTGATTGATAGGATCGTAGCTGATGCACTATTCCGATAACCGGCGGGTATTGTTTGATACGAATCAACCCATCAAGGGTGGTCTGAAAGGCAGACGAAATGGCCACCTCATCCATTGGACCCATTAGGGACAGAAGGTGTGTGAACGTGCCACTCGTTCGTGTGTCACCTTTTACGCGCAACAGTACCATTTGTAGCGCAAGCCCTACGCATGTGACGATCGTTTCTTGCTCCTGTACCTGACGGTTCTTTGGCACACTAACCTGATCAAAATCATCGTTCACCACATCGAACGTCGAAAGCGATTCACGCTTAACATCCTTTGGAAGTGTCGTTCCGTTGATGCCATTCTGTTTGGGCATGCCATCATCCGCCAGCTGCTCGTACATTGCATCGAACACGGTTTCGGGAATGGTCGTACGTCTGCTGAACTCATCCTCAATACCAACCGGGTAGTATCGAGCGCCGAGTTGGATCCAGCGCAACAGCTCCAACCGTACAGTGACTTCATTTGGACAGTCGGTTGTGGTTTGATAGAGTAGCTCGCGACAAACAGGAAATGTGAGTGGATCTTCTATCCAAGCATAACAATCGCTCGAATGCATACTTTGCACGTGTTGAACGAGCAGCAATGAAACGATTCGATGCACCGAACTAAATGCACCCGGTTGTCGCAGGTTAGTCATTTCGGCAAGCTGTCCCGCAAGAAGGCAGCTGAGATGCACGTTTTTCAGCAGAACCATAACTTCGTACAGTGAGTCGAGCAACTTGATGCCTAACAGTGAGGAAAGCCTTCTCATTGCCCCGAGTAACAAATCGAGGAA
Source organism: Anopheles marshallii (assembly GCF_943734725.1). NCBI lineage: Eukaryota > Metazoa > Arthropoda > Insecta > Diptera > Culicidae > Anopheles > Anopheles marshallii. Next base: position 67,828,129 of record NC_071326.1, on the reverse strand, counting down.
CTGATCCCGATTGTGTTGAAGCTTGCCAAAAATACTTCTAATACCGGCAAGAAGTAGAGCGGTGCGCTCGATTTGATTGCTATAGCTGTGGCAAGACGCGGACAATTCAAACTCGGTACGTAGCTGGACAATATTAACGATCTGCTGGATGGCCGTTTGCTGGTCGGCGTTGGCACGTCGCTTCAGCATTTGCAGCGCCTCGAGATACGCATTCGTAGTGTCAGTTGAAATTTGTCCTCTATCGATCATACGCTAAGGATAAGAAGTGTTTTTAATATATTACTAATAAGTGGTGAATTTCTTATGTTAAGTAAAATGTTAGGTAATGAAACATGGCACAACTTACTATCATCATCGAAATGCTGCTTCGACAGCAATCATCGCGACGTTTGTTCTCCAAAGCATCAAGATACTGTGCAGCGGCAATCACTTCGCCATATTCAGCCATCTTCACAATTACGCTCACATCCGTCGTGAAGGCCAATTTGGGATCGGTTTTTACAATTGCATGAATATCGGCCAGCATCTCCGGATGGTGTAGCTTCAGCACACGCTGTACCAATAGCCGGGTATTGAATATCGCCTTTAGACTCCAGCCATACTTCACCTTCAGACACTTGATGATCTGCGTGTTCCGCTCGTTAGTGATTTCGGTTGCGATCGGTAGATCGCTAGACGAGTAGCGCATAAGGGAAGCAACGGCTGGAGCCCACGGTACCGGAGCGGCTCGCAATATCGTCATCACCGTTTCCAGCTGTTGCTGCTCATCGTACAGCAGCTCTACCAGCGCAACGCATCGCTGATCCCAGAAGCTGTTGTGCTGGTTAACGGTTAGAAATTTCACGTAGCGCACGATCTGATCAAACAGCAGATGTTCCTGGCCGATAAAAAACTTGTACAGAAACTCGGTAACAATACGAGCGAGCAGATTTAGTGGTGTAATTTGTAGCAAGCGGAATGCGGTACTGTTGACATCCTCCTGCATGTAACAATCGAGGCTCGCCTGCAGATTGAACTGCTGCTTTAGTATGACGAGATCGCGTAAGGCAGTTGCCATGCGATGCAACTCTTCCATGTTGCTGTCGTACTGCAGTCGCAGATCGATCAGTGGGAACTTAACCTCCTGCAGCAACTTGATCACATCCTCGATAAACGTCAAACCGATCATGGGCCAACCAGCGAGCTTTTGGAAGGATTTGGTGCGCGTTACGATAAACTGCACCAGCAGAAGCATTAGCTGGGGTTGATGGTGCAGGATGGGTCCAACGAAATGAAGCAACCACTGCACAACATGCAACGGAGACGTTTCCTTCGGTATGGCACGCAACAGGACGGCCACTTTGGCATCATCGAGCTGTGGCAAAATACAAGCGATGTGGCGTGACCAAATCAAGCACGCCGCGTCCATGTCCTTTTGGAACAGTTCGGTGCACAACTGCAGTAAATTGTCGTGATACACAAATTGCTGCCAATCCTGGTCAATTTCGTACGGATCGATCAGCTTGAGCGTTTCCATGCGCAGCAGCCGTTCGTTGATATCGATCACCGATCCCATTTCAACGTTCTAGAAAGAAAAATCATTGTAAAACTATCCGATTCCTTACGGTTATTTAAGCATTACCTGGGCGGCGGATACTTTGGTGAGTAGAAACTGGAAATAGCGTTTCTTCATGTTCCTATCAGCAATGCTTGTATCACGAATAGAGGTAAGAAACTGTGGATCATTTACGTCAGCCAAAACCTTCAACAGCTTACAAAACAGCTCTTCGGCGTTGGGTGATGTGCTGAGACCATCGAGCAATTGCTTTGCCCGTGCCTGATGCACCAGCTGTACGTCTAGCTCGAACTGTTTCGCGAACTCTTCGGCCTCATCCAGTCGTCCGATTTTGATCAACTTGACCAGTCGCAGCGATGGGTCCGTTTCAGACAGTATCTTCAGCTCGAACTCCTGCACAATCGGCTCACTGTGCGTTAGGCCAGCGATGTAATAGATGTTGGCAAAATTTTTCGGCTGTTGCACCAACCATGTGTGTTCGGACATTTCCATTTCCTGCCGAACTTCCATCGCTGGTTAGGTATATACAATGGATGAATGGCATGAATGGCTGGTTAAACAGTTACAACACATAGATGTTGGCGAATACTTACACGGAAAGCTAACGATCTTCATCAGGATCTTCCCGTTGGTGTCTGGCTTGGTTGTTATGAGCAATTCGATAATTTCACCAGTAGCCTCAAGTATTACGAGTTCTTCGATGCGAAACATGCACGGTAACTCTGACATCAGCTTCGTCAGAGGACATAATTCAAACAGCTGACCACTGTTAGTCAACGCGTACCTACAAAATTTAACACACAATCAAATGTTAATCTCTTTACCCAGAAAAAAACAGTTATCTGAAAAGTATGCATACTTACTTGCAGTTCATGAGTGTAAACATTTTCTTCACTCCATTGTATTCCGGCTTTAGTGGGACCGTTTCAAAGTTCTCCTCACGGTAGAAGTAGATGGAATGTTTGTTTGCGGCTGCAATAAGCGGCACGATGGTCTCTTTACCTTGACAGTATTGCCGAATCGGAATAAAGCATGTGATCTGATCTTTAAACAACTTTTCAATCAACATTTCGTAATGTGTGTACTGTGAATTCTCTAGTTCCTGCTGGCCAGTAGCAATAGATTCGATAATTTTTGTTTCATCCAGGATGAGCCTGTGAAGTGATCCCCTTGTCGTGTGTAGCAAGAACCGCCCATTCCCTTCGTCGAATATGCCGGCGAAGGTGATTCCTCCCCTTCCATCGGGACTCTGCAATTCCCTGCAATACATCATACAAACACTGCCTTAGTTATATTTTTATGGCGACGCAAAAAGAATATGGAGATACCGACAGTGTAAGCACAATAGTTCCCGATATGTGTAGCACAATAACGGTGCCATTGGATAAACCACATACGACAATATTTCCACTCGCTGAAACAGCGATCACTTCTACCGGAGAACACGCGTTAACAAAATTGCCTTGGTTGCAGCGTTTTTCATCTTCGTACAATATCAACGCATGATCGATCGATATAATCAAACGGTTGTTTTGCAGGATTCCATGTATAGTAGGCGTTTTCAGGACCTGTCGAGAGAAGCGAACTACTTGTACACAAGGCGCCAAACAAGAAGGATGCTGCTTCGTATTACCGTTTCCTGACTGGAGATTCGCAATAACCCACTCGTACAAAACACTCCCACAATCGATTCGTCGATTGATGAAACGGGTTCTACGCAGGACCACATATTTGCTGAAAAAAACGCACAGAAAAACAATGCTTCACGTAGAAATGCAGAATGTCGTTCGGCGTTGGTGAACGCGGTAAACAATGAAAGAACCGCTAATTTTGAGTTTGATTTTTTGACAGTTCGTTCCTCAAACCGATTTTTGAATTGCTATGAAAAGCGATCACTGCTGTGAGTAGTCGCGCGGATGACAAATTAAAAAAATTCTTGTAATTATTTTAAAGTTTATTATTTAGTTATTTATCGGTGTATTTTGTCACCTACATGTATTTGTAAGTGCCTTTCATGTTTAGAAAAGTTCGTGATGTAATGAAAGTTCGGAAACGAGGTTTTCTCTTCAGACTGTAATTAAAATGTGTATGCTTTATTTTATTCCTGAATCCCATTTCACCACCCATTTTGTTCTGTTCAACAGTTGCAAAGGATGCATAAATGCATCTGCAAAGATACTTCCACTACTCTTCACAGTTCTTGCTATGAATGGGTCCGGCATACGGTATGAATGAACTAACCGATAGCAACCCGAGCACGCACATGGCACGTTCGGATTTGAACGTTTCCTTTACCCTTCACTTACCCTCATTTTGTCCCACGTGGCATTCCACCCAACAATTGCACATCTTGCCGGTCGTGGTTTACTACCGGTGAAAAAAGCAATCAAATAAAAAAAAAAATCGTTCCCCCGAACACTCCAAGGCACGAAGTTTTTCTTGATTCACTTCGGTGAATCAATTGCAGGGTTAATCTGTGCTGCAATCATACCCTTTTATAATTTTGTTTTACTGTGTGTGCAAAACTTACAAAATATATTTACCATAACGTTAACAGGAAATGATCATTCTCCTTAATGCATCATCAGATGAACAACATTATAAATGAATTATCCGTTAATTTGGAGTCTTAATATGTACGTTTTCATAACTGCTGCACTCGCATGCACTAGGTAAGTAAAGAGGTCAGGTAAGTAATACCTAGTGCATTTCGGTAGTGGCTCCACTTCTTGTTTATTGGCCGATTTCAAGCTATTAAATAGACACACCATGTTATTAGCATAATGCAGATTCCTCCAGAGACAAAATTGGTGGTCACCGGTTTGACAACGATTTTCACATTCCCACCCAACAAACCCTGCTTCGCATACGCGTTCACTCACGCATTAGCCCAACGACACGATAGTGAACGGTCGTGGTGCGTTACCCGCGGAGGTTTGCTCAGGGTTCGTGCAGGTCCAACCGTTCAGTTATTGGTGTGACTTTGGCGAATTCGGATCGTCCTCTCGGTTATCCCCGCGTATCGGTGCGTGATGCTCTGTGCACAGTGAAGGTGTCAGCCGTTCCGTACCCGAAAGAAAGTTGGCCTACCGCGAGAAGTGCGTGCGTGTGGTGTCGTGTGTTTGTGTGCGAACTGCAGCGTGCATTCGCTGCACTACATATATATATTTTTTGTTTTTGCCTGCAACACTTTTCGCGTCCCGCGGTTTGGTGAATTTGATACTGCGTAAAGGTTTCACGGTTGGCCCGGGAGGTAAAACAGTGTATGTGACGTGGTGCTCGGGCGGGCGAGATCGGCTGGTAGTGCATAAAATGCGTCGAGTGTACCGTGTGCGGTTTTGTTGCTGTTTGTAGCTTGTTGATACAGTTTGCTGTGACGGTGTGTTTATGGGCCGTTTAGGGTGGAACAGGTTTTTTTTAATCGTTTGGCTAGTTGAAAGCGGTAACAGTTGTGATGGAAATTTTCCTAGTAGTTGTAGCAGCCGCAATGATGAGATAGTTTACTAGCAGTAGGGCAGGTTGATTTACCATCCAATGAATTGTATTTTCTTTCTTGCAGTAAGTTGGATTTTCTTTTTGAGAAAAGAGATGAGAGAAGCTGAAGGAGTATTTTAGGAAAAGTGTGTAAATTTCTATAGTCTTTTTTTTTCGAACGACAGTTTTGTTAAATTAAATTTACAACTGTGTCTCGGACGCGGCTCATTGGTGGCTTTTGCTTACTAAGAGCGTATTAATCGTTTTTAGTCGCTGAATCGCCAATCAGTTTTCTACTGCAAACCACGCAATCCACGATCACGTTTAAAATACGATTTCGATCACATTAGTACCCGTCCACTCGTGTTGAGCCGTGGCCCTTTCGCCCCGTTAGAACAAAGAGCTGCACGCATGTCGCTTCGGCAGGAAAACTCGTCATCGAAACGGTGAAAAGTCAGCGACCGCCGTACCGTGATCGCTAGGCTGAGATCGGATGGTGGCGTTGGCACCGTGCAGTACTTTATTTATAAATAACATGGGACGGACCTTTGGGACGTCTGTTTTCTGGTGATTTTGTTGACGTTCTTTTTTTTTATCTCCCTCTCGCTCTCCTTCTTGGGTTTTCCACCATTCCGTAACGTGCTTGATCTCCTTTTCTTCTCTGCTGCGTTGCGACTATTTGCGTTACGTACCCGATGTTTTAGTTTCCTTTCCACTACCAGATCGTTTTGAAGCGATGCTACAGTTTCCCGCCAACAGAAAGATTCTGCAGTCTTTTTATTTGCTGCTTAGCGTGCTTGTTTTTACGTGCGTCAATCGTTATCCAGCAGTAATTGAAGCTCACCGTTGCCAGATGCTTGATCGAGTTTGATGATCGTCGAGTAGCTAATTAGTTATAGAGAAAGCATGACGTGGCCCTCAACGTTGTTCAGACTTATAGATTTTTTTAAATTGGCCAATTTTAACATTAATTAATTATGCTTAGTGTTTATAGTAATTAATAATAAGGAGCAAGGATAAGTGTTTGTTAATTGATTTAACAATTAGTGCTAAACAGTGCGAACATAATGTGTACAAGCTGCTTTAGAGACACGATATTGCAGCTTTGAAATTGATGATTGTTTGACGGGAAATAATTGTAAGGTAAGATAAACTATTACTTATCAAAATTAATCTTTTATTCAACCAATATAAATGCTTTTATTTATCCGTATGCATTAGAGTTAATGTGGTGTTATGTTTCATCACTCATTTATCAATTGCTAAATTTTCATTATATCGTACGGAATCAACACGTAATCTGCATGAGGATACGAAAAACAAGTCATGGGAGGGTTTTATTACAGAACACCATCGACGTACGATTGGTCAGGTTGCCTTTTTTTTCGTCACTTTTTATTCCCGCCACCACTGTCGTCCTTGGTAAAAGGGTCGTAAAATATCGACGGATTGCAAATCGTTAAATACATCTGTTCGTCAGCATCTGTTCCGCGATACGCCGGCAGAGGTTTAAATGTCTGACCCGCGAAAGGTTTTGGCGAAACGGTGGCAGAAGCTTACATAAAAAAACGGTTATTAGCATGTTTTAAATGAAGGATAGAGCAAAATGTAAACCATCCTACGGCACGGGATGGAGCTTTGCCGCAGGGCTTGGAAATAGGTCACATTTGGCGGATGTGCAATTTTACGCGTTGTGGGTTTTGATCGGATGGTTTAACGATTATTGAAATCGCGGAGAAGACAGAGAAAAAAAGGGTGAAATTTCATATTTAGCAGGTTTTTAGTGTACCATTTGGAAACCTTTTTTTATGAATTCATTACAAGTTTTTGGTGGATATTCTAATTAATATCGACATAATCGAGTGCGAGAGAGAGAGAGAGAGAGAGAGAGAGATAGAGAGAGAGAGAGAGAGAGAGAGAGAGAGAGAGAGAGAAACAAAGAAATGAATCAAAAATGATCAACGAAACGTCATTATGGACATTAATTTATTTTCTTTCATAACAGTTAAAATTACAAACTGATAGTTTGCTGATGTTATTGATTTTGCCCGCTCTTTTCACAATAATTAGTGTTGTTTCGTGAATTGTGACTTTCTCCCCAAACCCCTAGTTTGTGTGTGTCCCGTTCTTCAGTCCTATCCACTTCAATCCGGTTTATTTGTTGGTTGTTCGTGGCCCGTCCTTGACGACCACAGCCCGGGCATGATGTGTGGTGACGAGTTATAAACAAACAAATTACAGCACACAAAATATGTGAAACTTTTCGCGAAAAAAAAACGCCACACCATCTACCCCACCGCAAGCCAGCCCAATAAATGCCTGATATCGGACCACTTGCAGCTAGCCTCATGCGCACCCAGTGTCTAAGGTTGATGCTTGGCCGGGTGTCATTTGCCGGTCGCGTGCAAAACTTTTTCGAAATCGTTTTTGTCTTCTTCACATTGTAAATATCGCGCCTTGCCGTGCGTGATACCGGTTTTTGTTTTCTTCTATTTCTTTTTTCATGAATGAAAGGGGCGTTTTTTGGCAAGTTTACGATGATGTAAGGACGGAGTGGGTTGATAGGTTTGTAGAATAGATTTTGAATGATAGTATTTATTAATTTGTAGTTTTAGCTTGCGCCAGGTTTTAGTACAGGTATGGTTTTTTTTTAATTTGCAGTTTGATATATACGTTCATAATGGATTGATACAGGGTTTTACAATCGGTAGGATATGACGAGGCTAACTTACTGAATCACTTAAGCGAATAAGATAAACGGTGAGATTGAAAGTGAAACACAATACAAAACGTTTAATTTTTATATTTTAAACTTTAATTTCGGTAAAAGTTTACTCTAATTGTCGAAATAAATGTAAAACTATCAACTAACATTGTGAACTGAATACTAAATATAAACGATATTATGAAGGGAATTTGAGTTACGCGATTCACTACCAATTACATCGTTTATCTTATTCGCTTGCGCGATTCAACAAGTTTGGCACGCAACTTCCTATCTATCGCCAAACCCTGTATTAAAGTGTTTCATGACATGGATTAAGTCGTCTAAACTGTTCTTCAACAGCAAATCATAATTCCTCATGAAAATACTAAGTCTAATGTTATTAAAGATTGTCAAAATTCTTTGTCGATATTTTTTAATAATTTGAGTCATCGATGATTATCGTTGAGTTCCGGAAAAAATGTAGTACAAGTTAAAATTTATACGAGATACACTGTTATTTATCATGACTCAATCTCCTGTCTGGCATTTATCACTAACGTACTTATTTGTAATCGTGTTTATATACCAAAGGCCAGTCCTTCTTCTTGGTGTACCGTCTGGCTTTTAAGACTTATTTTTATCACGTAGCCACTTAGTCCGTTCTATCGGATTTTCTAACAATTGATATCTTGTTGTAGAGGAACTTTTCGATCCATCCACGATTTTTACCCTGATATCTTAATGTTATGTTCGACTTGTGACCAATGAGACAAACCATACACGTCATCTTCAAATACTGTTGACTATTTCTTCCTACCTCAACTTCATCGCACGGAAAAGATGAATTACTGCAACACCTCTTCAAAGACAATGAGTGAATATGACTAAAACCACAGCAGTGCCCAACCGCAACAGGGGAGATTCCTTTTGGGTACGGCCCACAGGTTTGACCTACTGCCAAACTTGTGACCGGTACCGGTGAAAGTAAACGAGCGATCATGGCTAAATGGTTTTGCCCGAGGGTCTCCTGCGCCCAACGAGAAGTGTCTGTGTGCTCGTATGTTTGGTACATTATTGAGTCACGGGATGTTGCAAAAACAAGCAACCTCAAACCTCGGTCTCCACCAGTCCACCCGAGCGGGTTAAAGGGTGCACCGTAGGTGATGGAAAGTATCGAAATAAAATAAAAAAAAAATCACACACTCACACACCCAACATATCCAGCACCGGTTTTGGGTACAGCAGCGCGTGGGTCACCTGCAAGGGTCGCCAATCCGTAAATGGTTTGGCCTTGCGGAGTCAATCAAAAAGTGGTCGGTTCGGTTGGAAAATAATATCCTGCCGTGATTGGGGCGCATCGAAGGTTTCATTCATTGCTAATAGTGTAGCAGTGAGAGGAGTGGAGGTCATTTCTCCGAACTGGCAAATTTGGCACACAATCAATGGTTCGTGGTTCCTTGTAAGGGTTTTTTTTGACACCGTAAACAAGCAGTAAAGCCAGCAAAGGAAGTGTAACCTTCCCCGAAAATCGCCCAGCCAAAGAAAAGATGAATCTGGCGATGTAATTTGAAATGAAATCCTTAGCGAGTTGTGTATTTTGTTATGCAATAGGACCTTGTTTTGCCAAATGGCATCGATGACGTCGCCGTCATTTTGTTTAATTTATTTATTAATTTTGTAGCACGCGTTCATGGTTTTGTTCATTATGGTTAGCTATGTTTATAATGTATGGCCATATTGCAGTATAAACTGACAGTTGATCAGACAGGCACCTTCGAGACTCGCTCGATTGTTTTGAAAGCTCGTACTGGGACAAAATCCTGAGAAGACCCCCGAATTTTTGAGATACAACTTTCAACTTAACTCTATTTCTTTTTGTTTCTGGACTAATTGTGATTTGATGCAGCAATGCAGGGATCTGCTCCAGAGAGGGCTAAGCATTTCCCATAGTCTTCCTCCTACTGTCTTAGAATTATCTTTAAAGCCAAGTGTCTCAATGCTTTTGCAAGAAATGTGCCTTCCTTTCCTTGCAAACGGTATCTGGCGCTCAACATGAGATGCATCGCTCAGTCATCGCCCGTTGAAAGATCGGCCCGCTTAGCTCACGTATAGAAGCAGTCATTAGGCAACAACCGGTACCCCGGTGGTGCGCTCTGCAAGTAGCACGATTTCATAATGACATTATTCGAAGTAATGCATGTTGACGAGGTAGGATTGAACAGAAGCAAAATAAAGTTCAAAAAGAAACCACACTCGAGCACCTTTCCGATGCGAACAACATTGACACCGGACCGCCCGGACGAGCCTGTGGACGTGCCGGAGTGGATGTGGATGCTGCCGGTGCTGCAACTCCACCGATCCGGTAGTCAAATTAATAAGTCGTGTTAAGCGTAATAGTTGTCATCGGCAGTTGTCGCTGTGCGATGCATTTGTAGATTCGCATCGATTGGGCGTTTCGATTGAGTTTCGGTATCAGTCGCGATGTCGTTAGTCGCGTGGAAAAAATGTACCACGCTCGCTAATCGATGCATTCGGATGAGGGCGAGGAAATAAATACTACGCGTTGACAAATTAACCAACCATCGGCGGATGAAGGGCTTAGACTTGACATAGGCGATGTCGGTGGGTAAATTCACCCTCCCACAGCGGGAACGACACGGTTATCTGTTTGCACCCTCATGCCCTCACACCGGTCCTGTGCCGCTTAGGGTGCGATACAGTTCCAACTGGTTTCCGAGGCGTATATTTATGGACATGTTTGCCAGCAGCATTACGACCTAACCTTGTCAGGCAAAGCGGTGTGGCGAGTGATTTCAGGAACCAGTGGAAACTACCCGACCCGAGTCGCTGGATGTCGGTAGGGTAGGCAAACATTAACCTATTTTCGAGTGAGTGTCTGAGTGGAGGTTGAAGGGTTGTGGGGAGGGTTAAATTTCTTCCTCTGTCTGTTCAACATCTCTTACTATTCCCATATTTCTAAGCTTCCCGTAGTGCATCAGCTCATGAAACAACGAGCGGCCCTTAGTATTCATTGCTCCGGCCCGCACACATCCAATCCGGGTATTTTAAATATGGAGATCATGCCAGCGCTCCGCTAACGGTACGCCGAAATTTCTCACATGCGATCGTAAATTGATGTGCAAGGTTTTGGTGGTGGTGGTGGATTTTACGGGAGACCTTGAATGCATCGTAGCGCTGCCGAAACTCAGTTTACTATCAGCTGAAGAATCGAGCAAAAGCATAAAATAAACCTCCAAACAAACCTCTTCAATACAAGTGTAGTTTATTTTCATACGAGTATCCGGAGAGAGATTTAAAACAGAGAATTTGAGCTGATCTCGATGTAGCGGAAATGATGCATCTGGTGCGTGGAACGTTACGCGTCGATTGGCTCCAAACAGTGGAATGCAATTTTTGATGGATCGTGTGTCGAAGAATAATTACCCGATTGTGTGTGATTTACGTCGGTCTGATTTCTTCAATTCCGATTCAAGATTAAGTTATTTTTATGCCGAGAGAAATTAAACCAAACTATAATTTGCATGTAATCTGTTGATAAGAGGGTAAACCTGATGGGCATGATATTTTCACCGCAGAGCTTCTATTATCACTAATCACTTCTATTAGCTATTATCACTAATAACTAATAACAGTGGTAGTGTAAAACTACATTATATTTTATCGTTTGGTGGCAACAAATTAAGCTTTGTTACAGAATTACTTCTCTACAATAATGTTGATCTGCTCTGGATTTAATTCCAATACTGGTTCAGTATTAGCGTAGGTTTAGAAAGACATAACCGTGGCGCTATGCGAACCGTGCAGTGTTATGTACGATAGGTTGTGAGTTCGAATCTTTACTTTGTTCATAGAATAACATCTCTCTGATATGAACAAACCTTTCATTTCATCATTAATAAGTCAAATCAAAAGCAGTAAAAGAGAACGTGTTTTGTTACCAAATTAGTCGAAAGTATTAAATTACTCCATAGGAATTTCTTGCCCTTTAAGTAATTAACTAACTGCTATTATTTAAATATGTATCACCTAAAGTAACTGAATTAATTAAATATTGAAACTAATTTGTCCGTCCTGTGTGCCTTCATTATTAAGACCCTCTTTCCTGGCGTAAATCAATGCATTAATCCACCAGTATCTGCCTGTTGTCTGCACAACGTGTGTCTCATTCCAGCTACACAGTGCACGTTGACAGTACTGAATCACATCCCACACCTGCCCGTTTACGACTGTTGCCAATAATTTGCTTCTCGTCCGAAATGCCAATAATTGCCACAATCGGATTTGTAAAGAGTTTTGCTCGGGAATTGCACCACGAGATATCCCCGCGACACGGGCACACAACTTAATTATCTTGCTTCTCTCTCTCTCTCTATCTCCACACGAACGCCATTCATCCCTTCGAGTGGGGGATTGGCAAAGGTTCCTCAAGGCGCGCGGTGTTGTGCGAGGTGTCGTTACCGTTTTCACTTCTTCTTTGTAAACACCTTTGTGCGCGTATCGTGTCTTAAGCCTTCGACAAGCCTGGAATTCGGTGCAAATTAAAATGATTCAAATTAACCATAAATTATGCCATAATTACACCGTGCCCAACCGTCACCCCTTTTTTTGTGTGTTGGTGGGGCGAGTATTCATTTTCCAGCTTCCAGCTGCAGCGCTGTATGTGTCGTGTGGTGTAGTGTATTTGCGAACTGTACTGCGACCCACTGTGCACATGGTATGAGCCGTTAATTATCAACCGAATGATTTATGAGCCATTGAGGTTATCGTAGATCCTACGCCCGGAGTCGGAGCGCTTCCAGTCGCATGCAACAGCATCGGTACCCGGCAGTCGTTGCAATGGTAAGAAATACGGAGCAACCGCGGGGCTTGCAATGCACGTGATGAGCGTAGGTTTAGCATTCCTGTGGCGTACCGTGAGGGTGGGACCGGCTGTCTGGCTGGTACCCATCATCGTCAACATCGTTCGACGAAGGCGGATATGCCATTTCGGGGGGCTCTTGTTTATCGTTTGGAAGGGTTACTCAATTTCCGCACCGTGCACCGTCATATGTTGTGGCAAATTTATGTTCTTCAGCTTTACGGCAAATACCAGTTGCGAAAAGCGTTCTATTTCCCTGCGAGTTTTGGGTGTACGTATGGTCAATGCCCGGTAGTAAACACCAAAGGCAACGCCGTATATCGTTATAGATTTGAATAAATGGATCGTAAGTGCTAGAAATGCTAAATAGTAGTGCACTAGTCTTCCCGCAGAGCATTCATTGACCTGTTGAAATACCCCTGCTCCTTCTAAATGACCAAATAATGGTGTTAAGTATACGACTGGGAAGTTTAGTATTCCACTAATATTCGCTAGTAACGCTAGCTAGTAAACTTTTTTAAACAATCGACTGTGTTGACATTTCAAAGTAAAAAATCGTTTAAACAGCATTTAAGCAACTAAGGCGCTGTACTATACCGTGCAAGAAAATGTTCTCACTCGTTATATTTTCAAGCAAGCAAGCAAGTTTTGTTTTAGTAATAGTAACATTCTATTGTCCTACGTTCCTTTTGCTATTTGCTATTTACACTCGTTGTTTACTATTCATGTGACCTAACCACCATCAACATGCAACAGTACATTTAGTGTAACAAATAAAGTAAAACGATCCCTGCGAACGGCTTGGTAAGTTCGGTTGGAACTTACCAAGAAACAAACTAATACCGTACAGCATAAGCTTCATCGGATTACAATTGTGACCACTTGCCGAACGCCACTGTTGCTTCTCCCTCGAATCACTCAAGCGGCACTCAAACGCTCATTATTGCTATGAGCCGAAGCCGAGCAACCGTTGGCTCATTTGATTCGAACCCGCAGCCGGCTTTTTATGGCAAACAGAAGATGTGACCACTGATTGGAACAGGCCTCGGTTCACTAATGGAACGCGACAACAGGGCGCAGTGGCGCACGGATGGGAACGGGCGAGCATTATTACATCTCCCTCTAGGCGACCGGAAATGGGTCAGGGATCTCCCTTTGTGATGCCGTGACGTAAGCGATCTCTCGTCAGCTAATAACTTGCCATTTGTTTATCACGCCGACAAGTTCGTCAGGATGCGCACGGATGCGTGTGTGAGCGCTTGACGCGGTGTGACGGAAGGCGAATGATTTATGCTACGTTATCTAGCGGACCATAATTAATTTCGGGGCTTTGTGGCGTAACCGTTAAACGGAAAATGGGTAAAATCGGTTCTTTCGTGCGGTTTACTTGGTGTTAGTTCGAGTGTTACGATCGAGAACGCATATGCATTGAATGAAGGGTTGTATTTGTTAAGATTTGGAGCTCGAATAAAGTTATTTATTCAGTTACATATTTGCTTGATTTGGACATAAATGTTGAAGTTGAGATCCGTGAAACACCCGAGGGTTATAAACTTATAAAAAAATATTGTTTGCATACTTTCGGGTGTTATGGTCCTAAGTAACGCGAGTGAATAATTATTAATGAACTCAAATGTTATTGATTTTTTAAATTATTTTTTCAAAGAATTAGAGAAAGAATATTATTTACAAAACTTGAACATACAAAACCATGACGTAAACCGATAACAACTGTCCCTGTTGCGGTGTCATGCAACAATATGCCTGCACCCGAATGGTGTCGGGGCGTTCGTTTCCATTTTCGAAGGCAATTTAAACCGGAGCACAACTATCGACCACCTGTAGCGCAAGCGATTGTCCTCGTACGGTTGGATCGCATGGTAATGCATTTATCCGAACCAATTATCTGCCACGTACGGGGTGAGAGTGATGCACATGACAAACCAGACACCAATCTCGAGCTAAAGCGTATTAACGACGGGATAACGTTTCGGGCTTTGCCATTCCCCCAAAAATGGCGTTTTATGGTGTGCTTTAAAGGTCTCCCGTTTCCTTTTGCGGTCTGAAATGGCATTGCACCAATCATTTCCGACCGAAAACCCAACTAAACGATGAACAACCTACGGATTTCCCCCATATTGAACCTTTTCTTTCACAATGCCAGATCAACCCGCGCGATGATCGTATTCTTGAAGTCGGGCTTTACTGGCGAAGCACTATTGTATCACGCCATTTTGGGACTCCACCATGCGGCAATGCATCGGTGCAGTTTTGTATGTGTGTGTGTATGTGTGTGTGTATGAATGTCGACGCATTGTACTTTCTCTGTGCTGTGTTTTTTACCCCTTGCGATGTGCACTTGGCACAACCAACACTGTCGTATAGCATTACTCCATCGATAAAGCGACCAGCCGGTAGGTGCGTTGCTGCAAAGCCTGCACAGAACTTGTTGCATATAATTTCGCGTGCACAAAGGTGGTGGACACGCGATGGACACACATTTCGCTGTCACCATGCTGGCAGCGGTCCGCTACACCTTCCTATTAACCCTTCGAGTGTTTTTTTTGCTTAATGGGATTTAAAAGTTTGTTTTACGGATGGATCTTTTTGTTACTATAATCACTATGAACTAATTTATAAAAGGCTTGTTCTTGTTATAATAATAATGAAAAGCCATAGTTTATAATCCAAATCTATTTTATTTTATTGGATGTATTTAGTAAGGGTTATTAAAGGCCACTAAAAACAGTCTTTATTTGGTGTCCACTTGGCTTATAAAGTATGCATTTCATTGAAAAGGAAAGTGCACGTAATCTCTGCATTGCATTCGTACATACGTACATAAAACCACGTCCAGGAAGGGATGGGTAATGATGGAACACAATAACAGAAACGAAATAATTAACGTTGAGTTTCGCGTGCACCGCCTTCGGTCTGTGTATGCATTGCAATGTAGCAGAGTTTTGCAGTGTCGTTGTACATTCGAAAAATATGTTTTCTTTATGAAGCTTGAGGGTAAATAAAATTATGCTCCAGTGGGGAACCATTCGCGGATAAAGTTTAATTTATTGTTCATACTTCAAAGAGAAGTTTGTTTGCTGTAGAATAGTTACTGCCTTTGAGTGTTTTTTTTTCCTATATCACATTGTCTCAAATAGGTCAATGGGCTTATAAAGTCAACCGTAATCTGTGGGGTGAAGTGGTTTTAGAAATGCCACCAAACGACATAAGTGTTTAAATGTCTCTTTCCTCGACCTAATTTCCATTAGAATGTGTCTCTTGCTTCAAATGGTAGCAAAGTATGCAAATACTATTATGTACAACTCGTGTAAAAGATGCAAACGTACTTTTTATGCATTGTAGAAGTTGTGGAATTCTGGAATTCTTGTAGTTCCAACTTCACCGGCAGAAAACTAAAAAAAAAACATCTACATTGCATACCTTTAGGCGTGCATATTTTAGACATTATTAATTGTTAAACTCCAAACAGGGTTACTCATAACAGTTTTTATCCTCAATCTAGTAGATTTAAACAATTCATATAACGCTGATAAGTGAAAGAAGTAACCAAAAGCACCGTCTTAAAGGGCTGTGAATGTACTTAAAAGGAGTCAATTATGTAAAATCATTACGTACAGCGAGAAATTTCTGTCAGATTGTTTTGCATTCCGCCCTTTATTCATTCGCGCTCCGCATACTACACATGTCGGATGAATGGGGCATTGTTCGGAACGTAGTAAAACGCAAACCGTGCTTAGAGCGTTACGGTTGCTATGCGTTACCGGGAAGGGGAACAGCGTACTGCACCGGCACAGGAATGCTACCAAGTGCAACCGATTCTAGGGATGAATCTAACAAGCGTGTGGTATTTAAATACCATAGTTACAACTCCCTGCAATGAATGAAATGTAATTTCGGGATGAAGGGGGAACTAGTGGGGGGAAATGCTTTTGAAGTGGAAAGGATGTTAAAGGCTTCAGAATAGTTATGACAGTTGCATGCAGAAGAATTTAAATCAGCCAGTTTGAAGTTTCGAAGCCATTTCAGTGATTAAATGACATTTTTCCTAGCGCAGTACTTAAATGCGAGCGGAACTTGAAACACATTTTCATTTCGCATAAATCTGTTGAAATAAAAATGTTCAGTACAATGCGCAGTACATAAAACAATGGAGATGAAAGATGAGGCGAAGCCATAGGTCAGATGCGTAGAAACCGTTCGCCAGCAACGAGTATAATGCGACGAGTCGCAATTGTAGTGCAGCTCACAGCTGCTAGTAATTGATTTTCGCTGTACGGGAAAAAAGGCGGCCAAGCTGAGGAAAATTCGCCACAGGATCCGCCTGGAACAATGAGCAATGGGCTGCAGAGCAGAACGGCTCGTACACGTACAAAGCGAAACACATCGGAATGGGCCTTACCGTATTGCTGTCCGCATCCGCGATAATGGATATTCCACCGAATGGGCTTCGTGTATGGGAGCACTTTTGCTCGGCATCGAAACGGGGCGGTTCAGATGGTGACCTAAAAAAAAACCCTCACAGCTCGTTGCTCTACACGGGAGTGTGCGACTTTTGGCGTGATGTAGACGATTGTGAAGGACGAAATCTCCATCGTGGTAACGATTCGGAAGAAATTTGGGCGAATAAGTCCTGCCTCCTTGCGCTGTGAAATATTCCACTTTGTTGACTCAGTAAAGTGTGTTATTTGATAGGTTAGTCATTCATAAGATTTCTTGTCGCGTAGAGCGTTCCAGGGGTACTCTGCTTCAGTTCTAATTCATTTCTGGGCACATAAAATAGGTAAGATTTAATGTAAATGCTCAGTTGTTTTTCTGCTTTTGAGTTGGTTAAATACTAATTTCAAAGGACTAACGGTGGATCAGGAGCTACAGGAAAAAAAATGTTGTAATTATACTAAACAACGTGTTTATAATGCAATGGAATAAATGAGGCGTATGGACGAGTAGTAAGTGAAATTAAGTCCAAACTCTTTATAGCTTCTTTAGCCAAGCACAGGGCCTTTGGTAATTAAAACATCAAACATTATCTAAACAAAAATATTAGTTTTTTGAGGAATACTGCTCTGAATTAATTTTTTTTCTTGAAGTTTCATGGAACATTTTTTAAGTATTTATGCAATTTTTATAAATTTTTTCTTTAATTATTACTAAAATACTGTAAAACAAATTAATTCTTGAAAAAAATAATGTGTGAGGGAATTTTTTTGATTTTTATTTATATAAAATCCTTTTTATTATAAATAATTTAATTTTATGAACTCGATTTTAGCAATACGAATGTGTGCAACCCATTTGTTTTGGGAAAAAAATGAACAATTATTTTTCCTCGAAGAACCCTGTGCAAAACGGGTCAATTAAGCAATGTGTAGACTTTTCTGCAATTCGAAACACTGCCGTTGAAAAGATTCGAAGGTATCGAAAAAAAAATGTACGTTTGATAATAGGAACAAAGCCCATAGAATAGACAACAGGGGACAGAACAAGCACGTGGGAAAGAGTTTACGGAACAGAACCATAAATCATGCATCAAGCTAGACAAATAGTACGTTTGATTGACGTTAAGCTAAACATTGTTGAATGAAATATGAAAAAAAAAACGCGAAAAAAATGTAAAATAAAAACATTTACATTCTCCAGATTGCGCGTACGGAAAATTGTTGTCTATCTCCCCAAAGGATGACCTGACCGGGCCTTTGGCGCTTTCCCATCACGGCTGTTCCCGGTTCCTAATCTGATAAAAGAAGTAGGTCAGGAGAGCTGTACGTATGGTGTGGTTGCTTGTTTGAATCTTTATTTAGATTGATTTATGTTCGCAGAATCAGTTTTTACGATGACCGAATCAAACCATGTCATATGTGCTCGGTGTCCCAGTGTACCCAGTGAATGCGTGTACCGAAAAGAAAGCCAAACGTGCAAATCTTCCTTTTTTTGCGCCATTATGCGCCGCTTTTTTTTGGGTGAGGGGGGAGAGTGTGGGAAAAGCTGTTCGGTTTTGCCCGAATGGTTCGCATCACTGTTGTTTGGGATGGTTTTAATCGCAATCATGTCAGCGCGCTGCCTCAATTAGCGGATCATGTCCGTCGGGGAAAGGAATGGCACATTTATTATCATCGCGTGCCACATACCACACCGTCGGTAGGGTATGACACGTTGCATGGTCGATGAGAATGAGGATTGATGGACAGTGGAATGACAGATCGATTTGGCTGCTTTGTAAGATGTTCGGGGGCAATTAAGATTAAAGACGTTGATGTAATGCGTCCGGACTGGTAGGTTGCGCATGATAAAACATCCGTCATGCATTATGTGCAAAAACTGATTGATGTCTATTATTGTAAAATTATTATCAGTATTGGTGACACTAATAGGGCCAAGATGCACACACGATCTAAAGGTTCGTTCGCAATTTTAAGGACAGGATAAATAAATAAATTTATAAATAAACTCAGAAATGAATACAGGGTTTTTGAGATGACAGAAAACCGCAAGCGCCTATCACAACAAGCGCAGCACATGACATTTCAACGATCTTACTAGGCACCATAATCGCAGCAGGCATACTTCAATGCAAGCACATGATATTTCGATAGCAGCGTACCTTACCACAACACCAGTACGAAGGTACAAGTGCAGTACGATCCGAGGATTATCAAAAATCGTATTGGTAATCGTTTGGTAACTATCAACCCAAACAAATTGAAGGAAGAACAATAAACATCTAAAGTTAAAACGTTTCTTGTAAGTAGAACAAAAACTAAGAAGGTTTTTTTTAAAGAAGTTCAGCATGTTTAATATCGTCTCAGCATTCAACTTCGTAGATTAGTGCTAAAGTAACTAAAATATTCCATACGGACTGCAATACTCCTTTTTGGAGGAAGTAAAAGAGGAACTAATATTTCTATGAGTATAAAAACCCAGGAGTTGAACTTGGTGCATCTGCGTGGCAGCGCTTAAGTAAACGGAATATGCCACGCATCTCTGTCGGATATTGAGCGTTAGACAGTTATGTTGTTGGCATTCTTCAGCATTAATTTATGTCAGCTTGTAGCCTGTTAGCCTTTTATTGTTTTGAGTGATTCATGTTTATCCTTCCTTGGCCATCAAAATCTTACAGTGATCGTTAATTATGTATTGACCAAACATACAACAACCGATTATTTCTCTTCAATACCATCATTACAGCATGATTTATTGTTCTGCCAGCTGGCAAAAACTTACGATTGAAAAATAAACAACATAAACTATTCTAAACTGCTCGTGTTGAGCAGAGGGTTGAAGACGTGCTTACGACCGTTCCAAAAACGGGTCACACAAATCGTTCGGCTTTGTGGGATCGATAAATACCGCGTCCAACCATCCATTCGAGAAAAGTATTCCACATTGAGCCCGGTCAGTGCCGGACGGTGTCGTACCGGCAAGCAGGAAAAGAGGCAAAAGTTTTATTACAAAACACATACCGCATGCTTCGAGGCGTCGAGAATCATGTCGGATGGGAAGCGATCGACGAGCTTGGAATATTGGATACCGCTTAACGGGGAACCGTTTACCAGGAGCAAAAACACTCTTGCAGTAGGTTGGAGCAGGGAGGGCAGGTGTAAGAGTTTATTCTTAGCTAAAAGTTCTTCCCCGCCTTGGTCCCAACGGGCGTATGTGAGTTGTTTGGCAAATTGTGCATGTTTCGTGCATTTTCGCTCCGTCGCCGTATGCTTCCGGGATGCACAAATATGCACCGGATTGATGGCACTCGGTTGGAGGAATGTGAACTTTTGCTTATTTATTTCCCGTTTCGCTTCCTGCGGTAAACATAATTTCAGTATCTTGCCAATAGGCACTAAACCGATCATTTGCCATTTTGTTATATATCACTTCAGAAGGACTTCAAACCCAATCCCAAAACAAAATTAACGTATGGTGAGACGTAATAAAAAGCGTCTATTTACAACCTGCTTAACGAAAATTATAAGCAACGCAAGAAAAGTTTGTCCTTTTGCAGATCCTGCCGGTTTTGAGGCAAGATTTGTAGATTGCTTAAAGCCAATATTGATTCTGGGGTGAGTTCCGTGCTGGTGAGGTCCGCTCTTTTGGCCAGCCTACGCTCAACCACGCTAAGCAGACAGTGTCGTGGCCTGCCTTAACCGTTCGTCGGGATATCGTACCATCGTTAACGGCCATCGCCTTGCCGGGAATCATAAACTACAAAATTGAATTCGAATACTTTGGCAGCAAATTGTGCGGGACGAACGTTCCGATACAGGATTGCCGTTCGTTTGCTCGCGTTTTGTTGCTCGGCAATGGGACAATCGAAATCCCCGCTCGTGTAAGCTGATAAACCCGGTGGTCGTAAAATAGGTTTCCTCTTTATCTTTATCATGCTGGCAGGGCTCGTTGCCGGTCGGTATACACGTCCCAGGTTCGATATTTATAACGAGCTGCGAATGTTTTGTCGGGGAGGTTGATACCGAGTTTAATGGGGGACAGAAAAGAAACATTCGTGTGAATCGCGTCAACTGTAGCTCTGCATGATCGTATGGAGTATGCTGTAATAAAATTTAAAAAGATGACAGATTTATTGTCAAAGCATGATGTTCTTAGCAGCACTGCTCTTAATTTGTTTGTTTTTTTTTTTTTTTATAAATAATGTTAATAAACGTTTATCATATACAGAATGTGAAGATAGCTAATAAAAATATGATGTAAACGCCTGAAAGTATGCAATCGTTATACTTTCGTTATTATTTCGTTATTTCGTTTACGTTAGACCCCTCTTTAGTAACCAATTGATGATTCAAATACTTGAACTGTGTTCTTCTCAATATGAGTTTCATACTTTCAGGCGTGATTGAAGGGTTATTTGGTAAAGAGATGTTAGCAGGTGCATTATACTCAAGAAATAAAGAAAATTGAATAAAAACATGTTTTAAAATAAAATATGCAAAACTGGGCAGCACAGCACATGCTATAAAAACAGGGCTTAAACATCATATTAAAAAAAACCCACCCAGCTCTCACTAGCTGAAATGCTAATTATGTTTTATTACCCGATCAGTACACTCACCCCAGTAATCAAAGAAATATGAAGAGTGTGTCCTACAAAACTGTGTCAACAAACCATGGGCACTTACAATCAACGCACCCTGACCACGCAGCCCGCAAATGCATGGCGACTGATCCTCGCGCAATTTTTTAAAGCCTTATCATTTATGGGTCAGCCACAAGCAGCAGGAACGGTTGATAGTTTCACTTCACACCCGGCATATTCCCATCCTGTTCCTTTTCCTTAGGGGGGTACGGTACAAGCAGGCACCATTTCTTACAAGACAGCGCGATGAAGTGCTCCATCGGTGCACACCTTCGCGGCGTCAATCATGCCGCCAGTTACAATCACGCACGGCCAAAACAAAGCAAATATAGACGAAGGTGGTGCTTCACGTTGCGCTTTGCTTGAGTGATAAAGGTGCCGCCGCGTTGTACGCCGGTTAATAGAAAATTAATTCTAATGACACGGAATGCATGTGGGGCGACTGTGTGTTCCTTTCGGTGCGATTTGTAGGTTAAGTTTAGGTGCTGCTATTATAAGTGACTGCCTTTTTTTTTTTTGTCCACGCACACTACCGTTCTACAGCGTTTTTATGCTGTCGACATAGTGGCCCCGGGGCCCCCAGAAGGAGGTCATTTGTGCCTGATAGGGCCCGATGTGGTGTGTATTCGGGACGGAGGATTAAAAGATTTCTTTCATCAATGTGCGGGTTGGGGTTGGCGTTGGTTCTAAAAATATACGTCAAAAGTAAACCAAATCTACACGGAACAGATCTAGGTTAATTAACTCGAATATTTGGAACATCAATAAAGTGTGATTATGATTGAATTTTGTCCAGTCCAGCGAGAACAACTTCATATGGTGGCGAAGTGGCGCGATGCGTTTCTTTCCAATAGCACGGAAGTTACTTGCCGGCCAAGGTGAATTCCAAGGCAGTGTATCCATCGCGAGCGGAATAAACCACTGCCGTAATCTCTTCCATGTTCTTTCGTCACATCACGCTCAACAGAGGACGTCAATCGCTCTAGCAGGGGACACGATTGGGTGGCAAATGTTATTATTTTTATTTCGATGATAAGTCTCTTCGTGACTTGGCTTGTGCTTGTTATCGGTCTTATCGTATCGTACGGTTTGGCTAGGCACTAGACACCATCCGTAGTGGAAGAAGCGCAAAAAGAAAACCCGCACTTTTGTGGGAGCATGTCGCCACGTTTGCTCGAGTTCGCTAACCAGCTGGGCGAAATTGGCTGCGCTGAAGAAGAGCTTACAAACGATCGAATTGGGGCAATAGTGATAGGGCATGTTTGTGATGTGTGTTTACGTTTTTATTCTATCGCTACAACATACTCGGAGGTGCGTCATCCACAGTCGCTCGGTCGTAAAGTTTTCAACTGCCATTCAACAGTTCACCCAACGGTGAGTAATTTTCATAAAGTCAATCCCGCCGTACCGAGGGAAAACGCCAGCGCAATTTCTTCGAAACGAATGAATGAAACATTCCGTGGACGCACTCCTCACAGATCACAGAGTGCTATTTCGACGGTAACGCACCGCTTGCCGGCAACGGAAGTGGCAATAGATATTGGCGATGTAGATATTTGTGTTCCCAGCCAGACTCCCCTGGGAGTTGTTATGGAATATCAATCAGTACAGAAGTGACAGATGAATGATTGGAGTACTTCTTTTAGAAGATGATAACATTTTATTTAACTCTACGTTCTACGTATTCCCATTTTAAACACTTTTTACAAGAATCTGTTTGATTTGTTCTTAAGAACATATGTTGACTAAAGAATGGGTCTGAGTGGTTTATCTTTTAGATAGTTCTTGGATTTAAATTATAATCTCTTAAAAATACATAATGATACATTTTCTAATATAACCCAAACAAGTATACAAACATTATTTTTAACTGCCTTTATTTGTTCCTTGCATGTCGTAGTAGAAGAGCAATAGTTCTAACTACTGCAATTGGCGCTACAACTGTTTTGCGGTCTTGACCTACCGATCATGGTCGAGCGCCGTCGTCTGCCAATCCAGTATATAACATCGCAATGTTAGCCTCCATGTCCATGTGAACGACTTAAAAGGAGTTTAAGGGCTGGATAGTGCGGTGTCATTCTTATGACATGTGCAGGTCATAGAGTTTGTCATTGTAGCGACTATCTGATGTAAACAGTCCGACCGAGATTGTTATACCCAGCCGATCGAGGTAGCGATATTTGCCGATGGAGGGCGCCACAGTCGACTTGCAAAACCCGAAGGAGCCCGAAGCAGCGTTGGAGCGATGACCGGAGAGGCTGGGTTGACGACCGAGGATCGCATATAAGCACGTGCCGGCGCTCATTCGAGCCTCTTTTTTGACTGGCAAACAAGTACAAGTGAATTTTTTAAAATATTGCGTTACCGCAACAGACTTTTCGAATGTTTCTGTTTTAATACTCCCTTTCGACACCACAAGTCCTTTTAACACGTTTATTCCAACCAACACCATCGGCGGTTGGTTTTCCACAATAATGGGGCCAAAAAGGTCCTTCTGAGCATCTTTCTCCCTAGGCGAGGCTAATAGGATTTCGTTAGTACCGCACATTGTCCATGTTCTGTTTCGTATTACGAATAATATTTCGTTGGATTCTTCTTGTTTATCGGCACACAGCAACCTCAAGCGGTTGGCCTGTTGGCCGGAAAGGCCTGCCATTTCTGGCTTACATTATTTACCCGTAGCTGGATAGTCAGTCCAGCGCTCGGAGGATTGGTCCTGATGGGGTTTTGGTTAGGTCCGCTCGTGTGAAGACCAGCGACACTACCAATACGTCACTGGGCCGTCCCAATTTCGTTGGATTAATGCGGTGTTTTATTCGTATGTAAGTAATGAGGCACAACATAGTGTGTCGTTTACGTGACGTTGTGACGTAAGTCACAGTCATGAAATGAACTTCTACATAGCAAAAGATGCTTGCATACATAAAAACCAGACTGGTAAATGATGGTTTGATAATTTATTCCTTGTTCTCCCGAAAGCACTCAATTCTATCAAACTCCAAAATACACACCGCTTAAGCATGGATCAATAAATCATCATAAATTGTAGTTACCAATCATCATCCGTTGAACGTAACGAGTTGATGGCGTTAATGGTACATCCACCCTATTTGTTTGTGCTGTCACCAGAACGTAATAATCTGTCAGATCTAATCAGCAGATGCACAGATAGCTCGCTTAATGTCATTTGCATTGTAGCGAATATTCGCTCTCTTCCCCTTCCGTGCTTGTACTGTGGGATGTAATTTTTCACGCATCAACCAATACGCACCAGCTGCCGGTGCGAGTTGTCATTCCGTTACAGCGTAACGCAGTAGCAGTGAAAACTAACAGCCGACACTAGACTGCCACCGGGCGAAACGGCGCTGTTGGCGCATAATAAACCGACCGTGTCGGCGGCCTTTTGCTACCAGCTAGCGAGAGGGCACGCAGTACATAGTTGCATACGGGTACTACACACATGTTTAACACTTCGCGTAATAAAATTTTAAACGAGTGGCAATAAAAACCCGCACACACACGGCCACATAGCATGCATCCCGTTGCATCGGTGCGTTTTTTTTGTTTACCTTTTTTTTGTACATTTGTAACTAGCGTGTGACCGATGCGTTTGTCTGGTAGGTGGTAGATTCACGTGTGCCTTGTTTTTTTTGCTATAGATTGTTCGCTTTATATGCCACTTAATTGCGGAGTCGCGTGTAGAAATGGTACCAATTCGCTCCAACTGTCAAAAGCCGGACGTCTGACGTTTATTGCCGTCGTCCGCTGCCCGCGTGCTTGGTTCGTTGCCAACGACTGCCGACGGCCGTGTGGGGTGTCGTTACTCGGTTTTTGCAACAAACGAACGTGAAGGGCTGCATTTTACTGACCGGTTGACTTGGGTGAAAAACGAAAGTGCTGAATGGGGCCATTTTCCACCACAGTGACCACCACCACAGGTTGGAGTTGTCCGGCAACTAGCGAATGTGCAGACGTTAGTGCTTGGTTGCCTGAGGACTGCGTGCCGTTTGCCGATGGAGATCGAAAACTGTTCATCCCAGCGCGAAGGTAACCTTGGCAAAGCTGTAAACAGATGGAAGGGCTAGGGTTAGCGATGTTTAAAGAACAAACAAAACTCCCGCACTCTACAGATGTCACTCAGTCAGTCAGTCAAAATAGACGACATTGGGATGGTCATGGCCAGAGTGTACAAAATACATAGCCAATACCTGTAAGCATAAATTTTAAGTTAATAATTTGATGGTATGTTTAGAGTTATTGAATAAGGAAAATAAAAACATATGAAAAAAGAGAAATATGATAATAAAGTATTCCTAATTGATTTACTACTAGAATAATTAATTAAAAAACGCATACAAATAAAACTGGCTTAAAGTATGATTGCGGCCATTATTGGCAACTGAACAATATCTTAAATTTGAGGTCTAACGAATTGTGTTACCAGCTTTATTTTGATATAGATTCAGTTACACCCTCTCTGGAGTTTCTACACATGAATATGGTGTGCCAGCGTTAGATGTCGGTTTTCATTCATCGTACACCTCTGTCTCAGCTTCGATCACCGGCTGTGTAGAAGCAACCAATGATGAAAAATTCAATACATTCTGTAGGGAGGAACAACAATTATTTACTAATTAATAAGACATAATGCAATGTAACGTTCTTAACACTTTCCTCACAAATTGGCCTATTAAACAACGCAAACAATTTGAAAACAGCTTATCACATCAGTCATAGTTACCCATGTGAGTCACGATACAGTTTGGCTCTGGCTCCATAATTAAACTTTTGTGAACCAATGTTCACCAATCCCTCGTTGACTCATTTACCGCGTACAAATAGTTCAGTTGTTCCACACAAAGTTTCTCCCCCCGTTTGATCGGTGAAATGAAATAAGGTTCATTTAAAAAAGCAAACCCAAACTCCGACAGTGCAAAAGAACCATTTTTTCGCAACTAATTACCAACACAAACCCGTTCGTGGTTCTATGTCAAATAGATGGTAATGAGACGCACGAAAGGTTTGGCTTACATTTCGGGTATGGGTTATTACTTTAACGATACCGACAAAGTTAGTTTATTTCGCATGCGGTAAGCTCCATGACGAGGGTTGAGCGAAACTGACAGGACACATGTTGATTTGGAACATTGAAGGAAGGTTCTCGATGGTGTGGGGTTTAAACATTTTTCTAACAATCGTCGTACATTGTGCTGGTGTCGTTGGGATTTTTGCTCGCTTTTCTAGTTTAGTCATGTTGCAACCTTCTGTGTAACAACTCGCCGAGGTTTAGTTTTTTTTTTGCGGAAAAGGACCAAATTTTACGCACATGCAGAAGTTTGAAGGCAACATTACAAAGGCGAATGCGCCCATGAGTGTGCATGTTTACGGATGCTAACATATTGACGAAAGTCCAACGTAATATCCCGTCTTGATCGACACCATAAAGCTGCCCCGACATACTTGATCCCTTTTCACCCACGGTATTGGTTCGGAAACGGTTCGAAAGTTAGACACCGCCATCGGCCATCGGTGTCATTGCGCGTCCAGACGAGATTAAATGTAAATTTGCTTCCCTCCGGGGCAAATTCGGCAAATGCAAATTATCTCCACACGACTGATCCAACCGCGTGCAATTGCGTGGAATAATGTGGCGAAGGTTAAACGAAACGATCGGGAATATATGACACGCACACGGGATATTGCCGTATTAAGGCCAACCCTGTGGCCCTTGCCGGGAACCCGGGAATTGACCAATTGTCGCATCGAAAATTTTGTTCATATGTGTCGAAAAGTTCTATGTCGCAACTTGCACCGGTTGATACAGGGCAAGAATATGGTGGTGTTGGTTTTGTTTTGGCACCAAACAAGAGAAAAACAAACTTTTCGATACTGTCTACGTTCAATTTACGCTATTTTGGAATCGGATTTGATCTCCACGGAATGAAGCGTGGAACATCGGGGTTGGGGGGAGGGGAACCTTTTGCAGTTTTCAATGTGAAAATTGAATGAAATCCCTATCGCACGGGGTTTTCCCCAATGGATTGAGTAGTCGAGTGCCGTGCTATTTACAGGGAAGCTACCGCTGTAAGACACAAAATTGCTGTGTTCATGTTGTTTCTGCTTCTTGCACGTGGTAGTTGGCTGTTGCATGGAGCTGCAGTTTCCATAATGGAAAATAAACGAAAGATACCAGATAACCGAAATTGATGTGGGACGGCAAAGTTTTCTCGGCGACAATCTGCAAAGTAAAAGGTTCGGCTAAACGGAAGGTTTGCAACGTACAGTAGAGTTTACGTAATAGAGGTAGGGGAATTTATGATACTGCTAAAATCTGCAATTTTCCTCAATTATGCTTTTTTTTTAATGTAATGCTAAATATTAAATGAAATTAAATCACACCTACTTAATGGAGGATGTATTTGCTACATATCATCACTTCCTACAAGGTTGGAACGAGTACAAAATGGCTTATAATCTCATCGTTTTTCCTGTTTATCATTAAATTGTAATTTATAACGTAACGCAATAGTTACTTTATTGCGTATAAAAATGTAACTAGAAGTTAAAAGTGTGACTCAAAACTATACCACAATTAACTATCAGCAAGGGATGTGGTATTATGGTACAATGCTTTGACGCGCACTCCAACACACCAAGCGCCGGAGTTCAAATCTCATCTCGACCGTGGTTCTCCAACGCCCGAAGCCAATAATTTTTAAACTATTCGCTTTTACATTCAAATACCTCAAAGATAGAGGTATGAGACTAATCTTTCATATCACAGTACCGTTTGATAATGGCAGTTGAAATTAATGCTTACAAACTTCTCATAAAATCCCGTTATTGTTTACTTTGCAAAAAAAAAAAAATAGTATATTTTGAAACTCCTGACAAGGAATAACAAATTGGAACAAATCAATGAAATTTTGTTTTGAATTTCTCATCAAAAACTGTTGGAAAAATCTAATTAACCCTCAAAATTTATCAAATTACATCAACCAGTAATCAACTTCTAATTAAATAGGCAATTGTCATACCCAGCGAGAATTTTCGAACGATCGAGCTAATTTGTTTACTGTAGTTGCACCGTAATCACGTTTACTGAACACGCTTGGTCGGGTGGAAGATAATTAAACCTGTGTGAGGCAATCAACTGACCAAAACCAACACTAAATTCCATATCCTAAACCACGCTGGAAGCTAATTTGCGGCAGAATAAAATACTACACAAATTAATTAAACTATTCACCGCAGGGCAAACTAATTTCGGTTCGCCGTTTCCTATTAGCCATATCGTTGGTTTGTCATGCTGTGTATGAAATTTATATTTGTTGATGTTCTTTCTCATTGCAGGAAATAGTGAAGCGTTGCGAACCATTTATTAAAAGCAGAAGTTTACCTAGTGGGCAGCGCTGCAACTTCATACCCCATCGGTCTGTTCAAAGAACGTTCAATCCATGCCGGGAAATCCCGGAGAAAAGCCTTTGAACGTCCGCCTAGTGGCTGTTTTCCGCCTGCAAACACTGAAAGTAATGCGACAGGAAGATGGTATGCGTTGCCGGCAGTAAGATGCTCGCTGATCGCTGCTGGCTCGTCTGTTCGGCAAAGCTTCTCCCGCCCCGGGCGAACCGAGTGAAACCGAGTCTGGTCCGGTGTACTGCAAACGTGACGTTATGAAGTCCTGTGGACGCGAACCGGCCGAACGTACCAAAGGGTTGTTAAACAGTGCAAGTTCCGGTGGCAGTGTGGGACGATTTTGTGATCGACTGTTCGGGCTAGAGTGGAGCAGAATCTTCATCGTTGTAGCCGTGCTCGGTGGTTTGGTGGTATCGACCGTGGGGGATGTTTTTACCGTTGGCTATCTGACCGGATCCCAACGGCGGCCGGGTGATCGCGTTTACGCACGACCGGGTGAGTAACGTTGGACAATCATAGAGTATATGGTTTTAGTTGTAGTGTTTTTAACATTAATTTAAAAATATTAAACATCTCTCTTAAACCATCCTGACGGTTCAGTAGTGACCAGTAGATAAGCGCCTGAAGGTATGCATTTTGTTTCTCTAATAATCACTTGTTTATAAATCATTTATGATTATCACTAACATCCCGGACGAACAACTAGTCTTGACCAAACTGACTTCAAACTATTCACAACAATTATAAGCAGATACTACAAAATAAAAAAAAATTGCATAACTTCAGGCGTTATGAACCAAATTGTATGTCGACTTTATCGAAACTGGAAGTTAGATGAAATATCATCTTTCTATGTGGCACTATCGCTGTGGGAAGTTAAATTTGTCCTTTATTTCAGCATTTTTTATGCCTTGGATAGTAAATAACGGACGGCAGCTATATGAAACTAAATTTATCAACTGTTGTCGCCCGAAACGAAGAAACCGCGCACTGCTTCAACTACATTACGCTACAAGTCGAAGCGGAGAGAGAGAATAATAATTAGGTACCATTTTCCGCAAAGCCAACCGTAAAACCCACTTTGCGAAAGCTGCTTGACGGGACGTCACCCATCGTACTAATCCGTCCTAAAGCACATGCTCGTTGCTTGCTTTGCGCGGTACTTCCGTTGCTCAGGGCGCTGGTGTTTCTGTTTTAAATGGTAGCGCAAATCGTTTCGAATGACTGGTGGGAAAATTGTGTAACGTTTGGACGCTTTTTTTCGGTTGGCAGCTGCTTTACTGGGAATGTCGTATGCGATGTTCGTTGGTGTAATTTTGAGCTTAATAGCTCAGTGGTTGCATAGTGGTGTGTTGCTCTTTCTTTAGACAGCGTTCCTTTTCGTTACATTAAAGGCACTTGAATGTAGTAGGATACTTTACAAGGAAAGAATCGTTGTGAAAAGCTATTACTTGTTGAGAGTATGTTGTCTTTTCCGTTAAAAAAATAGGTTTGTAGTAAAGTCCAGTTCATTTATAAAACTTTATACAGATAGGAACAACTAATCACGCTAAACAACTTGATTGTAAATACAATATTTATTGTGATAAAATTCTAATTTTCCTGAACATCTCTCATGTCGCATCATAATGGTACACGGATTCCTAAGAGACCGTGCCGAAAAGGATACTTCACTTTCGTCAAGTATAGCAAAAGATAAAACTAAACTGACATCTTCACGCGCAAGAAAAGCACAATCCAAGAGGACAAAATTTGTCATCCCGCGTAAAGAGCTGTCATTTATCTTGGTTGCCGAAATGGAAAGCCAACGCCATCGCTCATGGGCCGGTTTCCGCCAGCGAACGGTACATTACTACCGACCGAAGAAAATGACGCCGTCTATGCGTGCACCTGGTTGTTTAACGATAGCATCCGTCCTGTGACCTTGTGAATTCCCGTTCCCGAATTCTTGATACCGTGATAACATGGGGCTGCGAATGGGATCTCCACCCAAGCGGATGGGAGGATATTTGTCGTCCTTGAATTTCGACCGCCCGTATCTGGTGCGTACATAAATATTAATGCGATCAGATTGTGCGGTTTGAATATGCAATGTTTCGGTTTCACATGTTCAAGTGTGGAGCTGAAATTGCAAGTGTAATTGTGTGGGAATATGTCCCATCCCTTTAGAGCATCCAGATCGTCTGGTGGTGATAGCAGTGAAGCGAAAGCACCAACAAGCGATTTAATTGGTTCGAGGTGATGAAAAAAGTGTTTGGCAAAGTGATAAGAACATGGCAATTGGAGTCAAACTGCATTTGACTTGTCGCCTTGCAGTGTGATTTATGTTTTCGTATGGCACTTGCGAAAAAAAAACACAGAAATGAAGAAAATCGTTTACATTAATTTGGGAACTAGCATTAATTTATTTCGTGCATTCGATGCCTGCATGAAACTGCAACGTTCAAAGCAGAAATAAAAAGTTCCCTAGCGTAATTTATTACAATTTTATGTAAACGAACCTGTTTCGTCGCCATAATTTAATGTAAAAATAAAGCTATTGTTTAAGCAAAATGGGTCAAGTGGAAAATGCGTGGAAAAGTGCCTCGCAGCCTACGAGTGTATTTGCGTGTTATCACGGGAAGGGTACACGTCATTTAAAAACAGAATTGAAAAACTATGCTACGAGTCGATTTTTTACTGTCGCTGCGACGGATTGATGTAAATGGCAAAAGCTTGCACTTAAGTTTCTAGCGTATTATTTTCTTTCGGGCACTGACATGAAGCGGGTCGGATTAAGGATACACAGCCACATCCGGTTCTCCTTGATGCTGCCTTTGTGCTTCACCATTGATCTGAGCCACTGACAATGGAGCGGATTACGATGTAATTGAGTTCTTTCCCGAGATTGATTATACATCTCCGGGCGAAAGTTTGGCGCCAAACAATGGCGGTTGGTTGTATTTTTTTATCAAACCAAACAATAGAGATTCGAAGTACAGAAGGTTACTTGTATTTTATACAACTTCTCGATCCTCTCTACTTAATGAAACTGTAACCGTCAGCATCATTTCTTTAGTGTTTCGCATTTTATAGCATGTTTATAGTATGTAAATATATTGTACACATTGATTCATGTTAAGGTGTTTAGACTTTTCTTATTCATTTAAATGTTATTAATAATATACGTTAGTGATGTTTACAGTTAAATGAACTGTTAAACTATTGGTCTCAAATCATTTCAACGATGTCGAACGAGCGAAACATAAAAGATCGCAAGCGGACAGAAGACTGGGTACTCGGGTCTTAGACGAGAACGACCCGACAATGTCCTCAAACATAGGATATTACAAAAGGTATTGACCATAAGTTATACAAGAGTCCTCTGAGCCCTGCTGACATGGGTGGTGATATGGTTTGAAATGGTGTGGCTGTCATCAAGCTATATGTCCGGGATCTTAATGGCACAGAACCGGTTTCGAAGCCCCTGTACAATAGAATAGGGATTACACACTAGGATGGATAAAGGATGAACTAGTGAAGGATAAGACGACCACTTTTAGAACATCAGCATAACACATAACAACAGTCGGACAAATCTTACAACATCATGGATAAATAGGAAATATAGAAGACATACATCCATCTTGAAGTATTGAGGATTTCTTGAGGTCTAACAGACCACACACTTAGCTCTGTAACAGTAACTAATTGAATGCACAATTGGTTTTCAAAACTTGGCCTTAACTAAAGTCGTGTTAAATAGTACAGACATCGCAATGTAACGCACTACAACACCTTCATCCTTCAATAAAGCTAGTCTGTATCTTTGTTTCAGTGCAAGGATTTGATAGTTAAGGCAAATACAGTACCTAAAGTAAGGGACTCTTTGAGGGTCTTAAATTGCACAAAGTAGTATTCTTCAATCGTCCTATTTTGGTCCTATTTTGGTGCAAAAATGGTGACCCCTTGAAGACTTCAACTCCTATTCTTGATTGATAAAATGCGGCAGATGTTTGTGCCATAAACATCTAAATATTTCCTCTTCTTGGCATAACGACCTGGTACGTCATATGTTTCCCATTTCCGGCCTACTACTAGGCTGATTTTACCGAGTAGCCGGATAGTCTTTCTTTGCTACGAGGTTTTTGTCTCGGACCGTTCGCGTGGGGCTGGCGTTACTTCCAAATTTATTTACTCCAAGATACTAAAAGAACTCTTACATCGTGGAGCTAATGAACTGCCAAACTTCTTTTCTTGAATATCTTTTCTCACCTAAAGTCTCTTATTGTAACTGTATTTCGCTTGGCCGCAAGCGCTGTGTTTACTGTAGTCCACTTCTGCGCAACACTACTTAGAACTACTTCCCGGATGGGATTGTTTGCCACTGACGGCAAACTTTCCTCCAAGATGGACAATTAAATGTGCACTAATGCCTGCCCGGCATGCTGCTCTGCGGGCTCGCAGATGCGACCGTACACGCAAACCGAATGTAATAGCATTTCCGTACCCTTTATTTTTATTCCGGGCGTCGGATAGGATTACAAATTTCCGGTGCCATAACCCTAGCCATGACCGAGGTGAACGACCGGTACTTCAGCAAGCACGGGCACGAGTTACGGTTCGAGGTGGCGGAAACGTACGGCGAGGAGGTAACCAGCATTCGCAAGACGGCCGACCTCTGGACGAAGGACGTGATCGGATACGTTGGACCACAGGAAACCTGCGTCCACGAGGGCCGTATGGCGGCCGCCTTTAATCTGCCAATGATTTCTTACGTGAGTGAAGCGCACCATTTTGTTGTTTTTTTTTCTTTTGTTGCTTTTCGGAACTATTTTCATGTTGTGTCTTGTGTCGATTCCGTGTTTCTTCCTTCACCGGTCCGGTGGATAGTTCTGTACGCACAACGAAACGTCCAACAAGAAGCACTTTCCAACGTTCGCTAGAACGCGACCGCCGGATCTACAAATTTCCAAATCGGTCGTCTCGCTGCTCCTCGCCTACAACTGGACCCAGGTAGGTGTGCACGGATTCGTTTGTGTTTGTGTGCGTGCGTACGTGTGTCTATCTGTCCGTATGCTTTAGTTAGACCTTAAGTTAGTACGCTTGTCTGGCTGCTTGGCGAAACAACACTCCAATCGTTGAAAGCAAAACAAAACACAAAACAAAAAAAGAATACAACCAATGCCAAACTTCCCGCTCTACTCGATATGTGTCTTGCCGAATACAGAAATTCGATCGAAAAAATGGAAAAATAGTTTTCCTCGGCTTCTTTAAGGTTAGTTTTTTGTATCGTGCTTCAGACAACGGTGAGTTCGATGCGGTTGCCGAAACGCTCAAGACGACGCTCCGGACGGCCAGCATCCGGATCCGCTCTGTTGCAACCTGGACCGACATTTACCACCACGGGTATTCGAGCAATCCGTTCGAGCGGCTAGTGGAGGACACGTACGAGGACACAAGAAGTAAGTCGATCGATTGGGAGAAGGAGCTTTATCATTTTTTAAGCATGAAGAACTCGCTAAACCATTAGCTTACCATATTCAACGATTTATTATGAAATATACACGGCTAAAGAGAATAGGATTCTTCTCTTATTTGACGACCTACTTACCGCTTACCTTGTGATAATATGATTTTACCTCATAATTGAGCTTACACTATCGAGAGTCGATCAGATTCGATCCCATGACTGTGGTGCAGTAGACCTAACGCTTAGCTCGACGACCACGGGATCGCCACCCTCACGTGTGCGTTAGAATTGAAAGAAGAATGAAGACTTGTTTGATGATGTTATCCAATATTTCTACTTTTTTTAATTTATAAAGCGGTATGCATCAATTTGTACAAAGCTCGTTCGATTACCATTAATCAGATTACGGTTTATCAGCGCTACCGTAGCTGGGTACAAGTGTCGATAGCAGATCGCTTAAATTTCAATTAATAGCACCCGTTTACCGAGCTGTCGCGGTTTTTTTTATTTTGATAAATTATTTCCAATTTGCTCCAATGACCTTCTCTCTCACTCTCTCTCTCTCTCTCTCTCTTTCCTTCGCACTCCTTCCATCTCCCTTTCTTCTTTTCCTCAAAACCGTGGAAATGTGCTAGAGATGCTCACCGTTTGACGCTTTTTATTTATTCATCTTTCTCGTTTCCTTCACCGGTTCATTTTCCTTCCAAGTCCACGATGGACAACACTTTGGCCAGAACATTAATCAATGTATTGACGTTTCTCGTTCGGGTTTCTTTGCTTTTTCGCGCCCTTCCTACCCCAACAGTTTATCTTGTGCTGGGATACCACTACGAGCACATCGGGCTGCTGGTGAGCCTACGACGGCGCGGTTTGCTCGAACGGGGCGACTACTTTGTCGTCGGTGTCGACATCGAACAGTACGATGCGGCCCTGCCGACCAAGTACATGCACGGGCTGTTGCAGACGACGCCGGATCCGGACGCGGTCGAAGCCTTCCGGCATTATCTGGCCATCGTGCCGTCGGCGCCGGTACGATTCGAAGAGTTCGCGGTAAAGGTGAGTGTCAGTTTTGAACCGTTCCATTTCACTGCCCGGATGATGGAAAAAAGAATGCCGTCGATAGAGCGCTTGGTTGTGATAAATCTGTTTCGACCAACAAGTGGTTTCGATTGTCGGTGGAGCATTTTTCTCCGTGAAGTTTTGTAAATGATTTTCCTTTTTCAATCAAAATTTGCGACAGCTTAGAAAAAGTCGAGATAAGAAATTGCGGAACGGTTTCAGATTCTTTCCGTGTGTTGTGTACGCATGATTGATGGGTATAATCAATCAAATCTTTAGTAAATACAACACGCTGTCTATCTGTCAAATTGTGTTTATTGCATTTTAAGGCAAGAAGAGATTTAAGACTGCTCCAGTGCAGTTAGCGATTGTAGCAATTGCGACTGCGACTTTGCCAAACTTAATACAAAAAAAAAAATGCGAAATCTCGCGATGTGTATATTTTCTGCGACTTTGTGTGACTTCGACGCCATGACAGTTGATCTGTCATCACGGGAGGAGTTGCTCAATATGCTGCCGATTCAAATGTTTAAATTAAAATTAATTCAGTTGTGAGCCATTAATAATTACATTACTCATTGTACATTATTTTATAACATAATTTAATTAAATTCGTTTAATGTTTTCCTGCTACCGGTTTGAACAAATACGTAAACGAACTGGGTGTGAGGCTGTGTGTGAAAATGTAAACAACTTTGACAGCTCGAGAAGTCGCAATTGCGACAATCGCTGACTGTGTAGGAGCAGTC
The DNA here is from genome assembly GCF_943734725.1 of Anopheles marshallii. Lineage (NCBI taxonomy): Eukaryota > Metazoa > Arthropoda > Insecta > Diptera > Culicidae > Anopheles > Anopheles marshallii. The sequence continues at coordinate 67,791,738 of NC_071326.1, read as the reverse complement.
TAAAATAAAACGATGAAATAGAATACTCTTCGAAAGCTGGACTACAGTGGGTGAAATAAATGTATGCTCGTTTTTTTTGTGTTTCGCTTTTAGAACTCAATATTTGCAAATAAATAACTAACGTAATGAAAATATGATAAAAAAGTAATTCTCACCTGAACCAACCGGCATAAAAGAAATCGTAAAATAATAACTGGATGCAATTAAGCACGGTCCAAAAACAAAAAGGAGACATAAGCTCCACATGGGCAGTAATAAAATTGATTTTACGACCGTTAAAACGGGCACAAACAAAGCCGCTGTTCGCCAATAATTACTGTGTGTACAGACTGCGGGATGAGATTTTTATATTTTTTGGAATGAAAGTTAAGAAGCGCAAGTTAATATAATCAACCGTGCACTTTCTGCTTGCGGGAACGAAACTCCGAAAAGGAAGCGAAATTATTTACGAACCGAAATAAATTCCGACCAAAAAAAAAAAACGCGAAACGACCATTTGGCGTTGAAAAGGCGTTTGGGGTTTGGTATTGCGATAATAAATCTTTCTCACGAGCGTCCAAATAAATACACAAATGCCCGCTCGCTGATGCACTGGTGCACGATGTGCAACAACCGATACGTTGCACTCGGCACATGGTGCTCCAGACTGTGTGCGTCTGTCCCGTCGCTGTTTTGCACGCCACTGTTTACAGCACCGTTGCATCGGAAGGATCGAAAACGAACGTTAATTTATTATGATAACGAAGCGAGCAAACGAAATGGTAACATGACGGTTTTCCTACGGTTTACAATGTGGGGTGTTTTCTTTTATTAGCATTCGAAAGTTTAACACGTTGTCCTTTCTCTTTGACGCTTGTCGTTACAACAGGTTAACAAATATTTGGAGCTACCACCGTTCAACTACCGGAATGCGTTGATCTTCTTCGGAGGCGTAAAGCAGGTAAATATTTACAACCAACGTTAAGCGGCAGATTAATACTGCAATAAGGGAGGGTTGTTTGAAATACGAGTTGTGCATTATTGGACTACAAACACGTTGATGAGAATGACATGAGGCAGATTAAGTTGGATCGTAATTTAAAAAATACACGTCACGTCTTTGTCTAGATGGTTTAATACCTCTGCGTTGAAAAGTGTGTCTTAATGAACGGTAATTTTTGGGTTTTTTATTCTATTTTTGAACATTGATTGAACATTGCAATTTTCCTTGAAGAATTCTTGAAAATTCCTCTACCAGCCTTATTGCGTAAAATTTCAAATTCTGCACAGAGTTGCATTTATATGATAGCACGGATTTTTTTTGCACATGCTTCCTTTCTGAGCTCCGGACACCACTCAAGTAATAGAGCTCCCCACCCACAGCACCTGTCGTCCAATAAACCCACTGACTGTGGGGAATCATTTTCCGACCGCATGCGGTGCAAGGCTCGTTATCGGATGCCTTTTATGCGATCGGAACCCATGGTTATTCATACGGAAATTGAATTAATATGCCACTTCCTTACGGTTCGGCTAAGCGAACGGTGCATGCAGCCGGCAGGAATAAGTTGATTACCGATCCTTCTTGGTCGTTGCATCGCTGCAGCACGACGGGGCGCTGCCGTACTTGCCGCTAAGGACTTGGTAATCGTTTCCCTCTAAGGAGCACATTGATTTGCTCATCCGATTACGATTGCAAGAGCAAGTAGGTTTGAGCAAGATCAAGGAATGTCGACTAACTTTACTGGTATAGCAATTGGAGACAGATACAGGAACACTTTACTTGCTGTAGATGGAACGTTCCTGTAATCACAATGGCTAATGGAATTTTGTATAAAATACTTTGAGGCCATCTTCGTCATAATATTAATTAATCCGAATAAAAAATATAAAAATATTGAATAAAGAATATTGAATATTATATTGACAAAATTAGGTCCTTTTCATATTAATGTTTTATGTAAATCTGATTTTACTGTAATTGTTTCATGTTTTATCGCAATGTTTTATGTTTTATATGCACAATATTATTAGATTCAGTATGTTAGTCTGTTTTTATATAATTTTCAGTTTTTTTTTAAAAGAGTTTTCTACAGTTACTTGCATTTATTTTATTTTGTTTATGTTTCAAGTTTGTTTTCAAGTTTATTTTCATACTTTTCGTTAAATATTTAATAGTATTTATTTGTATCCTTTTTATTATGTTTCGTCATCTTCAATGGTGCCATTTTAACTAGAAATTCCAGATTATTAAATCAATTTACTACTTTACGATATTGCTTTGATAGTAACAAAGAATTAATATCTCCAACAGTTATTGGACGGACTCTTTACGCCACATAAACACCCAATTTGCTCTGGCTTTTGTTAGCATTTGGTCAATATTGATTTGACCTAACAGAGTACGTACAGCTTATTTCCACAACTTTAAGTACAGCAATGGACAAAGACCGAAGCCTTCAATCAAACGCATTGAAGATTCGCTGTGCAAAGATGATGGTGCATTCTATTGTTGTGCAGCTTCTGACCACACAATTGCTTGGTACTAATGGCTTAGTATTGCACTTCCACTGCACTGTGACCTGCAATCCTGCTGCACTTTGTGCTCAAGTGGAGCTTCTTTCACAAGAACCCTGATTGCTTGTGTCTTGAATGGAGCAGCCGCATCGATAATCGATTAGATCTTTGCAAACCGCGGGATAAGTTTCGTAAATAAAGTTGCGATCCATGTGATCAGTTGCATTGTGATGGTGGAAGATTTCGGTTTCGTTATATCCGGGTTTTGTTGCGAACGGGACAGACCGATTGGAAAGCAGCTTACAAAGGCACTGCGATGATTTTAGGACCGTTCCAACGTGGAGAAAGGAATCTCAATTTGCAGCTGCTAAGTGGACGGAAGAGTGTTCCGAGAGTTCCATTAGCAGTCCATTACGAATTTGGTTTTCGCTTTATTTAAATGATACCCTACGGTGAACTGTTTGTCTAGACTTTCCCGAGTATGGGTTTGGAAGTAGAACGAAAAAAGGATTGACAGAAAGGAAAATCGAATCGCTTCAGGCAAAAAAGACATGAAATTCGCGTAAATTACATCGCTGAATAATAAGCAAAACTCTTTACTAATCCTCTCTATCCTTTTCCCTTTTCCTCGCGGCGTAACGCGTTGCACATAGATAAGGGCGGAAGCTGCCTATCTGTACGATGCGGTCCATCTGTACGCAAATGCACTGGTGCAGGTGCTGCTGTCGGGCGGGAGTCCGAAAAATGGTACCGCCATAATCGAAGCGATTAAGGGACGCGCTTACATGAGTGCGATGGGGTAAGGTGAACGACCGGGGCGTGGGGTTTTACATCCTTGCGAGCGCAATTTTTCACCCTCCCTTTCTGCCCACAGCTATCTGGTGCACATCGACGAGAACGGTGATGCGACCGGTAACTACACCATTCTCGCCCGGAAACCCGTCCCCAGCACGACCGCCGGCAACCAGCACGGATTGTTTCCGATCGGGCGGTTCAGCTCACCGACCGTGGATCGCATACCGGTAAGTGGGCAATCGGTTACACACATACACACACACTGTGTGTGCACATTTTTCCAACTAGATGCACTTTTAATGCGTTGCCCCGGGCGGGTGCTCAGTGGGCACGGGGAAACACATTTGCAATAAAATAATATTATGGAAATGATATGCTGATGTCATAACGCCGAGAGCGGATACGTAACATACGGTTCTTTAAGCTGAACTTTTCATTCCATTTCGAGCTGTGATAAAAGAATGTTTTATTACATGTGTCAGATGAGTTTTTTTTTCAGCAAACAAATTTAAAGAGTTCTTTTTATCTTTACCTTTAAAAATCGGAAAATGAATAATCATAAATAGAAAAGCTATTTTAATGTATATGAAATAAAGCATTTTCTACACTCTTGTTTTCAAGACACCATAATTTTTATAGAAAGATTTGTTTAAAAATTAGTCGCCAGTAGTTTTGATTTTAAATAAGTAAAGTATGTGAAAATTAGGTGATTTAGTTCGTATTTTAGTGTGGTCTAAAGCACTAGGCTCACTAGAGTTGCATGTTTGGCCCGGTCGAATAGTGTAGGCGATAGTGTACTAGTCAACTATTCACTCCGGTTTTGGGTTCAAATCCCAACGATTCTTGCCCCCCAGGTTGGGGTCCATCCAATATGTTCAGCTTTTCAACATCTTGGAAACCATTAGGCTGGTGTCACTGCTTCTAGATAAAATCGCGTCCCAGTTGTTGTCGTCGACACAAATCAAACTCGTTTGAAATTTTATAGCGTCGCAGCGATGCTATAAAAATAGGCAGAATAAAATTAAAATTATGTTGCTTTTAGGTGTCTAAATGTTGGCAAATCGTAATTGAAACTCTTATGTGCGTGTAAGTAAATTCGATTCAATAAACGAAAACACATGAATATTTACGAACGTATAATACAAGCAGTCCCCGAGATACGCGGTTTTTGGATAGTTATCAGCTGAGTAAGTATATAGCACAAAATCTAAGCAAAAAAGCGGAAAATTGGTCGAAAATAGCTTCCTTTGTCATATAAAACATTTGTTTTTTTTTTAATTTATTTTAATGTGTTCTTTCATAACATCGCCTGTTTCGTTGAATCAAATAAGTGCAGAGAAGGAAGTCAACGATAATATAAACGATTTTACTCCTGGATTCGACTTACGCGGAATTCACGCGGTCCGCTATAATAGCGTATCTCGGGAACTGCCTGTATGTGTAATATCTCTGCAGAACTAGAGTTAAGTTCAAACCCTTTATAACGGTTTGTTTATGTTTCAATGTGAAATCCGCTTGGAAATCACGACGAAAATCGCTCGAGCAGTGACACCGGCCTTACCCTTCAAAATATTACAGCATTATAGCAAGAAAAATAACAATTGATCATTTTAAACAGTTTAAAAAATAGTTAAAACATGATTAAACTGTGTTGCTTCGTTCAATTTGTGTTAATATAAGAATCATAAACAAACAAAATGTTTGATGAGGAAAACAAATTGATAAAAATTGTTGTACCATAGATATATGTGCTTTTCTATTATTTTGCGTATAAAAAAAAACCTTAACGTCCTTCTTCTCCGTACGCTTTGTATTTCCGCTCATCTTGTCACGCGCTGTAGTTTAAAATTCAGGTGAGTGAGTTGTGGCTGTGTCTCGATGTGCCCTTTCCCGTTCACTTTCGTTCTTTAGTTTTTCGTGTTCAATGTGTGCGAGTTTTCTTGAATCTTCCATGCCTGACCCCTCTTAAAATCTGGCCCGTAATTCGTTCTGTGCGATCAATCACCTGCGTGCCCTTTTGCTGCGCTAGTTCTAGTGCTGTGTATCACACTTGATCACCAACCGCCATTACGATGCGCGCCGGACGAAAGATGATCGATGTTGTTTTTCGTTGCCCGCTCCACGTTACGCGGTTTGTTTGTTTGTTTACTTTTATCATCGGTGGTATCCCCTTCGGCACAAGCGTAAAATGATCACTTTACGGCAATCGGACACTGTGCAAGCTGGTTCGTCCGGTTTTGAGGTGTCTTGCTTTAGAACTTGTTGTTATGATATGATGGCAATGATTAATAGCCAGCATGATTTCGCGAAGTTGGGGGAAAAGATGCTGAAAATAAGCATGCATCAACACTTGGTTTTTGGACGTTATGAAGGAAAAACAAACACAACAAGTTAAATTAAGTATCAAAAATAGAACCATGTTTACGTTCAAAGCATACTTTTAATTATCACTTTAAAGCAGAGCATTTTCCGTCGTTTTGTTGATATACATCAACGTCATTAATGGCAAATTAAAATCCGTTGTAAATACGATACATTTTGCACCTTTGCAATAGATGAAACCAATTATTGGTGTAGTTTATTGGTGTTGTGGTAAGCTGCGCTGCGATGGTGATATAATGTGCTTGCATTGTCCTGTAATCCTTACTTATTAATTATCCTTACTTAAAACCCTGTATTGTCCTGTAAACCTTACTTATTTTTTTGTTGAAGTAAAATGTAAATATAGCTTTAAAATATTAGAAAATGATTTGAATGACTGTTCAATGTGATTAAATATCCTTAGTTGCCTCTTGAGTAATAAAAAATAAGATTATTGTTTGGTATCCTTCACGGTCATCATTGACCGTTTTGTATTCTTAAATAGTTTTTTTGTTCATGTAAACATTTAATAGCCAATTAAATAATTTGTACAAAATAATTATTAATGGAAAAATATATAAATCAATACCACACTGGACAATCAATTATTAGCGACAAGCAAGAAGCACTAGAAATTGATACCGCACAAAAAGGAAATGTATCATATTCCATAGACCTTCAACGCAAAAATTAATTAGGAAACCTTTTCTACATTCCTTAGCATCAACCTTCGGTTCTATATTGTTATGAAACTGTCCCAACCGTTTAACCCTTTGCCTGGCTGTTGATTTGTCCCACCAAACTGGGCCGAAACGTTCCGTACCTTTCAGCCCGAATCATTACATTTAATTGTGGGTTTTTCATGAGTCTCACACCGATGCACAGTGGGCAGTTTCGAACAAATTTCGGTCAAAAACTATCGCTAGGATGAAATATTTGGTACATATATGTTATAACGCCATTTTGACATCTTCTGCAGTAGGGCAGTCTCGAAATATATGTTAATGGGTGATTGACCTCTATTTACATAGAGGATGAATGCCCAAGTCCTACAATGTGAAGCTCAAATACTCTATACTGTAAATTTTACGGTACATTAAGTATCGTTTTTTGTAAATTACTTTAAAATTTGAAGGAAAAGATAAAAGCTAGATTCGAATATTTTTTTGTGAATTGAAATTTTACGTCTTTTTGTATTTTTCATATTTTTTTTAATCATTATTCAATGTTTAAAAACGAATGGAGTCGCCTGGTAGTGTATGGAGATAAACTATTTTACAAAACAAATTATTATATGAAAAAGGGGCAAATTCGAGCAGATGATTTTTTCAACGAAAGTTAGATGAGCTATACGACTATAACCTACAATCATTGAAAGATCGCAGTTTTGCGAAGTTTTAAAATGGCATCATGTCCAAATTCGAAAATGTTATTATATAACTAGTTTTTTTTTTATCTTATCAATGTTATTAAGAGCAATAATGGTTGGATACCTCGAAACATCACTTAAACCTAAAGAAAAAAAAAGAAAACCTTTTCATAGAAGTGTCAAACTTAAAATTATTCCGATAACTTTTATTTAGATACAACAGTTCGAATTCGATAAGTTTTTTTTTCGAAATATTCAACTTTGGACGCTCATACCTAGCAAAGTAGAAGACCCAAAAATGTTTCTAAATTTGGGAATTGCCTAGTTTTATTTTATAGCTTTAAAACTGTCGTTGGTTTTTGCAAAAATACGATATTAATTTTTAATAGTTTTTACCCGGTAAATGCCCACTGTGCAATGGTCTGATTTGATTAATTGACGATACGGTTTGGGAAAAGTCCCTACCGATAAGCCCGTATCATTGAAAAGCTGTTCAGTTTTTTTACACTATCGTCAGTCCTTATTGTTATTATACTTATCCTTCACGGTTTTTTTCTTGAATATTTGTTGAATGATCTTTTGCATGATGAAAGTATTTACTCCCAACAGGAGGTTTTTAACTAAAGCATTACGTTCAATTTCACTCTCTTTTTTGCATTTGTCCCCTTTCGTTATATTTCCTTCCTCGCGTCTCTCCCGTCAACTTATGGGCATTTTTTCATTTCCGCACAGGAGATTCGGCTGTTTGATACGATCGATTGGGTTGGATCCGGTCCGCCGGTGGCTGAGCCTCGGTGTGGATTTCGTGGTGAAAAGTGTATCAGTAAGTATCGTTTTATGGACAGCGCGGCTCAAAAGCTCGCCTAATTCACACGCTTTTTCCCTTCGGATAGGCTATACGGGCGAGATAACGGGTGGCATTGCTGGCGGTGCGCTGCTGCTGCTGGGTGTCGTTTCACTCGTGCTGTACCGGAACTGGCGCTACGAACAGGAGCTCGACAGCCTGCTGTGGAAGGTGGACTTTCGCGAAATACAGATGCATGAAAATGAGAAGGAAACGGCCGGTCAGAAAATGACGCGGGTAGGTACCCATTTCCCGTCTTTTACGCAACTGTCAGTGAAGGCAGGCAGCGGCAGTGAAGGCACTTGACCGTTTGGGCAGGTGGTAACGATAAAACAAAAAAAAAAACAATGCTCCACCATCATGCTCGATTAAGCATTGATTTATGAAACAGCTTGGAAGCGTCGCACGGGAAATAACACTTAGACAGACGGAATGGCCAATTGATGGTTCGATTAACTCTCGACCCGCCCCAAAAGCCAGTGACCCAGATTTATGTGAATGTTTTTCTTTGGGTTTTTTTTTGTATTTAATTGTTGCTCGGACGGAACCATTTGCTAGGAGATTCCGTTGCAAAACATACTAACACGAGCAGGACCATACCGCCCCGCTGGTAATGGGGTGGTACAGCAGTGACACGCAGCACGCAATACACCTAGTGTCCTATACAACGAATTGGGTCGATGACCTAAAGCATACCTAAAAAAAAATGGAAATGAAACGCACAACATGAAACCATGCTGGTTCATGTCGGTTGAAAATAAATAAATAATAACGAGTTTCTTCCCTGTGCGTGTTTGAGGCGTTCTGTAACGTGGGGCAGCACAGGTATTGGGAAGTGACGTTCACCGACGTGTGGACCGACGTTTGCGACAATGCTGTCAATGTGTGAACGAGCATTATGATTTTCGGACGGGGTTTCCGTTGAGTAAGGTAATGTGTTTGATAAGGGTCGTGTTCAATCATGGTCCGCTTTTATGCATTGATCTTTTTGCGGCGCAATGTTACATACCATTTACTGAGGATATTTATTGGTACGAAAAAAAAATCTGTTCATCATTTGTGTTTATACTGCTCAAAACTTAAATCATTTATTTTTATTAACAATCAAATATTATAAAGTAGTTGCCCAAACATTATTCCTTTTTTTCGTTAGAACGGCGTTAGAATGTTATTAATAAAAGATTATTCCTTTTTGTTATTAATAAAAGAAAGATCGGATGCAATGGAGACGCATGGTACTTTGTACAAATGTGTGGCTGTTTTTCATTGCAATCTGTCAGCTAACCTACAATTAAACCTTTTTGCACTTCTTTTTTTAAACTTAATACAATAACAAAACAAATAAACATCTTTTTGCACTTCCTTTAAATAATGCACATTCATGGCTGAGACGATGTACTTTGGTAATGGCTGACTTTACTAGCTGTAGACAGTTCATAAATGGTATAAAGTTATAAGGCAAATAGGAAAAGCAAGGCAATAGGAGTGTAAAAGAGTAACAGAACAGTGTAAGAACATTCGTTAAATTTTCTCCCAAAAACTCTGTTCCAGACAACGCATCCATTGATACGCACGAGCCAGGTCAGCTTGAGCTCGAATCCGGACCTGGACTTCCGCTACTCGACCATCTTCACACCGATCGGTTTGTACAAGGGGCAGCTGTACGCGATCAAGAAGGTGAAGAAGAAAAGCATCGACATTACGCGGGAGATGAAGAAGGAGCTGAAGCTGCTGCGTGATATGCGCCATGATAATCTGAACGCATTCATCGGCGCGTGTACCGATCCGCCGAATATTTGCATTATTACGGATTACTGCAACCGTGGCAGCTTGAAGGTAAGAGCGTATTTACAGCATTCAATTTTACCGCAACAGCTCCCGCTCCACTAAACTGCTTCTTCTCCTACCACCCGCAGGATGTGCTGGAAAACGAAGATGTGAAGCTGGACAACATGTTCACGGCATCGATGGTGGCGGACATACTGCGCGGTATGATATATCTGCACGAGTCCCCGCTCCGATTTCACGGCTCACTGCGTACGTCCAACTGTTTGATCGATTCCCGGTGGGTGGTGAAGCTGAGCGACTTTGGGCTGTTCGCTTTCAAGCAGGGTTCGGAGGATGTGGCCGACGAGAAGGAGAAGCTCGAGGAAAAGTGTCAAAGTGAGTGGCGTGCAACCGGGTACAATTGTGTGGCGTACTGTAGTGTATTGTATTGTGAAGTTAAAAGCGATTTACTGTGCAGGCTTACAATGGGGGATTCCCTCTATTGCTAACAGTATAACTCACTCGAAAGCAACATTTTACACGTTCGCTTTTAACCTTTCCTGGTGGAAGTTGTTTATAGAAAGGGTGTAAGATAAACAAAGCTGCTATTTTCAGCACACGTCGTAGCTCAATCACCTGATTTGTGAGCACGGTTTATTCGCACGACTATTGTGTTACCCGTAGAGCTCATGGTGCAAATTAGTATCGTTAGATACCAGCAAATATTTCACCAGATTGTAAACAGCACTGGAAGACATTTCTGGTTGGTAGAACAATTTTATTACAGGTTGGAAGAATCTGTATTGGTGATCGATGTTTGGTTGAATTTTTAACAAATATTTCAAATGATTAATCTTCATTTATTGATTTAAGCCACGTCAGTCCTTGTGACAGCTTACTGAAGCGTTTTCAGTAAAACGCCTAAAGGTATGCAATGTTGAATAATAAAATCTTCTACCGATGTTCTATTTAAAGTACAATTTGAATGGTGATTGCATAATTTTAGGCGCATCACACTAAATACATTGAATGATGAACTGAATACTAATTAGTTAGTAACATGAGCGTTTAGGGAAGGATTAAGCATATACTTTTATACTGTCGTGATATATTCAATATTAGGCAATTGTGTACATGTTGTGAAGTAAAATTACTAACCCGCGAGGCCATATTTTACTCAGCACAACGAAAACCTACAACGGATATATCGTATAGTTGTTTCTATTTTATGCTTACCTTTCAGAACTACTGTATCGAGCGCCGGAACTGCTGCGTGCCGGCCCTACAGCAAGCGTACCAGGCACACCGAAAGGTGACGTTTACTCCTTCGGCATCGTGCTGTACGAGATCTTTACCCGCCGTGGCCCGTTCGGGGAAATCGAATGCACCCCGATGGAGTGTCTGAAGCGCGTCCTAAACCCACTCGATCCCCACACACCCTTCCGGCCCGCGATCCAACCCCTCGAAACATCGTTCGACTGTGTGCGCGAATGCTTGAAGGAGTGCTGGTCGGAGCGGCCCGAAGATCGGCCCGACTTTAAAGCGATACGCAACAAGCTGCGCGTACTGCGCAAGGGCATGCGGCCGAACATCTTCGACAACATGATGGCCATGATGGAGAAGTACGCGAACAATCTCGAACAGCTGGTCGACGAGCGCACGGATCAGCTGCAGGAAGAAAAGAAAAAGACGGAAGCATTGCTGCTGGAGATGTTGCCGCGACCGGTGGCGGAGCAGCTGAAGCGGGGCCATAAGGTGGAAGCCGAAAGTTACGACCTGGTGACGATCTACTTCAGCGACATCGTTGGCTTTACGTCGATGTCGGCCGAAAGCACACCGCTGCAGGTGGTCGACTTCCTGAACGATCTGTACACTTGCTTCGACTCGATCATAGGGCATTACGATGTGTACAAGGTGGAAACGATCGGTGACGCGTACATGGTCGTGTCCGGGCTGCCGATCCGGAACGGGCTGATACACGCGGCTGAGGTTGCGTCCATGTCGCTGCAGTTGCTGGAAGCGGTCGCCGAGTTTAAGATCCGCCATCGGCCGAACGATCGGCTGTACCTGCGGATCGGGATCCATTCCGGGCCGGTGTGTGCCGGCGTCGTTGGGCTGAAGATGCCCCGGTACTGTCTGTTCGGTGACACGGTCAACACGGCCTCACGCATGGAATCAACCGGACAGCCGCTCAAGATCCACTGCAGCTTACAGACCAAAGAGATCCTTGACTCGCTCGGTGGGTACCACTTCCAGGAGCGCGGTTTGGTGCCGATGAAGGGTAAGGGCGACCAGCGGACGTTCTGGCTGGTGGGCGAGGATCCGGACGCGCGGGCCCGTCGCACGAAGGAACGTACCGAGCGGCGGGGCTCACGAGCGCTCAACAAATATCTCGGCATGCTGAAGAGTGTCACCAATCTGCCCGGTGTACGCAGCTCGCTGAAAAGCCGCTCGTTGGGTTTGCCCCGCGGTTCGCTGCCTCGCTCCTCTAGTCTGGAGTCACCGAAAAGACTGAGATTTGCCAGTGGAGCCATGCTGGAGCAACATCGGTACCATCGGTAAGTGGATAAAAGATTGACGGGGGTTGTTCCCCCAAATGTATGCAATTAGCACGACAAAAAAGTTTTTTAACAATAACATTAACCACATGTCTGCTCACCGCAGGTACAGCGATGATGCGCTCATGGAAGTCATCTCCGACAGTAGCATCCGTCGGTCGGATTACAGCATTTCGGACGGTGCCGAAGACCTCACCGCCTCTTGCCCGTGCATTGAGCATCTCGGGATGGGTCAGTCGCAGGAACCGGCCTACCTGCTAACAAACTGCCCAACGGTAACGACACCACTGCTCAACAACAGCATCGCAACCTAGCCGCGCGACGGGTGGCAACACTCGGCGAACGCGTTGCGGTCTTTGTCCTTCCTTCTTACCGATATCTAGTCATACGCTCAATGTCTGTCTGTGTGCTTAAACTGCGATAAGCAAAGGTGATAACAGTGCTAGACCATATGAGACCCGTGTAGGCATGTAATACATAAAGAAACAGCAAAAGGCTAGTGTGCCAGTGCAACGATTTACATCCGATTGAGCTTTTCCGGTTTGGCTGTTTGGGAAACTGCCGACCTGGCAACACGGTGCATCCGCCAGGACATGAATGAAAAGGAAACAGTATTGTGCCGCGTTAGTGTAAGTGCAACGCACACTCCCCCATCCCATCCCTTATCAATCACTGTTGTTCGTTTTGTAATGTGTCGTCATCAAATAGTTGTGAAATAAAATTAAATAGTTCACAAAACCAATCCACGATTTCTTTTTAATGTTTTCCGCTGTGTAAATACCATAACTTGAACTGCCGTACGATTTCCGCCCTCCGTTTGTAATGTGATGGAATTGTTTTCCTTCTTTCGGCGCTAGCGACATCTAGCGGCGAGTAGTGAAAGCTGAGTTGCGTTGTGAGCTTCCGCTGTAAGCTTTTCTTTGGTGATTTTGTGTCGGCGCGTTGCGAATTTCATCCCGTAGTGATATTATTTCGTCGCTGAGTTGTACATATCTAGAATTGATTCCAGCATTCCAATCTATTCATCGTAGGTGAACAGACGTGTTATTACGCACTGCGCTAATAGTAACAAGTATTGAAAAAATATTACATTTCTATTTGACGGAAAAAGTGAAGTGAAGCAATCGCCATGGGTAAAAAGAAACAGCAGAAGATAGGTAAGTGTGTGCTGCAAGTCGCTGTTTCTAGAGTGTTACAGCCCTATGGTTACACGCGGTGGTTGCCTTCAGTTGGTTGAAAGATTGCATCATCCCGCAAAAAACACACACAAAATAATACTTTTTTTCGGTAAATTAATTTAAAATCTGCACATACCAGTAATGTGAAAAGGGGGTGATTTTTGATTTTTGATGAATGAAATTTTGATTTTGCCACCGAAATGAATTTGTTATCACAACACCGATAATAGTGCACTCGCATGAGTCATCCAGTTACGCTTTTGCCTACTTTGTTTTCTTTTTTCGCACACTTCCGGACGAACGTACGTACTTGGATTATTGTGAAGGAGGCTTAGAGCGCTGTAATCACCCCTGGAGCGATATGATAGCTTGAATGATATATTTACCTAGCATTTTTTTCTCTCTCTATGAGAGCATGGTAAGGCATCGGAGGTCTTTGTCAATAATTTGACATTCATTTTTGTAAAGGAAAAAAAGCAATTCGGATTCATTTCGAAAATTAAAATACAAAGCTTAGAAAAAGCGTAGCAATACAAAAAAAACACGAAAAAACAAGGTGTCTTTCCAAAATTCCATCCGGACTCATCGCCGTACACGACGCTAAGGTTGTCATGCCGGTAAAAAGCATAAAGAGCCTAATCAATTCCCCAAACTCCTAGCTTGAAAATCCAGTGGGTTTCCTTCGCTCTGGTTAATTGAGTATCTTAGCTGACTTTTTTCACAAGCTTATCGAAATACTGTCACGATCTGCTGTAAACAAATATATTCTGAACAAGCGCTGTTTACTGAACTATCAAGATGTATAACTCAACAAAAAAATATCCCACATAGCACTTGACACCATTGGTCATGGCACTTCGAGCCAAGTCTCGGCGGCTCTAAATCAACAGCAGCAGCAGCAAAGCCCTCTGGTACAAGATGCTCAGCACCAACAGGCGCGAGGTTCACAGCAGCCAAGTGGACCTCAGCAACGTTCGCAAGGTTCACAGCAGCCAAGTGGACCTCAGCAACGTTCGCAAGGTTCACAGCAGCCAAGTGGACCTCAGCAACGTTCGCAAGGTTCTCAGCAGCCAAGAGGACCTCAGCAACGTTCGCAAGGTTCTCAGCTCCAAAAAGAACCCCAGCAGCAACATCCGCAAGCTTGGCAGCAACAGAAAGGGTCACAGCAACATCCGCAAGCTTGGCAGCAACAACATTCGCAAGCTTGGCAACAACAGAAAGGGCCTCAACAACATTCGCAAGCTTGGCAGCAGCAACAAGGACCTCAACAACATCCGCAAGCTTGGCAGCAACAACAAGGACCTCAACAACATCCGCAAGCTTGGCAGCAACAGAAAGGGTCACAGCAACATCCGCAAGCTTGGCAGCAACAACAAGGACCACCGAAACAGTCAAAGCAGTACAAGCAACAAAAAGAAAATCATCCTCAAAGTCTACGGGCCCAAGAAAAAGATGGCCCGCACGAGAAAAAACATCCAGAACATACGACGCCAACCGCACCAATACAGACACCGTTCCGAAAACCAGACGAACAACGACCTTCCGGTGGCGGTGCGCCACACCATGACGGTTCTGTCTCGTCTTCGGAATCCGGCAGTCCCGGTGATGGCACCCGAGGGCACACCGAGGAAAACATCGAGCAGATGCGCAACACGCAAGATAAGCGTGGCCGAACAAACCAGCGACCGGTACTGGTGCGTAGCGGAGCGCAAGGTACCAGCGGCATGAAGGTTACGGTAGAGGCGAACTTCTTCCGGCTGCTGCTCGGCAAGCTGAAGGATGTGGCGTACCATTACGATGTGGCGATCGAACCGGATCGGCCGAAAAAGTTCCTCCGCGCAGTGTTCGACCAGTTCTGTCGGGAAAACCATCCCGGCGCAGTGGTGGCGTACGATGGCCGAAAGAGTGCGTACACGACCCGCAAGCTAACCGACAAGCAGGCACAGCTAATGTACCAACCGGACGATGGTGGCATAGCGAAAGAGTACATCGTGCAGATGAAGGAGGTCGCCCAGCTTGATCTGACCGTGCTTAAAACGTAAGGCGGATGCGTTGGGTTTCGATTTTCGATACGACTGGAAATGAAGTTGATTTATATTTTTGTTTGTTGCCTCGTACCACAGATACATGCATTCGAACGATGCCACGTTCGTCAAACCGATGAGTGCCATCCAGTGTCTGGATGTGGTGTTGCGTTGCGCCTGTGAGACCAATCCCAACCTTGTCCGCGTAAGTGTGATGATTGGGGTTTCGGGATTATTCGTACTTCTAGCAGATGACGCTCATGAACATTGTTTTCCGTGCTTTTGCTTATGCAGTTCAAAAGATGTGTGTACATGGTCCCAACGGAAAGCATCCGCATCGGCAAGGTGTATGAGCTGTGGTACGGTTTGTTCCAGTCGGCCGTGCTCGGGTCACGGCCCTACCTCAACTTGGACGTATCGCACAAAGCGTTCCCGTGCGCGGCCGAGCTGCTGGATGTGATCCGTTACTTTAACGGAGACAACCTAAAGCTCCAATCCTTCCTGAAGGGCATGGACGTAATTTACAGGCGCCCAACAGGCATTGCAAGCCGCATGCGGTGCAATGGCTTGCTCAAGCCTGCCAACGAGCAGTTCTTCAATTTGGATGACGGAACGCGTCTCACGGTGGCGGACTATTTCGCCAACCGTCTAAATTACCCACTAACCCATCCCGATCTTCCCGTCCTCCATGTCGGTAGTACCGTGCGTTCGGTTTACGTACCGGCGGAACTGTGCGCGATACCAGGTGGACAAACATTGACGAAAAATCCGGAGGCATGTACGCGCGAGATAATCCGTTACGCTGCAACCAACACGCAGAAACGGAAGGACAAGATTAAAGAGCTGACTTCCATGATGCGGTACAACGCATGTCCGACGCTGTTGGACTTTGGTATCGCGGTCGGCAACGAGTTCGAGAAGGTACCGGCCCGCATTATCGATGCCCCGCCGATCGAGTATGCGACGAACAAAACGATCACTCCAATGTCGGGAGTCTGGAAGTCGGAGAAGTTTCTGCAACCCGGTACGGAACGGGCCGGGAGCCGGGAGCCGATCCGCTGGCGTATACTAAACCTCGAGAGAAATATTAGGGAAGCCACGGTGGAGAACTTTGGCAAAAACTTGCAACAACAGGCAAGGAAGTGTAACGTACAGCTGGAAGAGTTCGATATGGGCAGAACGTACGTGTCGGTACGTGACCTTTTCAATGTTCTACGTGACATCGGTAAACTGCTCGAAGGCATCAAGAAGGATAATCCTACGATCACGATTGTAATACTACCGAGCCGTGGCGATGCGTACGCAAAGGTTAAACAGAAGGCAGAGCTAGCCAGCGAGCGTATCGGGTTGCTGACGCAGTGCATAAAGAGTGGGACGGTAGCAGACAAGGGTAACGACATGAGCACCCTTAAAAACATAATGCTAAAGGTAAGCTCCTGGTTCGCGACCTAATGGTCCCTCATGTATCTCGGATGTAAGCTATGTATGTCCGGTTTGCTTTCCAGATTAACGCCAAAACGAATGGTGCAAATCACTGCGTTTCGCAGACCGCCGTACCGCCGTTGGGGTGCGGAAAAGTTATGTACATGGGTGCGGACGTCACGCATCCACTCAGCGACGATGCACCGAGTGTGGTTGGTGTAACAGCCGTGCACGATTTGATCGGGTTCCGGTACAATTGCGGCGTCCGGCTGCAGGGTGCGCGGGATGAAATGATCCGCGATCTGGAGAACATTGCATACCAGCAACTGCGGCTGTACCGGCAGCACAACGGTGACCTGCCGGAACGCATCATGTACTACCGCGACGGTGTGTCGGATGGGCAGTTTTCGGAAATTCTTACCGTCGAGCTGCGGGCACTGCATGCGGCAATAGCGCGTGTCAAACCGGGCTACAAACCAGCGGTGACATTCATTGTTGTGCAGAAGCGCCATCACACACGGTTCTTCCCGCACGGCGACGGTCAAAACGGTCAAACGACGGTCACGTCGGTTGGCAAAAACCGTAATGTACTGCCCGGTACGGTCGTGGACAGTGAGATTACCTTACCGACACGGTATGAATTCTATCTCGTGAGCCACGCGGCCGTTCTGGGCGTTGCCAAACCGACCAAGTACGTGGTGCTGCACGACGAATCGAACTGTGCGCCGGATGAGCTGCAAACATTGACGTACCATCTGTGTCATCTGTTTGCGCGTTGCAACCGGACCGTTTCCTATCCGGCACCGACCTATTACGCCCATCTGGCGGCCGCCCGTGGCCGAGTGTACATCAAGGAGTGAGTATGCATGTCGGGTCGGACTGTTTCGGGTATTGTTTAACCTCTTCTCTTTACAGTCGAAGGATCAATATGAATGATCTGGAAAAGGCTTCCCGGGACATTGAAATTATTGCCACCGTCGCAGAGAACAATCCTATGTTCTTCGTTTAAGCTGCTACAGTTACGGGAAGTTGATCCGTTATGATGCTTTACATAACTGCTTTCGATTTATTTTTTGTTACATATAGAGAAACCATTCTTATGGGATTGTTCGGTTATATATTGCTAGCGGCACCGGTCTGCACACGACCGGACCGATTCATAATCCCATCCGGACCAATACTCCAGCTACGGCAGGCTTAGTCCGCTTGAGGTTGTTGTGCTGATAAAGAAAAAGAAACCATTGTTATTTTGTTATTGCTTATCTTTTTATCATTTTTCATTATGTTTTATTATGTTTTTATCAATGTTGAGATAGTAATTAGCGTTTGCATCTTTCCTTTCCAGCATTTCTATTTTCATATGAACTATTCACTCTGTTAACAGAACATTTCATTGCACTCTTTGTTTTGCTTCCCGCAATGAACAAAGTGATATTGTGACGAAAGTGATTTTATATCTAACTACACACATGTTCATATAACTATATAATAATTATATTTGTAGGCTTCGCTTTGTCTTACGAAGCGTGCCTAATGCAGGAAACGAATGGTATGGTTGTTTTGTTATCTACGATCGTCAGACATCCGAAGGGCACAGTCCAGATCTTCGATGAAAAATTTCATGAAACGTTTCCTAACTATTATTGCAATCTATTTGAAAAATTGAACTTTCACTTTTTCGATAACGCGACGTCTCAAGATGACTAACTGAAGATAATACGCTAGCTCTCCATTTTAGGATACTCTCGGATTGACTTCAACTGGTTCCGAATGTTGAATGAAATATTTCTACGAGACACATCCTTTCCTTCTTAACAGAACCCTAACCCTAACCTGCGAACCGGAGCTAAAATATAAAAGTGACCTTTGTTGCCTACATTTGTTGCGTTTGGAATGTGATGTATTCGTCAATTTAAGATTTCAGGTCTGAACAGACGATACGGGGCTCAATGGGAGAATGGTTGCTACTACCTGTTACTATGAAGTTCATGTGATATAAACGCATTACGATCGAACGCCAGACCATGAGCATGCCAACATGATAAGCATAACGACGGAAACTTGCACCAGAAGAAGTGCCTCGGACCCTGGTGGCCGCGAGCTGCTCGCGTTGATTGAATAATCGATGATGGATTTGTTTGTGTTCGTCCGCGTCCATCGTGCGCCCTTCTACCCCACTGATGCATTCCACATTCATACCGCGTGATCATACACACATATATTTTGGCAAATCGCTTCCGCCGCTGCTCTTCCAAACCCATCTGATCGCTTCCAAACACTTGCCGTCCTACTCACCTCGCTCACACGCTCGCTCTCCTTTCGCTCACACAACGATGATCGGTGCGCTCTCTGTACGACACCACCACCTTCCCTCTCGCTCGCTCGCGATCGCTCTCGCACGCACACACTCAGCCAGCAGCGCTTTCTGACGTTTCGACTCGTTCTTCTTGGCTTCTTTCGCCTGCCCCTCCCTTCCCTTCGATGACTGCTTCTTACTAACTAACCCTTTGCACCGCTTCTTTTCCTAACACACCGTTGCTTCTACGCAACTACTAAAACGTGCTATCAACACTACCATCCTAGTCTTTTCCTTCGCTCGCTGGCACACACAACGTCCGTGCTGTTTCGTGTGTTTCTCGTTTGCATGTGCTTTGTTGTCGCTGCTGCTGGTGTTGTGCTCTGTTTTCGACTTCCCTTCCGTGTCCCTGCGTTACTGCGCACTTTTCCCTTTCACAATCATTTGCCACTCTACTTCTCGCTCACTCCAGCTCTCTGTCTTCGCCGTGGCCGCACAGCTTCGCGCTCTCGCACCCACGATGATGATGGCGATGATGACGATGACGGGTTCTGATAATGCTTTGAACTCTACTTCTGCGATCCTCGAACCCACGGTGCTCCGAACGTTGCTACACACACTCCTACTCCCTCCAGCTCCCTTTCTCCTTCTTCTCTTTCGCACTTTTTCACTTACCAGCCGCGCGCGCGATCGACGAGAATTACGCGCAACCACACACATCAGCGCACACGCTCGCTCGCTCACTCGTTTGCGCCCTCTCGCACGCACACACTGGCCCTGCCGCACGGCACACGGAACAACACGACACTGGACTGGAGGCAGGCAACCAAATTACTCTTCGCGCACGCCGTAACGCAACTCGTTCAATCAATGCCTACTATTATTGCTATTATCATTATGTTCACAGCCTCCCCTCCCAAGCCACGGAGGATTTACACCAGTTTCCCTGCCCTGCACCGTTCGATCGGACCGTGTAATTCGATTACAAACACCTACACCGCCGCTCGACAGAGATCGACGCTGGACGACGCTGAACTGTGGCTGTGTTTTTCCCAATCAATCACATTCACAAACAACGACACTGCACGCACAACCATCTCCGGCCGAGACACGATTTCAACGAACAAAAACGAAGTGACCCAACTCGCCGCGAACTGCACGCGATCACGCGTCGAGGGATCTCATGAGATGCTCTGCCGTTGACCGCGGCCGCCTGTGAGCAAAAGGGCTGATTGTTTTGATTTTACATTCAGCATCCTAGAGAGAAAAGCGAGCCAAGCACCCACAGCGGCCGTCTCACGATTGGTCGACTACACACTGCGCTGCGGTGGTTTCGAATGGGGCCACACTTTTTTAAAACATTCCGCAACGAGCCACTAAACGAGTAACTTGTCCTTTTCACACATTTCATCGCTATCAAAGGGCCCGCGTTTGGAATGATGTGCTGCAGCATTCAGTAACGCAATGGAATTGTGAGCATTTAAACGCATTTCCGAAATTTGGTCGGTGAATACCATCGTTGACGGTGTGCAAGCGACCGAGTGCGCACCTGCTTTGATTGAGCGAGCGAGACCGCTTGCACTGATAAGAGTGAGTTCGCAGACGTGAGTGCCGGTGGATGAAAATGGGAGCGCGAGTAATCGAGTGCGTTGCACCAAAATGCCGGTCTGTTGCATTCGCTCGTGATAGTGGAAGACGCCCGTGGAATGTTTCTCCTCGCGGCACAGTGCCGAACAGCGAATGTCTACGTATTCACAATCACCGGTTGTGTGGTTGTGTTGACTGTTGTGCTTGTCAATATGCTCTACTTTTTCGTATCATTTCCATTTTCCTTAATGCTCAATTCCCAGTTAGCGTAACTCGGCACCACCGCTCCGATCACCCGAACAGAAGATACCGTGCAAATTGATCACTCTGTATCCTCTCGAATGTCCATTACATTATGCTTGAACATTGCTCCCTACTGTATGTCTTTTTGTAGCATAATAACCGACAAACATCACTTACAACACTAAGCAAACAATCGGATGCGGAGAAGAACTCGTTGATAGGATCGGAATAGTTGTGAATTGTGATAAATGTAGAGCTCCATCGACGATTTGGATGGGTCTTTGGTGAGATTCTACGCCAATGAATCCCGCGTCATCGCGGACTGTTGCTGGGCGTACTAATTGTGTGCGAATATGCAAGGACGGTTTGTTTCAAGCGAGACTGTAACGTTTATTTTGCAATTACACCGAATCTGACAATTATTCTTTCGTTTGGGTAGGTGCAAAACCTGCCCCCCACATTTCGCTAATAGACACTAATTGCACGCTAACTGGCACCGGAGAGATAAATTTAGCGCGCGGAACAATCGTCCATGCGGATTGCTGATGCATTGGTGGTTTCATTCAATCGGCAATATTGAAATGACGTATCGCACTGTTGTCACACAAAGTTTCCGGAAGACGAATGGTTTTATTTGATAATGTTCAACAAGATTATTTTGAAATCAATCTGCTTACAGAGATCAATGAGGACTTACAGTGATGATTATTCCTTGGGTTCTGTCGACTCTGCCCCTTATAAGCCCAGGTTATCCTTTAGATTATAAATCTGGAAATTAAGAGAAAATTTCTGGGATCCGATGATCTACTACTTGGCTCAGATTTTTACTTTTGGGACTCCACCCCATCCAAAGCAGTAAAGATTCGGCAATACTACTTGATGGAAGACTACTTTAGAACAAATGACAACAAGTTGCAAACACAATGATTCAATTTCAATGAAAACTCATTGCAAAATTTCCTTTGAAATCAAACTACTCTTGGAATAACACTTATCCAGTGTTAGTGAAACAGATTGTAAAATGTATATAAATCGCGATTATTGATAAGTTTCAGAGAAATTGTCAAAACAGTTTGCGACATCTGCTCAATTATTATTAATGTCAACTTGTTTATTAAACTGTTCGGATATTTATTTATGTTATATTATTTTATTTATTTTTAAATTTATTCAATTCTACCCAAAAATAGAAATCCACTTGTAAAATTCGCGTATCACCGAATCCGCGTAAGTTGAGAATTGGGTCGGGTTCACTTATTGTATAAACACAATCCGCCATGAAACTGGCCACCGGAATCCTAATAAATGCAATTGCCACATGGGTCCCGTTTGCTGATAAGACTTTCGTCATCATTCTACAGTTCGTAATTGCTCGAATGTTTCCAATTCCGGTCGACCTCATCGAGGTCGTCGTAACGTGCCATTACAGTTTTTCTCCGTTTAATTTTTTCTACCGATTTGCACATTTTCGGTCAGCTGATAATGACCGAATGCGAAAGAATTTCCTGGAATCTCTTGTCGTAAAATTATTTTAAACATTCCTGCCTACCATCAGCGCATAATGAACCTGATGAACTTGTTGTGGATGGTTGTTGGCTGCACAATGTATGTGTGTGAACGTTTTTTTTTATAATGGGCCCAATAGTTGAAGGAAAGCAAAAACCGAAACTTACGACCATGAATGATTACTGTATGAGCCAAGAAATTCAGAGCTCGCAAAAATAAAGCTCTTATCAATTCGAAGGACGCTCGAGCCGGACATAAAGCGTTGCAAATTTGTTTGTTCTTCTCTGGACGTGCTTCTTAGATAGCGTTTTCTGAGAATTTACAGATTAATTATTGCGGTGATGGTTGAAAATAAAACCATCGAACAGTTCCTCTTTAAATGGTCTAGCAGTATAGGCTCTAGCGGAAACATACGTATTCAGCTATAGCATACGATGTTTTATTCTGATGCTTTGTCTTCTCTACAAGTGTTTTATGACGAGTTAGTTTAAGTTTTGATTGTGTTTCATACGGAAATCGGAATTTCATACGGTTATCTGTCAGACTGTTCCTCTTTCAGTTTTGCAATCAAGCAGTTGTAGTTACTACCATGATTTGTTAACAAATTGTCAAAAATAGTGCCAAAGGATTCAAAGAACAACGTTGAATAATTATTGTAACATGAAGAAATTATGTATTTGAATAATTCCATCCATATGAATAAATAAAATAGATTATCTTCTGTTCATACTTTCCTTAAAAATCTTCCTTTATTTGTATTACGGCCGTGAAATAGCACAATACTTTATCGCATATCATAGAAACATAGGAACAATTCTATACATACACTCTGAGAACTATTTGCCTTGCCTTGCCTTATCGTTCGAATAATTTCTCTTTATTTCATTTTCCCCTCACCAGCATTCTCGATTCGTACGTGCGA
The DNA here is from genome assembly GCF_943734725.1 of Anopheles marshallii. Classification (NCBI taxonomy): domain Eukaryota; kingdom Metazoa; phylum Arthropoda; class Insecta; order Diptera; family Culicidae; genus Anopheles; species Anopheles marshallii. Next base: position 67,768,370 of record NC_071326.1, on the reverse strand, counting down.
GAATTCGGTCATTACCAGTTTTCTTCTATTGTTCCGATTTAATGTGGTCGAGAAATTTTATTCATTTGAAACGTGATAGAATGAATGCCAGGTCGACGTTGGTTGCATTATTTGATATTGATTACTTACTTTCTTTGAAAGATATTACCCAGAAACTCATTTATGTGCTTACAAATTTAAAAATTTGCATGTTTCCTGTTTTGGTTTGGTTTGAAAGTAGTAAAGAAATGAAATGTATTGATTTATAATAATCAATACTAGAATCTAAGGAAATTCAATTGTGTTATATAATCAGAAAAACAAAATTGTTTATTGAGAATTGTTGGTAGGAGTTTAAAGAATTATTGGTAACTATTAACTTTGGTTGCATTAGACAAATAAAAACTTTTTACTTAACGATGGAACTAGACATAAAAAATACAATCCATAAAACGTTTTACATAAACGTACCCAAATATAGCAATCCATCAGCAATCCGCATGGACGATTGTTCCGCGCGCTAAATTTATCTCTCCGGTGCCAGTTAGCGTGCAATTAGTGTCTATTAGCGAAATGTGGGGGGCAGGTTTTGCACCTACCCAAACGAAAGAATAATTGTCAGATTCGGTGTAATTGCAAAATAAACGTTACAGTCTCGCTTGAAACAAACCGTCCTTGCATATTCGCACACAATTAGTACGCCCAGCAACAGTCCGCGATGACGCGGGATTCATTGGCGTAGAATCTCACCAAAGACCCATCCAAATCGTCGATGGAGCTCTACATTTATCACAATTCACAACTATTCCGATCCTATCAACGAGTTCTTCTCCGCATCCGATTGTTTGCTTAGTGTTGTAAGTGATGTTTGTCGGTTATTATGCTACAAAAAGACATACAGTAGGGAGCAATGTTCAAGCATAATGTAATGGACATTCGAGAGGATACAGAGTGATCAATTTGCACGGTATCTTCTGTTTAGGTGATCGGAGCGGTAGTGCCGAGTTACGCTAACTGGGAATTGAGCATTAAGGTAAATGGAAATGATACGAAAAAGTAGAGCATATTGACAAGCACAACAGTCAACACAACCACACAACCGGTGATTGTGAATACGTAGACGTTCGCTGTTCGGCACTGTGCCGCGAGGAGAAACATTCCACGGGCGTCTTCCACTATCACGAGCGAATGCAACAGACCGGCATTTTGGTGCAACGCACTCGATTACTCGCGCTCCCATTTTCATCCACCGGCACTCACGTCTGCGAACTCACTCTTATCAGTGCAAGCGGTCTCGCTCGCTCAATCAAAGCAGGTGCGCACTCGGTCGCTTGCACACCGTCAACGATGGTATTCACCGACCAAATTTCGGAAATGCGTTTAAATGCTCACAATTCCATTGCGTTACTGAATGCTGCAGCACATCATTCCAAACGCGGGCCCTTTGATAGCGATGAAATGTGTGAAAAGGACAAGTTACTCGTTTAGTGGCTCGTTGCGGAATGTTTTAAAAAAGTGTGGCCCCATTCGAAACCACCGCAGCGCAGTGTGTAGTCGACCAATCGTGAGACGGCCGCTGTGGGTGCTTGGCTCGCTATTCTCTCTAGGATGCTGAATGTAAAATCAAAACAATCAGCCCTTTTGCTCACAGGCGGCCGCGGTCAACGGCAGAGCATCTCATGAGATCCCTCGACGCGTGATCGCGTGCAGTTCGCGGCGAGTTGGGTCACTTCGTTTTTGTTCGTTGAAATCGTGTCTCGGCCGGAGATGGTTGTGCGTGCAGTGTCGTTGTTTGTGAATGTGATTGATTGGGAAAAACACAGCCACAGTTCAGCGTCGTCCAGCGTCGATCTCTGTCGAGCGGCGGTGTAGGTGTTTGTAATCGAATTACACGGTCCGATCGAACGGTGCAGGGCAGGGAAACTGGTGTAAATCCTCCGTGGCTTGGGAGGGGAGGCTGTGAACATAATGATAATAGCAATAATAGTAGGCATTGATTGAACGAGTTGCGTTACGGCGTGCGCGAAGAGTAATTTGGTTGCCTGCCTCCAGTCCAGTGTCGTGTTGTTCCGTGTGCCGTGCGGCAGGGCCAGTGTGTGCGTGCGAGAGGGCGCAAACGAGTGAGCGAGCGAGCGTGTGCGCTGATGTGTGTGGTTGCGCGTAATTCTCGTCGATCGCGCGCGCGGCTGGTAAGTGAAAAAGTGCGAAAGAGAAGAAGGAGAAAGGGAGCTGGAGGGAGTAGGAGTGTGTGTAGCAACGTTCGGAGCACCGTGGGTTCGAGGATCGCAGAAGTAGAGTTCAAAGCATTATCAGAACCCGTCATCGTCATCATCGCCATCATCATCGTGGGTGCGAGAGCGCGAAGCTGTGCGGCCACGGCGAAGACAGAGAGCTGGAGTGAGCGAGAAGTAGAGTGGCAAATGATTGTGAAAGGGAAAAGTGCGCAGTAACGCAGGGACACGGAAGGGAAGTCGAAAACAGAGCACAACACCAGCAGCAGCGACAACAAAGCACATGCAAACGAGAAACACACGAAACAGCACGGACGTTGTGTGTGCCAGCGAGCGAAGGAAAAGACTAGGATGGTAGTGTTGATAGCACGTTTTAGTAGTTGCGTAGAAGCAACGGTGTGTTAGGAAAAGAAGCGGTGCAAAGGGTTAGTGAGTAAGAAGCAGTCATCGAAGGGAAGGGAGGGGCAGGCGAAAGAAGCCAAGAAGAACGATTCGAAACGTCAGAAAGCGCTGCTGGCTGAGTGAGTGTGTGCGTGCGAGAGCGATCGCGAGCGAGCGAGAGGGAAGGTGGTGGTGTCGTACAGAGAGCGCACCGATCATCGTTGTGTGAGCGAAAGGAGAGCGAGCGTGTGAGCGAGGTGAGTAGGATGGCAAGTGTTTGGAAGAGATCAGATGGGTTTGGAAGAGCAGCGGCCGAAGCGATTTGCCAAAATATATGTGTGTATGATCACGCGGTATGAATGTGGAATGCATCGGTGGGGTAGAAGGGCGCACGATGGACGCGGACGAACACAAACAAATCCATCATCGATTATTCAATCAACGCGAGCAGCTCGCGGCCACCAGGGTCCGAGGCACTTCTGGTGCAAGTTTCTGTCGTTATGCTTATCATGTTGGCATGCTCATGGTCTGGCGTTCGATCGTAATGCGTTTATATCACATGAACTTCATAGTAACAGGTAGTAGCAACCATTCGCCCATTGAGCCCCGTATCATCTGTCCTCGGAAGAGATGGCTCAGGTAGAACTCTCGACCCTAAATTTGCGCAACAAATGGGTGTTGTGTTGATGATGTGTTGTGCAAATTTTCCGGATGGAAAAAGTGTGACAACTTGTGCCCGTATGGATGAGATTGGTTTTCCATCGGCTGCTTTCGGTACATTCACTTCGGCCCATTGCCCGTGAGGGTCTGCTGTGGCCGTAATCTTCTGCATCGGTGTAGTGATGTTGCTGCAACGTGACTAGCGCCCAAGTCTTATCAAAATCCGCAGCTTGTGCGCGTTTGTTTGCGGCGGATTTTCACCACGGCAATAGATTTGCAATGATGCCACGTTTGTGTGATTAAGAGTGTTTCTTGTTGCCGTTGTCTGGTTCATTTTCCTACTTCAAGAGTTTTCTTGCGTTTGAGAATGTTGTGAATTGTCGAAATACGGTACGGTTTGCAACCCTAGATGTGAAAATGACCGTAGTACAGTTTTTATCTGGCCTGTTTTCATTACGTTTCTGGAATAAACTGTCAAGGTTTATAAAATAAGTTACATTTGGAGAATATTTTCTGTCGGGTAGCGACGTATTCTGGGTTTCCTAGTACAATAAAACTGTATCCAAGTATAACCTCGATCTGGTTCTTGTTGTGCTCCGTACAATAATGCATGGGTTGAAGTTAGTATGCTTGGAAAAGTGTTAGAATTTCCTGTGCCCCAGTTAACTTTTGAGGTACGGATGCAGTTAAAATCTACTTCCGGTTGGTTAACCGTGTGATGTTATCACACTGTATTGTCCTTCTTTTGCTCTCGGTTTTACTCGTTAAATAATTTACTTAACAAATTTGGAGAATATTTACACACGACAGATATGTGTTGTTTATGCTAAACGATGCTTTGATGCTGGTTCGTCATGAGAAGCAATGAGTTCAATAAGTTCATCTTTACTCCATTACATACACGAAGGGATAACCCATTCGTAAAATTTGGATTCTGACCTATTGCTCGCAAGAGTGAAAGTTTTAAAGAGTTTCAATCCAAAACAAAAATGGAAGGACGACTTTTGAATGTCGTCATACTGCGAGTGGAAAGTCAAGCGAAATTGCGATGCCAAATCGATGGCAATATGAAATATGAAAATAGACACCGGTTATTGGGTATTTGCTGAAAATATCACCCAAATGTTTTACATAACATGGAAACATGTTATACATAGCAAGAATTTTTGCTTTAATGTTTGATGAATTTATTTATTTATCCGGCTGGCTGTAAATAGAATTGAGATGATAGTTTTGGTAGACAAATATGGTAACTTTTGAGAAAATCTATTGATGGAAGGTCGAACTTTCGGTGCAATCGGTTTGTAGGAACAGTACCAAAACGTAGTTCAAATCAAACTGTTAGTAGCCATATTCGAATGTCTAAAACTCGAAAGCCATTAGCTGCTAGTCGTTCCACACAGTTCAGAAATAGAATGGAGCAATAATTCATTTGACAACAGAAACATTTCAAACTAAGCATAGAAAGCTTATTGGAGTGTAAATTCGATCAAAATTTATAATATTTTTAGGTATTATACAGATAGCATATTAGAACAGATATCAAATCGACGTATGGACGGAACTTGTCGATACAAATCCGCAGAAGGTTAAAACGAAATGCAAAGTGTGCATTGTGCCATTTCCGTGTACTTACATATACATATACACTCTCGCAATCCAAAACAACCTTACGAACAGATTTATGTCGATAAACAAGTTCAAATTAATCCGCGACTAAACAAAAACAGTCGCGGGTTTTTCCCGTCCGGTGGTCAAATTTCCTTCGTCATGCATCAGATGTGCCGGTTAGTACTCCCGCAAAGCTCGCTCCCCGATCGCTGTGACGCAAATGTCGCCGCTACGGCTAATGGTTCGATCATTCGACGATCATGCACACCGTTTTGCGTCACGTTAGTGCCGCGCGGTGTCGCTGTGTGAGTGATGGTAGATGAGTTTCGGTGCGTATAACGACGGTCCACTCGTACATGGTGATCGATATCGCTTCTTCTCCTATCAGCCGGGATTGCGTTCAAGTTTGACACAGTACCCTGGGCCATCCATCGTTGAGGCGGCATCAAAAACTTTCTGTATGAAATCATTCTGCGGGTTCCGATGTGAAGCGCACGGGAGCGAACGCTTACGTGTGATAAGGGCTTGGGCCAGAAATAGTTTTTACTTTGAGGCGCTGGTCATGAAGGGACGTCGGTGTCGTCGGGGTACGATGTAATAAAAGAGTAAATTTAAAACATCAAGCAAACCGGCCCAGACACCGTAGCAGCGATGGGGCGATACGTACAATGTAGCCCACGGAGATGTGTATTATCAGTGTCCGGCTCTAAAGTGACCTTGGGCGGCTTTGCTGCTTGGTTATTAGCAGGCAACACAACAGTGCGCTCATTAACCGCAAATAAAAGCATTGCACATTGTCTTTCGAAAGCAATCGAGCAACAGAAAGGAAAGAGATACGGTCATTCATTTACACCCGGCGCACGGCTGTTAGTTTGAATGTGTTTTTTTTTTCAAATGAACCATTTTATGGACCACAACGAAGGAAACGGGATTGTGGATTGTGTTTTTGTCATGCGCTTGGGAAACGTTTCTGGGATAATAGTTCTTTCTTCCGATGATGTATGGTGGCAGGTGCGACATTGATAGCAAGGTAAACACGACGATTTTCTTTTAAATACACTCTTCAACAATGTACAAAACTACAATGTAGAAAGCAATTTAAGCTCTTGGATTTTTTCGCTGTTATACAATGCGTTTCGTAGTTTGAAATTAGAATTTTACATTCAACTTCAAGAATGTTTTTAAAATAACGATGCAATAGTGTAGCTTCATTACACGGTTTATTTTAATGGAGTATTTTGAGTTAAAAAGAATTTGGAAAGTGTTCTTTTTTTATTTGAAAGCAATCCGAGTTAAGATCCTATTCTACTGCCAAAAATCCATAGGACATGAAGGGATATTAAAATTTACAATATTTGACAAAAAGTGTGAAGGTTTTGTTCGGAGTGCTGTGAAAAAATCAAAGTTTGAAGTACCCACTGACGATTCGCCAAAAACCATCGGAATATAGAAAGAAGATGCTTAAATGTGGCAATTTTTTGGAATTTTAAATTTGTGTCAAAATAAAGGACGTTTACAGCGGAAAAACGTTATTTTTGGCTCTTAATTTATCAGTATTATGCCTATGCAATAAACCAGCATATTGATTTTCACTACATATTCCTGCATCCGTAAAATCCGTATTACACGAGGGCTTTTTGGCTGGCTATTTTCTGTCAAATCGCGTTTGACAGATTTTAGCCAACCCGAAAAAACATATCGACTGACCAATTCTTTTTTGCCATAGGATGGTTTTTTTTCTGTCAAAGTTAAAATTGTGTGTAAGCATCCACTGTTTCGTGTGGGAATCATCGTCGTCCTCAGGCCGATTATTTCAACAGTGATGTTTTGTTCAATTAGATGTGAATAAACCATGATTTTAGTTAGAAAAAAAATAATAATAAATAAATGACAGAAAAAAAACCTTTGGGACAGGCTCCATGTACTGCAAGGTCCAGGAAGAACTTTGCGTCAAAGTGCGGATTTTGACAGAAAAAAACCAACCAAAAAGCCAACCTTCGTGTAATACGGGTTTAAGGTTCGAAAAAATGCAACACCTTTTAGTCTTCCCCTTAAATTCACTTCAATCTCCTGTCAATGGAGGCGCATGGTTGTTTATGTAGGTGTTGGAAAATTAATATTTTACACAACTTTATTTTAGTGATTACGGCGGTACAAATCAGATATATTGTTCGTATTTTAATCATGTGTCAGTATTTATGAAATGACTAAGGAACAAGAATGTTTTTTACTACAATATTGTATAGTTTCAAAGTTCCCTAACTTCCAAACCGTGAGTTCAAATCAAATTAAAATGCAATTTGCTAATGAAAAATACTTTTAAAATAATATGAAAGTGGCAACAATAAAAAGCAACGCAACATGCAAGAATGCGTCGTGTTGAACGGGGTTAGTCAACCGCTTTGATTTTAGTTCTTTCGTGCTCATGTGTTTTTTTCTGTTTCTTGCGTACGCGGTTGCATGATCGGAACGTCTGCGGTGAAGGAAATTGAAAATTACTTGCGAATTATCTCGCATTTTGTTTATCCGCACGGCTAGACAACCGCCGCGTACGCCCGTCGGGCCACTGTATGTGTGTTTTTGGGGCATTGCCACCACCGTAACCTACCACCATCAACCAGCACCCCATCGCACACCGTACACCATCCACAGCCAATAACAGCGTAATCCAGTTGTTTGGTTGCTTTTTTGTTGCTTCCGTACGGCAAACAACATGCAAATGACGCGAACGCAAAGTATTATAGTGTGTGGGGAGAGGAGAGAGGGAGGGGTGGATATGTTTTTGGGGGTTGCAGGGTGGAACAGATTTAACATTGTTGGAGAGTGAGCGCCAGTTTAATTGCTACCCGCAGGGTACGTTTTCTTAAGTTTGTTTGATTCAGAATCTATTTCGTTGACCGTTTATGTACCGTGTTGCTCATGCTGCAGCTCTGTTTTACTTTGTTGTCCAACCGTGAAGCATTTCTATATTGTAAGAACAATAAGCGCTTTTCACAATATATTGTTTCAAGTCAAGCGAATATTTTATCAGGACTATCAATAAGATCGTGCGGCTATAGTACAAGCGTCGTTACTTATTCAATTATATTTTGGTGGAATCTGGCAACACTGCCATTTTGAAGTGTCATCTTTAGCCTTTCTTTTCCGCTAGCTGTCATTTTGCTGAAGTGTAAAATAAGTAGTTTTCATGAGCTTCTAAAATGGCAACATTTGTACCGAATAAAGTGTTTTTGCGTGGAGTGCTGTTTCATTACTTCTGCAGGAACAAATCGGCCGTCGAATGTCATCGTGTATTAGATGGCGATCACAGGGGATGTCTATAGACGATAATTGATGCGTTTGAGCCATGCATTAAAAGAAGCAGGACATGGTCTAGCTGAACAGCACTTGTCCAATTGTAGAGAAGTGAAAAATTGGAATCAATAAATGGATAGCGTCCAAAGAACCATCTTGTTTTCTCGATGGAATCTGTAATTTGCAAAAAAAGATGGGAAAAGGTAATAATCAACGATGGAAAATACTATGGACATTGTATGAGTTACCAATTATTCATAGTAAAGCTTTCAATTTCGCAAAAAAAAATCTAAAATCCGCACGACCTTATTTGTAATTCATGCTAGAACACAATCTTAACCTGCTTGCACCACACCATGAGCCATATGTTTGCGAAACGGCGTAACGAATCGGCTAAATTAGCGCCGCATCATGTGGCTTAACCTGCTCCCGTTGATCGTGGCCTACCGCGAGTGACGTCACGGCCGGTATTTGTTCGACCCCCGAGAGAGTGTGTGTGCGTGTGCTGGTGGTGCAAAGCATCCGCGTAAACATTGGCTTGGTGGTCCAAAAAAAAAAAGGTACGCGATCGCGTCCCGACCCGATTGCTGTGCGTTCTTGGCCGATGGCTGAAGACATTGTTTCACACACGCGCAGCATACGCACGCTGGTGGTTGAAACACGCGCGGCCGCAGATCATGTGGTTGTGTGGGGTTTTGCCTATTTGCTTTCCGTGCCCCGTTCGGTTGACTCGCTGTCTTCGGTTATCGCTCGCGTATCTGCATGAGTTTGTGTGGCATTTGAACCGTGTTGTGCTTTTCTGCGTATAAATTTCATCCCACTTTTGTTTGCACGTACCTCGTACCGTCAAGTGTTTGGTGCCGTTCGGTTTGCGCGCGTCACATGTTTTATTTGTTTGCACTCCGTTTTAGTTGCACCGGGTGTGTGTTGGCCATGTTATGAGGCGCTGCCACCCATTTGGAATGGGCTATTTTTAGTACCAAAAAACCAACAGGTAATCGTCTCGGGAGGGTGACTGCCGGCGGGGAAGGAATGGGCTGAGGATGTTTTTGTCCGGAGAAGGGGAGGGGCATTTGTGTCCGGCAGTAATGTTGTAATTTTGTACCGCAAAAGCGATTGTCCGAGGCAACAATGCAAGTACGGGGCGTTGCTGAAGATAATTCCATACTCTAAGGTTCAGCCTTAATGGGACGCTGATTAGCAACATGTGGTTTTGACGGACTAAAGCGTGTGGGGTTTTTTTTTATAGTACACGTTGCTACTGTTGGTTGATGGCAGTTACAAGAGCAGTAGGGGAGACAAGGAAATCGAGGATGGAACTGTGTTTATGTCGTCTTTTTTCTAAAAGATTATTACAACCTACCATGTTGGTAAGGTTTCTAATAGAAGCTTAATTTGAGTTTACTGGTCTAAAGCTTACAAAATGCCATCTTAAGTATTGAAAATTTGCCATTTTTATTGCCGAGCCCAAAAAATAGAATCAAAGTTGCATACACAAAGAAATTCCAACGTTACCAGCTTTGGAAACATTACCCGATTGTTAAGGCTCTTAGGAAAACTTTGATAAACTTACAAAACAAAAATGACTTTCCGACGAAATTCTTCGGCTTTTCGGTTTGATATAGGTTTGTCAAAATCAAACCTGTCAACAATTGATAAGATATGCTAAATGCTGGAATAACTTTTCACCAGGTTAGGAAGGGGGAATAGCTGTCGGGGACAGCCTATAAAGTCTATTTCTATTCGCCATTGTGGCGCAGTAAAACAAACTGAATCACACCCATGGTAACGCCTGGCAGCTGAAGGCACTGTCGGTATTTATTGCAACTTCAACCGTGAAGCTATGCTCAACATGCGGCAACCATCATTAGGTGTCATCCGTGAATCATGGCCGACTGATTTTCCATAGAAGGTCACCGGTCAATTGCTTCCGGCCATCGATTTATTTCGTACCACCTGTCCTGGTCCACCTTCCGCTGCCAGATGAACCGATTGTGTGAGCAATAACGGATGGTCTTTCTTTCTATCCTCCCATTGATGCAAAGCGAGGGAAACGGAGTCTTTAAAGCATGATTGAGTTCTAAGGAAGCATCCTGAAGATCAAAAAGATGCCTTCCATAGATGAAGCGTGTTTGAAGGGGACTTACGAACGAGTATGGCTATTACTCAAATTCATATTCTAGGCAACCGCTTTAAGCTCATCTAGAAGCTCGCAGCGATACTGAATAGCAATGGGAGCTTCGTGTATTCCCCCCAGGGAAAATCGTCGTTTTGTTCGTTATATCGTCTTCTATGCCCAGGTTCGTATCGTGGGTGGGTAACACATTAATTTACTTTCGGCAGTACATGAAGGCAGTGGCGAAAAGTTCAACGTTTCATGTTTGTTCGATGACATGGAAAATCGAAAGCCCGTTGAGTAGTACAATGGAAAATGGAATGAATGCTGTGGTGCTGTGGGAGTTGTTCTATGCTCGGGCGAACTCAACTTCAGTGACACATGTTTATTTATATTCTTAGTTTATTAAATTAGACCTCGAGTAGCTTTGCTTCCAACAGTGAGATGTACAGCAGTTGACAATTTCCTAGATTTCATTCCTAGCTTTTAACTGTTTTTAGCTGTTTCTTCGTTCTTACGTAAATTGACAAATTTATGTTGAACACTTGGGAGAATTTGAAGTTGATCATGTTTAAAAACATAATCCATAGTGCTTGTCCATCGAATTTTGAATAAATAAAATTAATAACAAATAATTAACTTTAGCAACCTGTTCGCATGCACGAGTTCGCTCTTTGAATTAAAATAAAGAATTGCAGATCCAAAAGGATCTTTTCCATTATGTTGATAACCGACTTTGACCGAACTTTGACGATTTGGAATCGATGGCGGGGAACGATTACGAGGGATATAGCATGGGGTATACAATCAATTGATTGAGCATAAACTGGGAGATTGGTAAAGAAGGGTTGAATTTGATCACGTTAGATATCCCGAAAGTCCAGACCAGGTATCTGCCACCTTGGAGTTGTATCTTGGAGTTGTATAGTTCACCAAGGAGTTTGCGTAAAGAACACTCAACGGTCAACGATCGTTTCATCCACATCTGAGCAAACCAAGAGCTCTCCAAGCGCTAGTACCCACGGAATCTGTTTTGGCGATTGAAGGAGAAAGCTTTGTCCAACCAGATATCCCGGGCTTTGATGTCAGTCACTCTGTTGACAAGTTGATGGTCGAGAACATAGGGATGGATGATGGGAGTTCGTAGCAGCGCCGGTCTTCACAGAACAGGACCGGTCCAAAATCCCGACCGGATCAATCCCCGGCAAGCAGGACTGACTATCCCGCTACGGGGAAATAAAGTCAAAGAACGCCAGAAATGGCCAGGTCTAGACCTATTGAGGTTGTTGCGCCGATAAAGAAGAAGTTCATTTGACCATTCTTTAGGTTGTCCGGTGTCATGCTTATGACGTGATCAACCGTTCTGCTACGTCTATTTTGTCTTTGAACGCCCTTAAAATCATAGAAAGATGGTTTCATTTGATGCGGATCGATCCGAGTTCATATCGCGGGTGATAAACCCTGAATGGTTGTCGTTTACAGTTCTGATGCCAGGTGTGCTGAAAGTTTGCACCCCGATATATTGAATTGCAAGTGCATCCGTCCATGCATCCAACCTTTGCACACTGGTTTAGCTGTTCGTAGAAACTTGCACTCTCGAAGAAAAGCGCGATCACACCGCTAATGCGTGCCGCGAACGTACGTCTTCGCCGTGTCTCGCGCTCTCACTCGCTCGCGCATTCTTACGCTCGCTCCATTCTCGCGGTTTAATCTTCTATTCTAGTGCGCTAGCGTTCGAACCGATGGTGGTGGTACCGCCACGGGGACCGTACAGTTGGGCACCGGATCGAGAACCGGACCGTGCGGACCCAGCCTGTACTGGTGTGTAGTGGTGGAATCGACCCGAGCGATAAGCCAATCGGTTGAACATTCGAGAGACACGTTTTTATGGGCGTCAGCCCATATGCGATGGCACCGGAACGAGTTCCGTCCGCGTTAACCGCATTCTAAACAAGCTTTTTTTTATGCAAGTGTTTGTTGTTGTCGTTGCGAATCTATTTTTAGCCAAGCGTAAGCTTTTTTAATCGTTCCCTTTCCCAATCGGCTAATCGTTCCGCAATTCCCGTTTCATTCCGCCCGTCTCCGAGCTGGGTTTGTTCGGCTTCCATTTTTATTTATGTCCCCAGGAAGATAATGTTGACCATGGCTGGCGAAATTATTTGTTGTTTCTACGAGTGTGAAGATGGCAAACGATTCTGACATGGGTTCGCGTTGTTGTTTGTAAGATGGACTTAGCAAATGGTGGTGAGGCGGGCGGACCTTTTTTTCAGCTAGAGATTTTCCCGTCAAAATATCGTTTGAATTATATAATGTTCCATAAATTGGATATTTTATACATCAATAAGGCTTTCCGGCACTTCAATTTAACAGAAAAATTAAGCTTCAAAAATACTGCGGAAAAAGACAGTTGGGAGCTGCGTTTACCATTTTACCTGCAAGAAAAACCATCCCTAGGTAGGAAAACCCGAGGCAAAACATAAGTTGATAATAATAGATAATGAAGTAAAGGATGGGATACAGTCTTGGATGAAAAATTGATTGAAAATCTTTAGGCTTTTGCTTTCTGTCCGCTTTTGCCCGATGCAATCCTCCGGTTGATTGATATTGTTTTATTCAATGTACCTTTCTACGCCTCGTTATTTATGCTACTCTTTAACCTAGAAAGTAGTTGGTACAGTTGAAATTTAATCAAATAATTCGTTACGCACTCACTTTAGTTTTCAGCGAGCTGTAACTAATGCACCAGCTCTCCAAACTACTTGCTTAATCATTGTTTTCCCTCGTTCGTATCTATTCTAAGGGAAGTCAGCGCACTGTGAAGGAACTACATTTAGTGTAACTTTATTCGCACTCGAGCAAACTCAAGACACCCAACGTTTTGTGCAATGGTAAAGGCAGTGTTACTGCTACCGATAAGTTTTCACCACTAGCGCTGCGCATTTGTTGCTTCGCTGAAACTTTCTTCGAACGCAAAGGAACTTGTTCATTTTCCTAAACCGTATCGTCGGTATGACGATGCCGGTGCTTAGTGCGAACTTAGTTTGTTGGTGGTTTCTGTTGCTTAAAATCTACGGTTCCGTGGTGTTCCTGGTTTTTAGCTACGACTATGGTTGTTAAGTTATGGGGTGAAATTTGTTTCCAATCTTGATGATACTATCGGAATGGGGACTTTTTATAATGGAAAACGTTTTCAGCCAGCCAAGTTTAGCGTAAAAAAAACAAGACGTTCAAGACTATGGATTTCGAGCCATCCAGTGAGATTTTTGTTTGAAGTTGGTTTGTTTATTGGTCTTCAAAATGATATTTAATACATTATCGTTTTATGATATGTATTTAATCATATTACTATAGTTTACAGCTAGTCTCTACATTAATCGAACACGTTCGTATAGTTTAATACGTACGAAAGATGGTTCTCTACTATTTTATTTGATTATTTTCGACCACATCATAATTTATCTCTTCGAATTTTCTTCTATTCTTGAAAAGCTTCTAGGCTCTATAGTTTTTTTTGCCTGCTGCAGGAGTTTGTCTGCCAATCTACTATTCCAGCCTTTATGGCGGATACAAGATCATCACTCAATCTCAGCTTGGCCCTTCCAAAGGCTGCTCTATGCTGCTGGGTTGTGACTTTACATGCTGGGTTGTCCTGTGACATTCTCATGACATGACCAGCCCACAGGAGTCTGGCGAGTCTAATTTGCTGTATGATAGTGAGTCTTACCACACCATGATCTTACCACACATCATTATAGCGGCTGTCCCTCAACACAATCTTTCTGTTTTGGACGAAGTCCACGTCTCAGAGACGTATTGACATGAACGCGTTTCATATGATTTGGTAAATCAATCAACATTCAAGGCGAAGGATATTGTAGTTAATTATTTTGCGTTCTCTACCATATAGCCAATATGGGAAATCCATTTTGGGGAAGTAAGTCACACTGTTACCGTTCTCACTGTGTTCGACTCCTTGCTCGTCACATACCCTACAATTTCTGATGAAAATCATAAATGTCTCGCTATTTGGGCAGTCTTTCAATAGCAAAGCGATGAAAAAGAATCCTTTCAAAACCCTGTTATTGCAATTTGCCTCATTGAATCTAGAGAAGGAAGTGAACAGTACGACAAATCGTCGAATTTTTTTTTCGTACTTTTCCTTTATCATCGCAGAAGGAAATGTATTAGTTTGGGCATATTGTTCTCTTCATTGTAAAGAAATCGGAATATTTTTTCGAAAATCTACCATTTGTTGTAGTTTTAACTTTTCCAGCACGTAAAAAGTACACTTACCCCTCCTATATCCGAATATTTGAAATAAAAATCTCGCAAAAAATACAAAAATGGTACCCAATCTAAAACCAGCATCTACGAGAATCCACCGTTCGTATTATAGTATGAAATGTTGTTGTATTTTTATCATCGTGATGAAGTGTACGATTCCCGGTTTCCGGAACCGGTTCGCGAACCGCGGAGATGCTGGAGATGCTGGAGCTAGTGAGGAGCTGATGATGGGAACATTCTCGGTCGCTTGCCTTCATACGGATATTAAATTTGAATAATCCTTCGGTGTAGCTTGGGAGCAGACAGGAATATGGTGTGCGGTTATAGGAGAGAAGGCCCACAAACGCGAGTCTCTAAAAATGATAAAATCGGCTTGACCGTTTTTGGACTTCTATTTTGTCCTGCTGCTTTTCCCACGAACCACATTTCGTTGTGCGTTGTCTTTGCTGTTTTGGTTATGGTACAGGAATGCATAAAACCCATGCCATGTTATTTCCCTAATGTGATATGTACGGTGTTTTTTTTGTGTGTTTTGTTTCTTTTTGGTTTTTGAATTCATTTCTGAGTACGCGATGTGAATGGGGTTCCGATTCGCGATTTCCGTCGCGTGTAAAGAAAAGAAACAAAAACCCACAAACGACACAAATAGAAATTCAGCCCGGAGCGGAAATGAGATTATTCCGTCGATGCAAATGTTTTGCCATATTTTTTTTTTGTTTTGGTTTCCTTCCCAATCGATTCGCCTCCAAGAAGCAAACACGACCGGTCATGTGTAAAAATGCGTCGCGTATTGCGAATAGCGCACCTTACGGTTTTGATCAAATGGAAATTTATGTATCGTTGCCCGATAGTTTAACAGCCGTTTGATGAGGTTGTTGTCATCGTTTGAGGGTTTGTTGGTTTTTTTTGTTTGGCGCTTTTCATTAAATACAATGCTTTGATCGGTTGGAACGCGTGTCGATGAAATAATTTAACGAATGCTATAATTAGGCTCCATTCAGTAAATTGCTTTCTGGGTCGTCCGCTTTGGAACTGGTGGTGGGTGTTTGTGAATGAAAATGCAAAACAGAACCCAACGACAAGTGCGGCCGTTACGGATTAACGTTATTGAATGAAATGAATGGTCTAGATATAAAGCTTTGTTACTGGCACTGTTATTCGCTCGACAGGTCAGGACAGGCGGTGTCTATCTCTTAGCTTTAAACGTCTTTATCTTTAGTTGTTTTTAAACCTTTTCTTGCATCCCAATAATGCGTAATTAAAGTTCATATATGGTCGTTAGCTATTATTTATTTATTTACAATTTATTTATTACAAAGTATAAACGGCCATAATCTACCGTAATGCCAGATAATATAGGTTGATTAAAAACTAAATTAAATGATAATAATATCAAATAAAACTAAACAATATTATACTAGATAGGTAAATCAATCAACGGAGAACATCAGATAATACGAATGGTGGGATTATTAGTAAGAAGCATAAAAAACAAAACAAGAAACGAATCAAAGAACTGAAAAAAGGCAACGGATAGTTACAGGGGAGAGATGGAAATTTAAGAAGGAGCAGGCAATGTGGAAAGCATGAAGGCATTGAAGAAACGGATCGGAATCAATTGTGTTCCGGAGCAATCCACCGACAAAACACGTCTTCGCAACAGTCCGCCGATCGAAGGCAAACTGACCTCATCGTTCCCCCGTAACGTCAGAACTACCTAACAAACATTTTAAAAGTGTCTAGACGAGATAGACATTGACGCCCAAAATGTGCGCTTCAAGCTGCTGGTGAAAGTATTTATTCTGACGATTGATCTTTCAATCGATAACGGGATGTTTTGACTTTCTTTACATGACGAAGTGTCATGCGCAAGTGGTATTTTGGACAAACCAAGATCATCATGTGAAGAGATCACTCGCGGAGATGGCACTCTTCAAGATGGCAGTTTTACCTGAGAATTTTTTTTTGGGAATATCTTAAAGAGACGATCTTCTTCCACAATGTCGAATGTCAAAGCAAGGCAGCACTGGATCGTCAAATCAAAGGGAGTTTTATAAACTTCGGTATGCTATTTTTCTATTCGAACGGCTTGCGAATATGAACTTAGTCCCAGTTTATCAGCTCAAGGTCAGTGCGCAAGCGAAGCGATCGCTGATCACATATTTAATTAGCAAAGCAACCAGAAATCCTTTACCGGTTGATAAGAGCCCATTTTTAGCACAAATTTACTTATTTCTTTCTGCACACGAATGGCGGATCATCGCATCGTACGGCGACCGCGTTCCTTATCATAGCGTTTTCCATTGGAATGAAGGGAAAAGAACGCACCGGGCAGTACCGCCAAGCGTGGTACAAACAATAAACACTTGCCGGTACGAAACGACACGTCGACCGTTCTCGCTTTAATCGCACCCGGATCGTGTCATCATCATCCGCCGGCAGTAGTGTTTTTTGTTGTTGTTGTTTTGTTTTGGGCTTGGCTTAAGATCGTGTTCTTACCGCTCTCGTACGCGGTTGTATTTATGTTGTCTCTTATTTTTTTCCATCTTTGTGGTTTATTTTTAGATCCATCCCGACCCCGGACCCTTCGGCAGGAGGAGGAAAAGGAGGACCCCAATGGCTGAGGGCTACGTGGAGCCCCCGAAAATGAGCTAACCGAACGGCCGAAACGAGAGAGAAAGTGTGTGTGTGTGTTGGTAGGGGGGTCGCTCGCAAGTTTTTGCTTACCGAGCACGATCGGCCACCTTTCGGCGTGTGCGTGTGTTTGATCCCCTATCATGTTGTGATGCTGCGATGGGGTTTGGGAGGGTTGTTGCTAAAGGAAACCCATCTTTCCTCCACCGTAACGCCTCACCTTCCTCCATTTTGAACATAATTCGCTCTCGATGGACTCGCACAGTAACAATTCTCTTTCTCTGCTCGCTGCGGTTTAATGCTCGGGAAGATGCACCCCTATCACCACCCAACCCTCCACCACTCCACCCCACGTACACAAACCAAATTGCGAGTGAGAGAGTGTATGTGCAAGAGAGAGAGAAAGCGCGAGATAAAGAGATAGAGAAAGAGAAA
The DNA here is from genome assembly GCF_943734725.1 of Anopheles marshallii. Classification (NCBI taxonomy): domain Eukaryota; kingdom Metazoa; phylum Arthropoda; class Insecta; order Diptera; family Culicidae; genus Anopheles; species Anopheles marshallii. The sequence goes on along the minus strand of NC_071326.1, from coordinate 67,750,745 downwards.
GAGAGAGAGAAAGAGCAGTGGCTGCGTCTAAGTGACAGCACCCCGTCGGAAAGCGCGTTCACTCGCGTTCTCGCGTGCACGGAGCAGAAGCAACGCATCTCCCGTGGGAAACGGATCGTTCGATCGTTTGGCGCGCGCGTTCACCTCGGCAGAGCCGCCGGGGAATCGGTTCGAGTCTAGGCGTCGGGTGGAAAAGTTAAAGAAAGAAAGAAAAAAAAAACAAGTTCAAATTATCGGTATGCTCACGCGCTCTTTGCGTGTTTGTGTAACCGTATGTACGTGCGCAATTCGTCTCAAGTGTGTGAAGTGTGTGCGTCCACGTATCTAACCAGTAACTCACTGGGTTAAAGGCGAAACAAAACATACAACAACACATTAATATACAGCGGTGAATAAACGCATCAGCAGAAGCTGCACGAATAGATAATGCACACCGAATGCAATATTGCGCCGGAAAAGATTAACCTTGGGCGGGAAGCAACTTTCTTCCGCCCAAAAAATAAGAAATTCCCCCCGCTGGGGAAGACTTGGCTGCACTCGCCGTGCTCTAATCCAGCGTCCAGCGCCAACTAGATCGTTATCTTAATCCCTCCGTGCAGCAAATTAATCAAAGTGTGCAGTCTACAGCAGGCCAAGCAAACAGCGGCGCATACTAAGTTTATCATCGTTTGCAGACGAAGCAGCTGAGTGCCAAACAAACATACAAAAGAAAAAAAAACCCACAAGGAACCAACCGAAAGCGAAAGAGAGTGAGAACGAACGGGCACACGTCAGAGAACGCGGTTTTTTTTGCCGTTTCTCCCTTTAGAATTCTATTCTTCGATCCTCCCCCCACCCCACAACTGATGTGTCTGTCCCGAGGAGTGATGAAAATATGTTTTCCAAATGAAACAAAGCAACCGAATATTGGGCACCATTTTCTCACGATCATTTATTGCGCTTCGTTCCGTTTTCTATTGTTTTCTTTTTCTTTTCCACCCTCACAGTTACGTCAGCAACACTGTTCTTGTATGTGTGTGTGTTTTTGATTGTGAAGTCAGTTTTGCAAGTGTTGTTCTTTTTATAATTCGCAACAAAAAAAACCCCAGCCGGAAGCTGTGTTTGGGGTGTGAGTTCCTGTACGATCACTGTATGATCACGCGCCTGATTGTGCGCGCCCTTGTATTTGTGTGTGTTAACTACGTGTGTAATATACGGAAAAGTGCAACGATCCAATGCAATCATTGTGGTGAAAATATAACCGAAACCGAAAAAAAGTACACCAGAAACGAAAAGTGTTGAAATTCTTGATTTTGAGGAGTTTTTTTTTCCTGTTGTTGTTGCTCGGTGTCTGAGGCAGTGTGCTAACAAATCCCACGAATAGATGTGTCCGCGGTGTGTGCATCGTGTGTGGTGCGCAATTATTCAATCAGCTTGATCTTGAGTGGTTACAAGTGTGCAAAACAACAACGAAAAATATCACAAAACGAAGATATAGCTTTTAAAAGTTCCCAGCTCCTGTTTTGTGTTGTGCCCGCGAAGAAAGGTTGGGATTGCGCGGCAAAAGAAGCGGTACACAGAAGGGTGCACGGATCGGCGAAAAAAGAGAGAGAGAGAGAGAAAAGAAAAAGAAAACGTAATAATATTCCACAAATCAGCCAAGTGCCACGTATCAGCGTCAATTCTCGCGTTCGCGGCGATCAGCAAATTGTGTTCTTCCTTCTTAGAGACGCGTCAGTGAAGCCCGGCTCATCGCGGCGTGGTGGGAAGCAAAACCGAACGTGTGTACGAAACAAAAAAAAAAATGGCGATGAGCTAGCGGAGCACTCACAACAGCACACGAAAGGCGAAGATTTGACAGAAGAGCAAAAGTGAAACACATTCCCCCTGCCCGGCGGTTGAGAGCGTTTGTTCACATTTTAACCCACAGTGCTAGTGAATATTTGGTGTTTAACGTACGCAACGATCGGTTGCTCGGTTCAGAAAAAGTATTACAGGCATTTCCATCCCGGTTTCTCCCACGGCATTTTGGCGCAAGGGAATACGTCCCCGCTCCATTCTTGTTTGCCCCCTTCGCTTTGTCTGCAACCCTTCGTCACGAATCCGGCACCCCAACAGGACGACGATTTCACGTTCAAGGCGAAGCGCGAAACTATTCTAAGTTCGGCCTTCGAACACATGGTAAGTTTGGTTTTGCGGCTCTAGATTAGCACAACGAAATCAAAAAATGACGCGACGATGCAGGAAGTGGGAAGTCAAAAGCAGGGAGGGGGGGGGGGGGGGGGGGGTTTAGAGGGGCCACGGGGTAAGTCGCTAGGGCACATATAGGGGACACACAGAGAGGGCGCTATTTTTAGCTCGTGCTGCAGAACATTTACGCCTTGTCGGACAAATAGAGGGAAAGCGTCACCCAACGGTTCACTCCACCACTCACCCCGGCTGGGGATAGGGGATGAATGGGGTGTCTGTTTATATTTTTGCACTGCACCAGAAACGGTTTGTGCAGTTATGGTGCCGAACAGCAACAAGCGGACTTGGTTTTCTGTTGTTTTTTTTTTCGCTTCTTTTTCTCTTCGCTAGTGCCCCTGTTCTGGCTCGTGCATGTTTATTTGCGGCACGGTGCACATATTTACACTCCCACCCATCCGATTCGATTTGCAGCAACAAGTATAATCGCTGAAACAAAGCAAAAGCAAACAGACCAACGGTGGAAAACTTGCTGCCTGGTGCCGTGCCCAGGATGTGCTCTGTAGCTGTACGCTGTGTACACTTGGGCTGTGGCAAAAAGAAAAACGGGAAAAGCATCTGTTTACGCTACACATTTTTCGGTGTGCTAAAGAATCCGGTGCGAGATGGATTTTTTACGATCGAAAACGGGCAAAAGTTTGTTTTAAAAGTAAAAAAGAAAAGAAAATTGCGTTTCACTTTCACTGTGGGGTGGCTGGCTGGGGTGGATGGAGAGAAAAAAAACAGAGACCCTATAGTACAGTGAAGTTTGTTAAATTGCCTCATTGTAGCGTTTGATTGCGAAGCCTTTGCTTACCTCTACGATCATGCAATGGAAGCAAACTAAAGGATTTTCCAATAGGGATTTCTTTCAAACGTTTACTGGCAATTGTTTATTCATTTGTGCATTGGCCAAGGTTTGTACAAGCTTCGCCATAGGAGGGTTTTTGGCAGCTATTGGACTGTAAAATGACAGCAGGACGTCCGGTGTTCTGTTTTAATATGATATGGGGAATCTTATCAATAGTAAGATTTTCTTCGGCAAACCCTCTCCCCAATATGTACTCAAGGACGTCCAAGACTTTAGCATAGCTGAAAAGACCTTTGGTCATGTCATATTACCATGGAAATTGTGTGATCAAGATCAATGTGTGAAATTTTCCGCAAGGACTATTCACCATTTGATCGCTGAAACCGAAGGGTCCATTTAAAACACTAAATATATAAAGGTATTGATAAGCTTTTCAATGCCAGGATAAGTCTCGCCACCATCTCACTCACTCAGTTTATTTGATTTACCTTTAAGTATAGTACTTGTTCTATGATAATCCCTTTATCACATTTCCGTTTAGAGTTTAATGATTGATAAAGATAAACCAAATTAACGATCGAAATGTGGAAGTCAAATGTTTAAAAGTAATAATCACCATTATGCGGAACCATTTAGCCATCTTCTTCTGCAACATTCAATCGTAAAGATAAATTATGGTTCGGAACTCTTTTGTGTTATTTCCTGTTCTGCAACAAGATTTGAAATGAAAAAAAAAAACAATCTAAATTTGTTGAGGAAGTAAAAGGTTAAAAGTAAATAAATAACGTCATATTACTCCCAACGAATATATTATCCTTTCAGATATTAATTAAATTCGATGAATTCAGCATATTTTATCCTAGCAAATTTAAATATTTATTTTTCAAATTTAAAAGAAATCCACAATTTGATTTACAATTATACATAATAATCACACACAACAGTTGCCTACTGGCGTGATAGCACATTAGGCTTCGTAATTTTGGCGCAATTTTCGATTTCATCATTCTGTTTCGCAATGGAGTCGCCTAGTCAGTTGTAAAACCGTTGCCCTGGATACGACCGATTAGACCGTATTTTCCGAATTGAAAAATACGGAAGGGAAAAGGATAGAAAAGCAGTCAATTAAAATGCGATTTGCAACACTGCCGAACAAAACGTTACCACGCTATGGCATTTGATGAAATTATCAAACAAGCATTTTGGATGCTTTAATTTACGATAAGTCGCAATCGTTTCTTTGGAATTTTGGGTAGGAATAGGGTATTCCAAAAATTCTAATTTAAACGGAAACCCCGATGGCTATTGTTCTGTAGAAAATCTAAATTTAGTGACAGTTTCAAGTGTTCTGTGGTGAATTTAGCTAATTTTATCTGACGGTTGTTCTGGGAAACCTTTTCCAGAGCGGTATCGCAGCAAAAAGCGTCACCTGCAAGAAAACGGAATGAAAATCCCTTCCACAGTAACTTACCTCGATGGTGATGAAGTTATGCAAAACTATGCCCTTTCATGCTTACCAACCGGGACGACCTTAGCAAAGCGATGCCACGTGACAATAAATCATTCCACTGCGGAACGCGTTAACGTTCTTGCCTGTTGGGCACCGTTTGGCCGCATACCAGCCGTTACATGGATGCGAAACATCCCTTCAACCGATCCGTATAATTTTCCCAAGCAAAACTTTAAACCCAAAAGCTCAAGCCGATCGTGAAAATTTGCGGCTGTTTCGCGTTGCTACCGGGGAACGTTGCACGCATAAAATGTTTTTACTCTATTGTGTACGGGAAATGTTGTTGTGGCATGTTGAGAAAAGTTGTTAGAAAATTAGGGACAAATGGTGGCCGCAAGTAAGAACCCGTATAAGGGAGATATAATTTTACGCATCATCAGCACTTTCGTTGTTACGAAATGCAATGCACATCAAAAGCAAAGATATGTTCACGTAAAACATGATTAATAAACTGTGTTAATAAATTAACATTTAATGTAAGTGTAACAAAGTATACAGCATTTAATCCAATCGTCATAGAACAAATGCACCCGAATAACTCTTCTGCGAAAATTCGATAAGCAAAATACTGCTTCCTCCCATTACTAACGCGTAGAGAGTTATATAAAAACGTTTTAAAAAGATGCTTCAATCACACAATTATACATCCAATTTGCAGTTTACATGTTCATTATTACAAGCAATATTATGGTTGCGTTATCTACTTGATAAATCAACCCTGTACAATATGATTGGTTCAAACAGCGGAACAACGTTTTAGTGTATTTTCGGAGCTTGCGAGCATAGTTCTTGTTCGTGGTAAAGGGTAACCTAATCAAAGGTTTTGTACGCGTTCCATTGCTTGAAGGAAATTTACACGCATTGTTACACGATGTGAAAAACTTCTACCTGACAAGCGGTAAAGCAATCGGGAAAGTGAGATGATAGCAGAATGCACCTTGTGAGCTAGTGATAACAAAGTTCAAACAACCTGTTGTGTATTCGCTACAGATGATTTGGTACATTAAAGTGCTTAGCGCACAGGAGTAGAGGGTTGAAAATGAAAACTTTGAAAGGGTTGAAAGCTTACATGTAAAATGTGGAGGACAAATGCGATGCCAAAGAATCTCCTTCATGCCGAATGGAAATATACCGGTACGACTTAAGTAATGAAACCGCCTCCAAAGGGTAATATTCTGAACCCTAGACCTACTCATTCGACCGGGTTGTATTGGGGAGTTTTTTAGTTTGTTCTAGTCATATTTTGTCTTGCCGTTTTTTTTTTGCCGTACCCCGTAAGCTACACAACAACTACTAGCTGAACATGGCAAATGGCCAGGATCGGCCCAAAGAAGGCTTGGCGCTGATCGGTATTAAGCATACAACATAACTGTCAGCCCGTCGGCGGCATAAATTAATGGCTAATTGTTGGTTTTATCGGCAGCAACCCACAAAGGGGCCAAAGGGTTTTGCCGGCTAAACAGCTGGGCGAGCATGCGGGAATGGTCGTGTTGGCCCCGGCGTTGCCAGTTGTGTCATCCGAACGAACCGTTTTATCGTTCGCGGTGTAAGGAGTTGATGAAAAGCGCAAGGAAGGAAGGGAGCGAAAGGTCTGCTGAATCGTGGTTCGACCAGGATCGTTTTTCCTTCCGTCCTAGGTTAGATGGCGGAGGCCGTTGGCTTGCCAATATTTAGACATTCAGTAAAAAGCCCGATTGTTGGCGTTGTGGTAGGTAAATAAAAAGCCGCTGGACGTGTGGTGTCGATGGGATATCCTAAAGCTCCCTATGATGGCAAACACATCTCAGGCGCTTGTGGAAATACCAGGGGTTGCCTGTTTTGCTTAACAATTTGTATTGTTTCGATACGATTGTTGTACGATATTCAAAAGATTAGTCTAATATTTTTTGTAATTTTTTCACACACTGACAATTGTCTATATATTTGTCAACTCGTAATCATGTCAACGACACCGGTATCATCGGCACGTGACACACGACGACGTTTCATCTCGTGGCATGTTCTTAATGGTTCTTCACATCCGCAAACCACACGCACGCGGTTCGTTCGGCAGATGAGTTTTGCGCTACTATTTTGGTGTGTTTAATTACGCAGTTAGCAAGACGGGAGACAGACACCCACACACACACAATGCCCCGTAATAGACGTCCTTTCCCGGCTTTGATAGCTTCCCAATCATCATATTTAAAAGGCGACCGAGAAAGCTGTGGCGACACACCGTGGGGGTTGCGCGGAATCCAACGGACGGACGTGGCTGTTTGGTTGTTTGGTTTGTTCCCGGTAGGTGATAATTTATCGTGATGGACGGGGGTAAATATTTAATTAACACATTCGACAGCACGGGAATGGAGGAGATAAATATCTAAAAGCACCTCTGTTGGTGCACATGTTTCGCGAATTGGTTTTTGCGTCGTGGGTTATCGCTGTGGGGTGAGTGTTGTTGGGCTTTTTTTTTCGTCGCAGTATCACCACTGTATTCCAGCAGTGTTCCGATATATTGGACGCTAATATACGGTACGTACGGTAAGCTAAAGCGCTGAACAGTGATGATCGTTTTGGTCTACAGTTTTACAACACACGCGTAAGATTGCTTTACTCTTCTTTTGCTGCAGGTTTTACTGGTGTCGGGTTGTATGCACTTGTGTTTGAAATGCTAAGCTAAAAATGTTGCCGACCGGCGCAGGGAAAGACAAACATTCATTCCTGGCCCTAGTGACAGGGAGCGCTCATAAAAAAAATAATCGAACGACGAATGAAATGCAAACTTGGTGCGATACGCGATAAGTGGACGCGCAATTAGTAGCTTCGGACAGCCTGGAAGAATGCAAACGATCTTGATTAGCGGTAAAGCGGCGCTCTGTTGCCTGCTAGTAACGCTTAGCATCATAACGAATTTGCTGCGCAAAATCGACCCCACGCCAATGTGGTGCGTTCATGCGACTAAACTTATCCTCTGATGGGATATTTAATGTTTAATGGTTAAAATAGCAATTAATGTTGTTAATGCTTTTTTTGTTTTAATATTGTGGTTATCACCATGTTTTTTTCATGCTAAATTGTCTAAGATCACGATGTTTACGTGTTGATGGTTTTCAGCTCATAATAAACAACCTATCAGTTGGAAGAAATAATTGGTGCACATCATACCATCAGTAGAAAAAGCTTAAGCTCTCAGCCTGTATCTCTCAAATAATCGACTATTTGTATCTCTATTTTCGATTGTTTGTATATGTATTTCTTTTTGTATATTTATGTACAGATTCGTAAAGGACATAGCATTTTGACGTAAATAATGACATAAGGGATTATTTTTGCAAAACTGCAATTTGAGAAAAATCGACAAAAGTTTAGAAATTTTACCTCAAATTCAATTCATTTGAAACGATGTATTGCTCTGATTATGTAAATAATACTTTTTTAGTTATTTTCGTTAAATTTGTTTGTTTACATTATTACAGTAAACATGACCTTTGATAACAAATTTAGCTACCCACCCACAAATCACAGCGGGTGAAGGAACATCTTTGGTTTTCAAGCTTTTGAGCGTTAAATGTGCGGAAATAAGTTGCGATAGCTTGGAAATTGTTTATATTCGTGCCTTTTCTAAAAAATATCGTCTTTATACGTCGTCTTTCTTCAACAAACTTTGCAAAAAATGTGTGATGTTCGATGTAGGCGGCAACAGAACTGTAATTTTTAGACGTAAAGAAATGCGATGTGCAAGATTGCGCATCGTCTAAACGGAAATTAATGTTGGCTTCCACGAGATGCACGAGAATGCTTCTTCGAAAAACGCCCAAACTTTTTTTCGTTATGACGTATTATGTACATGTTTAATTCCTTTTTGGTTCTTGAATATCTGCCTGATTCTTCTTCATCGATCTATTTCCATTTAGTTAGTCTTTAATGTGGTTTCATTGAAAGTCTAACATTTCGAAATATCAAAGGGATCTTCTCAATGTTTCAAGTTCCTTTTTCGATGCATGCTTGAAATTAAGGTACACATTTACTGAAGCAGAAAGAAAGTCTAATGCCCCGTACCGAGCGCTACGAGACGACCTACTCCGTCGCCGATTCGTACGTGCACCCACGGGGCACCGCGGCAAGGCCAACAAAATGCATCCAGAAATTAATCGCCCACCGCCGTCCAAACCGGTGACGAGCGGCCGTACAAGTCGGAGACACCACGGGTCGACGATGTCGTCGTCGCTGTCGCATGAGCGTGGACCACCGCCTTGAGAAGCTGGTCCGCTGGCTGTTCCATGAAACAGGTTAGACCGGGCCCGGGCAAACCGAAACCGCTCCGGTGGTGTTGTGACTCCCGGTGACGCTCACGCGGGGCAAGAAGATGTCATCTGGTTGGGTGTATGCGCGGCGTAGGTCAATGAAACTGCTGCACGGCTAAGTGGTTTTTCGAGGTGCAGTTGGTGTGGTTTGGTTTACTTAAGCAACGAGACGGTGAATCTGCTGCGCTGTGAACGGTGTCTTTTGCCCAGCACAGCATGTGATGGCTATTTTAATACGACGTTGCTTAATTAAAGATGCTTGTAGAAAAAAAAACATACTAACTTTTCCATCCGAGTTCAACTGATTCAAACTTTACTAGAACGGTACAACCGGGATGGACAAACCAATTCACTGCAACAAGCGGCTTTGGAAGCCTGGGTTCACACCCTGCGTACGCTACTAATTACAATCAGGTTGAAATTTATTGGCTCCAGATTGGAACTTTATTTCAGTCTGCTCAGTCATCCAACCAAACCCACCCCGAAACAACGCCAACGACCGTGATGCGTGATTGGAAAAAAGAAAATGTGATTTGGAAAGATAGCAGCGGGAGAAAAAATGCCGTATCACTACTGCGCACTAGCATGCGATAAAATATAGTCTTATGATAGCGCCTGACAAGATGGCTGGGAGCGGTCTTAAAGAAGCGACTGGAAATGAAACCGACGCCCGAGTGCGGTCGAGCGAGTTTCAGACAAGCTGTCCTTTCCGATACACACACACACAGGATGTGTTCTGGATGATGGTTTTGCTTCCCTTCTTCGCCACCATATTCTCATGCACCCTGGCCAGACCGCAAATGAATACACACACCGGAAAAGGAACTGACAAGCTCCGTGCGAAAAGTTCTTTTTCCCATGCAGTTTCTTTCGTGCGGTACAAATGAAACACATTTTGTGCTTTTTTTTTTTGCTCTCTCCGCTTTTTTGTTTCCATCCTGCATCCTCTTTTGGTGGGAGTGCATTAATGCAACGCGTGTCGGTGACAGCATGCGGCGTACCGTTTTCCTGTTGTTTTGCGTGATTCAAGCCAAGCCACGGGTAAGGTAATGCACTGTGGTACACAAGGAGTGAAGCGCAACAGGACACTTTTTTGATGTGAAATAGAAATATTCTTAAAAACATGACAGTGGATTACGAAACATCATGAGTTTTGTCATTTTTAAAGATAATTTTGTGGGGTATTCAATATTAGTTGATTGAAAAGCCATTAGTAGCTTTCAAATAAGCATAAGGAACGATTCATATTGTCGGTGTAATAATTTCTACTAAAAGTATGTGCTTTAACTGATGACAAATATGTCAGTTGACATTCCAAACGTATCATTAGATTTGACAATGCTGGTAAATGTAGTGGAGGACCGATTAGCCGTGATCATCGGGACTCAACGGTTGCTGGATAATCGGATAAAACGGGTAGAAGGGGCATTTCCATTTTTTTTATAATAAATAGTGTACAATGTGTCATGGGTAGGACTTTTTTGGTGTATAATTTATTTTTACTGCGTATTTTACTGCTGCAGAAGAAACCTTACTTGTCTTTTTAGAATTTGAACTTTTTTTGTCTATTAAAATTCACCCGGGTAAATGACACCCGGATAATCGGAGCTCCACCGTGTTATAGTATTGCACATAGTGACTCGAACAATTAAAATTTTTTATCAAAACGGTGGACATATGAAGTCAACAGGCGATATTTGAAACCAAAAGAATACGACAAGCCGGCAAAAGTTTTCGTCTAGTACCGGTAGGGGATAATTTAAAAATAGTTTTAGCATTCTTAACTAGATAATTGTGACACTTTTAAAAACTCGTTATCTTCAAATATATCCGACTTAAGAGCCTGTTATGGGGAGCAATACATTTATAGCGACAATTTTACTGTAACTGCACTGGTCCATTTTCAATGTTGTTTATTTTTATTTCAATAGCACCGAAGAGCCCAATTTATTTGCCAATAAAATCATACCTCGCTAATATAGGGGTTGGCCGAACCAGATTGGTTAATAATATCGCCTACCGATTCGGTTTTTTTTCGCTACGAAAGTCGTCAATTATCACATCACCCATTCCTGACCGCGTAAACTTTTCGTTCCGCTTCGCCAAAACCACCCATGACCCACCATCCTAGCAAACAATTTCACAGAACCTAACTGAACACCGATCTATCATACTACTTTGTTTGACTGATTGGCACCAGTTTTCGAAACGAAATCGGCATGAAAAGCAAACATACACTCATACACACACACACGCAAGCACACATTCTTAACCTTCTCATTACCATTTGGTGGGGCCGATTTCCGGTTACGGGTTGTCCGCTTCTTGTGGTTCCCTTCCAGCTGAGCGAACTGATGATCACCGATCTCTGGATGACCATGAAATTTCCTTCCCAGCGTATAGCCCTCCACTATCGATCATCGACAGAACAACGTGCTCCCGCTGGTTCGCTTCAGCTGCTGTTGTTTGCATCGTTTTTTTCGCTTAAATGTTATTTCTCCTCCTCTTCGGCCGATGTTCTTTGAGAGGGTAACACTTTTTTTTTGCATGTAAAGCTTACGCACGCACTGTTGGCAAATCAATTAATTTAGAGTAAAGCAGCGCAAGGCGGTGTAGCTCTTTCTGTCTTCCAGCGAGGGGTACTGGTTTGTACGCATCGTATCGGTTCGCGGCCGAGCCAGCGAAGGAATCAAGACATTGCGGACAATGTTGCAAAATTGCCCATTTGCTTAGGGTGCCCCGATTGACTCGAGGTCGATGGATGGCTATAACGGTGGGGACGCTGAAAGCTGGTTTGGACAAACGGGCCGCCAACGACGGGAACCCCTTTTGGTTCCCCGAGGTCTGGCTGACTTTGATCGACTTGAACTTGACCACCTAGGGATCTCCGTGGTTTGATCTCCGGGCGCGCGGTGGTCGTTTTGCTAAGCAGAAAACGCAACCGGTGCTTGATTGATAAGTGATTTAAAAGATTTTGACTTTTGGGCACGAGTTGGTATAATTCCAAATGCTTTATGCAAAGTTATGGCGTTAAATATCATCCGATAGAAAGTTGAAAACTAAATTATTCTTGCAAAAATGAGATCTCAACATCTAGACAACATGTTGAGCTTGCGATGTCTTGCAGAATTACGATATTGAGTTGTTATTCTTATCAACATCTCAGAGATCTTGGTGACAGCATGGGAAAATTCCTGTATCCTGTATACGAGATATCCGGGAGAAATTTTCATTTAAAGGCATTATTCGATCACTTTACAGTTAACATCTTTTGTTGTCTATCAATCCTTCACACATACAAGAGTAGAAACAAGAGGTTCTGTACTACTAAGTCTAATAAATACACCTAATACATCATCTCGTCTTCGATTTTTTCGGAATATTCGCTTAATCGCGTGTTCATATCTGAAATTGATGTTGAAAATGGTGATAAGTACGGCCTCATACGCCATCGCTACTTTGTGAAAGACGACATTGCAGCATTTTTGAGATGACATAACAACGCAAGCGCCTACCATAAGAAGGGCAGCACATGACATTATTCAACGGCCTTAAAAGATACCACAAACGTAAACGTGTTCCAGGATGGATTTGCACAGCTAGACGTTGATTGTTGGTAACATTTACTGTGTTTGTCATGATTTAAAGCATAGTTAATTCGATAAATGCAGTAAACATTTCTTCGGAGCGAAACAAACATCGGTTGGGGGTCGTCCAAAATGCTTCCCAGAGCGCATTTATACTGGTCGGATTGTACTTGACTGATACCGCCGTGCTGGTTTTGTGGTAAGGTGCGCTGCGATTGTGATATCATGTGCTACCATTGAAGTACCATTGAACCGAATTTCCATTGCAATTATATATATTTTTAAAACGGCATCACATTACGGTTGGCACTTTTCAAGCAAGCAATTATTGGCACAACATAAATTGATGAGTCAAGTTAAGAAGGAAGCAAAAGAAAGCCGCACAAACAAAACAAAGAAACAGGAACAAAAAGCAAAGAAGAGTCCCATGCCCACAACTACTTCCTTCGATCATTTCACCACCGGTGGTGCGGTCCGATCGATTATGATCAGGCATAAATTATTGGCTCGAACATTCCGTTTCGTTTGACGGTTTAACACAGCCGCGCAGGAAAGACACCTGAGGAAGGTTTGTGTGTGTGTGTGTGTGTGTGTGTGTGTGTATAAGGTTTGCGGCAAGACATACCGGAGGAACGGTAGCAATACGGCGATGGGTAGTTTGGTTTTTAATTCGATCGGGGACCACCACGAACGAACGTACATCATCTCATGTACCAGGGTTGTGCTGGGTCCAAGGTCCCCGATGGCCTAGCCACAAATTCGCCCGGGTGCGAAATCATTGACCGTACCCAGTTGAAGGTGACGTTGTTTTTTTCTATATTGTTTTTTTTTCACACTGTTGCAAATCCCCGTTTAGGGGAGTAGAAATAGCGAAAAAAGGCGCACTGCAATGTAGCACAGTTATTACTTAATTAGCGACAAACCACCACCAGGTTCGGGTTTTGCTAGCGCCTGCTGAAGCATCACTGCAGCATCGCTTCACAAAATGCACGCGACGATAATTTCTTTGCCGACGACAAACTATGACAACGGTTCGGACCACCGTCTGACGCTGTCCACTTCCGGGTTGGTGGGAAAGAAAGGGTGTGATAATTGAATCACCATCCATGCGAGGGATGGGTAAGCGTTAGTGATGTGCACAATGATGCAGTACGATTGAATGATATAAATCTTTCCAGGGAGGGAGTTAATTCTAATCTAGAAGAAGAGTATTTATAACTCTTTGCGAATTAACTCATTCGCAAAGAATTAAATCATTCAAAATAATTAAGATTTAACTCTTGACGGTGACCTTCACCACACGATTTAAGTCAAAACTCTTGTGGAAGTTAACTCGCGATTAAATCATTCACGGCGACCACCGTTTTCATTCGTGTGGTAGCTCCCTCATGAGTTAATTCACCATTTAAATCGTGAGTTACAGGTCTCCGTGAAGAATTAAATTGCGAGTTAACTCACGATTTAAATCATGAGATGAAAGCCGCAGCAACCCCCCTTTGCTTATTTGAAATGATTAAAATCTCAAAGTGTGAATTTTAGAGTTAAATCTTCATTCATAACTCTTTAACACGAAATGAAATCTATGAATTAAATTTGCCACCTCTAGTAAGCGTACTCGAAGAAAATCTCGCGATGCGCTGAGGCCAAACAGTGATAGACCATGGTAATTGTGCAATTGTGGCATGTAAATGGATAAAATGTTTGCGATAAAACTCCGCGATTGAAGTACGTTTACATTCACATATGCTTATTAAAGTATCTGCAATATCGACACACATTGGGTGCAATCATTATTTCCAGTGTTTATTTGGTGCGTTTAACACATTCCTGATAACATTGTCAGCATTATTGTTCGTTTCATTAATTAATTTGCTCCGTTTTTCTGCTTTGATACATTATAGAGGCAGTTATCACGTGAATGCCCTCACATTTTGTCATCCGCATCGTTATTATGCACTTGAAGTTCTTAATATGGTTTAACCAAACATGTCATATTTTTTAACCTACGATACTTTAATTACAAAAATTCATTGTATACTCAATGGTTACTTATAACAAGTGGAATTGATGTAGTCAAACGGTGTGAAATTTGCATTTATTTATGGATTTATTTGATGTTCTATATGCTTTTTTCGGCTAATCTTTTGTTGTAAAAAGTTTTCCAATAGTTGCTAAGAACCAAAAATGAACCACGCTAATGAATGAAACTACAGGCACTTCCCGAAATAAACCATTGTTCCGGAAGGCTATAATCCGGGGAAAGATCCGCATATCTCGGATCTCCCCGTATGTCGAATCCTGGTGCAATATCGTTTATATTTCAATGTTTCAGAGTCAACTTCCTTTTCCGCACTTTATTTATTCAACAATTGAGAATGAAAACATTAACAGATATTAAAAAATAACAAATGTTTTATGTGACAAAGGCAGATATTTTCAACCAATTTTTCGACCTTTTTGATTATATTTTGTGCTGTAATCTAACTCAGCTGCCCAATATTCAAATAGCGCATAACTAGGGGACTACATGTATCGCCAAAACATGCACGTGATGCTATTCACTTGACCTATTTGCATGCAATAATAATAGCAGTACATCCTTATTCAAGATTCACCACCCATAAACTCTCCATTTGAATTGAATAGATTACAAAAAAACATGGTGAAATAGAAAAAAAAACCCATTGCATATGCCACTATACGCCCGCTGTAGCGATACTTTCGATCTCTCGCAGGAAACTGCGCCTGATGCATTCATTGAACCTGTAACGCAAAGATCCGAAAGCGAACCGCAAACTTTGCTGACAGGGAGAGAAAGATGTCAGTGCAGTAGGGTTTTTGGAAGCGAACCCAATCCATCAACCAGAACCTTTACCTTTCGGCTTCGCTGTATGCTCAGCTCATCGGGTTTTAATGAATTCCATTCAAACAGGCAGGGAGCGAGCTGTCCTCTAGCAGCCTTAACGGCCGCCTTGACACGGGCGTAGAACGCTGCGAGGATAAGAATTTCCATTTTTGCAGTGCTCTGTACTTGCTTTTTTGTGCGAGGCTTCCGTACGAAAGTACAGTGCGTACGGGTGGCGTAACATGCAATGATCATGTGCGCGAACAAATGGCTTTCGTTATCAAAATATTGATAACGTTTATTCTAACGACATCATCCACAATCGGGTGATGGAAAAACATTGTGAGAAACTTTTATGATGAATAAATAGTAATAAAAACATAAATTTGCCAGTACACTACTGTTGCGAATCAATCCTGGCTTTCTTGGGATTGAGCATCAGACGTTACGAGCTGGTACGGTTGATAAGACGAATCATTCAATATGCTTGCCCATTGAGCGAAAACTTCCGGTCACGATTGGATGGCAGGGATTGCAGTTGCCTGCCCGAACGTTAGATAAATGCTTATAGTGCGGTAGCACCTGTTACGATAGCACGATGGGCGAATGTGAAAAATGTTTCATTTTCCACATGTTTTCCACCGTTGCGTCAGTTCCATTTTGCATGCAAGTAGTGATTCAATATTGATCCATTATAGCACAGGGGTCGGCAAAGTGCGGCCCGTCAAAAGATGTTACCTAGTTCGATGAAAAAAATTGAAAGACCTGACAAACATCACTAGATCTCGCCACCACGATACTAACAAAACATGTCGGTGAAACATCATCGGCATCATTCACCTTTTTCTAAAAAATAATTTTTGCTTGTCTTTTCCCAACCAATTACTGCTTGGTTGGTCTGAAAGCTTCCTAAGACTACTGCAGTGTGAAGTCCAGAACGCGTTCGGTAATGAAAGCTGTGTTCCACGCACACATCGAAACCTAATGTGGCAAAGAAACGATTATCGTTTACCATGTAATAGTTCTTGAGGATAGGGTTTAGACAGAGTCAATGATTCCAAAATCCTACTGAATAGCAACGTTGTTTACTTTTACATTCCGTAGGCATTCTAATGTCAGTCTAATGTCTAATGTCAGGCAAAAAAGTGATGTAGAAAAAGTATAAAACATTATGGACAATTTGCAACCATAATTTTTAAAAAAGCCCTACGTGCACTCTAGCAGACCCAATACGATTGGATAATTTATAACAAAATGTTAGCAAAGGTTTATCAATGTCATCTATTTCATGTGTCCTAAAACCTCGTTTGGAGTGTCTGACAGCTTCAGCTTCAGCAGCTTCAGAACTGTTTCCACTATCTGGCCCTATTCGCGTGATAGGTGTGCCGACCCCTGCATTAGCAGAATGTGTGTGAAAGATGTAATAGTTGCAGCGGAGTTAACGACGTAAAGTTCAAAGCATATTCAGCAATGAATTTTGCATAAAATTTCCACGACGTTTAACGGGACGAAGTTATCTACTGATGCATATTGTTATAATCATGCTGACGAACCATTGATTGAAGGCGTTCGGGTTGAAAAGAGACATTAATTTTTAGCTCTTCATTTAAAATAGATATTTATTTTTTGGAAATGTCTGCATTTGCAAGTGCTCTGTGGTGATGAGCATCCTTTGACATTTGTAAACGAATGATAAATAAAGCCGGAAGTCGTAGAAGCGCATTGATGACCACTAATGCAAATGTGAACACCTCCCGATTCAACAAATGGTAACCTAATAAAATCGTCTTAATGAAAAAAAAATAATTGAATAAACTTTTGATCACGAACCATTTCTCGATGCACATTTTTTTAAATAATTAATTTGCCAACTGTCGAAATGCAACGCCATCAGCGATGCCACATCAACAGCAAAGAACGTGCTTTATAACCAGACAATAGTGCATTGTGCCTTTTCTTTGCAATTGGATTGGAATGTGTTGTCAATCCGATATACCACGCGCTGTTCGCACCAGCGTATGCCGTCTGCCAATAAGCCGTTTGGAGCTAATAGCCACGAGCATTGCCACCAACAGGACACGGAATTATTGGCTGATGATGGGCAAAACGGATTGAGCTGACTAATGCCGGCAACCCGTGGCCACATCATGCAAACGTGTAGCACAAACGCCAACGCGTACAGTGTGGTACAGATGTTTGCCATATTCGCACTGTTCGGTTGTGTGTGGCGTGGTTTAATTCAATGTACGGCATAGATTTGAATTGAAGATGTCGTTTGAAGAATCGATCTGCTCTCGTTAGATCGTTTTATTGCAAGCTATTCGTTCCACGCTTAATTAACACTGATTCAACCCGGAGGGCGGGAGGGGGGTCTGTAATAGGGTGCAAAATGGAAGGCCACTGTTCAATCAACAGGTTGTACCGGAAACCGTACCGTCGGCATTTTTCCATGCGTCCTCCGTGTACTTGTGCCATCCTCTGCCGCGACGAGACCTTCGTTCGCGCGCGCTTCATTGATTAACACAGTGCGCACACACTGCTGCCCGGTGGCCCGGTGGAGATCATTGCATCCTTCCCGACGGTCTCAATGATTGATTAAACAGCGCTACCTCCGGTCGGTTCAACTTTGTTCGATGCGGCGAAACTCATCTGGCAGCGGGCCAAAGAGATTCGTATGGGTCTTCCGCCGGCAATGTTTGCACTAAATTTCATTTTCCTTCCGAGCACCACCCGGAACGGGGTGGTGCACCCCGTCATCACCAATTAAGTGTAGACAATAGGCGATGGGGTAGAAGCAGAAGGTGGTGAGAAGGTTTATGTGTGTGTGTGTGTGTGCGAGTGAGAGAGATGTGTACCGTTTAGTAGAAGACCGATTGACAATTTAATTTTGAACACGACGCCATTCGTATGCTGCAGTTCTGTTATACACTGATGGCACTGATTTGATCGAGATTGAATGATGAGTAAATATGTCAATAGAAAAGTATTGACATTCGGAAAAGCAATTGAATTAGCTGATCGACATCAATTTAGGTGTATTACTATTAATATTTATTACATTTTTATCGATCGAGATTGTTGTACGAACGTTAGAGAAAATGGTCAAGAATGATGGCTTTTATTAAATTTATTATGCTTTGCTATAGAAAATTGAATTATTTGTCTTTTTTTACTAACATGTTCACTATGAACTGCAACATGTTGACTCATAATGCAAAACCTTTTTCTAGTCCCACCATATGTATATTAAAATCTCTCCACTTATTTTCTGTAGATCATTGATGGTTGTAACGTCTACTTTTTCTCGAGGCAAAGTATATTTGTTGCAAACGTAATTCGGCTTTAGTAAATTATATTTTTGTGCTTAAAATTTGCACTTAATTCAAGAGAATATACAAAATTGAATTTATTTTTAGCTATTACGTCATTTCTCCTTCCAATTGTCTGATAAAGAACGTAGCGTAAGGGAACAAAATCACGATCTATCACGCTCGGGCAGGGCACCATGGCATGCATTGAACCGCATCGCAGACCTGTACCATTCATGCAACTCCAACGATGTAATAACCGTAGAATGGGGGAGGGGGGAGGTGGTTATTCGACCAGAGGCAGGGACTTAGAAAACTAGCTAAAGAACGTGCAACGATCGGTTGGACACAACGACAACATGATCGTGTGTGCCGGCGATAACTTGCCCGCCTTACTGGCAACTGGTGCGCAATCCAAGGCCAGTTATTTATACGCTATCGGTTGGGCTAAAAATAGCTACACTTTTCATAAATTATCTACCCTATTCCTGCCTCCTTCCCCACTGTCGTTCGGTGTGGTGTCTCGTTGTTTGTTAGGGTGCCTTTTGTCACTCTCTCGCACACTTTCGACACTTCGCGAGTTGCTTGGCCAACTTGTTTGTATAGCAGGGGGGGAGCCTACGGGGAAGTGGAGGCAGACCTTTTGATTGAAGTATAGAAAATGGAGACGATTCTGTGCGGGTTGTTCTACGCGGCAAGATGCTTGGGCCAGTGGTACGCTTAACCACCAACGGAACGAGCTGCAGCATGGTGGGCTTTCGAGTGCTGGCAAGATTCTCCAAAGTCTACGTACGGCACACAAGAGGTCGATCTTCGAATCGTGTTGGTCCGGTACCGCTTCGAAACGGAACGTGCTGAACGCCATGATTTAAGGCTGAAAGAGGGCGCTCGGTGAGCTGAAGAGGGATCCACGGTTATGGAAGTATGGGATCGTGCGTAAAAGAACGCAATGCAATGTCGTGTTCATTCGCGGCTCATCAGAATAAATTAAACTACTCAATAGCATTGCGATCGTGGAATGGTAGAAGCAACAAAAGTAGGAAGAGATTGGAAATAAAGCACCGGGTGCGAGTGTGCAGAAGCCACAGCGAGGGAGCTCAGTTTACGTCGCGACATTGCTCGTTGTAAGGTACGTGCTTTGTTTCTGTCTGTGTGGTTTCAGATTTTCGGTGACGAAGTCACTTTAATGAACTGAGGTAACTGAGAATTTGTTGCCGGATTCAGTTACCCTGTTGCGGACGCACAACAATGACGGTCGCTGTGTGACTATGTACTTCAATAACCACTGGCAACCTAACCTAATTCAGCAATAGACGCTTTTGTTATTCCTTTGTTTTCATTTAATTACTTATATTTCTAGCCGCTGAATTAAATTATTGTGGATATAAAATTTAAAAACTGAACATTTTAAGTTAGGTTAGGTTTCAAAATTAGTGTTGAAGATTTCCCAACCATAATTGCTCTGAGTCATCTGACTCCAAAAGACAATCTTTCCCAAGCTTTTATGCAATAATTTAATTAGAATAATGTATGGAAGTTGGATCACTTTAGCGTTTGATCACTAAAATCAGATTTCAATTATTCAGTACTAGCCATAAGTACTTGTTCGACTTAAGTTGGCTAAGAGTTAATCGGTGATCTAAAAAAAACCATGCGGAGAATAATTCTACACAAATTATTAAAGACCCTTTAATTTAATTTGCCGGTGAGATTCAGAATGTTGGAATTTAAAAATAAACATGTAAAACAACTTTAAAAACCACTTCCGCTTGTTAAGCCGAGTGTTTTGTACGGTGGCCGCCAGTGCCAGTTCTGTAACAACAATCGAACGATTGGATGAAGTGTTGAAACCCTCCGAAGTGAAAAGAACAAACGAGAAAGAGTGGAAAACAACACGATCGTACCGGGGAGGCTGCAAACATGCGAATGGCAGCAATGCAGTGCGTCGATCTCGTTCCATCCATCATGTGCGCGGGGCAAGTCCAGCAACCGGTTGATCCGGTAGTCACGACCGGCGGTTTCGGTGTGGCTATTTTTAGAACGGAAAATAATATTTATTTATTTACTGATACTGTTGTCTGACGGTTGCGTGTGTGTGTGTGTGCATGCGCGGTTGTATGTGTGCCTCCCGCATTGCATTGTTATTGGGGTACGGAACAAAAAGGGGCCGCACGAGTGGCGACCTGTTGCTGGAGTAAAACAGAAAGAAACGTCCGATTTACAATATATCATCCACAACGGCTGGCGTCGTCCTCCAGCGTAGCCGTCGTCGTGTCCGAATGATTAACGTTTGCCGATGATGGGAACCTTTTGTTGCATTGTGGCCCCTGCCGCGCCACGCACAAACGGGGACTGCCGGAACGGGAGATTGCCGCCGTCGATCGTTGGTAGATGCGTACGAACCGTACGCACGTAGCTTGGAGTTTTATGCAAAGCGCGTAAAACCTTTGGTGTCGAATGTTTTCTGGGACACGGTTCGCGGTAACGTTATAATGGAACCTTCGGAAAAGGTGTGTGTACTAACAGTGATGTGTGTATTTACTGGAACACCAAATGGGATCATGGAAGAACATCTTGGACATTCCTCATCACCATAAACGCGCCCTTCTTCCTAATATTGATAAACTGATGATTATATCAGGTCTGGTTACCGTTACATACAACAAAGCACCTATCAAGCTTTGGTACTTTTGCTTTGCTTTGGAATAATGATGATAATGATGGGGGAATCATGATGTTTTCAAAAAGCACTATATATTTCACTCGCAGTAGTTTGATTCTTAAAAATCGGTAGTTGGCTAACTACAAGGAATTGAAGTATATTCGACTTCGCAATTCGATTCTTTTTCCGCCAGTTATTTGCCTTTGCACTTCGAGAATAGGAATCACAACCACTTCCCACAAATCGTCCCGTTCTAATAAATTATGGATTTCTACCTTCCTATTGTTCCAATTCGGTCCGATTTATTTCGGGAAATTCACCTTGACTTCCGACATTTTCAATTATTCTTCTTGCTCAGCAAACGCAACCGAGCCAACACACGGCAAACCACTCTCTCTCTCTCTCTCTTCTTGGGATAACGACCTAGTAGGTCATGCCTGTCATTTTTGGCTTACTAGACTTAATGTTACCACTTAGCTGGATAGTCAGTCCATGCTATGAGGGATTGGTCTGGTTGGGATTTTGGTCCGGTCCGTTCATATAAAGACTGGCGCTGCTACCATCATGCAATCGGGCCGTCCCTTTCATGCCACTGCAAACCAATATAAAACGAATTTCCCAGGCCTTTTAACGATAGATTCTGAGTTTCACGCCTGCATCAATAGCCCTTTTTATATAACCTTCTCTAGAGGCTTCTTGATATCTTGCTTGATATTCCAACAGTTTTGCGATATGATAATGAAGCGTTAAATGTGTTTGAAAGTAATTACTCATGAATCGATGGTTTGTCTTGACAAATTTTCGTGCAACCCATTTTCGATGGATCTTCGCTTGTTTGTTTGCTTGTACAGCTGTGTTGAAATGGGAACTAGCCCACACAAAATGGCAAAACAAAACAAAACAGAGCACACACGTCCGCATCGTAAAGAAACGTCACCAGGCACGGGCGATATTTGTAGCGCACCTTCATTTCATATTCCTGTCAACGACACGCGGGAACCCACAAAACGGATCTCCCGATCGCCGCGGCAAACCGAAAACAATAGTGACCGTGTGTACCGTGGTGTACGGAATTTGACCAGCAGCGCAAAACTCGCACCCGCACGTAGTGTCTGCAAGGATGTGTGGGGAAAGCGTCGCCGATGCTGTGCTGTTGCCGTCCCGAGTGGATTTACATAGAGAGATCGCGCGCGGCCGCACAGCGCAACGTACTCTATTGTCGTTGGTGATTGATGGGTGATTCGTGAAGGAAATCTTGATATTGTAGTGTGATATTGTGCGTTTTTGTTCGGTTTGGCAGAACAAGGGTAGGGGTTTGACTTGACTGTAGGTCTGTTGGCAGTGTAGTACCGATACTCCACCGATACGGGGATGGATGCGCAGCCTCTAGAAAGATGACATAGACTCTCCATTCCTTACCCAAATTCTTGGGAGGATGGGTGACATGACTAAATTAAGGGGAGTGAGAGTAGTCAGCGTCTGCTCTCCATGTCAAGGGCGGTTGACGCTCACTTTGGTCCTGGATTGCAACGGGATTTTAAACAACTGGAAAGTGTAGGCCCGACTTAAATAAATAAATACTTCGTGTCCGGTTTGTGTGAGCTTCGTGTGCTTATTCGGTTAATTTTTCGATTTTGCCGATGACGGTATTGTCCGTGTTGGGGCTATTGTTTATGGTGTTGTAGATATGAGACTACGTCCCTCTTTTCTGACATCACCTTCTGTGTTCGTCGTTGACCGAGCCGTGACGGGGGTAAAACAAAACAGACAACAAATAGGTTTAGATGGACTACAAGCATACACCTGTCAGTCTGCCTCCCTGTTTGTGGTTTTGGCGTTACCTTCGAACGCGACTGACTCCTCGTCGGCTTATTGTGGCACTACATCAAACAATTTAGTAGATAATAAGGGATGGCCTACAAAGGGATATGGGAAAAAATGGAAATTAAGGATAGGATTCAAAGGATAAGTCTGCTATCTCGCGCAAAGCAGAAAATGAGTCTCATGAACTTGAGGTCCCTACCTGCCAAAATGTCGCGTATTGGAGTACCTGGGAGTCTTCTGAATACCACGACCTCATCCAACAAGGAAAGTTTGGCGGAAACTCCACGCAGGACCACAGCAGGTGGTCCACATCGTGAAATCCTGCACCGTCACACACCTTTGACGTTGCCAGATTAATACGCTGTCCATCCGATGCGACATGAGTTGGGACATCACCGGAAAGAATGTACGACCTACAGAGAGCCCACAAAACCAAGGCCGCAGAGACACTTGCGGGGAGTGATCGAGAAAAGGAATCTCCCCGATTCGGCCGCATATGTTAGACAGGAAATAAAGCCAACTATATAACTTAAAGTTTTAAGCTTAATATAGTTTTAATGATTGTTTTCGCGTCTAGTTTCGATCATTTTGTGACGTCAAACAGGTTGATGATCATCTAGCGGATAATTACCACACAACGGTTCAAGCAAATGGTTCTCAATTAATGATACATTTGAAGTATTTTTTTTTGTATAAACTGAAGTGGTAATAACGATGTGATTGTGCATTAGTTAATGATCTTTTGAAAGGTTCCAGATCATAGGTAATTTTATTACATTTGCTTGTTGCTGTATGTAGCAATATTAGTAAGTGAGGTAATTAATAACGAAATGAATAACACAATAGCAACAGTGGCAAACAAACAGACTGTTTGGACGAGTAAAAAAAAAAAGAAACATTTATGAATTTGTTTGCATTGACTGCTGCCCAGCTTGTGGGTTATACAAGCAAAACATATAGAGAAACAGAAAAAACACGCACACACACAACCTCTTTCTCATACTTTCTTACCTTTTGCCGAAGAATTCAAGAAATGAGAAAAAATATCCCGAATGGACGCCCTTCAGTTTTCGGGAGGAAATGTTATTTTTATAAATCCGGTTTTTAGCTTCTGGTCCGATCTGGTGCTGTTGCCCGATGCTGCAACGTGCCCGGCCTTTGTATGCCCCAGGGCTGTAAAGAACTGCCTGCGTCCCATTCCTGTAGCGCTGACGTCGGCAGCGCTACATCAACGTGTTTCGAATTTTAGCGGTCATTGATGATTGTCGCCGGCGTGCCATTTCGTGGTCATGGCAACGGAGCCAAATAGCCATTCCTGCTTTGCTTTGTTTTGTTTTCGGACACAGTGGAACGTCGAACCGGCATCGCGCATACAGTGTGGTGCGTATTTGTTGTGGACGATTATTATGTTTTTATTGAGGTAGTGTTTTTCTGGGCGCGTCTCAATCGTGTTGACATTGTTTTACGTGGGGTTTAAGTATTTAACAATTGACTTTTTTTTGTAAGAGATTACACCATTTTATTTTTCTCAAGGATACTAAAAAGCATATAAAGACACTACCAAAACAACGCTGTTTGATTTGACATTTGTTAAAGCTTGTTTTCACTAACGCCGTCTAGCGGGATTCCGCAATAGTTCCAATAATATACAGTCAAGCCTTTCTAAGGTAATTTCTCTTAAAGATAGTAAATCTCTCTAAAATGAGCAGTTTTGACTGTTTTTGAACTTGGTTTTCAATACATTTTATATCTCTCAAATTCTCCCTAACATCACTTTCTCTAAGCCGCACCTGATGTTTGTACACCAATGTCTCACTAAGCTAAGGCTGTTCGTGATGGTTGCGTTTACAAAGCGTGGTTGAATATTTTTGCCATACATAAATAGTGTACCATCCCATTGTGTTTGCTGCCCAAAGCTGCCATGCTCTCTAAGATCGCGGTCCCTTCATCTAGCAGGTTAGGGAGACTTGACTGTGATTTTTTTTGTTGTTTTGGGAAATAATTGCAAAATTTTGCTACCCCCATTACATAATTCCCCTTATCCTCATTGAGGCCAGCCAGGGTGTACCAGAGAACCGATTTCCTCACTCCCCATCCTCCTCCCCTCCCTCTTCCGCCAAACAAAAAAACACTGTCTCAAAATGCGTTAAAAATGTCACCGGAACAAATACCCGAAATTCGATAAAGTCGGGTCAGGTTTTTCCATTAGTCTTCCCACCCTCCGAGCGCCGGCGGCAGTTAATCACCGTTACGTGTGAAACTTGTCGAAATGTGCGTGCACAGCACACCCGATGGGTCAAGGTTGCCGTTCTGGCCGGCACAGGATGAACGGGGTTGGAATGTTGTTGTCGGATGTGTTTATTCAGTGCCAAGGGTGGTACGCGTGTTGTACTGCGCTGTCCTGCCGTGTTGGAAGCAATATTCCGTTGATTTTGTTTATTTTATGTATCTACAACGATGAACAGAAGGGATAGAGACAAAGAGAGAAAGAGAAAGCGAGAGGAAGAGACAATATTTGAACAGTTAAAATAATATTTTCTCTCACGAGAACTAATTGAATAATTAATCTTGTTTTATTGAAAAAAAAAATCTTCTCCTTTTCTGTTTGTGGTGAAAAGTGCGCTGTGGAAAACGGTGGAATAGTCAGCAATGAAAATATTTTACGATCAACTTTACGGTGTTTAACTCAACCGTGTTTGTGTTTTTAATACCATGAACAGTAAACATCATAAAACGCTCGGTTTCGTGCCCCCGTATCGTCTGAGGCGGAAAGTTGTGTTGGTATTTTTCCATATGACAGCGAAGCTTTCACGTTGTACGATTCAACAGACGCGTGGGTGTTTTGAAAGATAAATTGGCCTTACAGGATGTATGTTTTATTATTTTCACTACGAGATTGTACGAGCATTCGCCCGTACCAAAAATCACTGCACGTCTTGACGCACACGCACTCACAGGAGGCTCTTGCGTGCGTACAGCTCCTTGGCTCCCACGGGCATTCAGCCCGTAACTTCAAAGGATTGCTCTTATCTACGCCGAATGTTTCCTTAATCGCAAAATTTGCATAATCCGGCTCGACTTACATCGGTTGTAATTGAACCCCCAATGATAATTTTGTGCGAATATTCGGTGTTCCCTTACCAGTAGGGATGAATCGTCAATTCCAGGTGATGCCGGGTTGGGTGAAACGATCCCAACGAAAGGTGTGCCAACCGGGTGAAAGAGGATTATTTTGATGCTTTGGTATTTATCCTTTAGCATTGTATTGATCTTTAAACGCTCCCCACACTGTCAGTGCTCAAGTGCTGCCAATGGTCGAGTTACAAACAATCTGTTCTGTTCAACTTTACCGTTGGTGTTACAGTTTTCCATCAATGTTTGTAATTTTGGTGGATAACTTTTCATCAGCACAAAAATAATAAACGCTTCTGGAGGGGATTTGGCGATGATGGTGATAATCGGCCGAGTAGCCGAGGCCATCAAAAGTTTTAGATTGGAGTTTTGAAGATGGATTATTAAGTGCGGATCGGTCCTTGCGACACGAATCGCCACTTGGTGGATTTACCGTGGTGCAAAATCGTTTTCATTTGGCTATTGATAACGTTTTTTTTGCTGAGCATAAGTTAGAATAAATGACATTTATTGCTCGATTCATACATTGGTGGAAGGGATGGTTAGGCAAAGGTTAGTCATGGTCGTGGTAGACGAAAGCTTTAAGAATCTCGTTATGTAACCGATACTTGTGGTGTGATAACATAAGCAAACACATAAACAATAGACTCTCCTTTCATACAATGTTTGAAAATAATAATTAAATAATGTTAAATTGAAAACATTATTAGAATATTTAATGATCTTCTTCTTCGTCTACTTCTTCTAATTTTAGAATTAATGTTAATGTAATAATATTTAATTATTTTAGATAATTATACTAATGTTTGCCACACAGTCATACTTTTTTCTAAACATGTGCACAAATCATAAACCATTGGACGTACACATTTAATTTCGGGAATTAAAACAGCACCTCCATTACGGTAGGTAAGAGTGAGAGTGCCGTCCACGTGATGGCGTTAAGCAGTGTGCTACTATTTGCCAACGGATGACATTTGATCGAATAATCATCCAGGCACGTGACCTAGCCGGGCGATGGGGTGAGGTGAGAACAGCGCACACGATACGTTCTAACAGTGCTTGTGCGGAAACCCCTGGGCAGCCTTTCACCGAGAAGCCGTGTGTTCGTTCCGAGCATAACTCTCGATGGACGACGAACTATGAATCTCGGCAGCTCCACATGCATTTGCACGCGCATCCATTTAGCTCCATCATGAGGCGGGTTTTGACGCGAGTTCTAAGGATGGGAGGGTGAATTTGCCACTGGCGTTAGAGTTATGCATCTCTGTTGTGCAACCGGTTGCCGATTGATAAGTAAATCGAGAGCTTTTGAACAGTGGCTATGTGTTTAAATTGCGTCCAAATAATTGAAGCATTTAAATAGTAAATCACTTTAATATACTTCAGCTTAAACAGTCGCAACTCTCTACCTTTATTACTGCCATAAGTTTATAATAACTTATCCATCAAACCCGATAGTACCAGCACCGAACCTGCTGGAATGGAAGCTGATTAATTACGATTTTCACCCAAACGTCCTGTGGGTTACCTGCGCTTTGGGGTCCTGTTTCATGCCGCACACTGGATCGCTAACGAGAGCTGAAAGATTACAGAGCCGCCTAACATAATTAGATGCATGAGTGAGCGAATCAAAAACGCTTTCTTCATGCGAAGGTTATTTCGCGTTGCTAGTTAGTGTAATTCCCGTACCGCCACCATGGTTTAGTTCGCCGCACGCTTTGGTTACGTACGGCGATGTACTTTGACTTTTGATTCATCGGTGGATTAGACGGTCGAAAGGTTGGAATGTATTCCCCGGCGGTGGCCTTAAACATTAAATAGGGGAATGTAGTGTAGGAAATGAGCAAATTAGAGGGGTGTTGAAGCGACTCAACCCTTAAAGGTTGGCTTTAAGTGTGCTAAGCGTCTTTAAACGTTGATAATACCTTCTTTCATCGATTGCTAAACGAATTCTGTTCGATTTTCTCTTCCACAGCCGGTGTTCGAAATCGGTTGGAGTCGCGCTGATCGGCCCCATTCGAGGGGGCCATGACGCGTTGGCCCGTCCTACTGCTTGCACTGCTCTCGGTGGCGTTCGGTCATGTCCCGGCCGTGGTGGCCCTGAATTCCGGCCCGAATGGTGCCGGTATCGGTCTCACGCCGAGCGGCGGTTCCGGCGGCTCCGGGAGCCCGACCGTCCCCGAAGCGTCTGCATCCTCGGCCCTACCGCTCTATCATGACCCGTATCAACCTCAGTCACTGCTGCTTCAGCATCAGTCATCCACCCAGCAGCAGCAGCAGCAGCAGCAAACGCACTCGTCCGGCTCGTACATTACGAAGATGCCGGAGAACTCACCGGACCAGAAGTTCCGCAACAATCGGACGGTGCTGACGCTCGGCTATCTGACCGCGGTCAAGGGTGATCTGATCGACAAGCAGGGCCTCACCATCTCGGGCGCCCTCACGATGGCCCTGGACGAGATCAACAACGATCCGGAGCTGCTGCCGAACGTGACGCTCGCCCTGCGGTGGAACGATACGCGCGGCGAAACGGTTGTCGCCACACGTGTCATCACCGAGATGATTTGTGATGGTGTGGCCGCATTCTTCGGACCAGAGGGTACCTGCCAGACCGAAGCGATCGTTTCACAGAGTCGCGACATACCAATGATCTCGTATGTAAGTATGCCGAAAATAGTGAAAGTAACTCTTAATATATACAATCAGTTAGTTAATATCGTCCCAGTTCTTCTGTTTGGTTTTTTAAAAAGTGCGAAGGGCAGCGTTTTATTGTTAAATAGTTTTATTTGAGGATTTTTGTTTAGTAATTAGTTGACTGGTTAAGCTCGTTCACAGTGCGTTCAATTCTTTAGCATACTGCTGATGTAAAACGTATCATACAATCAGAATAATGATAAATACAGGGTTTACACAGCAAATCGGTCAGCGTAAACATACTATGACATTGAGTACTTTGAATCGGTCACCGTAAATACCTGATTTGGTCGTTACGTTTTCTTTTGATTCTGGTTTATCAAATTGGCTCCAGAGATCCAAGGTGAAATAATTGTTGTGATTTCATTTACAATTGGTAAAATTATAATTTTTAATGTTAAAAATGACAAAATACAACATTTTTTTTTATTCAGCGCAATTATACAAATAGTATCCAGTGTATTATTATCTCATTTGTTTTGAATTCTCTAGTATATCTGGGTTTGTTAAATTATATTTTTTAATATTAACCATTAAAAATTTTATTTTTAATCAGGTACGTTTAATCAGGTTAATAGGTTTTAACTTAAATAAGGTATTTACGGTGACCGATTCAAAGTTCTCAATGCCATTGCTAGCTTTACGGTGGCAAAGTGACGGTTGAGGACGACATTTAGTGGATTTACCAATGTCGTGAGTGTAAGAAGACAATAGCCTATCTTTTAACCAATTTTACAGAACGGATGTCACATTTGACAGAACGGATGAAATCATTGACACACGCATTCACAGATAACACAGATAATAATACAAAAAACGATTTTAGTAGAACTTATAAGCAGCTGCTTCCAAAATTTAGTCGTCAATTTACATGGGATGAGTCCACCTGGTCTTCATACACAATGGGATTTACGATGCCCGATTGGCTGTGTAAACCCTGCATATGTGCAAATAAGTTTCAAGCGGGTTTTCGGAAGATGTCACTCATATTTTGGATCTTCTGCCCGTAATGTAATGAATTCTTATTTCTTTTAAACTCTGGCAACTTACTTGCACACCTTATATGCTTAAATAAATCCTAATCTGGTAGCTTTAGTATTCTTAACACCTAATTAATTTCATTCTTCATTTCATTGAGTGCTTTTCACAAAGTATGTTTAATAATCTTCGTCATCCTGCACGATAGTGATGGTGACTTTCGACTTGCGCTGACGATGATTTACGCGTTCAAAGCGTTTTTTTCTAATCAGTGGATGCATTCTTCACATTAATGCAACCCATCTGCCTACAGTTACTTTACTTTCATCATCAACACCGATTGCATCGACCGATAAGGCGTGCAAAACTAAAATAAAAAATTGATTCGACCTTTCGCTTGTTTGTACTTGACATGACGTGGCTTTAACGATGCTGTCACGAGCGGCAGCGGTTGGACTGCAGTGACGGCGCACACGTCCTATCTAGCCCTATCTAAGCATCTTCACTCACCGTAGTTGACCCTTTTGCGCCCGGGGCTGACTGCATCAAGAACAATGTCGAAAAGTGTCGCACGAAATGAATAATGTCGCTCTAAAAATAACACCAGCCTGTTGTGTTTGCACCATGGGCATCTGGAAGTGTATTTCATGCGCTGCCACACGGACGCGTCAAATGTGTGTTTGAACGGGCGGAACGGTCATCGATAAGTGAGGAGAAAGATGAATTGGTTCATAAACGCAGTGCCGCTGAGTGCATTCGATCCGTTCGGTCCACACAGTGGTGGTGCTGTTTGATTGGGTGGCTGGTTGCTGGATGACAGTGGTGGACGTCTTCCTGCATAATTATCAGCATTCTTGTGCGTTCGATCGAGCGACAGTTGCTTTGTGTTGGTGTTTTTACCCTGGCAAGGCGCAGTGAAGCATTCGGTTATGGTAATTGATGATTGCTAATTAACTCTGCTGAATAGTAAATACCGTCGCTGTTTTCTGTCACCGAGAATATCGTGCTGCGTGACATAGATATGGGATCGGTGATGATCTTTTGATTGGAAACGGACACTGGTTATGGTACCTGGTTTAATGCTTGATTATGCAACTTTGTATTGTATTTTATTTTACTGAACTTACCAAGCTCACGGGTCGAAAGTTAACATCCATTTCACGTATTTCGTTATTATTATGAATGTTTTATTTAATGTAGCTGTTTTGTCATCGGTTTTACTTTTTATAACACACTTTCTTAAGTCATATTTTTGTTTTAACAAACTTCGACTCATTCACAGCTTTAGTTAATGTGGCGAATAAAATCTAACAACGTCCACTTTTGCCTTTATTTGCAGAGATGTTCCGAGCTGCAACGCAGCTCACCAATTCCTACCTTCGCCCGAACCGAGCCACCCGATACTCAGGTACGTGAAAATGGGGTGTTTCTGTTTGCATTTGATTCTCCTAGCTGTGGGACACATTTTCCTTCCTACTCGCTGATGGTAACGGCAATTTTCCCCCCACAAATGGGCAATATTCATTGCAAGAAAAAGGTAATGCACCAAACAGCACCAGGGGTTGTGTGTAATTGAAACGAGATGCTGCTAGGATGCTCTAAATCGTAATGTTTGCGCTAGAAAACAGCTTGTGACAAGGTTGTGTTTTAGTTGCTACGTTACGACGCTGTCCTAAATCAACAAATTTACCAATCCTGCTCGGTGATGTACCTTGTCTAAGATTTAAAGTAAATTAAAATCTACAAACCAACATAGACAAAACGTTAGATAATTCACGAAATGGTTCGTCTTCGTACGCTATCAGCAGAACGTTGTGCGTTCATCCTCCTCAAAAAAAAAGCTGGATACTCAAAGCGAATGGTGAAAACCAATCCCGAAACGTCAAACCAATCTAACGGAAGCGTGTACTTAGCATATTGATCGATTTGCCTGCGTTTGAAAGTGGAGCGAAAGAAACACCTTCACGGAAGAAGAAAATGTAATTAAACCACTCTGTCAGCGAAGATCTTTTTAATCTGTTTCGTTTTTTTTTCTGCCAATACGAGAGCGTTTCCGATTACCCCGATTCGCCCGGTTGACTCACTGTGCAGCCGGCAAATTGGGGTACAAATATTTCCTGTCGGGCAAAAGGGCGCAAACTGGTGGCGTTCAATTTCGCTGACACCATGGACCAGCGGCACGGTTTGTTTTATTTTCGCTGCTTCAATGGAAGCCCACCACTTGTTGCTTCGGGTGCCGGTAACCGGCACACATGTCAGCAAATTTCTTCCTGTAAGCGTTCCTCTAAAAATAATACTTCCGTCCGTGGTGTTTTTGGAAGGTGAAACGGCGACCAGTGGCCGTCGGTGTGATGACATTTGCAGTAACAGTAGCAAAAACGAAGCGTTTGCAAATTAGCGTTGCTCACTCGCGGCAATTATCACTTCCGGATTTCGATTCCAAGAAGGTAAAGTTGATACCACGGAATTTACTGGAGCCTCGTGATCGGAAGTACTGATCCAGCAGCTTTGAAGCTGTTGAATGAATGAAAAATTGCGTGCGTCGGGCGTCGGGCCGTGTGGGCTCATGTTGGTGTCAGGTGGCACGGGTGGCACACGCGCCGGTTTTACGCAGAGGGTCCAATTTCCTGGGCAACTTTTTTTGCTTGTCACGTACGCTTCTCTTGTATGGCAAAAGAAATAATGGAAAAAAATAGGTAAACTGATACCCAAAATACATTTTTTTATTCATTTGAATTACGTCTTGGTTAGATATCGAACGAAATTCAAGTTGCAAACATGATATTCGTTAGTATCCTGGTCACGGCACCATTATAACAAACGCTATTTGGATCGTTTTCGAGCAGTAATTGTAGCGTTTATTATTACATTTCAATACTATATGGTGTTGTGGCTGGTTTTTATTTCAACATGTGATAGTTGGAGTCGGGCTGTGTGCTGTGTTGGAGAATGTGATAGTGATGCCTTTGAGTGATTACCATGCTACCCTCCACTGTGCGAACTCACCTTGACTGCATTTCACATTGAGACGACCAACATATTTATGCTCGGACTCGCTTTGTTGGATGTAAATTATGCTTTATTTTAGGTTTCTTTTCAAGTGCCGAAACTCGTGCAGCTGAACGAAATGCAAACTCCTTGTCTGCAGTAGCTTTTCGTGCAGTTCTTCTGATGTTTGACAGTTCTTGCAGTAACGGATGCACTGCAGCGGCGTAAGGAGTGGACTATTTAAATTCAATTTCATTTCAATTCATCAAACTAGTTTGCAGCCTTTGATAATATGCATCTGTAGCTCTGGTTGACGTGGAATGATAAAATTTCCAAACATAATTTCCTTGCGAAAGGTTAAATGGTCGTCTAATAGGTATCGTGTAATAGACACACAAACGAACAACATCCGCAACATCCATCGCAATTAAATGTTTCGCGTTTACAGAAGCACGGCTAATGCATGTTTCGCATCTCGCTTTTGCAGGTTACCAAATCCATCATCTCCCTGCTGACCTACTACGGCTGGCGCAAGTTCTCCATCATCCACGAGCAGCTGTGGAAGAACGTGGCGACCTCGCTCGAAGCGCAAGCCACCCGCAACAACCTGTCCGTCAACCACGTCGAGATGGTGTTCGACAACTACAAGTGCTGCCAGGACGATATGGACTGCTGCCGTAGTGGATATTGGTACACGGTATTATATTATTACATAAATAATTAAATGTTGTCTAGAGCAGAAAGTTTCGGTTGTTGTTCAACTATCCGCACCATTCAGCCCCGCACGTATTGCACGCATCGCGCCCACTTTGCACCACCCGACAGTAGTACGCCGACGAGTAGTACCGTTGGCCCTTGTTTATGGCAAGGGAATGTTTGTTTTGCTTACGCCCCAGCACGTTTGAATAGGGTTGACGGGTGTCTTTCGATCTGTTCTTTCGGACAGATAACCCTTATCCATTCATTCCGCCTTGCCGCGAGGCAAGCGAGTTAGAGCAACGCATTCCGATGGTTGCTAAATGTTCCCTCGTTTCACGAGCGCGCCAACGGACACGGGATAATTGAATCGGGTTATCCACGGTGGGAGTAGCAAACTTTTATTTCTCACAACCGCAAGGTCTAAATTAAAGTACAATCCAGTTTTATTAATAGGTCTTTTATAAGTTTTTTTCCCTCCCTTTCCCATAGTGGATCTACGTTGAACGAGTGCTTAATTTTGGTTTTAACGTTCACTACAACATTCATTCACTTACTAACATTAATCTCCTACTCCTGCTAATGTATATGAACGGTGTATCGTCCTCTATATGTACTTCAAACCATTTCGTTCACCTCGTATTTCAACGTGTGTGTTTGTTTGTTTTCTTTCTCTCTTCTCTTTTTCGGTTACACTTTCCATGCTCGTTCACAGGTCATACAGAAAACGATGAACAGGACCCGCATCTATGTGTTCCTCGGCAACAGCAATCAGCTCGTTGACATGATGGCCACCATGGACGGTATGCAGCTCTTTGCCAAAGGCGAATATCTCGTAATATCCGCCGACATGATGACTTATTCGCAGAAGTAAGTTGCGTGTGTGTGGTTTTTATCTTCGTGTGTAGGTCAAGCTTACGTAAAAGGGGTCCATTTCGGCAATACGCTTTGCATAGTGCTCTAGAACATATTGCTACATTCCAAACATCGTATGAAAATGGAAGGGATATTATTAAATTTCCAAAACCCCGAACCCCAACCTCACAAACAGCATTTTTATTTGTCTTGCCAGCAGTTTAGGGTGATAGGCTCATTGGGAAAACTTCTCGCCTGCTTCCCTCTACTCTAGTTGGGGGAATTTTATTTTAGTGCTGTCGTGCTTTGGATTGTGCTTCCTTAAAAAAATAATAGGGGTTTCTTTCCACGAGTGCCATGCTCTCTGATTTCAACTTCAGAAGATCTTCAAATTTCTTCTGGTTCAGGCTAACCCATTTCATTTTCAGCCGATGTAGGATTCGCAGGTACGAAACGGGAAGATACTAGAGAATTTCTTTGTTTAATTTAGTATTTAATTTTGCTCCTATTTTGCTCTTAAGCTAACTGTTTAAATACATTGTTTTATAAAACTATATAATCTTCAATTATTGTAATCAATCAATAATTTTCCACTCTCATGCTAATCATGCCTGTATCTTCATTTCTGTTCTTTCGCTTTGCAGATTGTCGAACAAGTATCTGTGGCGGGCGGAAAAGCCACCGAACGTGCGAAACTGCATGGACCTGCCGGGGCACTTTGAGCGGCGTAGCAAAAGTTTGCTTGTTGTTGTCGCCTCCGAACCCTTGCCCACGTTCGAAGCGTTCACGAACAAAGTGCGCGAGTACACACAGAAGGAGCCGTTCTTCTTCAAGCAACCGTCGCTGTTCCATCAGTTTGTGAAGGTTAATTTCCTCTAACGAATCCAAAGCCCTTAACGCTTTGCTCAATGATGGTGTGCAATGATTTTCTTACGTTTCGTTATTCTGGGTTTCAAAAAAAAAAAAAAAGCGATGCCTTTGTAAAGCCTTTTCCCTTGCGTTGCTGGTATTGAAAATGGTCGGTTTTGGTTGTTCCGAAGTAAGACAAAAAACGTCAAACATTGCATAGCTTCAGGCTGTAACTCATTCCAGCGTAGAATGCCTTTTGATGGATCAAAGCAATCTCTTTGCGGTGGGTTTTGCCGGAGAAGAATTTTTCTTGTTCCCTTTTCGCTCGACAGTAATAGCATATTTACGCCATTTTCTTTGCACATTTGGATAAGGAGTCAGTACTGTTACGCTTATTTGTATCCGTTTTTCCGGTTCACATCACAGTACGTGTCAATTTATGCCGCCTATCTGTACGATTCGGTGAAGCTGTACGCCTGGGCACTGGATAAGCTGCTGAAGGAGGAACAACAGCATCGGCCGTTGACGAGCGACGTGATCCGGGACGTGGCCAGCAACGGTACGAAGATCATTCAAACCATCATCAACAACCGAACGTACCACAGTAAGTGCAAAAACCATCCACTAAGCTGTAAGCGATTGAAAGTGGCGATAATATATCTAAAATGTTTCTCGTTTTGTGCTGTTTGTAGGTGTTGCTGGTGCGACAATTAAGATCGACGAATATGGCGATTCGGAGGGTAACTTTTCCGTGCTGGCACTTAAGCGAGAGTTTTACGAGGAGGCCAACTTTTCTTGCATATACCAGATGCGCCCGGTTGCACACTTTCAGATGCGGCAACCACAACAACTGAACGACACGAACCAGCATCGAAACGATGAAATTCCAGTGAGTGAGTCGTGATTGTTTCCGTACTTACGATTAACTGGGCCGTTAGCTCTGTAGTGTAGACTGGGTAGCAATATCGAATCTCAGTATCGAAGCGTTACCTACCGCGTAACTCATCGTTAGTATCTTAAATAATTTGAATTATTTGAAGGGAACAATTCATTTCACTATGCATTGGTTGTAGGTATTGTGGACATGGAGAACTGGCAGAGGATAGAATGTATGCAAGATCTATTCCTACTGGCATAGTAGTATATTGCTACACGGACACCAAATTTATTAGGAGGAACATGAAACCCGTTGACATGTTCCAGTTCATGCGCATGATGCAAACATTTTGAAAGTATATTATGTCTGTTTAGTGCTGAAATGAAGCGTAAATTATCCAAATAGTCTATTTATTCGCCTGGTTGAATTCCAAACAGCGAACTAATTGTCTTTTGTTACAAATTTAAAGTTTTTATGCTGACCGCACACCGCACCGTGTATTTAATGGTCTACACCGCGCTTCAATTGTTGTGCTGCTAAAGTGCATCAGCAATCACATGCCCAAACTATGCTAGAACGGAAGTTGTATGTAATTTAAAATGTTTTTGCGTTTGTGAAATTAAACACTTTCACGTGCTAAACGTACTTGCTTCGCTTTGCGTCTGGAAGTGAAATACGATAATGAATGTAGTGGCCATGTTGGTTATTTGTTTGTGTGTTTGCTTAGCGTCTCTAATTACAAGTGACGTTGTGTAACGAATGTGCCGAAGACGGCTAGACTTCTATGCAAGTCTATTTGTGGATAGCCCGTAGCTTCCATCCGCAGTCGAATAGAATCAGTTTTTTTATTCTATCCTATTTATTAACAATTGGTTACACTGCTGATTGTCCTGCAACCCACCAGGATTTGATTCATGGACAATGCGCCTTGTTTACTCTCCTCAAGAATTGCTACTATGTGCTGAGTTGCTACCGTGACGTTGATCGTAATCTTGTGCTCAGCAGGATACTCCTCCCAAAGCGCTCCAGATGCGTATCTAGAGACAACCGCAACGCAAGGACAATCAGAAAAAAAGCTCAATATACTCAATCAGTGACTACTTCATTCCGTCAGCGCCAAACCCACCTTACAGACCAAGCACACAAACGAGCGTCCAGTGCCAGCCCTTCCGCACGCTAGCGACAAAGTTGAACGCAAAAGGAAATGACAATTGGCGGAAGGGATCGCCGAATGTAAATGATTGTCCCCGCTCACCCGCACAATGGTACTCATTCGTGGCCGTTGGGGGATTTTGTACGAGTCCTGAAGGATTATCAATTATTTTCAACTCCACTCTCGGGCCACAGCACAACAGGCGAGCAGTAACGAGCTTTGCATTGTCCGAATTCGGTTTCCACGCCGGATTTACTCTTTGGCCGACTGGCGGGTAGTTAAGCTACCCATTGTACCATCGCATCACGCGCAATCAAACGGGGGCTCATTGTAGGTGGTGTGGAAATTATGGATAGGCAAGGAGGGAAAAAAATCCACCGGTTATACAAATCGAAAAGCTTCCGTTCGGTCATGGCCAAAGTAGAATCACTGTCATACTGAGAGGATGATATTTTTTTTTGTTCGGTTAGTCACCGATGCTCTTGTTTCGACATATACGGGTGTACACATATAATCCATCCTTTTCTGCTCCCATTCTAAGCGATCCGTTCTTGCTGGACATTCTGCACGTCATAAATAAATATTCTCCTACCCCATTTCATTGGCTTAACCCACCTCTTCGCGTACGTTCTTTGCAGGAGTTTAAATTGTCCAAGGTTGGGAATGCGATCGACTGGCCCGGATCGGACCGACCGATGGATGAGCCGTCCTGTGGCTTTATGAACGAGCACTGCATGAAAGATGACACCCATATCATGTCGATGGTGGTGGCCGGTGTCCTCGCACTGATACTCTTCTGTGCGGGCGTCATCACGATGAGCATCTATCGCAAATGGAAAATCGAGCTAGAAATCGAGGGTTTGCTGTGGAAGATCGATCCGGGCGACATCAAGGGGTACTTCAACACGGAAATTGTGTCCTCACCGAGCAAGGTAAGTTCGGTTGGTAAATGGGATGCAGGGATGCGGTTACGCTCTCCGGGGCAAGCATATTGGCAGTGAAGTAGCCATTCCAGTTCCTCGCACGTTACATCTCGTTAACGTTTACGGTTAAAACCATGCTTGAAACTGATTGAAAAGTCAACATGCCAAGATGGATTTCGCAGTCGCATTCGCATCGTATAGTGGAAAAGGGCTGCTTTAAATGGTACATAGTGCAAATTAGCTTCCTTGTTGACGTCTGCCTTCAAATCAAACACCATTAGCTGTAAAACATTTTGATACCTTCCATTCCACTGCCATTAGTTTGCACTTTAGCTGGAGGATTTAATGGCATTCGATATGCACAGTGTGCTTTTAGTATTTCGAAAGGTATGAAACATGAAAAGGGGCCTAATTTTGGTTGTTTGATTGAATTTTTCAATTACTGAACGGAAATGGGATATCATTTTATTGCAAAACGGACCAAGTCATTCATTTCATGGGATGCCATGGTTAATTGATGAGTCAAACTGCTCACTGCTCACTCACTTTCATATTCCATTCTACCGGCACACAAATGCATCTGCAAGCGGCTCATTGCACTTGCACTGATATACTTGGAAGCGGTAATAAAACATGATGCATTTGATGAACGATTCCCAATGCTTCCGGGCGTAAAACTCGGCACGTGATGTTCGGCACCGGCCACCGGTATTCGTCGTGAAACTTGTTGCTTCTTTGCTTATTTATCCGTCTTTCCGTTCTCTCGTCCGTTTTTCTTGTGTTTCATCGCCGTTCGACGCCGTACAGCTCAGCCTGGCCAGCGCCCAATCGTTTGGATCGCGGTGCTCGAACCAGGTGTTCACGCCCACCGCCCGCTTCCGGAGTGTGGTGGTGCGCATCAAGGAGCTAAAGTTTTCCCGCCGCAAGGACATCTCGCGCGAAATCATGAAGGAGATGCGACTGCTGCGCGACCTCCGGCACGATAACATCAATAGCTTCATCGGGGCTTGCGTGGAACCGATGCGGATATTACTAGTCACTGATTATTGTGCCAAGGGAAGCCTGTACGATATCATCGAGAACGAGGATATCAAGCTAGATGATTTATTTATTGCATCACTGGTGCATGATTTAATTAAGGTGAGCGAATCGATTCGTTTCGATTTCCAGCACAGCCATCGCGGCAACCAGTACCGGGCACGATGGTAAACGTCCAATTGAGTTTTCGCTAATCTAGTTTCTCGTTCATTCGCTGTGCTCTTGTGTCCTTTATTGGTCCCCGGTGCGTGCTCTCCGTGTACAGGCAATGATCTACATTCACAGTTCAGCTTTAAACTATCACGGTAATTTGAAATCGTCCAACTGTGTCGTGACGTCGCGCTGGATGCTGCAGGTGACGGACTTTGGTTTGCACGATCTTCGCCACTGTGCGGAGAACGAATCGATCGGTGAACATCAGCACTATCGAAGTAAGATCTCATCACTTCACACTTCAAGTGGCATGGCAAACGGGACCCGCTACATCTGTTCTTTATTTTCGTTTTAGATCTGTTCTGGAAGTCGCCGGAGCTGTTGCGTCAACCGAACGCTTACGGTAGCCAGAAGGGGGACGTGTACGCGTTCGCGATCATACTGTTCGAAATCATTGGCCGCAGGGGTCCGTTCGGGTACACCGAGCTGGAACCGAAAGAAATCATCGATCGGGTGAAAGGTTTGCCCGAACCGGGCCGGGAACCGTTCCGGCCCGACATCGAGAGCGTGATCGAGAACGAAAATGTGTCCGACTATGTGATCAACTGCATACGTGACTGCTGGGACGAAAATGCCGATCTGCGGCCCGATTTTCCCAACATTAGGTAAGTGAGGTTCGCCACTGCTAGATCATGCCGGGTGATCGTGCCCTAATCTACGTTTCGTTTTAACGCAGGAATCGGTTAAAGCGTATGCGTGGCGGAAAGTCGAAAAACATCATGGACCAGATGATGGAAATGATGGAAAAGTACGCAAACAACCTGGAGGAGATCGTGCAGGATCGAACGCGGTTGCTGTGCGAGGAGAAGCGCAAGACGGAGGATCTGCTACACCGCATGCTGCCCCAGCCGGTGGCAGAGAAACTGACCAAAGGGCTCGGCGTCGAGCCAGTATCGTATGATTCGGTGACGATCTACTTCAGTGACATTGTTGGTTTTACAGCGATGTCAGCCGAAAGCACACCGTTGCAGGTCGTCAACTTCCTGAACGATCTGTACACGGTGTTCGATCGCATCATCAAGGGTTACGACGTGTACAAGGTGGAAACGATCGGTGACGCGTACATGGTGGTAAGTGTGCAGTTCACATGACATCCTGTTTTGTTTTCGGGTTTTTGGTTTATAATCATGCTTTATCCCACTTTTCCACTTCACTTCACAGGTATCCGGATTGCCAATCACGAATGGAAACCGGCACGTCGGTGAGATCGCTTCGATGGCCCTGGAGCTGCTGCAAGCGGTACGCAGCCACCGGATTGCACATCGGCCTAACGAAACGCTAAAACTGCGCATCGGCATCCATACGGGGCCGGTCGTGGCGGGCGTGGTCGGTCTTACTATGCCGCGCTATTGCCTGTTCGGTGACACAGTCAACACAGCGTCACGCATGGAATCGAACGGGGAGGCACTCAAGATACACATCTCGCAGCAGTGCAAGGATGCGCTCGACACGCTGGGCGGATACGTGATCATCGAGCGGGGTCTGATCGCAATGAAGGGCAAGGGCGAAGTGATGACGTACTGGCTCGAGGCCGCAACGGAACAGGCCATCCAGAAGATTCCGGTGGACGTGCGAGATCTTCCACCACCACTGTTCTGTCGACCACGGCGTAGCCCTAAGATGACGTACGATTCGCGACATCCGAGCATCATCGGACTGCCGGGAGGCGGCATGATCAGCAACATAAGCGGGATGGGGAGCTACATGCCGGGCAGCAGACGTCAATCGTGCGCCCATCGGGTCGGTGTTGGTGGTGGAGCGGATCACGAAAGCAGCTATAGCCTGCAGGGATCCATGTTCGGGCCGATGGTACCGTTGCGTGCCGATTCTCCGCCACCCCGCCGACCAGATCCGGCCGGACGCGAAGGTTCGATAGCGCTGGACGATGCGGATGACGATTCGCAGTGTACGCTGGATCAGCGACCGACTGTCACTAATGCACCCACAGCAACCACAGCGCTCGGCAGCAGTAAAATTGCCTCCAGCGACAACCTGAAGCGAGCGTTATTTGGCAACAGTCCTGGTAAACGGTTGAGTCACAAACTGCGCTCGATTACGTCGGCGGACGATTACAAGCAGCTCTGCAGCAACATGCCAGCTAATGGGGGCCGATCGCCGGAAGCGGCACTGTTACGCGAGAGCCGTTCACTCGATCCCTTCCCCGTCACGATCGAGCCTAGACGTAAGCGTTTGGACGCACTGGCCAAACGCGTACCCCGGCTGGGGAAAACGATTGCCGCACCGTCACGCACCGGTTCGCAGACGTTCGCACCGGCCCCGACAGTTGTGTCCACGATCAGCCACGAATCCATTGTGGACTCCGTCCGGGGACAGCACGACGAACAGCTGCAGCTCGGGTCGGGCAAACTGACCGTCCTGGGCAACGTAAAGTGTCGCGTACCGGAACCGAACAACAGTCACAGTGAGGCGGCATACCACAAATATCTGCACAACAACAACTGCAACGGTTCGATCGGCAATGGGGCAGCGGAAGAGCAGGCCACCTGTCCGCTGCTCACGCGGCAGACGTCTCTCACGACCCCGCAGGAACACGACTGTCCCGGACTGTACACGAACAACAGCAGCAGCAAGCGCTGGTACTCGCTCGAGCATGTCGGCATGCCGGATGAGGATAGCTGTAGCAAAAAGTC
The DNA here is from genome assembly GCF_943734725.1 of Anopheles marshallii. NCBI lineage: Eukaryota > Metazoa > Arthropoda > Insecta > Diptera > Culicidae > Anopheles > Anopheles marshallii. The sequence continues at coordinate 67,708,657 of NC_071326.1, read as the reverse complement.
CCTGACACGCAGCTCGATCAAATCCTGGCTGGTCGGCTTCATACACGGCAATGGGTTTAAATCGAGCGACAGTTCGCTGCGCAAGGTGGGCGTCCTGCCGGTCGGTGTCGGTGGAGTTACCGGGTTTGGCGAGTTGCAACCAACGCCGGAAAAGGAAAGCATGGTTTGAGGCGTGATTTCGCGACACGGATAACTCGCTTCACCATCCCCCACCCCACCAGTCAAATCCATCCATCTTGCGGGCAACATCCAAAGCAGAAGCTGCAATACAAAACATTTCCCCCTCTCCACCCCTGCACCCCTTTCCCACCCGAACCCGAAAGGTCCCACCAGCTATGGAGGATCTGTTTTAAACCGGCTTACCAAACCCTGATATACCGTGCGGTCACTGTCTGGGAAGATTTCGGCAATGTGCGTTTGCGTGCAACCGTGTATCGATGTTTTATATTTTATTTTAAAAGTTTTGTTTGTTTGTTTGTTTGTTTTCCTCATGTATTTTAGCCTGAATTGTAATCTGAGTGCCATGCGTTTAGCAAAACGGAACAGTGTGTAATAAGCGTAACAGACGGTGTGGGGTGTGTAGGCAAGATTGCAACGGATCTTTTAGGATCCAAATGTTTGCGTGTATGTGTGTGTGAATGAGAGTGTGTGCGAATGGCGAATGTATGAATACGTAAGCACGCGTAGATGTGTGCGCTTTTATGGTAAAGCCATATCAACGAATCAACTGTACCTTTGTTATGTATCTTCCATTCACATAATTTTTAATCGGTATGATAAAAATGAACATTCATACGTATTGTGCCGCCTCGACCGGGGGAGATAGGCAAAAGGTGATTTCGGGGTGAGCAAGGGTGGAAAATCCATTAGTTACGCACCAAACCAATTAAAACTATAGGTTCGTTTCCAACGATTTCAAGCACAGTGCAAAATCGGATAGTCATCATACTAATGATGCACAACTGACGGGGGTGAAAGATTGATAGCGATGCGATATCATTGAAAACCAGACCAGTAGATACACTGTGTGCGGTACTGCAGGAATGGGTTTGGTGAAAAGCGCGTGAGTAGATAGCAAACAAGCGAATGAAGGCAAAATGAAGAGACGAAGTTGAGATTTGAGGGAAATAAATGGAAAGCAAACAGCGCAGAAAAAAAGGGATGGAAATGAGAGGAAAAAAATACAACTAGGCTGTGAAAATAGAAGTTAATCAATTAAGAATGTTTGTCGTTTTTTTCTGGCACCGGGACCGGGTTTTGTCGCGCGCCGAGTGAATTATGATTCACCAGAGACGACGGTCAGGATGCGCTTGGGAGCGGGGGTTGCGGGTGACTATATGAATATGAGTTCCAGATGCATTATGCTTTAGGCTAGCATATTTTGCAGCCCTCAGTCTAGCAGTTTAAGCGGAACTCATTGCTATGGCCACATCAGGGAAATTCGGTACAGCACGTGTAAGCATTAGTGGCACATTTTGTTTGTTTCTTCCGAGTGTCCGAGTGTCAGCAAATGGAAGCGTGGACTTTAGGGTGGTGGCCGTGGGTGAGCTTAAACTATACTTCATGTGATTCTGGGTGTATGATCTGGTGTGCGCCACAACTAGTCGTCCCCCTTATCGGTGTCTCCGTGTATATGTGTGTGCGTGTGCGTCTGGGTGTATCGTCGGTGTACATGTGCCTGTATGTAGATGTATATGTATATTTGGTCGTATTGTTTGCTTATCCGGCCTGGCAACGCGTCCCTTTTTCTCTCTTCCTCGAAGAAACAGGTACAGGTGCGTTGTGCTTGGGTTTTTTTTTACTTTTCGTGCAAAATGTACTTTAAATGATGTATGCAAAAAATGTGTCAAGCGTATAATCGGCATAGGGGGAAGGATACACGCACACACGCACACAATGTGCGCAGCATCCACGCACGCACACAGGCGAGTGTTTGGCATCGGCATGAATGATCACCAGGCGCGTCTTTGTGCGTAGTTATCATCCTGAGTGTAGAGGTGTGAATTGTAGGCGGGGTCATTGGGTTTGTATAGCACCAATAATAACAACAAAAAACACAAATCTTCACATATAGAAAGCGCAACATTTCAAAATGAGCATAAGCATATGTGTAATGTTTGTCGTGTAGGTAAATTGTAATTGAAATGCCTTGTGTGCTGGGCCAGTGTTCGTCCAGTGTGAAATGCTAAGGGTAAATGTCGCGCAGCACGATTAAAAGTTACCGTCATTAGTAGAAGAATTTATTGTTTTATGAAGCTTACAACGAAACTACAAAGTGACACAACACTAAAGTAATATACAAAACAGAGACGGATGAATGATCAGAAAACCGCAACCAGGTACTACTGATACACAAGCTCCGTAAAGTGCAATGCACAGAGAGATATCGATAACATAACATTTACGATATGAATCTCGTTACCGGTCGTGTAGTAGCTGTTTGGTTCAATTTCGTCTGCAACACAGCAACAAAAGGTCGCCGTTAAAACGAGCGTTCCAGCGGATCAAACGGTCATTACCTTGTGGAACACTATATTTACAAATTGCACAAAAAAAAGAACTGTTCAAAGAAAACAGCTGTGCAGTGCAGCCAACCATATTACACAGAATGTAACGCGCGCGCGTGCAACATTACACGGCATCAGTGTATCAGTCAGCATGGAAGGGAATTGTTTGGAAATATTACTCTATGTCATATATTTTATAGCAACGGCCAAGAAACTAGGCGGCCAACCTGGGGCCGAGCCGTTAAAACGTGTATCCAACCAAACTATCGTTGTTAGAGCAGGAAAGCAAGTAGAATCTCGCCCGAGGGCGAGACTTGTGGGCAGCATAATGGCGCAAGCAAGAAACAGAAGAAGAAAACATTGGTTAGCGTGTTTTTAACATAAACATAACGGGTTTTAAACTATCAAATCATTCATTGTATAGTGCATAGTGTATGATTCACGTTAAAAAAAAAGAGTGCTCCCGGGGCCATACCCCCTACCAACCGCCACGGAGTAATGAGAAATGTATATTTATTGAAAATAAAAAAAATATGATACTACAGTACGCATTGTGGGGAGTTATGGTGCCATGTTTTATTGTTTCAATATTATTCGAAATGGTAGAGGGAAAATAGGCTTAACAGTCTCGCTCTGCTTGGCGTAATGACCTTCCAGGACATGCATGCCATTTCTGATTTAGTAGACGGGTAGTAAGTCCTTGCTACGCGGGGATTGGTCTGAATGGTATTTTAGACCGGTCCTGTCGTGTGAGGACTGACGCCGCTACCATTACATCACCGACCGCTCCCGTTTATCAGTAAGTACTTTGTCTTTTATTTGCTTTCATTTAAATAATTTAGTGAAACAAAAAATTGTTTATTTGTTACTTTAATAAAACAACCGAAACAAGTACTTTTTTTAACTCTCGTAAGTTTGAACCCACACCAAAAACTGCCGCAAACGCCGGCCGCCATCCAACCACTTCTGCCCACAAATGACATATTGCCCACTATATATCATTAAACCATCGTCATAATTCATTCGCGTGGTATCATGAAGTGTACGATTAAACGACCCCCCAATCGAGTTTATGTATTTATCGAACCGCAGAGGAATGTCGTTTCAGGTTTCGGATGAGCGTGTGTTACTGGGTGAATTTAGTTAAAATATGAAAGAAGAATAAATAATGTAGGTAGACGCACGAAATAAAACACATGCTAAATTAATTTAAAGCTTAAAAAGCTACGTAAATTGAATTGCAATGGAGGCGCATGGTATTTCTGGATGGAGGCGCCTGGTGCAAGAAGATGGAGGCGCCTGGTCGTTCGTTTCGATGCGTACTAGTGAATTTGTTAGTAATATTAAATTTCAAAAGCGTTTACATCGCTAATATGATATTGAAACAATGAAAAGAGCAATTTTAAAATATGCTAGGCAGCTGATTTTTTTTAATACGGTGTGGGGAAATATTTGATTGGGCTGCACTTTCAATCTTTGAATTTCATTTAAAAATGTGCCTTCACGCACATCCAAATATCAGCAGGATATTAATTCCAATCGCTCAGATATAAATCTATTTGACTTATCGTTTCTAAGCACCATAAACTTACACATCCATCCCAAAACATAGCAGGCTTCCTGTTTTGTACGTGTTCGACAAACAGCAAACATGGTGCTTATCCAAGCAACACGGCAACGTTCACAGACCTGGCTGCCAGAGCGACAAGGGAACAAAATCAATCGCTGCTTATCGGCACCTATTGCCCGTGATTGAATTGGCTGTAACGAAAACAAAATCCCACTGCGGGAGAAAAAAAAAGGGCAAAACGAGGAAAGGTTCGGAAATGGAGGGATAAGATAATTATTACACTTTCATACGTACCAAAGCTGCCTTCCTGCGAGTAAGCTAACAGATTGGCCCCAGGGTCAGCATCGAGCTGATCGGCCAGATGCACTTCAACCGGAGCCGAGCAACAAAACTTTACCTTTAACGAAAGTGAGTGATACATGACGTTGGCGAGCAGTTAATGCAGCCGTTTTATTTTCATACAATCTTTACGAACCTCAAGTGCGTCGAGTTTATAACTGCAAGTGAAGTGTGACAAAGGGAGTGATAGAGGAGGATACAAACATAACCAGCTGACAGTCGGCACTGCGCTTCGATCGATAAATTGACAGATTGTAAAGTTTGCTTCTCGAAGTAAGTGTCGACCATTTAGTGGCAGTTTATATTGAACGGTGTCGGTTTGTGGTTGGGTCGATCGTTAATCTTCAAAGTGCAATTCTCATTTTATTTTAATCATCTTGCATAATGTTTCGAATTATTCAGGAAGTTATTGCTAAGCTAAACATTCTAATCATATACTCCGACGAGTCGCCGTTGGTAACGTACACCCGGTTATCACAAAGCCCGGGAACGCACACAACTTTTGCGCCGTTTATCAACACCAACCAATCTTCTTTTCCAGATGGATTTCACCGTGTATGATTATCCGCGCGAGATCTGGCGGCTCAAGCCCGGCTGGGAAGTGGCACTGAAGACGATCACCTTTCTGCCGCTGGTACTGTTCGGTCTGCTCGGTAATGCGATCCTGTGCTACATACTCGTACAGATACGTGCCCTCCGTACACCGACCAACCTGCTGATAGTGAATCTGGCCGTGGCCGACCTGGCCACACTGCTCATCTGTCCGCTGATGTTTGTGTTTCACGATTTCTACCAGAACTACGTGCTCGGTGCAATCGGTTGCAAGACGGAGGGATTTCTTCAGGGTGAGTAGGATTGGATTGTAAGTTAATTCGATCGGAAGTGCATGCAAATACCAGACTGGAAAATCGGAAGTTTGAAACTCATTTTAATAATTGTTTTTAGAACTCTTTATAAAACACTTTACTTACCCATTTTTTTCTAGGGTCGTTGCTAATAACGTCCGTGCTGTGTCTGTGCGCCATCAGCTACGACCGACTGACGGCCATCGTGTTTCCGACGAGATCGCGGCTCACCAAGCGCGGTGCCGCCGGGCTCATCGTTGCCTCCTGGATCGGTGGCTTCCTGCTCGCACTGCCCCTCAGCATGTACCGGGCGTACCGGGAACGTCAGTGGAAAAACTATCTCGAGACGTACTGCGCGGAAAACACGACCTTTCTGCCGAGCTACTGGCACGTGCTGATCGGTGCGCTCGTTTGGTTCCCGCTGCTGGTTATGTTCTGCTGCTACAGTCTCATCTTCTTGAAGCTGGATCGGTACGAGCGGCGCGTGCTAAGAAAGGAACATCCAATCTCGGTGTCCTACAAGCGAAAGGTCGCCAAAACACTGTTCATCGTGTTGATCGTGTTCGTGCTGCTGCGCATTCCATTTACCACGCTCGTCTTCATTCGTTACAACCGGTATCTGAACGACAATCAGAACCAGGTAGGTGTGATACTGTTAAGTACACAGTAATTTAATCTGTATATCAACTTCCCAACGCAGTTATTGCCCATTTTCCTTTACTTCCACTGACGTGATTGAATGTCTTTTGTCAGTCGACCCTGAACCCTGAAGCATATTTTTAATGACACCTGTTAAAAACGTTCATTATCGTAGTGATTGCATACCTTCAGGCGAAGATGGAATTTGTGGAATTGCATATTTTTAGGCGTTTTTTTCAAGCTGTGGCGCAATTTAACTATCCTACACACAATATCATCCGTAATTGAGACAAATAAGGATTAAGACACTCTAAGAACTCTTCTATTGATTGATGTTTAATTTATTTTATTAAATTTTACCATCTTTCTTTCAACAGATTGGTAATGATTTTCTAGTGCTGTGGTACGTATCGCACTATCTGATGTATCTGAACGCTGCCCTTAACCCAGTGATTTACGGGCTGACGAATGAAAACTTCCGCAAAGCTTTCCGCAAAATAAGCCTCTCCCGACTGTTGTGCATTCCGGCCCTTGCGAGTAAACGGCCTTCAGGTGGGAAGGGCCGATCGCGCGACAATAAGCCCGGATACGGCGGGAAGGATGGCGCACACGGCATTGCCACGATCGGCGGTCGCTTGCAACCGAGAGCTCCCTGTGGTACGAACGAAAAGATGGCCAACCTGTCCAGTTGGATCGTGTGTCAGGCGCGGCGCGACAATCCACCGACCAGCCCATCGAAGGACACCAAGATATCCCAGCTGAAGCCGACGACGGATGGACTCGGTGGAGATTCCCAAACGCCCCGCAACTCGACGATCGTTTCGGATGGATTTATGTGACACGGTCGTGTGAGTAAAGCAGCCGGACGCAGCTGGTTGTATTGGTGTAAATCAATTAGTAGTCACAGCGTGAATGGAGCGTTTCCACCCATCCGAACAGTTTCGACAGGGCATCTTTTGCTGGGTTCGGTAAGGTTCGATTATCGACACAGCTTTCATTAGCTCATTCTTAAACTCTACACAGAACGGTACAACTCCCACATTTTCAAGCTAATTGTTCCACTGCTAAAACGAATCGAACCAGATCGAAAAGCTTACAACAAAATGTTCCTCCTATTTATGTTCCCTCAACAGTAAAAAAGCAAATCTTCCACTGTTTAGCAATCTCAGTCCACTCAAAATATCTTCCAAACATTACACCACAGATGTATGCAAATGGTTTTAGTCCACCTCCAGCTTGCGGAACGAACCCTCCATGCCGAACAGTGATTCGGCCGTTTTAGCCTTGCCAACGCGTTTCCGCTCGTCCGTCCCGTACTGGTCCTCCTCCAGGAAGTACTCCCGATAGGACAGGATCTTTTTCTCCCAGATGGACGTAATCTCCTGCAGCGAGCTGCTTTCCCCACCGTACTCCTTCGGTAGCAGGCGCTTCGGTATGTGTTGGTACAGCTTTTCCAGATTGCTGCCGTGTACGTACAGCTGGAAAAAGTGGAAATTTTCCGCGTGGATAAAAGTGTCTTGACATTGGGTCGAAAATTCACTTACCCGCGATCGGTTCTTTTCGCTCATGAATGATTTGAACATGTTGAAAACGGTCTCGAATCCGGTCGGTGTGTTGATGTAATGGAACCCCTTCTGGCGCAGTGGCGAACCTTCCTGGCTCATCATGGTCATCTTTTTCACAAACGTCGGTGTAAACTGCAGGAAGTGGGCACTAGTCACGTTTGCCAGATCGAGAATGCCAACCTTCAGTGGGAGATAAACACAACGCTCGTTTAGTAGGAATAGTGTAAGTGATCTCTTTATAAGTTAAAGCGTTATTGTTGAGACCCATCGGGATTAGTGGTTAGTAATGTTTATGTCTACGTCTATCAGCAATCCTCGACCAGCTGATAATAATTGTTTATACAACATAAATTCATTGAAGAACTCTCCAATTAACACGCTGAGCTTTAATATTCAAGTACTTCCAAAGCAACTTCTTAGGGAAAACTTCTAGCAAACTTCACCACTCAGACACAAGGGCAGTTATTAGTCTTTTGAGGCCACCATTGATACGAATTACTTTCAACCGAAGTTGGATCCACAACTGCACATCTTAATCACTTAACCACTGCTTTTGTCCACGAGCGACAACTGCACAGAAACTCTCCGTCGGAGTTCTTACCGTTAACTATTTTGGGTACAGACGTGGCACCGTTTTCATATTGTTTTTTTGAACTATCTATCGCCTCGTTTGTGTGTCAATTTTATCGCGAAACTGTTGTTCCGTAAATTCCTGTCCTTTTGTTCTAGTTTAGTCGAGTGTCTCATCGACCATTGAACAAAGACCTCAATGTTCTTGTCTTTTCCTGTGAAACTTCCCAACTAACATCTTGTTAGTACGCACCAATCTCCCCAGGTGGCGCTTGTTCGTGTCCTAGCTAACATTTGTGTTTACAGTGGGCGCTTTAGTACTAGTACGTGTTCTAATAATGATATACTAATTCTAATTCCTGAGGTCATTTTCTAAATGATGCTAAACATTTTTTTAAACTAGAATGTGGATGTGGATCTGTAAAAAATTAATGAGGTAATGCTCATTTTAAATTATGTTGACATCTCCGAGTAAAATTCTGAAATTGATCAACATTGCTCGAGGATCACCGGAACACAGAAATCATCTGACATCTCTCTGAAGATCGCTTCAAGAACACTTTCCCCAAAGGGCTTAGAAGTGGCTTTCATATGTTATCTCCAGCACTTGAACACACATACACACCCCCCAGAAGTAAGTTGCCAACTAACCAGCCTAGCTCATTTCACACGTTAATGGATTTCCGCACTTAAAAAGGCTTGTTGTTATCATTCGCGTTGACAACAATCCGTCACTTACGTCACTTACGATGAGTAACAACACAAACCGCACTTGGCATCGCGACCGCGAACCTCTTATCACCGGACCAGACCCCAAAAACCCCCAACCAAAACACAAACACACCTGAGCGGCGTGGCACCGCTCGCTGCACCCAACCTGACGACACGCGACTGGGCGCGATAAGGCTCACTCAACGCATTCCGTCCCAAACGATTTGCGAACACCTAGAAGCTTCCCGTCGGGATTGTACGGCGGGCGTACGTGCTCCGTTGACACCGGCGGGCCACTCACCTGACCGGCGATCACCATATTGTCGTCCTCCAGCATCAGAATGTCGTTGATCATGGTGCTCACTTTAATCACCTCCTCGGCCGTGTACTCTTTCGGATTGTACACACCCGGCCGGATCAGCATGATGCGCGGTGCATCGGGACCGTCGGTCAACGGTAGCGGCAACCCAATGCCGAGCCGCACAATCTCCCGCGTCCGGGCCTTGTCCGGGTCACGGTTGCGCATCAGCTCCGGGATGGCCGTGCGCACACTGTAGAACATGTCGATTTTCTCCTTGGCCCGCTCGAGACTGTACTTGCAGCCGCGCAGAAACGTCACCAGAAACTGGTCGTCTATCCGTGCGCGGATGTGCGGTGTCCGGGCCAACCATTGCCGTAGTGCAGCTAGATCTTCATCGATCCGTTCGGGTTTCTCGTTCAGTTCGCGCTTTGCCTTCTCGTGCAGTGGCGCCGATATTGGGCGCAGGTTCACCATGGTGAGCTTCACAACACCCTGAAACACACCCACACACACACACGGCCTGGCAGCTCCCAACGAAGGTGGTTCGCTACTGACGCCTTTCAGCTAGCTCGCAACGACCAGTACCCATTGCGGGGTGGGATATCTCCACTTCCTACAAGTGATAAGCCCGGAACGCACCTTGCTCACTTATCGTGCTACTCCCGGTCGTCGTTGCGCGTTGTTCGAACCGTGCGAAGCGCCATCTTCTGGCCACACGCTCGTACCAAACCTCGACAAAGTGTGGCAATGCGGCCGTCGTCCATCGCTCAGACAACCGTTGTACCTGGGACAATGCAAACGTGATCAAAGCGAAAGCTAACCCACATCCATTGGCGGATTGATTGTGAGCCGTGCGACGTGCGACTCTTTGCACGGTTGGTTTGCGAGGCCGCTTATCTTATCGGGATGATAAAATCCAACCATGATGTGGCGGTTTTTGCTTTCTGCGCGTTCATGCCGCTCCGGCACGGTAAGGTCGCTCCTATTTGCAAAAACGCAATCGGAATTCCCGGTACCGGCCAGTACACATGCAATCTATTGTAAGTTGCCTTATTGTAATTGATTTCGCGATGCGACATCGTCTGACAACTGATTATTCTGCAATGGATACAGATAGGCTGTATTAGTTGTAGTATTATTGGGGGGGCTATTTTAAGCCGCTCGTCTATTTTACCAGCTTTATTTTTGGAAGCAATGCCAATATCTTTGTCCGGACATTAAAACACTGCCAACAGGCGTAGGACAAAGCATCCGTCACTGATAAGATTAAGATAGCTGGTTGACAGATTGTAACCACAAAATCCTTGAAGAATCCAGCCCCTATAAGTCAGACTACAAGTTCTCATCACGGAATGTTTGGTGACATTCTGATGGCATGAGCCGGCATCAAATTTTGTCAAAACTCTTCTAAGCTACCCAGTTCCAAAAGAGGACATCTTTATTTTCCACCGTAACACATTCGTGGTTCCGTTGTGCCTAATCGACCTCAAGCTTGCGGAAGGAACCCTCCAGCCCAAACAGACTGTCCGCATTCTTCGGACGCCCCGGACGCTTCTTTTCCTCCGTACCGTACTGATCCTCCTCCTTGAAGTACTCCTTGTAGGAGATAATCTTCTTCGCCCAGTTGTCGACGATGTCCTGAATCGGGCCAGCCTCACCACCGTACTCGGTCGGCAGCATGCTCTTCGGTATGTGCTCGTACAGTGACTCCAGATTGCTGCCGTGGACAAACAGCTGCAAAGAGACGGAGAACGAGAGCGGTGTTGATACACGCAATTTGTAACACGACCGCACGACCAAACCACCGCTTACCCGGGAACGATTTTTCTCGTTGAGGAAGCTCTTGAACAGATTGTACACCACCTCGAAGCCGCTCGGTGTGTTGACGTAGTGGAAACCCTTCTGTCGCAGCGGCGAACCCTCCTGACTCCACATGGTGGCTTTCTTCACGAACGATGGGCTGAACTGCAGGAAGTGGGCCATGGTGCAGTTGGAAAGATCCAGAATGCCCATCTGCCGAGAAGGGTTTAGAACGGTTTAGTGTGCCGCCCGGTCACCTACCCACGGCGCTACACTTACCTGCCCGGCAACGATCAGATTGTCGTCCTCCTTCATCATAATATCCGCCATCATGGTGTTGTACCGGAACACCTCCTGGATGGTGTACTTGCTCGGATCGTACGTACCCGGGCGCACCAGGATGATTCGCGGCCCGTCGGGCGTTACCGTGTTTGGCAGCGGGACGGCCACACCCAGCTTGATCAGCTCCAGCAACTTCGCCTCCTCCGGGTCACGGTTCCGCATCAGCTCGGGCAGCGCCGTCCGTACCGTATAGTACATGTCCAGCTTTTCCTTGGCCCGCTCGAGGCTGTGCTTGGAACCGCGCAGAAACATCATCAGAAATTGATCATCGTCGCGGGATTTGAGGTACGGGCTCTTGGCCAACCAGGTCCGCAACGCGGCCAGATCCTCTTCGATCCGTTCCGGCTTCTCGAACAGCTCGTCCGCGGCCTTCTTTGCCAACTCGGCAGATAGGGGCCTAATGTTCGGCATTATCGGTTTTTTTTTTTTCGACGGGAGGTATCGGCAACGGGACTGATAAGCTGCGATATAAAGCGTAAGGGGAACAATCGCTCCGGTAAGATTATGCTCCAACCGCCACCGTGGCCGGTACAGGGGACAGTGGTTTCAAGGTCATGCCTTCGGGGGCAAAGTTTAGGCAGCTGCCCAGATCACTGCACCTATGCAAATCAACGTCCTATTCTTCGTGGGTGGTGATCTCGCTTATCTTACCTGTTTCGAACAACTTCGCAACACTTCCGCAAATCAACACCCTCCTTATCACACAACACACACACACACTTTGCCAACACTCAACGCAAGGAACGTCCGCGTTGCGGAATGGTGGCCTCTGTACTGGATCTCCCTTTTAGTTCGCACAACACCTCGATTGGTAACGGGATGGTGAACTTTATTATCGATCTCCTTCGCCACCCTTTTTTTTTTTTTGCTGGGTGCGATTAATTTATTGATCTTACTACGGTTGCGCCGATAAGATAAACAGCGCACCTTACAAGGCGTCAGATCTTGGTGGATGGTTTAAAAAAAAAGTGAAATCGGTCAAATTTTGCACGGTCATCCCCGATTGTATTCGGTTACCGTTGCGACTAGCAAAAGATAACCACGTGTGCGCTGGGCGAAGCTTTCGTACCGCTTGCGCTACCGTACGGTAGATGGCGCTCACGAGTAATCAAGCGTGTAACGATTTGAATTGCAAACCGTTGATGCGGCATTGCGTTTTATATGGCGGTTTGTAAATTTATTGAAACTGAAATCGATTTCGGTGGATTACTTTATTATGTTAAGCTGCGGGGCCACGAGCGTTGAGACTGCGTCTCAAATCTCCTTAGTCACTCATTCACCTCAAAAAGTCACTCAAAACCAAAGTCTCCATTGCCTCTTGAGGTTTTCCTCAATTCATACTGGATTTGACGTTGACTAACACACAGTGTGTGACGATTAAAATGTTTTTCATGTATTTTTATTTCTTGTTTATACTATATTTTTGATATAATTTCAGGGAAAATATGGTAAAAAAATTGTGATTTGTGGATTAAAAACTAAATCATCATTTTCTTAGTTACAGGAGCCTAATTACTCAATCGTACAATCGTAAGTTGAAAAGTATCAATTCAATTATAAAACATGTTCACAAACTTTTGTCACACAGTGTTCCAAAAGGTCCGTTGCGAAGACATAAAAACATCATACCGTACGCCAAAACATTGTGCTTGTACAACCATAATTACGCATAAAACACTTTCAGAATGTAGTTACATTCATAATAGCACGCAAAAAGTGTACTTGTATAAAAAAAAAAACATCATTGGTTCGCCATACAATCGGCAGATAAAACAGGTTTTGTTTACATTTTGAGCTGCTGACTGGCTAAATCTGTCAAAAAAGTCTCCAAATTTTTTGAGACTTCTGTAGATGAGCCAGGTTTTCCTCAAAACTCAATTCACTCGATGTTTAGAGTATTGAGGGAAACCTCATTGCTCGTGGCCCCGCAGCTTTACATTTTGTGGGTGCATAAAAAATAAAGTTATGGAAATCGAACTTATTTTTCAAATTTTCTGCTCAATTCGAATGTTATATGATTTCAATAATTCATACTTATTCTTATTCTTGTTCATTATTTTTTTGTAGCATTTTTACTTCTATTATTATATTTACAACATTCAGTTTAATTATTTCTTAATTAATTTATTTAGTTATTTACCACCTTGCGGTTTGCATCTCCGTTGTCTTGATTATACAATATTATTTAGTGTTTGGTAGTATATGTAGTCTTAGAGCTCAAAGTTATACTTAAAAGTGTAAACCAGTTATCAAAAAAATTAATGAAATAAAAAAATAACGGACTGGCCATATTGCTATCAAATAACACTCTGTAGAGTATCAAAAAAGAACCTTTTGTTATTAATTGCATACCTTCAGGCGCATTGGTCCACAAGAACAACAAGATCAAATCAGATCAATGCAGAAAGTTGCAATGATTGTTTCCAATCATTTCATAACCATGCTCAATCACACACCCTGTCCTGTTAGTGTTATCAAGCCCTTATCAGTGTCGAGTACACTCTCCGGTGCAGATGTTAATTTAAAGTATCTTTACCTACTTTCCACTGTTGTAAATATTGGTCGTTCTATGTAGCTGGTGGAGAGACTGTCCGTTTGAAGTGTATCATTCCGGAATGGAGGAACTCGTTTAGCATATATGAAGACCTCTTCCTGCCATGAAATTACACCTTCTGCATTGGGAATCCCTATCCACACACACAACTTGACCTGTTCATGATATGCTGGCGATAAGTGATTCATAAAATGGAAGAAATTAGAACGTATTTTTATCGCACCGAAAATAATATTTGCCACGCATTAATGTATTACCGAACTTCCGTCTATCGGCCGAAAACTGCGCCGTCAGCAAACACACTCTGCCATGTCATGAAGCACAAGGCGCAAGCCACCCCAACACAAAAACAAAATCGTGCATCGTGCAGTGTGTTATCTTAACCGAAACCGGATCGATGTACGGTTCGTGTCGTGGTGGTGGTGATGGCCGAGATTCCCGGGGCGTATCTCGCTGCACCTGACCTAGCTGTGACACCGGCAAAGGGGGAACTCGTCCACACGGGCGTGGACAGCTGGACGGTTCCAGAAGTGCCGGCTCGCCTATCTTATCAGATCAATGCCCAAAACATCCCAGCCACAAACGAATGCGTGTGATGTTTCGCGCGCCGGAACGCGTATATGGAACACGGTCCGCGCAGGCGAGACGTTCAGTAACGCACTGAAATCTCGTGTGGTAACAACTGTTTGCATTGCTTGAAGAGTTCGAAAACAACACACAAAAAAACCGATAGAGATGAGCTTAAAGGTGGAAGCGCTAACGAGCGAGGTGTTCGCGGCACCGGCTGTCCCGGATAGAAAGATGATCGTAAGTAAGGGAGTGAGCGAAGTGTTAAGTTGTGTGATCTGTTCGATCTAATTGATCGTCTGCGGTTTTCCAGACCGTTCGTCCGATAGCAGAATGTCTCAAGCGCAAAGCGGCGGACGAACTGAACGAACAGGAAAGCACCGTTGCGCAGGAGCTGGAAATGATAAAGACCTGGATCAGACAGTCCGGCCACATCCGTGGCCGGTTGGAGGACCAGTTTTTGCTTGGGTTTTTACGCTCCTGCAAGCACAGCCTCGAGCGGGTGAAGGAAAAGCTGGACACGTACTACACGATCCGGTCCGTACTGCCGGAGGTGATGCGCCACCGCGATCCGCTCGATCCGTTCGTCCGGAAGGTCATCAAAATGGGGTAAGGTTTCTGGGGAGCGTGCCGAACAAAACCATGGGCCAGCCATCTGCAACGAGTTCGTGTTGCTATTTCCACAGTGTAACGGTGCCCTTGCCGAGCACGGTACACCCGGACGATCCGAAGATCATACTGATACGGGGCGATGCGTTCGACGGTGACGTGTGTGACTTCCCGGACATTCTGAAGGTGTTTACGATGATCGGTGACATACTGCTGCGGGACGACGATCAGATGATGATCTGCGGCCAGGCGGCAATCATCGATCTCGGCCACTCGTCCAGCAGCCATCTGTTCAACTTCAACCTTTCGTTCCTGCGCAAAGCGTCCATCCTGAACCAGCAGGCGTCACCCCTGCGCCAGAAGGGATTCCACTTTATCAACACGCCGAAAAGCTTCGACATCGTGCTGAACATCTTCAAGGGGCTGATGACGGAGAAGAATCGCAAACGCACGGTACGTATCTACCTTCTGGATGCATCCATCGTATCGCGTGCGTAACCATTGTTCGCGATAAGGCACCATTTTCCCATCCGCAAACAACGAGGGTGGGTGTTGGACGTCTATCTAATGGGCATCAATTTTTCCCCTCTTCCATCCTAGATCGTATCGCACGGTTCCAGCCTGGAGTCGCTGCACAAGTACTTCCCCAGGTCGATACTTCCGGCCGAGCTGGGCGGAAAGCTCGGCCCGGTTCAACAGTTTGTGGACGAATGGGAACAGAGGCTGGTTGACAACCGGGCGTACCTGATCGAGGAGGAATCGCTCGGTGTGGATGAGAGCCGGCGCAGAACCACAAACCCGCTAGCGGAGGAGAAGGATCTGTTCGGGACGGCAGGAACGTTCCGGAAGCTAGAGTTTGATTGAGCGTCAGGTGGCTGCACTGGATAAGCCGTGTTGTGTGTGATTATTCTAGAGGTTTACTATCAGTTCTAGATAGCGATACCTGTTTTTGTTATTTATAAGTACGTTGATTAGATAAGTATTGCCGTTATTAACATATTACATAAGTGAGCAAACAAGAGTGTAACCGTGTAAATTAAGAATAACATCGTTGCTGTTCAAAAGTAAACGAGTTCAATATTTTTCACCGAAAGAACATTCATCGATCGAATGTGTCGCGATGGGCTCAGTATTTTGATGATTTATTAAACGATCCAGCAGCTAGAGGTTCCACAGCAGCAGATGATATCATGATACTGCCATCTAGCATTGACGAAACACGGAAAGGCCATCCGTCGGCTCAAGAATAACAAGGCACCTGGCACCGCCAACGGTGTAGTAACCGCAAATGAAGGTGCCGCACTAGAAGACGAAATTCATCAAATTATTACGGACGTATGGGAATCGATGCCTTGTGATTGGAATCTTGGTATCATTTACCCCATGTACAAGAAGGGAGATAAGCTGGAGTGCAGCAATTACAGTGGTATTACGGTGCTGAATACCGCCAGCAAAATATTTTCCCTTATACTACAAGATCGACTTGTCCCATTCGTAAAAAAAAGATAGTTGGAAATTATCAGAGGGGATTCCGAAAAGGAAAATCTACCACTGATCAGATCTTCACCGTGTGGCAGATTTTGGAGAACGATGCTACACTGCTTCCATCACTTATTGGACGTCAAGGCCGTATACGACTGCATAGCCAGGGCAAAACCTTTTCGACGCAATGAGTTCTTTTGGAATCCCCGTCAAACTTACCAGGTTAGTACGAATGACAATGACCAATATCACATGCCATGGAAACTCTCAGAAACCCTTTGCTACCACCAGGGGTCTGCGGCAAGGAGATGGGTTAGCTTGTTTACTTTTCAACCCAGCGCTAGAGAGGGTCATCCGAGACTCGGAGATGGAAACTTCGGGGACCAACATCACATGCCATGGAAACTCTCAGAAACCCTTTGCTACCACCAGGGGTCTGCGACAAGGAGATGGGCTAGTTTGTCTACTCTTCAACCCAACGCTTGAGAGGGCCGCGACTCGGAGCTGGAAACTTCGGGGACCATCTTCATAAGTCAATCCAGATCCAGGCATACGCTGATGACGTAGACATCTTTGGTTTACGGCTCTGCTACGTAGCCGATGCTTACCAAAGGATTAAGCTGGGGGCAGAAAACCTCGGGTTGTTGATGGTGGGACCACCAACGGTCCTGCTAACAAATCCTAACTTACACAACAGCACCGACAATAACAATGATGATCAAATCCGTGCTAGGGTGCTGACTGCCAACCGGTCATACTACAGTCTGAGGGACCTTCTGCATTAAAAACACCTGTCGCGACGACCGAACCTGGGACTATATAGAAGTTACTCCTCTGAGACATGGATTTTGTCCAAAACTGACGAACCCCTCTTTGCCGCGTTCGAGAGGAAGATGGTCAGAAGGATTGGCTCTGTATGTGTGAACAATGGAAAAGCCACAACAATGACAGTGAACTTACTGTCGTACAGCAGATTAGACTCACCAGGCTCCGGTGGGTTGGTCACGTCATGAGAATGACACCGGACGACCCAGCCCGTAAAGTCCTTTTAGGTTGTCCACATGGACAGAAAAGGTGTGGTAGGTCCAAATTGAGATGGAGTGATGGCATGGATGCGTCCGCCGGGAAAGGCCGGGATAATGGATTGGTAGACGAAGGCGCTCGACCCGGAGCGGTTTAGAGGACTCCTGCAGTAGGCCAAGCGGTTGTAGCGCCGGATAAGTAAGCCTTCTCATGTATGCCCATGTGGACGACCTAAAAGAACTTTACGTGCTGGGTCGTCCGGTGTCATTCTCATGACATGGCTAGCCGTGATTCTTAGTATGTTTAAAACGTATTAAATATTCCTAGTTCCTCTTAGAAATTTTTCATGCGCGATTATTGGACGTTTATGAATTTAGAACATGGAGACGCCTGGTAAGTTTTAACAGTTTTTCACCGAACATTTGTTTCTGTTATCCTGCAGGGTCACTTGGTACAAATTGGAGCAAAGTAATAAATTAATCTCTTCCAATCAATTAAATTTTGTTATAATAATTTCAAGATTATTTATGATCGATAAAGGGAAATTCTATAGCCAACCGGTTGGACTAGATCGTTCGGTGTCATTCTCATGACATAAGCAACCAATAATACACTACAGTTTACGATCGATTACCACACCACCATCACGCATTTCCAGTGTTATTGCCATCATTGCACCACACATATTGATTATGACTGCAGACAAATACATCACTGGCTCGCAAAGGAAAGCGCCCTAGACGCACGAGACGCAACGACACAGTAAATTATACAAATCCGTTAACTACTTACAAAAGAGCACAATCGCAATCGATAGCACCCGCGAATCCTGGCGGTGCCCTTTTTGTGTGTTGAGTGCTGCTTTGCCTGCCGTAAGCGATAAATCGTCTGGTGTCGTCTAAAGCACACCTCGCGCTTCGCCGACGGTTGATGGATGGATGTAGGTGCGCCTAACCTCGCCGATCGCTGGAACGACACGAGCGAACATTATTGCCCGTTTTAATCGTTACCAGAACCAATTTCCGTGCCGACAAATGTCGACGCGGTCCGTACGCGTACTTCCGGCGGGTTAGTACTGACCACTGACCGAAAGATTTGCACAATGGCGTCGGTACAACCGCGCACGCACACGCAAGACCGATCCATTACAGCTGTAACTGTTCAACAGACGCTGAAGCGATTCGACCGGGCCTTTATGGACCGCAATCGGATGGAGTGAAACGGTACGGGAAGGTCAATCGATGGGGGTTTTTTTGCCTTATAAAGTGAGCTGCGTGAAATGAAATGTACCTCCTAAGCTCCTAGCGCAGTCACCTTTCATGGTAGGAGCTCGTATTATCGGGGAAACTCCCACCCGACCAACACAATGTACCGAATTCCGCCTAAATAAAGGTGAAATCTTGCTGGGTCGTGTTTCTGAGAAATCAAGACGCATAAATTAGCTACAGCTACATCAGCAAAAGCGGCGAGAAGAGGGCCGAGTTGGCACTTCACGCCATTTTACCATTTCGGCGGTAAATCGCGGACGTAAAGTAATTAATAAAAGACCGTACAGAACAGTTCGGTTGAATAAAATCCATCCTCGGGGAGGTGCGAACGGGAGGCAAGAAGGGGAGAAAGGCGAGATTCATAACAATTCACAAGATGTCCACCCCCCCCCCCCCACCACCCCCCCCCCCCCCCTCCCCTTCCCCCCTGAAGGTGGTTTGCCGTGATGAAATGGGCTAGTTAAAGGATTAACTTTTTCGATTGGGGCAAACATTTCAACCCTAGTGAGATTTTCTTTTCGTTTCCTTCGCCACCGGGAATGGGACCCCATAATGGGTTTTTTGGGGACATTTTAAGTTTGCCAGAATTTTCGTTATCGCCCGACATGACCAAAGCAGCAATAACTATCGAGTGTGCAATTTAGGGACCAGATTTCGTCCATTGGTTGAGACGCGATTGTAAACATTCTCACCTAACTGTGACCGAACATGCAAATCGCACCCCTTGGGGGTTTACATTTTTCCTTAAACTTTACGTAAACAAATCACGTGCAAAACATCGAAAAAGAGCGAGCTTTTCCCTTGATCTCGTGTTTGTTGGATGATTTGTTCACCTTCACTAAACACTTCATCGTGTTACACAATTTGAAAGCGAGTTCTGCCATTAGCAATTCTCGTTTCTCGTGTGTACGAGCAGGCTTCCCACCATTAAATTATAAATTATACATTAATTATAATAATTACAATTAATTTATACATACATTCATAGTTCATGATGTATTATAAAAAAAAACTTTACGTCGTTCTCAAAGAGTACAAAAAGTTAAGCTTTCACCCGAACAACCAAACCACGCGAGCATAAGATACGATTTACACTTACATAAAAACAGGAATATCACTGAGTTTTTGTTTGAATTAATGTGAATTGTTATTTGTTGAAAATTCCCCAAACCACGTGGCCGAAGAAATAAAAAATTGATAATTCAAATATTTTACCGGTTGGGACTTGAGATTTAAAGCAAAATTTGTTACCAATTTCGAGAGCAAATTTCTCACTGTGCAACTTGCCTTTGGTGATTATCATTCTCTCTCTCACTCTCTATCGCTCTGTTTCGTGTTGGTCTACAGTAGAGTATCGTTTCGCTTTGCTCTTCATTTTGAATTTTATCATCAAAAAGTACGGGTTTTTTATGCTACAGAAATATCGATTATTTGTTTTCAAAACATTTGTTATATTAACTTCAACCTGAACCGTACAAACTCGTTCTTTATATTGGTAATTTTGCTTGAAACAGTTCGTTATTCTGGCTAATGCAATAGATAAACAATGCCCGGATAATCGGGACTCTACTGTAGAAAAACAGAACAACAAAACCAAATGTCACTTGCGTTTTTTTGAAGCTGGATTGAAAACAGTACAAATACGAATCCACGCATGTTTCCCTTTGCTGTTACGAGACCGAACTCAAGCCAGCTTCAAAGTTACGAATGTTTTTCATTTGACATTGAGACATTTACCGCTGGCCAACGCGACCGTGCGAAGAAGGTAGGTGAGTTTTTGCGACCACGACCGACTCCGGTATCCAATCCAGCCTAGCCGTTGCTCCATTGGCTCGCTCTCTGAGGTCAGTTTGGTGTCCTTTGCGAACCCTGTGGTCAGACAAGCAGTGACCGCCGAGCCCTCCGGTAGTGCAAACAAAACTTCCTGCGAGCTTACATTCGCGTCCGAATTCCCGCTCGATTTTCGGTGCCCCATCAGGTGTAATTCCGGTTTTGTGCAATTGTGCGTACTATTTCAGTTGGTGCTTAGCTGCATTTCCTGCCTCTCCTGTCCAACAGCAAGTCCGTGGTGAAGTTGAAAGTGCAAAATGTCGGACCGGGTGCTGCTATCGAAAGATTCGGTCTATCAGCAGATCAAGGATTATTTCAACGCCAACGGTGCGTCGATTAACATCAAGAAGCTGTTCGACGAAGATGATATCCGTTTCGATAAGTTCCAGTAAGTGTTTTATAATAATAGGCAGTGTGTTGTAGTGGCTCGATAGAGGTACTTTTGCCACTACACATACGCATACACAACGGTAAAGGTTGCGTTCTTCACGATCATGTCGGACCACGCTTGACCTCCGCGATCTCTAACGACACGGTCAAACGCAGCCAACGAAGCAAACGCCACTAGTTGGTCGGTGAAAGGAAACCTCAATCGTTGGCAAATCACCTAGAGTACACTTTGTTACAAACTGTTGCTTACTTTTATTTTACCGAGCATATTATACGCAATTTACCGCTTATGTTACGTACTGTAGCTTATACAGCAAGATTATGGGAATATGACGTAAGGCTGAAGGATTTTGCCACTCCATTGCCGGCTTGCGCGGATGGTCGCAATGCATTTGTATTTTTAATTAGTTTTCGCTTTTCGAAAAAGCAAGATAAGGGCCGATGATGTTCCAAAAGTGTATGTTCCTGTTGTTATCTGTGAAGTGTTGCTACAGCCAAATTATATAAAAATTACGTTCGTTTTTCATTATCATGCAATAAGCATGCAACCATCAAATCAATTGATGGTGGCTTCAGACCCGCTTAATCCAATCAATAATTATACTTGTTACACATGTTCCAAAACAATTTATCATTTTTTAATTTTTGGCTTTTTATATTTATTTCAAGTTTTTTCCCAAATATTTTATATAGTCTGTTGTGAAATTTTGCTGATATGTAAGCAGTATTGATGCTATTTTTAATTCATGAAAAACAACCGGGTTGTATTGATAATTGCTAATGATAACTTATACCACGGCACAGTTCACGGCATGGGTGGGAGACATTGACACTATTACATATCAAAATAATTTGTGGAATAATTAATTCCTTTTTAAGTGAATAATGTGCTTTAAATGAATTTTAAATGAAGTTATTTGGAAACCTATTAATTAAGATATTGTATTATTTGCAGTGCAGTTTTATAAATTCAGTGTTGGGTTTTAGGGAACTTTGTTGGAAGGGTTATGAAAGGACATACATTAATTTACTTATTTTGTATGTCCATGTCGTCGTTAATTTAGTCCTAGCACCGTTATTTAGTTCATAAAATTTCAATACCTTTTCTCAGCTAATCGATTATTATGTGGTAAACGATTGAACGTTTCATTTCATTATTTATGTTTTAAACTGGCCCAGATCGAATTACCTAACTGTTGCAGCATCTGAACGTACGCGAATATTCGTATTCGTATTAATGTTTTCAACTTTTTTTTTTGTCAATGAGTTATTCACCTTTCCTATGCACGTGACATAACGCTGTAGAGGGCACGTACCTCACGCGATACATTCATTCACAACGCAAGGCGCACTAAAGTTGGGTAGTGTGATGTTAATGCGTTTTGGAACTTTCTTTCGCATCATTACTCTGCTTGCAGCTTGAAGCTTACGACCCCGTCCGATGGTGACATCCTGCTCGACTACTCGAAGAACCGGGTGACGGACGATGCGTGGAATCTGTTGCTGGAGCTGGCGGAATCGCGCGATGTCGTGAAGATGCGCAACGACATGTTCGACGGCGAACGGATCAATGTGACGGAGAACCGGGCCGTGCTGCACGTGGCGCTGCGCAACCGCTCGAACAAACCGATCCTGGTCGATGGCAAGGATGTGATGCCGGAAGTGAATGCCGTGCTGGAACACATGAAGGAGTTCACCGAACAGATTCACAGCGGTGCGTGGCGCGGTTACACGAACAAGAAGATTAGCGACGTGGTCAACATCGGCATCGGCGGTTCCGATCTCGGTCCGCTGATGGTGTCGGAAGCGCTCAAACCGTACAACCAGGGCATCCGGTCGCACTTTGTCTCGAACGTGGACGGTACACACATTGCCGAAACGCTCAAGAAGCTCGATCCGGAGACGACGCTGTTTATTATCGCGTCGAAAACGTTCACCACGCAGGAAACGATCACTAACGCGACGGCCGCCAAGCGTTGGTTCCTGGAACGTTGCACTGAGAAGGAGCATGTCGCGAAGCACTTCGTGGCATTGTCCACCAACAAGGAAAAGGTGGCCGCATTCGGTATCGACACCAGGAACATGTTCGAGTTCTGGGACTGGGTCGGTGGACGCTACTCGCTCTGGTCCGCCATTGGGCTTTCCATCTCGCTCGCCATCGGGTTCGACAACTTCGAGAAGCTGCTGGAAGGTGCCCACTACATGGATAATCACTTCATGACTGCACCGTTGAATGAGAATGTAATGAGATGTTTTGACCACGCATCATCAACGCTATCGACTGATCTGTTATTTTGTTTCTCCTTTCTGTATAATGTACGTTTCAACAGGCTCCAGTGATTTTGGCACTGATGGGAATTTGGTACTCGAACTTTTACGGTGCCGAAACACAAGCATTGCTGCCGTATGATCAGTATCTGCACCGGTTTGCGGCCTACTTCCAGCAGGGCGATATGGAGAGCAACGGCAAGGGTGTTACGAAGGCCGGCGAAAAGGTTGATTTTGCAACCGGTCCGATCGTGTGGGGTGAACCGGGTACCAACGGTCAGCACGCGTTCTACCAGTTGATTCATCAGGTGAGTTCAAAGTTACCTCTGTTTAGCTCTTGTAATATACAACAAATATGCTCAGAAAAGGTATTATTATAACAGCAAGGAAGTAGCAGCAAGTTACTTGAGTAAATTTAATCAATCTTGAAAAATATGAAGTATCTATTCCGCAATTGATTACAAGCGGCAATACAAACAATTGATAATAAGTGCGATTGGTATATAATAATGATAAGGCTCTATAAACGCTTTGTCGATATTATTTTGCCGCACAAGTATAGACGCAAATATTCAATCTTAATCATTAAAAAATTCACCTTTGATCAAATGATTGATGATGTGCGTCGCGTAAAACAATCTGGTACACCACGGCACGCAATTTTAGGTAATGAGCTAGCTTTATAACCTTAATTAATTTCATTACTAGACTCATTTGTTTTGCTATTAAAAAGTGTCCCGAGTGGAAGGATAATTTGAACTTGTTTAATGATTTGCCGTCCACCAAAAAATGTTCGTGCCGTATGCAAACGACTTGCTGTAACCGAAAACGAACCCAAAATTGACTCGTAATCATTAAGTGCTGATTCGCTTTCGGTCCACCTTTGTTTCCCTTTTGTGCTCCCCGTGTAAATAGCAACAGATTGCCACCGGAACACGTTAGGGCAGCGGCACATCGTGAGCATATTTTTCAGCACTAATTTTCCAAGCATTTCACCTGCTTTTTCCCTGCGTGCTGCGTAATTTATCGTTTCCTTCCTTCCGGTGACGAAGCGAAGATTGCCACTACATCGACGGATGGTCGCGTGTGGACAGGCTTGCTCAAATCTACCGGCTGCAATTAAGTGTGGTGTTGTTGGTGGGATCCGTATCACGATTCCGGCTCACTTGCTGTGAGATGTAAATTTTCACGGTCAGCAATCAACTTTCAATGGGTTAATCTTTTCTCATATTTTTTTTTGCTGTTCAGCACATTGTCCTTTTTATTGCTAATATAACGCTAACATAAAAAAACAGTAAGAGTAGCGGTTCTAATGTTTGTGCACGAATGTAATGTGCACGAATGAATATTCGTGCTTCAAGAGTTATTTGCATAGACAGGGGTATTAAACAATCATGTCCTATCGGTCCGATTTACTCAAAATATGTTAATTATTTGTGTCGAATAGAGCTCAATCCATACAATTGATTCTTCTTTATTGTTGCGTACGTCTATAGCTATTATTTCAATTTTTGCTCTAGAATAGAATGTACTGGCCCGAATGTTTGTCTTACCTGATATCTTGTCGACGGATTTTTGCTATTTAAAATGTCAAATAGCGAATAAACTTTGGAATAGATGAAATTTTCATTCTCGCATTCAAGGCACCATCATTATGGACAGCCTGACCTTATTGCTAAGTCAACATTTAGTGGAATAATGAATAAGGAAACAAAAAACCCTCCGCTTGAGCTCTGGAAAGCCTGACATTAAGTATTATTGTACTATTGTTACATACGGTTCAGGTCAGAATAGCAATATTCCGGATCAAATGAAATTTATCTTTATTGTAAGTGACGGTTTTAAAAGGAAAGTAGTACATTTACTTTGTATTTAGCGTCGCCATATGCTCAAACCGTGTGTCGCAATTGGACACGTACTGCTAAGAACCAAAACACATGCCACCTGGCAATTACACGTTGCTTCGACGCCACCGTACAATGTAATGGAAGGATATCGCGAGAAGCGGCTCAACGAAATACAAGTGCCCCCGAGAAAAGGAAATTCGGTACATTTCAACTTTAACAGCATCGATTGACCAAGCGATACGTAGGGTGACCCCGATGTTTGGCTGTAAATATGGTACCCCCGTAGAGGTTCCTTCTGCTGTGGGCTGAGGATTCCATTGCTTTGCGACCAGTGAAACACAATCGCGCGGGGGACACTCCTTTTCGTGCCAATGCGAACCACTCGTTCGGCGGGTAGAAGAATTGGTGATTTGAATAAAGTTCCTTATCATAACCCCGCCCCAGGAGGGGGAAAGAGTTCCGTTGTGACCTTTCAGCCCGCTTGATGGCTAGCACCCGATAGTGTTTATGCTTATGGAAATTTTCTGCAAATTGATCACCGCTAGCCCCAAAACAACCACGAAATGCGCTAACGTCCGAATCGGTCACTGGCTATAAAATCGTGTTTCGCCTCATTGCTTGCCATGGCCGTTGACCGTTTCGTGGCGTTTGATGATGGATCAATATGATACAATTGCGTTTTAATGATACATGGTTTGCTTGCACGTGCTAATGATTTTATACCGCATTTTTTGGTTTTTTGTTTTCGTTCCAGGGCACACGGCTCATTCCGTGTGATTTTATCGCACCGGTCCAGACGCACAATCCGGTAGAGGACGGTGCAATGCACACGATACTGCTCGCCAACTATCTGGCGCAAACGGAAGCGCTCATGATGGGGAAATCGGCGGACCAGGCGCGGGCCGAACTGGAGAAGGCAGGCATGGCCGGGGATGCGCTCGAGAAGCTGCTCCCGCACAAGGTGTTCACCGGCAACCGGCCGACCAACTCGATCCTGGTGAAGAAGGTGACACCGTTCGTGCTCGGTGCGCTGATCGCGATGTACGAGCATAAGATCTTCACGCAGGGCGTCATCTGGGATGTGAACTCGTTCGATCAGTGGGGTGTCGAACTCGGCAAACAGCTGGCCAAGGCGATCGAGGTCGATCTGGCCGACCCGAACAAAACTACCACGCACGATTCCTCCACCAACGGGTTGATAAACTTCATTAAAATCAACCAGGACAAGTAAGCCGTGCCGCCGCAGTGGAGGAGATTATTTATTGAAACAAGCCCGATAACAATAAGCGAAAACGTGCAGACACTAAAGTACTATGTAACACCCCGCAAAAACACACATAAATGTAGGCACACCCACCACATCAATCTTGTCCCTTTCGGGAAGATTTCCTAAAACACTTCGTCAAACACATACACACAAGCTATTCACGCCATTAGTTCTGGCGCCTAGAGTAGATGTGGACAGAGTTGTTTTGCTTCCCAATACTGGAAAACAAGGTTATTTCTCGTACACATGCAATGGGAGAAGCTTGCAGATCTGTTCGAACGTAGCGCTCTACACCTAAACAAGCGGTGCAATATTATATCATTAGTAATAGCTTCGCTCTAATGTTATCAAATAAAAATATGTATGTTAAACCATGTTTAAAAAAAAAACAATCCCATAATTTTGCTTGAAAGTTAATGGATTAAGCCGAACGAACATGTGAATTTTTGTTCCTGTGCGTTTAACTATTTTAGTTGATAAGATCTCACAAAATCACGCAATAAGAACCCTAACACTGAGAACCGCAGCCACACTAATCTGCATCACACTTACACACATATTCGCCCAAATCAAACGTCTTTCGACCAAAGAAAGGGAACCCTTTGTACGCTCGGGCAAAGGAAATTAGTGGGAAATTTATGATCCTACTCCATCCTTTCCACGCGACCGAGCACAACGTCAAAGAGGGCTACAATGGTATGGAACTGGGACACGGGTTACACATTCAATCGTATAATTTTTGGTGTCGAGTTATGTGTGTTACATTCTTTCACCCCCTCTCGTCATTCGAACTAAGCATTCCGATGGCCCCGGATAACGGGTGATGGTCAGTAAACTTCAGTTTGACAGTGATGGATGGATGGAGATGAAGTGTTTTTGGAACCGTTTCGAAGTGAGCCGTTTCATAAGGGACTGTTTGGCGTATTTAATACTCGCAAACCAACCACCAACTTTTTGGTGTCCACACGTTGAAGGATTATCACGCTCGTGTAGATGTAAATACGAACATTGTCACCAGTTTGTCACCGATGGAATTTGGCGATTTCTACGAATGGAAAGAAAGATGTCATCTATATTCTGGTTAGAAAATTAACTATATCGATATCGGTCTGTTTTAGTGTTTTTCTGCAGCGAACAGGTGATTTTTACGCCTAAAATTATGCAACCGAAATGACGATCGCGTAGTGAGCGCTTTCGCTAACGAGTATAGATTGTCACTTATTCTATGCACACACGCACACAAACATACCAAGTTCCTCAAATCCTCTGACACTCACAGTTAGTAGTGGATAGTATCTGGTAGAGACACTGATAAGTTGGTACATTTACCTGACTTAAGCCTCTCTATGGGCTTGGTCAACAACAACACACCGCCTGTAACCTGACCCATGTAGTTGAATGTGAGTGTGTTGTTTCAGCTTTGATGTAGATAGCAGTGGACGCATCAAGCTATCTGAGATCATTTTTGGCACCGAGCCATAACTTACTCGCTCAACAGCCTTAGTCGCCCAAAATTACCGTCAGTCGTGAAGAAGCACCCGTTCGGTCATGAACTCGTTCAATTTGCTCGTGATCTTCATCGCGATTGGATACGCCAAGTGTAAGTATGCTTCTGTAAAAAGGATGGGGCGTGAGGTAGATAGTTTCAGTGCAAACAATGTGATTGTGTGATTCTGCAGGTGACACAAAACGGATGCTCCCCCACGAAAGGTCGTCGATAGATGGTACGTACCGGGCAGTAATAAAATCAGCTTAAGATTCACAGTAAACTTTAAAAAAAAACTGTTTTCAGATTGTGATTTACGGTTCTACAAACAATTCCAATTCAGTGGAGTTCTGCCCTCCGCAGGAAGGCCTGCGTACTTGCGTGAATTTGCCCATATAGCCGCCATCGGATGGACCGGTCAAGGTAGTACACGATGGTTATGTGCAGGTTCATTGATCTGGGAAAACTTTATCCTCACGGTGGCGCATTGTGCAGTGGACGAAAAGTGTGTATTGCACGAGGGATGTTAAGGATTACTGAAGATCTCCATTTTATGCATCCCTTTCCAAAGCAACATTCCACCGGATGTAGCCCGATTGGGAGATATCAACATAAACAGCGACCACGATGATGCTTTTGCTCAAGAATTGAAGATCGTGGATATCATCCGCCACCCGAAACATCAGTTCAGTTCGACCTACTACGACATTGCGCTGATGAGGCTAGAGAAAAATGTTACGTAAGATACTGTGGGGAAGTGGAAACGATCATTTGATCCTCGTAAATACCGATACACCAACCGGTTGAATTGTGTTACAGAGTGTCTGCTGTTGTTGTACCGACCTGTCTCTGGTTGGACGATGAGATACGCTTCCCGAAACTGTTGGCAGCAGGTTGGGGCAGTACCGGAATCGGTGAGCTCATGCAGTACATGATCGATGCGTAATTAACTTAGCATACTTTAATGTCCGAATGAAGGTGAGAACCACACAGACAAGCTTTTGAAGGTGGAGCTGGCCCCGATGAGCAACGACAAATGCTCCACTTACTATGCACGAGGCACGCGTACTTTGCGGAACGGACTAATGGATCATCAATTATGTGCAGGCGATGAAAAGATGGATACATGTCCAGTAAGCATTGTTACTATTGATTGTCCGTACAGTTTTACGAAATCTATCAAACACGCCAGGGAGACTCCGGTGGTCCACTGCACGTGAAGCTCTTCCAGGATTGGAGACTCATCCCATTCCTAGTGGGCGTAACATCCTTCGGAAAGGTGTGCGGTATGTCTGCGCCAGGGGTGTACGTAAAGGTGTCTTCATTTGGCGATTGGATTATTGAAACACTTCAAAGCCATGGAGAACAAGCTACTCGCTTTAAATTTAAGCCACTGGTTTGCGCGGCACGGTATTACGAACTGCGTGAATATAAAGAAGATGCCATGACCATATACAATGGTCAGGAAACGGAAAATTGGGACAACAAGTACGTAAGCCCCGTTGGCAGTGACTACGTTGTAAATTTCCGATGGCCTTATTCGCTTAACGGACGGCATGGGAATTGTTCCGGAACGTTGATCGAACCAAACGTTGTGCTGACTTTGGCGGAGTGTATGTTACGCGAAGAGTAGGTGGCATCGTCCAAATAATAAGCTCAGTATTAAATACCGCATTTTGCAACTGCAGATCATGGCCAACGGACGTCCTTCTGGCAGATTCGAGTCACCTAGAAATTGCGGAAATCATTGTACATCCGCATTACAACCGCTCCTTCAATCCGTACTACAACAACATCGCTGTCGTGAAGCTCAAAACCTTCGCACCTATTGCACCGTTCTGCGGGTGGTATGGGGAATCGAGTCTGTCCCAAAAACTGATACTAGCAGCGCAACGTGTGATAACGAATGAAAGCTTCCCTGGTGCGTAACAATGTCGATTGCTGTGCATTCTAGCGCTTCTAACTGAAAGTAGAACCCTTTTTCTATCTTAGAATCGAATTACGCAACATTTACGACTCGTGTCTGGGAGCAATCGCAGGGTCAATGTCATCTGGCTCGGCGATACGCTGAGGCTCTTCCACGGGGTTTGCTCGACGAGCATTTGTGCTACGGGAATGAACCATTTCTTGTGCCGGGCGCATGCGACTCATTACCAGGGAGCCCAATAGAATGGAATGATTTGGTATATGTCTATATCGAAGGTATCAATCTATTCGGACGCGATTGTGGATATGGCGAACCGGGTGTCGCTGTACGGCTTAGTGCACATAGAGCGTGGCTTGAAACGGTGTTGCTTCCCCGCTCGAGGCTTCAAACGGTGTTGCTTCCCCGCTCGAGGCTTGATGCTCTCATATACATTGATGCTGATTTGGAGATCTCGGACGAATGCGTATATGCAGATGGAACGAAAGGCACGTGCACACCTCAACAAGAATGTCCAGCCATTCACATACGGCAGCAGAATATGCAACAGCTCATCTTCTGTACGAATAATACTGTTTGTTGTTGTCCCAAGGAATTCTTGGAACGGCAGAGCATTGCAATCGAAAACGAGTTCAATCAATGTGAAGAGCGTTATAAGCACCTAAGAGCAATCCGGCAAGAGGACATCTCGTCACACGTGGTGAGTTATTGAGTAGTTAAGTAGTACCGATTTATTTGACTCGTTATGCGATATAGAACTGACTATCCAGCTACACGGGTATATAAAAGACATAGAAAATCAGAAATGGCAGCAGGCCTAGATCTCTTGAGGTTGTTGTGCCGATGAAGAAGAATGCGAACGTTAGTTGCATAGTAAACTGTGTTCCATTCCATTATTATTATTATTTACATCATGGTAGGCATTTCATCAAGTAGTATGCCGTTGTTA
The DNA here is from genome assembly GCF_943734725.1 of Anopheles marshallii. Lineage (NCBI taxonomy): Eukaryota > Metazoa > Arthropoda > Insecta > Diptera > Culicidae > Anopheles > Anopheles marshallii. The sequence continues at coordinate 67,678,004 of NC_071326.1, read as the reverse complement.
ATCTTAATATCCGTTTAGGTAAGAATTAGTCGACGAAACGGTACACGAACCGAATTCCATTGCTATGGATACCTGATCAGTACGCGTGGCGTTGTATCTTCCGCATCATGCCTGACCGAAAAATTTCCTTCTCCCAACATTGTGCACCTGGGCGGCTTGGGTTCTTCGACAAGTTCTAAATGGATTCGTATACAAAATATTGACATTCATCCAAAGTACAGCGCATCGACTCAACAGCATGACATTGCAATAGTGCAGCTGGAATCTGCCGTTGAACCATCGGAACATGCTTTTCCCGGTTGCCTGTGGCAAAATGTCACTCACTCACCGGTGCAGCAGGAGGTGTATGATGCTGGTATGTAGACAACTGTACGAAATTACCGACTGTTGATAATTTTCCCCTCCTGTTGTACAGTTTCTGCACGATATGATCCTATCCATCCGATGTACAAAAGTGACTGTGAAGCTATTTTAAATCGTTCATTCGATGAGCCTGAAATGATCTGTATGAACCCCGGGGTGCAGTTTTATCTGAGCAAAACGTATCACTATGATTTGCAAATACGTCATGGAAGGAAGGAGTTTATGCCCGATCAATGCTACTCTGCTGGAAGTCCGATCGTGTGGAAGAATTATTCTACGAATGCAGATTCGTACATCGAATATCTGGTGAATGTTTACAGTCACGGCAGCTGCAACGCCACCACACCGCGCGTCGTAAACCGAGTGGCGCCTTACATTGAATGGTTCAAGCAAGTGCTGCAGTGAAACCAATAAAAAAAAAAAGATATTGACCACCGGAGCAATAATTTGTATACCTTCGGGAGGTAATGTGTGGCTCAAAAATAAAAGCAAACGGCAAATAAATATCAAATATAAAACCTACTTCTCTCATCGGCAATTGATCTTTACAATGTTTGTCGGTTACAAAAAAAAAAGTTGCATTCGTTCTTCCAGCACTTCATGTTTTTTTTCTGGAGATTGTATACTGTCAGGCTTTGCCAAGACCAGAAAGAAAGATTAAAGGATCGTCTCGCGTCGAAACATTCATAACATTGCAAGTCCAACTGTAACAAGCACTTTCTTCTATCAGTAATTTACCTCTAAACTGTATACCGGTTCCAATAACAACCAGAGCCTCCAAGGGGATTGATACACCACCGGAAGTAGCCAGACCTAAAAAAAAGCCTTTGACCAAGGGCCGTCGGCGGAGCATCCACAACGAGGCAAGTCATGGCTTCCCAAACTCTTCTAAACAAGCCACGAATCTAAAAAAACGGGTAGTTTCAATATTTTGTGACGATTTCAGCGCAACCGTACTCCATTAGTAGTAAACACGTGTAGTAATTGTACTTACGCATCCTGTCGATCAAAACACCTTGCGCAAGCTGTCTGGTCTTTCGAACTGACGTATCTCGTACAGTTAACACACACCAAATAATTTATAGACAGATTCATTTCACTATAAACTACAATTATTCAAGTAAGCAAAGAAATATTGGGTAGCTTTCAATTTACGCCAAACAACACGATGACATGCTTTGTTGATACACACACAGCCACGCAGTAACGCACATAGCCACACAAGGAAAGCAACGGCTGATCGGTTTGACAGCTCGCTTGTTCGCACAGTTTTGTCCAGTGGGTATTCGTTCTTTTTACCGCCAAATGTAGTTGTGTCATTTGGATTGTGCGCAAAGTAAAACCGACGCTTGCTACCGTGATCCGGTGGTTTGAAAAGTAATATTTCTACTTAAATCAACTGTGTTTGGTGTTCTAACGGCTACTTCTATTGTGTAATTGGTGAGTAAAGTCAGGGCGCTTGTGTTTTGTTTGTTAATTTTGTTTAATTTTTCGGCTTGCACCACCACAGAAGAGTGCCCTTGATTGTGGTGCTCCATTGCATGCCGGCGGCTAGATGAACTCCAAGCGCAAACCTTTTACCAAGCCAAACGAAGCTTCTGCTTCTTCTAGTGGACCGAAAAAGTTCCGGTAAGCATGAAGAATCATTTCATGAAAGAATCACCTAACTGACATACAATTTCGCTTGTAAACTGTCCCGATAACAACAGCGGAGAAGACGATGAGGAAGAGTTTGAAAGTTACTTCGAAGCAGAGTTGGCCAATCTCGATGACGATGCGGACACGGCACGTCTAGGTCTAGGACCGGAGAATGAAAACACTTGTGCCAAGTGGAGTCGTCCGGTACCGGAGCCGCTTGATCCCACCAAAGATGCGCTCGTTTTTCAGCAAATCGATATCGATAACTACATCGGGCAGCCGATGGCCGGTATGCCCGGTGCTCAGATTGGTCCGATTCCGATAATGCGAATGTTCGGTGTTACAATGGAGGGAAATTCGGTGTGCGCACACGTGCACGGATTTCTGCCGTACCTGTACGTGGCGGCACCGCGCAGTTTCACCAAATCGCACTTGCCAGAGTTCCGTGCCGCACTCGACAAAGCTGTCCTGCACGATATGCGATCGAACAAGGATAATGTGCAGGAAGCGGTGCTGGACGTGGAGCTGGTCGAACGGCAATCTATCATGGGCTACAACGGTGAGGATCTGTTCCAGTTCATACGTGTGACGGTGACACTACCGAAGCTGCTAGCGGCGGTCAAGCGATTGCTGGAAAGGGAACAGATGATGCCGTCGATGGATTTTCAGGACTGTCGTGTGTACGAAAGCAACATCGATTTCGACATCCGGTTCATGGTGGACACTGGAGTGGTCGGATGCAGTTGGATCGAATTACCCGCCGGGAAATGGAGCTATCGACACAAAGGAGATCGTCCGGCACCGGAAACACGCTGCCAGATTGAGGTGGACGTTGCGTACAGTGCGTTTATCGCGCACGAACCCGAAGGCGAATGGGCAAAAGTGGCACCGTTCCGTATTCTAAGCTTCGATATTGAGTGTGCCGGTCGCAAGGGCATTTTCCCCGAACCGCAGCACGATCCGGTAATTCAAATCGCCAACATGGTCATACGACAGGGCGAACAGGAACCGTTCCTGCGCAACGTGTTTACACTGAATTCATGCGCACCGATTGTTGGTGCACAGGTTCTTAGCCACAAAACGGAGCAGGAACTGTTGGAAAAATGGGCCTGCTTTGTGCGCGAACTTGATCCCGACATTCTGACCGGTTACAACATTAACAATTTCGATGTGCCGTACCTGTTGAACCGTGCCAGCCATCTGAAGGTGAAAGGGTTCGAGTACCTCGGACGCGTCACCAACATTCGATCGGTCATCAAGGACACCGTCATACAGTCGAAGCAGATGGGTCGAAGGGAGAACAAGTTCGTCAACTTCGAGGGTCGTGTGCCGTTCGATTTGCTGTTTGTGCTGCTGCGTGACTACAAACTCCGGTCGTACACGCTGAACGCGGTCAGTTACCATTTCTTGCAGGAACAGAAGGAGGATGTGCATCACAGCATCATTACGGATTTGCAGAATGAAAGCGACCAAACGCGCCGCCGGTTGGCAATGTACTGTCTGAAGGATGCGTATCTTCCGCTGCGGCTGCTAAACAAGCTGATGTGCATCGTGAACTACATGGAAATGGCTCGTGTGACGGGTGTCCCACTTGCGTGCCTTTTAACACGCGGTCAACAGATTAAGGTTATGAGCCAGCTGCTTCGCAAGTCGAAAGTGGCCGGGTACTTGATTCCATCGTATCAAAGCTCTGGGTCGGAGGAACAGTACGAAGGCGCAACCGTTATAGAGCCGAAGCGTGGCTACTATGCCAATCCGATTTCCACGCTGGATTTCGCCTCCCTGTATCCGAGTATTATGATGGCACACAATCTCTGCTACACAACCCTCGTACAACCGAACATGAAGGACAAACTGGGGCTTAGTCCGGATCAGCTAACGCACACACCCGCAAACAACGTGTTCGTGAAGTCGTCCGTGCGCAAGGGTATATTACCGGAAATTCTTGAATCTCTCCTGTCGGCTCGAAAGCGGGCCAAAGCCGACCTTAAGGTCGAAACGGATCCATTCAAGCGATCAGTATTGGATGGTCGACAGTTGGCGCTAAAAATTTCGGCCAACTCCGTTTATGGGTTCACCGGTGCACAGGTGGGAAAGCTACCATGTCTGGAAATCTCCGGCTCGGTAACGGCTTACGGGCGAACGATGATCGAGCAAACGAAGCAGGAAGTTGAGCAGCGTTACACGGTAGAGAATGGGTACGAAAACGATGCGGTCGTAATTTACGGCGATACCGATTCGGTGATGGTTAACTTCGGCGTCAAGACACTTGAGCGTAGCATGGAGCTGGGCAAAGAAGCGGCCGATTACGTCAGTGCGAAGTTCGTTAAACCGATCAAGCTGGAGTTCGAGAAGGTTTACTACCCTTACCTGCTGATCAACAAGAAACGCTACGCTGGGCTTTACTTTACGCGCCCCGATAAGTACGATAAGATGGATTGCAAAGGTATCGAAACGGTACGGCGAGACAATTCGCCGCTTGTGGCGAACCTGATGAACAACTGCCTCCAGAAGCTACTGATCGAGCGCAATCCGGACGGTGCTATCGAGTACGCGAAGCAAACGATCTCCGATCTGCTCTGCAACCGGATCGACATCTCACAGCTGGTCATTACGAAGGAGCTCGCCAAAAGCGATTACGCCGCGAAGCAGGCGCACGTTGAGCTGGCGAACAAAATGAAGAAGCGCGATCCCGGCAACGCACCCAAGCTGGGCGATCGGGTACCGTACGTGCTCATCGCTGCTGCCAAAAACACACCCGCCTACATGAAAGCGGAAGATCCGATCTATGTGCTCGAGAACTGTATACCGATCGATGCAAACTACTACCTGGAGAACCAACTGTCGAAACCGTTGCTGCGTATTTTTGAGCCAATATTGGGCGAAAAGGCGGAATCGATTCTGCTGCGCGGCGATCACACCCGCACCCGGTCCGTGGTCACGTCGAAGGTGGGTGCATTGGCAGCATTCACCAAAAAGCGTGATGCTTGCCTGGGATGTAAGGCACTGTTGGCGGTTGGACAGGAGGGTCGCGCACTCTGTCAGCACTGTGCACCGAACGAAGCGACGCTCTTTCAGACGGAACTGGCAGCGCAACGTACGCTCGAGGACAGGTTTTGCCGCCTGTGGACGGAATGTCAGCGGTGCCAGGGTTCGCTGCATGAGGAGGTCATCTGCACCAGTCGCGACTGTCCGATCTTTTACATGCGCACGAAGATCAAGATGGAGCTGGAAACGCAAGAGAAGCGTGTGGCACGGTTCGGTGTGCCGGCATGGTAAAGCCACAGCAGAATAACATTTCTTCGACGACTTAAAGGGACGTATGTTTCGTTCGGGAAATAAAGTCTGTTCTCGTGTGTTCGCTTGAACTTAATACGTTTTGTATAATATTTGTTTTAATGGTACATCATGTTTTCAGTTTTAAATATAAAATTAATGCTTTTCAATCTAACGAACCTTGTTGTTGTTCCGCTTTGCACCACCGCGACGTGGGAAGGAGAGTGCATATACCGTGCATATGAAAGGTGTGTGTTGTCACGAAAATGCGGAACTGTACGCGATGTGTACACGATTGGTCTGGTGTATTGCAGGATATTTTCATTCCTTTGGCACTGTGGCACACAAAAAGGAATCGATTTCGGGGGTGGGGTAGCGTATACAACCCTAACTATGCTAACTCCACGAAGCTCCAATACCCCGGACGCAATTGGTTGCTCACCATCGAACGGGTACGGTCAAGCAATCACTAAAGCAATAACACATAAGACCAAATGTAAGCTATAAAATATGCTAAGGTTGTTGTCCCAGAACGGAACCTTCCGACCTGACAATGCGGGGTCTGGCAATGAATGGATACGTGCCGGGTGTGTGTTCGTGACATCGTTCTCAGTGGAAACGAATGGTTCCGAATGGAAGGATAAATCCCATTTTGCCGCTCTCGTACGACAAGCGATAGCGTTGTTATGAATGTACTCTGCAGAAATCTCTCCCCCAACCCCACCTTGCGTTGTAGGCGCTGTCCACGCCTTGAAACTACACATACTTAACGTATCGGGGAACGTGACGCGGAACGAAAAGAACGAACGTAACGACCGCTATTTGCCGGAGCTATTTTCTCGCCTGTAACGCGTTCGACAGCCAGTCCATGGCCTGATCGAGGCCTTCTCCTTTGGTGGCGGATGTTTTGAATATTTGGAACGTTCGATTTTTCAGCGCTTCCAGCCCGAGCGCTTGATGCACCTCCGCTACGCTCATGCACCCTTCCATGTCCTGTTTGTTGGCCAACACCACCAGTATTGCCCCGGCAAGTTCGTCTTCCTATGGTGCACGTGGTACAAACACATTTTGTTGAATACGTTCAGGAAACTGTACCACTTATATCCTTACCCTTAACATGTAAAGTAGCTCATCTTTTGATATGCCTATCCTATCCTTATCTGCGGAATCAACTACGTAGATGATAGCGTCTGTATTGCTGTAATAACAGCGCCAATATGGTCTGTAAACAAGGTGTGTGGATGGGATATTAATGTTTAACGTCGCCTTTGCTTGCAATTACCCAATGCTCATTCTGCTTACCGTATGCTGGTCTGTCCTCCTAGGTCCCACACTTGGAATTTTAGGTTTTTGTACGTCACCTGTTCCACGTTGAATCCTATCGTCGGTATTGTGGTCACTACCTCTCCCACCTGCAATCGGTACAGTATTGTCGTCTTACCGGCGCCATCCAGACCAAGAATCAGTATCCGCATCTCCCGACTGCCTAGCAGCCCCCGAAAGTAACTGAAGAGTCCACCTGCGAGAAGAAAGCGCGATGAGAAAGTGTCAACAAATGGGGACAATAAAGCAAAACGGGGACGCAGAGCAAAACGACGTGCACCAATCCAACATGCCAAGGTTTGACTTAGGGCCTCTCTTATCAGACACCGTTCAGACACCCCTTGCCAACCAGACGTACCCATTTCTGCACGTAGATTGCTGTGTTTTTGTGCACACGTACGGTGTCAACAGGGACAACCGCAACCAACCAGCGAGAGGAAGGAAAATGGGCTGATTTTTTGCGGTTCACTTTACACCACCACACACTAGCGTTCTACCAATTCTACGCGCAGAGACTGACACCGTCGCCGGGAAGGATTTCTCTTTCACTCGGTCGCACAAATTAAATCCCGAAAATATGCACAATACGGAATACAAAAAACCGGACGAGTCAGACACAAATTTGCTGGCGAAAAAAAATCATCCACTATTTGACATCTGCATCTTTGACGTGTCGGCTGTCAACATATTTGGGGAACGCAAGTGGATAAAATTGTTGACATTTGACTGATTTAAAAATGTCTTTTATTCAAAATAATAAAAATGGTTAACGTTATTTCACAAAATTTATGGAGTGTTTCTATTGGCCGCTTTCCTATTCTTGGGATACTTGTTTATGCCTTTTTCAATGAATGTTCGCCAAGGCAAGTTGATCTGAAGGAAATTAGGAATGAAATCCATTCAGCTGTGTTTTATTATGTTCATCAAATGTTATTGATTCTTAAGTTAGAATTAGATGTAAAAGGCACGTCGAGAATTGTTAAAACAATATAATTTGATACAATAGTTCCCATTGTATCTTGCTCATTCGCATTATGCTACCGTTTTCAAGCACAGGTCCTTAAACTGTGCCTCGTTAATATCGTCAATGATATTCACGTGGCCCGCTCCCTGCTGATGGTGATTCAATATCATCTGACCACGAGTCAGCGCACCGTGAAGCTCCACATCTACCGAGTACTGTTGTGCCTTCTCCACACAGGCTGGCACTATGTACGCGGCTACCAGATATGCATCGCATGGCATCCAATGCGTCCGTTTACTGTACAACTTTTGCTCGACTGCATTCAGTATGCGCAGTACGGGATGTGTTTCATTTTTGCCGAGCACTTCCATGCGCCACTGCATGGGAATCCCGTGTTTTTGGCAAGTTTCCCACGGTACGATCGTGACCGGGCAGTATTCTTTGTGAAGAACGATTTGTGCTGCTTCGGGATCGGTGTGGAAGTTAAACTCAGCCGACCACGTTACGTTGCCTACACCATGCCGATTGCCACCCATAATGTAGAGATGATTAACCATCTTCAGGAGCCCAGGATGAAGCTTCATAGCGAGCGCCAGATTTGTAAGCGGACCGATGAAGATAAGATCGACTTGTCCTTTGTGTAGCGTAACCAAGCGTTTCAGTGCATCAACTGCATGTTCCTGCTGCAACGGTGTCCGGTTGATCTCGAGCCCGAACTGAATATCGCCGAGCCCGTTTACTCCGTGAAAGTTACTAACGTCTTTCTTCTTTGCCGGAAGTATCAGTGGTTCCTGGGCACCCCGGAATACCGGCACATCCGTTCGACCCATCGCAGTCAGTAAGGTCAGCGTGTTTTCCACCACGTTATCCAGGGTTGTGTTACCGTTCACACACGTGATTCCGATCACCTCGTAGCCGGACAATTTTTCACCCTTCAGCAGCATCCACAGTGCCCATGCATCATCGGTACCGACATCCAGATCGATAATTACCTTCCTTGATTGACTCATCGTAAGAAAGACTTTTTTTACAGAATGTGAGTGGTAAGTTGCGTATCAATCCGTGAATAACAGCAGGCTCGTGGATTTCAATGCAATCTGTGCTTCGCGAGAGATGAATTAGAATTGAAGTGTCACTCCAACTGGGACAGCCACTGATAAAGGTTTGAAGCGGGTCAGATAACCTAAGACGATGGATTATACAAAGCAAATAGGGCCTGTACCTCCTTATCAACTGATGTAAACTAGAACAACAAGACGAACATCTGTGGCAAAGAAATTTTGCCGAGCTTCCAGATTGTTTGTTTTGATTAGCTTTGCCGCCGTTCGTGCGCAAAGCATGCTTGACAACCAACACGACAGCGCTACAATTTTGACAGCCGCAATGTGCCTAGTGAGGTGAAATATTCGAGGTGAAAATGATTACAAATGGTGAAATTATGTTTGCGAAATTTGTAAGTAACTAAGGGTGATATTTTCTCGCTTGATGGTTTGGTTGTTTTCTTTACGATAAATTTATGGTTTTTAATAATTTATTAGTCTTTTGTGAAATTCAAACATGTGAATAAGCAATTCTACATCACGGAAGTTATTTGAAATACTCTTTCGACGAGATCGTTTTCCTTGGAATAAATCGAGAGATGCTCTCAGATAACTTTTTTACTTTTTGCCCTAACAGTCTGTATCAAATTGATACTTGATTGTACAAAACGACAAAGCTCCAGAATGGATTCCAGCCACATTCCATATTCCCAAGTCGTAAAAATGCGCATTACCTCCCGCAGAAGCTCTCATAGAAGATCTCATAGAAGCTGTCCTAAATTTTGGAATAATTTCACAATAAAACTCGCCCCAAGGCCACTAACAGCCAGGCCAGGCGTATTATCTTACACGCTGCCGTCACAGTTTCCAACAGCTTTTCGACCGTACCACTGCTACGCCTAGCGCGTGGCTGCTTTTGACGAAAGAGATTATACTTGAACAACCAGACGCATGTGCCATTCGCACCGGAGCGAATACTTTCTTTCGCGGCCAGAATGTGTTGGAATGCGCGCATTCCACTTCCGTATGCCACGCACCGGTCGTCTGAGTCTGGTGAATAGTTTGGCGTTGTGGCGTGGAATGAATAACAAAAAAAATTGATAACCATATTTCTTGTGTTTTGGATTGTGTAAATTTGTGATCCACTATTGATTTGATTGCGGTTTTGTTATGTGCTCAATGTGGTTCATTTGGACCATACGGATTGCACACAAAGAGTAACTGTGAAGTGTTCTGAAGGAAGCATTCTTGGTCCGTTCGCTCCAGGATATATCTGTCTATTTATAGCCATTGAAGCTCTATGACTCTCTATGAAGCTCTTTGCCTTTTCCATCTTCCACTTCGGGCGAACACCTATCGAACGTAGCGATACTATTAATATCATCAATTTTTATCGCAGCACGAGCAGTTGGCGTACCGTGCGCGTCGGTTTCCTGTGCATAATAAATGAACATATTTGCGCGAATCGGAATCGTTTGCCTCTGCCACCCTATCAGCGTCATATTTCAAAACCCTCTAAACCGTTTTCCCCGGGGGCCCCCCCCGTTCGGTGAAACGGCGCAGTGAAGCAGTCCGGTGCCGGACGGAACGGGCCAATTCCTCAGCGAAATGACATATTACTTTTCAGAGTTATTTTGGCATTATGATAATGTCCTTTCCCGGATCCGTCTTCTCGCTCGCCCGGTTTGGAATGTATCATTTTCAGCAAACTCCCCGCCCGGCCTGGAGTCACCACCGGGGAACGATTGACAGTTATCATTTCTGTTGCGTTTTTCCTTACGCTTCGCCCTTTTTTAAGCGTACGCACGAGAGCAAGGGGACGTCCGATGATGAAACAAAACAAAAAAAGCCCCAAGAACACAAGCACACTTTGCTTTGGTTCGATCACCCGTCGATCGGTCCGGTCGGTTCGATGATGCCTTTCTCCCAGGAGCAATAAAAAAAAGGGTTTTGGAAGAACCACAGACCAAACAGAATCTTCGAACGCCGCTGTTCCGCCACTTCTTTCCCGTCGCCTGAAAATGCCTGCCCGGAATGGTAGCCCTCCACCACCGGGGGTCAAACCATGCTGTACGCAGGCGCAAACGTCAACCAAACGGCCCGAGATCGTAACTGCCACAGCGGCAAACAACATTTTGGGGAAGGTCCACCGGATTTCGTTGGCAAACTGGGCCCGCAAGTATGTCAAAAAAAAAAAACTCCCCCGGGTGTGCAATGATCTTGCGGTACTCAGGCCGCAAAAATTTGGCGCGTATCCTTCACCACTTTGCGCAGGGCATACGCGCACCACACGCAATTGCGCAAAAGGGTCTTGCGCGCCCAAGGGAAAGATGGTGCCCGGCGTCGACGCACACACAATAGAAAAATGGTTTGTGTGCCTGGCCAGTTGCGAGTGTGTGGCTAATGTTGCTTTCGTGTCCAATTCTCACCGTTTCCGAGCGTTCGGCTCTCACGTTCGGTTCATTTCTCCTCGGATGTTCTCTTTTGAGATGTGGTTTCTGCTTGAGGTTTTGCGTTACCGTGCTTTGGGTTTTTTTTTTTTGGGATGCTGCAGATGAGGAAGCTGCGGTTGACCACCGGTTTGTGGTGGTGTTTGAATGTTTTGAAGAAGGTTGTTTTTCATGGAACCCTGCCGTTCCCGTTCGCGAGTGCGCTGCTGAGCGTAGCCTAATGTCCCCGCGTATTGAACACCGTTGCCAGTACCAATACCAAGGCTCCGATGGGCTCGCGGGATTGAAATGATGAGCATGATGTATCAGCTAAACCCCTGCCCATATCCCAGGGTTTATCTACTGAATTCAGGATCATGTTTGATATTAATAGATGCAATTTGAATATCTGTACATCATACTAAACATAGGGGGGTGTAATTCAGTTTGCACTAAGAATACTTTTTAGCACAATGTTTTAATTCAGTAGATAGCAGCATAACTTAACATTTCTTATCGACATCTACACAAACATTCCAAAGTGCCCGAAACGAACGCGTCAAAAAATGCGGAAGATTGCGTTCTCCTGCGGAAGAGCCAAAAGGGAACAGGTAAGTGTATCCTCGCTCGTGGAATGTCTTACACAAGATGTTGGCCACTAAAGCTGGCGAGAGCGAGCAAACCGCGGGATGAGGCAAAACCCGAACCACCGCTCGAAACGCTGGAGAGAAAGGTTAAGCCCTCGTTTACAAGCCGGCGCGACCCTCATCGCAAAGGCAAGGCTCGTTGGCCATTCGAAGGCTCGGGACAAAACCATTTTCGAAAAAGAATCTGCGATGATAAAAGAAAAAAAACACACACACACACAACTGTTAAACAAAAAAGCCAGAACGGAGAAATGAACAGTACACACTGGCGCAGGCGAGAGCTCAAGAGCAGAACGAGAGCGCAGCGCGGGAGCGAATCGTGAGGGAAAAATATGCTGAATCCAAGAGCAGAATGGAGCTCGCAGCATAAACTTCAGCGAGATCACATTGAGCGGGCCCGCTCGCTCGCTCCATCCAGTCGCGCTTGGGACCGAGATCGCTTACAGTTCTTTTCGACGCGTTGCGCCAGTCGGGAGTGTCTGTCTGTGCGGTGGAAAGTGCTCTGCCAACTGGGGGAAAGCATTAGGGGTTTTTTTGTTTGCTTGATCTAGAACGCATTGAAGATTGTGAAAGTTTGTGAAGAAGTGAAACACATTAAACAATAAAACAAACGAACCGAATCATTCCAGTGCAGTGGTTGTCATGTAAGCTGTGTTTATTTGTGTGCTTAGCAGTTAAGAAATGTAACATCACAAAAGTGTTTCTACTTGCCGAACAAAGTGTTTCATTCGAAAAGAATTAATCACTGTGCATCGTGCAATGCTCGTGCGAGATAAACAGTCAATAAATAGTTGTAAATGAACACCATTTCCATTCAACACCCATCATTCGAGCGCTTCCAAAAGGTGTTCAAAAATGGCTGATTAGCACGAAAGTACTGTTTCTTCTTCGTCGATGCAGCTCGCCGCCGTGTGCTGGCCGGTTCAGTGGCCCCTTGCCTCGGTGTACCTGTTGCAGATTTCGTTTTGTTGCGCTTTGCCAATTGTCAAATTGCGTTTACCTTTGGGGTTACATTCTTCACACTCCTGTTCCTTTTGTAATCAACTTGTTGCTGTTGCTTGGTTGGTTTAGTTTGTTTTGTGTATGCTTCTGTTTCGTTTTGTGGGACACATCGTGACAAGATAATGATGTACATGTAGCGCTACCAGAAAAGAGGGCAACAACAGAATAAAAAATTTAAAAGCATCTTTCAATTGATTGTGCTTAATGATGGTCGAACAGTGACAGTGAAGGGGAAAAAAGGGACATAAATTGTAATGTTAACATTGTGACGTTTTGTAGAGAATTTTTAGTCGCTTGAAACCGTGCTTAAGTGATATTCTTCACGTCTCGTCAATAAAATGTTTAAAATAATGAAAAAAAAGGTTCTAAACAATGTGAAATGTCTAACGTTTCCAACACTTTTACCCGTGTGGCTTAAAACAATCGCTATCCGTAGCCACCAGCAGGTAAAAGATGGTGCATGTGTTTGATAAACAAATTTAAAACCGTACCGAAGCGTACAAACAGTCTCGGGTTCGTTGCCTGTGCGCCCGCTCAAGTCTTTCGTTCAGAGGTTCCTACGATTTGCTCGAGACTTCTCGGCGTTGCCAGCACACACAGCGCAACCCAAACCAAAGCATCATCGGAAGGAGTTCGTTACCAACGGCAACCAATGTGTGTGTGTGTGTGTGTGTGTGTGTGTGTGTTTGTGTGTGCCGTTTGTGTATGTACTCGGGTGTTAACTACGAAGGGCAACCTTTTTCTTACCCCAAAAAAAAAAGCGACAACAACAAAATGAATAATTGACAGCATTAAAGCCACGAAGTGTACATGTTGACATTGGGTTTTTCTTCTTCCGAATTGTTTTGCGTTTGTTTGCGTGCTGAGCTTTTCATGCACCGTTCGCCCACCCAACGATCGCTCATCTTACCGATGCAACCTTTTGTTGCGTTACCAAAAGCTTTTCTGTACCAAGCGAGGAGCAAAAACACCTACAACATACACAACCATCGGAAGAAAAATGCTCCGCTTCTTGAGCTGCAGGTCTGATGAACGATTCCTAGGTGGTTCCGAACCGAAAACACACTCACACAAAAAAGCTCAAATCGATCCTAATTTCAAGTACAAACATCGATTGCACAATCGAACGGAAGTTGTTGTTGCTGTGGGAAAATTGAGTGTGCTGTGCGCATAGAGAGCTGCACCGTAACGAACCAGCAAAGCGAGTTAATAGCCACTTTAACGGCAAGTGCACTCCCCTGCACCAGAACGTTGACATTTAGTGACATCGTTACTCGCTCGGTGGCAGCGGCCCTTAATCAGCTACCTTTAATCTGTTGTCTATTTTTACAGCGCGAACAACAACGACAAAAAGCGGTTTATACACGTTACATTGGCGATCCCATTTGCCAGCTCAGTTGATGCGCAGTGAACACAATAAGGCAGCAGCGAAAAAAACCGAATCTAGTTTCCGTCCGTCCGTTGTGAAATATCCGTGAGACGCCGTGAGTGACATCGCGTAACATAGTTTCCAACACACACGTGCGTACGGCGAACCAGTCGGCGTTGTTAGTGTTGCCCAATCCATGTCTACCAGTGCATTAGAAGAAGGTAAAAACAACCCAACCTGGAATCTCCAGTGTACCGTGAGTGTGAGTGTGTGAGCGATTTCCCGACTTCGCGCAAGGGCCAATCCACATTAGAGGCGACGGGGGAGGGGGTGGTGGGGAGCAAACGTTAATTGGCAACATTTATTACTCATTATTTTGTGCATATCGCGTCCGTTTTGCAGTGAGTGGTGATGGAGTGAGTGCCTTTAAGGTGAAGCATAAAAGGTGTTAAAACATTTTAACGTATTACGAAAGCGTTTATACGCGCGGCTGGGCAGCAGGTAGCTGGCAAAGATCCCTGGTTTTTCTTTTCTCACCGCCCCGGTGTATTCCGTTCCACCCTGAACGAATCTCGCAAACCGACGGGCAGCAAAACCCATTCCGTGACCTAGAAGAGGACCATTCGGTCAGGCTGCGCCTTCACCAAGGTAGGTTCACTTCGTTTCCCCTCGGCGGCGATACGTACGATTTAGTGGTGTTTAGGTCGGTAAGCGAGGTGTTTTTCAGGTGGTGTAGTTTGTTTTCTTCCTTCATACCAGCGAATGAATTCGTTACCATTCCACGCCCGAACTCCCGGTGGTTGGTTTTAATGGATCTCCATTCACAGACCGTTTCGACCGCACCAGGCACGAGAGTAGATCTAACGACATTAAAATCAACAGCAGCAGCAGAAAAAAAAACATAAGCAGGTCAACATACCGCATGCGGTTCGGTATCTCGAATCTGCTGGGTTACATAAATTTTGCATCCCTTGTTTGGGGACAGATTTGCACGCAGCTCTACTTTGTTTTTTTTTTTTTTGGTACACGACTCGTTGCGATCTGGCCGCTAGATAGGGTGTGTGTGTTGTGTTGATTGCTGTTGCCCGCACTAATTATCCACACGATCGGTTTAGACGGGCATCGTACGATGAAGGTTGTGTGTTGATATCGATTATCGATATGCTGTGGGCAATAATTGTGCTTGGCAAATCCAATGGATGTGTCGATGTGTTGTTTCGAGAGCTGATTAATATAGCCGTACAAGGCTGACATGATTAAGGGGGGGAATTTGATGACGCAGCTTCTTAGAATTCTATTGCAGTCCATCGCCTTGCACAAACTAACCGCACAATGATACCATTCATAACGGAGACGTCTGTCTTTGATGGCCAAAGCGAAGAAACAGCGTTTGGCATTCAGCGTGCACCGGGGTCTGGGGTCTGTATCTGTAACTCCACACCAACGGTCCCATCCGGTGCAGCTCAAATTGCACCGTCGGAGGACGGTGCGCATAGATCACTCGCCCGCCCGAACGACCATCATTACCCACAAAGTCGCGGGCAATTTATATCGGTTTCGATAAAAATCTGCATACTTCCCCTGGGTGACGACCGTACCGATGCGGGGCTGACAGGCGGATGAATAAATGGAACTCGTTATGGTGCAGATGAGCTGGGCTAGGAACACCAAGCGGACCGAGCCCTGTTTGGTGTCTTGATGATGGCAATGTGTAAAGCTCGTGTTACCCTACTCACCCCGCCAAGCAGCAGTTTTTTGGTGAGCTGGAACTCCACGTCGAATAATCTCCCAAACATCATAACCCTCGCATAGCTGAAGCGCTTATGACACTACGGCTATTCTGCTGCTTATTACACCTAGCGACAGAGGCAGATCCAGGATATATCCACTAGACCCACCCAAAAACTAAAACCGGTAGCTAGCTCCATTAAAAAAAAAAAAGCCGGTCCAGCCGCAGTGGTTCCAAATTGAGAAATAAACCTCCCTAATCCATTTAGACGGCCGAAACGCTTCGGCCGTATGCTAAAGACGGTAGCCTCGTGCTAAACGGTAGCTCGTTCGCGGACAAACGACAACTGCCGTAACACGGGTGAAAGCATGCAACGCGAGCAGTACGCGCCTCGCATTGATAGGATTAGCGTCGGGCTGGGAAACTTGGAAGCGACCACCAAACGGACTTAGACATAAGACCGTTTGCCGCAGAACAAGCAAAGCGCAAATCGAAGCCCGCATCGATCGGGCGCGATCTGCACGTGATAGGAGGCTGTGGTTCAATCATCTCCAAGCCGTTGTCGCCAGTCGTCCGGCGTCCCGTTGAGCGATTTGTGACTTCAGCACCGGTCACGGAAACAAGCGAGCAACACCGATTCCACACCGCATTATATGTAAACGAGCTATAATCGGATTTTCTCGGTGCGGCTCTGCGCTGCCAGTGACAACGCTGGCAACCGGTGGTGGTGAAAGTTGCAAGGTGGAAGATGATGGTTGGACCAATGTGCCGTTTCTAGGCGATACGATAGCGAACCTAAGAACCTATTCCACGGCGGACGGGGCGTTAGCACACGCACAACTGGACAAGAATGTCGTCGCATTCGGGTTGACCGTGCGTGCGTCACGGTTGCTCCATCCCGCTGCCCGCAAACGTTCCACCCAACGAGGGCAAACGTTTGCAGGTTTTTATTCTATTAGTGCTCGTTTCTGTGCATTCCGATGCGCAAATGGTTGAATCGCTTTGCGCGGCTACCACTGGAGCGCTAGACCGCGGTAGATGCGTGCCTCGAACGTGAGGTACTAATTACGTCGCGGCTTTGGTATGGTAAGCTCCGGTTTTCCTGCTGCTCGCTTTCACCCACCGGGCAGAACGCCTCGCTCGCGCCTAATGTTTGTTGTCCACGTCCCAATCTAACGGCGTCTCGGAAGGGGTGGGAGGGGGGTGGGGATGGGAAAGCAGCAACACATCAGCAGCTCGGAATCTCGATAAAGTAGAAAATCAATGCCCCCAGTCAATTACAGTTGTCGCGCTTGCGTGGCCACTTTTGCGCGGCGTACGGAGGCACCCCGTGCGAACCAGCAGCCGCCCTGCAGACCACTTTCCTGGAGGTGGCGAAAGATTTGTGATACTGTTTGTGGCTCGTGCATCTCGGTCCCGTACGGCTCAGAACGAACGGAAAGCGCTCGCAACACAGCCAGGCGCACGAACCGTGGACCGATGTTTATTGCCGTGTGCCACTCAGAGGCAAATTAGATTTTTCTCCCCAACCCTTCTGGTATGGGACGGGTAGGCCCCCGAGGCGGTCTGGTTCCTCCCCGGAGTCTGTACGCAGTGCGCAGTCCTGCGGACACACGCACCGTGCCGTTGCGTACCCAAGCCATCCGAACAGCACAAGCACGGCCATTAGGTGAACTGATCACTGTTTCTATCTTTCTTCGGTGGGTTTTTGCCCTTTTTTTTCGTTGCTATAGCTGTTGTGTGTCTTGTGTAGTGTTGCTCCAGAGTCCGGAGAATTCTCGTTTGACGCCCTTACCTTAATGCTTTTGGATTAGCAAAGGGTGATTTGTTCACGTGCTACGGCACGTCTAGCGGACTTTCATCCGCTCGGGAGGATGTGCGATTTTATGTGACTCGTCAAATGTTTTTTTTACACACTTCACTCCACGCTTGTGTCCGCGCCCTCTGCCGTCTGCGTCTGACAGGTTGAACAACTGGAGCGGAATTAGACACGATACGAGCTCAACCAAAGCCTAAAACACACTTTTTAACACATCCCACCGGACATTGGGCTAGGTGGTGATATTAAAAAGGTATTAAAGGCGCGAGGAAAACAACGTTAGCCGCGTCCGCTGACACCGTTTTCTTCCGTTGGTGACCTCTTCGGCCACGGCACCAGTTGCATAAGCAGCGCACGCGCCATTAATTGACTGCCTCGTAGTGTTGAACTGATCAAACATAACAAGCGATCCGATCGCTCATCGCAACTGGTCCACGTACCGCCGAGCTGTACCTCATCAAAACTACATTATCCGTATCTAACGAGAGTCACTGCGGATGAAGCTGCACGGACGGTACGGTACACGCATGGTAATGTTGCCATTGTTTCCTCCAAGGTTCACCGCTATTGCTCTGCTGCTGCAAAAAAAGGCAAAACAAACTCCGAACCCGAACGAAGAAACACTTCACCCCCGATCGTGTCGGAATGGTGTGTGCAATTGGGGTTTCCATTTCCATTTCCACCAACATTCAGCAAATATGATACATTTCCCCATTGAGTAATCACACCAGCGCGTGATGCTGTGCCTGTTTAAACTGAGCGTGCGGCGGAAGTGATTGCGTGAACCAGTTTTTTTTGTTGTTGTTCCTATTGACGTCGGTAGGAATGCGTGGTACCGTGTTTCGTACAGACGCTCGTACACTCATCTTCTACTGTGTCACGTAAGGTGAGGAACCGTTTCGTAAATGAAATGCGGCACACATAGTTTCGCACCTGGAATGGACGATGTTCCGCCAGAAGGAAGATCGCTGCTGTGCTCTTTAAAGAACGGTTCATTAGATATCGCAAACGTTTCATGTTTTTTCGCCACCTTTATGGCATGGGAAATTGGGAATTATTATGCGATAAGTTTACTTACTGATGTGCATTTATTCATACTTAAGATGCCTGACTGGCACTAATATGTCTTGAGAATCTCTGGATATGTGGGATTTTTTTCAGTCACGTCACTAGGTACATTAGGAACTTTGCAAATAACAGACACGACATGATTCTAAGGGCGCTTTGGACAACTTCCAGCATCTCAGGTGACTGACTTACTTGTCAGACATCGCAACCACTCTGAAAGACTACTAATAATTTGGTTTTTGGTGGATTTTTTCTGGATCTTTCAGATGGAGATTCAGGAATTCCTGGGATATTACAGATGAATGACGCATTATGCAGCTTTCCGACACTTATTGTCTGATTCTCACAGCTAGGGTTTTCAGGCTGAAGGCATTAAAGAGTACTGCGTCTACTATTTTAACGAAGACTCATATATCTGAAGCTCATATATGCACGCTGGGACTATGGAGATGCTACACATAGCAGATAAGTAGTGTCGTTGGGTTTCGACTATCAGAATCCCAAGAACTTCGGAGGTTTCAAAGGGTCCTCATTATGCTGAAGCTTAGGAATAGGAATAGGAAACATACATATAACTTACTTTATCGATTAAAGGAATGTTATGTTCTGAGTTGAAGATCTCTCTTTAGCACCACGGGTTTAACAAGTCCAGTTTCTTCCCAGTATGTGGATATTGCTTGGCGTCTTTGTTAACCTGTCAGCACACTAAACTGTAGCACCGAAGTAAAGTTCTCGCAACGAAATTCAGCACCCTTTTGTCCGTGTGCTGACATATCGATGGCAAGGCAAGCGGTTCGATACCTTCCTTAAGCATTGATCGCACCAAGATTGGCATCCGTAGGCGTTGTCCAGCCGGGCATGGTCCGCATTCCGTCCGTCAGTACTGCGATGTGTCCACGTCAGTTGATGATGCTTTGCCAGACCGTCGGCACGCAACACACATTGTAGCGTTCGCGAGCGTCGTCCACCACGTCTAGGAAACCTGCACCGAACCGTCGTATCAGATCGGTTGACCGTTCGCCCCGGAGGCTTTCAATGTGCGACGTGTCGCGATGGACGATTGAATTCAGTTTACGTCCCCCCCCACGACACTGTACCTCGGATCGTACGAAGAAGGGCATGACAGTGCAGCCACTAAACTGCAACATTGTGCAGCGGTTTGAATGAGAATTAATCAAATACCAGCCCCGTTAATAGAGAAGTGCGTGGCAAATGCCGTCCGGTGGTCGGTTCGGTGGTGTGGAAGAGCAAAGTGATGCAAACGGTTTATGGAAGATCGGACGGAGACTCGACACCACACGGCACAGGCGTTGCGGGGGTGCTAACTGAATGTTTAATGCCTCTCACGCTATGCTGTACGGTAAGCAGCTATAATCCCCTTTATGATCCTAGCTCATTAATAGGCGATCTTGATAGATGGGCTTTTTAGGGCTATCCTCCTGCCCATAGTCCGAAACTGAGTGCTTTGTGTATGATTTACGGTCGAGTTCTGTCGGATCGAACAATCATGAACTTACATTGTACATGTGTGTTGGTGTGTTGGGATAGTTCCGGGAGGGAGGTTTATTTAAATACGCTTATGCTGGCGAACCATTCATCATCCGCGGTTATGTCCCCGTTTCCCTCGAATAACTAATCCCGCTTACGAGATAAGATGACATCCTATTAAAAACGGATAGTTTCAATTTACACGCCTCATCGTGATGCTGCAGGTTTAATTTGAAGTGAATTTATGTGTTTTTAACTAAACTATAACTCTAATATCAAACAACATATCGCATATGTTAATAGCATTCTACCATCCCTTTTAACAAAAACCGCCACTGTTTCGTCGTCTCCTACGCAACGTTCTTTTAGTGCACGATCGGAATGTTTGCTGTCCACAGTATTATTTTTTGTTTTTACTTCTTCCTTTATCGCTTCACATAACTTCCACCCAACGCATTTTAATCGCATCGACTCGTGCATATCGTGCCATCGGAAGCGGGACATACTGAAACAGCAGTAGTGGGCAGACATGCGAACTTGCAGAAACGGTTAAGAAGGCTTCGCTGCAGACGCAACCACCGTCTTACGGAAGAAGTTGGCCACGGTTTTGCCCGGCAGACGGTACGAAGAGGAAGAGCAAATAATTCAGGAGAGATAGAAAAAAAAAAACAAACGCCTCAAAGACTTATCCGTCCCCGATTGTGTGTGTGGTGGCTCGGGTTGCGGACGGGCAGCGCAACCGTACACATAATCGAGTTCGACTGCTGATCGACTGGACGGGATGGGATGGGCGAAACTATGCGCATGCTCGGCATTCCTGCACCGGGCAGCATGTGATATTTCAATTCCCGCGCCCGTCCATCGCATCCGCAGCGCAGCGCTGTGATTGATAAATCAAATGTGCGTCCATGCCGAACTGCGAAAGTGTCTCTCGATGGGTCGAGATGGCCTGACCGCTGACTAAGCCGGCCTCGTTCGGCCGGCGACTTGTCTGCATGTGCTTAATTACTTGCCCTTGGCAGAATCGTTCCGCACACGCACAAGATTATCGCCCTTTTGCGGATCGAATCTTTTGCCGGATGGTTCCGAACGATCCAATCGGGTCGGATGCTCCAAGACGAAGCTTGCGTCTAGGTGCGTAAAACGTGCGAGACTTGGACCGCTTGAGCCGTACGTCAGCGGGCAGCTACAAGAAAGAATGTTTATCATGATGAATTAATCTTTAAGCGTTCGCTGGCGGAAGTGACGTTTGTGTAGACTGCCAGACCCATTCCCGGCGCGTACCTCCAGCTCGGCCCGAGTCGGATTACTGCGCGAGTGATGTGAGTGGTTCGATGTGCCATACACCGTTTGGGACGATCGTTCGATTGCGATCCATTCCAAAAACCGCCATCACCAATCGGGTGATGTGATCCGCAACGGCAGGATGGGAACGTTTCTCAACTGTCTGTTCCTGTTTCCTATTCCACCACCGCTTTCCGCCTGCACCTGCCCGCTGCTTGCACATCAATAAACTGCATCAGCCCGTACGACCGTCGAATCAGTCCGGCCGATCGGCTACGATCGATCTTCGATCGCGTCCCGGTACGTTTTATTGGCTAGCTCCAGTCTGCCAGCATCCACAGTCACCGTTGAGTGGCGTTTTATGATAATAATAAAAAATTAAGAAAATCAAATCTTTAACATCTTTCTGCTGGTGCGAACGAGGGCAGCGTGAAGTGGAGTGAAGTTTGAAAGACGTCCGCGCGAGACGCACACACTAATGGACGGGTTTGTGGGGTTTTATTGGTTTGCTGCTTATTTCCCTAATCAGGTCTCTCTCTCAATCTCTCGCATAGTGGTATCTGTTTCCCGCTTTATGTTCCCCAGTTCCAACCGATGAGGTGGAAGGAACGTCAGATATCGACTCTTGCCGAGGTGCCGATTATCTCACTGAGTTAGTTTCAGAGTGTTTTTTTTAGCTAAAAATGGATTTCTTTATGCATCTCCGGACAGGCACTGGCTTTGCAACAAAATTATGCATCATCTTCATGCCGCAACTGCACCCAAATCTCGACGCCACCGAGAGTCGGTGAGCAGAAAAATAGATTTTAATCTCTTTTTAATTATGGTACGCTGCACAGTCAGGCGCTAAGAAAGAATGCCCCTTTTTCTTGTGTGGTGGTGGTAGAAAAAAAAGGGAGTACACAAAATGCAACATTTTATCAGATATGTACATCACTCGATTCCACTCCAGCAAAGACGGAGACGGTTCCACGAAGGCTCAAGCCCGGCTCTCGAGAAAAGTCTGTACAAACCCTCCAAACCGTACTGCCAGGAAGTCGGTTTCGACCAATCGGCACACGCTGCAAACGTCACTCACGATCGTGTATAAATTTGCATACCCAACCCCGGTGTGTCCCGCGGGAACCCACTCGCGCGTCACTGGCGAATAGATTATTGTGTGCAGAGCGGGCGCCTGGCCCGGTAACGACGATTCAAACACTCTCCTTCGCCACCCGATGGGAATGTGCACCGCCGCAGCCGGGCCCCGCCGGGTGCATAATGATCATTCTAGACGAGAGACCTTCCAAATGGGCAAACGGTGGACGAGAATTGGACTAGAACCAGTTCATAAAATGCGATGTTATGGTGCACGGGTAGTTACATTAAGCAGGGTGGAGTGTGTTTTCTTCTATGATAAATACCAGTTTAAGTTCTTGCGCTTAAGTGAGTTGTATTTGCACAGCACAAACGGTCCGTCCGTGAAAGAGACCGTCCGTAGGGTGAGGATCCGGAAGAGGGATAGGACTGGGCAATAGGGAAGAACATAACATGCGCAGACTGCTACATGGCGATACCAGTAGTTCTGACGGGAGTGATAAATTGTGAAAATTTACATGCACGCTCGGCCTTTGCGCATGACTCGGAATGGGTCGTCCGAACAAATTGCGTCCGACTGTGTGCGGTGCTGTGCAACTGCGACTCCTCCTTGGGAGATACTAAGCGACGCGATGGTGACTATGGTGACTGTTGATTCATGGTGCACCCGTATTAGAGATGGGAATTTTATTTCATTTTAAGGTTTTAATACCGAGTTAAAGAGTTATGAATGTAGATTTAGCTCTTAAACTCACTCTTCAAGATCCTGAGTTAACTCGCGGCTTAATTCTTCACGGTAACTCACTCGGTAACGGTGTAACTCATTAACGACCACCCGGAGAGTTGAAGGTCGCCAGAAAGAGTTAAATCTTAATTATTTTGATTGATTCAATTCTTTATGAGTGAGTTCTTATGAATATTCTTCTTGGAGATTTGAAATAACTTACTCCCTAGAAAGATTTTAATCATTCATGCATTCTGCATCATTGTGCACGTCACTACTCCGTGTCCTATCGCTCCAATAATTTCTTCGTGATATATTTGCGAACCACATAACCGCATCTTACGTTCGTTTATAGCTTTATGCGAGTTGTTTTAAAGTTCAAGAGAAGCTTTCAGCTTTTAGCACCACTAAGTACACCAAACACTTGCCTGTACGGTTGCGTTGTCTTGTGCGCGAGTTGAAAATTGTATGGGCGAACCAAAAACAACAAAAAAGTAAAAGTAAAGCCACTCCGAGGCACCCATTAGCTGCCACGAAACTGGCGGTGCTACCAAATATGTAGAGCAGCAGCCACAAAACCCGTCCGCCGGTGCCGTTATTAGCGCTGTGCGCTAATGTAGTTTTCCTTTGGCGGACGTGATATAGTGCGCCCGTAACCGACAGCTAGTTGATGGGTAGCCTCACCGTTTTTTTTGTTGTTGTCTTCCTTCCACGATGGATAATGGCAATGGCAGTGAAAGTACAACCGGACTATGTACGACGCAGCGCCGTACACCTGAGCGATTAGCGAGCATCGGAAGCCATTTCGCTCGGTTGTGCCGGCGCCTTATCGGACCCTTATTGCCTAGCTGGCTGGGCATGTCGCCGCGCATTGTCTATTGCACGGAGGGATCTTCAGGATCGATTTATCTTTGCGTTTTTTTCACAGTTTGGCACAGAGTTGTCTATAAGCAGGGGAAATTGCAGGCTGATCTATATCAGGAGCAAAATACGCTTTAGGGGGGATCTTTGAAGGTAACTTTTTTCTTGCCCACCTGACAGCTCTATCGTGCTATAATTTTGTACTATTTTGTACAAGCTCCCCCTGTGATAAACGTTTGCTTCGGGAAGTGTTCGAGTGATCCTCAAATGCGGCTCAGGGACCGATGGAAAGTGGTACATTTTTGCGGTTATTTCAGTCCTGAAGCCCCACGTTATCGGACTTTCCTTTTTATAGCTTTACTGCTCGGGTGCTAAACTTTCGATTGCTGGTGCGAAAAAAAACCCCTCTGTGTATCCCGTTACTCCGCGACAAGCTCAGAAAATCAGACTCTCCCCGGGCAAAGAGTCGAGCCCAAAGCCCACTTGAACGAGGTGGAAACGGTTTAAAAGCACGTGTCAAACTAGTGCAACACTCATTTGCATATCGATCCGCCACCTCGAACAAATTGAAATCGTACATTCGTCATCACACATTCGCAAAACCGTCTAAGATATCTTCGTTTTCTAGGTCTTCCTTAGGAGACCGGCCAAAAGGGGAGGGGGAAGGGGGGCTGTCAGGCAATTTTGACAAATGGAGCGAAGCGAAAGTCACTATCACCGAACGGATCGAATGATCGGTGTTTAGCAAAGCGTTGCACGATGCCGAGAACGACCCACGGCAGGGATTCCAGCTGGTACGGCCGTAGGAGTTCCATTCCATTCCCGGGGGTAAACATTGAAGAGTCTTTGAACTCATTAGACTCCTTCCGGGAGGTCGAACGCTACCCTACATCCCTTGCGCACAGCATATTCCTTTTTCTCCTTTTACGCTTCGATCGGGGCTAATGATTGTCTCATTAGAACCGAGTCGCCCAATGGCGCGACCATCGCAGCATTCGCGCACCCACGCACGGTGCGAATCCGAAACGCTAACATAAAATCCGAGTACGTCGCGAATAGCAGGAAATGGAACGAATTTATTAACGCAAAAGGGATTTAATTAAGTCTTGCGGCCGGGGCGAAATGCTACCTACAGACGTTGACCATCATCGTTATAGTGTAATCTGTGACAATATTATCTGGTAAATATTGGTGCACGTGTGGGACGTCCTAAATTGGGGTCCAAAATATGCATGCCCACTGATATGTTGCGCCCGGGTAAATGGGATCTTCCGGGGACTCTTGGGGTAAGTCACAAGCAAGTTGGTGGTTTGCTCCAAAAATCTCAACACTGCAAGCGTATCAAACGTACTGAGCCATGCTGATGGAACTCCTTCTACTAGCAACGCAGTATACAACGCAATAGCAGTTTTGCGCGTTAATTCTGCGCGCGCGCAATATAGCATTTTGCTGCCATAACCATATCAAGCAATCGGCACAACAGAAACACGAGACATGCTGTCAGCAGCAAAAAACTGTCCGCAGCGAGCGCATCGGGACGGAGCAAAAAGCAAAAGTACGGTACGCGAAACAAACCCCGTTGGGGGGGGTTTTAACGGGCCCCACCACTCCACCTGAACGGCAAACGGAAATGGTGATGAAGATGATGTCGATGCGCCGTAGATGGAAAGCCTTCCACAGCGAGCCACGGCTGAACGAGCGAAAAATTGGCGTACGCCGGTTTCGGTACTCCCGTGCCTTGTCTGAAGTTCGTAAATTCGTCCCGTCCTGTGCTGGACGAACCGATCCGGCCAACCCCTTTTTCGGCTTTTTCGAACAAATCCACGTCTGCAACGATGTTGCCTCCCATTGCCTTGCTGGGGCTCTCCACGGCCGAGCGCTACCACCGAGCAATTGCGAGCAATAAAGATGCGTCCGAAGAAATCCCGTCCCCAGGTCTGGTGGCTGGTAAGTTGCGATAACCAAACAAAGTGTAGTTCGATTTCTGACGACGGCACCGGCCACATCCGAACAGCCAAACAAGCATCCAAGTTCAAGACGACAACAAAAAAAAAATCGTTCACTGAAGTGGAAAAACGATACCAGTCTGGCGGTTAAAACAAACTTCACCCCGTGCCGGACGGCTGGTTGCAAACGTGCCACCATAATCCAACCAGGCCGTTTTGGGTCTGGGCTGCAGTAGGGAACCCCAGGTGTTCCAACCGCTAGGCCCTTTTGTCTTCCAAAGCGCGTTTGCATCGTCCGATCGGTTGTTTGCTTGAAGCGGGCTTGAACCGTACTTATCCACCATCTTGTCAAAGACCTTTTTATTGTAGGGTGGAAGAAGCGAAGGGGGGAGGGGGAGAGGGGGGGGTTTAAAGGATGGGGACGCGAAGATGCTAAAGGGCCGCAGGGAAAATTCTTGGTGGAGTGAAAAATATCGAACAAGTAAACAAAAGCCTCCGCTAGGTGGGTGATGACGGAGCAGCGGGACCTGGAAGGGTGGAGCAGGGAAAGTGTTTGTGAAGAAACATTGCACATCAGCGCTGCGTCCGATTATTCATGGTGGCTCTGCCGTACGGAACCACATTCAAGGGCTCTGCAGGCGCACCCAGGGTCCGGGTCTAGCAGGAGCGCCTGACCATAAGTTGCGCACCCTGTGGTACATTGACCGGGCGCACCACCGTAACCATTTCAACCAACGGACTCCGTGTGGGTGTCACTGACTAAAGCACCGAAACTCCTTACCCCTGCTATCGCCTGCGCTGATGATAACAATTTTTCTCCATTACCGCATAGAAGCCACGCGCACCTCCATGCCAGTATTCGCTCCCTTCGGGAGATGCTATTTATGGTGGTGATGTTGGCGAGTGTATTGACCCCGGGGGCAACTAATGGCAGCATTAGAGCTGATAGCGATTTGAGTGAAAATAAATTTAAACCACCGTGTACAGACGCGTTCGAGCTCGAAAGTTCTGCATATATTGCTGGTGTGGTTCGCCATGTTTATGGTGTATGATAATGACCAACAAATTTAGCTGTGGTCCAAATGTAGTGCAACAGCTTTAGCCTTATCGGCCGCAGTTTTAACTTTGTATCTCCCACGGGAATTCTAGAGCCTTCGTATGTGCAAATTTCCCAACAAGGGCACTCCGGCCGTACTTCAATAGCAAATAATTAAACCTCGCCCGGCGGCCTATATTATCTGTCTCCCATTGCCACTGCTATTGTTTTCCATCCGCGATGTGCTTAGCGATGAGAAAGCTCTGCCCGTCCGTTCTGCGTGATGTATTCTAGAATTGGGTATCAAAGATAGAAACGGCAAAGGTAACGAGCATGTCCATACATTACCAACTGCACCTACAGTATTGCAATTATGCACCCAACAAGAGGGTCCATCCCCCCCAACGACCGGGTAGAATCGATGTCTTCCATGAGCCCGAAACGCAGACTCCACGACCAGCGGTCACAGAGCGCACACACAATGGAGGTTGAAGCACTAACATAACTGTCTCGCTGGGTAAATAATAGTCGACACCCTGGCCAACATGTTGTACGACTTCCCCCCACGGGTTCGTCCACTCGGCCGGGATGTCCGGGGGTGGATACATCAAAGGCAAAGGCTCCGAAGGGATCGACTGCCGAGCTGTTGTTCGGGGGAAAATTAATTCCATAACCGCTTCGATGTACGTTGTTCGAATCGTCCATCCGGGCCTGGGACCTGCGTGCCCTTCCCCAGGATGTACCGGTCGCCGTGCGGATTGTGCCGGGCGTGGCATATAATTAGCGTTGCATTAATGCGGAGTCTCGGGAGTCCCGCGTCTTATCGACATTGCGTGATACCGCTAGGCGCTCACCCTTGCCGGGTGGGTTCTCGGGGCTAGGAAAACCCACGCAGAAGTGGGTCAGTCAGGCGTACCCCGGTTCCAGATGACCGATTCACTATTCAAATTTGCTCCATTACGCCTCAGCGGATATTCAAATGTTTGCTATTCTGCAGGCCCCGAGCGCCCGGTGCGTGATTGCACAATATTTGGAAAGTGAAACGCTCGCTTTTGCGCACAAATCACAACCAAGCAGTGGTAAACGATACGGCTGCAATACCATCAGGTCGTAAATAATTATGAAAATTACGTATCCCTTACCTCACGGTGGAGCAGTGGTCGGGATCACCACCAATAGCCGGACCATTCTCGTTTCGCCACCCTTAATTGCCCCCGGGGAGGCTCGGATTCTGATTCGTTCCCTCCCTTATGGGAGACCCATAACCATTTTGCTCGATTGTTTTGAATGCACATTTGCGGGATGTCGTGTCTTAACGTTCGACGAGCCCATATACAGTCGTACGTACGTTGCTTTCAAATGTGACGGTCCGCACATGTCACTGTGGCGGTTCCCGATGATGCGCAGCTACCCGCAAAACAAAGAGTGTCCAAAATTGGACACAATCACTTTAATAATTTATTGACCGTAATTATTAACCGAACGCGTTCGCCTTCTTCTCGTGTCCGCAGAACAAAAGACGATGCTGCGTTGTTTAATGAAAGTAAAAGAACGCGAAAAACGCTTGGCCCACACGAAACCGAACCACTGGTCCAACCGTTCGCTTCATCCTGCCCGGGGAAGCGTATTCATTGCACACCGTGGCTCTCCCGGGTCTGTTTTGGTGCGCGCACCAAAGCAGTGGAGGACCTTGTCTTTTATGCTGCAGCAATTTGTAGCAGTCATCCAACGGGCGATCCAGCTATTCAAGCGACCAGACGTGATTCGTCAATCGGGCATTGGTGTACGAACTGTCAGAAGTGGCGTTTTTTTTTTACGAGACACGTGTTTGTTTGAATTTTGAAACCTTTATTTTGACTTGCAACGTGTCGCAACGGTGTCTCCTGCTTCACAGCCAGGACACTGCTGGTATGCGCGTGTGTGTGTATGTGTGGAGATATTACGGTACCCAAAAGGTACCGTTTCCGCCGCACAATTAAGGACCATGACGCGGTGCAAATATTGACGGCCATCGAACAAATGCGCCAAGTGGTCGTTCATTCTTCCTGCCCTTCACGTCCTTCCAGTCAATAAAACACTGGAAACGATATCCCCGTGTACCGAGCAAGTCACAATCGCGTCACGGCTCCCACGCACACTGTCGATAAGTTTACGCCACGATGGGAGCTACTGTGTGCTGTAGCTAGTTGCCTAGCATGCCGCCAGCATCTTAAGCGTCCATGCTTCTCGGTAAGAAGCGCTTTTAAAAGCGTTAGACTTACGACCCCTGGTGAGCAGAATTGGCATGGAATTGGGAACCCCCTGTACGGCAGTGGCGTGCAGTGTTTGTATCTAAAAAGCCGATTACCCTCCGATAGGCCTATTAAGCAATTAGCTTATCGAATGACCTTCCCATACCGAGTGAGCCTTCCTGTGTTGGGAGCCCTGGGAGTTTAGAATGTTTCTACGCGGTTTTATGCTCCTGGAACTGGGTGCTACTCAAATCGCTTTTCATTTCTCTGTGCACAATCTCTCACAATCACAACCGGTTGCGAATGTCCAAGCGGTTTCGAACAGGACACTTTTGGTTGCAGCTGATACACGGTAACGAACTCCCGATCGTACCGATCGCCGCTTATGGCATTATGACACTGTGCATCATAAAAATCAAATGTTTACTGCCTACCGGTAACACTCGCTGCATGATACACTGCCGCCAATGGACATCGGTCATGCAACCATAAATAATGGGGAGCACGAAATCTGCAACGGCCTCGCCACCTCGACGCTCACCCATCGCAGCCGAAAATGGAAGAATGTGGCCGAAAATGAAAGAATCGTTGCGCACCTCGCACTTGTACCGTATGCGTGCCGAATGCATCCCCGTCGTCAGGAGCCTTCCTTTGTGTAGCACCTTGAAACGTATGGCAAAAAAAAAGGCACAGAAGCACCACAAATCACCGTACGCAACCATCGCGCAGTACATCGGTCAGCAGCAGCAGCAGCAGCAGCAGCAAATAATGTAAATTCCGAAACGGTCATGCCTTCTTTTATCGAATTTCTCTTTCATTACATTTCCCGTAAGAATAACTGTATTTTGGCGAACGCGCGGCCCTTCACTCCCCACTGGGAGGGGTGGCTCGGGTGTGTGTAAGGTTTCATGCTTGCGTTCCAACTCCTGCAGCAGGAGCGCAGATCTTCTCCTTTTGCTGTTGTGATTGGTCATCTGCATGCGGTTGTCCGACGGTCCCAGCACCCTGGACGGTGTTGGAAATATACAACAAAGCCCAGTACATACGTAGTGCGTCCCCGAAAAGCCAGCAGTGCGTCGGCCGCGCTACGTCATTTGGGTCCGCACATCATCACCCGGCGGGATCATGATCGCCAAAAATGGCAACCGTTGGATTCGTGGAATAAATCTGCACCCAACCCAACCGTACCGGGGATGCCCAATCACCCCGTACGTCCAATTACGGTGAGCAATTCGGGTCCGTGGTCGAAAGGCACAGCCACTGCATCTGGGTGCAAAGGGGATCCCTCCCCCTAACTTATCTCGCCATGGGATTTATTCGGCTGGCATGGCGGAGTTGAAGCTCGCGTTACATATGCGGACACGTGCTGGTACAATTGTTAAGAAACTGCTGGTGCACAGAAGATCGGCTCCCCCCATCGGGAGTTTTCGTGCATGTTCACAGTAGGGCACACGGCTACACTCCACCGCCACAGCACCATTATCGCTAGCGGGTCAGGGCACCCCGTTGGCAGTGCACCGTGTGCTACTGACGAGTGGCCATTATGTGGCTGTCAAAGCACACTTCCTTCACCAAAGTAGGGTGGATTTTTTTTTTGGTAACCAAAGTCTAAAATGGCGAACACCCGAGTTGAGGCCGGGCGAAGGTGGGTTTACACCCGGGGGTTGTCGCTTCTGGACTTTCCTGGCGAACTCGTCCAAAAGGGAAAAACACACCACGAGGAGGCGCGCGCGATGGCTTAATTTATGATATTTATTCAGAAACAATGTTATGCGTTTTCGCACCGCAAAACGGAACCCGTGCATAATGGAAGATTCCAGTAGTGGAGGTGCTATCACGCTGGTAACATATATGCACAGCTTCCAAAAAAAAAACCCCACGTTCCGAAAAGGTCAGTTAATCAAAGTGCCAACGTTACGGTGCGAAATGGAATGGAACATAATCGATTTAATGAGCCTTCTTTGCGTGGTAGATTGATTTTTTCTTTAGGGGGTTCTTGTTTTCCGACTTCGTTTGAATACATTTTTAACGACCAGATGGTGGTTCTGGCACTACCGTCGAGTTCACCCTAATGGAAGCCATATTTTGTGCGGAACCTTCAACCTCCGAATGCCTCGAATTAGTTGCCAATTGGGACAGCAACGGTGATACGTCGTCGTCTGATAACTCTCACTGCTATTTCCAGAGTAGAATGGCATTTACCGGGTATCTTAATACATTGCCCAGTGTCAAACAGTGTGCAATATTTTGACAATCACATTGATGGAGCATCGTCTGCAGAAAACTCTGCAGGATGTCCTTAAGATTTTCTGCTGCAAACAATTCAACTCGATCCGGAAATTAAAGGTCTGGCACCTACAATAACTCTGTGAAATTGGAGATTGATACTGTCCTACTCCTCACAGTCCGTGATGCCTTGAGTGCCGCTTGTCTAAGGGTCCCTCTCTAAACGACACCACAGGTTGCACAGGTTCGCGACGCGTCGGAGTGTCTGTAGTCGAGGCACATAGAAAGCCATCTTAATTCGCAAGCCCGAGAATTGAAAGCAATACTTCTACAGCTGAGCTTCCACAGGTCCAAGAGGCAAAGAAAATTGAATGCTGCCAACCTCTACCGAACGATTTATAGAAATAGCTTCTTCAAGCTCTCAGCCCACCCCGGTGTTTTAACTCATTCGGTCAGCTCACACTGCAAGCGGGGTACTTTGTGATCTTCTAAGCCTCTCGACGCCCTTCCCATTGGCGACATTCGACCATGGAGTGGAGCCAACTTCACTCAACGAAAACGCGCCGTCGCCCTGTGCGCCATTCCCCATTCGCGTTCGCGTCATTTAATGGGGAAATCTCTTCGGAAATCGAACCTTAAACACTCACCCACAGTAGGCGCCCGGAGTCTGAGGCACAGATGCCCTCCTCGCTGGTCGATCGAAGAAAGCACCACCGATGCCACAGGGAGTCGTTTGGGATGTTGCGAGTGTGTGTTTGGTAGCGTCGGGAAACTTGTTTCATGCCCTCGGGCGTCGTCTGCCTGCGGGAGCTTCTCTTCCGTTTGCGTTGAAACGAAACACACACACAGCGGTGGGGAAATAGAAATATTTTTCGCTGACGAATGTCTAAAGTCAACGCCACCGATGCCAATGATGGGCGCAAGCACAATTCAATCCCTTTTTGCCGAGTGTCGGAACCCCGGTGGTGTGTATGTGTGAGAAGGGAGTCGTCTCAACCAGGTCTCAACCCCTCTCTCCCTTCCCCCCCTTCCCCTTTTTTCCCCTTCGGTTCCCTTCGCGTACAAGCGAGCTTTCTTCATTTACAACTCCCCGGCAAGATTACGAATTTAGGTCGTTCCGTTTCAGCCGATCGTGCTGCGTGGTACTACACACGGCAGGACCAGTCAAGATTTATTTCGATGTCGCTTTTTTTCACTCCAATGGACCTCCACACACACATTTATGAAGGGGGGGGGGGGAACAGAGAAACTGCACGGGTGTTAGTCGGGATATAAATTTCTTCACTACGCTGACAGGTATTTGTGCTGACTACTTTTCGGTGCCTCTTCTTACTGCTTCTGCTTTCGATGTTTATTGCGAGTTCCCTGCCTTCGGTTTGTGTCTTTTTTTTTTTCGCCGATTGTGATCGGGAATTTCTGCCCAATCCACGCACGGTGGCGACAATCAGCGTTTTAAATGACCTCAAATTCGGTGGTCGCTTAACCTTGACCCATCGGGAAAAGTGTGAAACTATGCCGTTGGTAATGCGTACGGACAGTCGATGCGGCATTGAATGTTTCTGCTGTAACATTTTGTCTCCCCGCCAGCCTGGAGGCTAAATTCGTGACGACGGTGAGGATCTACCCGTGCGCTCCAAGGTGGTTCTTCCCTTTCGCCGCTGCTTTCGTTAAATTGCTTGACCTTAATTATTGAGTAGGTCATGCCAAATCGCAACAGCCTTCCACTGCAGTGGTGGTGTACGAGCTTGCATACCTCCAGGAGTTTCGCACCCGGACACGGTCACGGATTCAAACATTTGTTACGGTCCAGCGGTACAGAACGCCGCTGAAATGCATCGTGGAACGCACTTCTTTTATTTCTTCACCACAAAACCTCCTTTCCTTTTCTACTCTTCCCGCGGTCGTACGCTACCAACCCCGTCCCCCCCTTCCGGTGCATTCCAAGATCTAGCTCCTAACATAAATGGACCCCCATGCCATATGCCCGGGCCCCAACAATGTGACTGCAAATTGCATTCACACTCGGCCTCATTTTGATGGAAACGAACAGAAAAAACACGCACACGCGGAGAGGAATATAATGTGGCGCAAACATCGGCAAAACTTTTAGGACGCACGGACCGCGTTGGCAGTTAAAATCCGGCCCAAAAAGGACGAATCGGGTGCGAGTGCGAGGCTTTAATATTACAACCGGCCGACTCGCGAACGTTGTCCGGGTGTGGTAAAGCGGAGCAAAGAATCGAAAGATCATTGCTTCTTGTGCGCTTTATCGGAGCCATTAATCATTTGCGCTTGGTACGGGCGGGAGGAGAAGGTGGCCCGGGGAGGGGTGAGTGAAGGGTGAAGGGACTTAGGGGACGGGTACACACTGGCCGAAAACCGACGCACTTTAACGCAGCAGCAGCAGCAGCCACAGTATCAGCGGCAGCAAAAACTTTACAACGCCGTCACTGAAACGACTGATGATTGTTTTATGTTGCGTTTTTTGTGTCTTTCTCTTTATTGTTATTATTATGTGCGCATCGCCCGTTCACACACACACACACACGCGCAAACACGCCGGCGTACGCTCGGGCGGACTGACGAGATGGAGTTGTGCTGGAATTCGGTTGCAAACAGCGGATCCTCTTCAGCGCTCCAACTCCACGGTGCCGCTGGCTAAGAACACGTCCAGTTCGATGCCCCAGCTGGTCCGCAGCGGCGGCAACGTTCTGCCACCGCAACTGGTAGCATTCCGCGCCACAAGAACCCATCAGCCAGAGCGTGTATATCTTCCGTGCCTTTTCCTTTATGTGTCAAATTTGCCAAACCGATCCACGGCGTTGCGGAGCACAAGAATTTTCGGGAGATGGCCAGCCGAACGGTGGCTGGCGGCCGCCGTAAAAACGGTAGCCATGCTGCGGGCCTGTCAATTCGCGTGCTTAATGTACCTCGAACGTAATTTATGTTTATTAGCTTTTAAACGCTTCTGCTGCGGTGTTCTAGCGGGGAGCATGGTTGTACTGTTTGGATGCCATTGCTTTCGTTGGAGTTGGGCGCGTTAGCAGGCACTGATCGGGTGCTTAAATCCAGCGCTTCCAACCAACGTGCAGAGGCGTTAATGAGTTTGCTTGGCTACTAACTTTGTACCGAAAATAGTGGCTAAAGGCGTAAATAAATTCTGTCAAATTTGTTCTTTCCTTGTGTTTTCGTGGCTGTGTTCTACAAAGCAATTAGCTTAATGTTGAATGGTTTTTGTTTGCGTGTGATGTATTCATTTCGCTCGAAATATTTACGTTCATTTTACCTATTAAAGTAGACGCATAATTTCTAATGCTTTCGAGCTGAAAACATATTTTAGTTTTATTGGAGAACATTTTGAACTAATGTTTAATTATGATCTAAACAAGGGGTCTTCAAACTACGGCCCTCGCGAGCCTCCAGTGCTGGCCGCGACGCTTTTGCTAATGTTACCATTTAAATGAAAATATCTAATTTTGTAAAGTTGTAATATTGTTTAACTATTTTTATATTAATTACGATGATAATAACTGTAATAGTAGAATTCGTGAAACAAAATTATCTCGAGCGAGAACATGGCGAGCCCAACTTAATGCATCACGCAAGCTTATAAGATGAACGGAGAGATTGATAGTGAAACACAACACGTTTTACTGAATCGTAAAAGCTGGATATGGAGTCGCGTGCCCAATTTAGTGAATGTCAAATACGATCGGGCTGTTTACATACCTGTCGGCTTCAAGAGTTGAGATATAATGTACAAAACTAATGTACGAAATTTTAAGCAAAAGATGTGCAAAATATCGATCGAAAATTATGCTTAGTGATGATATATACTTGTGTTTTTATTTCCAACTTCATTTTGTAGTTCAGCTCTTGAATCCGCTTGTACGTAAACAGGCGGACCAGCTGGCGTAAACAGGCTGACCGATGGAACTCACTAAATTGTGCACGCGATTTCATATCAAGTTTTAGCGATTCAGTAAAGTTTGTTGTATTTAAATAGTTATCTTCGTGTCTATATTATTTGTTTGTGCGATTAGGTAAGTTATATCGATATATAACTAACCCGGTAACGTCTAAGTTGCCCCCACGCTATCATAGTTTCAATCAACGCGGCACAGTTTGAAGACCCCTGATCTAAACCAAACCGAAATGATATTTTTTTATCCTTTTTTGCATGATGTGCATCGTTGTAGCAATAACATTCTCCGCTCAATAATCAATCATATTAAAGATCGCCCCAAAGATATCAAATGAAAATACTAACTGTACTGTACCAGAAACCGTGAATTTTGATCCAATTTATACGGCATCGCTTCGTTTCTCGCGCTTCTGCTTATCTATTCCGCACAAACCATCTCACCAGAGGTGACTCACCAATGTTACTCTCGCAAAAGAAGGTCATCATCGATGCGATTGAAGCTCAGCGGATCTGTTCGATGAATATTACCGTTCCTGAAGAAAAGCTCACCACCATAATCAAACACGCATTTAATTCGATCGTCTCAAACGATTTCGGTGCGTGTTTCGAGGGCTCCCAACCGATGGGTAATGGGCCCGCACAATGGGTTTGCATCCGTGCAGAAGAGCGATCTAAAAGTTTCGAAAACATTCCCCGAACTGCTACTTTGTTGAGACATGACTCATTATTCCAGACGATCATTAGTCGATCTGCACCGGACCGGGGATTTGCGTGTTTGATGGATTTTTTTTTTTTGGTTTCTGTGAAGCATTTTTCGTCTGCTAATTTTCCTGTTGCCTTTCCCTTTTTTATTTCTTGCACAAAAGCGCTCGAGCCCTCCGGGCAAACGAAATCTAACGAGTTGTCAAAGCGAACAGCATAAACATCATAAAATTAAACTAATTTGTTTCGAATGAAATCGCTGCACTTTTGGTGCGCGCTGCAGTACATCCAGCTGAATTTCGCAAAAGTCGTTCGTTACTGTGAAATGCGTTCTAAAAAATCGTTAAAATTATTTTGCCTGTGCGCGGCGACCGTAAATTGGACGCCAAAAACAATTGGGGAAGGAAAAACAGGTTACAGCAAGTGCAGAAAGACCGGAGAGAAAAAAAAAACAGACAGGCAGGACTTTTCAACAGTGTTAGAGATAGTTTTGAGTCACGTTGAAAAAAATAACACCATCCCAAAGCGACCGAAACATTTGGCAGCTGCGTGTGAAGATGCTTCTCTCTTACCGGTGCAAAAACCGTTCCATTGCTTGTCCCAGCCTCGCCGGTCGCTGTCGATCGGGCACAGCACACTGAAAAACAAAGGCAAAATATATACACTTCCCGAAGAATATCTTCTTAATGCCCAACTGCCAAGCCCACTGTCGACGGGTTCGCTTCACAGCCCCCCGAGGGGTCAGTTATTTTATGCTTTTTCTACCCCATGTTGCTGCTGTTGTTGTTTTCATCCGCTATCCGAGCCTGTTGGTGAAGAGTAAAAATGTTAAAATATTCCAACTATGCGATGCGCACGGTGTTACGAAGCGATCCTTGCCGAAGACGCACGGCGATGACGATGGCCTTCCCCGGTTTCACGTGGCATGTGGACCGCTTCAGGGTTCGAAGAGAATTTACGTACGGGAGAGAAAGCAAAACTACGCCACGAATGGGATGGAACAATATTTTTAATGCTTGCGTCCATGTATGTGAAAATGGTACAAACGTGTGCCAAAATGTTGCCAAAGCTCAAAATTACTTAATTTTAATTATTTACAAAATAGACACTGTGTTTAAAATGTAATTTATTTTTAGAAAACATAATTCCGGTTATTGAAACGATCACTGTCGATCGCCACACTAGGTGGATAGAGGCGAAATTCCTTTCCACTTACTCAACACAAGAATTTTTCAATCACCTCGCCGGAGGGCACGGTGGGTAATGCTGTATGTGAGGGCAACAGGTCTGGTACGGGCAGTTTGCTGTACTTGCAGCTTCATCAGTTTCCGTCTCCGTTTGCAATCTTTCACTTGCCCCGGCATACAATTTTTACAACATTTTTTTTCCGCGCTTGTTTCTTTGCCTTAAAACCACCCTTTCGCAACTTGTGCTCTTTGCTTGGGTGTTTTGAGATACTTTTTTTTTATTCTGCTAAAGCTAGTCAAACAGCAAGAAATCGTGTTGTTTTGTGCGTTTACTCTCGGTTTTATTTTTCTCACCTACTCGGCAAGATCCTCCTGCTTCGGGTCGCGCCAAAAATATAAACCAAAGCTATCGCGTGAAAGGAAGTTTTATTAGTGGCTTTTCACTGCCGAGCTAAAATCAATCAACGAACTGGGCTTTTAAAAAAAATCCCAGCTTCCTCTAATTTCCACACCGTCGTGTGTGACCATCGACTGCCCATCGACCACCAAGAGCCGAAGGTGTAATGAAACCACACCGCACAACAAAATGAAGCAGAAAACAATCAACACAACGCACCGCCGCCGGTCTGCATGGTCTAGTTTCACTGTGTGCACCAAACATTCGATGCAATAATGACCAAATTAAGGCACACACGTACGAGTGTCCTCGATTGGCACGGTGCGCACCGGACAGTGAAAGGAATCCGAAAGGAAACTTCCAATTGATTTCCGCATTGTGCTGGATTTTGTTGTTGTTTTGTGTCCGGTAGAAAAAAAGGGAAATTTAGAGCAGACGAAATGAAAATGCGTAACCACAACTTTCGGCAGTGAAATGTGCATTGCGTTCTGGTTTTTTCCCCCCTTTGGGAAGCTGGTCGCCGGTCAAGAGATCTTATTTCGATCGCTCACCGCTCGTGCAAGCGACAGAATCGCTCGTTGTGGATTATTGACACAAATTCAAACAATCTAACCATCTCCTTCCGGGGGCTAATAAAGTCGCTAAGTTAATGTGAGGTTTAGAAAAGCAGACAAAAAAGACTCTCCTACGTATGAATTAAGATACAGCTAGATCGCGGTGAAACTATTATGCAGATGCTTCACATCCTAAAGGTTGTTAACCGTATCCGTGGAGTTGAAACCACCGCTGTGGTGTGATAAACATCAGCAGCGACTCCACACACATACACACTCCATTACGGGGGAGGCGAGAAATTTGCATTTCCTTTTAGTGGTTGGCTCATTAATAGATTCGTTTCGACTGTTTACCGCCGGGTAGGAGTGGAAACGACAAACGGTTCTCAAACAATGTAGTAGGATAAAATACGGTAGTTAAAAAATTAGTTTATGAACCATCGGGCAACTTCGGTCATTACCAGCAAAACGGGTAGAAAGTCATGTTGTTAAAGGTGAATTAGAACGGTGGACAAATTTACGACGCTCTACGGTTGTCGTTTGCAAACTTAACCTACCGGAGATTAGTAGGGGTTGTGTTTTTTTCGCAGATTAGGATGATTTAAGACGTAATCATTTTTCCACCCAAAAAACAAAAAAACGAGTGGAAAACCCAGTAGTATGTTAATTGAATTTGCAGTCATTCTCTCCGTGTGCCAATTACAAATCTCAGACCTCAGTTTAAAATCTCATGCCCTTGCTGCTGCGTTACGGATAAGGTCTAAATTTCGTCATTTTCCTCACCAACCAAGCGAACCGAACCGGTCGGGAAGAATGAAACGTTTCTTTCACACCGGCGGCACAGGAAGAAACCAACGGTCCGCGACGAGATCGCACTGATGTCGGGGACGGTTTGAGCAGCTAATTTATGGACCATCGTGTCGTTCTTGTTTGCCGTCCCCTTTGTCGCACCCTGCAACCGATGGGAACAATGTTCCCGAAAATGTACCATTCGCATGTATACTTTCGTCTAACCACTCGTGAAGCCATGTAATCGTTCTAATGAATATATTAATAACCGAGACGAAGCAGATAACCACTAACCGGCTCAACCCGAAAATGGGAAGAAAAAAGCTTTTAATGTAAAAAAATATTCACACCCTCATCGGATCGCCCGATTCAATTTTAGAGCAAGTCTTTTGTGGGCTACCGGAAGAGAGAGAGAAAAAAAACGCACGCACCAGTGTGCACAACGTAACGAAAGACTTGTGCGCCGCGTAAAGTGACGAACCTGGAATTTGCCCTCCCAAAAATACCAAAACATCATTCAAAGGCCGTTTCAGGCAGACGAAAATGTTTTCATTTAGGACAACACCGTCGGTAATAGGTGGCGCGTAATGTTTTGATTACTCAGCCCGGTTTAGAAAGCAGCAACAAAAACGCCTCCACCAACGCACCAACGCTGATGATCATGGGTTGTGTGTTGTGTGTGTTTGCGGGAGGAGGTTGGTGTTAATTTGGCGTAAATGTCTGACCCGCGTAATAATACGCGATCGATTCGCTACCGGCGACTGAGAAAGAAATGATTCGACACTTGACCACACAAACCCACTGCGCAGGGAAAGTTTAGCGCTGGCTGTGCTCGTTTTGCTCGGCGCTGCTTGGTGCTCTCCTGAACCTCCTATTTGCGGACGGGGTGAGCCGAATGTGAACAACCTAAAGTGAAGTAGTCAAATGTATTAAATGGGAAAATTGCTACGTTCCATTCGATCGATCTCGAAAGGCCATCGGATCGAAGGTTAATAGTGACATGCGTCCTTATTAAGATTTGACTAATGATAATGTGCTTTTTAATGAGTGTTTAAGTGAGGGCGTTCGAAAGACTTGGACTGCCAGGGCGAACGAGACAGACACAACGTCCAATCAGCTTTAAATGTCTACGCGTTCACTGTAAGAGTCATTCAAACAAATGATATTATCAAACGCTTCACCTGCTTCAATTTGGCATTGATTGATGTCTTTCGTACAAGTTCTCGCTTTGTTCGCTTGGCCGATGAATCCATCCATAATCTCTTCTGTTGCTCGTGTCTCGTCCACATAATGGCAGAACAATACTTGCGTCAGGCGCACACGCATGCAAAATAATCCGTGCCTAACATCTTCTCTAAGGTGCATCCGTCGAAAGAGAAATTACCTTCATTTCACGATGCGCCGTTTGAGGTCAACGCATACAGACGCGTGCAGAGTGAAAGGCACCCTTTTATGGGCAAAAACAAGGCCAATCTTGGACCTGGACGGCTCACCGAAAAATCCTTCACATTCTTCTTCGCACTGTGGTGGGCAGGAAGATCCATGCTACATACCTTATAAGTCACCGTCGGCGTGTAAAACGCTTAGTGTCGATCAAAACAGCCCACTCGACCGAACCGTACCAACCGGGCGCTGTCAATACGAAGGGAGATCGTTCGAGTACGGGTGCATGCTTCGGGTCTTTGGGTGATTTATAACATTCAAACCCACCACAGCAAGCGCTGGTTGCGAGCGAGAGTTTTGTTCTACTTTGGGTTTAGACGGGATTAGTCCAACACGCGAGTTGCTTCAAACAACCTACCGGCGAATGCCGGGATCCCGGGTAATCCCTGCCGAATGCCTGACCCCCGTCAATATTCGTGTAATTTGCGTGTCATGAGCGAACGCACGGTGCACATTCCACGGCACGGATTGGCTCGAATCTCTGGTCCGGCAAACATTGAAATCAACTCACACGCGGATTGTTCGATTGCGCAACCGGCCCAACCATCCACCGTTGAGCATGTGGTCAGTGTTTAAGCTGTTTTTTTTTTTTGCACATGAGCCATTTTGCATGTCCAGTTACCTGATTTTTCTTCAAAAAAAAGGCCACTCCTTTCCACCCGGGAGGACGATCGTTAAAAGCTTCAGCTACCTGTCCTTGGCCGCTGTCTTTCGTGCACGCCAGATCATTAGTGTAGCTCCCGACTTGGGGACTTGGATTTTAAGTGGAAATTATGTCGAGGGTTTTTTTTTCTTCACCTCACCCATGAGCGCACTGTCAGTGGGTGACCCCACTGATAGGATCCATCATCGGTAACTTACGACGGGAAGGATTGCTAGCCTTTCTTGTCATTCGTTCGGCCCGGCGCCCAATTTGGGCATGGGCAAGAGATTTATGGTGAAATTGTGCGTGAAATAATCGCCCTAATGCGGTATGCATACATGGCAATCACACGTGACGCTTTCTTTCAATTAATTCCATGTTTTAATTCGTGTTTTTTTCCTTCTTCTTCAGCTCCCGCCTCAAGCTTACGCGGTAATTAAGCTATTACCACATCGATAGTGCGGCTTTTTAAGGTGCTAAAATACATTTTTCATTTAAAAATACCAACGCTGCCGTTTTGAAGGCGAATACCGAGGGGAGAAAAAATGCATGCCATGGTCATACGCCATGGACTAGTCTGACAGAGCGGCCTCGGAATGCGCCGTGCGCTATGCAAATGTAACCGATACGTCATAAAGGAACGTGAAGGATTTATTTTATTGACGTTTATCTTGGCATTCGTTTCACCGCACTGCAAAAGGTTAAAATCTTATTTTACTATGGCTGTGACTTTAAAATGTTTTAAGTCGCCCGTTCAATTAGGTATCGAGGTATGAAACTCTTTAACCTTAAAGCCCAAACGATATGTGTCAAATTAATGATTACCGCACAGATGTTTAGCCCAATTACGCTAGAACGAAATCTGCTAGGGAGTTAAACGGAAGCTCTGCTCTGGGGAATTCAACTATAACAACGCTCGATTCTTTTCCATCGCTCCATAATTCACTGTCGATAGCCAATCGATTCCGAAGCGTGCCGATGTGCCGAAGATCCCATTACAGAGTTTCATCACCGAAGTGTTACTACAACAAGTATAACATAGTGTAACGAGCAAATTGGTGAACAAAACACCATCCGAAAAACTCCCTTCGTTACGAATTCGATCCAGCGCAAACCGTACTTCCGTTTCTTCGCGTGTTTCGCAAACGAAACCTTTTTTTTTTGCGCACCTTTGAAGCATTGTGCCAGGTGTACCAGAAAGCCCTCGGAGATGCCAGCGTGCCCATTCTACCATACCCTACTCCATTAGGGTAGTGACAGTGAATCTAAAACAAAAGCCCTT
Source organism: Anopheles marshallii (assembly GCF_943734725.1). Classification (NCBI taxonomy): domain Eukaryota; kingdom Metazoa; phylum Arthropoda; class Insecta; order Diptera; family Culicidae; genus Anopheles; species Anopheles marshallii. The sequence goes on along the minus strand of NC_071326.1, from coordinate 67,635,542 downwards.
GCGGAACCGGTTTGTAGGATATAATTTACACATCAGGAGACCAGCATATACCAACTCGCGGGTTCTGTTGGGGCTTTGTCCTCCTTCGTCGTTGAGGAGCAAAAAAAAAACGGGCGAATAGCCGACGATTCCAACGTGCCGTTTATACCACGAAGAAAGAAGTGTAGAAAAAAGAGCACACAAACATACATTGAAGGTAAATCAAAGACCCAAGCATAGGTTTTTGCTTTTAACCAGCATGCTGCTTCACAGCATCATAAAATGCACAGCACAGAGCATGGAGGGAAAGGCCACGCAGGGACGGCGATACAGATGAAGGTGCAAAAATTGACTCTCGGTTTCCCCTGGGCACGATTTCGCTCACCCGGTGGACCTGGGAGGTAAGCATTAAAGCACCCAAACAAAAGCACCCAGCAAAGGAGCGGGGCCTGGGTATGGGCCATTACCGACGGGGCAGGTAACTCGATCAGAATGCTCGAATACGTTACGTGTTAGACCTTCATTTGTTTGACTTCGACACCCCGGTTTGAATCCCTCCACAAAGCGGACGTCGCGGTGGCTGGTGCGCTACTCGTTTTTGCCATTTTGTGCTCCCCTTCGCCAAGAAATCCGTTGGTGGTTTATTTTTCTGTTGAAGCGTGTTGTTTTTTTTTTGCTTCTTTTGAGGTCAGGCAGAAAAATGTTAGACGAAAGAGAAAAGTGGATACATTAACCCTTGAGTGTTGCTGGTTGTTTGTTCTGACAAGTGAAACTTGTTGTTGTTGCTGAAGATGTTATTCGGTTGGTAATTATCTAACACTTGGTACAACATTAATGTGATGTACAATTCGACAGCAAAGTGAAGGATACGACTGATCTCAGTAGGAGTTACATGAAGAATTTATGTTACGTATACTTTCAAGAGCTTAAAAAACGGTGTGTGTGATGTTTTATAAAGAAAATGTTTCTCCGATACTAAACTGGGAGATCTTTTTCTTTTTTCGAAGCACTTTTTATAACTAGAATTTATTGTACAGGCAGGCCTTTCATAAACTATAGTTTAATTTCATTACAAAATGGCTGTCGTGTAGAGCGACCAAAAACGATTTTATTTAAAACAAGAAGGCCGTATATGGTATCAAACAGTGAGTAAAATATATCAACATTTCCTCACATATGTAATGTGAATTCGTCTTTAAAAATATTCTAGTTAGTAAGTTTACAGCTTGTCTAGGAGTTTTAGTATTGACAGTACGCTGTTTTGAGAACTATGCGGTTTTGCTTAGGGATGGTTTAGTACCTTTGTTATTTGTTAGTAAGATGATGATTTTTTTTTGCCAGATATTCTTGAAAACTCTGCTTAAAACCCACTGTAAAAGGCAAAAATGAAACGCTGACTAAACTTAAAAAGCTTGAATGTAATCATTCATTACAAATATTTAATTTTGAAATAGAAATTCTCTTGCATTCAAGGGTTTCTCTATCATCGGCAAAGAACCAGGAGCAAACCAATGACAAAAAAAACATTTGCACTCTCACCTCACGATATAGTTCCATCCGATGCAAACTTGCTTTTTCACAATAGAGAGAAGAAAAAAATACGTACACATATATCGGACGATTCGCTCCATCGGTCCAAGCAGGCTTCAAATAATTAAAGTTTACTATTGAAATTAATTAAATTTAATTTCTCACCGACGAGCGACGCGCGGGAACGACTCACCTTGAAGTCGCCTGGTGGTCGCTGACACTAATTTGCGAAAGAAATAAATGTACGATCGTTAAATCGCGCAGTGAACCCTTCGCGCCTGTTGAAACCCGACCGAACTTTATGGTGTATGGTGTGGCCGCAGATTCTAGAAAGAATGCACATAAAATCATCCCTATCGGTGGGTTTTAGGTTTAAGCATGAATGTGCGCGTAGAGCTGATCGTAAGCAGGAGTCGAAGTATTGGAAATTAATTCCCATTATGTTGGGGAATCGAAATTTAAATATTTGCTCGCAAAGGGTGTTGCGTTCTCGAAAGGGGCGGATCCAATACGATTATCGTATTATATTGCTTTTCGTGTGTTATGATTCTAGCCGTTGCGGAATCCGTCTATTTATTTAAATCCTTCAATAGAACACCTTTATCAGATGACGGTTTTGCTTGAGCTCAACAGTCCGCCAGGTGTTTTTGCCAGCTTAGAGTGCCAGCAGGAGTTGTTTAGCTCCACCAAGCGACACGACACAGGTGACTGAACCGTAGCATTTCTAATGCCAAACCTTGTGCGCATGATTTCTGTTTTAGCTTATGTGTCACTGGTTGCGGAGTATTATAAATTCTCGCCGAATGAAAGCGCAAAACACCACTAATCGATTAACGTCCCTTCCCATTCCGCCCCGTACCTATTGGGTGGGATTTCTGTGTGCATGAGACGACAGCGAGGAAGAGCTTTAATTAACATCGCCATCAATTTTACGAGCTTCCAACCAACGTGTTTTGTAATTGCCTGTCCTATGTGGACGTGTCTGAGCATTGGTTGTTTCAATTTAATATGCATCGAAACTGTCACCGTACCGGGCGTAGTTTGTTGATGTTATTTAGAAACTTTGGCATCTACTCTAGTCACCCTTGGAGACTCTTGCTTCTTTCGCCCTTCGCACCATGTCTGCAATGTGTGGCGCAATCGTGTGCATTCTAGACGAAACCCATTCTTAGACAACGCGCTATGTACTTCAAAAGTTGATACGCTCAGGCGTGCCACATTGGACACCATTTTTCATGTGACGCTGTATCTCTGACTCACGATCTGCCTCTTTTTCTTCTCGAAGCACTTTCATTCCCTAGTACGCACCGTTGCTCAAGAGGTGATACAAATCTGCTGAGGAATGTCGATCCACACAAAAAAAAGCACAAAACAAAACAATGACGAAAGCAGAAAAAGCGCTCCCCATCGGACACGCTTTGGTGAGTTAATTGAAATTCATTTGTCAGCTGAACACTGAATCGATCGACGCGTCCTTGCCCGTCTTTATGTTTGCTGCTGGATGCTGAAGGTACGGAACGTCGAGAGCAGAAAATATGACTTAAGAATATCGGGATCCCGGTAAGCTAAGCTGCATCCACCACTGCGAAGGACAGTAAGAGAAAAGGAAAGGTTACACGAAGAATCATATCAACATTCTGGCACGCGGCCCAAAACAGACCAGCACACGACACGGCATGTGTGCGTGTGTGTGTGTGTATCTCATCTCCCCGCAGGCGATACATATCTACCGAAAGATGGTGGATTATGCGGTGTTCTATGACAAATACGATCAGTTGTTTTTCTTTCCCGCCCAGTTTCCCCCAACTTGCAAGTTCGTAAACAACCCCGCCCACATTTCTACGGAATCTTTTTGTCGGCATCGTCTCCACCGGGGAGTGAGTTGATTTATTGGTGGTTTTTTTGGGTAGAAATATTTGGACCACCATCGCCCAAACCAGCAAACACACCACCGAGAACCGTGCAACATTCTCGGCCCGGGAGTTTCCATCTGCTACGCCACAATCCCATCTAATCTCTTCGATCGCTACCCTTTACGGTTGCACCGCGGTTTTTCTGGCCACCGGTGCCCGGTTCGATACAAAGACCCAGTGTCTTTGTTTATTTTTGGTGCCCTAGCACTCGACCTCAGTGCTGTGTGATTCATACGTGAATTCATGTTACGAAACGTCGGCACGAAACAATGGAAGGTCTTTGTTTTTGGATGTGATGTTTTTTTTTTGTTGAGTCTGTTTTTTTTTACAATCTTCCAATCGCAACAGCAACAGAGATAGAAATTGAAAAGAAAATCGTTCTAAAGGACACAACATTGAACAGTGTTACATAAAAGAGTCGAGCAGGAAGAAAAACGACGAACCCCGTCGAAGAGTGATTTAAATTTTAAATCAAATCTCTTCCACTAACTATGTGTCAGTTGATTTTTAACACATTTCAATGATTTTATTTTTATTAAAATGAAAAAGTCATACTAATGAGTAGAAATTTAGACAAAAATTCAAAAAATGAAAGAGTAGTAAACAAAAAAGCTCAACAATAATGAAAGCGACGAACCCTGTTGGAGAGTGACTTCAATGCTTATCAAGTTTCGTTCTACTATGCATCTGTCAGTTGTTTTTAACTTATTTAAATGAATTTATTTTATGATAGTGGAAATTGAAACAACATAAAAATAGAAATTGAAAAGAACATGGCTTAAAAGGCCAAAAATTCTAAGAACAATACATAAAACAACTCAACAGTAAGAAAAGCGACGAACCCCGTTGAAAAATGACTTCAATACGTATTATTATTCGTTTCACTAAGTATCTGTCAGTTGTTTTTAACACATTTTAACGAATTTATTTTATTATCTTATCTTTACAGGTACGAACTATGAACCCAAATCGGAACCTACCCAGTAAATAACAACGACGAATAGTAAGTAAGTGATTTGCTGATCGAACTAAAATACTAACAATACAACAAATTTGACACATATTACATGGCGTGAATCCATCACACCAAATAACGTTAAATTTCACGTTAAAAATACTGCTTCCTTTCGAGCAGTGAGAAAAGAGTTCAAAACCGAACCAAAAATGAAAAACCAGGACACAGCCCCAGCTATCACTAGCCACGAAACGACCAGCGCCACCACTTTCAAACTACATCAACACGGAAACCTGTTTGGCGTTTGGCCACGGGCTGTGATTTGTTTTTATTGGCTCGTTGGCTTGGTTTTTTTTTTCTTCCTCCTCTCCTCCAAAAGAGGCACAACCGTTTTCCGTTTCGTTCGATGGATGAAATTAAGCAGATCAGTGTGCTCCGCGTTCCGAAAAGAATAAACAACGCTCCGCGGTACAGGGCAGTGCACGCAACAACACTATCATTAGCACGCCCAGCGCCTAGAAATGTGCGTCCCTTTGCGCAAGGGGTTATCTATTTCCTTTCGACTTCCGTTGGGACGAGACGGACGGGATTCGTTTCGATACGTCCCCGGACGGGGTTTGCGCGTTGGACGATTCCGGCCCGCCGCCAGGTACTGGTGAGGTCTTGTAAAATGCCAATGAAATTGATGCCCTGCCAGAAGAAAAGGATGTATTTTCTTTACTTTTTCCCCCCATCGGTGTGTGTTTGTGAGCCCCCAGAAAACTGAAGGGCTCAATAAAACTAAAACCCATTAGGCTGATCAGAGAGGTATACGATCGTGTGAGGAACACAAAAATCGATCCGTCTCCGGCGTCTCCGTACGGTGCGAGAGGCAGTGAGCCTAAGGGATAGGGGCGGCAGTGTAGGATCAGAGTAAAATTTGGTTTTAATTTTCAGCTTGGACGATTCGAAACGAAAATCAAATTCCCTTCGTTTTTCTCCTTAGCGAACCGCTTCTAGCAAACCCTCGGCATAACTACAATTAACTCAAGACGAACCGAACGTCTATGATGTTGATTTTTCCATCTGCTCTTATTCCATCCGCATTCTCTTTACCTCCTTCTGTGTTACTGTCTCCCGTTTGTTTTGTTTTTTTCAAACGGCCAATCTATTGCCTCGTTTTTTTCCATTGGCGCACTTTGTACGCCGTCTGTTGACTTCCATCAATCGCTCGCGAGTTCCATCTTACGCCTGTTACCGCACCGATTCGACGCACCACACCACCACGGGAGCATAATTGGTTGAAACGTTTAATGACTGTTTTGTTTTGATCGAATGCCCCGTCTCGTGGCATCCGCGCGTAACATGCTAACGAACGGACGGCCCCGGGACGGGTGAGCGCAAACTAAAGATTCATTTCCTTTCCCGACGCTGTGCGGTAAAGTGAATTTCGTCCCGTGACGCGTTGTCGCTTCGGGATGCGTTCAGACCCGTCATGGCGAAGGGCTTTATGACACTTGCCAGTTGGGTGGATGCGTACGATTAAAATCGCATTTTAAGCTGCGTAAAATTATGAAGATTGTGTTAATTGTGTAATACACTTTGTGGATGTTCTACCTAATTACAATCCCGTTCGAACCATTCCCATACATGCGACGAGTTCTCGCTTTACGAGAGAGAACGAAAGAGTTCTAACTTAATTTAAGCAAGTTCTTGAGAGTTTAAGTTTAAGTTTCAAATTTTCAACATCCTCAAAAGACTAGGTGGCAACTAAGATTATGTTATTTGTTTGATGCAACACCTGAACGAACGGCACAATGGAGAGCTGATCTTCGTACCCGCTGTTTATCAATTAATATGCACTTTTGTAAGAACCACCATTAGCCGAGCCGTTGCATTAGTCGTCCGGGCCAAACTGCCCGACAGCTTACGGCAATTTTCCGTTCATCATCGCGCGTCGCAATCCCGAGAGCGCGGCGTGACCCAATTCCAGGGTCGAACCGTTCGGGAGGGACAGGGTGCAAAAAAAACCACCGTAATCGGACGCGGATCGTGGCGAAACGCGCACGGCCATGGACGCGCGCAACCATGAATGCGGGAAACGTGAACTTATAATTTAGCTCGGATTAATCGTCTCGTACCACCACGGCAACTCCCCCCTCTCGATTTGTCCCACACCGGTTCGGTGGATTTTCCAACACGCGTCGGAAAGAAAGTCGAAGGGGACACAACGGTTTGAGCCCGTTGTCGCTGATGTCAGGATAAATGGCGCCTAATAATCAGCAAAACAACCTAATGGCCGGTGGAATCCCTTCGGGACACGGGGTTCTCTTCAAGGCTGCGCTCGCTGCTACTCACAGGTGAGCCAACCCGTTTGCCGGCGGTAGTGCTGATCCGGTAAAAGTGCCTCAACACGACTTCCGTGAGCTGCGGGCTAGACGTTTGATGGTTGTAATCTTAACGCTCTGCCCCGTCCAATACACTGCTGGTGGAGATGAATTAAAGGCCCGCATTGATACGGTAGAATGGTTTGTTGGTTTGGTCGCCATTGTAATCGGCTTTGTTTGTCCAGCATTCTTCTGCCGCATGCAAAATGCTTGCAGGCAGAGAGGTTTATTTTATGTTTTCCTTTATTCGCTTTTAATATTTTGTCGTATGACTTAGATCTCCGTAATAAGCGCCTAGCTGTGAGACTACGTGGTGTACAGAGGGTTTCTTCTTTGTGGCACTACATCCTCGAAGATGTGGACTGCCATTTCTGGCTAGTTACCTGTAACTGGACCGTGAAGATGAAAAATTCTTAGTGGATTCATAAATATACTTTGACTCCGGAGCTCCGAAGTTTAAATCGGTACTCAGGGTTGAGGAATTGTCTTCGGATTCGACTCCGTATTGGGCATCGGATTGTACGGAACCGACTTCGGATTTTAACCTTATCTGACTCCGGTGTCGATCACCGATCATCAGCTCTTGTGAACAACTACTACACTAAGTCGTCCAAACATGGAGCTAGAAATTCGTAATGTGTAGCATACAAGTTGCCAGATAGATCGATTTACCAGATTAATAAATAAATATTTAAATGTTAAATTACCATTTACATTGATTAGCATATAGCGCACGCTAAAAGCGTTAACAATTCCATAAAACTCATCCAGTAAGTACACAAACATGAAAGAAGAGCTGTTGAGCCACCAAAGACTGCACGTAACGCATTGACCCCAAATGCCAAATGTCAATCAGGCGATGCATCTTTTGTGCAATAATAATTCCAAATTTACAATAACTCATCCTTACCTCACACGCTATCCGAACGCCTTTATTCGTCCACACCTTTTGCTAATGATATTTGGAACGCATTATTTTCAACATCAATTACGGCATTTTCGGGCAAACATTTTTCTTCCCCTCGGACCAAAGAAACGAACAATGAAAAGGTTCCCTTTCGACGAGTTAGCAAAACGGTAACAATTCAACCGGAATTTGCCAAAAAATCGTTTGCCCGCGGCAAAACACACTCGGCACGCCATTGTTGTTGCGTGCCGGGGGGGAGGGGGGGGGGGAACACTATTCCTGCACACGACATCAGGCGTAATGTGTCCGGTGTTGCTACACCTGTCGCCGGAAGCTGAATGTTTCATTATGTAGGCAAGCGATTTGAATTCTACCGTACCGGCAAACAATGTTTGCTGCACATTCTGCAGTTCTGTAATTACAATGTGCTGCCTGTGGGGCGAACCTCGAACGTTGGAAGCTTCCGAAGGGGAAGACTAATACATTCGGGGGTTGGATTTTTGGAGCTAAATTGTGTTTGGATCTTTGCCTTTGTTTGTTATCTTCTTGTATCGTTTTGTTTATCATTTGTCGATAAAAAGCTACATAAAACTCAAGCATCAAATTACACTCACCCTGAAGAAGCATTAATCGATTGCTTCCAGCCATAAAACTCCTTATAAAGATCATCGTCTGAATGAAATGTTTCGCAGCGAGTGAACAAAAAAACCGATGCTTATCTACCGTTCGCAATCACAGCGGATGACATCAGCTTACGAGCAGTTGGTTAAAATATGTCTTTTTAATCCAAATTTGTCAACAGATCGCTACATTCGTGCGATCTCTCTCTCTCTCGTTTCGTCGGTTTATGTCGCAAAGTTGACCTTGTGCTTTGTGGTTATTACCGAAAGCACATAATTGGAAGGCTCGAAAACTACTTCCTCACCACAGAAAAAAGATCCCCTACTCCAAAAAATATTGGAAAACTTTATTTAATTGACCTTCTCTGCCTTCATTTCCTGAAGATGATTTCTAAGCGAACACACTGCAAGCTGCACTCGCACATCGAGGCATGATTTAATGAAGTGCAACCGTTCGGACGCAAAATGCTGCCACAGCTAATTGCGACAACGTCTTTCGAATGTTTCACAGCAGCACAACTGCTCCACGGAACTCAACGTTCTGTGGCGGGCTGCTTGTACACCGCTGTTTTACACCTTTCGTGCACAGTTCGTTCTCACTTTTCTTCCCGATCGGTACGGGAAGTGGAGCGTGGTCAATTTTGCTGCCTTTCAGACACAACCATACGCCAACCACCAGCCGGTTGAGGGCCGTGCTCCCTCTGCCTATATTCACCAGCCAAGTTTAGAACCCCTGAAAATAAGCTTCGTCTCACCTAAACCGATTGCTGTTAGATCGACTGTTGGAACATGATTCATCATTAACATAAAAAAATCATTTGCAACGCCATTTTTCTTCAACCCCAACCTATCTGGCAGGTATCGCGGGCTGATGGCAGATGTTTTTCTGTTCCTCCCGGTGGGCCTGTCATTCTTCGATCATTTCATTTCTCATCAAATCCCCAAAAAGAAAACGCTTCCTAAGAACATTTTCTGGACGATCGTCTTGGCATCGCCTTTGGCCTTCGTTCATGTTTTTTTGTGTTGTTGTGTTGTTTTGGACATCCGTTGCATTGCGGCGTTATGATGTTGTGAGATACCTTAGAAAGGCGTTTATTTATGGTAAACAAATTTTCCACGGAAAAATCTTCTAGCCAGTAGAACGACACCAACCATGAGGTACAGCGAAAGAGAAGACAATTGAGCGGCGTAGTAAAATAGCGAAAAAATGATATCATAAAATCTGTAATTAAACTTAATTAGGCGTGTAATGTTATTATTAATTTCTCACATTAAACCCCACCGTAGCGCATGTGGGAGAAATATTCTTCTTTTTTCTACTTCTACTTCTACCATGCTGAAAGTAATAGAAACCAGAGTTTTCCTACTCGTCCTACCCGTTCGCCCATTCCCTTCCTAGACTCGTCTCCCAAAACCGATAGCTATCGTAAAAGAACCACCGTCAATAGCCAGGCATTCAGTCTGCTGGTGCCCGGACCCTAAAGGATCCCCCGCTGACATCCTGCTGTGCTTTCGTTTTATACTTAAAAGCCCAACGCGCGAGAACTTGAACCGTGGCATCTCCCACTGGTTCGACAATCTGCGGGCGAATGACTTTCCTGGCCCGGGAGTTCGTAAAACCTGTTCCGGCCGTAAGGGAACAGGCGGGAACGTTGGGCGGAACCACGTGGAAGAGGAACGCCGGAACGCTCGGTGTGTAATATCGATGCCCAGGTTTGATTGTGCGTCGCTGATAAAGTGCCAGGAATGTTGGCCAAAACAGATGTGCAAGACCAAGAAACGAACTGTGCCTTAATAGAAAGGAGCAAAAGCAAACCTAATGTAAGGAAAGAACCATGGTTCCGAGGTTGCTGTGTAAATTAATCAACACACAATTGTTCGCGGGTAGTGCCGCAATAGACGAGGGGTTTTCCGTAAAATAAAAATTCCATTCAATAGCCCATCGCGAATGGATCCACAGTAGCAGTTAGCAAACATTATGCAGTGTTGTACGATGCATTGAAAATTAATTCTGTCCAATAAATAAGTACAGCACACGGTTCCTGTTTTATCGTAACATGAATCGTGCGTCAGAGATACGTGCTTTATCTGCGTAGTTTAATGCTCGTGTGTCACACATCAAACCGCACACTGGCACGCTTAATGCTACCTCTCAACGGCAGCAACGCACATAAGTGCTGTGTGAACACGCGCGCACCATAAAGCTGCCCCAATGATCGTCATGAGATCGCTCATCAGTGACATTTCTGTGGCGTCTTTTAATACTGCACATTCAAACTGTCTCCGGACCAGGTAATGGACTGGATTATCTGTGTTTCGTATCCATCCTTCTAAAAGCCCGACAGCCATAATAGTTTGCATCATCATCACTTTCACGGGCCCAGAGCCCGGTTAAATGTGCAACATTATGGATGCAATGTAGCTAATATTTTAGCAGTACCACGGCACTGTGCAGCATGTGCGCTTCAGTTGGATTATTTCCTTTCTTTGCAAGCGTACCATTTGTCGGTGCCCTTCGATGTGCGAGGGCACCAGTTGGGTAGATCAACGCTGCCAGACAACGGAAATGTCGTGAAGTCAAAATGTCAAAATCGTTATGGTTCAGTGAAGTGAGCGAGGAAGATAATTGTTCGGTATTTTTGTGCTGGGGCACTTCTGTTGCTGTATACAGGGCAACATCGTTTATCCGGGTGTACCGTTTAACCGGATGATTGTTCATACGTGCTGCTCAGAGATGACAGATTCAAGCACGTTTTGACAGATCAATTCCAGAACCGACGTTGGTGGTATAGTAGTAGTAAACATATTCAATTCATTAATAAAGTAATCAAATTTTAAATAGAGTCTCTCATTTCTCAAGTCTCTATAACCTGCAAGTTGAAGGGACCGCTATCTTGGAGAGATTAGCAGCTTTGGGAAACAAAAACTCTTTATGTATGGCAAAAGTCTTCAATCGTACTCTGTAAACGCAGCCATCACGAGCTGTCATTGGAAAAACGCTATACTCGCCCGGGATACTGGTACTAAAAAGAGCTCTTATGTCTTTACTTGACAAAGGTAGGCATGCTTGTCTAACCACGAAATCGAGTCTCTGCGAGCACGCATAACTATTATTGTATTGTATCAAAATATTCAACTGAATAACTGAACAAAGCATACATGAGCTTCACAGTTTTCTACCAGTTAATTATCGTACTAGGTTGCGAAGAATAGCAGGCATGTTCTGAACCACAACAAAAACACTTTATTCTGCGCATCGGAATGTGTAGCACAGCACACAGCACTGACCTCTTCTTGCTCAACTATAAACCTTTAACACATGCTATTTTTACCACAATTCTCCGACGCCCTCCTCTCGGTGTCTACCGGAGGACCACCGCCACCGGATCCCAATCATATCACAACCGACGAAATCTGTCGCAACGAGGTTTCCGCTAAGCAGGGCAAGGTAATAAATAAACGGTCCGATAAATTTATGGCTTTTCAATTGAACATGAAAGGCGATCCTATAATTTGAACCTCGGTACTCCACGAACTCCACGGCAACGTCCCAGTGCCTGAGCGAGCGAACCTGATGCAATACTGCCGCCGCTCGGCCACGTCCAAAAGGGAAATGGTTTGCTTAGTGTCCCACTGCTGAAAGCCAACGTGATAGAGGGTGGAATCATTCTTTGTACAGGAGTCGAAGTATTCCACGGGTGAGGGGTATGATCGGGAACTAGGGGGAGATGAAAAAAAAATCCAATACCAGTCGTGGTATCGTTCGCAAAGTGGAGAGTGAGTAATGCAAACGTACGAAAACGACGTTGAGCACAGGGTAGTAGGGTAGTGGACGGAAGGGTGGCGCTTTAGCGTTTTAATCGAAATCTAATCGCAATCGCCACCACAAAATTGCAGCAAATTAATGGATTGCTCGTTGCGCGTGCACAAACAAACCGTTTCCCGGTTAATGCACGGTTAATGCAATTCTAAATGCATTGCCGACATTAGTAAACAGTGGAAGGAGCTCAATAGTATGTCTGCAGTAAATATCTTTACGCCCGTATTGATACTGCTTTCTAAACCGTTTAAATAGTTTTAGCTGTACCAAACGCTAGCTTTTGTTTATTATCTGTTTAAAGCAAATAACAAATCTTCCTTAAGATTTAGACTCACGAAAACTGCTAGCATGTAGGTAACTAATCTTCAAGAAACATCCCCGAACACCCGCATCCAGCAAGGCTTCTATCCAATGGCACGATGATAGAAGCCGGGAGATAAATTACAAGATGCAAATTGATTTATTGTCGGGAATGTCAAGTTTGCTAAACTTAATCCCTTTTGGCACAAGGTTTCGTTGTCGTCTTCGCTGTTTTCACCACCGTGTAAACAGTCGGCCATCGTACCGTTCGATCTACGATCGCTCCACTAGCCGTGGACAAGATTTGTCCAGCCTGTCCTCTATCTAGCTCTGTCGCGCTGAACATACTGCTTCCTTCCCCAAAACGACAACAGTGCTGACATGCTGTACACACGTTGTTTCTAACAGCGCGTGCGTCGTCGTACTAGCGGTTCCAGAGGATTATGTGCGCTTGCCACTCGAATCGTAAGGTGACCCATCGTGAGCAACAAGCGTCAAAAACACTTTAGACAAATCATACCGCTTGCGTGTCGTTATCCTTCCATCCTGCAAATGGGGCCGGGGAAAGACAACAGCAACGAACCTTGTCGGACACATGGTAACGATGTCTTCCTTGTTGCCCTTCTTTATTTGCTCTCCGGTCGCTATAGTATGAAAGATATTTCTACGATTTATTTCACAAACGGCATTTTGGCTCTGGGAGCTTTAAAAGCCGACCGGACACGCTGTGAAGAAACTCGCCCATTCTTCGCATGAAACATGATTTACATGTGATCTGACTTAACGAGAGCACGTTCGGGCCGAGCCTTTTTCCCGTTTTAGGATCGACGCAAAATTTACATTTCATCCCAATCCCCGTTCGGGTTGTCTCCGGTCCACCTTCCCCCCGGTCCACGCACGATGGGTTTGCTCAGCCCACATGGAGACATTCGACCCAGGTGCATAAGGTTTCCATAAATTTCACTCCCACTTCACACCACCGAGATAACTCCGCGTTGGCAACAGCCCAGCCACACTGATTGAGAATACTGGTCAGCACCATTAGACATCTTCCTCCCGTGATCATCGCCCTTTTTTGTGGTTTCACTTTCTCCTACCGATCAGAAACAACTTCCTACCGGAGCCTTCGCGTATCAAAAAATTCCATACCCGTGGTTGACCCTTTTACGGGTGCAAAACTTACGCTTTATCAATGGTTCGACCTTCATTTCCATAACTTTCCGGTTGTCCGGAGATGTTCCGGCAACTTTCACCACGTACGCCGAAAATATTATACCAAAAAAGCTGACCGAAAAGCAAAAAGGGCTCTTCCACTGCCACACTCCCGAAAACGATGCCATTTGCCTTGTTTCCAAATGGTTTTAAATTCGTCGACAACGCAATTCGAACCGGGTGTCTAGTGTGGGATTCACCCGTGATACCTCACCTTACTAAACGGGGCGATGGCGGTAGTGTGCTCGGGTTTAATTGGATGCTCGTCTGTTTTACGGTTCGATGACTGTGTGGCCATGCTGATCACTGGCCTATACCGTCACACGGTGGGAGTTTGCTTCATTCCCCTGCCAAAGGGACAGTTTCTGACGGGACTAAAAGGCTTCTGGATTGCCGATTGCTTGAATGTTGGAAGCTCCATTGTTAAGGTGAACTTTTGTGTCGGGAGGATGTTTGGGTAATGGATGGAACGAATTCCGCACCCTCAAACGGAAAGACAAATTTGATCACGGTTACGCCTGTTACGCTCCGAAAGTGATTTGCTCTTTGTTTTCTGCCCGACAGCAACTGAAGGGGAATCTATTTCCGTTCTCCAAACTGACGCCAATGTCAGACTGGGACGTAATGGAACCAATTTCTTATCCACGGTGGCTTAAGGTATATGGATATGGGTCGTTTCAGGCGGTATGACATATAATCTTCAACTCTTAAAAATATCTTTCTTTTTCAACGTCGAATAGAACAATGGATGGAAAAAAATATAAAATGTTCGTCAAGCACTTATGGACGATTAAGATGATCCCATACCTTAAAGGTGCCATGGAGGTGTGCCACAGCGTTAGGTCTAATACACCGACGACCGTGGATCAAATCTCATCTGGACCCTTGGACGAGGCGGCGCGATATGGCGAGATTTCACTGCCCTTTCCTCAATGCTGGCACAATTTATTGAATACAGTTGAGCTTCCTACGGGGACAGTATTTGGCACATGTGTCATGTAAAATGCAGATACAACGCCTACATACATTCCATTGCAATCAGCAAACCATTTCCTGGGCTTGCGTGTTCCTCTCCTGCTCTATACTCCATCTTCCACTCGGCTCGACACATTCCTTTAAACTCTATTTTCCCTACATCGCGCAGCATTGTGCTGCAGTCGTTCGCAGCTGGTACAAAACTTTCTTCTTGCTGGCTCCGCTGCACAGTCCCTGCAGTGAATGGCAGCAATAAAGATTCATATTTTATTGCAACCATCGCTGGGCCAGTCCTCGCGTTTGCTGCTTCATCCCGGATTTATCACGCATTGGAAGCGCACGCGTAAGGTTCGATGGAAAGACATTCCAACCATATTTATCATACTTCACCGGCCGCGCCACTATAGATGAATATGAAAATATGGGACAGAGGAAAAAAATGAAGGCCTTTACGAAGGAATGCTCTCGAACATTACGAAAATGCATCGGAATGACAACGACTTCACACCTTCTCCGATCCACACTCGAGTCCCTATTCATCAACATTATTTATCCACAATCATAAAATTGTGTCCATTCTGATGGAATGCCATCATCTTTCACTGCTGTAATGAAGGGGGCAGACACGCTCGAATTCGCGTAGAATTAATCTTTATCAAGCGAAATGTCACCAAAGGGCAACACATCCGTTGGGCGCTGCCCATCACGCCCATGCAAACACAACTAAGTAATAATTCAGATGGCATATCATATTCATGCCAGCATAACGTGCGGACTGGCACGATTATTAGCATCAATTAAAGTACACACACGCGGCTCGTGGGGTGCCACATTCATTTGGATGAAGGTTTTCAAACTATGGGCGCACACAAAACGGCGCTGTTAATTATTATAACTACGTCCGGAAACCGTTCCGGGAACCATATGGTTGGCCAACTGCATCACAACAGCTAAACGGTTTAGAATCCGTTTCGAAATGGTTCCACCAGCTTTTGGAACTGAAGGGATGGTAGCCGATCGTTCGGCAATATTCCCATCACATCGGCGTCCCATCGGCGACGCGTCTGGCCTGATATGTGATCTGGCTAACGATTACGCACAGCATCGCAACGGCAGTAAGCAACCATCCCAGCAGCAGCAACCCATCAAACGTCCGACGATGTTTTTCTGCGGGGATTCTTTACCGCCGTCCGTTCGAATTAAAGCTAACGGCAGTCTGTGGCGGAAGTATGCATGCGTGCGAAGCGAACGGCGAGATGAGAAGGCGGAAGAGTTGGCGTTGCCCACCGGAGTTCTCATCATTCTTTGCCGGTGCGGTGTTGCATAAAAATAATGCATCTCGTTTTTATGGGACCTTATGCTGCCATTATCACGGCACGCACGCTTATGGCGAACTTTATGCTGGGTAAATAATTGTTCATCACAGGAAGGAAATATTCATTAAACTCTGTTTTTTTTTCTAAAATGTTACGATTATGGTGCTATAATTTTACTAGCTGATATTAACGGAAGTGGTAGCTTTACTTCCTTCCATTCAATTTATGACAAGTGCTAACATATTTTAAATTCCTTTACAAATCTAACAAAACGTATGAATTGTTGTTGAAAGAAAACTCTTTAGTGCATGCGTCCAGCAACATTGTAGCATAAAGTGTACACAACTTTCAACTATCGATCTGTGCCGTATTTTAATCAACCACAATCGAACGATTCATCGGGAATAGATTGGTTGGTCGGCCCTTTTACGGAAGCAAACCCAACGTAACTCGATCCCACCGGTGTGATGGGCCCTTCCTAGGATGTATAACTCGCAAACTGACAGTTTCCGATCGGCCGGTCCCATTAGGGCCACCCCACCGACGCTGTACCAGTCGAACCACCCTTGCATCAGAACACAACCCTCCTAATATGGCACGGGAACTACTTAATGACTATTTGGTGTTATTTCAATCGTGACCGGGCCTCGGGTGATGCCGGCCCTTGGATAGTTCGATCTTCCAAACAACTCCCCGTGATCTGTAAATGGTAACGTGTCGACGAGCGGCCAGCAACGAATCGGTCCTTGACCGACAGGTTGGTACGATAAATTTTCCGATAACAGGTTTGGTTGTTTTTCGGACATTGGGCCGGACCGGATGGTGGGAAGGCTGCTGCTCCTAAGCATTCCCTAATGAACCCAAGCTGATCATCCGTCAGCTGTAGGGATCGCGTTTGGGTAAGGGGGAAAACAAAGCAAAAGCGGGCCAAAAATTCCCGCTGAGAATCAGAAAGCCAACCCTTTCCGTCCCAAGACACCGATATAAAACACTAACAAGACCTTACGCACAACCACGGATAGAATTTCCACTTCCTTCTTATCGATTAAAACCGTTTCGGAAGGGAATCGTACGTTCTTTGCCACAATTTCGTAACACATTTAAATATGAATAGCACCGTCGTGCGATCGGAGGTGAGAGAGAATCGGCATTAAAACGGTAACGACTCGACGCGCTATAACTACTAAATCCAACGCACTAAAAATGCTATAAACATCGGTCATTTCAAAAGGGGCTGTGTAGTGGAGGTGTAATAATTCCCAAGCAAACACCACCAGCAAACCAGTTATCGGTTAAATTGGTATTGAAATTCAACAGGTGGATTACTAAATGGGGTGGATTAAACGAAACATTCCAGCAAAGATGCCGAGGTAAGTTTGCGTGACAAACAACCCGGGGTTGTGATGCGTTTGCGCCTGGAAGGTAGGCATTCGCAGTACACCGTGCCACGCGGGAATGTTTAATCGCAGCGATTTTATTTTCTCAAGCTATAATCAAAAGCACCTTTTTAATATGGTAATAATGTTTCTTCTTGTACACCAATTTTCTGATCAATAACTTGAAGCGCATTAGAATGATTGGAAAATAAGCAACGCCCATTAACTAGCCTTACCATAACTTGACAGCCGTTTTTAATGCCATCACTTTCGTTGTCTATAAATTGCATTTTCCACACATACAAAACTCCAGCAGCATGGAGTAATAACTTCCACCTCCTTATGCCTGCACCGGGAAGCTTAAGCAAAGATACAGCAGTCAACAGCATCGAAAGAACAAAATACGACACCCATTCCCACCTTCCCCGGGGAGGGGTGGCAACCGCTTCCTTCTGGTGGAACAATTGTGCGCGTGAATCAAAACGAAGGTGTGTCACGCAATCGATCAAAACGTTAATGATCCTCGCGCTTTTGCCGTGCATTCCGAACCGCTGACGGGTCGGACGCAAAAGCCCCCAGTCGACATCGGCGACGGGTTAAGCATCAAGCGAAACCAGACAACCTGGCGGAAGAATACTTATGCGCGCATAAATTATGCTCCCAGCAAACCGCAACCGCACAGGGCCACCATTCTTGGGCCTGTGATCTTGCATCACGCGGCCAGCGCCGGTCCGGGAACAGTACGAACCCTGGCGGAGTTCACCGAACAGCGCCCCAAGGGTAGAAGATTGAGGTCCCAATTTACCCAAGTTGCCTGATTGCATTTGGCTGTGTGTGTGTGTGTGTGTGTGAGTGTGTGTTTTTTTCTTATTTGACTTCTCTTCCCACTGCTAAGCGAAAGAACCTCAAAAAACCCAGACAACATAATTTTGTCAAAAAATGCTTTCTCCTCGCGTTGGCTCATCATAACCCAGGGTTGCGATGCTGCCGGGACGCTTTTGCAGCATCGCGATGAGCCACGAAACTTGTTTTCCTTCGTTCGCTTCGTTCCATTTTGATCGAATTCACCACGCAACAACCGAACGGATGGGACCCGGGAGACGAACGCACGGTCGAGGTAAACTGAGCGAAGACACGCGCGTTAGATCCTACGACCGAGTTCCGTTTATGGAAATTCGTTTGCCCCCAAAATGTTCGACAACATTAGGTTGGTTTTTGGTTTTTGGGGGGACCGGTTTTTCGCATCAGTTTAACTCGATCGTCGAAACGGTTTCTCAAGCCCTCCCTCCCTCCCACCGGAGAGCCCTCGCATCGAAATCATTATTTTATTCTCATGTTTGGTGGAATATTTTCCACCACATGCTTCGCCCACCGTCCGTGTCTGACCTTTGGGGCGGGCAATACGTCCCCTGCACGGTGCGCGAGAACCAAACCCCAAGTGCAGCGTAATTGCTGCCGGGTAGAAGTCACCTTCCTTTCCGAAAGGAGGGTTCTCCCGTAGATGCAACGGGGCACCGTACACTATCTAAGGACGTAATCGAACTGATTCACCGGCTGCAACCGGCAGCAGCAGCAGCAACAGCAGTACTGCCCGAACGCACCACAGACATAAGGCAAACGGCAGGTTCACCTCTTGGGTAGATGTGCCTCTTTGATAATCACCACGTATCTTGCCTGCATAATAAAATTAAACGCTGCCAGCTATACTGTCAAAGCCTGCCATACAGTTGTACACCGCACCGCACCAGAACTTCCAACAGGCACGCCCGTTTCGTGCCCGTGTCCTTCACCTTTTCAACGGGATCCGCTGATATGCGGGGAGCTCAAAATACACCAACAGTACTGCCGGGCACGAGACGCCAAACGCGCGCCCGTGTGTGAGTGTGGTTGTGTGTCAGTTCTGACAACGAATCAAAGGATGTAAAGATGGCTCTCGATCGATTCCCCACGCTGACCCGAGCGCGCGACCGGGTGTTGAACTGTGGACAACCACCGCACACCTTTGCCCGAGGGCAAACGGTTATCGTGATTTTGAAACTCGATCATAAACCAAAAAAAAAAACAAACTACCTTCACACAGCCAGGGCGCAAATTCTGGCCCAAGACGAAGCAGGCCGAAGATAAGGAAACATTACAAGCAGTATCTGACACAGCGTGTGATGGGATGGTTTCGCCCCGAACTGATGTCCTATGATGAGCTGATGTGTGCATTGCGAGCTCAACTCGAACGCGCTGTAATGGTTGGGTGAAAATAATGTCTGCTCGCTTCTGGAGATAAACAAAAAACTAACCTCCAAAAGCAACACAAACCGTCAGTGGGAAAAAGTTACTCGGTGGATGGAAACTCTCCCAAAGGGTGGATGGAAAAGGGCCTGCAGCAACAGTCAGCTCGCTGGTGTGCTGTTGTAGCGCTCCGCGTGAAAAAGCTCTCGATCGTTTGAAAAAGCTTTGACGGTACGAACTGAGCGCTCTTACAGGGTTTCTCAATAGATTCGATACGGCGGACCCACATAATTTCGCAAACGAATTTAATAAGGGCCGGAATCATAATTTCTAGGCTTTTCCGCTTACACATCGCCATCGAAATGACCAGCCAAGTTATGCCTAGCAAAAAGGATTAGAATGTTTTCCTAATGAAAGCATCTGACTCCAAGCTCGACAAATGAGAAAACGAATCATTTAGCTAGGTGGCCTGAACGAGATTAGGCCATGTTTCCCATGAGCAAACAATTTTTTTTATATTATTGTTTCATTGTTTTTTATATTTTGTTTCAAATAAATTGAATTTAAACTTTAATTTCTAAACTTAAATGGATTTTTCTCAATTTGTAATTCCGCAAAAATTATCTCTTGTTTTGACATTTAAATTCTATGTCCTTTACGAGTATGTACATAATGATACCGCTCGGAACCACGATTATTTGACAGATACAGACTAAAAGCTTAAGCTTTCAAACTTATGTTCTGCCCTAACCTTAGGAAATTTACTTTCCTCTGATTCGCATGTAAAAAGGTTCTTCATAATATTTTTTCTTTCCTATTGTTCAACATAGTGTGGAATTCTCAATGTAATGATGGGTTTCCATGACAACATTCTCTTCTGAAGACACTGAATACTCTGGAATTACTACAAGTAATTACCAGAGTACTGGAATTACTCATTATCATTACCAGAGAATGTCCTTTCCTCGGTACTGAGCTACTGAAATGTGAGTTCTCTGATAATTAAATTAATTCTTGTGGAATGTTGTACATTTCTGAAAATATTAATGAGAAAATGAGTGATACGATTTTATGTTTCTAAAAAGGCCAACATTTTGACAGGTCCTACTCAACGGTAGTGCCCGGGATAGTGCGGTCACAGAATTGTTTCAATTAAAACCCCTGCAATCCTTTCCGTTCCGCATGTTCCAGTAGTACATAAAAGAAACACATTTAATTGCAACGTTCTCTGCTCTGGTGTCTGGCCCTCGGTTGCACATTCCATGTTTTATTGGGCTTCAAACGACCAGGAGTAAATAAAATTTCACTGACTTTCTACTCGCACAGAAATCACACTCGCAGTTTCCTACCTTTTTCGACCAGCCATCGTACGTCCTTCATATACCAGTTCAACGCCACAATCATCAACGTTCGCAAACGATCCCTGCCCTGCTGCAGCCCTTTTTCTGCAACAAATTGTACAAAAGAAAACTCTTTTTAACTCGTCGTAAACCCATCAGCCGCATGTAAAATGAGGAGCGAAAGAAAAGAGGAAAAAAACGCATCCCTCCCAAAAGCACCCATCGCAAATGAAATGTCGTTACTGTGCACATTTATTTGCCCGATTGACCCGGCTGCTGCACTGCCGGCCATCAGCAACCGGGCCTGGACCGGTCCAGAACCCTCGAACAACAACAAAAAAAACCTGAATTTTCGCTCTTTGCCAACTGGGTTTTTTTTTGGTTTGTGAAGCCGTGTATAATTTATGTTCCTGTTGCATTCGAATAAATTGATTTTCCTGCCTGCCCAAGAGTTTCGGTGCAGCAAGGGCAACACACATTTCTGCAACATCAATTCACCCGGTGGTTTCCCTATTCGGGATCCCTTCCGTTTCGTTCCGAATGTTTGTATTTCTGTTTTAATTTTGCTCACCTCATTTTTTCTTATCCTTGTTCCTTATTCTTATTCTTCTTTCTCTTCTTTTGTCCACCCATCTGGGGCATGTTCCAATTTCAGACCGAGGGCTTATTTATCCCGTGACAACAACAGGCGCGACACAACAGGTCAAGTGAAATTCTTTTGCACCCTTTCGCCCCACGACTCATCAACTGGCGATTCGTTCTGGCGTTGAAAGAGGCAGAAAGGCAGAGAGAGGGAGTGCACAACGAAGGGAGTGTTGGGTTCGGAACCAGTGGCCCAAATTTGGGACTCCCTCCACAGAAGCAACGGCAGGCAATCAATACGCAACGATCCTTGCAGGACGATGGGCACCCGGTGATAGTTGGGCAGCAAAGGAGTACGCGCACGGTAAACCCGCCATGACACCGCCATGAGTCATACGACCGTATCAGCGAGCGTCATACAGGCGGTTGGAACGCCCGGTACAGCGGCGTCCGCGTCGGGAGGACCACCGGCCGCAGCGTCCGGGTCGGGCCCGAACGGGAACACACATCACTGGACGTCACACGCCGGCCGGCACAGCTGGGATCCGGGACGGATGGTGGGGGTGGAGCATCTGGCCGGTGCCCTCAGTCCGCTCTGCATTACCGACGCCAATCACGAGATCGTACGACCAAAGCCCAGGCGGTAAGTGTTTTGCGCCATACCGTTTGCCGGTTGCTGTTTTTCATTTACGCTCGTCAGATGTCATGTTCAAGTTTTGCGCCGCGCGGGTAGGCAATCCGCATTACGCTAAGCAACAATGCGCTACCAAAGACTTTCTACCGTGGGTAAAAGCTCTCCAGTGAGGGTGCAAAGCGTGGGCGAGTAGACAAACTAACTTAAAAATGTTAAGAATAATATTTATTTTCTTTAGCTAAGTAAAACTTAATTAACTAACTCGATTATCTATTAAAAATATTATCAAAGAAATACTCAAAAAAACCGCGCAAAACATCAATTCACCATTTTTTTTTAACGAAAAATCAGCAATTATCATCGTTGGAATGTTCCTGGCAATTATTGATGTGTTTCCACAAACTTTTCCAACGATCTTCAGCTGCACCTTACCACATGCTTAGTCATCTGCATATTGCAAACAATTTAATAAGCTACGGAAGATCAACATGCACCATCAAACACCTTTTCAACCGCACCGAATTAACTTTGACACACTTTCGGACCGCAGCCTGGTCTATTAAGACAATTAATGATATGCTACACTTGCAAAAGCAGCAGCAGCCGTTCTTGCGATTGTAACAAAACTTCTGCAAACTATTACAACGCGCTCAACTTCACCTTTAGCTGCAGATCCCGCTATCTGTTCTACTTCAGTGGTAACAGTTGGTCTAAACTAATTTGTTCTTTATAATAGCAGGGTACAGCAGGTCGTAACACCGTCCCAATAATGTACTGCCCTAGAATAATCCTTCCACTGCGGCCTGACGGCGTGCGGACAACCGAGCAATTGTCGTGGCGCGTGTACAATTTCGCATATCGATTAAATTCCCGTTGACACGAAACGTTCTATATCCGCTGTATCGCTACTGCGTCTGCTGCTACTGCTGCTGCTAACAGCTCATGATGCATTGTAACATGTGACAATTACCGGAAAATCCTCCGCTGCCAGTGCGCGAAGAAAGTAAAGAGCATGCTCCGAAAGATGTATTAACCCTGTCATTAACTTTCGCTCGCGAAAAAGCCTGCCTTTGCTTCGACCTGCGTTAAGACGGTGCACCTTACAGGCGCCCAACATCTGGATTGCACCTTCCATAAGGCGTGAAGCTCACCACTCGAGAACGACTCGAAAAGGAAAGGAAAGTTTATCAGCACAATTAAGCAAGTGCGGGCAGTTTGGAGCGTACTGACCCCAAGGTATCTCTCCCGTAACATAAATCTCCAATTCGGTAACTTGTGCAAATTGAACCGCTAAACACAGACGAACGTCTTCTATTGCAATTGTTAAGGAAAAGCTCGCCCGATTATCAACTGTCACTCGGGCGAACACAACTCAACGCTGCCAATTAGTGATAGTAACAAAAGACTGTCTCTTTTCACTGCGACAAGAGAAGAAATGTTTGAGAAACTCTTGGAAAATAATTAAAACTGAACCGCACGGTTGGCGCACCCACGACACGACAGCCGATAAACAATGCTGGGATCCAAGCCGGGAACCGCCGACGCGACCGGGTGATGTGATGCGCCAGTAATTCACTTTCGTTTTTATTCCTTATCTCGAAGGGAAACGCTCGGGAGTCGAGTTTTTCGGGGGAAAACCGGGCCCAAGCTACGTAACGCAACCTGTGGCTATGATTTTTGTGGCTAAATTTTCACACAAACCACGGATTGTATAACGGATGTGCTTTCTCTTTTGTTTTTGGTGATTACACCGGGGATGAACCGCTCCAGAAGCATTCCGGCGGTGCATTATCATAACCAAAATTTGACAACTCCAAAGCTCCGCTTAGGCTGATGATGGAACGCAAACTACCGTCACTTCTGGGCCGCTGTTATTCTACGCGGATCGAAACACATTAATTTGCTGCCTTGCTGACGAAATGTTCCTAAATTAAATGAATTAGACGAACATCAAACATCGCAAGCTTAATTGCGGGCCCCCATTGATGCAATCGTTACGGCGCTTTTCTGGTGGAAAATGTGAAAAATATTCGCTCAAAATTACCTCACAGCCTACATCAACGACTCAAACACACCTGCTGGAACGGTTTTAAGTGGCTTTACATTAATAATGCAATGGTTTGTAAATTCTCTTCCGTTCTGGCAATGGCAAAGGCAGCAGCAACTGCCTTCCACCGCCGGAGCTGTTGTTGATTTAATGTTGCACTTAGAAACATGTTGATGATGACACTGATTCTTACCGGGAACCTGTAATAAATGGTGTAGCCAAATTGCGGTTACAACTGCCAATTGCGTTGAATAAAACATTCATCACCCGATCGTCCATCTCGAAATGGGTCAGTCGCATCATTATCAGCCTGCTGTAGCTGATTGTTTTACGACGCCGAGAGACAAAATGGTTGAGTTAATAATCCGGGATCATGGGTCCCGGTTTGAAGAGTGTGCTAATCGGGTGAAGAAATGGTTTAACGCGCCGAGAAAGGCATCTTCCGGAGATTGTGGCATGTTGAATGAAATGTAGCAAATGGCCAACTTTATTACGGCACAGAACGGCACACTTCATATGCTAACAAATTGTATGAAATGTTTCGTAAATTGTTGCATTATTCAAGACGTTTGACGCATTGCATGTATGGATGCATCACAGATTCGAATTCTAGTGAGAGACTTGTCATCATACCTGGAACCTTTTCAAGTTGAAGTGAAGTATGTGGAACTTACCAAAGGAATGAACAGACGACCTCAGAAAACCTCGGGTTGGAGATTAACGGAGGCAAAAACCAAGTTGATGGTGGCATCACCATTGACCCTGCCAAAAAATCCTAACTTCCGCAAGGGGTGACGTACAAATAGGTGAGAGAAATTTCGAAGTCGTCCAAAACTTTACCTATCTTGGGTCAAAAGTCAGCACCGATAATAACATTGATGTTGAGATACTAGGATGCTGGCTGCCAACCAGTTCTTCTACAATCGGAGGAAACTTTTCCACTCAAAAATACCTCCACGACGACGAACGAAGCTGTGATTAAATAGAACTTATATAGTTCCAGTGCTCACATACGCCACTGAGACATAGACTCTGTCCAAAACTGACGAAACCCTCTTAGCTGCGTTCTAGAGGAAAATGCTCAGAAGGCGTTTTTTACCGTATGTGTGGAAGGATAATGGAGCTGCCACAAGAATGAGGGGCTCTATGAGCTGTACGGCGAACTTATTGTCGTACAGCGGATTAGACTCGCCAGAGCTCCGGTGGGTTAGTCACGTCATGAAAATGAGACCGAACGACCTAGCCCGTAAAGTTCTTTTAGGTCATTCACATGGACAGAGGAAGCGTGGTAAGCCCAAATTGCGATGGAGCGATAGCGTTGATGCGTCCACCAGACAGGCCGGTCTTCGACTTCGTTGGTAGAATTATGTGGGGATGTTTGTCAAATCCTTCCTTTCTTTCGAGAACGAATGATTTCTCAACTGACAAATTCATTATTTGCAAAGCTTCACAAATTTGTCAGTTGGGATAATTTTGCATGGAATCAATTTTATGTTGGAAAAGCTTTAGAAAGATGTGAAAACTCCACTTTTACGTTTAAATGTTCCTTTTTAAGTTGAAAATAATCAAGAATTTGTCAAAAATTTATAATTCCATCACAAAACTACCGAATTGTTTATTAATGTGCTAAGATTCGAGATTTAAAATGTTTCTTTGAGCATTAATTTTCCAAAACCCTGTCTTATATTTTACTTTCGTCTCACGACATGCCATGTTTTGACCAAACGAATCTTTAAAACACATCTGTTGCAAATCGTCTAGATCAAACGATAACGGCAGCAAAACACTTCCTGTTGCGCTGGTAAGCCACCATTCCTCGGGATGGTCTGTCATCAACCCCGATGTGCTGCACCATGTAATTTGCTGTTTGCAAATTGTTGTGCCTCCAACGGCTCTGTAGTCGCGATCTAAACAATGCATAACAAACTCCCAAATAAAAAACTCAACCAACCACCCATTCATACTCCCGAATCCGGGTTCGCGCATTGGGCCCCCCTTCCCCCCCTTGCTTTTTTTATCGTAAGACGTTTCGTGTGACCTGCGCCTCTACCAGCAGCAAAGGAAACCAAAGGCTCGGGAGAACAAAAACCGATCAAAAATAATGAAGCATCGCACATTCACCGGCACCCGCAAAACAAAGCGCGGCGACGGCCATTTCACGGCCTTTTCAATGGTTAATTTTGTTTGCCGAAACAAGGAGACCCAAACAAAAACTACCGCGAAGAAATTGCAACCGAACGGATCCACCCATCATTCATGCTGCGCGGTTACATCATGTCATCGAAAAGTTCGGAACGTGCTTTTGTGTTCAGCGCCTTCGCGCACCTCTGACGTACACACACACACAAAATAGAAGCAAAAACATAATACACAATACTAATTTAGTTTTTCCTGCGCTAACAGCACCAACCGAAAGCCCCAATCGCGCAAAGGAAAGTGAGAAAGTGTGGGAGTTTTGGGCATCCCCTGATCTTCCAGCGCATTCTGCCACCGGAACAACCGGCGCGGATTGAGTCGTGCAGATGATGTCCACGGTATGGAAACACCCATCCGAAAAGGTAAATAAGGAACGTTTTCACGCCAATGCTCACGCCACTCTCACGGCACCGTCAGTGGGCGCTGCCATAACCGGGCGTCACGTCACCGCGATGCTGTTCCTTCAAAAAGCGAGCCCAGTGGTGCCCAATTTTCCCGATCCCACCCACCCCGAGCATCGAGCGGTGATAAGCAGCTTCTCCGTCGCAGCTGGCTGTTTGCTGTATGTGTGTGTGTGTGTTTATGCTCCATTGTGCAGCATTCCACAGCGCATTCTGGTGGCTCGATCGCGATCTCTCATGGTACTTTCTTCGACGGCCCTTACAAACCGCGCCCTTACGCAATCACGAGAAATTGTGCGCGCGTTTGGGTGCGGCCATGGGGAGTGACGTGGGAATTTTCATCTACAAAGAAAAACTAAAGTATGACAACGCGAAGCGAACGAAAATAATACTAAAAGTTCCAAGTCCGTATAATCCTCCCTAGGGTGCGCAGATCGGGAAAATAAAAATGAAAATGTTGCGATTGCGATCTACATTATCGCACACCCCGAAACATCACCCCGCCGCTTGCATGTGCGCGGAAACTGTTTTTCCAGCTGCCAAGAGGGCGTGGAATTTCCTCCTTAATTTTCCACCCGGCCCGGAAGAGGATCCACCGGGCAAAATACACACAATTCGATGTACCTCTGCTTTTTCCGTTGGGGTCCTAAATCAAACAACTGTTTTGCATTCGCTTCCACCTGCATGTGTGGGTGCGTTGTTTTTTTTTCCTCCCCTTTTGAATTGCCAACCTGAGACCAACCCTTCCCTTCCCTGGGCCGATCAGGAAAAAAAGCACCCGCCCAAACCCGACAAAGAAGGGATGGAGCGCCCGATTCCGCGTATGAACAACGCGCGCCATTTGTAATGGAGTTGTTTTTCTTTCAAAGGGTGGTTTATTTTTCCCCACCCACCCATCCACCGTGTGCCCTCGGTTTCCTTTCCATTTCATCTGCTTTTGGTTTGGTTGTTGCGTTGCTGTTCCAATCCCTTCTCTTCCAATAAAGGCAAGAGCGCCGGTAAGGGCACCCTATTTCATGCACTTTTTGTGTAAGGTCCGCATGTTTTGCCATCATTTCCTACCCTGTCGTCCGTTTAATTGGAGCCTTCCGTTACGGTGCGAGAGCGTGATGCGTTCAATTAGTAAATCCCCCCCCTCCGCTCCCTTCTCTCTTCCCCACTAGCATGCCACCCTCGCCGTTAAAAGGCCCCGCCAGCCCATCTCACTTTCGTTTGAGGAAAAACGCTTCATTTACATTTCGGCCATTAGTCGCTAGGTTATGATTAATGGCAGTACGTGTTTTTGATTTTCGTACACAGCGTTTTCTATTCAGTTTTGGACGGAAGAATAGGTGCGCTTCATTTAGCTATTTTTTTGTTTAGCATTTTTTTTTTTTTGCAAACAACGCTAGTGAGGATAGTAATTTAGAGTATATTGCAACATATTTTAAGTACTTATTTACTAGTATGATTTTTATAAGGAAATACAGTGTATAAAAATAAACAAACTTTGCCCCACCACAAAATATATCTTTGAACTTTGCCCCACCACAATCTTATATAAACCTAAACGGGAAATAGGACCCTAAAAGCAATTATTGCATACTTTCAGGCGAAATAATCCGTAACAAAGTCCCCAATAACTCTTGCTGGATTTCTAGACCTCACGTGCACTGGAGACTCTTGCAGCTCCAGATTCATAGTCATCACTGCTTTAATCAACTGGAAACCAACATTAATGAGGATGCCAACTTTACGTCATAGAAGAATTATGACAATCTAGACGTGCTTTTTAAATTTATTCCGTTAAAAAGTATTAGCGCATAGTGGGTTACCGAGGTGACAACACAAGCAACGACATCAAATCCTTATCTTGTCATGTTTACGCCACCGCAAATGATACGTTAACAACGCTTCTTTTTTTCCTTGCGGAAATAAATGACCAAGAATGTGCTCACGAAACTAACGCTTCAGCACTGCTTATTACCACCAACGAGAAGATGATGCGTTGAGCTCCTCTTTCGTAATGACATACCCCCTCCTGGTATGGTATCATGATGGTTCCCCCGACAACAGCAAACAATAGTCAACAATCGCGCCCGAAGCTGCTGGTTTGGATGAAGCTAATGCCTTTGGGGCAGTGTAACACCCAACCAGCCGCACAACAATCGCATTTCCCGTAGAACTCTCCGGATCACTCGCAGCAGATCCTCCCTCCGATGATCATCACCGTGATCACCATATCGCGATGATTCCGCCTTTCGCGCACCTTTTCCACACGTTTTTCCATTTCTAATTCGTAATATCTGCTGAGGGAAATCTACGCTCCGCTTGCGCGATTCTCCATCCGCGATGGGTTTTGATAACTGCGCTAACGAAGAAACCCAGCTACTAAGACGATCTCGGCCTGCACATTCAACACCCCCCTATGTGACTTTGGGCCGGCCCGCATTAGATGATAGTGATTTGCGCACTCGATGATCCTAGGCACCATCCTGTGCCGCACACAACGGCCGGAATTTGCGCCCCCGGGATTGTGTGAGGTTTGAGCTAATGAAGATCCGTGAGAAGAATGCGACCGTCGGCTCTCATCCCAGTCGGTGGGCATGGTGCGTCACCATGCCAGCAAAACAATAGGAAAAGAAAAGCCAACCACCCGCACGAGGCACGAGCTTTCCAACAGTCGAACCCACCGTAACTCACACCGCGGAAAAATGAAGTGAAATGCAAACTTCAACCCGGCTGCAAAGCCAACCCTGTCTAAGCCTTTTCGCTTCCCGCGCCATAATTGCGGCGTTTAGGATTCGAGACAATGTTGGCCCATTCGCTGATTGTGTGGATTGTTTTATTTGCTTTTCTTTCCTGCTAGAGCCCCGTGCCGGGTGTGGAAAATCTTTCACGTGTCTTTCTTTTCTTTGTAATTTGCGAATTCAAGGGGGAGGGGGGGGTGGGGGAGTTTGGTGAAAAACCCTTTGACAGAAGACGTTGTTTTCGCTACCTTACGACCACTTCATTTGCAAAAAAAAAAACAAGGCAAAAGGTATACACGCAGAGAGGAAAATGCACTGCGATGTTATCGGTTCATCGGGTTACGTCTGTGAATGAGCGAATCTTCGTCGGATCGTTTCACGCTCGGTGTACTACTCCATGACTAATTGATCGTTGACAGCTTCGTAATGTCATATTTGCCTGACGCTAACGTTTATCATTTGTGTTTTTCTTTTGATTAGAGTGCGGCTAGCAATAAAGTTCACAATGAAACCGGAAGCCTTAGTTGAGAAGATTTTAATTAGCCAAGAACTTCCCAATGGGTGCTTCAAACACCGTTACGGGAGACTCAAAGAGGCATGTGACACCTAACAACAATGAGGTATTTGGAATGCTCTGGCTGACATTTGAAACATCTTCGAACGCTCATCTTATAATATTATAACGCAATAAAATATTCAGCCACTATGTACCAACTGCAGCACATTTTCAACAGAAATAATAGCTTTACTTTAATTGCGTACCAGCTGCACACTCTACTCTCGCCGAGTCGTCTGTCAATCGATCATGTAACATTAACATCTATAGCAAATATCTGAAATTAAAACTTGCTGTATGCCGAAAATCAGTCGCTGAAGCATCACCGGCTGTGCACACCTGAGCCGAGCGCATCCCTGATACACATTACCCTATCGTGTAATTAACCGTCGCACCGTAACGCGCACCAAGGGTCGAATTGCGGTCGACATCATAATACCAAACCTCGCGCACACGTAGACAATTTTAACACGACCCCCTAAGCGACACGGTACAATTGCGCCAAAGAGATCGATCTCGAACCGAGCCGAAGTGAATCAAGAGCGCGAATGCGCGCGCGCGCGCGTATATTGCCTGCTCGGCAGTGATCATTATGCGTTTATTATGCCAAGTTCCACACATTGGCCGTCACTCTAAGTATGGCCGAGTGCGGTGCGGTGCGTAATGCTACGATCCGCGTACCGAGACTGGCCGCTTTTGCGCGTCGTTATGAAACCGATGCCATCGCAGTGCTGCCACCGTCCATGGTGGATGGTGGTGGAGAGTTGAAGAGTTCAGCCAGTGTGTAAAAGATCTTCCAAGATCTGGTGCACGGCAGTAACCGGGCTGGATGATAATTGCCATTTTTCACCATTTCACCGACAACGGAATGTCGGTGCCGGGGGATTGCACATGGGCCCATCCGTGTTAAATGGACGGCGAATGGTCAAGTGTTTTGTGTGTTTTTTTCTGTTATGTTTTTTTTTTTCCCCCCGTCGAATTGTGCGCTGCAGTGAATGGGTTCACGAGTGCGACGTGTCGCTTGCAGCAATCAAATGGCGCACATTTCTTCTATCCGGTTGCACCGTTGCACTCAAGCTTGCGAGACGACACATGCAAGAGTGCATGGCAAGAATGGACCAACTGGGCACACGGAGCATCGATACGCCTGTATTTTTTTTTTTTCTTATTTCATTTGCAATCCATCGGCACATCAAAATGTGGCGGTTGAATAATAGTTTCTCAACGGACATACGTTGCATTTTTGAATGTTGTCTTCAAAAAGTCGCGCTTTTTTTACTAAGATGTTACAATATGTCTAGATTATCCTTAGATAAGACTTTCGACAGGAAGTTCCCATGAAAAAGGAGAATTTTACGACTGTTCTGGACTAATTTTGTCCTACTACACAACGTTTTGTTGCGGATGTTATTCCGTTGAGATCGGTTTTTACGCTGATATGCTAGAATCTCCTGTGCGAATTTGACATGTTTGTAGATATTGTGCCAAAGTGATAAAGAAAACATTCTTAGCTATCCTATACGGGATTCTTGATGTTTATTGAACAAACTTTTGTTACACTAGCCGAAGATCTGTTAAGTTTAATGTATTAGAAAGATTCATTATTTTCATTTTAAACAGCACAAATAAATCCTTGATGCTGACTACAATTATTGTAAAACCCCCAATAAAATGACTCACTTCCAGCATCTTTCTTCATCGCCAAAGACCTTCTGACCCTTTTCAATATGACTCTGATCCAACCAACCAACTACCTTTAACGTCAACTGTCCGGTTCGCAGGCGTCTCGACAGTACAAGCAATCGACTATTTATGCATATTCATAGCGCAACCGATCCAACCACAGCCCGGTCTCACCCGGCGTGAAAGCGTGAGCCCGTTCAATTTGCATTTGAATTTCTATTACATACAAATATTTGCCACAAATCGATTTTGAACCGACCGGCATCTGGACCCACTATCTGTTCGCTTCTCGGCCTCTGAAGCATGACTTTAATCGCCCGTTTGCCCGTTACACTTGCGATTATGTTTCGAATGTTTTTTTTTTCCTCCCTATTCCCCACCAAACGGTGTCCGAGTCCCTTCGCAAGGCCGCACCAATCGTGGGGCTTTCATCTCGGGCACGCAATGCCCGACCGCACGGTCACGTCTGATAGCAAACGGACGAATTAAGATATAAATCTTTGCAAAAATCGAATCCAAAATCAGAACAGATCACGCTTTGTGAGGAGTACGCTTGTGCACACACTCTCGAATGTCGCGTGTACCCTGTGGCCGGGGTTTGAATAACTTTATCCCGCTCGTTTTGGTGTCTGGTTGTTCCGTCTGTTTAGTGGTGCCCAACCTTAGGGTGTGCTTAGGGAGGAATCGGGCAGCCTGCGACCGGGATCGATGTGTAGATGTGGAAATTATCTGATCATAAAACGAGGAAATGGTCAGCCGTTGCTGCTTGTTGTCGGTTGTTGTCAGATCGTGAGCCTGTTTAACCTAAAATGTAGCCCATACACTTCAGCGGAGGGTGTTTTTGCAAGATGTCTTCATTTGTACAATTGCTCCAACTATGATGTCGATTGGCTGAAAGAATCAGAAAAAAAAGATTTGATTATTAAAATGATTACTGGTAAAATTATGATTAAATTGCACTTGTCTAAAACCAACTAGTAATAAAATTTATTTAATTGACAAAATCAAATGTAACCGATTTTTATCTCTCTTTATGAGATACGATCGAGCAGAAAGCGATAACAAGTTGTATAAAAAGAGAATAACAAATGTTCCAAATAAATAATAATATTCCGCTGAAAATTACAAATGCTCCAATGCGCGTCACGTATAACAAGGCGCGCATTTTGATTGGTACAACCACCCACGGCATATCTAATCATACCTGCCATGTAAGACACCGCCAGCGCCAAATAAAGCGAAAAAGGAAAGTAATCGACCAATAACGCACCAACTACCGGTCGCCACGCGCAAACGCCCTGCGTTGTAAGCTCGGGAGGTGACAGGAAAGTTGTTTGTGAAATTTAATACATTTTTTAAATTTCACCACCAAAGCATTTTTTCGCAGCTACCGCGTGCTGTTCTTCCTTCCACCTTGCGGAACTGCGGGAAAAACACCGACCGAAAGCGCATCCACATACTGCCTGCGGACGGGTCATGCGCGACGATTTGTTTTTCAAACGGTTTTTTTTTTTCTGGTTTGCAATTTACCGCCATTATTATCGGGCTAGTTGGCGGGTAACGAGCTCGTATTTGATATCAGTCTTCATTCAACCTGGCAGTTCCCTCTATTTCTCTTTCTCTCGTCGCCACGGAACGACAAGAAAGTGCATCGAAAAGCATCAACCCTCTACACCCTTAGCACAGAGTGCCGCATCCTTTCTCCAATCGGAGCCCCAGGGGGAAGGGGAGACTTGGTGAACTCTCGGGCTAATTAATTAACTTTTTAATATCTTCAACTTTTCCCCGCGATCAAGCGGATGAAGGCATTGCACCCGGCGAAACAATAGTGCCGCAGTGCGTGCGCGATGGCGAAACAATAGGCCCCACCGTATGCTGGTGTTGCGTGTCATCGGGCACAAAACCTGCCATCCCATCGGTTTTGCTATGGCTTTTTTTTTCCTGTTCGTGGCATCCCACTGTATCGTAGATGAACTTTGCAGAAAGTTCACTTTCATCGCTCGGCCCACGACGGGTCGATGTTTGGGGGTGCGGAAGAACCCTCCCCCCACACACACAAGCTCCAGTTTGAAGGCGGCGCAACTAAATTAAATGTTGTTGTGTCAGTATTTAACAAGCTTCGTTAGAGCGGAGTTCGAACGTCAGGAATGGGAAGATGTAGATGTAGTTTGGGCATCTTAGCCTAACTAGCCCTAACACACATATTCCGCCCGGTTCATAGAATTTCTAGATCCCCACTCACGACAGCAATCAAAACTGGACGTTTCATCTTCACGTCTTCGATTCTCCTACTTCCAGTCCAGCTCTGCTTTCTCCCACAGCCACAATTTGCCAAGGTTCTATCGCCTAGCGGTTGTTTTATGATTGTAAACTCATCAAAACGGACCCGCCCGTTAGCCTGCCGATCATTTCCTACCGAAGGCATTACCACTAGACCACTGCCCAGCTAGACACTCCGTCTGATTGCTCGTAAAGCGAAGATTTAGATCGAAAAATGGAATATTTGCTTTGCAGTTCCGTGTTCTTTTCCCTTCATTTTACGTACGATGAAAATTGGTTTGTTCTTTACGCCAAGCTTCTCAGCAGTGCTGAACCAGTTCGGTCCTGTGTCAAATGCAAACGGCGCAACCATTTGGGCAAGGGAAAGGTAGTAAAACGCTTACAATAAGCACACCAAAAATTAAACTTACCACGCACAACGATGGGAGCGTTCGTTACACTTCTTCACGAAGAATTTACTCTCCGTTTATGTTATGGTTTTAGCGGTGCAGCAATAAAAGGTTTCAATAACTTAACGACTGTTACTGTACATCTTGCAAATATAAAAATTTAATATTAAGTCGAAGCTTAGGGTAATAATATCCTCCAACTTTTTAAAAACAAAGTTGTCGCCTAATAGTGTTTAGGGGAAAAGGGTAATTAACCACTTGAAGACGGTCTGTATTAATTTTATTTGAATATTATACCTTGAGAAATAAAGTCAAAGGCCCCCGAATCCGAATGTCACTCTTGCCGGCCTTTGGTGCGCGGCAAAGCGCATCTGATTCAATTAATTCATACTTTCTGCTGGCTGGAAATGGAAATAATGAATGAATAGTGGCGGTTGTAGCAATCAGCAGCTAATGAAGAAGCATAAGCCACTTCTTTTCCTTACACACTTTCACCTTCATCATAGCTGGATGGAATGAGCATAACTGCTGGAACCCGAGATGATTTATGTCTAAATCGGCAACAACAACTTCAAGAGGTTTAGACCTGCCATTTCTGGCCTTCTGTGGTTTTATTTACCCGTAGCTGGATAGTCGGTCCTGCCGTGCTGGGGGATTGGTCCGGATGGGATTTTGGTCCGATCCGTTCGTGTGAAGACCGACGCCGCTACCATCCTGCCACCGGGCCACCCCATGTCTAAGTCAGTAATAAAATTATTTGACAGCCTTCTGGAATGAAGCCCTGGGAGTACCTACATTCGCATGTCACTGTGTCTGTGACCTATTCTTGTCTACAATATTTCCGATGCTGTCTTCACTTATCAGATTCTCAAAAAAAAAAAAACAAAGCGGCACACTTCACTATCGCAGCAAACAATTGACCCGCAACGCATGAAACCTGGAACGTACTGCGAGACCCAAATTCTGACAACTTCTCTGTCCCTTTAACAGGTGACATATCTAAGACCTGGGAATCTCATCATCTCCCGGTGCCTAAACCTGCCGATGGTTGCTATTCTTAAGCGTCTGCGGCTTATGATTGCACGGCTGTGCATTAGCAATTTTCTCCGGAAGTTCCAAATTCCGTTAATGATGCAACAATGGCCTCGGGACTGAGAATTTCTGCTGGGAATAAGTTCCTCCCGCAAACCCCCACCATACACACTGCACTGACCAGTGGAGCGTCTAAAACGGCGGGTGGCTGAGAAATAGTCCGACCAGCCAAATGTCGACAAAACATTTGCTCCACTCGACGCTAAGTTGTCCGCGCGTGCCTGGATCTCTCCAACCCGGAACGTCCCGAACGCTAGTACCTCCACAGCACGTACCGAAAATTTTAGACAGCGAACTAGATTCCAATTATTCTAACGGCGCCCGTCAGCGATGGCCCGGTTATTTCTTTGCTCCGGGACAAGACTTGAGCTACAGTTTTCGTTTCGACCCGCAAGACATGTTTTCCGGGTTTTGCTCGCCAGAGTGTCCATTTTCTGCGCCCCGAAATTTCCACTATGAGTGCGCAAATGAAAAATAGGTTAATCAGTAATTACCGATGATGAAACCAGTGGCAGGGCTGTGATTGATGAGTGAGGATTTGTGGGGCAGTTGGGCCAGTTGGGTTGGTGATGTACTGCACTGATGAGTCTGCGCCAGCTGATAATGGATGATGTAATGATTGGTGAGCAGTTTGTTAAGCTGGTGGATGCGCTTGTTTTCCATTTAGAGCGACCGATTGGTCACACGTTTTTGTGAATGACTCTTGCTCGTGTGTTTGAATTGCCGAATGACATGGTTTAGTTGCCGAAAGTGCCTTCCTTTTGGGATGTGTGTCAGAACATGATTCTCACTCACTAGATGTCTAATGCTAGTTGTTTCCTACATTTTGGAAAATACCAACACCTGTAGTCGACGACTTCGTCTTGAAAATCTTCAACATAAAGCAAACGCTTCGACGAAATCCGTCAATGCTTTCCAAACAACCAGATTAAGACATCAGCTCGCTAAAGACACTAATTTGCAAAAACATCCCATTTAATTCATGCACGGTTTGAAACGCGTACTCCATTTCCTCATTTGCATTTAGCAACGCTAATGGAGCTACGCTAATTCCAGCTCAATGAAAGTAAAACAATCTGCAAATGGGCACACAGCACTGGTAAAAGGTTTCACTGGACAACCTTTCATCTTCCACAGCCTCCATCTGTCGATCGAAATTTAAATACTCAAAACAGCTCCTTCGTACCCGACGTCCATACGGAGCTTTGGGTTAAAGTTCACACCATCAAACTCGGCTCTCCACTCACAGGAGCAGATCGTCACGCCAGTACTCGAGGAGAAGAATACTCCGATCGCTTTAGTTTTCCAAGCGTCGGGAAAAATCCGCTCACCAAAAAGTACGGTAGCGATCGTTCACAACTCCCTCCCAAACAGCTCCACAAGCGTGGGGGTGAGAAAAACTTTAAACCGCCACCTTCGCAAGCGGTGGAAAAGCAACACTGTCGGTGACTCGTGGCAAAAGCAACGGAGAGAACCCCGGTTCGGGGGGGGAAAAACAACAACCAACCGTCCCAAAGAGAGACCCGGCCTGGGTGCGAGAGCATAAACAAACAGAAACCACCAATAGCCTGCGGTGGCGGCTGCAGCAATTTATTACAATTTCACCCTTTTTCCAGTTCGGTTGTGGCTGCGAACGTGGTTAGACGCTTGCGCAGGACGGACGCAGATCCGTCCAACTCCTGTCTGGTGTTTACGCTCGCCTCGGGCAAAGCGGGCCGTTAGTTAGGCGAACCGTTTAGTGATTGAGTCATTTGCTGTCGAGAAAATTGACAGCCGTACAGAACACAAACCTTTATTGTGCGTGAGTGTTGTGAGCAAAGTAGAGACGTGATCGGCAGGTTTCGTTGTTAAATGCCATTTGCGATAGAGTGATCGAATCTAATCGAAGGTCGAAAACGTAAGATCAAGGAAGAGCATCTCCGTTACGTGAACCTCGGCGACCTCGTGCAAATTAGCATCGCTAAGAGCAACAGCCACCGTAAAAAGCTTCCACCATCGATCTTCCGACTCGGATACTTCCTGCGGATGCCGACGTGATCGATGTAGTCGCATTCTCTAGCGCAGATTGGCTACGATAGCCCGCGTACGAACGATCGGGCGATCGAATAGGCGCGGGTTACGTGACGCCTTCGACACAATAATCTGCGCCCGCTCTGCGCCAAGACGGTGCGCCGATGTGTGGCCGATGTGTGAATGATAATTACGGCGGCGTTACAGCGTTAGCGTGCGGGTTCCACACCGAAAGAAAATGCGATGCCCGGGTTGGCTGGGTGAAGGAAATCAAATTTTAATCACCCTCGGCGCTGCCGCCCCGAATCATCTAATGCTCGGTGCGTCGCTCGGTGCACGCATCGGTTGCCGCAGCGAAATCAGGTGTGATTTAAACTAAGACCCAGGCCGTGACCGACCGCATGTACACCCCTGTGTTCGACTGCGTTGTGAATGAAGGCAAACAAAAATTATTTCGAAATCAGTTTTCCATTTCCCGGTGCCGTGGGGGGAAGGGATGGATGGTGTCAGCGTGAAGAGTGAAGAGAGCGCTACGCTATTTCGGTGATGGTGCAAGTCTTTTGAAGAACCTAATCCGTAATCGATCGTGAACCGATCTGCGAAAGAATCGCGTCGTCTGTGTTGAAGGCATACGAACTTCATCTCATGCGCATAGTGTATAACGACCGCGGGGTGTGAAGTGTTCCAGTTGACTCTCGCGCGCAGTCATTCCCAATTTACCTTCGTACGAAAGCTGGTGAACTCGAAGGGAGTGACCAGCAGGATTTTTGTTTCTCTCGTCGGAATACTAATCGCAATGTGTTGGAGGTGTGTTGAGCTGCTCGTATGTTAATCTTGACACAGCACCAACCGAACAAGCACATACCACGCAGCGTGTTCCGATCCGGATAAGCAGTGCCACATCTGGTGGGCATCGATGTCGAACAATGTCGTCAGCCCCGTGGGTTATAACACCTCGGGCACGAAACCGATTCGGCACGATTGATCAGTGAACCAGTGTCACAGCGATCGTCGCCGGAGTTGTACGCCACCGTCACCGTAATGTCTACCACGTGCGCAAAGTCTGCATGGCGTAATCTTCTCGACCGTAGCGGAAGGACTTAATTGAAGAGCTTACGTATGCTTCATGTCCCTTCGCGACCCTTTGCCTGCCCAGCTAGTGGAGTTGATCGATCAACTTCGAACGGCATTGTGCGCCAGTACACCCTTAGCTTCCGGCCGAAGCGGCTCCAGCAGTGGATCGTGGATCATACGATCAAGTGCTCGTGCACTGGTGGTGGTTGATTGAAGCATAATGAGTGTTGACTGAAGTGTGTTTACGTGATTTGTAGCTGGCTGTGTAGCGTAAAACATAAAATTAGAACCAGAGTGTTTTTTGCTCAGTGAGCTGAAGAATGTGAGCAGATCGAGTGTGTGTGTGTGTGTGAGTGTCAGCATCAGATGTCAATTAGTTTTCGCTCAGAACAGCATAACTAAAACAGGGTAAAGGGGCTTGTCCCAAGTGCTACGGTTCGGTGCCGTTGGATACGATTCGCTATGTTCGCTTTTTCAGAGTGGCTGAGTGTGTGCGATCCCGAATTC
Organism: Anopheles marshallii; assembly: GCF_943734725.1. Lineage (NCBI taxonomy): Eukaryota > Metazoa > Arthropoda > Insecta > Diptera > Culicidae > Anopheles > Anopheles marshallii. Next base: position 67,596,530 of record NC_071326.1, on the reverse strand, counting down.
TCATGCGTGACGTGTGAACAAAGTGAGCAGAACCACAACAAAAAAGGTCCGGGAAACCTTTCGGAAACCATAATCGCAGAGCAGCATCGAAGCTGTTTTTCGTAGCTCCAGAACGAAAGTGAACGTAACGAGATACATCCGATCCGGGCTCGGGTTCCTTTTTGGTGGAACCGTCCGGGTGCAAGTGTCAGTGCCGATCGCACCGGAATCATCGTTCACAGACGTGACAGTGCGTTCAACCTCCGCGGACGGAATCATCCAAAGCGAACGAACGACAGCCGCTAATTGGATTCTGTAAGCGAAGTTCTAGGGGGTCGGGAGGGCCCCTCCAATCTTGAACGACGTCTCGTAACGGATGTGTGCCTTTTCGGTACGTCATTGATTTATGGTGCTCCACCGTAGGCTACCACAAGTGGTGAAACAAAACGAATGTCCAAAAAACGAACCAAACGAATGAGAACGACTTCTACTGGGCCCTTGCACAGCTAGTCCCAGGCAGACAGATATAACCCGCTCCGAGACTTTCTCCATGAGATGTTCTAACAAGATCTGTCAGCTGCGGTAGAATTGGATTTGATACGCTGTTTGCAGTCTATACGGGTCTGTCTTACTAGTTCCCAAACGTCCAAGCGGAACACCTTAATGTGTTAGAAGCCTCAGCAACAGATTTACGAATCTTTTTGGTTTGAGGATCTTTCCTCAGAAGAAGGCTTCTCGTCCGAGTAGTTCCATGGCTATGTCCAAACGCGCCAGTTGCTTGCTTTTGCTCCAATGTTTAATTGGAAATTTATAACTAATAGACATTCTACATGGCTATGAAGTCGCCATAACCATAAAGCTTCCTATAAGCACTGTTGCATAATTCCCTTTTTATTAGATATATTGCACCCACCACCGGGTAGTACACGGTGGCGCGGATAGCTCAGCATCATTTTGCTATTTTTATTCGTTCCACAAAAGCAGCAATACCAATACCAATAAAACGCGAAATTGCTAACAAATTGCTTTCGCAATGCCAAACAAACAAATGATTTATTAACTGATTTGCGCTCGTTATCTGCCCGATTGGGTAATATGACTAATCTGCCACCTCATTTCCGGACACCCACCACACTCACGCCAGCCAGCCACCGGGCATGGTGTGGTGTTGATCAGTAAAATACATCCCAATGCCCGCTGTTCTGTTCGGTCGGTGCGTTTGCCGACCTAATCAACGTGCCTCATATAAGCGAGACCTCAACCACCGCGAAGCATCGCCCCGGGGGCGAAATAATTCACCATCTGGTTTTGCCCGGTTGGCGTCGGTTAGGCACGGGCTGGGCATACATGTACCATGCTGGCCATGTTTTTGTTGTTTGTTTTTTTGTTCCCTGAAAGCAGCTGCTTTTTAGCAGTTCCTTCCAAACCCGTTCGAAGCCCGTACGGTATCAATCAATTGGGCGCACTTGGTCTGCTGACGAATGGCTGCTGCTAATTTGACATGCAGCGGGAAAACAAAATAGCGCGCGAATTGGATAACGTGGCCGATCGGGTTGGAACGGTCTAACGGACTAGTGCGCGATTCTTAGTCGGCTGCCCGATAATGACTCTCACTCTATTTATCATCTCCATTTAATACGCCAACAACAGCGTCATTTGGCAACAAATCAATAAAACCGTCACTCTTGAAAAAGGTGCTGCTGGGGTAGGACATCGAAAGCAAAACCATGTCATTCCGCTAGGGAAATAGTACGGCACCAATTAACGGTTGTAACAAATGGTATAATTTTAACACAAAACCACCCGGTGCCATTTAATTTCACCAGCCGCAGCACTGCGGGTAAAATGTGTGCCACTGTTGGAACCGTCTTGTCCCGGATTACCGATTGCTTAATCCACGCTGACACAGATTGGCTAACGATTGGTTTTCGAGTGGCCTTCGTGGGGGCCGCCCCGAAATCCAAACCCTTCATTCTTCCCGTCATTCAATATTTTCCTCCCACTCCCTTTTCTCCACTGCCCGTTGACCGATTCCCGTGTTGATGGTGGATCAATGAAGCCAAACAACCCCTGCACAGGGGTAGACGACATCCCAATAGTATCGAAGTGTTGCGCGAGATCTTGGCAGGATTAGGGGCGATAGTTGGGGGTTTTTGTTGTGCCGTGTACTGCCATTGTTCCGCCACAACGTCGAAACGGGCCAACTCGCACTGTTGTATTATTTGCTGCCGTTTCTGCATGTCATGGATCGGGCGGCCGTGTCCAACATGGACATCGCTCGAAAAACCACACTCAACCGAATAACTAGCTCTTCGCAGAGGTATAATCATAAATCTCCCGCTCGCGTCTGGACACTGGAGGATGGAAACAAAACATTGGAGTACGCCGGTGCGGGTTGCTGCTGGAGTCGCTCCCGAGGGGGAGGGTGAATTAGCTACCGTGCTACACAACCCGGGATCAATATCCCGGCAGAGATATGCCGGGACGGGGGCTGATGATCGACTCCGTACGCTCGGTACAGATGGCCGAGCTAGCCCTGGGCAGTGCACGTTGTTGTGTGCAGACACCGACACTCTTCAACACCATTCCAATTTCAGCGCGCGTATGTCATGCGATCGTGCGAGCAAAAGCCTCTGTGCCGTGCAGAATCGAAACATTCCGGCGGACTTTTATTGCGCTCCACCGGCACCCTTTTCCATGCGAGCATGGTTTAAGCATGCTCGTATCACCATATTCACTCCCCCTCATTCACCCTGCGCTTCGGTTTCGATTCGTGATCTCCCGGCCACTAAGGTGCGGATAGCAAACACAGACAGATGGACCGGGGCATTTCCAAAAGGAAATGCACTAGCGGCCAGCGGCAAGCCAATGGAGCAGAAACGGACACTGCCAGTGGTCCGGCGCGAATGTAATGCATGTACAGCGCTGTCCAGCGCACGTCAATATAAGGCATCCCGGCACCGGCATCGTGGCGACCTAATGAAGCGATATCGGACCGAACGCACATGTGACAGGGCGTGCTCTGCCCATAACAACGGGGCCACGGGTTGTCAACGGGTTGCGGGTAGTGTTGTGCACGGTAAAATCAAAACTTATGGCACTATTAGTTTCAATTAGGCGAACCCGTCCCGTACGCGTAATAAACGCGCCCAAATGTGGGTTCAACGCCAGGTTCGCCCCGTAATGGGGTGCCCTAATCCCCGACCGGACCCCGGGGGGGGAGGAGAGAATATTTACAACTTCTGCCTGGCCAGCCGGAGTGGTTGGCAGTGCTGCCTGCAACTGCTGTTTTCGGTGCACTAATTTGTAGCTGCACTAATACTGCGCTTGTTTCGCTATGCTGGTGGTTTTGCTAGTGCCGTCGCTTTCGCAGTATGCCAGAGTTGATTATTATCTTCTCATCTGACGATCGATACCCACTAGGCGCACATGGCCATGGCTAACGATATTACGAAACGCTTTCTGCCTGATGATGATCATGCAGATAGGAAATGTATGCGAATGTTTGGTAATCCGCTTCTTGGCGACATTAGAACCCCGCCGGAGCTATCGTTGCAGCCACAGTGGGAAGATTATGATCAATCCTTTACAAATCCTCGATGCGGACTACGCTTATGACAAGCCGCGGGAGCGAAACCATCGTACAGCAGAAACAATTGCACATTAGAATTTATTTTGTGCTGCGTTGGTGCTTGCGTTGTCCACCAATTGCGTTGGTATGCCTTTCTACCATCCCGATTCCCTGGCCGCCGTCGATCGGAGAGCGTGTGCAGCTGGCTGGCTTGCGAGACTCGGACCGGTTGCACTAATTAAGAAATAGCGATCATATCACGAGCAATCATGCTGTGTCGCTGTGAACAAAAAAAGAGCTTCAATTAGATAACGGTGGCTATGTCCCGGCTCAGTACTTCTTGCACTTCCCCATTAGGGCTGCTAGAACGAACGGGTCGCTCGCAGTTCCTCAATATCACTGTCGAGTAACATTAACACCCTTGAGTTAATTATGTGTGCAGCTCAGCCATTCAATACGAGTTTGTCCATATCGATCGTGCAGACTTCATATTAAACCGTCCGTATCTACTATATTTCCTGCGCAACGACGGGATAGACCTGGTGGACGGTTGTCCGGAACGCGCAACTTCGCAACCATGGCTCAATACTCAACCACCCAAGAAACACCTGCACACTAGCGCGTACTCATAAAACACTACAAAATATTACCTACGAAGCGTTACTTATCGAAACATCTCGGGTGCCCGAGCACGGAATCGGAACAGGCAGTAACCGTGGCTGTGTCTACCGACCGGTCTAGCGTTTTTCCCTAATGTCGTTCAAAACCGTGCACCGTCGTGTTGACGAAAAGGGCTAGCGTGTGGGCTGTTTCGGAATCGAACTTTTCGGTGTGTAACGTCAGATCAGGAAAGGAAAGGAAAGCAAAACTAGGCTAACGCCGGTTAAATCCAACGCAACCACGTGCCTATTGGGAAAGATTGCCCAAAAGGTGGTCGAATTTGCATCCCCACCCTAGCAGCGGTCAGTAGAAGCGACTTCGTTCGTTCGTTTGTATTGTTTCGCCGCCCTAGACAGCATGTCTGGTGCAAGTCGTACGGTGCGCCCACCCAAACCCTCTCCCAATCATTAACGCCGATTCTCTTGTTTTATATGTTTCCCTTCGCCCGGGCAAATGGCCGTGTGTGGTACCTCACAGGCCTCATAAACAACGCCCCGGATCATAACGCAAAACCTGCCTGCCCTGCCCTCATGCAATACCGGATCGTGGCCGGTCCGGTTACCGCCACCGGGAAGGTCGAGGAACTGCACAAATCAATCGCTGGCGTGTAGCATACAAATACCGCCCAGCGTTACCAACGAAACGGCAAGCGGGGGGGGCAGCTTCGCCGACTCGCGAACGAAACCGCCCGAGAGATGATTTGTACGGACGACTGCACCTGCAGCTTATGCAGGGAATTGCGTGGATACAAGCTGAAAGTGAAACCAACCAAAGCGACCGATCAGCGACCGTACGCCGATAGCGGAAGTCACCACCAGCAGCAGCAGCAATCTCAGTCGAAGTATTGCAAGAACGCCAAACTAACGCGCAATGATAACTTCATCCTGAGGCGTCGTACCTCGAACGATTACCAACGGTCACCGGATGGACGTCAGGCGTCGCTGAGCGTGCTACCAACGGGAGACGACACGTACGATCCCGGCTACGCCCAGCCAACACCGCAACCCCACCAGAGCCATCGCTACGGCCAAATGCAGAGCAATCGGATGAAGAAGGCACAGAGCTACAATGAGATACCGGCCGTCGCTAACGGTGCTGGACGCACCCGGTACAATCCGAACGCAAAGATGATCAAGAGCACTAACAATCTGACGGAAGAGGATGATTATTACAGCTATCTGCCGCCGTCACCGCCACCGCCCGTCACCGGTGCCGGCCCTTCGATGAAGAACAAAATCGAAAAGCAGAAAGATCACAAGGTGATCATCTACTTCGGCGACTCGATCGCGCACAGGAAAAGCGACAAAACCCGTCCGGCACCGCCACCACCCTCGGGCACACCGCCACCGCCCAAGGTGAGCGAGCTGAACGTATTCCACGCCCAGCGGCTGTGCGAGGAAACGGCAGAAATGTTGCAGCAACGCGAGGGCGGCAGCAGCAGTGCCGGAAGCAGCCACTGTGGAGGCGTTTCAAGCCGGCCAACCGTGCGCGAGGCGCTGGAGAAGAAATCCGAACCTGCTGGCGGCAAACCGGGCAAGGAGTTCATGATGCAGCTGAAGTCCGTGCTGGAGGAAAAGAATCGGGGAGGTGGCGCTGGCAGCGAATCGCACCCGTCGGCAAGCGGTGTTACCGTACCGATCGGTACCGCAGAGCCCCCGGCGGCCCAACCGAGCCCGGAGGAGTCGCGCCGACCAAGCCAAGAACCGAAGCCCAAACGAACGCATACGCAGGTGGTGGAGATACGGCGCGTCGATAAGACGGTGGCAACCGATGGGGCAACGGACACCTCGCTGCCGTCCTTTGTCGAGAGCGTCATTAACGGTGTCATCAACATCAAGATAGAGGAAAGCTTCAAGGTGGCATCGGATATTGTGCAGGCCGTGTTTGAGGATCCGGGACCGGACGGAGGCGCGGAGTATGGCTACGATGATGACGATGTTGGCGATCCGTTCGATTGGAGCTTCGTGCAAAACTGGAGAGCACGGTATAGTGTTTAGACCATATCCATTCATGGAGAGTTCTTTGCTTTCCAATGAGATCTTGAAGATCCTTTTCGCCGATTCGCCCTCCTTGAACATGACACCTAGAGTTCGAAGATGTTTCATGTTTAAATGCAGTACTAACCCGTCTTCTTTCTTTTGTCCTCCACAGACCCTCCGGTACGGCTGTAACGAACGGGCAGGTTAGTTCTCCGCCCAACACGTCCAGCAATCAGAGCAGCATCGGGCTCGCCAACAACCCCACGCACAATGGTTCCAGCGCCGTCAGTGGTGCCGGCAGCGGACCCAACTATCCAGCCAGCCCTAATGGGCTATCACCCGGCAACCATTACATAGCGTCTTCGAATCCGGTTGCCTCGCCGGGTGCTCGCATCCAGAGTCCGGCAATCGCTACGCCGGCTCCGAGGGTTTCGAAGGAAATCGCCCTTCGTCCGGCGAATGGCAATGGTGAGATGCGCAACTTTAGCTTATCCCCGGTCAACCAGCAGTCCGGTGCCGGTGGCCAACTCAACGCGGAAACGAATCTACCGAACTCCCAGCCGAACGAGGGCAACAGAAAGTTCCACCAGCTTTCGGGGCAGCAAGCCGGTGGACAGCACTCGCAACCCCATCCGCTGGTCGGGGTGCACCATCAGCATCATTCGCAGCAACAGCAGCAACATCCGCCGCAACATCCGCAGCATCTGCAGCAGCAACATCAACAACACCATCAACAGCAGCAGCAGCAACAGTCCGGACCGCATCGTTCGGTGGCCGGTCCGACCAAGCTTACCGTGCAAAGCTCCCCGGTAAAGGCCCAGCCAGCGATGGTAAGCGCCGGGCTGGACAAGTCCGTGGTAAGCTCCACCAGCAATGGCTGCAACGACCTGAACAGCAAACGGACCGTCAACGGGAACGTGATCAGTAGCGTTACCACGATCAACGAGCAGCTCCACGCGGGCAGCACCAGCACGAGCAGCGGCAGTAGCGTAAGCCACCTAAAGCAACACTTTTCCCAGAGTCATCACGCGGTGCCGACCTCATACCAGGTGGCATCTTCCACCACGGTGAACGGGGGTGCCCCGGGTTCAGCGCAGCCCGGCACACACTTGGCTAGCCCCGTCTCGAAGGGAGCGCCGCTCGGCATTACGCGAACGCACCATCACACCGGAACGCACGATTTTCGCGGACTGCAGCGTGTCAACGAGTGCCACAGCTCGTCCGATGAGAACCGCTCATCCGGTCACGCCAGCATGTCCGACACGGGCCACGGAAGTAGCTCACCGGGGGGTGGAACTCGCACCGGTGGTCCGCTGGGCCCGTTGCCCGAGGATCGCCTGGCGGCCGGTGTTACCAATCGCAGTGCGCGCTCGCGTGCCAGCTCGAACCATTCGCGCTCGCGGCACCGTGCCACGCCGGCCAAAATCCCGTGGGGCGGCGGCGGGCTGGAAGACATCAAGATGGCCATCCAGCAGCTGACGATGCGGTCGCATACGTCCACCTCGACGTACAGCAGTCTGAGCGCGGGTTCGGAAAGCTCGGAACCGGTGCGCCGCCTGGGTCGGTACAGCTCGCTGGAGACGGTCAACACGAACGTGACCAGCGCGGACGAGTTCGTGTGGGTCGATTCGCACAACCGGCTGGTGGAGCTGCAGCATCCACCCTGGAGTCAGCACTGTGTGCTGCGCGTCATTCGAACCGGCCGCTGCCGGGAGTACGCCGAGCGCGTGTCCGTGGAAGCCGTCCCACGTCTCGGCTATCTGCTGCAGCGGGCACTGGTCCGTGTGGCTCGCGAAGTACAGCGACTGTCCGGTAGCTTGGGCCTGTGCTCCAAGCACGAGGTGGCCGGTGCGTTCAAGATCGTGCTTTCGCCCGCACTGTCCGACTCCTGCATTAAGGCGTGTTTGCGAGCAGCCGCCATGTTTGCCGTGCCGGGCGATAGTGCGCTGAAGCAGAGCAAGTCGGCGCGAGCCGGACTGCAGCTGCCGGTGGGACGATTCCACCGTTGGATGGCAGACGCCCGACTCGGACGCTTCGTACACGAATACGCTGCCGTGTACTTGTGTGCCGGGTTGGAAAATCTTCTCGAGGAAATATTCCTACAGTGTCTGCCGACCGATGCCGGGGCAGCCCTGACAGCGACCGGGCTGGAGCATGCGATCGCCGGTTCCGGTGACTTGTGGGGGCTGTTGCAACCGTACGCACATCTGAACGCGGGACGGGTTGCATCGGGTGCGCTCACGATGCCTCGCTGGGCCAGCCAGTCATCCATCAACTCCGGTGCGGTCGGTTCTAGCGCGCTCGAGCCCTGCCTGCTGACCACCTGCGTTGGAAGTCTGAACGAGTTGAAAGATCTGGTCGGACGGGCGCAGCAACGCAGCCAGCACATTCCCATCTCACAGACCGCGTTCCGCGTGCTGTTCTACTTCATGCGATGCTCCCAGCTCGAACACAACGATGTGGGAGCCGCCACCAACGGTGCGGTCAACAACATCCAGGAGCTGTGCTACGAACGGGCGTACGTCGTTCTGCCACCGTTGGTCGAATGGCTGCGGGTGTCGTCCGCGCATGCCGAGTATCGTCACGCGCTGCTCATCGACAAGGACGACATTATGCAGGCGGCCCGTTTGCTGCTGCCAGGCGTGGACTGTCCACCGCGATTGATAGCCTCCGAGGAAGAATTGCCCTCGAAGCGAACTGGTCTGTCCGGTACGCAGAGCATCAGCTCCTCGAACCATTCCGGACAGACACAACCGCTCCACGGTTCCCTCACGTCAAACTCGTCGACGTCGACGACGGGCAGCATTGTAAGTAGAGCAGCCCGTGCACAAGCAAAAGCACTCTCTCATCCGAACAATACTGTGGTCTTTTCCGCTTCACAGGAAGATTCGAGCGAATGTGGACGGCGCGCGACGTACGCGTTGGCCTTCCGGCTAATGCTAACGGGTCGACCGGAGTTGCTGATACAGGCCCTGTCGCTTGTGCCCCCGACGACACGCTACGACACACTGAACCATCAAGGCATGACCGCGCTCATGATAGCTGCGGCGCGTAACGATGAAACGGCCCTGCAAACACTGCTGGATGCCGGTGCCGATCCAAACGTCGAGGTACCTGCCTCCGGCCATCCGAACTGTCCGGCCATCCATCCGGAAACGCAACACTGGACGGCGGTTACGTTCGCGGCCTGCAAAGGCAACTACCAGGCGTTGCGCATACTGCTCGATCGTGGCGCCCATGTCGAGGGTGGTGCCCGGCTCAGCGAAGACAAGTGCACGCTGACACCGCTGCAGGTGGCTAGCGGGTCGGGCATTGTGGAGGTAGTGGCCCTCCTGCTCGCTCACGGTGCCCATGCCTTCCTGTCCACACAGCAGAAGGATCTGCTATGCTTCTCGGGCACAGCCCAACGAGGGTGCTATAGGTAGGGTAGAACGTAATGTTAGCCGAATCGGATTCAGAATGATTCGGAAGATACAGGAAGCCTGAAAGTTGCGAGAATCTTCGAGAATTCTCACGCATCTTTAGGGATTTATGAATCGCTTGAGAGTCGCGACTCGCGGTTTGAATGACTCTCAGATTCAGCACAGCACAACACTACAAAAGCATGTGCAACAACTCCTAACCACTTGTTTGTTTTCCAGTGCTATCTCGGTATCGGCCGCCCATGGACAACGGGTAACGCTGAGGAAGCTCCTGTCCCATCCTTTGGCTCCGGGCAGCAGGGAGGTGTTGTCGCTCGAGGAAATGCTTGCGGAAGGGGACGGCGGAAATACGCGTACCCAACTCGACCGTCAGCCGGAGGCCCCACCGACACTGAACAAAACCCAAATCAAAAGTCTTCAAGAGGCCATGTATCATAGTGCGGAAAATAATCATTTAGGTGTGTGGACATTGGGGCACACATATCGAAGCCACCGTGGACTAACTGCCCTCTCTTTCTCAGATATTACCATCGAGCTACGAGCGCTAGGTGTACCGTGGACTTTGCACTGCTGGATGCACGCCCTGGCCGCCGCCCACGAGCTGCGCCTCGATGCCGTCATTGATCAGCTGCTGCAAGATTTTCTACAAGTCTGCCCCGACGACTACAGCCAGCAGTTTGTGACCGAATGCCTACCGCTGCTGTTCAACATTTTCCGCTACAGCAAGGTGCGCCCTGTCGTTCAGGCAAACAATAGCAACGCCACAATATATTGGCAGCAGCATATTAAACGAACAACTCTTTGTAACGTTTTGCAGAAGGAAGGCACCACGCTGCTGTTGGCCGACATCTTCAGCACCTGCTTCGGCTGGGAACCGATCAAACCGATCAAAGAGCCCGTTCTGCAGCCCTCGAACGGATCGCGCATCGATCCCAAGTTCGTCAACAACCCGGAACTGAGCGATGTCACATTTCGGTAAGGAGGCTGACGGCCTGTCGCCTGTCCTTCGACTAATTCGTTGCTAACCCACCCTGTCCCGTTTTTGCAGAGTGGAAAATCGTATCTTTTACGGGCACAAAATCGTTCTCGTCACCGCATCTCCGCGTCTGCAGAGCATGTTGAGCTCGAAGCTGAACGAAGGCACCGGCACACCGACCGTGCAGATCAACGACATTCGATACCATATATTCGAGGTACTTACTGTGGTTTTGTTGCCACCTTCACGGACGTCCTGTTGTCTAAGTTGCCACTTTTACGTAACGTTTGTGTCTGTTTGCAGTTGGTGATGCAGTTCCTGTACAGTGGAGGATGTAGTGCCCTGGATGTGGCAGCAGGCGATGTGCTGGAGTTGATGGCAGCGGCCAGTTTCTTCCAGCTGGAAGGTCTTTTGCGGTACACGGAAGCACGCTGTGCAGAGATGATCGATATCGACAATGTAGTCGCCATGTACATACATGCGAAGGTAAGTTTGTTTCGTCGATGGCCGCGGTCTCATCTGCCCCGTATACTGTCGTATAACATTCGGCTTGTTTCGTTCCTATTCTGATCATAGGTCTATAATGCCCAGAAGCTGATGGAATACTGCCAAGGTTTTCTGCTGCAGAACATGGTTGCTCTGTTGACGTACGACGATTCAGTGAAGCGGTTACTGTTCGCGAAGAAAATTCCCAACCACGATGTGCTGACCGGTTTGCTGACCACGCTGCAGGCTCGCATCAAGGCACGGCGGAACAGTAGTTCCGCGTCAACTGGTGGTGGAGGAGGAGGAGGAGTAGCGGTAAACAGTGCCCCAGTAAACGGTCCTACCACACCGCCCAATGCTGCACAGATTAATCGCTCATCCGCCAACGGGAAGTCCTCCAAGTAGACATGCACAAGGGCACCGTTTTTTTTATATCTTATTCATCACTATCGTCACCACGCTCTGGCGAGGTTCCGTGTCCCGAGAGCCAAACCGTGCACCGATTGCAAAAACATATTTACCTTTGCTCCGACCGTACCACGATGCTGGAGCTGACTTTTGGAGCAGAACGAAAGTGGCGATATTTGTAATCGAAACATAACGTGTACATTACTATTCTATATACTATAGCTAGGTACTACGCTATACATTCAGAGCATAGGCAACGGCAACGATAATCACAGATGACAAAGCAATAGTTATACGTACTTTACTGAAAATATACATAACTTTAACAACATCTCCGAAAGCGTTTTGTACGTTGTTTACTTCATCGTTTTGCTTCGAACGCTGCCATACACTTGTGGCCGAAATAGTATCTAAAGAAAAAAGAGACGTACGGTTTGGCCGTGATTATTTTTAGTAAACTACACTCGACACCCGAGACATGCGGATTAAAGTTTCCGCAACGGATCTAAACTCGTTGGGAAAGAGCCATAACAGGAGGATTTACCGTCCGACTTGGCGAGAACAATCAAACGCTAGTTCTTTGGTGAGTTCTGGTTTGAAAGTCGCTTTATTTAAGATTTATTCCAGCTTATATACTAATTTTATGCTGATCGATCGCGGTCTGCATTTCAATATTGCTTACAATTGAATGCTGATTGAATCGCGGTCAGCATTTTTCTACTGTTTCAATATTTCTTATAGCTTAATGCTCAGCAATCGCAGTCAGCATTTTTATCCTGCTTGATATCGTTTATTTGTTAAAATTGACTTGCTTGCATTTTTTTTGCATGCGGTGCTGTCGTCAACACGGATAATTCTATAAATCCTATAAAATCCTATAAATTCTATAATTCCAGGGAAAATCGCGTATCTCGAATATCCGCATATATCGAGTTATATATATATATAACGCATAAACATCGTTTATATGTCGTATTAGGAGATCGAATGCTTATTCCCACGTTACGAAGCACATTCAAAATTGATATTTATGTAAGCAAAATTCACAAAAGTAACATAGTGTTGAAATTTGCAATTGAAAAAATGAATTATGCATGCAAAGCTCCTTGAAATGTCAGATTTTTAAAATCCGCGTATCTCCGAATTCGCTCTAGTCGAGAACCACGTAACTCGGCTATTGACTGTATATACATAGTGGAGTGCCGATTACCCGGGTACCATTTAACCGGATGTCTGATTATCCGTGCAGCTCGGAAATAATATTTCCGAAGGAAATTTGACATTGTCCGGGCAACACCGTCGGCGGACGAATTTGAAGACCCAATTTTTTAAAAATATGTACAAGCAGTCCTCGAGACACGCTATTATTGTGGACCGCAATGACCCGGGAAAAATCCGCGTAAGTCGAAGTCCGGGGGTAAAATCGTTTATACTTAAAGTTAGATACTTGACATCCTTCTCTGCACTTAATTTATTCAGCAAACCAGACCAGACTACTTTTTGAAACAATACATTAAAATCAATTGAAACGGATATTTTTAACGACAAAGGAAGCTATTTTAGACCAATTTCAAACCTTTTTGCTTAGATTTTGTGCTATAAACTAACTGTAAAATTTCCAAAAACTTCCAAATCGTATCTCCGAATCCGCGTATAAGAGGAACCACGTATCTCGGGTACTGCTTATATATGGTAAAATAAACTCAAATCCTTAAAGAAAACAACGACAATTTACAGGATGAATAAAATATACTGTAAAAATGCCCTACTTTTGGCACGTTATACCCTGAATTTAACATAAATACGAGATGTGCTTATTTTCCGTGTTACCCATTTATCCGGCAAGCGCCGAGTCCCATTGGGCACGGCTTATCGGTGCTCCACTGTATTTTGAAATATTTCAAATTCAAACAAACCTCCGAGCAACGATTTCACATTTTCCTATACGCCGATAAGCTGCCAAGTCGAGGTTATAAACACAAACCGCTTGTTTGGGAGCCCGGTGTAGATCCAGGAATGTTAATGTTGTTTATTGTTTTTATAGAGACTTTGAGCTGGGCAGCTTCATTCGACTCCTTCGGAATGTGAACAAAACAGTACGTGTGTAGCAATACAAGCGAGATTTCCAGCACAAAAAACACCATTTCTGGCATTAATTTCATTTGAATTGAATTTGAATTTGAAATAAATAAAACCAAGAAAGTAACTCATCAGCAATGAGCACTTCCGGCAACGTTAATCCTTTCCAATGGTTGCCGACCGAGGTAAGCGATTCTGAAATCAATTCAACAAAAAGTTGTTAACAATAACCTTTCCCATCATGTTTGTAGCTAATATACTGCATTTTCGACTATTTGGACTTGGACTCACTGAAAGCGTTTGGCCTAACCTGTCACCGCATGGAAAGTATCTTTTCGAACTATAGCCGTTCTCGCTTTATGTTGCTTATCGGAGATGATTTAAACCTGCTTCCTGTGAGCCGTTCCCGCCCTCCGTACTTCATGGCAGCCGCAGCGAGAATGATAAAGCATTCAAAGCGCTACTTCCAGAATTTGTATCTTTCTGTGTATATGACGCGGATCGACGGTGATGTTGCGAGTATGAATTGTGTGCTCAATAAGGTGTTAGAACCCGAGTGGTTGCAACAGTTGGTCGTACTGAAACTCGCAATGGGCAACGGTTCAGATTGGTACGCGCGACAGTTAACAGCTGCGGTGACTAAAATGGATCGTCTGCAGGAACTACAATTTATTCAATCTCATTTTGTAACAGAGATGAGCCTATCTGAGGTATTGAACATAGAAAGTAACACTGTTCAGCGGATGGTTCTAGAAACATTGGTGCCAAGAGCGATTAACTGTCCAAAGCTTCGCAAGCTTGACGTCGCAGCTCATCTTGATGCACAGGTGCATTTTGGCAAACAGTATGCCCAGTACGGTGACACAGAACCGTTTTGGAAGCTGAAGCAGTTGGAGGAATTCACAATTATCAAGCCAATTGTGCCCTGCTCTTATACCCAACATCGTCCGGGGTACGAGTTCATATTCTATAAACATTTGACGCAGTTGAAAAAGCTTCACATATACGAAACCGCCGTATCGGAAAAGATCCTTCAGTGTATATGTGAATCATGCGTGCAACTAGAGGATCTATTTATTTATACATTGCAGGCAATCGACTCGGATTCCTTAAGATACCTATCAAACCTGCAGCATTTGCGACGGTTGGCGATTTGGTTCACCATGACACCACAACCAGTTTCGTTCGCTTCCGTTAAGCTTCCCAAGCTAGAGCAGCTTACGTTAGGCAATTTGGAAGTAGTATGGAAATCATTAAACAAGTTTCAATCGATCAAATCACTCAATATAACACCTACTACAGACGATGAATTATACAACGCTATAGCCACCGCCAGACGCATGATAAAGCTTCAATTTTTGTGGCTAGATTTCCGTTGCATTGGAAATCCAATATCAACTCTTCCAGTCCTGAAAGAACTATCACAATTGAAGACGCTTATCCTGGAGAATCTGGATGTGCGATTGATAAATCCAACCTACATGCTACCATTGCCTCAACTAACTCGTCTAGTGCTGCCCAAATGTCCAGGGAATCAAGATTTACTGCTTGATGCTAGGCTGTTTCCTAACGTAAAAAAGATTGAGCTGAAAGTCCCGGAATGTTTTTCATGTGATTTTAAACGTAGATACTATAAGTAAGCTGATAGTAATAATTTCTTATTTATCGGCACAACAACCTCAAGAGGTTTATGCCTGCCATATCTGGCTTTCTGTGACTATATTTACCCGTAGCTGGATAGTTAGTCCTACGTACGGGGATTGGTTTGGTTCGTTCTTGTGAAGACCGGCGCCGCTACCATCATGCCACCGGGCCGCCCCATTTTACTAATAATTTACTATTTTAATTTTCGTAATAATTTACTCGATACACTCGTTCCTTGATCTGCGATACGGTTTGCAGTTGTTGTTCTTCAACAACGATGGGTTTGAAGAATGATAGTTTAGAATCGTGTAATACGTATTATGTTTGCTGAAATTGACGTGGATTTTATAAAAAAAAAAAACAATAAATTGATTTGAAAAATCAACTCGAACCTTTTTCCGTGTTATCGAAACGTGAAAGAAATCTAGCTGAGACTCCCGAAATGTTTAAATATAGTTGTTATAACACGGATTGGTAGAAAGGAAATGTGCAACTAAGAAAGGACAATTTATTTTCTACAACGTATTTTAGAGCAAAACAAAAGTTTACTGTAAGCTAACTCTCCCATCATTATTCTAGGAGATATGAATGTAACCACTATAAAGTAAAAGCACGTCCGAATACCGGCTAATAGCAGTATGCGAATAATACATAACACTGCATCGGGATGAATTACGAGATTCGAACGCTATTATACCGACCATTAACGAATAAAGGAATCATATCTGATGGTTCGCAACCCTCAGCTTGAAGTTTGTTCGTAACGTCATTTAAAGTTATGTCAATCGCTCCCACCAACTTTCAGCTACGATTTGCTAAATGTGTATATGCACATATTACTTCGCTTATGCCTTCCATGGTACGCTTCTCTCAGTTAGATAAGCCTACTTTCAAAAGTGAACAATACAAATCGGATCTTAGATAGTGATGTACAGGGGAAACACGTTAAAACATAAGTCAGAGAAGACCGCCACGAGTAGATGGTAATGATCGTTCAATAGTAAAATTGCCCGTACCCTGTTGTTTGCTTCGTTCGGGGTTCGTGGAGAATACGAAGAAATAAACCCCATAAAGATGATTTCGTTCCAGACCACCATAACGTTCCTCTTGGAGGATCTTAGCTCTTCAGCTTTGACACGATAATGCCGGTCACCACGAGGCCCAGTATCACAGCGACGATCAGCAATATCAACACTTTGCGCCGGTACCGATTTTGGTACTCAGCTGCCTTTACCAACTCTTCCGCACCGCTCTCCACGTTGTCCACCGTTCGTCCGATTGAGTTTTCGATTGTGTCTGAAAAAGATAAACCCATATTATTACGCTTTGTTGTACGGTAGAGTCCAAACTGGAACCGTGGAATATTACTTACCAATCACTTCACTCTGCTGGGTCGTAAGATTGCTTAGTTCCCGCATGATGTGATTGACATCGAGCACGTTTGCCTCAATCTCCCGAAAACGTTGCTCCCGTTCCAGCAGCATATCCTGTTCGAACTGTAAACTCTGCTGAAGTTGTTTCTGTCTCTGCAGCTCCTGTTGCTGCTCTGTTGTCCCGATCAGTCCAGCTTCACCTGCAGCCAGATCGTCCGCCTGCGATGCGTTCACCAGAAACACCTGTTTCATCTTGGCCGCTATGCTCTGTCGAAAGGCAATGGAAACCGCATTAACAGTACTTTCTTTGCATTCGATTAAACCCTTAAAAAAGCACCTGTTGACTTTTGGAGTAGAATTGGACCACCTGCTTGAAATCGGAGGTCAGTTTTTCGACCTGCAATTTCTGCTGCTTGTCACCGCCACGCACAACCACCGTTAAGCGCTGCAGGTCTTTGGTGGTCGTGGCAATCCGCTGATTCGTGCCCGTTTGAATATCATTGCTGAAATACCGGTGGAAAGACGTCAAATTATGGTCATAAAATGAGCATGAGGGCTAAATACTGCCACTTACATTTTATCCCTCAGCGACTGATTGTCTTTTGCCGTGCCGATCGTACGATTTGCCTTCTCCAAAAACTGCCAGCTCTGTTTCACGAAGATCGTGTTGGCCGCAATCGATTCGCTGAGCGAGATGAACTCGGTGGGACTGAACCCGCCAAAGTTACCGTCCGAGCTGGTTGCCGCCGTGCTACTCATCGCACCGTAATCTCGTTGACCAATTCCACGTGGTAGTCCGAGTCCTTCCCTCGACATGGTATGCCTGTGTGAACCGTGCACTGTTCGCGACGGGAGTAGATAAATCACGGCCGAATTATATGGATGGCAAACGGAATTCTAATGAAGCGAAGCTAACCCCGGTTGCTGAACGATTAACCGTGCTAATAAGAACCTGAACCAGCTTTCTTCCGCTGTCTCTCCTCGGACTGTTTCGGCTTTTCCTCCTTTCTCCTTCCGGGGTTGTGGCCCGTGTGAGAGCGAAATCGAAATTGAACGGATTATAAAAGTGAGATAAGCGTCAAACAAATCATTGTCAACGTGAAACAAATGATGGTGACTAATTCCCAGCGCTCCCGAACGGCAGAACAGTGAACTGGACGGATTACGATGCTTATCAAAAATCGAGCACACACAGTTTTACGTTCTTTATACAATGGACAAATGCCATTCGCTTGGCACTATCACCATGCGCACCGATGGGAGTACTGCTTGCGAAACGAGGAACACAAAAACGGCTTCTTTTTTATGTTGGAATGAACGGAAAGCATAAAACAGACGATTTCTTCCCCAATGATGTCCAATGTACGGGAAGCCTTATGGTGTCCCGAGTATCATACCCTCTTCTCGATACGCCTTTTCCCTGTTTGATCGCAGCGATTCCCAAAGCGACCGCTAGTCGCAATTAAACTTACCACACTTGTGTGTCCACCGGTCGAGCGTCGCCCAACTGGATGGTTTACGGGGCAGGCTTTATTGGGGGAAGAGATTTCGCTCGGACACACTTATCCTAAAACACCAGAACTATTTTGTCCGCGATGAACTACGCAAAATAAAGAACCAACTTCGAGGTGAGCTCGTGACAGATCCAAACACAACGGAATTTGACAGTTCGGTTGAGCAGCCCTGGTTGAGTCATCTGTTCGGTGCAGCTGTGTGTGTATGTTTGAGCTGCATCACACTGGTAGCCTGCAGCTAGGGTGCATATTTATGTACATTTTATTGAAAAAATATTTTATTTAAGTAATTAACCAAACTTACATTTCATTTGAATTACTCCTTCGTACATGAAGAAAGCAAACTTCTGATAAATTTCTTTAAAATGTCAAATTGTAAACTCATCAAACGTCAAACCGTGTGGAAACGAATGGCGCAAAATTTCCCAAGTGCACAACGGTGCGCTGTGGTGTTGTGTGTTACACCAATTGCATGGCCGAAAGACACCAGGCGCCGGAAGTCATCTGCCCAACGAATGTGGCGGTGTACTTTACTGAGACGTGCAAAAATTGCTGCTCACCAGCTGGAATTGCGTATTCATGCGGTGACCTCAAAATTTTCCACCCGACTGGAATGGTGAAAATTTAAAACGACATTCCGTACAATCCTACCAACGGTTCAACGAATTGTGACGAATTGTAACACATTGTACGAAGCAAATGTATGGACGGAAATGTTGGAAGAAATGTAAAGCCTGGTAGGTGACATAAAAATTTGAGTTTTACATGTTGGCAATGAGAAGAAATTGTTAATCCGATGCAAGACGCATTTCATGAGCAGTAACGCAGACACGAATCGCAGAGCGACTCTCGGTAAATAAAGGATTGTGTTAAAAGAAAACGAGAAAAGGTATTTCCTGTTCATAGTGCAACAGTTTGTATAAAGAAAACTAACAAGGATAAGTCATAAAAAATTGAAAACTTGATCAGGTTTTAGCTCTTGAAGCAGATCAATTAGTTGCCTTTGAGATTATTTTACTAATATTTTCATCACTGATTTGACTTATTTTGATTAACAAAACCAATCAAAATCACACGTCTCATTTTACATTCATGCTGTATTTCCTATGAAGAGGTACATTTCTTCCCTGCTCTTCTCCACCCAACAACAAACAAACAAACTATCGATCTGTGAGAGCGCTAGAATTATGATGATCACGGTAGGCATGGCAACGGTACATTTCTCTCGAGCGAATGCTTGCTCGATTCTCCTACCACAGCCTTCACAATGGACCAAACGTAAAGAAACACTGTCCATATTTGTCTTGGTTTAGTAAAAATTTACATCACTCTAAATTTTGTTCCAACTAGAATATTTAGTATTTCCATTTACTTCATGAACGAGGTTCAATGTAAATTATATACTTCCATTGCTAAGTAATTACTTTTTTCGATAACTTCCTCGAATTCGATGTACAAGCTCATTTTTTCAAAGTTATTTTATCTCGAATTCAAATAGTTTCCAATTTTTTTCAAATGCTCCTTTTAGATATTATTGGTGCTCACTGGTCCGACTTAATTTGTTTTCAAACTTTGCACACAAGAAACCACACCATAATTTGGCTACTTTAGTTTGGTAAAAAGCTTTTTACATAATAGCTCTATAGTATTTTACATAAAACATTTTGCGTTGAGAACCTGGGAACAATTCCACATGCAATGAAAAGCGCCCTTCTCTCTTTCTCTCTCGCATCCAAAAAAAGAGCACTCAGCCCCACCGAAACGCCGGTCCACAGGTCCGCACACAACCGCGTGAACTCCAACCGCGTTGCGATCATGCTCTCACGCTCAGTGTTTCGCTGTCCGCGGTGAACGGAACAAACCATCGCAAAAGCTGGCCGGAAAAGTGTGCCTTCCGAAGTGCGTGATGTGATGGCGGCTGTTGTTTTTGTGGTTGTTGTGTCCTAACTAACCCTCCGAAAGTGTCCCCGTGCAGTTGCGTTAGTGTTGCACATTTCCAAAAGTGTTTACTGTGAGTTAATTATTATAAAATAAGTAAGAATAGTGTAGTTTTTTTTTGTTTAAAGCTGAAAGAGTTCAGTGTCAATGTTCCCTTACTAGCCAATTTTACTTTCTTCCCGATGCCACCTATCAACGGGTGCAGCACGTCACATTGCATAAAGGAACAATAGTATTTAACAATAAAACAGTTTTGTTTGACCAAAAAGAAAAAAAAAACCAACGGAAAGCTAGGTGAAGAAATTAACGGTTCGCGTTTTCGTGAAGCAATTTCCCTGATCGGTTTTGGGCAGGTGGCGTGATAAGCCCAACAACAGCATGGTTATAAAGAAAATGAAACGAGAGAGAAAAGGAGAAAGAGACAACCTGCTAGTGTGTAGTTTTGTTCGTGTGATTACTCGATTGTGGATTAGTTTTATGGCGAAACTCGATCTCGTTTCTGCCTTGTATGTGCTGTCATTCAAATACGTTTTGCACATTCCATTCGTTGGCACTTACTTTTAAAACAATCCATCACGATCGAAAAGATCGAACGACTTGGCACGAAAAAAAAAATCCTTTCAAAGGTTCAAAGTTCAAGTAGTGGTCACGGCACGTTTGACTTAGATTTTGCACGATCGCTTTAACCTCCGACTCCGTGTTGGTGCCCAAAACATAATCCGAACCATTTCTTCTGGTCAATTTACGCGTTAACTGTGTGTAGTGCTAGTTACGCTGAGGTCTTCTACCGGTGACCTCACACCACATTTCGTAGTTCTGTCTGCTTTTTGTGGGATTGCGGGAGTTGCCCGGCCGTACCTTCAACGTACCTTAAAATCGATCACAGCAACGGGAAATGAGCTTTACGGATTTTAGGAAAAGGAAACATATCCCCGCATCAAGAACGCACAACGATATGGCTTCGAAGTGCCGACCGCCGATCCAAGTAACCATTCCCTTACCACGTTTGCCGGCGTTATTGGAGAATGATAGTGCGGAATGTAAACTTATTCGGGTTCGTTTTCTTTAAATATATTTTTTTTTGTTTGTTCTCAATTTTCGACAGGAAGCGTCCGCGAACGTTTGACTCGAACTCGGGTACCGTAGTGGTGTTGGGGGATTTGCGAATGGAAGCGTGAAAATTGTTGTGTGTAGTGTGTGCCCACGCGCTGGTGTTCGTTACGGGTGGAAAACCTGTGCTCTAATCTTCGGTAGGAAGTTCTGCCGACCGCACGTCCGGAAGACACGAAAAAAAAAACGGAAGTACGTTTTTGGAAGCCATTCGTATATCACCAACACAAACATACACCGATTGTTTGGATGTGTAGCGAAGGAGAAGAACGTGCTGGTTATTGCTCTTCGACAAACAACGGTAGGTAAATGCATACTGCGATGGGTTAGAAGTGTAGTCATAGTAACTGGAGATGAGGTTAGGAAATGGTCGAAAAGCTCATGAGTGATTTCTAAGGTCGAGTCTTCTAAACTAATTCTTAGGGAGGACATCCTAGCGAGATTGCAATATCACCGGTGTACTACAGCAAATGCTGGATGAGATGATGAGATCCCGCATAGTGGAGATAATAACCTTGTACTAATCTTTTGTCTTTTTAATGTTTCTTTTGTACCAACCATATTTCTCCCGATTTCTCACCACATACTCGTATTGTAATTGATTAACGTTGAGTGAATCTGATTCAGATTCATGAATTCGAATAAATCTTTGAACTGAATGATTGACTCTAAACAAACATTTATGAATCATCCAAGATTGTTTACCTTCTAGGAGCTTGCATCCCACACGGTCATCAGTTGTCTAACAAATAACCAAGGGGCTACATCCGCCTCTGTTCTGAATATTCATTAGAGTCGACTCCTGATTTGAATGACTCCTCACTAAAGATTCATACGAAAGACTCTTCTAAAAAGCTTCATTAAGCACAACGCTAGAATTGAAGAATTTCCCAACCATCTCAGGAACTCTGGACATGATTGTCTTTGGCACCTGTATACCATCGTTCCCACATGGCGTACCTCAAACTGTTACGGAATGCCTTGAAGAATTCCACACCCAATCGGAAGATCCGTACCGTTTGGTTTCCGAGTCGAACGGGAAACCGTTTTTCCAAGCCGATGCCTCTCCGCTTCACGACCAATCGGTCATCTCCTACCACCGGTGTACGGTGCGGCCTTCGGAAAGTGTTGTGCGCTTGTGCAACCTTCCCTATCAGTGGCTGCTGGAACTGTAGTTTTGCTTCGGCCGGATAAATGAACCAAAACCGCGAAGAGTTTATGAAGCATCCCAAAACCTCGCGGGAAGTGTACAAGTTGCCACGGACAGGCACACACACACACATGTGTAGAGGCATCAGATATCAGATCAAAGTGCTGTTGCGAGCGCAACACGATTCAACCTTTTGCGCTTGAAGAATGCGAACCGAACCGAAGCCACCACACCAAGATCCGGTGAAGATGAGGCAAGTAAATGGCGAAAAACAAAGCAGAAAAACCTCAAGAAGAGATGCGCCTTCTTGCGTTTTCTTACCCCGGGCACCGGTCGGTGCGAGGTGATGGATTTTCCCTTTTTTATTCCCGGTATCTTACACGGCCATAAAACGCAACACAAATGCTCAAATACAGATACAGAATTCGGGTTCCTTCACACTCCCACCGTATACACCACCCGTTGTCTGGTATTGCTGGATGTGGAGTACCGTTTTTCCCGCTCCGAGTGTTTGTGTGACTTTGGTGTTGTGTTTTCCTTTCTATCGACCTGTGATAATGCTCACTGGCAGTCCCGCACCACAACCTCAGTTACTCAGACGCCCGGTGGAAGATGCTAAGAACACACACCGTGCTAATTGCGGGTCTACGGCCCAATACTGCTACCAGGTTGTTTGAGGCTAGCCGGCGCCACAAAAGAGAGAAAATACTACGGATGATACATCCAGCGAGATGTAAGGGCAGAAGCTTGCGAATTCTCGTAGGTACCTCTATATCCCTCGCCTGAAGATCTCAACTACCGTGCCGAGAACAAAATTGGACAATGTCTCCAACAAAAGTGTTTCGCTTAGTGCCATTAATTTGAAGTAAGCACTCGTCGCTCTCCGCGTCGTACATCACTCAGTAAATGATCGAATGAGCAGCAAAACGCCAAAACATCCTGGCCGAAGCACTGCCGTCATCTCGTTACCCCGCGTGGCGTTGCGAAAATTACAGATCCGAAGCACACGCGCCCGCTGCTATCGCATTATGCTCCCGGACGGCCGTTTTGGGTGGTGTGTGGAGCTGGCGGAGGTTCGCTATGCTTTCGACCAGACCCATGCGAAACCTGTTTTGCCCCTGTGCCAAGGAAGTTACGAGAAGAGACGTAACAATATCCCGGAGTGCCCACAGAAGTGCACCTATAAACGTGTTTCCCCCCCCCCCCCCCCCCCCCCCTCCGCTTCCATTCCGTCGGTCTCCCTCTGGCTGTTCCACCGTATAACGCTCGGCGTTGGAATACCGTCGCGAATTTTGCCAACCTCGCTCTGCTGCCAATTCGCGATTTGTAGCTTTAAGGTTGGTGGTTGTAAGGGCAGTAGATAGAGGGTCCCTCGCCCTAATGGGAAGGAAATTTGCAACTCCCTTTGCCTCTGTGTGCGTGTAAGTAGAGCAGTGTAATTGTACGTCTTTTCGGCTAAAAGATGCGCGTATGGCTGGCGACCACCGTGCCGGGTCGGTCTGCTCCTGCTACGATTCTGTCCAAGACAGAGCTTGGAAAGAAGCTCACGCGGGTCAGAGCGGGAAGTGGTATCCGAAAGGGTTCGCACCAGATGGATCGTTGGTTGTGTCTGTCCGTTACATACCGGCTGCCTGGCACCACCATCCACGTCCATGTCGGTCAACGCCATATGCACGAAGGGAAGCTGTGGCTACTAACCCTGATGCAGATGTCGTTTATCGAAGTTGTACATCGGAGTGCTTCTGGTTTTTCCACTCACAGCAGAGCTAATTGTTTTGTGGCACGGATGAGAGAACAGTTTACATAACGCATACACATAAGGTTACTGTTATTGCAGGTGTTTCACTGAGATCTGTCAACAGGAAAATAGCAAATTTTGTTTAAGCAAATCATTCTATTAGTTAATGAACTCTTACTCGTCGTTAATTGTAACTACATCGAAAACATTTTGCTTCACAAACCTGATCAAGACCAATTCCCATCCGTTAATGGCGTTGCCTCTTAGTGGCAATCTTAATGGTGATCTATTTTCTTTGGTAAAATGCTTCAAAAGTTTGGATTTAAAGTAGCTCCGAGAGAAGGAGGAAGCTGCTGGGAAGCTTTTCTCCTTCATTTATCATCCACGATCGCGCTACATGCGCGTGAAAGATCGAATCGCACGTGTGTATTAGATTAAATTCCAAATTTAATTGAAGCTCTCGCTCACCTGCCTCGCTTGCGTTCGGTGTTGTCTTCCGGGGGAATGGAAGGAAGCATTTAAACCTCGAACGATCGTAAGATCGTTTCGGGAATACGTTCGTAAAACGTTTACCGTTTACCGCTAGTGATCAATTGCTGCTTGTTGTTGTTGTTGTTCTTTTCACCCCCTTCCACCGAACTTACGCAATCCAAACGGAATAAATCACGCCCGAAAAGGAGCAGCGAAGCAACAGAAAACAAATCGAGTCCCCCACTCACTAAACGAGGTAGCCCTGCGAGTGCTTTTCTCATACTGCATTTAATCTTCCCCCTTCCCCCCTTGGGCGCGATTAGAGTGGCTTCGACTTTGAAAGCATTTCGTGATCGTCCACCGTCCCAAATTCACGCTGAAAAATGACCTACCTTTGAGAGGTGTAGCGTTAACGAAGCAATACCCGTACAGCAGCGCCTTCACAAAATCAAGCCCTGAAAGCATAAATTCATCAAATGTAAAGGGTTTTGAAGTCACCGCGATATGACGATACACCCGGGATTGCCGAGCCGGTCGCGAATGGGGTTATTAGTGGTGGCGAAGCAAGTTTGTCTGCTTATGTTGCCTGCGCCAGCCAGGTTATTTGACTCCTTCTGGTTCGCGTGAAGTGCATTATGGTGTCTTCAATCGATGCTGACAACTGCTTTAAATGATAAAAAAAATCGATCGTGGAACGTGGAACTTGTTTTTAAAAATCAAACCGCATCGAGGATTCGAACGCAACACACCCAGCAAAGGAACAAGGTTGGCAGGTGAGAAAGTGAATCACTTTTTTGAAGAAGGGAAAGAGGGCTTTAAAAATCCGAAACCCAAACGCACGCTATGCACGATTATAATTGCATCCAAAGTGGGCTGCATTTCATCAAACTTCAATAACCCGTGGTGGATGGTGAGAGTTCATGCAGTGAGAAGGTGAGTTACGATCACCTTTTTACGAGTGTGGCAAAAAAACGAAGAATTATGCATTGTTTGCGTCTTTAATGTCAAGGTTCCTCATTTTTGGACTCATCAACTCATCAACTTTCTATGACGCTCCTGTGAAGCTTCATGACGATCAAGAACGCGATCATGCTGAATGAAGAGTTGCACTTTCGATGCAATTTAGGCTTTTCCAAAATGAAACCGAATCTCCTTGGTCGTTGATCTTGGAGCATGGTTTCAGGGTGGGTGTTCAGCAATATACCCCCTTGCCCAAACATTCGACTGCGAAGGTCTAACCGCGCTCTTTAGGCTGTGTATTTAAGAGTGGAGCTTGGGGGTTCGATTTTTGACTGTACAGTTTCGTCATTTTCGTTTTGCCCGTTTCATGATTCATCCATTCCAGCGGCACTTCTTACCGTTGGTGGAGTTATGGTCACATCATTGGACGCGAGCGCACGGTTTTATTACTTCACCGTAACTCTTTCCGCCGTGTCACTTTTGGCCCGGTGCCCTTGCGAGATGAAGCTTGCAAATGGTGTCCGGCTTTTTTATGGGTTTTTGCCGCCTTGCAGTGTGCTGTTTGCTTGCTGTTGTACTGGTAACCCTTAAGGGGTTGATAGGCAAAAATGACCGTAGAAAGGCATAATCTCAGAACAAATATGTTTTCTACGTTGTGATTTCAACTTATGCCATCACAGTAGATAAGATGAGTCATTGATCGTCCCAGATCAGATCATCTCAAAAGTTAGAAAGCTTAAGCTTTAAGCCTGTATCTGCCAAATAATCCAGGTACCGGGCTGTATCATTCTGTACAGATTCGTAAAGGACATAGCATTTTGACATAAAGAATGACACAAGGGATCTTTTTTTGTAAACTAAAAAAAGGAGGAAAATCGATTTAAGTTTAGTAATTTGCTTTTAATTTCAATGTATTTGAAATGATATACAAATCTGATTATCAAAATAATCCTTTTTCAGTTCTTTTCGTTAAAAAAAAAATTGTTTACCTTTTTCGCACATGGGAAACTTGGCCTAACCTGGCTCAGGCCAGTTAGCAAAATTCTTTGTTTTGACATTTGTCGAGTTTGGGTTTTGGGTACTTGGGTACTTTCATTGAGATACCAATTTAATCCTTCTTTCCTAGGCTTAACTTGGCTTGCCATTTGTATGGCGAGCTGTAAGCGGATAAGCCTGGAAACGTCAAAATGCATACAAAAAACTGGCTTAGAGCGTGATCTACCCCAATATTAGAAAATTGTGAGATATTCGTGTTCGTCTAGAAGTCTCAAAGTATTCCATGCTTAAGCCATCTAATCATTCAACTAAAATGCCTATATCTGCTTACCACTTAATAATAAGACATTCATTCGAGGGTTTATCCAGCTGCTTTCCGATCGGTTTATTATGCACGCGCTTAGAGCCGTGGTACGATGATGACAACTCTCCAGACTCCGCTGCTTCTTTCCTGCTATGGCAGTCAGCCAACACAGTGCCTCTCGACCGACCTTGAATCTTCCTCCTTGTGCTGGAAACCTCCAAGGCGGAAGCGGCGATTTGCCAATCGTGACACCGCACACCATTCATTTCCCCTCAGCTGGCGCCAAACGGGAAAACCACAGCACATACAGAACCTTAACGACTTGGACGGTCAGCGGCGAACGACGAAGTGGTCTGAAGGAAAGATTAATTTCTTTACCCCTTCTAGGTGGAATGTATCGTCGTTGCGTCTGAGTTGAAGGTTACCAACTATAGCGATCGGAGGTTGCAGAAAAAAAGGGTGCGTCCGAGAGTGTCCGTGCAATACTTTATTAACCGGCGCACCAAAAGTCCACCATTTCAGCATTAACTTCGCATTGCGTAACGGTTTTTTTTTTAATGGGGAAGGCTATTACTGGACGGTCGTAACCTTCTTCGGTCAGGAAATTACTAATTATTCATCGAGCGTATTTCAGTAATTGCGAAACGAGTTTAGAGTTCCCACAACCTTTTGAAAGCTGGAGAGCCGAGCTCCAAATCAAACTTCAACTGCAAATATTGAAAATCGCTAAAGGGCTCAATAGTTAAACTCAACAGTTTCTGCAAACAAACACTTGCCTCCCGTCCCGGAAAGCGAGTCCTCGAAAATAATAGTTCGCCAAACTTTCTGTTTGCTAAACAACTACCTTCTGCCCCAGTTATATCGCCGACAGAGACGAGAGTGCACTTGGAAAAAACACCTCAAAAAGCAAAAAAAAAAAAACATTGTCGAATTGACATGTTGAATTTTAAAAAATCGGTGACCCTCGTTCGATCTGCTCCACAAGACGCGTCGGTCACTTTCACCCCGGATTTCATCCGGGGGCACTTAAAATTCCGCGTCAACGTCAACTTTGAGATGACAGAGTGCTCGTTCGCGCCAGGCTGCACACGACGCATCGTCATGGTGTTCAGACCTCCCGTCCCCTCCAAGCATAATGGCGGTGAAATACACACACACACACAAAATGGAACGGTCCGGAGAAAAAACGAAACTGCCAACCGCCGTTCCAGTTTGTGCAGAAAATTCGTTGTCCAAAAGAAATGTATGCAGTGCGCGTCGTCTCCACGAGGGTGGGGGGGCTTTCACTTCGCGTGAGGAGCAGCAGGAGGACACACGGTGTAACTTTCTCAATGCCCGATCCTCCGGTGTCGATAGAATGGGCGGGATCCTGCTTCTTGGGTTGGGGTCAGACAAAGGTGTCCAAGTCGTTCTCATGCGTGTTGGCGAGCCTGCAGATGTTTTGTAAACAGACAACGTACATCGTTTATAACCGTTGCCCCATATCGGACAGGGTGCGATCCCAAGGGACGTGGCATAACTTAGAGAGCGGACAGTCGACTTCATATGACCTCGTTCTTGGCCGTGAAGCGTATATCAGACAGAGTTATATTTTTGCAACGACACGATTCCTTCCGGAACGTATGTTAATCCACATCATGGCGGGAGCTCAAAGTCCTCCAACCATGTGGATAAGCAATCAGCGTAACTAATAGCCCATTAATTCCCTTCCCTCACATTGATTTTGAGGCGATGATAGGCGTTTGGCTGTTCGGGTGTTCGATTGATTGATCGAAGATCTTTTCACAGTCCGCTACTTCGCGGCGTCCATTAGCTTCCCGAATACGTCCTCGATCGTTAACTAAACCGTGAAACCCTTCTTGTGTGTAGCCGATTGAGCAACGTCAAAACAATAAACACTCACAAAACCAGCAGCAAAACCGAGCGTTCGGCCAACTTTCATCAGGGCCTACCAATATGATAAATTACCCGCGTGTGCACCCGGTGCACGCGCGCTCTTGAGCGCACCTATGAAGCGATCGGCTCGCGGGAAGCTTCGACGGGGCAAAGCAAGCGTACCGCAATCTTATTTACATTCACAACTCGCACCCGAAGGTGGTCAGCGTTGGATGATCTGGTTGAGGATCTGACCGTTTGTAGACACCTCATCCCGTACAATGAATCATCGCAATGCATTCAACACAATCTGTGCAGCATTGTTTGGACAACTGCAATGGATCGTACACAACGGTGACCCAAATACAAGCCGTTGGGTTTGTGTGTATTTGGGAAAGGGATCGAGAAAAAACATGAAACGAAAAGAGATTCCTTTGCCTGTATCAGATCGTACATTCGTATGCTCGTGATCTTCCAAATGATTCATTTGTTTTGAAGATGGCGCGACAAGCTGTGTAGTCCTCGAGGTATTCCGTGTAGCAATGGAACTCCCGCCCAGAAACTGATGAGAATAATAATCTTGACGGACACAAAACGTTATGAGTCACAGAACGGATGACGTTCGATAGATCATACTGGTGGTTCGTTAATCCCCAAAAACCTGTTTGCAGTTACTCATCTGTGTGCTGATCTGTTCGCGGGTAAAAGCAATCAATCGACGGCATCGAATGGCAAGTTTGCCCAAACGGGGAATAGTTTGTGTCAGTTGACGCTCGTGCGCATGAGTCATTCATCAGATCATCAGCATTAGTCCAAACCATTAATAGCTATCACTAACGGAGGAGAAATTGATAGTCTTGCTCAAGTTATACAAGTGGTTCGAATTCGTGACATTCATGGCAGTGGACGGTGAGGTACCTGATAAATCTACCCAGGTCACCAGTACGACACGCTGTAGTTCACGCTGTCCGACAAGCCCACGTCCCCGTCCATTAGGTCGCGGAGACTTGGTAAAAACTAAGGTAAACAAAAATCAGATAAACACCTGAAAACATTGTCATTAGTTCGCGGCAGACTTGGCGGAACGTGACGATGAAAATGTGTCGCTGTACGAGCTGTCGTCTGCACAAAGCACAAGCACGACAGATCAGCCTACTTCGTGCGCTGGATGCATGCTTTTTGCCGCACGTCATAATTTACAATGCCTTGAACTGGGCACGAACCAGACAACCTCATCAATGTAGAGCGCTCAGGTTTTGTTTGTTGCTTCTGTAGTGCCCTCGGAATGCATCGAACTCCGCTGGACAATGTATCTTAGATGGCTTAAGCATTCTGTAACTGAAGATTGGAAACAAATTGTACGGCAAGTTCGTCGTTTTGCCGGAGGCGCGGTACACGCCGAGCGGCGCCGTACAAAACACCGCCTTGTTCTGCTGTTGCAAGGCGGAAAAACAAGAATTCGTTGGCTCCACCATCCGGGGCATCAGATTACCAGCTGGTGTTTCACCTTCCGTTTGTGTGCATCCGTATTGTTGTGTTACCCCCTCGGAGGCTCCACTTAACGGAGAACAACTTGAACTGCTTCCCAAATACACGTAGCGTGAAGCAAGACGACACCTTAGTTTGTCCTCCGGCTGGCAAGAAAAGTGATCCCGAAACGGAAATAATGCAAAAGCCCTTCCAGGCAAGGACTTACCGTTTAGCAGTGGCTCGTTCCGGAACGGAGCGCCCAAAGAACTGAGTGCCTCCGGTGGTTCCGCCCAGCTAAACCTGCCGACTCTACGGTGCTATGATGTACGATCTGTGAAGTACGCTTATCGCCGGCACGTGATCTTGCTTCACCGTACGATATGCTTCTGTTACCGTGCAAAAGCACGGAGATTGTAACTCATCTTTCGCTAGCAGGCCCAAACGAGGGGTTTCCTTCCTGTATGTTTGCACATCTGTCAAACGTACCGCACTTACATCGTTACCCACGTATAATTTACCGCCAGCACTCACGGGACGCTATGGGGAATGGTTAATCCATTATATGCAAATGGTAAGCTATGTGCGCGAGTCAGAGACCGCACAGTCAGGGTTGCCATTTCGCATGCCAATTTGAAGTATATTATGACCGATCGAGGGTGATCTTTGGCGGGATTGTGATCTAATCCCACCAAGCAACGTGTAATAAACGCAGCTCATCTCAAGCAGAGCAATCGGAGCAATGGATAGCAAATTAAGGGGTTAAAGCCCATCCCTTGTTCGGTCCGTGCCGTGTTCCACTCCATTTTAATGGTGGATATTTATATGCACCTCAGAATCATCGGTTGCACATTTCGCACAGCTTAATAGGAGCGCTTCCACTGTTACGTGCGCGCACTTCTCGCAGAGTGGAGCTGCTATTACAGCTCCATACTTTAATGTCCGTTGCAAAGCAAAAATTAGGCCACCAAACTACAACGTCTTGCGCGAGTATGGAATTGATCTAATGTCCTAATGTCCACGCGGTGGTTTAGCTGCGCCCAGAATTACGTCACGTTTTCTAGACGCAGCCAGCAACCGATGCGTGTAAAATGGGTGTACCAACAATGCTAATCCCCCCCCCGAAGGGAAGCGCAACACTAGTGGAGAGAGTCATTTGCTGAACTGTTTTTTTGGACTGCGGACACATTGTTTCGGTCGTAAGAAATCTTAAACGACCCGTGGTTCTTCGTGGAAGAGCGACATCGTTTTTTTTTGGTTGGGCAAGCATTAAAACTCCCGCGGTATTGCCACGATCACCCCCCCCCCCCCTCCCCCCAGAAGAGTTCGTTCCTGCACCCGGGAGTTTGCTGGCGTAAGCAAAGGGTGAAAATAATCGTTTACTGGTTGGTTTTGCTAACTAATGATGGTTTTTAAGACGGTGGCAGCATGTCCGACGTGGCGTGACATTTGCACAGGTAGCAACCGTTTGCAGTTAGATGATGGAGGGTTTTAGAACATTAGCGACGGGTAGCTAGCACGGTACAGTGTGTGCCACTAAATTACACGCAGATGTACCAATAAAATGACGATCTTCGATTTAAAACACGCAAAGATCACGCAACGTAAGCGAACCGTGCGACAGCCGCAATTCCTGTCCCACTGGAGGACCGTTTAATGTGGAGCTGTTTAAATACCTTTAAATTAACACCTGTCCAGTTCGATTAATTCCCTTTTTCGAGCGGATGGCGTTTCATGGGAAAAGGTGAAGGAAGAAAAAAAAAACAGCATCCAAACCGTACCCTACCTCAAGCGGCTTTTCCTTTGGGCAATAAAGTTTGCATTTATCATCCGGGTGGCGGGCTAAAAGAAACTGTCAGATGTAAACCATCTAAATTTCTTGGCCCGATATTGCTTGTCCAGGAGGAATGCTGTCGGCTCCGGCTGTGCCAACGAGAGTTCCGCTTGATGGGCTAACGAAGACCAGAATTCTCGTCAACGCTTGAGCCGTGGACTGACCTGTCCGTTCGATGAGGTCGTTCTTGAAACGTGCGCTGATTTATCTCATCCCCCCCTTAGCAATTAGTCAGTCCCGCGAGCAACGGCCGGGTGCTCACCGACCGTACTTAACGATCGCGAACAGTGCCCGTACAATGACCGGCGGTCCGTGCGCTGCGAAGGTCTCGCGATGGGAAGATCTTTCTGCGGTTCTATTTTTGACAGCTGGAGATGTCCAGATTCGCTGTGTTGGTGTTATTGCGGCACCAGTGCTCGAGTGTTGCAGCCTTCACCGGCCGATCGTTCGATCGAGTTGAAGGCTAGTGACGACAGGACCGTTTGATCCCTTGAAATAATATCACTGTGGTACGTACGCGCTCCCCGTCTGGGACTCTTTGCGTTGTCTTTGGAGGGTCACCACTTCCTGACAGCGAAAACATCCCGGTTTGTATTCATTCCCGATCACCTCAGCAATGCGTGCGGTTGGGAAATAATTTTAGAGCTGTCCACAAATGCTGACCGAAGCGTGGCTGGCAGCGCAACATGTGGACCCCGTGAGAGGGGTTTACGCAAAGTAACAACTTCTCAACAGCCAATACGCCTCCAACGCACGCGTGTGCGATGTGTCGTTCCCATCGTCACATCGGGCGGGAGTGTACACACCCGTGTGCAGTGAGCGAAGTATTTTTAGAAAGCGCATCTCTTTAAACCTTCACCGACGTTGCTCTGTTTGCTTCTCTGGCCTTACATTTTGTGTGGGATGTCCATGGTCCGTGTCCCCATAGGTATTCGTTTTGGAAACCGGAAAACGGACGACCAATAACTCATCTCTCGTCTATCTTTAACCCGAAACCGAGCGTCACTTGACGGGAGGAAGCTGTCAAATTTCAGTAAGTTGAGATTGAATTTCTCAAGGGAACATGCTTCCCAGCCGCAACTACGCAGAGAACTGCTATCACATCAGAATTGCACAACAGTTCTGCTCTCCCCCTGGCCCGAATGTCGTCCGCATCATTAGGAGCATCTGCTGCTCGCTTTCATTAAGGTTAAATACCGGTGCGCTTTGATTCATTTTCCTCAACCGCGCGAAGCCGTGCATTTACTTCCCGGTCAGCTTCGGTGAATTTCATTTTATAGGTTAATGGTTGGGATGTTTCGGCAGCTCATTACGACGGCACTGTTGGGCCCTATTGTTGCGGTGCAGCAACAGAACGCGACCAATGTACTACTGTTGCTGTGTGGCCGGGAGTTTTTGGGGCGCGATAACACCATTCATTCGCCAGCCATGTTGGGTGCATTGTTTTTCAGCAACGTATTGTGTCAACGTGTTCCTTCACGGCGTACGGTTTCGTTAATTAAAACGTCAATTTTCCTGGCCGGTGAGAAAGGTCTGCCCGTGTAAGTTTGTGTTTATTTGTTGATTGTAGCGCAGTTTTTTTTTCGCCCCGCAGTGAGTACAACTTTCCTTGGTTTATAATTTTGGAAGTCAGTCGTGCGGTTTCCAACGTCGAGCGACGTCAGCCGAACGTCTATCGGCTGTCGGCGATGTGTTTATGTGAAAATATCGACACGTCCCATTTTCTTAGTGCTGCTTCCTGCAGTGCTGCGTGTTGATCGACGTTTCGTTATTGGCAAAAAAATGTGTTTTTTGAGAAACTATTTTCCTACGGCAAGCCGTGTCGCAAGCCTGGATTAGTGATGGGTGCTCTGGAGCGCACCCATGGTTCCGATCCGGTTCCAGCTAGCGTGAAGGTTCCGAGGTTCCGATTCTGGCGAAAACGAACCGCCAGTTCCGTCTGGAACCATTTGGAATCGTCCGGAATCGTCCGGAATCTACTGGAATCGTCTGAACCGTCCAGGGCAGCTTGGAATCGTCTGGAACCGTTGGATTCGTCCGGAACCGTTAGAATTTTCGTAATCGTCTAGAATCGTAGAAAACATTGGAATTTCTAACGAAATCGAAATAAAATCTGTAGAAAAATATTAACTTTAAGTCGATTCCGTCCGATTTCGAAGATTCTGGACAATTGTGATGATTCCGCATTGAAATCGTCCGGAACCATTAGAATTTTCGTAATCGTCTAGAATGGTAGAAAACATTGGAATTTCGAACGAAATCGAAATAAAATCTGTAGAAATTAACTTCAAGTCGATTCCGAGCGAATCCGACGACAATTTCGACGATTCCGTACGATTTCAGACGAATTCGATGATTCCGAACGATTCCGAACCAATTCAATGGGTTCGAGCAGTTCCGAACGGTCCCATCGATTCCGGACAATTCCAATGGTTCCGAACAGTTCCAGATAATTCCGACGGTTCTGGGTGAGGGGGTTCCAATGGTTCTATTTGCACCTACCTTCCGGAACTGGATCTGAAAATCGTTCCGAACCAGCTCCAGTTTTTTGTAGATTTTACCCATCTCTAGCGATGGATCGTAAAAAAATCAACGTTTTTGCTCCTGCTGCGAGAGTATTTGACATAAGAAAGCATTTATGATCGTCGTTGCAAACGAAACAAAACAATAAACGGGATCATTTTTTGCGTATGGTTTATTTAGCTTTGGGTTAAAATTCCAACATTTCCGTCAACGTACGATCATGCTGTTGAAGGCAAGAAAAAAGGTAAATCAATCGTAAAGTGTACAGCAGACAGTTCACATCAATAAATCTACAACAGTTTAATTTCCAAATGGCTGAATTTGTTTTGTTTGTTTTCGTCCATTCTTTCTGCAAAATACCATAAACGTTTTACCATTATGAGAAAATCCAAATAAACAAATTTCGCCACGAAATATCTGGTTCGGAAGGTTTGCCCTTTTCTTTTCTTTTTGTTCGACGGGCAGACAGCCACACACGCTCAGCTACCATGTGGACACGATCGGTGCGATCACCATCGACTGATCGGTTTTTGGAGTATGGGATGAATTTTAATTTTGCTTTCCTCCACCCGATCCAAACGTATTTGTTTATTTCCTTTTTCCTGCCTGTCTGCCAGCCTTTCTGCCTGCCCCGCCTGTCCAAGACTGCGAAGAAAAGGCATCCATGTGTTGTGTGGCAAATGGGGAAGGGAAACAAAACTTAATTTAGCACATATACTACGCGTGCACGCAGTTTCGTTTTATTTCCGCGCAAACCGTTTAATTACGGTGCTCATTCCTGTCCGTTTTCGCCTTCGCCTTCGGTGCCCTCCTCCCCGTACGGTACCGGAGCGCGCGCCCGCGATCGTATTGGTGCACTTGAATTTTCGTGTAAAGCAAGGAAAACAACGCACGAAATTGTCGGCATATTTGGGAGTTTTCTGCCCGTGTCCCTCCTGTTGTTTGTTGCTGTAAATGAAACGCAAACGGTCCGGCGAGTAGCAAGCAGAGATCGAT
Source organism: Anopheles marshallii (assembly GCF_943734725.1). Lineage (NCBI taxonomy): Eukaryota > Metazoa > Arthropoda > Insecta > Diptera > Culicidae > Anopheles > Anopheles marshallii. The sequence continues at coordinate 67,561,077 of NC_071326.1, read as the reverse complement.
AAAATGTTTGCATTGGACGGGTAGATTCCGGACATTTTTTTCGGAGCTGGTGGTTCTGGAGCAGAAGAAACAGAATCACAATAGGAGAGAAGGAATACAGCATGTGTTTATGACAATTTCCGAAGGTACATAAGGTGGTCACAGCACAATTCCGTCTGTTGGGGAACGCTTTTATGGCGTGGTAACGGTGGGCAGTCACTAGATAACTACTACCCGCTACTAGGGAGAGGACGGGAGATGAAAGAAGTAAGCAGATACGCATTGATACCAAACCGAGATAACGGCGACATTATTACGTCGAAGGCCATAAACATCTATGTTGACAACTAATGCCTCAAAATAACGTACAAAAATCGTAGTAAACAATATGGCGGAAGTGTGCCACGATCAGTGCACAATTTCCCCATAAGATAGCTCTTTCGCTTTGCCCGTTGTCAGATTAAGTGCATTTGGTTGGTGGAACATTGCAATCGTTATCACGGGGTACAATCGATTGGAGGCAAACAAACACAGCATCTTCAAAAACTGGGCGACGTGGAAGGCCTTTCCGGCTCAAGAGCACCAACGCACTTGAGAGTGAGAACGTGTGTGAAGGGTCTGCAAAGTCTTTACGTACATGGTGGGGGTACGTGCGATAAGCAAATACAACACCTGCTGGTCTGGCTGAGGCAGGGGTGGTGTCGACCACTCGATAAAGCGGCGAACGCTGATAAGATTGTCTTTGGCTGGCTGATGTCCCCGGGGGGAACTTTTGCGTGGACTGAGATAGTCGAGAATCAATCGATAGCTGACTGCAGTAACCGTCGGTTCACCTTGCCATTCTACCCGGTATTTCCACCGTGACAGTAGCACCGGACTCTGCTCGTATAGCGTTGTGCCAGTGCACGCATGTGAGTGTGAGACAGTGCTGTGGTTGACGTTGGCAGACAGGAAACAGTGATACAACTGTCACCAATATTCGGACCAGGATCTGTTCCTTCCGTAAGTGTCAAGGTGAGTCGTGATCTGCGCCGTCTCTTAAAGTGAGTTCTGAGTGATAGTGATGGACATGGAGGCTTACTTTGAACCGTGAGGTTCTATGGCATATTCGGGAAATATCTTATCCAACTCTCGGTAAAGTGACTCCGAATGTCTGGATGTTGGGACCAAACACCAATCGAACTCAGACAACCTGGCGGAAATGTGTTGGCAGATTCGCAACTGCGCGTTCAAATGTGCAGGTGCTCCCGAAATTGAAGTCGGCGGATATTGAAGCGCGAACCAAACCAAAACACTCCTCAGATGACGCACCATATTTGCTGACGGGTGTGTCGGAGGACACTTATTGCGGACCATAAGCAAGGATTTTTTGCCTTCTATCGCTAAAGTTGATGACTAACGAATCGATACAGTGTGTGGTTGGCTATTTGTACGGTAAAGAAGGTGATATCACGCAAGGGAAAAGGTAACCGGTTACGTGTGTGTGTGCGTGTGTGTGTGTGGTTTTACGGTTGTATGTAAATTCCATATTGCGTCGGTCCATCATCCCCCAACGAGTTGCCCGATGAGTCACTTAATAAAAGGTGAATTCTACCTGCTCCAGGGTAGGTGGGAGTGCAGAAAAATAATACCTTTTCTTTCCAAAACCGCCATCTATCTTTGTGCGCTGACATAACTGACATCATCCATGCCGGGGTTGGTGCATACTTCCCGAGTTCCCGACGGTAGTGCCTATCTCACCAAGAACCGGGGGGGGGGGGGGGTTCCCGGCAGTGTGCTAAGACCAGCCGATTAACACCTCTTACTGAGCCAGCCGGGTGGTGCATTTTGGGTGATTTTACCACCCCGCTGCATGCGTCACAATGCAAACACCACCCCGTCTACTTGGTGTGGTGCCTTTAATGCACCGATTAGGAAAGTACTTTTGCGTGATGTTGTTCAATGAGCCCAACAAAGTGATGAGGTGAAAATCGCTCACACAGCAGGCACCGTGACACAGGTACAATGCACACGACTGCAGTATCGCTTCATTTTATCGCTTTTTTTCATACTGATAATGATCAAACCGTTTCGATGAAGGTGTAGTAATTCGCGGGCGTATATGATGGCGGCAACTCTTGCGGGCGATGAAAAAGACATTTTTGCCCACCCTGCTCACCCTGATGCTACCCTTGTTTCCCCTTTCCCGGGTATCGTTGGGTTTCTAATCCTGGTGATTGATTTTAGCAGCTATTTTGTAGCGCTCCGTTGCCCACGGCCGTTAATATGGTACGCCACTCGAGCAGCAGCGGGCCGCAGTATCTATCGTTTGGTTAAATGTGTGTTTAGCAGCGATCATGTTGGCGGGTGACACCCGGGAGAGAGGGGCAGAGGAGTTAGGTTTTTGCTGTCTTATCTTTTGTAGTGGACAGATTACCGCTAAAACAACCCGATACTGGAGGTATGGAAGTCATGTGGCAACACCGAACGACTTTAAATTCGAAAATGTAAATTCAATTGTCGACTTAAAATTGGAACGTTGCTTTTTTATGAAAATATCCGCTTTTTTAGAGCGCATCATGCAGTAGAAAGCATGTCCTACAATCATGAAGCCTATTTTAAATGTCTTATCGTGTATTATTTCACACAAAGCAATGAGTCCGCTGTTCGCATTCGTTTGGCACAATTGTAAAATGCAACCATGGAGACGAACACAAGCTCCACGGCCCGCTCAAGGCGATCTTTGTTCTGGTGAATGACTTAGTTCAAAGCGAATTCCAAGGCGCGCACCGTAAAACGGTCATGTTTATTACCCTTTGGCCAGACACCAATTTCCGACGCGTTTCTTCAAACCCGGCCCAACAATAATGCTTTTCCTGTTTCGCGTGCACATATACCTCGCATATCGTAAAACAATTATTTATGGCCACCAGCTCTGCGGTGCCGAGCAACGTTAGTATCGAGCTCCAATCAATGGAATGGAGCGAGTCGTAGGCAATCAAGTATCTATCGATGGGTCCCCGAAAGCGAGCGGTGTGATGGCATTGTTTTGGAACGGTAAAACCTTGGAAAGACATAAGTGCCCTCGCTTGTGCATCTTCTTCAATCGACTAAAACGTTAACGTGACAATCGTGTCACGTTGCGCCTTATCAGGACGTGTAACATTGTGCAGCAAATGGAGGTGATCTAATTGCAACTTGTGAGCATTCCACTGACACAACCCGGGAAAACTTCGGAAATTACTTCTCAGGATTACGTTCATATTGCTGAAGGTCACTCTTTATGAAAGTGGACATTAGTTTAAGTACTGCGTAATAATGTTAAGGATGTAATTTTCATCACCTACTTGTGGAAGGGCTTGAAAGGGACAGTTTCCTCCGTTTTTTTTTCCGCACACGAAAGGAAAATCTCCAAAGATGATGAAGAAGTGCATCACGATCGTAAAAAAAGCAACCCTCCATGAGATGATCGCACCTGGCCCGGCCTCGGTAACGAGAGTGGTTTGTCGAACCGTTTTAATGTTGTTGTTTTCCTCCATCGAGCAACCACTCGGGGGCTGGGAAAACGTTCAATAACTCCAATCTACCGATCGCCCCGGAACTATTAGATGCGCCTCGTTTGTCCAACACGCTAGCGCGCGTTGTTGTGGGGAGGGAGCCGTAAATGAAATGCATTATACGCATCGAGGGAGCAAAGGCTTCACACGGCGAATGCACGCAATGCTACACCGGGCTGTTGCTTTTTTTAAAAGGAGGAGATATAATTATGGGAACAAGGCGCCTCTTATCATTGTGCTAATAGCAACAGACTTTGTTTATTTTTGCTTTTTTGTTTGGTATGAGTATCATCAATCAGATTAACACCTTCGATTGTTTGTTGCACGTGATGGCAAAGAGATCGGTTCATTATTAGTCCAGCTTCTAAGAACGATCATGTTCATTCAACATCTTTCTTAGCATGTCACGGGTGAAGCTTACCATTTAGCGAGCGTACGTTAATTGGATCTCTTTGCTGGCAAAGAAATGCCAACATTTCAGTACGGTTTCCTATCGTAAACAAGCTCCCGAACTCCGAAGGCCTTCGGTTCCGATGCACTCGAACTCGTTCAAAATGGCGCACGTTAGTGTAAATAGCACACGCTCCGCTCTGGCACACACTCTATTATGACAAGCACTAAGCAGCGGGGACGATTTACTTCTTGTTTGCTTCATGTCTTCTTCACCTCACATTGCTGGTTCCCTGACACTGACATTTCATCCAAACAACGCAGTCGGAAGTTGATCCTGCTGGATGCTGGCGTTGATTCGGTTCGCTGTAGGAATTAACCCTACCTTTTCTTTTACCTATTGCGTGTCAGCGCTGTTAGAATGATGATCCAGTGTGCACATGATTAACGTATCAAAGAAACGGATTAAGTGAGGAGCTAATCACGTGCTGCGAATGTAAACACAACCAGTGATCAATCAAGCAAGGCAAAGGAAGGACAAAAAGAAGAAACAACCATGCTGTAAGATCATTAGCTGCACTTAAAGTGTCTCAATTTGAGTTGTGTTTTCAGTATGAAAAATGACTGTGAAACGTAATTACCACCCGGTGTACTAACAGCGCCAGGGGTTTGTTTTCGGTGTCTCTTTTTGGGGTCTTGTCGATGTGTGCCGTGTGGGGGAATGTTTGGTTGTCCAATCCGTGGAATGAAAACAATAGCTTGGCGGATGTTCCCGTCCGGAATGTTGTATGTAACCATCGGATTGTTTTGTTTAGATTTATGACCCGTCCGGTCGCCCGAGAGTCGTCACATGCGATGGACAGAGTAGTGTGCAATTAAACGGCTACACCCGAGTTACTTATTTATACCACCGTGCATTAGAATGATTAAACTCCAGACCGTCCGTACGGTGTACCGTAGGGAACTTTTCCCCACTTTGCTGAGTCTTTTTTGATACCTGCCGAGCACGAAACCGACCTAAATTGGATGACATTCTTTCCACAAAACCATTCGTTATCGAACAATTCTTCATACCATTTCAAGTGCTCATTCAACACCTTCCAATAGGCTCTGATAAGAACTGCGCGTGATCGAATGACAATCGGACTGTGTTTAAACTGTACATTGAGAACATATCGATAACGGCTCCCGAACGGGGAGGGTCCTAATGCCGAAAGCCATCGGGTGACATAATCGATTCAAGATCGGCATTATTGTGAACGCGATAGGCAGCCTGATAATTCGTTGGTCATCGTTTATTAGTAGCAATCGAGATCGATCGATTGTTTTTTGGTAGAGTGCCACTAGAGATAGAGCAGGCCGCAAAAAGCAGTACCGTACCATCTAATGTTTCGAAATGTATCTTCCGTTTCGTTAAAACAGAACACTAAGCTGCGAACGGTGGCAAGGAACCGAAATGGAGCGAGGACTACACGATCGCGATCGGGTAGGCCTGCAAGATCAGGTGCTACTGGAGAACTATCAAAGTGAGGATGCGTTCATCGACAATCTGCGGAAACGGTTTCAGGAGAACCTCATCTATGTGAGTATTGGCCACAAATATTTTCCCCTGCGATAGCACGGTCTTCAAAATAGACGTTCGAAGCCATCATAAATCATGTGCTGTCTCGTCAACTTGTTTCGCACAGTGGTGTCAATTACCTTCCGGAGGGATTTTGCTTCAACTCATCAACGACTCAACGAAAAAAAACAATGATCGAAATATGATACTTTAATCCTTTAGCTACTGTGCATTGCACGAAGGCAAAAGAGACAGATTTGCAATAGTAACGAACGACGACCTCGGTTTAGGTTTGGTCCGTTCCTAATGAGATCGAATTACCACGTTACAATGTTTGGAAGGGTTATTCTACGCCCAGAGCGCGCATATCCCCTACATGCCACATGTCGTACACAGTTAAGCAATGTTCTAATGAATCTTTGTGCTATGTTTTACGCAGACCTATATTGGCCATGTTCTGATATCGGTAAACCCGTACAAGGAGCTCCCGATCTACACTGAGAGTGACGTCAAGGAGTACCGGAAGCGACACTTTTTCGAGGCCCCACCACATGTGTAAGTGCCAATGAACTCGCTGAACCGCAAATTGTGGCCTCGTTTGTGCACGGTGTCGATCGGAGACTGCACGGCGTCACCGTGCACTGCACTGCAAGGTTATTTTACTGCCAAAATAAACTCACAAACGATCCACTTCGTTCTAGGTTCGCGCTGAGCGACAACGCGTACCGCTCGCTGACGGAGGAAAACCGAGGCCAGTGTATTTTAATCTCGGGCGAAAGTGGCTCGGGCAAGACGGAAGCATCGAAGAAGGTGCTACAGTTCATAGCGGCGGCCACCGGGCACACGCACAATGTCGAGGGTGTCAAGGATAAGCTGCTGCAGAGCAACCCGGTACTGGAGGCGTTCGGAAATGCGAAGACGAACCGTAACGACAACTCGTCCCGGTTCGGCAAGTACATGGACGTACAGTTCGACTTTGCCGGTGTGCCCGAAGGTGGTAATATTCTAAATTATCTGTTGGAAAAATCGCGCGTCATACATCAGAGCGGTGGGGAGAGGAATTTTCACATCTTCTATCAGCTGCTGGCTGGTGCGGACGATAATCTGTTGCGTGAACTGCACCTCAAAAGAAACCTGGATACGTACTACTACCTAAGCGATGGGGTAAGCTGTCGAATACAGCTCTGGGGGTGCTACGAATGGACATTTATATTATTTTGTATGTATTTCCGACAGGCTAATGGTAATGTGCCGAATATCCGCGATGCGGACAACTTCCGCGTAGTACAGAAAGCGATGACCGTTATAGAGATCCTGGAACTGGAACAGCGACAGATTCTGGATATTGTAGCTGCCATACTGCATATGGGAAACGTCGGTTTCACCGAGGAGGAAGGCAAGGCGAAAATCCTTAAACCAGAGTCAGTGACAGCGATTGCGAAGGTGAGATATAACATTAGATCATCCAACTAGTCTTCCAATTCTAATCCTGCTTATTTCTGTGTTTTAGCTGCTGGGTTGTAATGAGGAGCAGTTAACGAACGCATTTACCCACCGTACGATTGAGGCCCGGGGTGAAATAGTGACGAGTCCGTTGAACCGCGATCTCGCTATCTATGCCCGCGATGCTCTAGCTAAGGCCGTGTACGATCGCTTATTTAGCTGGCTGGTGTCACGCATCAACACCTCACTGCATGCGGCGGATCTGGCCAAGAAGAACAGTGTGATGGGTATACTGGACATCTACGGGTTTGAGATATTCAAGAAGAACAGCTTCGAACAGTTCTGCATCAACTTCTGCAACGAAAAGCTGCAGCAGCTGTTTATCGAGCTAACGCTGAAGCAGGAGCAGGAGGAATATCTGCGCGAAGGCATTGAGTGGGTACCGGTAGAGTACTTCGACAACAAGGTGATTTGCAACCTGATCGAGGAGAAGCACAAGGGCATTATTGCGCTAATGGACGAGGAATGCCTGCGACCGGGCGATCCTACCGATTTGAGTTTCCTCACGAAGATGAACGACAATCTGGGTTCGCATCCGCACTACATTTGTCACAGCCGCGCTTCAACGACCGTGCAGAAAACGATGGGTCGTGATGAGTTCCGGCTGGTGCATTACGCCGGTGACGTCACGTACAGCGTGCATGGCTTCCTGGACAAAAACAATGATTTGCTGTTCCGCGATTTGAAGGAGGCAATGGCGGAGTGTAGCAACGGTATCATCAAAAGCTGTTTCCCTGCGTCCGATATCGGCAGCAAGCGGCGTCCGGAGACGGCTGTGACGCAGTTCAAGAACTCCCTCAACAACCTGATGGACATTCTGATGTGCAAGGAACCATCGTACATCCGGTGCATCAAGCCGAACGATCTGCAGACACACAGCCAGTTCGATGTGGAGCTGGTGCGGCATCAGGTGAAGTACCTCGGACTGATGGAGAATTTGCGCGTCCGACGAGCCGGTTTCGCTTATCGCCGTACGTACGAACTGTTCCTCCAGCGCTACAAGTGCCTCAGTAAACAAACCTGGCCACACTTCCACGGTCCGGCCAAGGATGGTGTGCAGATACTGGCGGACGAGCTCGGTTACGAAAAGGACGACTATCGCATGGGCAAGACGAAGATTTTCATTCGCTTCCCGAAGACACTGTTTGACACGGAGGATGCGTTCCAGGCGAAGAAACATTATCTGGCCTCGATCATACAGGCCCGGTGGAAGGGTCGTCGGCAGCGACATGCATATCTCGCAATCCGCGCCAAGATCATCGTCGGCCAGACGTATATTCGGCGCTATTTGGCTATTCAGGAGCTGAACCGACGCCGAGAAGCGGCCGCAAAGATTCGGTTCTTCATCAAGGGCTTCATCACACGGCACGACGAACCGAACGAATGCAATCGATCCTTCATTCAGCTGACCAAGCGTCACTGGTTGCTTAAGCTGTCGAAAAGTCTCCCCGAGACGTTCATGAGCCATACCTGGATAGCGGCACCAAAGCATTGCCAGGAGGCATCGACGTTGTTGCGCAAAATGCACAAACTCCATCTAGCCCGCTGTTATCGCGTGGGCCTGAACGCGGAAAAGAAGCGTCAGCTCGACCTGAAGGTCCTGTCGGAGTCGGTGTTCAAAAACAACAAGCGCAACTACCCGGAAAGCATCGGACCGTGGTTCGTGGATGATCGGATTGCCAAGCAACACGCCACGCAAATCTCCAACTTCACCGTCACGCAAATGAATGGTGAAAAATTGCATGTAAGTGGTTGGGTGAGTGTTGCTTGTTTTTACTTTTATTAACGAAAATCTCTTTCGCTTTCGTTTGCAGTACTCCACGCCGGTGGTGAAGTACGATCGACGGGGTTATAAACCACGCGAGCGCTTCTTCCTCCTGTCAAGCAAGGCGGTCTATCTGCTCGATGGGAAAACGTACAAGCAGAAGCACCGGCTGCCGCTGGACAAGATCGACTTTTGCATTACGAACGAGAGGGACGGCATCATGCTGATTCGGATTCCGCTTGAGCTGAAAAAGGACAAGGGCGATCTTATACTGGACATTCCGGACATCATCGAGTGCTGCATATGGATACTGGATGTTACCAAAAATCGCAACATCATTAACATCGTTGACACGGGATCGTAAGTACAGAAAAGGGATAATTAGCAACCACCAGCTGTTCATCATCATTACTTGCGCATTCTGTTTGCAGGCTGTCCCACAACCTAGTCAGAGGCAAGACTGGCGTCATCGAAATACAGACGGGTCCGCAGCCCAGCATCACACGGGCAAAGAGTGGAAATTTGTTGGTTGTGAGTATATCCCTGCCGTGACTGTTCGGTAGTGCAATTTGATTTGAAACAAACCGCCTGCCACCCCTTTTTCAGATTGCTGGCCAATAATCAGATGCGTGATCGCAGGAAGCGGGCAAAAGGACGTTTAAAAATAGAAGTTATTTTAGATACGAACGCATCTCGTAAGCGTTAATCGCGAAATGCACGATGAATGGGAACAAGTACGCTAACACACGACCCGGACCTGCAGACAGCAGATTGTAACTGGAGAACTAATTTATATAGGGGGACGGAAAAAAGAGGACGTAACACCCCGTGCCTTAACCATTTGATGTGATTATTTTGCAGTTTTCACCCCAGAAAAAAATCGCCGAATTTTTGCAAAATAGGAATAAAATCGAAGGATAAGATTATTGGGAAAAGGTTTCTAGCAAAAAAAAGGGGTTGTTTATCAGGACAGGAAGCACACAGAAGACGGTTGTGAAAGGGGATCAGAACGTGGACAGAATTGTGCGTGCACCCCAGGGCGAGAGGTGTAAACGGCGTTTATTTTTTGCAAGGGTTTATATATTTTAAAATGTTAAAAAAAAACAGGCCCAAAAATCTTGCACGGTCGTCGCCCTCGTTTGTCCCGGCATGTAATGTAGGGAGAAAGCAGCAGCAGCCCCGCATCATGTGTGACACATTTTCGCAACGGACGTGGAAGAACGTGCGCGCCTTTGTTGCTGTCCATGTAAAATAGAAAAGTGCCATTAGCATTTAGGAGTTTTGCCAGCAGCGGGACAGTGAAATGTAGAGAGGTTTGAATTACATTTTTTCTCCCCCACGTAAGTCGATAGATGATTTGTAATGTTTGAACGTTTTTTTTACGATACATTGAGCATCAGAGCGCACAACTGTGTGGGCGCCGCAAGTGATTCTTATCTTAGTTGAAGCGAGTTAAACAAACTGGACCTACAGTAGCATTAAATGATGTTAACCGATGTAATCGATCGTAAATGAAATAGTTACAAAACGAGGGCCGTTTTGGGGTGGTTATAGCGTTATCAGAATTTAGTTGTTTCTCTTAGTTTTTACATCTTTCCCCGTTACAAACACACCTTTACCCTACCGCAGAATGCGAGACTGCGGGTTTCCATGTATTACCTTTTTTATTATTATACTTTTAATTCACACAAAAAAACCCCTTCGCGTGTGTTATTGTCGTACGCCAAATCCGAACAGTAACGTCCAAAGGCATCCCTGTAGCAAGGTGAACTCCTCCGTTTCAGGTTGGAATGGTTTTATTTTTTATTCCGGTGATCATACCCCAAAGCAACGAATGCTTCTGCTAATGCTAATGTGCTGTAGTATGTAAAGCAGGGTGTCCCTGTAGTCACGTGGCTGTTTGCTGTCTTATCCTTAGGGGCTCACAGCCTTACGGTGTATCTTGTATTTTCCGCTTGCAAGAGGTGTTACTTTCGTGATGCACAGAACCAAACATGATGCTGCCAAGTGCACAGTGTGCGTGTGTGTGGAAGGATTTTTTTTTTCACCCCTCCCGTAGGGTAGTTCCTTCCCAACGCGTAACGGAGGCCGCGGGATATCGGCGTTGTTTTTAACGATGCGCACGAGCCAAAAATATCGTTTTTTATTATTATTTTTACGGTTTCGTCCTAATGTTGTTTGGTGAGAGATGAAACCTCCGCTGGTGTTCGGTTGGGCCATTTCCACACGGGAACTTTGGGTATCTCGCATTACGTATCAACGCGTTAGGGGACTAGGAGAAAACCAATATTTCCTATCAATAAATTTTCAACCACACGCTTCTTTCGAGCCCTCTGTGAAGGTGAGAACCGATCGCGAGAGACGGCGATGTGATCCGGAGTGTCCTTTTTCCCGATTCCATGTGTTTTTTTTTTCTTGCTATAACGAGTTCCGGTCCCCAAGGGAAACAAGCGAACAAACAAGGCATGGAAAAGGGAATGGTTGCCCTCTGCTAGCTTCCACATATCCACAGTCGACAGAGCAGTAGGCACTGGGTGTGTTATGAACCATAACAACCATTAATTATTGCACGGATGCTTTTATTCCAAGCATTTGCTACTACTGCTCTGCAGTGTCCTTTGCGTGTCGGAGTGTTCCATCTTGTTTTCATCCCGCTCCCTCAAACAGTTGTCCCCTTTCGGGTTCATTCATTTGTTCGGAGGGTTTTGAAGGACATTTCGTTTGAAAAAAAGGCAGCTTTTTAATAATTTTCAGTGGCACAAATTAGCCGTTCCTCGGTAACATGTATACATGTGTGTGTGTGTGGTTTTAATTTCGTACGTGCAAAACAGAAGGAATGGGATTGTTTCACATTCTCACACAACCACAGCCAAAAACCATTCCCCACACCCAAAGCCTACTGCTCAGCTCAACGTGTCTCAGCTGAATCACGAAAAGATGTGCACGGGAAAAGGTTATTGTTTCTACTATTGTTTTGTTTTTGAATACGAGCAACAAAAAAACCAGTTCCTTTTCCCGCACTGCTGTTTGATCCTTTCGAGTCGGCGTACCGGACTGCTTACCACACCTTTGATTATCTTCTCCCTGTTCGGTGTTGTCTTCCCATGCGGTGCGCATCTTTTGTCACACGGAGCATTTTCTGTTGCTGGTAAACAAAGCAATCAAGTAACGAAACGAAGGGAAAGGATATTCGCCAGCAGGCAACACAAAACCGTGCACACGGAACGGAAACATGATGGATGATGGATAAAGTTGATGAACGCTGGGAAGACAAAGTGCGTGTGTGCGTGTCGCTGGGTGGACCTCCGTAGGAAGGGAAAGAAGAGAAATAAAATAGTCCGGATTCCTGAAGGACACGACAAACTGTTGAATGAAATGGGCCTAAAAATTTACACCGAATGATCATTTCATGTTGTGCCTGTCTCGCAACGGGAGGAAAAGGTGCGAACAGAACTAGGGACAGCACGAAAGGAACGTGGAAGACTGGATGTTGCACATTATGTTACACGTCTACGGATGTGTGTATTTTTTTTGTTCTTTTGCTCTCACTGTCTCTCTCCCTCCAGCATTAATTATGAAACTAAAATCTAAAATCCGGTCCTGCGGGGCACTCTGTTTCTGAATGTTGTGGCCGCTGTGAAATGAATTTCGAAGCCCGCATTGGAAAGCAGCTTAAACGGACTATTTCCTATCGATGCTGTTTCTCAATATTTACTGTGTATCCTTTTTCTTTTTTAGGTGAAAGTATCAGGTTACGCATTCCGCGCATCTTGCGCAAAGCTGACAATCCTTGCGTGAAGTTTGTTTTCCGAATTCAATCAGTTGCATAAAAGTAGGGGTGTGCCATATGAATCTTTTAAGAACATTCGTTTATATCAACCTTTCAGTGAAGAGTTATTTGAATCACGAGTCGTCTCACGGAAGATATACGAATTACAATATGTACGAATTATAAACAGTACGAACTGCCTAGATATAAATGATCGAATTTGTAGTTTTACTTCAAAAGCTACAAATTATTAACGTGTACACGAATGAATCATTAGATATTTGAAATTATAAGGACATTTGCCAATGTTCAGAGGTCCAAAAATCTTCAGTGATTCTTAGGAAACTCATGTATTTGTAATACTAGAGATTCAGAGTCCACCAATTTGGGATAAAGATTCATTCAGACTCATAATATAGAAAGAAAGTCTCGTTAATAATATGAAGTCACTAGTCGAAACAATTGAAATAGAAGAACAACTGCAAGAACAATGGATGCTTTACAGTGCCCTGGTCGATGATGCTGGATGTTTCATACGATACGAGTAGCAGACATGAAAAAACTTGAAGGGAGAATACAAAATACAAGCAACGTTTCGCTAATATTAATGATTTGACATCATTTTGCATCATCTATCATCTGCTTCGGAAAGAAAAAAAAACCCATTCCATTAAAACAACATTGTAGGAACAATTACAGTAGACGGTTCTGCTCTCTCCGGTGAGGGATACTGACTTTTTTGTTATGAAATGTACTTCTGATTGAAATTAGCACCACATTCAAAACGTTTACAAACTGACCTGGCCTTTTAATCCACAAATTAAATTTTTAAACCACAAATTAAAATAGAGCTCTGTTGATCCGCCGTGTTTAGTTGTTTCTCGTAACAGAAACTGAGGCGTTGGTCTATGTTTAATCACCACGAGCAAGGCGGAAAGGTTTTTTTTTGTTATTCGAAGATTATTGTTTTGAAAATTAATACCAGATGGACACCATCAGCTTTGAGCAATTGTAATATTGTTGTATCGTGTTGACTACTGATATCTCCCCTGCATTTACGATACTCTGTAAAATGTCGCAAATCTTTTATTGTACAAAATATATTTTTTTTTAAATACAAGTTGATAATAAATCAAACATCTTCTTGTTTAATTAGTATGGTTTAAATTATGCAAAGCAAGACACACAATTTTCCACGCAATTATTGCATTTGTTTTAACCTGCCAGTCTGAACACTGCCAAATGTTCCGGCTAGCAGCAGTTAGTATGTGTGTGCTGCCAAGCCTGCTGTAGCACATTCACCCATACGCAGCCCGCATGCAGCAAAAAGCGTGCGTGGTGTGCGTGCGAGCGGCATGGTTTTTTCTCCGCTCGAGTCGCTTCGAATGCGAGAGAAAATGAGAGCGAGAGAGAAGCCCGAAAAAAAGGGCACAGCCGAACGGTGAGATGAGAAAAAACATCAAAACAAAAAAAGCCCTCGAAGCGTACGGATGTGCGTCCGTCGTGCTCGTCACATTTGCCCACTATTTACCGTGATTTCTGTCAGTGCTCTATTTCTTCCACTCCCCCAAAAACATTTCGTCAAACCCCGACAGCATCCATCTTCGGGGTGGTGAAAATACATTCCGAAGGTCTTTTTTAACCTGCAATAACACATGCAAGTGAATAGTTTGTTGGTGTATGCCCAGAACAAAAGTGACCACTGTGCGTGTGTGTGCAGCGCGGCAGCATCAATCAACTCCCCGCATCGCCCAGCCGGGGTTGTTGTTGCCTTCCTCCCCTTCATTTACTAAATATCTAAACGGGGGCTAAATTATCCAAATTGATGGGGCCTGCTGCCGCCTCACGGCGAATTTGATCAGTGAATAGCAGTGGAGTGACGGTTTCTGTTTGGGTGAGAAGTAGCAAAATTAACACCACCCTTCTCACTGGTGGTGATGTAGTGAAATAGAAGAAATAAATTCGCCGAAAGAATCACCAGACATCTCGCTTGGTTCGTGCGTGATCCTTACCTTTTCCTGCAACGAGAAGGGGTGCGTGAGAAAGGTGATGAAAAGAAACCGTGCATGAGTGTGTGCGTGCGTGTGTGTGTGTGCGCGCGGGTGTTTTGTGCAGAATCAAAAATCAAGGTGAATATGATTAAAAGCAACCCTGGTAAAAGAGAGTTCAACGAAGACGAAAAAAAAAAAAAAATATGGCAGCAATACAAAACCGCGCGGCGGATTAATATTCAAGTCCTTTTCCCTCCTTGTCTTGTCTATTTTCTTTCTCGCTCTGTATTTCTCTCTCGCGCGCGCTTCCCTTCAATGTTTCCCGTCGTCCCGCACCGGGGGTGTAGGTGAGGATAAAATTCCTTGCCCGCGGGTTTTGTTTTATTTTCCATTGAAGCTTTTCATGCGCTGCGTGATGAAGGGAAGAAAACCAGCCCCGGATCGGTAATCGTACAGAAGATCCAGTGCGACGCAGCTTCGGTACGATTCGCGATTATGTGAGTGAGATGGAAGGTGAGACGACAAACTCGTTCACTCTCACACGCGCTCACTTCGCAAACGCGGTTGCGTTCTCCTTTCCGCGCGCACGGGCAACGATCGTTCTTTCCTGCTCGTTCTGTACTTGCATCGGTGCTGTTGTTTTTTTTTTCAAATGATTTTAATACCGTTTTCGTCCTAAAGTGCAAGTGTGTGGCAAGCGCAAGTCGAGAAATATCGTTTTTGAGTGCGTGCATATGATGCACGTGCGTGCGTGTGTGTGTGCGTACGTGTTAAGTGTAATTTGTGTAAAGTGCATGCAGAAAGAAGCCGCTAAGAAGTGAACAATGATACATTAGTTTATCGGAAAATAATACTTCCAAAAAGATTTTTCTCGATTTTAAATAATTTAAATTAAAATTCTTCATTTTTAATATCGCGTTTGTATACAGTAGTTTTTTTTTTAATGATTATGAACTATCAAACCTAACTGAAATGCGAATAATCTTAATCCGCGCGAAAAATTACTTACGCTGTTTCCAAAGAAACGGGCTTTCTTGCTTTTTTTTCCCCTACCGAAAATGCATGATATTCGCGCGCGCATACACTTACACACATGCAGATAGCGCTGCGTGTGTGTGTATGTGCGTTGAACGATGACGGCCGGTTATGCTGCGTTCGTTAGAACGGTTCTTTTCTTTTCCCGGTTTCGCGAAAAAGGGAATGTTTTTTTTTGTTGTTCTTCTCTTATCTGTGTGTGCAAATCATAACGCAGAAGGTGTTGGTGTTGGTGCGAAAACGAGAGCGACATAAATCGTCTTCGACATGCACGGGCGGGTGTTTCGGTCTTCTACCTTTGTTTGCTCCTTCTGTCACCCTTTTTCCTTTTCGACGCGCAAAAAAAACGAAACAGGACGATATGTATGTGTGTGTGTTTTTTTTGTTTAATATTTGTTTGCTAATGTCGCGAAAAAAGGGGTTTGCTGTGCGTTGTCTTCCGTCTTTTGTTCCGTTAATGTTGCGAACGATTTCGCCAATCATAGGAAGTAAGCGGTGTGGTGTTGCCCAGGGGAACCCGTGCGCTTCCCGTCGAGTGTGCCTGTGTGTGTGCGAGTAAAAGGAGTGAAATTAAATAAAGGGGAGTCGGTGCTCTCCTTGTGATCGCAGCCAGCCGGTGGAAACACACCAAGCGAAAGGTGTTCCAGCTCTGCTCAGTACATCAGTTTTGCATGTTCCAGGAATTCGCGGAAGGATTTCTTTTTTGTCGCAAGACTCCCACCTCATTCTGGACGGGTGGGTGCGTGTGTAGGGGGTTGTAAAATTTGGAGTAAATACCCTTATTTTTTCATCGAGAAAAGTATCTTCACCGGGCGGCATATAGAGTGTATGTGTGCGCAAGGGAGAGCGTGCGGGAGAGTGAGAAAGGCTCACACGCGCGAGTGAAAAATCGTCATGCAAAGATGAGAAGAGAGAGGGTGTGTATGCAAACACAGGATGTCGGAAAGGGGTTGTTGGGGGCTGGTTGCAAAGGGGTTGCGGAATGGCGGGCGGGGGCAGGTTGTGTCTCGCGATAGCGGAAAAGGGTGTATTGATTGACAATATCGAGAAAATACATCGTTTACTGATTGAGAAGCGAAAGGTCTTGTTTGAAGGAAGAAAACGCTTAAAAGGGCGCGAGAGCGAGAAGGGGAGTTGGCAAAGAAAAAAAAAACAAGGAAACGAGAGGCAAATGCAATTGCGTGAGCGAGACGGGCTATTTAGAGATCTCCCATGCGTGCGTGCGTGTGTGTATGTGTGTGTGTGATTCTGTATGAAAGTGTGCGAAAGAGGGAAAGAGTGTGTGGAGGTTGTTGTTTTTTTGTGGTGTTTTTCTTCGCGTACCTTATTTTAATGTTATTCTTTCTTCCCGTACCGTCCCGATTCCTCCCACAACCCCCCCCCCCCACCCCCCCCTACCCGCGATTCCGTCCACACGCATGCTTCAACGTAAACGGATATTTTTCGATTGTTGTCTCATCGGAATCCCCGCCCCAACCCGCTTCCCTCGTTCCAGCCGTTACCTTCCCTTCTTGTCAATTTATTCATTTCGAAGATTTCTTTGCGCTTATTCCCCGTTCTGCCCCGGTGTTTTTTTTTTCTGTTGATGCTTAAATGTATGTATCGTTAAAAAGTTTTACCGTTTCCCCCACACTCTCCATCACCCCCCTCCCACACCGAACTTGCATTTTGTTTGCGGGGGTTGTTGGCGAGATAAACTGGAACTCGTAAAGCGAAGCGGTATTTTCCAGCGCGAGGGAAAGATGTGAAGAAGGTGTACGGTTCCGGGGGCTTTATTGACTGGATATTTTAATTTAAATTAGTTCTCCACACCTTTCATGGTGATTTGGTGAATACGAATAAAATATCGGCAGATTTGGTGGGAGGCGAAATGAATTTTTGGCCGTACGATATGACAATTACAGCTGGCGGATGTTGCGAGGGTGAGTGCTTCGAGGGTTTATCCTCACCCTCTCGTGGGTCCGATTGGTGTGTGGTGAAGCGGGGATCGGGTGGGAGGAGGAACTCATTTTAAAATGAATATTTTATGCTCGCAGCAATCATTGGAAAATGGAGGATTGATCGAGAAACAGCCATGGACGGTGCATTCGAAGCCCACAGTACCCTTTGCGAGAGGGTTGCTACGACGACGAATGGTGCTGCTCATTGCGGAAATTGGTGGAAGCCAGCATTCTGATGCGTTTCTTTAGTTTGAAGAATAGAATACATTTTGTGCTTCTTATAGGAACAATTACACTCGAAGAAGGTAGAAAAAGGAACATTTTAGGGAAAAATTATAAGCTAAAACTATCTCACGCATTTGGTGGGAAGTTTTCCCACCGACCGTGTTGATGGTAACCATTGCCAATTCGTGAAAACCCACAGGAATAAAAAAATTAAAAAATTTTTAATAAGAAAATACTTAACTCTAGTAATTGTTGATCTTGATGTTGCAACTGGAACTGAATTGACAAAATGGCGGACGTGTAAAGTTGAAAACATGAGTTTTTTTTTCTTTAAAAAATGTAATCGTTTTGCCTATAACACACAGAGAGGTAAACTTAAGATTAAATACGCTCTCCCAATGCCAGTAAGTTGTGTAACGATTGTCTGATAAAAATTTCAAGTCAATTGTTTCTTCTACTTCTTCATCGGCACAACAACCACAAGAGATCTATGCCTGCCATTTCTGGCTTTATTTGACATTATTTACTCGGGAGCGGGATGGTTAGTCCTTGCAACGAAGGGATTGCTCCTGATGGGATTTTGGACCAGGTCCTGTCGTGTGAAGACCAGCGCCGCTACCAATACACCACCGAAGCCGCCCCCCATTGGTCAATTGGTGCCGGCCAATTGGTTCACTAGTCTTGAATTCTGGGGACCAATTGATGCAAATGCAGGGCTTTGATGGCGATAAGTATTAATCTTTACAGTCAAACTACACGAATAGGTTGACAGCAGGCGTCGCTACAATCTTTGGCTCCCAGACCATCCAAACGCGTCTGGAAAAATCACATCAGACGGCTTGATATCATCCGTTAAAATGGCTTTGACGTTGCGTTTGTTGTTGTTTTATGTCCGTTCTACATTGTAACTCAAACATTAGTTCAAGTTTGGTGCTCTTTAATCATAAATGTAATATCGATTCTTATATTGTTATGAACTCAGTCCGACATTTTTCAAATTGCACGTACCAAACCGCGTCAGATCCCGACGCTACGCTAGCCGAGTTTGCACAGAATGATGGCGGATCTGATGGCGTGCAGGGAAAAGTATGGTCCGTGGAAGATCCTTGAAGGTGTCCGGATTGCTGGCTGTCTTCATATAACCATCCAAACGGTAGTTCTGATCGAAAAGCTGCTTGAGCTGGATGCCGAAGTGCAGTGGAGTAGCTGGAACATCTTCAGTCCAGGACCATGCGGCCATGGCCGAGGCCGGTGTGCCGGTATACGCGTGGAAGTGTGAAACGGATGAGGAGATTTGGACGATGGAGGTGTTCTGACCAATCTGGTGCACACCGAATATCCGGAACTGCTGAAGGATATCCGTGGGTTCAGCGAGGAAACGACAACCGGTGTACGGGCAAGGCACAAATCTTCGTCACGACGACTGGCTCCAAGGACATCACTGTTGGGGAACATTTCCTCAGGAATCAGGAGGATGATTCGATCGTGTGTAATATTGGGCATTTTGACAGCGAGGATCCGCGTCACGTGACTGCAGGAGAATGCGGTGGAGAGGGTGAACAATAAGCCACAGGTGGATTGGCACAAGCTGGCGAACGGTCATCACATTATCCTGCTGGCGGAAGGACGTCTCGTGAATCTGGGCTGAGCTATGGGACATTCGAGCTTTGTAATGGCGAACTCGTCTACGAACCAGGTGCTGGCGGAGATAGAGCTGAGTGTCGGGAGAAGTACGACGTTGGGGTGCATGTGCTGCCGAAGAAGCTGGATGAGGAGGTAGTTGCCCTGCATCTGGAAGAGGTTGGGGTGAAGCTGACGAAGCTTCGTCCACGACAGGCGGAACATTTCAATCTGCCAGCCGAAAGACTGTACAAACAGGTCCATTATCGCTACTAGAGCACGCTGAAAGTATCACACTAAGCTATCATATAAAATTATAAGACATTCAAGGACCTGAGAAGGGAGGTTTTCCGATTTCTTTTTAAAAGATAGTTAAGAATTTGTTCCCCAGTTTCTTCATGGAATAAAAAAAATCTATTCAAAACTGCGTGCCCTCACTCATTGATACACATGGTTGGGAATGATGATTCCGTTTCGGGTTGAATTGTGCATGTGAACCGTGAACAAGCAATGCAGCACACCACTCCTCCACCTCCACGTGAACGCTTAATTCCGCTTCGCCTTCCCCCCCCCCCCCTCTCCTTGCCCCGCGGTTACATTACACGGCGATGACATTTGAAGGTAGAATAGCTTTGCTTGTGCTCTAGCAATTATTTTCCCTAGCCGGGAAGGTGAGGGAGGAGGACGGTGCGATGGGTTGGGCAGAGGAAGGTACATAATTGCACCGCACACGGGGTCCGTTCCCCCTGCATTGCATGTCTGGAAGACGGCTCTTGCTCATTTGTGTCTCTCCGCCTGCGTACTACGCGCGACACATTGTTGTGTAATTTAGTGAAACAATCAAAAACCATTGCCGCAAGTTCAAGCAAAAAGCGATTTCGATTTAACGTTGTGTGGGTTGTGTGGCACACGCAGGTGAAGGCACCCCATCGATGATGATGACGGTGGCGCACCACCTTACCGGAGCTTCTCTCCTTCCCATTTGAACGGTAGACGGCCGATAAAACGACTGTTTCGATTGCTTTTTTAAATCATAAAAACAAACCACAGAACGTCCCCATCCTCCATCAGCGGTGCATGACCAAAGGTGCATCGGTTGCCCGGAGCAGGCGATGCACCCGTGGAAAATGGAAGAAATTTATTATGCCAGAAGCGAACATTCCATTCTCCCCCTCCCACGTACGCGGTGGCCGTGTTAAGACATTTGAAGCTGGTTGAATGTCACCGGCCGCCAGAGGGCGCTGTCAAACGTCAATCAAGAGTTTAAAAATTATAGCATATTTGGTTTCTATTGTGATTTTATGATGAGAACCAATTACCATGCTGGAAATGCTTCTGTTCGGTGTAGATGGTGACGTGTACCGGGATGTCGTAGCGCCTTCTGGAAGACCGCCAGCAAGCAAAGTGATAAATTTTCCTGGAAAAACAACCACACCTCGTATCTAGTCGACTAATCTTAATTTATGTTTGCATACTTGTCCCCGAAAGGCGGAATACGGGAAGAATGTACAGACAGTCCCCGAGATACGCGATATTAAAGCGGACCGCTGTAACCCGTGGAAAATCGGTGTATGTCGAATCCGGGGGTAAAATCGTTTATACTTCAAAGTTAGATAGTTGACTTCCTTCCTTGCACTTAATTTATTCAGCAAATCAGGAATGTTTTTGAAATAAAACTTTAAAATAAATTAAAAAAGAATATTTTCTATGAAAAATCAAGCTATTTTCTACCAATTTTTCACGTGCTTTGCTAAGATGTTGTGCTATAAACTAACTCAGCTGTCAAATTTCCTAAAACCGCGTATCTCCGAATCGGCGTATAAGAGGAACCGCGTATCTCGGAGACTTCCTGTAGATCGAATTTCACCTCCACTACCTCCAGGTGAAGGAACCAGATGTCAACGTGAACGTTCTGCAGGGCTAAATAGACATTATAGCATAAGTAACTATGGCAACCGTAATAGTGGGCAGAGAAAAGGGGAATGGAATAAATTAGCAACCAATTTGCAAAAATTAATTCACCGGGTGGAAGACGTCGCAGCATACATTTGGCCAAAGAAACCAAGGTGTGAAACAAACAAACGGTCCGTGCCGTTATTTCACAGCTGTTGCCAGCTGAAACTCTTCCGTTCTTGATGTGTTGGTGTTGTGGTGGGTTTGGAAAAAAAATCATTTTGTTTTGAGAAAAATCAAATCTCCACCCGGCGGGGATGTGGAAACCTCTAGCATAATGTGTGTCCAGCATGGCCACCTCACCGCACGCAAACAATTACCATATCCGGGGCGAACGCTTGTGGACCGTAAATGATGGGCTCTCCCCCAGTCCATATAATGCTGGTGTGCTGCATCAAGCCTGGAACGTGCCACACCCTTCAACTGCACACTCAGAAAGAGAGAGAGAGAGAGAATAGCTCCCTGCCCCGGAGGGAAAAAAAAGGAAAATAAAAACATTAAGCGAATGAAACGCGCGCACATATGTGTTTTGTTGCGTTGCGCTGGCCAGCATATTTGTGCCCGGTTGTGTGAAAGGTTCCCAAAAATGAAATCACTTCACATCAACGTATGATCTTTAATTAACATCAACGAGGCGCGCTCTGGCGCTGGCTGACCAGTACGCGACGGCAAGAGCGAGAACGAGTGTTAATTATCATAATTTGATCAGTTAATGAACAACATCCGTTTGGTTACTGTTGGCTGTTCGGTTGTTGGGCCGTGCTGCGTCGTATAGCGTAAGTGTTATTTCACACTTGGTCTGCTGCAGTGTGACGAATTACGATGATGAGCGCTATAAAAGGAGGACGAAAAAAAAAACGAAACGGGGACGATTTGACGCGAGCTTGTTAAGGCATAAAAAAACAATCATCACAAATAGCGGAGGGATCGGCCATTTTAATGTGATTTGACAGTTGGAGTGAGCTTCCGCGCGTCTCTCTACGTTTCCCGGGCCTGCTAAGATGCGTTGGGTCGATGGAGATGAACGATACAGCCAACAACTTGTCTAACTCCTTCCATTTTGTTTTCCTCTCTTTTCCAGCGTTTAGGTCTTCAAGCTGCACGATTGAGTCATTAAAAGAGATGGGAAGCAAAATTGTGATTCATGCACAAGGAACTCCGCAACACGAGTAGGAAAGGCTCTTCGATCTCGTCTCAGGATCAACGAAGATCTCGCACGTCAGGAGCCACATTTTCCCGGAAGGGGATACGCATCCTTCACACCATCTTTCCCTTGGTAGGATCTGTCCGGACTGAAAGGTAAGAAATCATCGCCTGCTCTGCTGCTGAATATTAGAAAATGAGGCGAAATTTCCAACCTCTTCTGAACGAATCATGCAACATAAATAATTCCCCATTCCTTTGGACCTCCTCCCACCACCCGAAAGGAACAGTCGAGGAACTCTCGTACGCGTGAACCTTTTTCCCGTCCCGGTTCGGTTGGTGTCCGAATGGTGCTATAAATTTATTTTATGCCTCCCTATTGCCTGTCGACACGGGAGGGCGGCTCGCGCGTGTGTTCGGTTCCGTAGTTCCTGTTTCTTGCGGTTTAGATAGTGCGTTGCGTGTGGTGGTAAAGGTTGACAGTTCGAAAGTAAACAAAACCCCTCCACGCAATCTCACCTCGTTAAGGGTCTTGCAACCGACAGCCATAAAAAAAAAATGGAAAGGTCTTCCCGTGTGCAACAGACCTGCCCCCTTTGCCGGGGCACGTCTGCTAGTCCTGTGGAGTGGAAAATCCTTGCACACCAAGCAAAGAAGCAAAAAAGGATAACCGTGCTTACGATTTCTTGGTTTTTATCGTTCTTATTTTTATATGTTTGTGGTGCGTACTTGCGTGTGTTTGTGTGTGTTTGTAGAGTTTTGGCATTTTTTTATCGGTTTACCTTTTTCATTTACCTGTTTTCTTTACTCACTCAAGGGTTTACCTATTTCCTTTTGCTTCTTTCTACGTTTTTTTTTTCGTCCGTTCTTTTTTCCGATTCTCGATAGTTCCATCTGTCAGGATATGTTTGGTAGTTTGCTGAGATATTTGTGGTTCGTCCCGTCCGAAACCGTTCCACTACCTTCCGACACTTGCGTTTCGGCACAACGTTTCGTTCGCTGTTGTGTTTGCCTTTTCCACCCGATGGGTTATCTCCTTCACTTTCCTCGTTCTATTACCACCACGTACACGAACTTCTTCGATTTCATTTTGCCGTTTTCACGTCTCCTCACCTTTTTTTTTATGCCCAGTTTTGTTGATTTGTCGATATCCTTTCGGTTGCAGTGGGTTTCCTCTTCCACTTCCAGCGCTGCCACAAGGCGCGTTCCATTTTTTTTCCACCCCGTCAGAGCGTTGGTTCCGATGCAGGTTTATAGCCATCCCAATAATCGTGTTTTGTTGACGATCATAAGGTCAGTTGGTGGTGGTGGTGGTGTAGTGATGTTTGTAACAAAGCGAAGTGAAATATAATTTATGACCTGCCCGTTGTCATCGGGACCTCGGAGCTCTTGCTTCCCACACCCGCTTTATCGAGCTTCCCGCTGTCTTATGCCCTCACATTCGTGAGTGTGTGTGTGTCTTTTTCCCCACGCGTTTACATCTGGGAAGAATTTTCAACGGAGTGTCGAAGGTGAAAAATATAGGATAAAAGAAACTGTATGTAGTGACGGTCGACTAATTGATTATTTGCTCACGGGAACGGCAAAGAAGGACAGCAGCTACACGGTGTAACAGTTAGAAAGGGAACGTGACTAGAGGAAGGGATGGTGCGTACGGTGGCCACCGGAAGGTGACAGATGCGGCTACCGAAGCGAAACGGAATGTGATGCAGCTAATGCATGTGGTGTGGCCTTTCCGATATCTTCGATCCTTGCCTATTTGGGAGGTTTTGGAAAATGGCAGTTCCGTGCTGTCATTATCTCCGCGAACGATGCGGCCGATAGGACACTCTGTCTGCATAGTTTACATGTGCAACAGTTGCTACTCGAGCAATTTCCTCGAGTCCTTTTATTTGCAGTTAAATTTAACACAAACGCATCAGCTGGAAGCTAGCCGAGGCTAGACTCTGTCAGCAAACGAACACTATAAAAATGCCATCAATTGTTCATAAATATTTTTATCGTGATCTCGAGTTGAAATGGGTCTCAAGTATTTGCAAAACAGATGCTTATTTATAATTTTTATTTAATGTTTGCTTAAAAAGAAATTCACCAATGAAATCCCTAAAAAGCTTCATTTATATGTTTTATGTTTATTTTTAAGGTATGATTACCATTGCATTATTGATATTCAAAAAGAATTTTAATTAGCTTTGGTCTGATTAACGAACATCAGATGATATCGCATTCCGGTATATCTGAACATCACATAGACGTCATCTCTCCATCTCAATTCAGATTCAATTCGTCTCCCAGGAGACTTTTGGGATTGGGTCGTCTGGTGTCATTCTAATGACATGATCAGCTCAGTGGAACCAGCCGAGGTCTATACATTGCGCGTTGGAAGGATCATTATTCTAAGTGAAGAGTTCACCTGATTGTAGAACTCCTTCACTTTCATTCTACCCATTCAGAGTTAAAAATCCTTTTGAGAATTGGCCACTCGAGACATCTGCGGCTCCAAGGATTTTGACAGTTTGGGAGACATTTCTCAGAGGCATATGTGAGTATACGTACTTACTTATTCGGCGCTACAACTGGAGAGTCCTCTAAACCGCTCACGGTCGAGCGCCTTCATCTACCAATCCATTATCCCGGCCTTTCTGGCGGATCACTTCATCTCAATTTGGGCCTACCAGACCTCTTCTGTCCATGAGGACGGTCTAAAACGACTTCCGTCCGGTGTCATTCTCATGACGTGACCAGCCCATCGGAGCTCTGGCGAGTCTAATCCGTTGTACGACAGTGAATTCGTCGTCATTGTTGTGGCTTCTCCATTGTCCACACATACGGAGCCAAAAATCTTCCTAAGCATCTTCCTCTCGAACGCGGCTAAGAGGGTTTCGTCAGATTTGGACAAAGTCCATGTCTCAGAGGAGTAACTTCTATATAGTCCCAGCTTCGTTCATCGCGACAGGTGCTTTGAGTGAAGAAGTTTCCTTAGACTGTAGTATGACTGGTTGGCAGCCAGCACTTTAGCGCGTATCTCAACATCAATGTTACTGTCGGTGCTTACTTTGGATCCAAGATAGGTAAAATTTTGGATGACTTCGAAAATGAGCTCACCTATTTGTACATCACCCCTTGCGTAAACCAAAGATGTCTATGACATCAGCCTGGATCTAGATTGACTTATAGAAACTGGTCCCCGAAGTTTCCACCGCCGAGTCGCGGGGTTGAAGAGCGTTCTCGAGCGCTAGGTTGAAGAGTAGACAAGCTAGCCCATCTCCTTGCCGCAGACCCTTTTGGTAGCAAAGGGCCCTGAAAGTTTTCCATCCACCATCATCTGGCATGTGACGTTGATCATTGTTATTCGTACTAGTTGGGCCGGGATTTCAAAAGAGCTCCTGCTTCTTTATCGGCACAACAACCTTAAGAGGTCTAGGACAGCCAACTCTAGCTATCTGTGACTTTATTTACCCGTAGCTGGATAGTCAGTCCTGCGTATTGGGGGATTGGTTCCGGACGGGATAATCACAGAACATAAATAGTTCATCAATTTTCCTGTTTAACAGGAACTTTTCTGTTAAAATACTTTTAATTTTAACGAAGTACTGTCAAAAAATATTGACGCTATACATAATTTCCTAATAAAACCTTAGTAAACCGAGTTGCAAAACATATTTTTTTCATCTTGAATTTTCCACGGTACGTAAAATATGCGCTTCAATACGTTTCGTTTTTTTTTCTTTCCCCTGAAACCGTTCCACGAAGAAAATGCTAAAGATCACACATCGCCAACAAGCAAACGCGATTTTGCGTACGTGTTAGTTATATCGTTTTAATACTTTTGCCTAGAATCGATCTCCGTACCCGGACCAAAAGAAAAAAAATACATCACCTTCCCCTGTACATGTGTGTTTGTGTGACGCGAAAAAACAAATTTTCCAACAACAAAAAAACGAGGAAATAAATCATGCCCGAAGAAAGTGTATTGTACGCAGAGTGGATGCGACACACGCGTGTGGATTGTGCGCCAGCAAAAAAAGAAAAGAAATAATCTAACTTATCCCCCACATTCATTTTGCTGAACGAACTATGTGTGTGTGTACGTGTACGTGTGTATGTATATGAAGGGATTTTCCCATTTCCCTCCCACGCGCCCATCACGAGATTGCTCCGTGGCACAGCTTGCTTTGATGGAAATTCAAGAAAGTGTGTTTGATTTCTTCTTATACACCCATCCCACCCACCCCATGCCTACTTTACTTTCGGTAGCAGCACAGCAAAAATAAGAAAAAATGGAAAATCAAGAAGAAGAAAAAAACTTGCAAAAAATTTCCCTTATCACTCGAAGCGCGCGTTGAATTTATTGGCCTTGGCGAGGGGGAAAAATGTAGAGGGAAAGCTTAGAAGAAGAAAAAAAAACAGCAACAACTGAAACTACCAGCGCCGTACGGTGAAAGGAGACGGTTTTATCCTTCCCTTCCCGCACACTACCCATCACCACCCTCCCTCACCCGTTCGTCTCATCTTGCGGAATACCGTGGGGAGATTTCGATACGCTAACGAGCAGGAAAAGGACGATGTCCTTTCGCGAACGGAGCGTGTGGAAATGGTTGTGTGTGTGTAGATGTTGAGTTTTCTTTTTTATTTTCCTATCGCACCGTAGAGGAAGGGCTGGAAATGTCTCGGGATGATTGGGATGGGTGGGTGGGTTCTGTAGCTGTAATAAGATTGGGTCATTCGATGGTGAACGGGGGAAGACGTTGTACAGGGGGGAACCCCGAGTTGTGAAGGAGCTGTTGAAGTCGAAAGGATGCTGTGCTGTTCCGCGTGAGCTTAACGAAAGGGAAGTAGGGAAAGGATAGAGAGAGAGAGAGCGAAAGTAAATTTAAATTGGATACGAAATACTTGAAAGTTCGCCCGTGACGGGCAAGCGCGACACGTTTTCCACGTTCAGCATACGGATGGAAAGGGACAGCGAGTAGGACGAATTACGAAGGAAAATAAGATTTTTTCCCATCCAAGGAAAGGAGGATATTAGAGTGCTCACAGTCAAATACAAACCTCTCCACACGCATACACACGCCGCCGATAGGTATTAATGCCGATGCCGCCGAAGCGTGTTTGGCGTGGGGGGATGCAAAGTGAAAGAACTCAAGCGCTTTCCCGGAAGAATGGAAATGGTTTCGGAATATGTTGATTTTCCCACTAGCAAACGTAGAAAGCACAAAACCTTCGAAGGTGTGAAGGGTCCATGAAGGAAAGGTTATTAGTGGTTTAATTTTGAAGTAAAGTTTTTGTTAGTTTGGTGAGGTTTATGTCACATTTCTTAAGAATTCTGTCATCTCTCTGGCATTTCAGTTTTAAATATCTAACTGCGCCAAACTCCCACACATTTTTCGTGTCACTAGCTCCCGCAAGTTACACATGGCGGCGTCCCCAAGAGCGTCTCGACGCTATGGATTGTGTCTTCAAGCAAGAAGACCGCGTGTCCTTGCTGTCAGTGCATTTTGGCAGTGAAAAGACTTCGCGTCATCGCGACAACCCAATGGGACCCGATGACGGCGACGAGGACAACCAACGACGCGAAGGACATTGTAAGAGTCTGCGCAATTCCATCCCATTGCCGGCTGTGGTGGAAGGCTCTGGGCAGAAAGTTTTTTTTGTGTGTTTGTTTAATTACTTTCGTCCAAGGATCTCCTAGCACTTGTTTGCCTTTAAGTTAACTTGCCTTGTCCAAGTCCTTGACCAGTGCCGCGCGCAATAGATCATCAGCTTTTTGTGCCTGTCCGACAATTGTCGCGACCAAACTTACCGACAAACGCTTCTTTCACTAATCGACTGACGGGCAGAAAAATATTCAAATTCGGTTTGCGAGCGATGATGCGTGCGTGTGAAACGATGGCTTTTGGCCAATGCTAATTTCCAACACGGTGACAGCATGCTTGTCTCCCACGGACACCCCGCGGGAATGTTAGGAGACAAAGTGACCATTTAGGAGCGTAGACGAACGAAACACCGAAGCCGCTGCGATAGATTTCTAAAGTCACACGCTTGAAGTTGGCCGTGCGGCAGACGAGATCTGCGAAAGGAGCGGAATAGAATAACACGTTTCGTACGGATTGAACGTAACGTTCCAAGCTGCGCCGAAGGTGGTCGATCTCGTCTTGCATTCTAATTACCTGCTGGAAGAAGGTGAACTCCCCGGGAAGATGGAGAAGGTGTGAACCGTTAATGGGGGAGTTCGTGTCTGTTTGATGCTTCAGCCATGCTTCGGAATGCCGTTGTAATGAAACTTCATCAATATCAAAAGCAGAAAGGGGGAGGAAAAAAAAAAGCAGCTCCAATCTCGACTGCGGAGACGGACCGTGGTTGGAGTTGGTGAGCAGTGCTCGAGCTCTTTTCTTTTCTGCGCACCACTCATGGATGGATTAGATGAAGGTGTGGAAGTGCTGTTTGGTACCAAACGGCATGGAAGGCACACCATCATCACCATAACCTTAATACTCCCGTGGCCCTGTCAGCCACGGGTTTTTCTACCCGGTCCGGTGTGCACACGAAGGAGATCTGGTTACGGGAATCATTTTTCAATTTCATCACGCTAATGAATTAGTAAAACCAATAATCCGCGTCCGCGTCCACTCGCCGCATGGGCACGGGTTTGGGGAATGCGAAGATGAGCGCCTTAGCGTGCGCTAGTGTAGTTCTGGAAAGATAAGGAGAAGGTAAATCCGTGTTTGGTTAAAAATGATGGTGTGTTGGTGAGCCGTCGTTGTCCGTCTTGGGTTGCCGAGGGTGCAGTTAGCGCGGATGATGAGCGCTTTCTTTCACGACTGTGCGCGACTCCGGGCAGTTCTGTGTGTTTGTCTTCCTCCGGGGGTTGAAGAGGAAGAACCAAGAAGGATTGGTGTGGCTCTTGTCGCTACCTTTCGTAGTGCTTCTCCCTTTATAGAAGCTTGACGTCCAGAATGGGACGATGGACTTGTTGAATTACGAGCCAGGTTGTCGGAAAAGTGTTGACCCGATCCTAATGCACGTCGGAATACTCTAGCATGTAATGTCCAAATGCTCTTCTGGAGAGTGTCGATCCACAGTCCAACTTTTTCATCAACCCAACTAGAACCATCTTATTCCAGCAGGCGACGTCGTATGGCTCACAGAAGGATCCGCAAGCGATTGGACGCGTTGACGCTTGGGTTTTGAGCGCATGGGGATCAGTAATTCCACACGTTCCTCTCCCGCCCCAAGACCATTTATTTATTCAGCTTATCGGACATCGGTGTGGTTAGTGTTGACTTAAGGCATGTTACGTGCAGACATCGTGCAAAATTCTATCAACTTCGGAAATGTTAAACTCTCAAAACGAAAACCGTAATCTTGGGACGGTTAGGCATCCGGTAAGATTTTTTCCAATACCAAATCCCAAAGAAACGTCATTCTGATGCTCAGATTTCTGATCACATCCCAAAGTTTCGCGCACACCAGAAATGTAACGACCGGGAGGAATATGAAATGTGGTGCAGATAGTTCAGCTTGTTTGTTTGTTTTGTGGCGTACAACAAGGCCAGTTACAGCTCTGGGTGGAGGGTTTGGGCGCTCTCTGTGTTGGGTGAATGACTGTAATTTCCCTATCGCCGCGATCACGCTGGAGACGGCCGTGGCATGGGATTGGAACGGGTTCGGGGTGTACAAAATCCTCAATCATTACACACCATAATCGGCACTCCAGAACGGGAGAGCACTACAATTTGGGTTGGCTCAACGTCGTAACCCATCGTCTGCTGAAGACAACAGTGCACAGCACGGACCGGGAATGGAACTAAAGCGACGGCATCAAACCCCAACCTAGGACATATCACACGTCTGGGTTTTGTGGGGAAAGAGATGAAATCTTCCCCCGGGGGAAGCGGTGGAAGCGCTGAAGGTTGATTCATTTTAATTCAATCTTCACCAGCCCACCGATCACCACACTTCTGCGCTGTCTCGTGACGGGTGTAAGCTTAAACGAATCATCGATGCAAACACGTTTAAATCATTTCATCGTACTGCTTCGTCGTTTTAAGACCCATCATCTCCACCCGCACGGAAAGCAGGGGGTGTGCAGGCCCGGGGCAGGGATCAAAGTCAATGCTTTCAACTGGACCTTGGATGTTCATTATTCCGTACGGCGGCACTCGAGCATTCGAGACCCCGGCCCGCGGTATTCATGGATGGGTTTTTGTTGAGCATGGATTCTACGGGGGGCACATGCCTTCGGTGAGACGAGGGAAATTTTAGGGCCCCTCGCATACTGGTGTTGGCAGGCGCAGCAGTTCGGTAAGAACGAGTTTGTAATGCGGTCCCTCATTATCGGGTGTGTGTAAAGCATTCCGAAGACGTCAGCGCTCCGTGTCTGTGTCTCTGTTGCGGGGCGCGAGCCCCCATATACACCTACAATATTGAAAGGGTGCCCACACATCGGCCAGGCTGCTCGATGGCCACTTTCGCAGACGATCACGCGGAGGGAACCACTCTTAGTGGTGCGCTTTTATTTGTCTATGCTATTAATATTTCCGTATGATTTATAAGTCCCGTGAGTTTGCGTCTTTCGTTTGCATATCGTTTCTTTGCGTTCGATTTTTCCCCGCCTTTTCCACGGTCGACACTTCCCGGTCCCTTCTCGCTCCGCGTATCGGTTTACCAATTAGGTTTTCTTTAATGGTCACCACTTTAAGGGTCGCCGTGGCTGCAAAGGGAGGTGGCGATGCGCGAGGTGACGTGCCCACCCTTTCAACATTCATTTTATCGCACATTTTACCCGCCCGGTTCAATTCACGAAAGCTAAAGGTGCTCCAAAACAGACCAACCCATTTATGCGTTTCTTCTGCGTGTGTGTGTGTATGTGTTTTTTTTCTTTATTCCACTCTCTTTTCTCTTCCAAACATCCAAACGCGCTCGTTTGCCCGTGCACGATGTGCAGTTGTTTGATTTAGCACTATTTATTAACATGACCTGCCTACCCATCGGTACCGATCCAATGTTTCCCTTTGCCCCTACCCCATTTTGACCCGGGCGGTCGCTCATTTGTACCGTTTTGTAACGTATGTTTTCTTTCGAATTTTAGATAACGCCAGCCAACTACCGGGCCGCCACATCAAGGATCGATCGGCGGAGCACAAATTAAACATTAACGTCCGGCCGGTGGCGCAAAGCACGACTGAGCGAGAACCACACGCACACGACGGTGGAAGGCGCGACGACGGTCGAAAGGGCAGGACTAATTTTTATTGAACGACGCGCAGTGTGATCGCGCTGAACAAACACACACGGGACCTGGGGCACTATTGCGCAGCATACATGAAATGCAGCGTTTGGGGTGAAGACCCAACCAAGCGCCCGTTACCATCCCGCCAGTGAAGTTTGTGCAAATAGAGTGCTGCTGCTTCGGCGAGCGTGTGTGGCTTGGTTCCGGAATTCCTTGTCTCGGAACCGTTAATTGGAGCTGAAAAGTTACCGAACTAGCGCGATCAAACAACAAACGCCCGTTTCCCCCAAGATCAAGATCATCGACGCGGGCGGCGGTTGTAGGAACTTTTACACCACCGAATGCCGCCGCGCATGGCATTCGATGCATCCGCTAGTTAGCATGCTGGCGGCTGGTAGTTCCAGAGCCTCACTTCTACCACGGCTCGATGGCAGCACTTCCGCCGGGGCAAAGCAAGCATGGCATTAGTCGCACGGGTCGCATCCTGCCAGCAATGAAGCGGAAACAACTGCACCACTGCGTCAGTAGCATTAACATCGGCAAACGAAACCGCAAGCGGTGTGGAAACTTATACCTTCACGTGAGCACCGACGAGGGTAATGGGAACCGGGCATTTACCATCGCTACCGTACGTTGCCACTGCCAGATACAGCTGACCGGTAGCACGCGCTTGGGCGGACCGGTGCGGAACCAGTGCCCGCAATAGGGCGGTGTGCCACGATTTCCAACACTCTGTCATCACGGTTCCATGTTCATTTGTGATAAAGGGAGGCAGACCAAATTTTAACTACGACAATTAAAGAGACAGCAAGCAACTTGCTCTGGAGCGGTTTTAAGCAAATACCTACGGGAGGAAGATACATACGAGACCGTGTGTGTGTGTGCGTGAGTTCGAGAGCGCGCAAGGGGTGAAAGAATGACACAGCCGAGCTACTATGTTAGCAAATATGCCGGAGAATTCTGCAAGCTGGTGGTGGAGGGCGATTTCAGCAAGGTTAAGTCGAAGTTCAAGGAGTTCGTGCTGGACTACCAAACACCGGAAGATCTCAATACGCCGCTGCATCTGTCTATCATTGCCCAGCAGAACCGCAATGAAATTATTCAGTTTCTGGTGGAATCGGGCGCGGACTGCGATCTGCGCAACTCCATGAACCTGACCGCCTCGGAGCTGGCGATCAACCTGAACTTTATCGACGTGACAAAGTTCATGCTGGCCGTCGAGTTCCGCAACCTGACGGACTACCGTTGCTTTTACCGGCTGATACGGCGCGGTTCGGTACCGCTGCTGCAGCTGTTCCTGGAGCTGAAATCGTTCGACGTCCACCAGCAGATCGGGTACGTGTCGAGCGTGTGGCACGAGCTGTACGTGAAGAATGTACCGCTCACGAAGAGCATGGAGAACTTCCTCGAGTACCAGCTGCTGAACTACAGCTACGCCTATCACCACCCACCGGCACACCGGCCCGACCGGCCAAAGTTCGACAAGGAGCTCGAGCAGCGGATCGAGCTGATCGTGGAGTACACGCGCTACCTGACCAAGCACTACGGTGCGACGGACAATCTGAACGACTACGACGACAAGTTCCTGCTGGCAATCAAGATCGTGTACGACAATCTGTTCTTTGTGCGGGAGAAGCGCGAACTGGTCGGCTCGGTACCGGTGGACGAGATCTGTCGGCTGCTGGCGGTGTTTCTGGCCATCTTCAAGAAGGCACCGCATTACGAGGTGTACAAGCTGCTACTGAACAAACGCACCGTGCTGCAGTTTCTGTCCGCCGTGAGCGATGAGCTGGAGCGGCTCAAGTGCGAGCTGGTCGAGAACCGTGGCCAGTCGAGGTGGTCGAATGAATTGTTTTTGTGTCTGATGTGCTGCATACGGGACGCCGCACCGGCCAAATCTACGAAGGCGATCAATGCGCTGTGGCGCAAGAAGTGTGTGCTCAAGAAGAAGCTAATCTATTACGTGAAGGCACGCCTAAAGGCGAACCCCGAGCTGAACGCGATCCAGGCACGGTATGTGAACAATCTGTCCAAGGCCGAGCTGGAGGTGCTTCGGCACGAGCTGCGGGCGAACGAGTTCGTGGAGCTGACGCGTTCGACGGGACGCCGCAATCGGGTGACCTTCTGCCGGTTGCGCAAAACGTACGATCATGTGATGCAGCTGTATTCGATCAAGAAGATCCTTCGCTACTTGGATGGGATAGCACGGATTCAGCTGCCGCAGTATCAGGTGTCGGGTGTGCTGGCCCTCAAACGTACGCTGCAGGTGATCGCGGAAACGGTGGCCAACACCCGCTTTTCGCCGGCTATTGCGCGCAAGCTGGACAGTGTGGTGCATAAGATACTGCCCCTGAACTTGGACGTCGATGTGCGGGATTTCTATCAACCCAACGTATCGCTGTACAAGATGTGTTCGGACAAGCTCGAAACTGGTCGGTTACTGCCGTTCGCGGAAGTGCAATGTAGCCTCAAGTCGGTGCGGCGTTACTTCGCCTACGTGCACGATCTGAAGATGCTGGAAGCGTACAAATGCTACCTGGGCAATGTGCATCAGCTCAAGAACCATCGGCAGGTGGCAAGCTACAATCAGTACGTGGGCGACGCGAATCGAATGTACTTCGAAAATCACACACTGGACGATCTTCACTTCGAGCTGGAGGATTGCATACGCGTCGTGGAGGAGCTGCAGGAAACGTTCAGCCAGCAGCAGGACGAGAAGCTATGTGATCTGCTTCGGTGCGTGTATGGACCGTTGGCACAGCGCTTCGAGGCGCTTACGAAGGGTGCGGAAGGGGGGGAGCGTGCTGCGCTGGCATCGATCAGTGCGAACTTTAACACGGTAATGCAGCTGTGCGGGACGGAGATAGACATGGCGAAGGTGCGCCGGATCGTGGGATCGTTTCTGGCCGAAAGCTACCCCAAGTACGATATCTGCAACGACGAGCAGTTGCTGCTGCTGAACCCGCTCATGCAAGAGCTGCTGCATCTGTTCACGAACTATCTCTACCAGTACCAGATGGATGAGCGAGTGACGAAGAACTTCGTGACGATGATCGAGGTACTGCACGTGGGTCGGTACATTGCCGTCGACCACTTTTTGCCGGAACGAACGAAACCTTTTGATAGTTTGCTGCACCAGAACTACACGAACGACATACTGAAGAAGTTTAATCTGCAGAACCTGAGTTCGATCGAGTTTGCAGTATTGCATGAGCAGCTGTCGCAGAGCTATTACGACAATTGCTACAATCTCGATAAGAAGTATGCGGTGCTGACGATGTTCTTCAAGTCCACCAACCGACAGGTGAATGATGCAATTGTGAAGCGCAACAAACGGATGGATCGGGAAGAGTTTCAATCATTTCTGGACGCCAAGTTGAAGTTTATTGGACAGTTTTTGCCCTGCAGTGACTTTAACGAGGTGACACAATTCATCAACGAAGCGGCCCCGCACGTGGAGTACGCACTGGAGCACTGCTTGCTGGAGCTGTGCGAGATTCTTACCGATCTCGGTGTGTTCCAGGACAATCAGTACGTGTTGAAGCTGCAGTCGGCGAATGTGAGCGGTCGCAATCTGCATGACTATCTGCGGCAGGATGCGCTGGAGTGCGACATGCTGACGCTGACGCACAGCACCAAGGTGAAGGTGTTTCTGAACGGGTTGATCTTTAAGAGCAACGAGTTTAAACTGTACCAACCGCCGAGCAATCAGAAGGCGAACCCGGATGAGCTGCTGTCGATCAACGAGAATCTGATCAACAACTACAAGATGCGCTGGAGCTGGGTGGAGCAGCAGGAGCGATTGTTCAAGTCGGTCGAAACGATTGATTTGAAGCTGCTGCAGGCTCTTACACCGGACTACGCCGACATCCGGGGCATGCGGTTGGGTGTGCTGTGCGATGGCACACCCTCGACGGAGTACGAAATCATCGATCACACGATACGCAACAACCTGAAGCAGATGGTCGACTACCTGTCGGAGGAGCTGCAAGCGATCTCGTTCGAGAAGAAGCAATTCTTCCAGTACGTGCTCGTACGTAGCTCCAACTCGCTGTTCATCGATGCACACTTCACACTGACCACGGTACAGGAGCGGCAAGCGACGATTCTCTTCATGGCGCTCTACTTCCGCGCGTACGACTTGTTTCTCGAATGTGTAAAGCGATTCGAACTGACGGTGAACCTCGGCAAGATCATCAAGTACATCAATCTGGAGTTTATCGAGAAGATCGCGAAGCAAATGAAAGACATCAGCTGGAACTGTCAGGACGGGAACGGCACGACAGTGCTAGATCAGTGTGTGCAGAAGGGTGATCTGCCGGCGATAAAGAAGCTGATCAAGCTGGGCGTTGACATTTGTTCGCAGACGGCCGATGGTACGTCCGCGCTACATCGCGCGTGCAGCTTGGGCCACACGGACATTGCCAAGCTGCTTGTCAAGCATCACGTTCCGCTATCCTCGCTAAGTGGAACCGATCGCTTGCCCTTGCACTACGCAATCCAGTACCAGGAGAATGAGCTGCTGCCGTTGCTTTGGTGTGACGATATTGATGTAAACTCGGACAAAAATCGACTGGTGAAGCGCGCGATCAAGTACGGCAACCTGGATGCATTGAAGTTCCTGCTCGACACACGGCATGCGAAGCTTGCGTTCGTCGATCAGCATCAAAACACGGCGCTGCATCTGTGTGCTACCTACGGGCGGCTGAACATGCTCCGGTATCTGTTCGACAGCCATCGAATCACGATCGAAGAAGACAACCTGTTGAATCGCCGCAATGCTTGCTCCAAAACGGTCCTTCACATTGCAGTGCAGCACCGCCGGACGGCAATGGTTGCGCTTTTGCTTGACCGAGGTGTCGATCCGAGCCCGGCGGATGATACGGGACGCTCGGCGTTTGAGTGGGCCGTCCAGGAGAACAGTGTGCGCATTATGAAGGCCTTCGCCAAACACACTCCAACGATGCGGTCGATTGCGGGTACGTCCGGTGTGGCATCGCACCCACTGACGATTGCGATCGAGCAACGGAACGTCCGTATGTTGAAGTTCTTGCTGCGGAATGGATGCAGTCTCGCCGGTGAGGCGCTGTGCCTGATAAAGGCCGTGTACACACGATCCCTGGAGCTGGTGCGGTACATCGTGGAGCTGTGCAAGCCCGCCTTGCAGTATCGCGATCCGTACGACAGTACCCCGTTGCATGTGGCGATTGCGATAGAATGCAACGAGATTGCAGCCTACCTGATCGAATCGGGCGCGGATATAAACGCAGTGAGCAAGTTCGGTGATGCACCGTTGCATGTGGCCGCACGGCATGGTAACATAGTGGCCGCTCGCATGCTCATCCTGAAGTATGCCACCATCGACGAACGGAATACATCCGGGCTGACCCCGCTGATGCAGGCAATGTACTCGCGTAACCTGGACATCATGAAGCTGCTGATCGGTGCGGGCGCCAATATCGATCTGCTGAAGCTACACCTGGCGGAGATTGAGCAGCTCGCCAAACTTCCCACCATCCATATGTTCGTCGACCATTACGGGCTGCTCGAGTTTATGGTGCTGCAGCTGCAGTACGACCCGAACGTGCGTGATGCGCGCAACCAGCAGGGCCTGCTGCACAAGGCGTGCTACACGAACAATCTGCAGATCGTGCAGTTTCTAGTCGACTGGTGCCGGCTGCAGACGGAGCAACAGGATGCGAACGGGCGCACACCGCTGGCGATAGCGAACGAGTGCAAAAACTATGAGGTGTCCGAGTTTCTGCGCAGCAAGAAGAGGAAAAAATCTCAAATCGCTCCCCAACGATACTTCGATCCGGCCGGTTTGATGTAACACGGACGGTTCCGGTGGTTATAGCGCTGCCAACGCATCCAGAGTGTCAGATGGGTTTAGCTCCGGGTTTTATGTGACCTTTCTAACCTCCTTTTGGTTGGTTGACTATCTATGAGTTTAATTTGCCACTGTCACCTCAGACCGGACTTGATATCGTTTCGGTTTACCCAGTGAATTTAGCTCTCGCTGTTCTAGCGAGCAAAGTAGTATAGAAATGTGCCCATCGTTTTGCATAGCTTTCAGTGTGCGTAAGAGAAGATAGAAGAAAACAAACTCGTAACGAAAACAAGCAATGGAATACAGGTGTTTGGAGCAGAAATCTTCGACAGAAAGTAGCTACACAAGTGTGTCCCTATCGTTTGGCACTGTGTGCTGCAAAATAGGATCATGTTCGTTACTGTTGTGAACAGCGCAAGCGTATTCTGCCGTAGCAGCAAAACGATAGCCGTACATTTCTTTTCATGGAATATCTTTCCCTGTTACACACGATAAATTACAGCTTTGAAAGGCTTCTCGCAACAAAGTTCCTCGCGTCCCAAATCTTGCGTGTGCTGGAAGTCGCAGAATATAAACCGCGTGTGAACATCGATCGTCTGAATGATCACTGTCGGGTTGATTCGGTTAGATAATAAGGAAGAGTATGCGTAGCATTTTTGTTTTTAGATGGACTATTTTATGCTTCTTATCGTTCCGCAATCATCCCCAGTAATTTAGCTTCTAATCAGACGATCGATTTCCGGCGGTTGGGTTTTGTTGATCTTCATCACACGTTCTTGGGATGTACTAAACAGAAGGCTTCAAATAGCGCTCAGCTAAGCATGAGTTATTGTACACTTGATGGATCTTTCACTCAAGTCAAACAGTTTGTTTGAAGTACATCGGTTCTTCGGAAAAGCGTTTGGTTGGCCTATCCTTATTGGATGCTCTAGTCAGTGTACTCGTTCTGATGATCGTTGTAGTAAAATCCAACATGATGGACAGGAATATATAGCATTGTAAATGGTTTGAAGGTGTACACAATTGAACGAAATGGCACTGATAGGCAGATAGCTACGTGATAGTCAACAAAGGCGGTCAGCAAAGAACACAACACGAATACACACACACGATATGTTGTGTATCCGTTTTTGGGTTTGATTGTGAACTGAGTCAGGCTACGCTGAGCAAACTGATTGATTTCCTTGGTGATTTTAGATGAAACAGGTGCGTGATTTTAGCTGTTTTATAAACCTCCTACATTCCACTGACACAAACGATGCGATACGGTCAAAGCCTGTTGCAAAATGGTGGCAAGCGAAGCGGGCAGTAGTACAGACGCTGATGAATATTGTGACTATTTGTGTGCGTGTGTATATTTGTAGGGGAGCTAAACTCTAGACAAAACAACAACTACCGTATGGTATTGTATGCGTGTGTTTAAGTAACTGGATGTAACTACCTTGGTGTCTGATTATAGAACTTACGATAAGAAGCAGTAGATTCGCATCCCCTCGCCGTAGGATAAGAACGGTGGCGAACGTGTAACGATGCTTTCATAACGCATCACATAAGAGTATAGTCTAGAAAACGGCTGGACACACGGGATATCGGCAGATGATACACTCCCATTCCTAGAAGCATAAGATAAAATCTTTTATTGTACCTTTTTAAGTAACGAAACCTCGCATATTCCTTCACCCGGATGCAGCGCCCAGCGTAGTAACGCCGCTAGTAACGTATTAGCCCCCTGTTGGGAAAAGAAAATGGAGACATAGAGTTGGGACATGTTAAGTTATAGGTTTAGTAAGACGTGAAATGAAACTAATAACCTCGCATTTATTACACGATTACAAACTACCATTATCATATACATACTATATATATATATATACAGACTGTACGAAGAAACTTCTACTATAAGTACACATTTTATATGAGTGTCGTAATTATTGTCCCTGGTAGCTTGTCCGTCTCTAAGTAGTATCGGGATGAATGAGAAAAACAGACAAAGGGCTAATACACACTATGCGACCTGCATGCAGCGTTTGCGGATGGGTAGAAGCAAATAAACTACTAAATCTTTAACAACTAAGAAAAGTGAACGCCCCCGTAAGCAAAAGACAAAACAAGCGCCAGTGCAGAGTATGGAAACGTAAATTATTTATTAGGTAGACACTCGTTATGCATGCACCAAATTTAATATAATATATTAAATGGCAATGCAGCAGAGTATAGCAAACGAAACGGAATCAACCGGGCATAATGGAGTAGAGAAAACGGAAGCGGAACAGCACAAAACAGGTGTATGTGTGTGGTAGGCCAAGTGTAACGACACTTAATGCTACGGATAATCCTAGTTCTACACGGATCTGATATCCCTTCGAACGGGAAGGAAGGTTGGAAGGTTTAAAAAATCAACGCTAAACCTCGCATGGTTTGTGAAACGTAATAAGACATATAGAAGTAGTGTTAAGAATGGTAAAAAAAAAACCACAAACAAATGTGTGTATGTGTGTGTGCATGTGAAAACTCGCAAAACACGCAAAAGTCGCCATCCCTCGCATAGTACGTAAGGAAATCATGGAAAAGCAAAAAAACACACAGAAGAAAACGTATAACATTAAAGCATAACAGTAAAGTGAAAACAAAAAGGTATATAACGATATCAAAACTAATGGTGAAGAAGCAATGGCAAACCAAACGATTTCAGTATCTGTTCAGTGTCTAAAAGTGTAGCAAAAAAAAAAAAGAGAAGAACAAAAACGGAACCGGAAAGGGCTCGGGCAAGCTCGAGTTGCACATTCCCAGTGGACGCGAAGGCTTCCTTTCATCGGAGCAAACATTGCTTGCAAATGGAATTAGGCGACTTTGCTAAAGACATTAATTTTGGAACCATTTGAGGATGATCTGTTGGTGTCAAAATCGTGTCAAACAAAAACCATGTTCAAATTATGCGTCTGTTTCTTTATCTTTTCGCTGTGTTGTTAAAGTAACCGCTTTCCTTGTTGGAAGAACTCACGCAACGGTCTCGTCAAATGAAGTAGAACGACACTGCCTTATGGACGAGAGGGTTCCGACCGCGTGGTGTACTTTCGCTTCTGTTTCACCTTTGGTTTCATTAGCCAGTTTTCAGGCTTTACTTTTGAAATGTTTTTTTCCCTTTTGGCGCCCCATCAATTCACGTTGTTTCAATCTATTACACCAATGTAAATGCCAACAGAAATGCGCACAAAACATTTAC
Source organism: Anopheles marshallii (assembly GCF_943734725.1). Lineage (NCBI taxonomy): Eukaryota > Metazoa > Arthropoda > Insecta > Diptera > Culicidae > Anopheles > Anopheles marshallii. The sequence goes on along the minus strand of NC_071326.1, from coordinate 67,520,385 downwards.
TTCCATTTTGGGTACGTTCCTATACCCCTTCACAACAATAACTTACATTCGTTTGGCTCCTCTTTTTCTATTCGGTAAGCGTGAAGTGTAGCAAATTCAATTTATCTTCCAAAATACTATTACATTCCTAACTGTAGTATGATAAGGACCGGAAAACGGAAGAGATGAGAGGGAGAGAAAAAGAGCAAACTATTCTTTGTATACGCGCATCTCAGATATACATTTTAAATTCAGGATCTGTTCCGCAACCCATCCACAATCCACGTGTTTTATATCAGCAGATTATAAAAAAAGGAAAGGAACTTGAAAGTGAATACAAACGTGCAAACCTGAAAGGATTTATTTTCATCTGCAATATGAACAAACAGCTCAGTTCCGATGTCAGATTATTTTGTTAACAAAATAAAATGAATTGATTTTTGGAGTAATTAAATGCAGTTGTGGTCAACGTGTTTTTAGCACACATTCGAAACAATCCGCCCTCAACCAGCATGGGATGAAGAAAATTCAAATACCAATTACCGTTACGTTGCTGGCAGTTTCAAACTGACAGCATGTCCAATGGATGAATCAGCCGAATATCTTGAACGACGATTGTGTAAATAAAATATAGACAAATTGAAGAGTTTTATTAGAATTGACCTATTGACCTAAAATTAATGAAAAGTATTGTCCGAATCTTATTGAAATGTTATTAAACTCCCTTATTCTCTTTTTTCGTTTTGATTTGATATTTATGACACCAGCCCAGCTTGAAGTACTGAACCCAGTGCTATCCCGAACCGGCTGATGGAGTCGAAATTGACGTGGAATTGTTTATTCACGGGTTGAAAGAACAAATAAAAAACAATCGTCAACAAAGTATTGCTCGGCAGATTTCTCCGTCGACAAATCTCCACATTTTATTCGTGATGGTAGTAAAGTGCAGATAGTTGGTGTTGTCTTTATTGTTTTATTTTCAGTTCGAAGACAAATTCGAGGGGCGAATCCTATAATCACTACGCAAAACATAACCTGTGCAATAAGTTCTGGTACTTCTGACGAATCCCACAAAAGTGCGCTTATCAGTGCTACGTGTCGATTGTTTATAGTTTACTCTTACGTTACTCGTTAGTGGCTGAATATGTTGAAAGCAGTAATCCTCATTGGTGGTCCCGAAAAGGGTATGCCAAGGTGAAAAATGTACCAGAAAGTATGCTATTTTAACCGGCAATGTTTACTTGCAGGAACCCGTTTTCGTCCACTCTCGCTAGATACACCGAAACCACTGTTTCCGGTTGCTGGGAAGCCCATCATACAGCACCACGTAGAATCGTGCGTTCGCATCAAGGAGCTGAAGGAAATCCTGATCCTCGGTTTCTATCCAGCCACCCAGATGCAACAGTTTGTAAGCAACATGCAGAATCTGTACGACGTAAACATTCGCTATCTGCAGGAATTTACGGCACTCGGTACGGCCGGTGGAATGTACCACTTTCGGGATCAGATCCGTTCGGGTAATCCGAGTGCGTTCTTCGTGCTGAATGGAGACGTTTGTGCGGATTTCCCCCTGCAGGAGCTGTACGATTTTCATCGCAGCAAGAAGGACAAAGTGCTCGTTTCAATCATGGGTACGGAAGCAACGCGTCAGCAGGCCGTACACTACGGTTGCTTGGTACTGGGTAAAGACGAGGAAGTCACGCACTACGTGGAGAAACCACGGTCCTATCTGTCGACGCTAATAAACTGCGGTGTGTACGTGTGTTCGATGGACATTTTCTCCAAGATGGGAGCGGTGTTTCACTCGAAGCAACAAGATTACAGCATGTGCAATAATGGCAACGGTAAAGATAGTGGGCACATTCGGTGGGAACAGGAGATTCTTACACCGTTGGCCGGCACGGGCAAACTGTACGCGTTGCCAGTGAAGAACTGGTGGTCGCAGATCAAAACGGCCGGTTCGGCCATCTATGCTAACCGCCACTACCTCGTACTATACAAGAAGGCACACCCAGATCGTTTGGCAAACGTTGGTGCGAAGACGGAGAACGGTAACGCAAATCTGGTTTGCAATATTATACCGGATGTACACATTCACCCGACGGCTTCGGTACATCCTACGGCAACGGTGAATATGAACGGTCATTTGTTACTTTAGTTGAGATCGCTTACTAACGTTTCCTTTTGAAATGTCTACTATTGCAGCTCGGTCCTAATGTGTCAATTGGCCCGGGAGTAGTAATTGGGCCCGGTGTTCGTGTCCGTGAATCAATCGTCCTGGAGAATGCGGTCATCAAAGATCATTCGCTAGTACTGCATAGTATTGGTACGTTAGCGGAATGGAAATTGGTGGTGGCAATTGATAATCTTCAGTTTTGTCTCTCTTTTAGTGGGTCGCGGTTCTCAGATAGGCATGTGGGCACGAGTGGAGGGCACTCCGAGTGATCCCGATCCGAACAAACCGTTTGCTAAAATGGAGAATCCACCCCTGTTCAACACGGACGGTCGGCTAAACCCGTCCATCACGATACTGGGTTATGCCGTCAGTGTGCCTTCGGAGATGATCGTACTGAATTCGATCGTACTGCCGCACAAAGAGCTAAGTCGCAGTTTCAAAAACGAAATCATTCTCTAACGGGTGGCATGTTACCTCATGACGAAAGAAAGGAAAGGTTACCTGGGATGTTACACACGGGTTTAGTGACATCCTTGCCATTATGTTTTAATTTAATTGCATTATATCAAAGAAGAATATAAATTGACACCAGAATTTTCAAGCGGTAAGGAAAAGTACGCTGTGATCAAACAACAAAAACGCATGGAGTACTGATCCGAAATGATTGCCGTCCCTCAGAAGGAATCTTGGTAAGTTTTATTTTGTAGCGATGTGGTGTAATACGTTGAGCGAAGGATATCACCAGTCTACTAGGCGAAAATACAACAAGCAAACTATTATTTTGCAAGTATGATCCAGAAGGTCGTTAAGCCAACATCGTAAAGCTTGGTTAAGAAAGCAGGTAATCTTTTTTAAACTTGTTTAGCCCTTCAAACTCGTAGATTAGGGTGTAACGAACCAAATGACCTTTTGAACAAGCGCTGAAAGGACGAGGATTGAATTCTTGGAAGCCTCAAATGCTTCTGACTTCCAGCAGAACTCACAGACAGCAACTCAAACCCACTCCAACTGAGTTACTTCGATCAGTTGAAACTGTCAACAGGGAACGGTGTCTGCACATTGCATGTACCTTCACCATAATAATGGACATTTTGTTTTAAATGCAAGAAAAATATTTGAAAGTAAACAATGCTTGTAATTAAAAAACGCTCAAATGAAACAACTTTTGTAGTTATTCATATTACAACGTCAGGTTTTAATTTCATTTTGTTTTTCACCTGAAAGATCGCAGCACATGGACAAGGTTTCGATGATACAAAAACTGCACATTCACACGCAGCAATCGTGTTGATCCCTCCAATTCCGTTTTAGCGGCACTCAGTGGAAGCAGCCCGTTGGAAGTGGGCAGAAGCGTTTCGTCTGTGCATGGGTATAGACGTACTTACATTTTCTCAACGTTCAACCTGTTGCGTGCGAAAACTACAACAGTCCAGTTGATTGTGGTCATTTGTCGAGGTGTGACACGGTGTGAGCATTCCGGGACGTGGCCCATCCATTGTCGACGAACATATTGAGTTTTCGGCGAATGAATATACAGTGAAAAAGCGGGTGGGTGTTACTCGGTTGAAAATTCAAAGAAGTGCTAGCGCACCAGCCAAGTATTTGCTTACCATCCGTTTTGTGCTTAAACCAGACGATTTTGCGCTGTGTGAAGTGTGTGATTGTATCCTTTTTGGTGAGCAGTTTTGTGCACCTTGAAGGCAAACAGTTGGTGCTGCAAAGAACATATCAGCATCAAGTGATTTCGGCATTCCGGAAGAGAAAAAAGCGGTGAGCTAGATTAATTTAACGTGAATGCGTATGAGCTGTGAAGTTATTTTGGTGCGTGCGTGTTAGCTCTAGTGGTGGAAAATTCGTGGTAAAAGGTGAGTAGTTGGGTGAAATGTTCATGCCATTTTGGGATTGCACGAAGCGCAACAAGTATTTTACACATTTTGCCACATCAAAGGTAGCTTGTGTTTTATTTTCCTTCCACCCCGAACTCCCTTTCGCTCGCTGCCCTTCCCGCACACCTGCGCTGACGTATTGTGAACGATCCAGGTGAGACAGGTAGACAGTGTTTTGTAGCGCAAGTCTTCGGGTTATAAGCAGCGATGCTAGTAATATGTAGAAACAGCATTAAAATTATATTGCAGCCAAGAGTTTTGTGTAAATTTTTGTTGAAATATTGAGTGTTTTCTGTTTAATCGAAGGGAAACGATTGTTTTGTTGTTTCGATTGTGTGACAGTTTGTGTTTGTGGTCTCACGATCCAAGTAACATTCTCACCTTTTGCCTGTTTGCTCACCTGGAACGCCTCATCGAAAACGAAGCTAGTGGTGTTATTTTCATTGAAAATGTTTCGCTTTTAGACGAAATATTGAAGGTGAAGTTTTTCTGTGGACTAAAGCTGCATTAGAAGCAAAAGTTTCTTTAAACAACAACATAAACCTGGTTAAGAAAATACCATACCTGCGCGGCGCCCTCCAGAAGCGTGTGCGTTAGTGTTAGTGAGATCTGGACGCAACTCACCGATTAGGTGGATCGATTGATTGCAGGTAGAGTTGTGCGAAGAAATATCGTGGTGGATTCTTTTTCTCCTCGTATTTTCTTCTCACCCTATGCTCACTTCCACGCACATATTCATTTTCCACCTTGGAGCATAAAAATATGCAGCCTCCTTAGATGCACCTGCACCGAACTAACTGTAACCGTGTGCTTAATGGATGTGTGCGTGAGCTGGGACAGACGGTAGACGCAACTTACTCGGTGTGCCTCATTACCCATTATCAGAGGGTTTCCTTTGCGCCACAATGAAACGTCACACATATCGTAACGAGGAAGAAGCGTTTGTGGCGGACGGCTTGGTGTACGATGGAAGAGGTACATTTTTATGATAGCACCGGATTAGCCGCGTCGCCAGCAGAAAGGAAACAGGCTCTTTCATTTACTCTCATTCGTTTTTGGTACACCTGCGGTGAAATTACATGTCCGGCCAGTTTGTCCGCAAGAGTATGAAGAAAATTTGCTCTTCAGATACTTGCTTCCTGGAGTTGGTACAATGTTGGGTAGAAAACTCCGGTAACAACAAACTCACGCAAGGAAACATTTCGATACACGCTGGCGGCAAACAATTAACACCCATTAGTCGGCGTAGCTTCGACTCTAATGCTTTGGACATTATTTGTGTCGCGTCGGGGCTGATGTGCTACGAATATTGTATAATTGTAACCGACGGGTTGCTGCCCCAAAAGCTAATGGTCAATTCTGGCTGTATTAATTTGTATTCTGCAATCAGTGCTTTACTGACGAGGGCGACTTTTAAAGACATTTTTATGGCTTAACGCATTCGGTGGGGCCATGTCTGGTCACTGGCCGACGTATTATTGTCCGTGCGCATGATTCAGCAGGTTTCTTCCCCTGTGTGGTAATCAGGCGTTACATTAGGTAGTTTTGTTTGAAGATTTGCTTGGAACATGAAACGAAATGGTTGGATAAATAATTTGGACTTGGGATTAAACTTCAAACTCGAAACGTTAAAGCTTAAAGCTTTAAGATGAGTTTGATACTCGAAAATAATTTAATAAGAATAATTTAACCAACTCGCCATCAGCTCGTCAACAGCTTTACAAAAATCTACTTCTAACAAGAAGAAAGTCTTCGCATCGGTGTGTACCTTTGAGGTGGTCTTATGCCCTAAGCGATTTCATAATACGCTCGTGAAGGTTTCAGATGTTCAGGGAACTGGATCTAAGATTACTAAGGGCAATAAATAAGTCGAAGCTAATCTATTAGGGCTGTCGTTAAGTGACAACGGCACCCTGAGGAAGGTAGAACATCAGAGGTAAAAAACATCACTACTTACTAACTAATAGTATGCGTATTACACGCAGTTTCTATTTAAAAATTTCACTCAGAAAATGACTCCTCTATCGTTTGATAAAATCTCACGCTAATACGTTTCAACACAACGCTGCGTGCGTGTCTAGATTTTGTTTTAAATTAATTCCAATCCAGTCCATTTTAAACCGTTTCGCTTCCCTTTGATCTTTCCCTATTTCTACACGGTATCCGAAGTGGGTTAATAAAAGATAACATTCCGGAACCGTTTAGACACGAATATTACCCACGCATATTATCGTGTTTTGCTATTTTTATTTTTGTCGTGTGACTTTCGTATTGAAGTTAATTTCCTTTTCTAATTGTGCTAAAAAGTGTGTATGTGTGTGTGTTTGTTTTGGTGTACTAAATAAAAAGGACACAGTGTGCGCAACCTCAGGAAGTAGAACACTTGACGCTATTTCCGTAGTATTTGAAACCACGCCACAAGACGGTGAAAGTCTGCGGGTGGTTACCATGGATACATTAATACTCTGCCCGCCATGGAATGTTGGATATTGGGGTGGGGATTTTCCTTTGCCGGACGGGTTGACTGACTGGCTTTGATTCAGGCACACACAAGCAGGTGACAAAGTTGTGCGGCTTGTGCGAATGGGGAAGACAGAGAAAGCTAAGCACACCGAGCATAATACAGTGCGGGGCAAGAAAGAGACGGCAAAGAACGGGGAGAAATGCGTGGAATGCAAAACACAAAGATAAATATGCCATATTGAGGGGAGTCGAAATTCGAGGATGAAACTGCCGTATGTAAAGGGGGTAGGGGAAGGGAGGTAGCATTTTACGGGGAGAGTGAACAAAAGTGTAATATTTGTTGCACTACTGGCCGGCAAATGTTTGTCATCGGACAGTTTTTGTTTTGGAAGTAGGGGTGATTGCATTTTCCCACAGTTTAGGTGTGCTGCTAGGTCTTTATTGTTGCGGAAGTGCACCAATGTTGCCCTTGGTGGTGGGGTCTTACATATTCCTTTAGATATTCAACTCTTGAGGTTGATACGGTTAATGAGCATAATGGGTTTTTTTTATTAGTATGATTTATGTATGAATTATGCGTAAAATTCCATTAATAGAATTTTAAATATCCGTTGATTTGTTTCTGCAAGCAAATATCGTTATTTCTCTTAGACACTTAATTGAAATGGTGCAGAAAATGCCGTTATCTTGCTATCCTTAATCTTGTCTCGTGTAAATATCAGAAGCAGATCTCTTTGCATCCGGTTCCCTGTTCCGATTTAAATTCCCCGCTGTAATTGGATCGCGCTCCCGCGTGTTTTTTGAGCCGTGCTTGTAGCTGGATTTGTGGGGGTATAATAAATCCTCTTCATTCCTCTCAGAACAACAAGTTTTCACTAAGCTAGCGATGTTTGGGAAACAAGAAAATCAACCTGTTATTATAATGCGCTGCTGTTGGATATATGCGTGGCGAAATGGAGGGAAAACAGTGCAGATAGCAGATCATTTCGTTGCACTGATAGCGGATAAAAGATTATGCACCACACGCGCACGATAACCAATCGAACAACCGAAACCGGGTTAGGCAAAAGCCGAACTTAATCAACTGTAATTAATTGGCTGTGGCGTGTCTTGCGGATAAACTAAACGGGTTCCCAATGTGTGTCGCTCGGCTCTGGCGCGACACATTAGCTAATGCATATTTCTTGCTGCACCAAATGTGTCGCTTACTGTTATTTCGGCGAGATAAATCTTCCAGCGGAATATACATCTTTGGCACATCTAATTGGGCGTCAGAGTTTGATGCAGGTTGATGCATGTTGTTTGTTTATTTTTCCGATGCAGAAACATTTATACAATTGCAGTTAGACATTCATAATAGCATTCACCCAATTAATGCCCAACAGACATCGAAAGATTCAGGGTCGTCTTTGGCCAGTAAACGCAGCTTGTAGGGAAAGATTTAATTGCAAGCACACGCAAGGAACCTTTTCTCTTCTCAGCCTCAACTTTTCTCAAGTCGACGAAAATCGTCCGCGCCACCAATCGTTGATCATGCGTGGGAAAGGGGTAGATTTGTTTAGTGTAGTGTGTGGCTTTTCTCTCCCCCAATGGCATGAAGGTCGTGCGTTTCTATTCGATCGTCCTTCTCACGCGCCACGATCATCTCTTTCTCACCCAACCGAGCGAAAGCAATTGAAATCGTTGCGAGGTGTGCGTATGTGTGGTGAACAAGAGAGAGAAAAAAAAACACCTACCCCTTGATGATGATACGTCAAAGGGTGAAGAAAAGGGTGTGTGTGTGTGTGTGTGTGTGTGTGTGCGGATTTGATTAGAAACGCGAGGCAAGCACACCAGCGCAAAGGGAGGAATCAATTAGCTTTATGAGCGCGCTCCTCGCCGTCTGATGCTCTCACGATGACTGGCCGGAATGAGCATGATCGAGTGGTGTGCGCAAGCGTGAGCGATGATCGTGCAACCCTCGCTGACGAAGATCACTGTGTAGAGGAGCGAGAGAGAGAGAAGGAGAGGGAGAAAAGGGTTCGGAAAAGAGGTGTAGTATGCGGGGTGCACCCCACACCAAGTACCTTGGTCAACATAATCCACGCACCGAGGGGTGGTTTAGGGTGTGCGTTTTGGCGTCATTTTTGCGAGTGTGACACCTGTTTTGACGTCTGGCCGCGAGGGCGCGAGCGGTCGTCGTCGTCGTTTGGATTGTTGATTTTTAACACACGAGCGTCGTGTGAGTGTGCGTGCCGCGTCGCTGGTTGGGTGGACACAATGCTACGATCAAACCCAAAAATGGCGACGAAGTTAATGGCAAGTGAGGAGGGGAGGGGTTTGTGGGTTTGGCGCGGGATATTGGTTGCGCGTTATCGGCATTCCAAAGTGATCATCTTCCCGAATGAGAGAAAAAAAACCTGTTGTTTATGTGCAACGTGCAGCGTGGTTCACTAGTGGGGGTGGAGGGGACAGAATTGAGTAAGAATTGGGTTCTAAATATAGTGCTCTAGATTTATTTTAGTAGAGCCACATGCACCATCGTCACTTCCCTGGACGCGCCTCTCGTCTAAGGTAACTTTCAGAAAATGCGCGTACCTTCCGCGTCATTCGTGACACGTGTACGCTTGATCTGGCTTGGTGTGCGGTTTCACCTCCCGATTCATCCGGGTTTCATTTCTACTTCTGCTGGAAAAGGAATGAAGATGATGATGATGATGACGACGACGGGGTGACTCCAAAGTGCGCGAACCGGTCTCACGCCCGAAGTCCGGTTTGTGGACGCAGCTACATTCCGTGCCTTGGCTTACTGTTGCCTTGCCTCTCTCGCCCGTGTATGGGTGGTGAGACGAATGCTCATCTGCACGGGTATACGTGCCATCATCCGTTCCCCGATTCATTTACACTCACCCCTCCCGTTCCGGTACGGTCCTGTCCTTCTGCGTTCTGTAATTCATTCTTTGCACAGCTTCCCGAAAGTCCGGCGCGCACAGATTATGGCTGAGTATCGTTCCCCTCCGCACCGTACCTTCATTCCGCGTTGATTAGGTAAGGTGAGGTAATTTGATCGAGGTTGGTTAAACGAGAGAAATGGAGAAACCAAGGGTGTGTGTATGCGTGGTGTGTGTGGCTTTTGTTTTCGGGCTCCCGGGAGACTTTCGGTTGTTTTCCTTTGCGTTTGTTACTGTTTCTCTTACGGGCGTTTGGCTTTTCTGCGTTTCATACATTCGTTTAATTTCACGTTGCTTTGCTTCCTGCCGTACGTGCGTATTGGTTAGTGTGTGCCGAATGGAGCTGTGGCATAGTGGGCTGAAATGGCAGACGAATAAAAGTAAAATTTTATGTTATAATGAAAATATGTAAATTGTGGAACAAATAGGTTGAAAGGAAAGATACAATTGTTTGGTTTAAAAATATAAATGTCTTATGGGGGGGATAATAATCTGTCTCGCTCACGATCTGTATCAAGTTTTGCACCTGTAGCCGAAGAGTGTCGAATGGCATAAACGGTAATGCACGAGGTATAGGAACACGGTCGTTCTGGGTTCAATTCTCGGACTGTTCATTGTGCCCTCTCCTCCGTCGTATGTAGGAATGAGAATAGTTTGACATTGGGGGGGTTATACTCATTGCTCATTGCAGTCCACATATTCCACTTATTCATTTTTCCAGAAGAATACAGAGACAAATTAAACTTTATTAAAAATAAAATTAATTAAAAATTAACTTAAAACAATTAAAAAAGAGTGTCTCATAATCTTCTAAGCAAATATTTCTAGGTGCAAATCTTTTAGAATAGTAGAGAGAGAAAATTAGTTTAATTTCTCTTCCCAGAAATGAATTTCTCCTTTTTTATCTAATTATTTAATGTAAATTTAATTAACCAAAACATGCTTCGTAGTATGCACTATAATAAAATACGGCAAAGCTATCTGGCATCCATTTTTCCTGCCGCATGGCATTTTGCAATTAAGACCGATTAGGACAAAAAAGCAATTGAATTATGACCATTCGCCGTGCACGCGTTCGCCAATTTGCCCACGGTGGCAATCAACACCCCATATCGTATGATATACCCACAAGTGACGTGATCCACGTCGTCCATATTTATTCCACGGGTTCGGTTTTGGTTGGTTACATTTTCGCTCGGTTCGCTCCGTTGTTGCCTGTGTGGTGCTGGCAAAGGAGAGAAAGTTTCCCTAACCGACGGACTGACGCACCTGAAGACGTTTTATACACATACTTACACACACACACAGTACGCCGTTTCATTGTTGGTGTGGTAGTAGTGGTTGATGATGATGATGATGTTTGTGCTTTTGGGGGGACTTAATTTTCCGACCCCCCTTCCCCCATCCGGGTTGTGGTGTTGCTTTTGCGTGTACGCGCATTATAATACACCGGTAACGATCGTACCGATCGTATGGACATCTCTCTCCGTTCGTTGGGCAGGATAATTTTTGTTTTGTTTATTTCTTATGCTTGCAATGGCCAAATTGTTCTTCGACTTTGGTTTCGGCTTTTAACAGTTAGCACAGTCCACTGGTGGTTGTGTAACGGGGCGGCCCCCCTTCTATGCTATGGCGTCCTTTTTATGCCCCGTTTGTCTTCATGATGCGCGTGTGTTGAGTCTTTTTTTTTGCTTACTTTCGTTGATGATGATGTTGCTGTGAGTGGACAATCCTTTTTTCGGTACGATTATTCCGTTAGTTTGGCGAAAATATTGCTCGTGTTTAAAATATCTGGCGGAGATGCAGGCTACGAAAGCAATAACGTTGGTACCTTTTGTTAAAGATCCTCTGGAATTTTGGGTGTTGTCCAATTGGGTGTTTTTTTTTTGTTAAGCTTTTCTCTCTCCTTCTCTCTCTCTCTCTTCCTTCGCCATAAACAATCGCATTCAATTGCAGCATGTAATTAATTGTAACATTTTATTCATCTTCCGGCACAAACTTTTGTATTTTAACTTTGTCCCCTCCACCCGGCCCGGTCGAGGAATTTCTTCATTACCATTCTTTTTAATGTTTTTATTCATTCATTTTGTTTTTGATTGTATACTTTTAGTGCGATTTAAAGCTGCTGCAACGCCGGAGCCCTTGTCGGGATCAACGAGAAAGTTCTGCCAACGCCCTCCAGCGCGTCACAATACAGCAGCGCTCAGAAAGTGTTTCGGTGATCGGTGTAAAATAACAATACTCACCGATCGAAATACCTTTATGCAAAAGGTATCGAAGGAAGCAAAATGAAACAAATGCAATTAACCTGTTAAGGAACGGTACGACTCTTCTTTGCGATAGCCCCGGTCATGTTTCACCATTCGCCGCTGGTCAATCGAAGCAACGTAGTTAGTGAGGAAAGTTCGTGCAAGGGAAGTTTCTACCGAAGCGGAAGAACTTTCGGTATGTTGGTGCGTTGAAACTAACAGTGCCCGCCAGTTTTATTCATTTCATTTTACCCGGTTTTTGTACATAAAGTGTTCGGCTAAGGACGATTTTCTTTGTGCTGGTTCACGAGGAAAAGACAAGCTAGCGTGTTTTTTGTTACGATTAGAAAGTTAAAGAAACATAATTGTGCATTATTGTTTTTGTGGTATAAAGTGATATTAAAAGAAGGGTAAACACAACAAACCCTTCAGTTTAACTTATAGTGCCTTCAGGAAAATCTTTCTTTGCCGAGAACTAGCGTCAGTAGCTTCATCAAACTCACCATCGCCGGTGTACGAACGAAACGCCAAAAGCCAAATCCCGCCACTCATAACGACGCCACGCAAAAAGCTCTCTGGAAACGACGCAACACGGCGGCACGTTTGGGCGTTTTAGGATATGCCGTCACTACCCAGCATCCAGTTGCCGTCCGCCACCACCACCATGGTTACCACCGGTTCGGGATCCAATCGCACGACGGTGGACACGAAGCAGATGCTACTTCCGGGCCATGTGGCGGTGCTGCATGTGACGACATGCGGCCAGAGTGGGGCCGGGCTCGGTTCGGACGAGAAGGAGATCGTACTGCTGATTTACGTAATCATCGATGTGCAGACAAATAATGTAAGTACGAAATTGTACACAAGAGGGTAATGCTGAAAAATTAGCAAAAGCGAAGACACAAGATCAAAGCAGGGAGAAAAAAAAGAGTCCCCACTGGAATGATTTCTGGTACCTCCTGCTCTCAAGTCATCTTGTGAAGTTGTTGTTGGAGAACGGAAGGTAGTGATGGTTTGGGTGGAGATTTAGGAGGGTTTTTTTGTAGCTATTGTGCACGCGCGCTGCTCTTCACTCGCAGTGTTTACACACAAATCGACCGATAGAGCGACCAGCATAATGTCTACTTACATGTGTGTGCCTACAACCTTGATGTGTCTTACAAATGAGACCTTTGGAGATTGATGTAAGACGAAGACGAGAAGCGGATGTGTACACCTCGGCCGCAAGTAGGAATCGTACTGAGCTTCTGTATGTTTAATTCTTGCTGGGGAATTACTGTGCTTGTATGGCTAAAAAAAACACCTTACGGACACTCCTTCGTTTAGCACGTCTGTTACGTTCAGATGTTGTTTCAGAGCACAATGGACATAATTTTTATAGCATATAGAACATTCTAGGAATTTCTGAAATCTTTCCTTACCTAGTGACAGTCTGTCACATTCAATTTATTTGGGATATGATATGTTATGTCGTCAATTTTGGACAAAATCTCTATCTGTGTGGTCTACATGAGGACAGTAACTAATAGAACTTTGAGCAAGATTCACTTGAAGGAATTCAAGTTGAAATATCGAGCTATGTATGAAGTATCTAAGATGTTATAATACAGGGTTTTTTAGAAGAAGACAAGCACATGATATCACAATCGCAGCGCAGTTTACCACAAGACCAGTACGACGGTCGAAGTGAAGTACGATCCTAGGAGTATAAACGTATCCTAGGATGGATTTTCACAGCCTAACGTTGTTTGTTTGTAACATTTACTGTGTTTTTCAAGAAATAAAGCATATTTAATTCAATACATGCAGTAAATATTTCTTCGGAGCAAAACAAACATCGTTTGGATGTCAAAATCCTTCTCAGAGCGCGTTTATAATGTTTGGATCGTACTTGACTGATATCGCCGTGCTGGTTTTGTGGTAAGGTTGCGCTGCGATTGTGATATCATGTGGATGGATTGAAGTATGCCTGCTGCGCGGTAGTGGTGTCTTCTAAGTCTAAGGCTGTTGATTAATGTCATGTGCTGCGTTTGTTGTGATAGGTGCTTGCGTTGTCCTGTGATCTCAAAAACCCTGTATGAGTTTTGTGTAATTAAATCACAGTGTATACTGAGATATTTCGTATCTTAGGGATTGCATGTCTCTTTTTATTATATTGGTTATTACAATTATTGGAAATATGTTGTATGTTTGTTAACAACAAGCTAAGTCGGTATTGCTTTGGCAATACATAACGGTTAAAAATTGCAAGTTACTTCTTCCAATCCGATTGCTGTGCGATCGGATAAATTGTTTAAATGATGGTGTTAAGACATATCATAAAAAAAGACTTCTACTATCTTTGTTGCGTTGCGAAGTTATAGAGTCTCGTCTAACTGTGAAAGTTTTTTTTTTGTGGCACACACCAACAATTAAATATCGATCCACTGACTAACCTATAATGAACGAATGCTGTTGCGCACAGTTCGAAGTTCGAATCCGGCCGGAAGTCTTGCGGTCGATGTACAGTTTTAATTTGGAGCATTGAATGCTGTACTCAGGTTTTTTTCGGTATGCGATGGAACAATCCAAAAAGAAGATAAACATTTCGGAGTGCCCTTCACGCAGCGTGTACTTTACCGTAGCGGTAATGCGCCCGTATGTGTCCCTCCGCCAGATAGAATCAGCCGGCAAGAAGGAAAACCTTCCCTACCGTTTGGTGAACCAGTTTGATCTGCAATCGCACCTAAATTGGCTTCCATTGTCGTTTTTGTAGCGGCTTCAGAGGTTGATGATTTTACGTCCGTGCTGAAGTTTACCGCAGCCAAGAGCTTTTATCTCGCTTTCACACGCAGCGATGAGAAAATTGGCATCGCCTTTTTGTGTTTGATTTACTGTTTTCGATCCTTTATTATCTCGCTTAGCGCCGCACCGCGCGATCCTTTGAAGAGCTCCAACCCCCCTCCAAAGGTGCCAGAGGGTAAGGGTTGTGTATTTGATCGCCGCCGAAACGGTGTACGAACGCGCACGAACGATCAAACTATTTCGATCGGCCAACGTAGAAAACAAAGCAAGCTCTTGATGTTTGTTCAGCAAAAATAACGCTCCAGCGGGGGCTGTTTTCTTTCCATTGATCGATCGGCGTCTTCCCAAAAGTCGACCGACATTACGCGGGGAATCCCGCTGCGGAACAGGTTCAGCACCATCACTAGCCCGCAACTACCAGGGCTATCAATCCATTCTTATGGTGATGCGCTTTTTTTCTCGCTGGTTCAGGCAGAAAATGAATTGCTTGAGAATGGCCGCTACCATACTACTGCGACGGTGGAGTGTGGAGGTCATTTAAAGCAATAAATTATTTTGATGAACAGTAGATTGAATTGTTATTCTTCACACTCTCTATTCGACCGTAACAGCAAGCAGGCTCACGTGCGCGTGTGTGATTTTACCGTTTGGTTTTGCGAGTGGAAGCAACACAACAAACCGGACTTTAATCTGAATGGGCTGATTAAGTTTAGTGATAAATGCTGCATTTTGATGGTGCCTTGAGAGCCATCGGCCAACTATCGTACATCAGCTTTAGGGCAACTTCAAACGGCTGAAACGGTGTTTTTCGCTTCGTCTAAATACTACGTTTTTATTATTTGCAAAGCTTACCATTGATGAGTGATTTATATGATGAGTTTGATTAATTTCGTTAATTTGAGGTTATGTGGCTTTTTTTTTGGTAAAGATGATGTTTTAGGATAATGTCACATGTTGCATGTGAAAAATATGTTTCCTCAAATGGAAAATTGATTAAATTTTGCCGATAAATAGTTCACTGTTCCATTCCTTTGCTATGCGTGTGGTTAAAGAAGGATATTGGAAATTTGGTGGGATCAGCTACTGATTGTCTATTATGAGCCAAAAAATAAATCAGATGTAAATGTCCCTGTAAATGTCAGAAACAGGCTGAAAGCTTAAGCTTTCTAACTTATGATATGATCTACCTCATAAAAGAAATGCTGAGAAGTCAATTCTGCGCATGGGTTCTAAAATTTTACATGAGGTATCCACCCAGATCAGCAGACTGCTTCCTACCGGATGTAGGAAATCGTCATAAAAATGCTTTGTGTCAACAAAAAAAGCGTCCCCGAACCTTTTTTTCAATCGATATATCTAAACTGCATTGAATTCTTTGTTATATAACGTGCTGTTGAAATAATCTAGAAGCGCGGCAACAGAGTGCAATAGGATATTGAACCGATCGGAATAATGCATAGCGCATCCGCCTTTCGATTCCGGGCCCCATCATTCGGCGGGCTCTCTCTCTGCTCTACGATGAAAAGAGGTCAACCAAGGCGCAACTGCAACTGCTTGTAGCGGCTTGTTGTGAATGACATTTCGTATCGATCGGCGGCCGACACACTAGATCGATCGTGCCGAGAGGGTCATTTCCGGTCGGACATCAACCGAAGGGTATCTGCCATTGGTCGGTATGAGAACAAAACCTTCGCTTTTACTGAATAGTTACCCTAGGCGGTGATCTGCGTGTGTATTTTAGGAAGGTGAAAGATTATTTAAGGGTATCTTCATCCGGAAGAAAGGAAGAGAGAGAGATAGAAGAGCGCGTTTTGGGATGCAAAGGCAAAGCGGTGTCTAGAACTGTAGTTAAAAGATAAGAATGAAAACCCTGGGCCTGTGGGGTTGGTTTGAAGTTGTGATGCCACCTTCCCACTCCTGCCGCGGAAAGTCTTCATGGAGCTTCAGTATATGTGGTGTGGATGGGTATGAGCAGCCCGGTTGACCAGTTGCCGTTTCCCCGTGCGTGTTAAAGTTTGTTGCATCATGTAAAATTCATGATCCACAACTGTCGTCCACCGTCGTCGTTTACTGTCGTTGTCGTCCCGGGGTCGAGAACTATGGCTGACCCTGTGCAAACGTACCCGACGTACGTAGCCGGGGCTCTGGACTGGCCGTCCGTCCGGAACCATGCGCTGCGTGCGCTCTACTTTGAGGTCAACACGCTGGTCCGTATCACTTCGTTGACGTTGCTTTGCTTTGCTTCAGAAAACGAAAGAGCCATTGTGATGGAGCGGTTTTGATGCAGTCATGTGCAGAATGTTGTAGTTTTAGTACACAATTTAGTACACGTTTTAGTACAGCTTTTGGACAGACGTTTTGCGTAATTGGTTGCTTGGGCAGGAAAGCAAAACCGCGAGAGGCTTTCCATTGCGTTTTTGAGGGTAAACTTTGTTTATTCGTAAACTCCCCGGGCCGTGAGTGCATTATTGCATTTGGATGCGTGTCGGTCAGTTAATTTTGAGCAGAACTTTATTCGTTATTGAGGCATCAAAATGTGCATAATGTTCTCTCCCCCCTGTGGCTTTTCGTTTGCGTTTTTTTTCCCCGACTCTTGCCGTGTTTTCACTTCCGTTGGGGGGTTTTTTGTTGTTGTTAAGAATCATTTCCAAAACCATTGGAAAAGCGCCTTTATCTTACTGTCCGGAGGTTCGAGGCGACGATCACGGTAGGAGAGAGAGAGAGAGAGAGCGAGTGATCGAGTGTTTCGTGCCGAAAGGAAATTACCGTTTGACACCAAGGTCAAGCTGTCCTGTGGTTGTGTCCACCGGGTGGTGGTGCTGCTCACACCGGGAGCCACACCCGGTCGGTCTCGACGGAAAAGGAAGAATGCTCGACCGGCCACGGCACTTCCATGGGTGCTGTTGGCGGGACTTAATTGTATGGAGATTTATGTTGCTTCGCGCGGTTTATCGTGCACTCGAACCCTTGCCCATCGGTATTCCTGCCCGGCTGAGGTTGATTTTTGTGACAGTGTCGCACGAAGGAACTGTACACACTGTGGTGGGGAGGGGTTTTTTTTTCTTAGAACTCGGAACGATGAAGCTCCAAGTGCGAAAAGTAAACTAAGATAGTACTGATATAAGTTGTGAGATAAGTTTGGTGTTGCTAAGCTACATCTTTGTGCTTTGTTTGATGGACGATTGTGCAACAAAAGTTCTTCATGTTAACTTTGAAACTTTTAATTTTGCTACAATAGGCGCGTTGGCAATGTGGTCAAACACTGTCGATCAAAAAACAAGATTGATGATTCACACTCGTCCGTGGTAAGTTAAGTTCTGTGCGATAAACATCAGCAAAACACACACCGGAACCCGCTAACGAGCGTCTCTAAGTCTCGATCCTTACGATGAGTGAACGAACCAAACTGCACCGGCACACGTAAATCAACATTTTTCAATCATATTTCATCGGCCGACACTTGACCGTCGGAAGCAAAACCCCAAACCAAGCTTTGAGGTGGCTTTGATGTGCAGATTATGATTTGCGCTCGTTTCTCTTGTGTTTAGTTTCGCGAATCGCTTTTCCCCGTCGTGCGATTTTACTCTTCAACTGGTCGCTACTGATACCGGTTGTGATAAACTTTAGTTACGGAAAACGGTAAAACTTGCAATTTACTCCACGTGTCCACGGCCCCGTGTATGTGTGCGTGTGTGTACAAGGGCCGGATTAGGCGACCCCCCTAACATCATCTCAATCAGCACAGCGTTCGGACTGTTTTTGGCCCACTGTGAATCAAAAATCGTTGGTCGCCCGTGTTCGTTTATCTAACGAGAAGCAGCAAAAACCACCCCAAGAGTTCATATATATATATGTGCGTTAAATAACGGATGATGAAACGATTTCGGCGCTTGTCGGATGGAAGGTTTTTTGATAAGCCTCCCTTTCCTTTCCCACCCGGAGTGAAGATCTGTTTTCTTTTCTCACCCTCCTGCCGTAGCACTACTGGCCGCTGGTGCTGCAAACGGTGGCTTATCTTATCGTGCGCATATTTCCTGATACTCGCTTTCCTCCATCAACAATAGCCCCGAATGTATCGGGGAGGGGTTGCAGATTGTCCGGGAGTGTGTGGTGTGGCCCTTCGTCGGATGCTCCGACAGCTATGTTCCACCAGTGGTGGCGATATTCGTTGCATCTGCGCATGCATTTCATCCATAATTTGAACAGGTGAACGCGCGGGGCCTTACCATGATGTAAAGAAGGGGGTCCATGAGGCACCTGGTCGAGATATTGTCAAACATTTCTCTGAAAGGCTTTTGATGATGGACGTGCAGGAATAGTTAGTTTTATCCGAGTAAAGCATCAGCTGATGCATACTCGCACTGTAAAACCGTTGATGCAGTTGCGATTAACGAACAGCTTTAATGTCTGCGTCAATTTTAATGAACAATACTTCACAAACGTGTCAGTCACGCTCAAGCGTTTGCCATTTTCCACACTGGAAGTCACACACTGGGCAGTGAAAAGGTGGTTAAAACTGTGTTCAACTCACCCAAAAGAGGAACAGCTCCACATAATTCAATTTTTATCAAAATAGAAAAGGAATCATTAATTCATCCACAATTTCTATCTGCGCGCTATCCGTTGCCTTATTGATGGGAAAAGTTCCCCGCCGTGTGTGTACCAAACCCATCATAAGTGGTTGTGGGCAATTTGAATAAAATATTGCATATTTATATTGGCCATTTTTACAATTCAAAGCATTCGGAGAAGATTACATTATAATGTGTTGCTCATTAGATGACTAATTTGCACCATTAGGCGATGTTGTATTGAGGCAGAGGCTGGTGGTTTAGCTTAAAATCCTACGTTTGATGCGTGTGTGTTTTTTGGCGGACGAAGACTCCAAAAAAGCTGTTTGTTTGTGAAGACTCCAAAAAACCCATACCTTGGCTACGGTTCAGCAAGGCCCAAATCGCGCCAAACGCTTGAGCTAAAATGTCGGAAGCTTAACTATTGCGGTTCCTCTCCCGGAATAGGCGTAATGGATTTTCACAGGATGTGTGCTGTGGTTTGTTTAATCCGAAAAAAACGAAAGATAACTTTTAGCTAATTACTCGATGCTTCTGCGATGGGCTGAGTGTGTGGCCAAGCCTTTCCAACCTACAGCAGTATAGCAACTGTTCAAATTACCCCGCCCCGATGTCGACGGACGCTTGTGGCGTGCAGCATTTGTTGTGTGGTGTAAGAAAAGCCGACCAAAAGCATAAAGACACCAATTAGGCCGCGAAAGTTTGCACATTAACTAGCGCAAGTTTGTTCCGTTCTAAGTGTCGGTGTGCTGTTTTCTACAGCTCTGGCGAATAGTTCACTTTCCGTAGATGTTGTGCGCCTTTTGTGGGCTGTATCTTGTAAAGGAAGAATGCGACGACCCCCTCCCGGAAATGGAGGTTCCGGTATAAACTAGCGAAACTAGACTTCGGATTGAACTTTGGAGCTTATCTTGTGCAATCTAGACATATGGGGGTGCGTACAAGTCGTTGGCTCTTTATGACATAAAACTTCAATTACAATCAAGTCTCTCTTACCTGCAAGCAACATGGACCGCTATCTTACCATTTATCCGCTATGGTATACCATTTATGTATGGAAAAAATCTTCAACCATGCCTTGTAAACGCAACCATCACGAGCTGTCAATGGCAAACTCCAAAACATGGCTGCCTTAGAGAGACATTCGTTTACAAACATCATGTACAGCTTAGTGTTTTGAGAGACATAAAATATATTGAAAATGAAGTAACTGTCAAAAATGCTCATCTTAAGAAGATTTGCAATATTTGAGAGATACTACCATAGAGAGATTTTATTGTGTCATGTTCGAAACGGCATGTTCAGATAACGTTTCTTCAGGAAACCCAACACATTTCGAAACTGTAATTAATCTCTCCTATCCCCTGCAGTGATTTTGTTTAAGTATTATTTTTTCGAAGCCTACTGAAGGTAAAGGTTTAGGTGTACAAGAAAATTATCACCATTGAACTTGTGTGTCTCAGGGATTTTTAATTACTACGGCGCAATATCCCACTGTCGATAGTTTACTAAAGAGCAATATGAATTTCTACCCAATTTTATCTTGTCTAGATAGCTTACAGCTACAGGCGACGGTGTTGATACACGATCAGCTTTTTAGTTGATACCCGTTGTGTCAATATGTCTTCTAAACGTCGAAAGACAAAGTAGAGTAAGATCTTTGAGGAGTTCAGCTTGCCGTAGGAGGATATAGTCGTCTACAAGAAGAAGTCCAGTCAGTCATCGCCGTTTCTTTTGGTCATAACAACTTTCTTGTACACCCAACAACGATCACACCGATGCTTAATGAAAGTGATGTATGTAATATGTTCCGCTGTCCACACACGTGAAGCTAGCGCTAACATAGTTGCGGTTGTCTTTCCTCGCTACAGGTGAGCTTGTGGAAGTAGCACAACCGAGCAATTACCAATTCTTGAAGGCAATGTTCAGCTTTGCCTTGTGAAGAAACTCAAACATTAGAATGTGTACTTAATCGATGCATCTTCGCCGGTGGAATGAGATGTTAAAGTATTGCCCATTTGAGGGGGGTTTACTCTCTCCACAGAAAAAGAACACAATGTTTATGCAGATGAAGAAGCTTCAACATTCCCGGAATGTTGTGGGATAGCCAACTTCTGGTTGCATTTTCCTAGCTTCACCCAAAGGCTTTAATGTTGCGGTGAAATCGAGGGACCCATGGACCGTATTGACGTCAACAGAAAGGGGCGGGCGTTGATGCAGGGCTGTGTCGCTGCTGCTACTGCTACACTTCACCACACTGAAACGATGCTCACTATGCTGACAGGTGTACACTTTCGCCTGTTTCGCCCCGTAGAGTTCGTCGTTTGGTTTAGCGAAATTAAGGGGGAAAAATCGGTTCGCTTATGCTAACACTTGACCTTATTTCGTGTGAAGATGAGCCCCAAAACAGGCTCTCTAGGCGAGGTTGGGCGGGGGCAGAGTGTTGGGCTGTAGCAGAGCTGTGCTGATGCTGGAATTCGCCATCTTTCACATTGGGTTTCTAATTTTATCGGCCGTGGATATTCGTGCGGGGCAACTCCATTGTGACACCGAAACGGCGATGCAGAAGATCTTTTTGTTATTGTTGCGTCGTACGTTTGGGTAGCTGCTTCTTCATAAACAAAACTCCCCCGTCTGCTGGTTCCTTCTCCCGTCATCCTTCGGCCAGCTCGGTTGGGCAGATTGAGCGGAAATTGATTTTGTGGCCTGTTAATAAATCGTTTAGATATTTAATCAGCCAAACCAAATGATTGACAGCTCGGAGGACATATGGTTGCGTGGAACGAAACAAACGAAAGTAAAGTTAAGTAAGCATCAAAATGTTAGTTCGATCTCTTCCCTGCACTGCCAGCGCTCGTGGTTAATTAATTTTTCGTAAAATTAATTTTATTGCGTTCAGTTTTTGTTCCGATTGCGCCAATAAGGCCAGAGCCCATCCGGTGACTGGACATGTTTTTGTTGCCTCTAGAATGAACTAATGTTAGCGTAAGAAACTGCACTCCTCGACCAAAAAAAAAGCATCCAGAAAAATTCTGTCTTTCGAGAAGGTATGTTTTCCCTTCGCTCCTGCCCTCTTTCCTTCCACGCCATGCATCCCCACCACCACAGACGGGTGTTCTTGTTGTGACCTTGTTGTGGGTATTGCGTTTTTGGGGCTCCAGATGAAGCGATTTGCGGTTTTGTTGTTCGGTTTGCTGTTGTAATGTTCCGCAAAAGCACCTCACTGGTGCGCGTGCAATTTTCTTCGGCTGTTTGCGGTTTCGGATTGAAAAAAAAAATGCTAATCACGCTGGATGGAAAATAGTACTCGTTTTCATTCAACCGGTTAGCGCTTTACTGCATCTTTTACCGTCATCGGTCGTGTGCGGCGTGGAGTTTAGTCTTGTGATGACTTCGTACGGGCGGGTGCAGGCTATTAAAGCGGACAACGGTTCCGGACATTAGGGACGCTCGTTTAACTATGTCTGGACGTTGATGCCATGACGCGACACACGGAATCGGACCATCGGGTCAGGGTCGGACGCTGGCGGGGAAGACACTGTCGTAGACAGATGACACAACAAAAAACAAGACATCTCTTAATCAGCCCCAGAAAGGTAAACGAAACCATCCCAAATGGCGCACGGCAAGGACACTTCATTAAAGTACGATTAATCCTTGCCAGTGCTGCTCTCCCGTACCTGTGGCAATTTCCTGCGGACGTGTTCTGGATGGCATTAAAACAGTGCTCTTTTTTTTGTCTGTATTAGACTCGTGTGTAGTGTCCTCCGGCCATTGACGGTTCGTGAGAGAAGAGTTGTCCACGAAGAAGAGTTGTGGTTTTTTTGTTGTTGTCGTGGATTCCGCACTGCTGGTGGACGAAAAACATTGGAGCCGTAGTAAATGATGCGGAATTATCCACGGTACCACCGAAATTACAGGGGCCGTTTCGGAGGGGGTTCCGGTGCTTCGGCAGCTCACTTGATTACCATACGCCGTATGACGTTGGCGAAGATAATGCACGGCCAAACGCCAGAAGATGGCGACAAGAACTAATGCTTATGACGACGTTGTGGCTATTTTTGGTAGCGCTGTTCTCTGGAGTATCTCCTTGAAGAGTTTTTTTTAATGATTTTTATATAGTAATACAGCAGAATTACAGTTCTTCAGCAACTATTGATTGTTTGAGACGAGATAGATTAAAGGCAACACATGGAGGAGAAGAAGTAGAGAAATTCGATAAACATTAATGAGTGAAGTTTGGGGCAATTAAAGCTTCCATTGTCCGAAGCAAAGCGAAAGTGCTTCGCTAGACGAAGTCGATAGAATTCCCAGTTTTGTGTCACGATTCACCGTTTTTTTTTAATGTGCTCTGTAATCGCTTGAAGTCGTTGATTTTTGGTCGTTTTAAACATATTAACCCTGAAGATGCGCGCTCGTCGAGCTTTGGGCACGTTTTACCCCCCGACGTGAACGACAACTGAATGGTAGCGAGAAACTTATTGATGGCGCCATTCCAAACTTGCGCTGGCGGAATTGCTTCCACAATGTGTTGCAAAGGTTCTGACGTGTTGTGTGGTACGTTGCATACCATTCAGCCAGTAAAATTCTACTTTAAGCTTGAGTGGCTTTTGAACGGGTACTCATTTAAGTTTACTTTTGCAGCAAAAGCAACGAAACAACGGCACGCACACACATTCGTGTGCGGATCGATTTCAACGCTGTTTTGGGGTATTAAGAAAGAGAAAAACCCACAACACCACCTCTGTGTGGCCGTGCCGGCCGTTGGAAGTATTCCTCATCCACCGGTGTTTGTTTGCAATTGGTGGTGGATTAAAACGTTCAACGATTCAAACGTTAAGAACGTTCGATAACGCTGTTGAAGGGCGATAAGCACAATTAGCGATGCACTGAAAAAAAAAAAATAGTCAGCTTTTTTTTCGTAAAACTTCCAAACCTACTGGAGCTGCTTTGTTTCTTTAAAATCATTTTCAAACTGTTGGCATTAGCTGTGATAATTGCATGGTGCCGTGACCAGGATACGCAGTTGGATAAGCCATTGAAGCAGCTAGAGTGTGTGAGAACACGCGAGCACGAAAACAAATCGTAAATTCCTTCATGATGGAGTATTGAAACAGTAAAGTGTAGCCAATTTGGTGTACTCCATCGCATTAAGAATGGTCAGGAATGATTGGAATTTCAAATAAGTGGTCGGGGAGGTTAGACGGCGCTGGCTTATCGACAGTTATACGCATGTTGGAATCCGATCAACATTGAAAGTGAAATTAGAGCCTTCGCATTTTTCGTCTGTTTCGAACCCATTGCTTGTCATTCGTGCTCGAATAGTAGATGACCGGGTAAGGGATGATGCTTCCCTTTCCCCGTGTTACTCACCTCCTTACCATACTGCTCCGTATCAAAGCGTTGCAGCATTACGCTACAGTGAAATTGTTCGAAGCTCGTCACAACCTCTCCACGCAAGTGGATCGGAATTTTTGTTTCATATTTCTTTTGCCTTTTTTTACCCACGGCGCCACCATACCAGCTCAGCTTTTCTTTGCCTTTGGTTGCGTTGCCGCCAGGCAGAGCGCATTCGTCAGTTTCGGCTAGTATTTCTTTCCTATTTCCGGGCAGTGGTGCTTCTGTGGTACCGCGTGTGAGTGTGAATTTAACGGTTCAGGTTGTAGCTTATAATGCGATTGCATAAATCGATCGAATAACGCACAAAAGTCGATGCTTTAGGCGAGCGATCTGACCCCTTCTTGTCGACATAACACTGCGCCAGCGTGTTTTGTTTGTGTGAATTGTGTGTTGGTTCGTCTTTGTTTCTACTTTTGGCTGTTGTAGCGAAGTTGTTCAACATGAAAGCGCTCCGTCGCTAACGTTTACCATTAGATTCACTTTTTAAAGGTATTGATTAGTGGTGTGCAC
The DNA here is from genome assembly GCF_943734725.1 of Anopheles marshallii. Lineage (NCBI taxonomy): Eukaryota > Metazoa > Arthropoda > Insecta > Diptera > Culicidae > Anopheles > Anopheles marshallii. The sequence goes on along the minus strand of NC_071326.1, from coordinate 67,495,437 downwards.
AATGATTCAAAATTCTAGGGAGTGAGTTTCAATTCAAATCTCCAAGAAGAGTATTTAAAACCCTTTGCGATTTAACTCATTCACGAAGTATTAAATCATACAAAATAATTAAGATTTAACAGTTCGTGTCGATCTGAAACTCTTGATTTAAATCGTGAGTTAACTCCCACAAGAGTTACTCGGATTTAAATCCTTAAAAAGAATTAAATTTCTCATCCCTTGTATTGATTCCATACAACAAATGCAAGACCCATCTTATCCAGCCAATCGGATGGGTGTCCCGCAAGGGCAATTCACAATAGCGCGGGAATGTACGATCTCCTCATCTACGTTTGCGCTCTCGTCCAATCAGCGCTACGCAAATCATTTAATCCGTTAATATGCAATCATTCCTATCCGGGTGGGGTGGGAAATATTAAAGGCTCCCACCGAAGCCCTCCACCCGCACGCACACCAACCCAGCATCAATCAGTGAAAGCGAACGCAGAAAGAACCCTCCTCTCTCTCTGATATGCCAGCAAAGACCCCAGCAGCAGTAGGCCAACTGTGCGCATGATCGTGGCGGGTGCTGTTCTAAAAAGGAGCTCTATTGCGTATTCGTTCTCGTGCTCGCTCGCTCCCTCTCTTTTATGCTCGTGTTCTAATTCGTACACTCGGTTGCAGTCGGCGCATGCACACACATTGTGCAATGTGAAACGAGGCTGGGTGATTTGAATGATCGCGTGTGCACAAACCTTGCACCAAGCAAATGGGCCTGTTTGTTGTGAAAAGCGAAGTTTCCATTATTGGGCTGTTATTAGTAGTCATGGGTTAGTGTTTTTATTCAACATTTATGCTCAAAAATATTGTTTATGATCAAATAGAAATCCACAATATCATATGAATCATGGGGAAAGAGGAGACCAGCGCGTAGTCCATTCTTCGCTCAGACCATCATTAGTACCTGATCATTAGTAGCACAGGTAGTCCACGAGATACGCTATTACAGTGGACCACTATAACGCGGGAAAAATACGCGTATCTCGAATTTCCTCGTTAGTCGAATCCGGGAGTAAAATCGTTTATAGTTCAAAGTTACAAAGTTGACTTCCTTCTTTGCACTTAATTAATTCAGCAAACCCGGCGACTTTTAGAAAGAATACATTAAAATAACTGAAAAGTAAATGTTTTATATGACAAAGGAAGCTATTTTCAACCAATTTTTTACGTGCTTTGCTAAGATTTTGTGCTTTAAATTAATTCAGTTGTCAAATTTCTAAAAACCGCATATCTCCGAATCCGCGTATAAGAGGAACCGCGTATCTCGAGGACTGCCTGTACAGGTTATTACGGGAAGGAAAAGAACACATCGCGTGTGCGCGCGTGTGTGTGTATGACGGTGAATTTAATCGTAGGAAGGTTACCGGGTGACCTTAGACCTCGAATTATTCCACCCAGAGAGTGTTTGAGAATTGCAGATGCGCTACGTGCGCTGATTTATCACATCAAGCCCTCGGACTGGGATGGCGGTGATGATGGGCCCGTGATGGATGGTACATGCATCTAACTGGCAATTTATTTTGCACTTTGCGCACTGCAGCAGTCGGTGGTTGGGTGAAGCGAAAACACGAACTTGAGAGTCGTTGATTTGCGTGAAGCAGCGAACTGATATGTAGTGATCGTTAGCGTTAGTCCTAATCGCCTAAATATACTGTCCACAATTTGTCCGGTTATTTGAGCGTGACACATTTGTTACGAAAGCAACATGGAAAAATTGGGAAAATGCAATACGCTAAAACAAAGGCCTTAAATCGTTGGTCGATTTTTCGCCTATTTAAGCGTATTGGTTTTTGGGTCGCTTAAATTAGTTCGTTGTTTGCAAGGTTTGGAAGGGGATGTAGGGCCATGTTTTGGCGTGTTTAATGAATTGCCGCCATCGTCGATTATTGAAATGTAACCGTACGGAGTGCCACACGCTGTTGTTGGCCCCAGCGGCTAGTGAAACCGATCGATCGGACAGGGGAATGGAAGTTCGCATTGGCTTTGGTTAGGCGGGCAAAGGCAGGCGATTTCATGGTTGATGCAATTTTTCCTTCACTTCCTCGACTGCCTCCAGCACCACCCTGTACCCGGCCTATGCTCAGTCCGTCTAAATTCAAACCGTATCATATTCGCTTCATAATTGCACCGTACGCGGTCCAACAGGGGAGGAGGGAGCGCTTTTTGATGCATTTAGTGGCAAATGCAAGGTGAAGCAAATGTGCCGAAAGGAGAAACAAAGTGTACAATAGCGAACACCACCACCACCACCATCAGCACTGGCGTGCGCGAGGGAAGTGCTTTCGATCACGATCGGTGTTGAGAGAAGCAATCGCTCGAAAAATCGCTGTGAAAAGTTTGATTGTGGTGCGTGTGCGGTGAGTTGTGGTCCTTCCCGTTGGTTATTTCACTCGTGGTGTTTTTTTTTCTTTGGTTCGCCATTGCCTCTTTTTTCGACAATTCTGCCAACGATGGTTGAGTAACAAGTCTGTGTGTCTCTGTATGTGTGGCTTTATGTTTATATTTTGGCACAGTTAAATTAAACTGCCGAAAAGGCGCACGTGTTGAACCCCTCATCACGCTTACGGACATCATTGTGGGGATTATTTGCCTTCCCTTCCCGTGTGTTGCGTTGCGGGGAGAAGCTTTTCTTTAATTTGTTTGAGCTGTGTACCCCTTCCGTTGACGGTGTAGAAGTGATCAGGTTTGTTGCAATTTTCCGATGGCTTAACGATGGTTTTTTTTTTTCGTTGTTGCTTTACCGCATACGATTACGAACGAAGCTCGATTTCATCTTGTTTACTTCCCTTCGGAAAAAAGGAGGTATATTATGATTGCTTTTATCGGTTTCGTGTGGATCTATTTTCACTCGTAAAATCGCGTTTTCCTGCGAAGAGGTGTGATGATATTTGCCAAACTGATGAAGCCTTATAAGAGATGGTGGTGGTTCCATAATGGCAAAAGTAGGGAGGAACGGAAGAAGACAAACCACTGAAGATATTTCGAATTTGATAAAAATGATGATCAAAGTCAAATTACTTTTAGGAAAAGAATCGAAACTGTAAGTAATTCATGATTTTCGGAACTTACAGTCGAATCCTTCCTATTTCATTTGGGTTTTGCGGATTGAAATCGATTGCATTCAAGGAATCAGATCCAAGTTGCTTTTTTGTCGAAGAAATGTATTAGTTGAGATAGCTTAATATCGGATGAATTTGATTTTAAACAGCTCTTCTTAAAAAGAATGGTCTCCACTTTCTTACTTAAGCTTGCAAACCCTGCATTTTGTATTAATTTTTAGAACCGTTGTTTAGAGAGAGAGAAAGTCGACTTTTGTTGAATAATAGAGCATTTCAAACGAAACAAATCAAATAAAGTTGAGATGAAATAGTAGAACTTGTTAGCTTTATTCCCTTGGCATAATTTTTCATCTACTTGACAACTTTTTCCCCATTGTGTGAGCGGTGACCCTCCCAGGACGGTGACGTTGAATAATAGCCATAATGCTGCTGCTACTGTCCGCGCACAATCACTTTTCGTACCCTGGCTACCGAATCCAGTTCCAGAGCGAGCTTTATGTTCCGTAAAACACACAAAAATACGTACGGCACTGGGAGGAATGATGAAACAGTGCTTAATTTGCCTATTATGTTGCTTCTCTCTTCATACCTTTAACAATCATTCTCTCGCGTGTGGTTGACTTTTGGATGCAGGTTCCCTCAAAAGCGGTCCTTCCCCGCTGTTCTTATGCACCGCACCGCATGTCACCGTTGTTTGTGTGATGTTGGGGATTAAAAATTATAGCTGGCCAAATTTACACAGGCCAAACAATGGCCCGGCGATTGGCTCAAATCAAAGCCAATCATCTAACTGAAACGTGAGCGTGAACGGGCGATTGTCGCGGTGTGAGGCGCGAGGGTCCTTCAACGACGGTGTTGTGGTTAAATAAATAATAACGTACAGAAGCCTAGTGCTGGCAATTCATCAACTCTCCCTGGCCTATGGAGAGGAGGGTCACGATCACGATCATCGCGTGGTACTGATCGTTTGATTTAAATGTTTCAACGCTACCTTTTAGTGTTCAATTTGTGGATATTCCGTCTGTCTACATACTTCATGCCATAGTTTTACTGCCGGAATGATTTAATAACCCATTTTGAATGGAAATTGCAGCTCGTGAAAAATGGTTGCAGGACTCACTTACACTTTACGCACCCTGCACTGGAGATCCAGGCGATCCAGTGCGCGAAGCGAGTACGCAAGCGCTTCGGGGCAGTAACAAAATTTGCGCCCATTTGATGGCCAATAATGTTGACGCCTCTGGCACCAGTAAAACGCGGTGCTCAGGCAGGCAAGCTTGGTAACTCCATCTCACTCACTGGAAAGCTAAATTAGCGATAATGGGAAAATTGCTCCCAATCGGCCGGGCAGTGGTGGTGGTAGCACCATTGAACCTTTTGCAGCTCCCCCGGTAGGGTCATTTCTTCGGGAGTTTTGCTGGCAAATTATGCACCTTTGCTTCTATTTGATGTCGTAATCAGAGGGGGTTTTTTTTTTTGCAAATGGAGAACTGTCTTTGCTAGAAGACATCTTCACCTGTTTGGCTTGATAGAAACTGCCCTTTAGGAGGTGCCGGGTTCCTATGTGCCACGTGCCGAGATGGAGCATCTTGGAGCTCTAATTTCTTTTTCGTTACCAGCTTCCCTTCCTGCAATTCCCTGCAGCGACCAGCTGCCATGTACGAGGCTTCCGGGCATCTGCGTATGTTGCGTGCCGTGCTTTCAACTGGTTGAGCATAATTTCATCCTAGTTTGTGCTGCGCGTCTCTTACGTCTCTGCACGAGAAGGCAGAGAAGTGTATAACGTACGCGCGAACACCTCGGGGTGTTCGAGTCCTCGGGGTTTGGTGCCGTCGATTGCTTTGCGGATCGTGCAATGCGGCGTAGGGAAATGTGCAGATTATCCGTAGCATCATCTCTCCGCTGATGGCGGTTTGCGTAATGCGCGCCAGGCTGCTTGAGTGTCTGTTTTTGCTGTGATGAACAGTGATCCAATAGCGTACCTCCAACATGCAGTTGCTGATAATCGAACGATAGATGCAACAAAAGAAACTGCGACAAAAGAGGAGGAAAAACGTCGATGTGCGGGAACCATAAAAAAGGAAGGGCAAGAAGTATCATATGCACGGAAGCATCATAAAATGCTGATATTTTGATATCAAATCAAAGCATCAAGTCATCTTACTGCATTAAAATTGTGGTTACAAAGAATTACTGCCCTACACAGGGCTATTATGTGGTATAAAATAATTTACTCTATTAAAAAAAACTGCACACTCGACACGGGGTATTCGGATGTACACGAATAGATTTGTCGATGTCCGATTGCATCACTTGCGTGCCGCTTGGCACGGTCGTTGTCGATAAGAAGGGCCCAGCTTATGACACGTGAGCCCTTACGGTAGGGTCGACACTTTTCATCACCATTTGCCGCAAACTTTCCACGTACTGTGTGCAGCTGTCAAGGTAAAGGTACTCTAGACCAAGTACTCTATCGGTTTGGGATTGCATCAGAGGAACGCCAATCGATACCAAACCTGGGGCCCGGAATGTGGCGCAGCATACGACTTTGAGCTACAAAGCGGCTAAATATGAAAATTATTTCCATTGACAAGCAATTTGCCATCATAACCCTGCCTCGATGATGAAGTCTAGGGCGGTGTTTCCCGGACGAGAAGGTTAGTTTTGTGCAGTAATATAGATTTACTCTTTAAAATTATTATTTTCCATTCGGTTGCAACTAATCAGAGGTGTATGACAAGTTCTTGTAGATGTTGTACACTTATTGATAATATGTTTACTATTTACAGGGAGTTGCTTTTCTCTCCCCAATGCTTGGTACATGCAAGATTGAGCGTTATTAAAGATTTCGCGAACCAACTTCTCGATGAGTTCCTGTTCGAGAAGATATAATCATAGCTTCAGTCTGCTGTACGCTACTGCGGCGAATGTCGCGCGTTGTTGTCGGTGGGCAACCGGCAACCGGTGGCGATAATGACGTACCGGAAGCAAATCACGGTTCAACCTGCAATTTGAAATCCCAACCATAAATATAATGGCCGCGTGTGTAACGACATCTACAGTAGGGATACTGGGTACTCCGAGCTTGGATTGTCATAAGTGAGCTGTTGGATGTAGTACCGGTCGTGCTCGTTGGTATGTTTTCTGTAAATGATTGTCGCAATCGAATGATTATTTCGTTTGGAGCAGTTGAGTGCATGCTTCTGATAGCAACGGATTGGTACGGTTTTAATGATGCCCATAGTGTGATAAGGTGTAATAATTAAACCATTTCAAAGTAATTGTCTTTTGCAACAGTCAACAGTTGTAAAGTAACGATATTCTTTTTTAAAAAAATGCTTTATTTTTTACCTTACCGAAGTCCTAGACATAAAACAAGAGTGTACGAACGATAATGAATAAACACAATGAACGCGACACTCGATGGCCGTTCTTTGCATATTCGTCTCGGTCTTGAGACATCCAGACGTTGTCCATGTTTTGCAGTATTTCTGGTTTATTTGTTTCTTGCGGTGAGCACTTCTATGCAACAAGTTCCTACGTATCTAACAACAGACAGCCTAACACACCTTTTTGTATCTTCCTCAAATACTTTATTGCTATGACTGAACGCGTCCTGGAGTGGAAACACATCTTAACACATCTCTCTCCAGCTTGCGGTCCTCCAGATCGCTCTTTAGCAGACATAGATCTGCAAAGTCTTACACCTGTGCTGTGCGCTCTTCCTAGGCCTCGGGGGTCTCCGGGGGTCTTCGGTGCAGGGTCGACCAGCAGAGTCAGCCTGTGAGCGCGGGGTATGGACGTGTAATTATCTTCACACGACACAGTTTTCCTCCCCGTCCAAGAAACTCTTGAGCGCGGGGGGACCCGTTGGTACGTGCGTGGCGCGCGGCAGATACTTTACCGATAGGTTTTATGCACGTACCGCATCGCATGTCATCGCGTCCGCAAAACCGGGTTGATGGTGTGCCCACTGCAACTGCCCAACCAGCGCTCGAAAACTGCTTGCGAAGGAGGTCGCTCAGAACGTGAAGAGTCTGATTTTTGTTTATGTTGCATTTTGAAGGAGAAACTCTCGATCGCCGAACCCCCCCCCCCATCTCGGTTCTCGGTTTGATAATCCCTCTCATCATTAGCATCGAATGTGTGGAGGTGCCTTTGCGTTTCGGAGGTTACCAGCGGCAAATAACGGATGGGGAGGTGCCATGGTTGCACCCGCCAGTCTAATGGATGCACAAATAATGATTTAACCTGGCGTCCGCTAAAACAGGAGAAAAAATTACACTGCAACCTTAATGCGGGATGGTGGCCTCTGTGTGCGCGCACGTCTCCGACACGCACCGGCCACCTTCCATTCGCCCCGTGGGAGCACATCAATTTGAATTGTTCGTCCAGTGCATTGTAGTTTGAGGGCACGGTTGACCATGCTCGGTAGGCTCCCGCTTGAGTATCTTCCTGAAAATGTCTTCAAAATGCGCTTTAGAATGCAAAACAGACAGCGAAGCGGCCGCCACCGTTTGCCGTGTGCTAATGACCATTAGACACAAATACAGCCCGGTCGGACGCTGTGCGCATCTCCACATTTAAGATGCGGTAAGAAGGTTTTTTTTTCGCCACGTTTTGCCTCCTAGAGCTCGACGGACGACGCTCGATGGGGTTATGCTGTAGATTAAGCTGAAGATCGTCTTGTTTCCGCGCACTGTTCGTGCCAACGGTTTCATCAGCGGAAGTGGAAGGTTCATTCTTGACCACTGAACAACGTTTGTGGTCATCGATTTCGCGATGTCAAGTGTCTCTCGATGTACCGGTAGGAAGGACAGGTTGGGCTTCTCTCAAGGTTTTGTGCGCATAAGTTAAGAGGCGGGTTCGTCGCTTGTTGACGTTTCGTGTCGTTCGTGCATGGACGAAAGACTTCAACGGGATGCTGGTGGACGAACCAATGAAAACAGAACAGGAACTCGTCAATGTTTTTTTTTGTGGTTTAGAATTATATATATTACAAACGATTTCAATGCTCGTTGAAGTATTTTGCAACGCAAGGGTAGAACAAAAATAATACAAGTTACTTCAAACATGGTCAGAAAAGAAGGAAATGTGTAGCTCGCTCTGCCAGGGGTTGAAGTGTGTTGTTGTTAACGAGTACAGTTGCCATTTTTCTCGGAATGGTTGGCGCTAGTACTTGACCAGTAACGGTCACTTACTAATTGTTAGGGTGTGTGTGTTTCCCGATGGAGTCAGAACATATATTACGCGTCGACGATCACCGGGTGGAATTCCGCAGGGGGTTAATCTCTGTAAGGGTCGTTACTGTAGTAGAAGGTGTCAGGTTATTAGCTACGCAGCAGCATCCCCTTTCGTTGTGATCTGCGATTGGTAGCAACACCTCCGCGATACTCCTCGCGTATCGTCGTCGTCCGTATCCTCCAGCCCGGTTTGCGTTTGATGTATAATTACGGGCAAATTGCACCACGAGTTCTGGGCACACCAAAGCCGCAAGGTCATCGCTGGGGTGAAAACAAAAGGTCGAACGCGAAGGTGGTAGAAAGAATGTTGCTCTACGGAGCGGAATAGTTGATTCTTTAATGAAATGCTGTGGAAGCAAAATGAACGGGAAGAGTTGGACATTCCAGTTGCGTTTAACATCTTCAGTTTTACTGTTTTGAAAGTGATGGATTGATTCTCCCGTGTGCTTGGTGGTTGGTGGTTAGTGTTCACCAGATATATAGGGCATATCTGCATATACCAAGCAACCATTTAGCAAAATTGAGGAAACAATGAAAGGCTGACCGAAAAAAGTAGATTGTTTTCTTGATTGCACTTTTTCTGCCATCGCGTGTGCGAGATCTTGCCGGTGGAGTTTTTTTGTTGTTTTTGATCATGCAATTGTTCATGCAACCTGGGGAGGGGTTTTGCTGTACAGAACACTTCTCCATGCATAACAACGACCATACAAAAAAACGGAACAAACCACTGCAATATTGATCATCATTGCAATGGGGAAGTTTATTTTCAAGATTCATCATTTTTAATAGGAAAGCGACCGTTTTGGTCTGCGAGTGTGTGCTGCCATCGTGATTGGGGATTTTTTTTTCGCTGCCGTTGTTGCTGCCTGTATCGTATGTTTCTGGAACAAGCTATAACACAGGGGCAGGTTTGCAAAAAAAATAATCGGGTGCAATGATGGCGCGCATACGCGCACAACAACCGGAAGACACGTTTTGTGGTGCCAATGCTGCGGGAGAGGCTAATCAGTCCTGTTCAACGCAGGGGTTTTGCTGCTGCATTCGCAGTTGCAGTGATTGAGTTTGAGATTAAACTTTCTTGCGTTCGATACTCGTTTGCTGGGTTTCTTTCCTAATCTCCTGTTCAATAAAGTTATTGTTTTTTTTCCACCCCTCTCGATGATATTGCATAAATCGAGAGCAATAGGAGGTTAGGGGGGAAAAAATGAAATTTGAACACTATCTTCCTACCTAAACTAATCACTAAAAGGTAATTACCATCCTAACCACCAGCAGGGGAGGGGGTTGAAGAGTTACCTTAGGTCTCCAAGCAGGCAATTACGCGATCTTCCTCCGAATGAGACAGAAGCAGACGATCATCAATTCGATCGATAGGAGGGCCGACATACGTGTGCAGTGGTTTGTTTCCCCCGTATCGGAAGTCAGTTGCTGAAGGCGATCGAGTTTGAACAGCCAAAAAAGATGTTTCCATCCACCACACTGCTGCACCACTAACAAATTGGCTCAATCGTGATACAATCGCGCAACAATAAAAAAAAAGTGCAGCGGCAGCAAAAAAAAACGGGGTGTTTTGCTGCAGCCTCCCAGATGACACCCGATGACGGGGCGCGATAGGGATTAATTGCTCTCGGGAAATCATACCGAAGCGCAAGCATTTTAACGGGTTCAGAGAAGCGAACGGATAAAAATAACACCATCTTACGGCAGCGCATCACAAAACGGTGTTGCCGGTAGGTGAAGATGCTCATTTTCCAACCACCACCACTACCGGCCACCCCATAATCAATGCGATGGTGGTGCGCACACACTTATTATACACGGCATGTTGCGGGCCAAACGTCAATTAGAGTCCGGGCGGCCGACGTCGTCACTCTGCTACACACATCGCGTCCGATGCGTGGCGCCAGCGAGGTGTGCGCGATTTGGTTCCACTTCTAGGCCTTCCGAGACTAAGCATTTCGCGCGCATCATTCCGTGGTTCGGAGCAGTGCCCGTAGAAAGGAGCCACCGGTGTTTCGCTTAATGTCTTTTTAACAATATCCATACGGAGGCGTTTAAGATGCGCGTCAGTTCATCATAATTAGCCCCGTATGCGCACGCGGCGTTCCAAGCGGATATGAGGTGCGCGCGCATATGATGAAAGGGTACGGAAGGAAGCCGGGCAGAATCTTCCGCTTTCGGTTTCGTGGTTGCGATTTGTGTGATAATTTAATGAATTGTTACAACATATTTTGAAAATGGGTGTGTTACTTGTGGGATTTCGCTCTATTTCGTGTGGAAGCTTCTAGGGAGCTATTAAGAAGGAGGCTAAGGTAAAACACAATGTAAGTTACGCGTTACAACAGCGCAATCAATGCGGATCGGGCAGATGTCAGCGGATGTCATAGGGCTACTGGCCCCAATAGTCTACAAGGCCCATCGGTGGACCATTTTGTACCGGCACGTGTTATCTCACAGAGATGCATATGCTTTCTGGATAGAGCCCGTAAAGTGCTTTCGTGTACTCGTGGTGGAGGTCAAGTAATACGCTGGACCTCGACTACACGCCGCTGACTTCTCGGCACATGCGATGGTAATTGCTTGTGGCTACGTAAACGATGCATCTAACTGCAGTTAAAATCCGTAAAGGCTGGCAAATGAATGTGAAGAAGCTCATAAGCGTGGTGACTCTTCCATTATTCAGCGGGAATCGGGCACGCGGAAACCTCGCACTGAGCAGCGTTGCTCATCGTGTATTATGGTTTTTTAGTTGCTTAATTTATGATCCAAAGATAGCCTGATGGCAGAGTTCTAGCGCGATAGCTGTATTGTTCTCATGAAATTGCGTGTCGTTCGGTACGCTGAAGGGCGCATCGCATGGTTGAACAATTAACAACTCTGTTTTCTACTGTTTATGGCAATATTTAGTTGCTTACTTAAGCGTTCTCATATAGAAAGTGTGAAGAATATGTTTTAAAACTTCATTTCGCTAGACTGATTCGATTATTTCGTATCGGTTGGAGTTCGCACTGCCCAGTTCAAGGCGTTAAGCTTTTCCTACTACCAGACCCAGGTGTTGTAGGAAGGGTTGTTTTTTTGTTGCGCGAGCAACAATAGGCCATAAACAATGTATTGCAACTTTGTCTTCGTGAGCAAATTGAGCATTCGAGCTAATCGTGATGCTCTTGTTTTGGTGCGGATTAACATCTTTATCTGTACACATCTCTAGCGGCTAATGGGCAGGCGGAGAGTTAATATGCGTAAATCAACTTCATCGCTCGATGGTTTGATTTTCAATGGGGGCTTCGTTTCAGTATCACAGAAAAAATACTCATCAGTGTTTCTGATAGTGTATATAGGAAGTGTCAAACTTTAATAATGCGGTTGCGAATGTACTAGCGTCTATCAAATATGGCTTGGCCCGAACAGGGTTGTAGGGTCAAGGTTTTTTTTTTCATGCAATTGTCAGTACATTTGTGTATAATCTTCCTTGCATTTATCAGCAAATAAAGCTACCTAGCTATTGAATTGCACACAACAAAATATCTTAAAGATATGACAACCCACATCCACGTTAAATCGTTGCAACATGACGTGTATTACGCATGGTGCAGGGCTGCTTAAAGTCCATAGACAAATCTATCAAGTTGATCGAAAGCGTAAAAAATGAGGTGTGAATTGTCGGCAATTAGCCATCGATAGGTGAAGGACGGTCGCATGTTTAATTTATTCCCTATAAATCTTTGTCCATTCACACAAACACACACCACGGGTAAGCAACTAACTTCATGGCTGGAGTTATAGAAGGTTAAATATTATTAAACCAGCAAAAGCTCAGCATGATTTGTAGAACGGTTTCTTGCGAAGGAATTATTTTCCACGGAGGTTGTTGATGCTTAATTTTCACTAATTAGTGCTAGAATTTAGTGTGCCGTAAATAGCTAGCAGTCGAAATCTCAATGTCGTGAGAATTTCCATTCTCCCGCGGCGAACGTTTCGCGATGCGTTGCATTGCAAGTGCAACAGTTGATCGATGGCGAACGCAAGCTTGCATGTGTTTTGCCAGTGAAGATACAATCTGATAGCTTTCCACCCGAAGAGAGCGTCTTAGAGCGGCAGTACGGGGTTAGCACGGAGTAATTCCATAATATTTACATTCTTTACGGTGGTGTTGCACAACCGGTGCAACTTGCAGGTGTGCAACGGGTTAGGGGTGAAGTGTGCAGCATTTTAATAACATTGTATTTTATTGCACGCTTTTCTTTTGCACATTTTTGCATTCTATCAACAAACATTGTGTGTGCCTTTGAGGCATTCTAGAGGCAGGTTCCTTTAGTGCTACTGTGGCTATTGTGAGATAAATCAGTATCTATTGAGCTTTTAAACGTGTTCAAAATTGGATCCATGTAACAATCTCTAAAATGTTACAAAATATTTCTTGTGGTCTCCCAAGTAATCAAATTAGTGTCGAACTCAGCAAATTAAATTTAATCTCAACACAAAGTTCACATTAAAAAGTTTATATGAAATGCATTAAAATTCTCGTTGTGCAACACAACGTTGTTCCCATTCGACACGGATGTATCCTCTACACTCAACCCTCCAGCGCATTGCGTGAGTGGATTGCGCCACATCAATTGATAGATCGTATGATTAGCATACGGCGTAAAGCTTCTCCGGTTTTCGCCGCAGCCGCAGCATTATGTTATCCGCTTCCAGCATTGATTTGATGGCGTTGTACCGTCTTGCTTGTCTTTTGCAGATAATTGGCGTGAAGCAGTATCTAGTCCGGCCGAGGAATTCGACATTCCGCACCGAGTCATCGGGCAGCAACGCGCTCGGTGCACTGTCCAGCAGCCTCACCGGCAGCAACAGCAACATCAGCAACAGCAGCGGCAGTACGACCAGTGCCGGCGGGTGCCCCGTCGGCATCAGCGGCTCGTCCACGGCTGTCGGATCGTCGGACAGTACGGCGATTGCCGTCCCGACGGGCGGCTCCACATCTCCAGGCATTGCCGCAGCACCGTCGCCACCGGAATGTGCAATAACGCAGGAGATCCCGGCCATCGAATCGCTGGTACAGACCAACGGGCGTCCCCTGGAGGAAGTGATCCAACAGGTAAGTGTCGGTTCCCGGCGGGGGCCAGATTGTTGGCAGGAAATAGGCAAACGGGGTGGAGTGCGTTACAAATAAAGTGATCCAGAAACGACGGCCACTGTTCGGCCGTTGCAACCCGTCGGCATTGCCGTGGCGCGAAAAGATATTGGTTCGAGCTGGAGCTTGGGAGGAGACCTTAAGCGCGCTACTGCGTGCAAAATAAATGGCACGAGGCAGTAGCAGTGATGTGCGCGAAATAATGCGAAACGGTTCCAGATAAGTAGCAGGTGATTGGCCCGGTTACCGCTTCTGCCACCAGAGGGACAGCCGATGCTTAAAACGACGAAAAAGTTGCAACCACCGCGATTAGTCCAATTATGCACAGTTGGGTAGCAGATGATGTGTGGGTTTCGCGCCCCAAGAGGAGAGTACAAGGGCAAAGCAAAGGGTGGTGTGTGTGTGTGTGTACAGTGCACAAGGAGCAGCAGCAAGGTTTTTCCGCTGCACTTTGGACCTGACGCCGACATCGGTGTGTGTCGCCGCCCCTCCTCGATTGAATGATTCGCGCAACTTTCACAACACTCCTGCCCTGCGTTGTCTGCCGAGTGTCCGACAGCAGCCCAGCATATGTCCAAGAAACGTACGACAGGTTTCCATTTTGTTTAAATACGCGTTTTTTTTCCTCCACCACCCTACTCTTGTGTCCACCACCTGATATGCGATTAGACTGGGGTAGTTGCTTCTAGAAGATTAGCGAAATGGGTTCAGTTTCGTTTGGGGAAGGTTTTTGCATCCCATTTTCCACCGTCTGCAACGTCCACCGAACGCGTCCCGTTAGTGTAACCGGTTTTTCGGGGTATTACTCCCGGTTCTAGGATGTCGCCCTTTGGCTATATCTACGAATCTGACATCCTCATCTGTAATCGGTACTAGTTTGGCAGGTATGCACTTTGCACAAACCAATCGAATATGTATCGCCAGCTAAAGATATTATGGTTCAAACGGGTTAGATTTGCTCGTGCTGCTAGCTCACAGGCCGCCAGGCCCGGCATCTTTGGAAGGAGAAATAGATCGTGTTTATTGATGGGTTGAAAAGCAAATGGGATGTACATTTGCACACAATTAATTTCCGGTTCACACCAGGCACTGAGTTGGGCACGCGCCGAGTACATATATTTCTGGCAATCTGGAATTGGAGTAGATCACGGTCTAAGCCAGTTTTTTTGTATGCGTTTTGACGTTTCCAGGCTTATCCGCTTACAGCTCGCCATACAAATGGCAAGCCAAGTTAAGCCTAGGAAAGAAGGATTAGATTGGTTTCTCAATGAAAGTACCCAAGTACCCAAAACCCAAACTCGACAAATGTCAAAACAAAGAATTTTGCTAGCTGGCCTGAGCCAGGTTAGGCCAAGTTTCCCATGTGCGAAAAAGGTAAACAATTTTTTTTAACGAAAAGAACTGAAAAAGGATTATTTTGATAATCAGACTTGTATAGTATTTCAAATACATTGAAATTAAAATCAAATTACTAAACTTTAATCGATTTTTCTCAAATTTTAGTTTCACAAAAATGATCCCTTGTGTCATTCTTTATGTCAAAATGCTATGTGCTTTACGAATCTGTACAGAATGATACAGCCCGGTACCTGGGTTTTTTGACAGATATAGGCTTAAAGCTTAAGCTTTCTAACTTTTGGGATGATCTACCCCATTGACGGTCTTGGCCTGCTGCAGGAATCCTCTAAACCGCTCACGGTCGAGTGCCTTCGTCTGTCAATCCATTATCCCGGCCTTTCTGGCGGACGCTTCAACGCCATCACTTCTTCTCATTTTGGGCCTACCACGCCTCCTCTGTCCATGGGGACGACCTAAAAGGACTTTACGGGCTGGGTCGTCCGGTGTCATTCTCATGACGTGACCAGCCCACCCTGAGCCTGGCGAGTGCAATCCGCAGTACGACAGTAAGTTCGTCATTGTAATGGATCCTCCATTGTCCACACATACGGAGCCAAAAATCCTTCTGAGCATCTTCCTCTCGAACGCGGCTACGAGGGCTTCGTTTTGGAGTTGGAGTTTTGGACGACATCCATGTCTTAGAGGCGTATAGTTTCTATCTAGTCCCGGCTTGGTTCGTCGCGGCAGGTGTTTTGAGTGGAGAGAGTTGTTGAGAGTTGAGAGTTGTGAGAGTTGGAGTTGATGATCATGACGCAATTATCTTTCCGTTGATGCATCGTTTTATCTAACCGCCCTTTAGTGCTGGATGACCGTTTTGATCCGCGCACTAACTCCTTCCCAACATAATCCTGATTCGGTTCCATGCAAAAATGCGACGGATCAGCTCGAAGTTCGCTTCGGACAGGTTTCGTCGAAGTGATTCATTTTTCCGTTGACAGCTGAAAAGGAAAATCCACCTAGCGCTGGTTCGAAATCGTTCCAAAAGGATAGAAAAAAATGGTGAAGCAATGGATTCGTCGTGTGCGTGTGCTGCAATATCTGGAACGGCCTGCTGGGCGGTGAGCGTTACGAGCCGCGTTATCCGATTTACCACCGCCACCTGTCCGATCTGGTTTATGTCAACGCACAGATAGCATGGAGATATCGCTGCATATCTCATGTCATTTGCTGGTGCGATGCATGTCGGGAGAGTTATTTGCTGATTTTATTATTATTTAATCGACGACACAGCGGACAACGTCAATGATGACGGGTTTTGGGTGGCTGCATCTTGTTTGCTCCCCTCCGGTGCCCATGCATATGAGCCAAACCAATCGGAGCGGGTGGATCGCAAACTGCACCGTGCCAAGTGTAAGTGGACCTGTACCGAGAATAACTAGGTCTCTCAATTAATCTAGTTTGAAAACTCGTTCCTCTTGCAGTTGTGGATGCAGGATGCGCGGTGCCTGTGCCTGTAGCATTCCTTACTCGGATGTGATCGATATCTGGTGGCGATCACTCATGTGGTGAAAGAGGGATGGAAAAAAAGAGCAGAATAAGTACATAGAGATGATGTGGTGATCATTTAAAATTCATTGAGATCTGCTCGAGTTTGTCGCTTGGCTGCTTCTCTGGCCAGGGGGTGGCCTTCATTGACAGATACACGGATGGGATAGGACGTTTAACGGTTGGTTAGCATCATCAACAAACGATCTGTACGAGCTGTCGGCTTTACGTCAAGGAAATGGATGGCGGAAACGAAGTTTTCCGCGTATGTTTACATTATTTCTGGCCCCATACATTATAGGTGCAGTCTAACATTGGAATTCTATCTAAAAACAGTGCAACAGCAGTGCGTTTTATGTGTTGTATAGGCTAATCTTTACAAATTTCCCTCCATAAAACAGAATTTAAGTTTGCTTTTCAAATCGAGGGCCGAATAGTGTAGCTACTCGAGGAAGCTCTCTGCTCCCCGTTTTCACTCTCATCGGGCGGGTATTTCTCATCATTGGAAACTGCAGGAAATTTCGGTTCGGTTACCACACTTAGCTGTTATTTGCCGATCGTATACAACGGTGCAGCGAAGTGGAAATTCATCGATCACTAATCACTTTTTCCCTTTGCTGGATGCTTCGCCAATGCCTGGTTGCTCAAACCCCACCCCGCTCGATGCACCTCCGCGTGTAATGGAATCGTGGGGAATTCGTTTTTCTCCTCGTTCCGGTACCATAAGCCCTGTATGGTTCGGTCCTTTCCTTTAGCTCGCAATGGTCTTGTGAGCAATGTGGAATGCTATGGCACGAATGATGAGCATACGATACAATTGATGGAGATACGTACGTCCCGGTTACGGTCGGAGGGATTCCAACCGCCCAACTCCCCCCCCCCCCCCACATCCCGGCAGCTCATCACTACCCCCTTCTCGGAAGCCACAGTAGTCGACGTGTCCATCCATCTATCTGTCTCTATCCACCGCTACCAGCGCAACACTACCCGAACCCAATCAATCCTTGGCTTAATTTATGATTTATCCGTTCGGGGAGCGTACGAAAAGAAAAGCTCTTGGCGTTTTTTTTTTTGGGCCGCGCGAGGGCAAAGGTGC
The DNA here is from genome assembly GCF_943734725.1 of Anopheles marshallii. Taxonomy (NCBI): domain Eukaryota; kingdom Metazoa; phylum Arthropoda; class Insecta; order Diptera; family Culicidae; genus Anopheles; species Anopheles marshallii. The sequence goes on along the minus strand of NC_071326.1, from coordinate 67,477,983 downwards.
TGCCTGGTGAGAAATCACAACAGTCACCGCGAACGCTGCTACCCATCGCCCCGCTGCCTGTGCAGCAGGGCGTTAATTAATGCTCATTAAGATGCCAGCCTTTGGCCTCTTTGGCGGGGCGAGGCGATTCTTGGCATGTATGTGTGTGTGTGTGTGTGTGTGTGTGTGTTCACCTGTTGCTTGATTTCTGACGCCCTAGTGATTACGGTGCTCTTTTTCTCATTTGTTCGAGTCCGTGCACTATTCGAATGCCAATATTGCTTCTCTCCGGCAGAGGGTGATTTCTACAAGACCTCCCCAAGTGGGCAGTAGGTAGTAGTATGGTTAATTTTCTAACAAATTGGCAGAGCAACTGGGTGGTGGTGTTGTGCCCCCACCGATGAGAGGATTATTCGGGAGGCGGTACTCTAACAAAATTGAGCAGCAGCAACATTCGCCTGCAGAAGCATGTACGGTGCGTGGCATCTGTTAAATTATGATTCCAATTACCCACAAATGGCACAATCCATAAGTAGAACAAACGTACAAAGATCATTGGTATTTCACATGCACCGCCTTTCCCGTGCAGTGGTGCATGTTTTTAGCCGTGCTTTTGATTGCAACTCGCTGGGTGCATATGTGACCGGGCCCCGGGTGTATGGCATAGACGGGAGAAAATTGGTGACCCCAACCAACACCGGGCAAGACCTTTCACCGTATCCCAGCCACTAGGAGTCTCGGTGAGATATCGATCAAACTGCGCGTGGTGCATAATTCTAGTGATTTGCTCTTGGGTCTTGGCGACGAACCTTCGCACAACTTGCAACCCTTGTCGTAACGTTCGTCTTCGGGCGACCTTCCTGTGCGGTTCCCAAGCAGATTGCGAGGATAAAGTGCAAATGTCACCGTGTCACCACCCGGGTGGGTTTGTCAGTTCGTTAAAGGTTTTGAATCGGGTGGTAATAGAATTGAAGACCAAACCTCTCCACTGTTGGTTGCGCTCCGCTTAAACCCTGTCCACACACTCTTACAGTCTGTTAATTATTGATTCGTTGTCACGCATAAAAATGAATTTTATTTTACTTTTCTCGTTGGTTGTTCACTTGTCCTTAACAATGACCTCATACTGTTGCCCCCGTTTTCTCACACTGTGTGGTTTCTTCGCAGCAAGTACGGCCGGAGTGGTCCTGTGTAGCGCTTGATTCCTGGTAGATTACGTCCTTCCACACGCATTGAAGCTAATTGATGGATTTGGCTGTCGGGATATGTCTTAATATCCGACTTCCCGGTGCCCTTCGCAACAGTGCAACATAATTGAGACAAGTGTATTCTCGTAACAGAATATTGCAAAAGTGAAAGGCAATTTCTCGAGGTCTTCCCTTCTCTTGGTCTTCATGTGCAGTGTCCATTGTTGTTTTTTGGTGAGGTTTTGAACACCTTGAACAGAATGGAGCCGAAGCATTGCAAGTGAAGCATAGTTTTCTTTTTTGACAAACGATACCGCCCATTTACCGTGTGATGGTCACCTGCAGCAAATTCGATTACGATTTATTGGGAGACTGGGGGACAGAAATATGTATTGTCCTGTGGTAATACATCTCACGGTCAAGGATGTGTACTGCACCGTGGACGAGATCGACTGAGGGGAAAGGTTTGACATTTTGCTTACCGTTTCGTCTGAAACAGCGTAAAATGGTGTAAATGGAAATTAATTTTACATAACCCGAATTACTGTGGAATGTAAATCTAGCTACCTACTGAATGCTATCTTTGCTGCGATGTTGCGCTTCTTTTTTTTTGCTGACACACATTTTCACTATTCCGTGTACTATCTGATCGTCTTAACGATGTGGATCGGTTTGTTAAGTGCTCGTTACGGAGTATGTGAACAAGTGCAGCGGGTGCTTCTTGTGTTTTTTTTTTATAACCCGTGTGTCCTAGCGAACAACCGGAAATTCCCCAAGCCAGCTTAACGATGGTGAAACATCATTCAAGAAAAAAAAACAAACTGGCCCGCTTTAGGCGTCCATCATTATCTGCATCCCGGGTCTTAGGAACGCTTCATTTACAGCCGTCCCCATAATTTAAGGTGTAACATTTAGCTTGAAAAAAAAACTAACCCAAAAGAAAGCGAAAATGATTTTGTCCCAACACAATTACGGTCGTTGGAAGGAGTGTTCTTTTTTCCTTGTTGATGGTAAAGTGTTTAACAAGTTTTTTGTTGTGTTGTGCATTACGACTAAGTAAATGTAATGCGAGCGATTAAATGGGGAAATAAAATCCGTAACGGCCTAGTCTATAGAGCACGAATTTCACTTGATATTGAGTAGTGTGTAGAGATGTAGAGAGGGGAAATTAAATTTTTTTCGTGGATTTAAATCCCAATTCGAGAGTTAGAATGAAGATTTAACTCCTCAACTCACTCTCCAAGATTTCAATAATTTCAATTAAGCGTGAAGAATTAAATCGCGTGTTAACTCCTACAAGAGTTACTTCAAGATATAAATCGTGAGTTTGAAGGTCGCTGTGAAGAATTAAATCGCCAGTTAACTCCCATAAGATTCAACTTAAAAAATTTAAATCGTGAGTTGAAGATCGCAGTCCAGAGTGAAATCTTAATTATTTTGAAAAATTCAATTCTTTGTGAATGAGTTAAATCGCAAAGAGTTTTAAATTTGAAATAGCTCACACCCTAGAACGATTAAAATCATTCATTCATTCTGAATCATTGTGCATCCTCTCAAAAAGATTGGATCTGATTCCGATTCTGAAGGGATTAGATCCGATTGGGATATTATTGGGATTGGGATCCTATTGGGATCCGACTGGGACTATAAAAGAATTGGTTCCGCTTGAGATTTTAAAGGGAATGGATTCGATTTTGATTGTTGGGAAGATTGGGATTCGGATTTGAAGATACGATTCCTGGAAGGATCCGATCGGATCCATGGATGCTTGACAGATTCCAAAAGGATTTAATCCGATTGTAATTCTAAACGGATTGTTCCGTCCACCATTATGGCAGATTGGGATTGGGATTCAGGGATTCGAATCCCAAGTAGGATTCGGATTAGAAGATTCGATTATCACATCACTCATTGTATGAAGTGAACAAATATGGTTAACGCTCACTATGCTCACTCTTTCGCGGCGGTAGACAAGTCTATAAATACAATGTCAATCATTAGCATTAAACGTTGCAACATTTAATAATCCTTCGAACACCCACTACGTTACTGCTCGTGCGGATGCTAACAGAACTTGATCTCGGTGATCGCAATCACAAGGCACTAACACACGGCGATCACCAGCGAAGATAGTAATTTCCGATAATCTCCCAGGAAAAAAAAAGGCTCCATCATACGGTAGCCGAGAACCGGCAATAAGCGCAACCTGCCCCGTGGCGTATATATATGGGGCCCGATTGTACCGGCATGATTGGCCAAGCTTGGCGCCGGTATATTGGTGTGAGAACAACTTTTACATTAGCGTTAGTTCTAGGCCCGGTGTGTGTGATCCATCCCCTGCTCAATCGTAGCGGCTTGTGGAGGCACAGTCAGCTGGAGGTACATTACAATTGATACGATCCGGTCGTCCTTAGTAGGGAAACGATACATATTGCTAATGTTTCGTTAGGGTTGATCCTTCCCTTCATGGGTGTGCTGTGGGGAGTACCTGCGCACTGAGCATTTCGTAATGATAGCTTGGTGGTACGCGCAGAAACCGTGTGGCGCAAGATAATGACAGGAAGAGCTTAGTTTAATTAATTGGCACGTGTGTGCACCAGGTGAAGCCGAATGATTCTGTCACAGTGATGAGGGCACTGGTTGAGCGCTAATGAAACACGTTTGCGGTGTTGCTTCAGCATAAGTCTTTCGGTTGGTGAAACGATTGAGTTGCATTCCGATCGATTGCGGTGAGGTCTAAATCTTCGTGTGGTGTGTTGATACTCGCTCGTATATTTATGCTATCCCGTCTAAACCTGACCGATATCGAAGCGATCAATATCATCGCTTTGGAGAAGCATATTTGTGCGACTTATACCACTCGTTAATGTGTATCGAATTGACTCGGTCGGATATGCGAATTTCTTGAACCGTAACGACGAAGTTAAACACCACAGCATGAAATAAATATTAATCTCCCTGTTCGCTACCATACCCATCGATACGTCTAATTTATATGCTTTTCTAATTCACCGCATTGGTTTGATGAGTGTTGCGCTGTTTGTTTTTGCCTTCCCTTCTTCGTATAAGCATAATGAAGCCTGACTCATTTTACCATCAGGAAGGTCAGGAATTAGCAATTCGAAAACGGGCTTCCACGGGGTAAGCTGCAATCTGCCTATCGGTGGCCCGCCGTGCATCCCTAGTGCTTAGTTGATTTGTTTTTGGCAAACCGCTTTCCAGCGGCATCAAGAAGACGCATTAGTGGGGAGGGAGACTAAAATCAGTTCGCTTGACCGTTGATCCTCTCCCTCAAGGATTACAATGTTGTTGTGGTGAGTTGATCGGTCGAGGTCGCGGCGATATACGGATACGCTTCTGCGCCGACAGTTATATACAAGGAAAGCATAAAATCTGTGCCACCGCGCGCGCGATATGCTGCTGCTGTTGTTTGGGAAGGCGTACCTCATTAGCATGCTGTCAATTATGAAATTGGCTGCGTAATTTTTAACCTCACAATGGAGGTCGTTGTCCATGCGATGTACAACAGTTGGACGAAGTAAACAAACAATTAACTGTTGCAAAAGAGTGTGTTCTTGCCATCGCGACGATCTTCCCAAGCGCGGGCGCGCCGCAATACGTGTCCAGGAAGGAAGAGGGACATGCGCATCGTAAAAGGTACGCGAAAAGTTACCACAAATATTGATGAATAAAATGTGTAAAATTTGTCACCCTGTGAAAAGATGCAATTCCGCCATGTTTGTTATCATAGCGTGCACACACACACTCGCGTTTGTGTTTGATGTATGCAGTTGGGCTACCACCACTGATGGAAATGAAGTTGTGCAATTAATTTCTCATTGCAATGAAACACACGCGGATGTCGTTAAAAAGGTGTTCAGGAAGAAGAGGACTAATGTAGCTTGAAGTGTTCGCTGTATGTTTTCGCAGCGTCGCGTCGCGCTCAGTCTGGTAGAGTTGCATTGTCGAAAAAAAGGGTTGCTGGAAGCCATTTTTGTGTACATTGTAGCTTAAAAGAGTGCTGCAGGTGTAACATAACACACAAAAAAAAAAAGAAAACTGAATAGAGAATAGCAATAATTGTACAGATTGCATCTGAGATATTTGTGTTTGTGCCTCCTTTTGCCTAGCGACACCGGATTACCTCGGCGACCGGCATTTGTTTAGTTTTATAGGATCTGTTACATGACCAGTTGGTATGGCGCTGCGGCTTGTGCTAAATGGGCAAAAAGTGTGGAAAAGTGTGGCCGCTTCGAAAAAACGGACGCTTGTTTTGCGTGTTTTAAAGACAGGAAAGTCCACAATCACATCACACGGCCCAACACAAATGGCCGGTGTACCCAGGCCAGACTGTTTTTGACGGTGGGATGATGGCGGTGGAAGTAATTTTTTCTTCTTCTACTTTTAGGCTACCATCCAGTGACTTGGAACTTGGCGTTTCACAATTCTTTCGTGTTACCACCTGCGGAATGGCTGGTGAAATCGTAAACTTTCATCAACGTCACATTTCTCCTTCGGTCACCGGCATTCCGCGTACCGCGGCAGTTACGGCCCGGCGGTAGTGCGGACCAAGTGGGCGATAAATCACCGGAATGGAGTCGTGTTGACAGTTTCAAGCTGAATGTCTCCGAATATTAGGCACGCGAAAGAGATGTGATGGATGGAAAATTCGGAGCACTACCTTGCGCTGCTCGCGTGCGTTCTATCTTTGCGGTATGATCTACTTCTTCGGATCGCAACGACGAAACGCACCACTTGGCAAAGATGACGAGATTAATGGACGCTAAGGCGAGAGCCTTGGAGGCTCTTCATAAAAAAGTGCCTTCTCATAATGTCGCTAAGAAGCAGAACCCTTGTTGGATATGTCTATAACGACGCGTCAAAGTGTACCATTTGGGGGTGACAAAATAGTGGCCCATTCCATGAACGAAACCTAATACTTACGAGCGGAAGCTGAGTTCTCGTTTGTTATGAGCTGTGGCCCAAATTAGATACGCAATGCTATAAAGCATCAACAGAGAAAACTTACAGCGCTAATACTTCATTACCTGCACTATTGCATTTAATTAGCTCCGTTAATGGAAGTTACAAGAGCTTTTTTTGTCAATCGGATGTAAACACAACACTTTTATTGGATGTGTAATGTTGTAGCATGTGACGACATACCAACAACGGCATGAAGCTCTGAAAGGATTTCGAAGATTCGAGGGAACGCTCGACGATGCTGGATGGACAGTTGCTGTGCATAATTTTGTTTTTCCTCCCTACGGTAGTACCACAAAACCCGTGACGCAAACGGCCGTCAAGTCGCGGTACACCGGAATAGAGTAGTCATCGTGACCGGGGTTATGCGTTTGAGGGGCCGTGTTTGTCCCATTGCCTGCTCCCGGCTTTGCCTCCGCGAACGCTTCGGTCGGCGATTGTGTTGTATCATTGTCCAAAGTCGCTTTGTCATAGTGACAGCAAATGCTAATCCCAACAACAACTCAGCAAGCACTGGCGCAAAGTAACTTCGAGTGCCTTTTGATATACTTATGTTTTGACAGTGTTTTGAAGCGTTGCTTTCTTATTTAAATGTACATTTTTTTTTATTGCTGACAAAAGATTGATGAGAACTGAATCATCACACTGTGCAAGAGCTGGAGAATAATCGTTTTATTTTTGGTATCACTTTCGGGGTGTTTCAGTGTGATAAGAACTGTCGCACTGTTGCAAAATTTGTGTCTTGCAGTAAAAAACCGACCGAAAGGCTTCGCTGAAGCACACATTAGGCCTAAAGATTTACTCCTTAGATACACATCCAGCTCGATAAGGGCCGTTGGTCTTTTGCGATTCCGATCGGGGTACCAACCCGGACTAGCGATTGCGTATCGAAGGTAATAAATTTCTCAAATCTCCAGCAATACAACGCTTCGGAGCGTTTGATAAAGCGTCAAAACACACGACCACCCCGTCTACCACCTGCCTAGGGATGGTTGCCTCCCTCGATGGAAGGTTACTTGCAATTTTAGCCGCCCATGCTTGCCACTTGATTCCACGCCACAGCTCGCTCCAGGTGTCGAACAATGGTTACGATAAGAAGGAATTCGAAGGTGGTTGTTGCTGCAACAAGAAGCGAGCGTGCGAGTGCTGTGCTGGGTGAAGTGTGCCGGTGCACACCGGGTGGTCACTGATGATATGTGCGGAGCCTTGCTCCTTACAGTCAAGAGGGCGCAAAGTTCAAGTAATCCGCGATTCTCGATAGCATTCCGCGACGTAAACAGTGTAGATGTGCGGTGTTACATCGAGGTGAAACCGTCGCCATCGTCATCGGATTGCGTTGATCAAAGGTTCTGAGCCTTGGGGTGGTGACGTAGGGTGGCATCCCCACCGCGACACCTGTAGCTTACCGGTTGCTATCTTTATAACGTTCCAGCTTTCCCTGAGCCGCTTTTCCTCCTATCACATTCTATTTCTTATCAGTTTGTTTGTCATGCTCTTTTCCCATGACTTGAAGAAATTGTGCACGATGAAAAGGGTCTCTTGATATGCCAGACGATTGTTAATAATTAATCCTTCCGCTTTCTTTTTTTTGCAGTTTGATGAGTACACTAAGTCGCTCAATCTGGATCCGCACTGTCCCAGCTTTCGGCTAGTCACCGACGGGCAGCTACCACTACGGCAATGTCTCCATCCCGAAGCAAGTGCCAAAGACGTCGACCTGCCACAGTACTACTGGCGGTTTTGTGACCTGCGGAAGGAGTTTGTGCGGTTCCGGGCCGGTGATCTATCCCGTGCCCTTGTCCCAGTCGCTGAAGCTTCGAAGCTCCAGTCGATGCCCAGTCTACCGCCGATTCCGGCTTCTGTTGCTGACATTATTAAAGGTAATTGTTACTATATATTTATTCTTGTGGAAAAGTTTTAATGTATTCTTTGGCATTTTAAGGTGTAGTGAGTGACTTAGCCGTGCCGTGCGTACCAACAACGAAAAATATTACACCACAACATAAACATGCTGTAATAGTGATTACGATAAGAGAACCTCGTAAATTGGCGTCTCCACACTGTGTGTGGCATTCCCCTTCTCGTACTGTTTGATGATGTGCGAATACAATGAGCACAGTGAGCGTTTTTTTTTGTAGCGCTGTGTGCAAGAGATTTGTTATCAATTATACCATGAAGCACCATTTGGCTGGCATTTCGCTCACATTATGATGGATATTAGAAGCCACCATAGTTATGGAGGACATCACGATTGAAGAAGTCGTAAAAAAGTACATCGAATATGTATTTTCATTCGCAGGTGAACATTAATATTGACGATTTTTTTAAAGCTTTTAGCGATTTAGAATTCGTGAACGCTTCGGAGCTATCAAATGTACAGCGGTACTAAGCATGAGTGGCGTTTTGTAGGATTTTAAAGCGTGTGGATAGCGCCGTTGATAAGATTAAGGTGCAACGTTTTTTAAACCTCGAAGTAGCTTATCTTGATGATATAGCTGCTGTGTTGGGCTTATGCTTGTGAATCATTTGCAGCATGAATGACTTTGATATTTTGACAGAACAAATATGCAACAAAAACTAGTTAAAATATTGGGCGCTTGTTAAAGACAGTTGAAGTCTGAACGCGTGAATCGATCTCCAATACCACTGATGGGCAGACACAGTTCGTTTTTGTTCGCATGATTTGTTTGTCTATACATAATAATTGTGTTTTTTTCTTGTGTTTCAATCGCATGAATACACGTACGATTGTTTCGCTTTTTTTGTTGGGGCGCTTTCGAACAATTGGCGTTGCAAGGAGAAAAAAAATGGAAGAAAGCTATTTTGGCATATGTCAAAAGTGACAAACAATCGACAAGTGCTTTTTTGCCGTAGTTGATGCGACGATCGCTGGACAAAACCACCGGGGAAATTGATTGATGGACTTATATTGAGCTTGAGTGAGTGACCGAACCTGGGTGCGCAAGTAATTTGCGCCAACCAAATGCCATTGGCCTCATTTGTGTATGGGCACACGACGTGCTGGGCCGATGGCTTAAACTCTTTTTATCTTTAAGCTCTGCTGTAAGAAGGGCAAAGGACCATCAAAGGCCAAAAATTGAAAATGAGGTATACTGACGGGTACACCGTTTTTTTTCCTGCCAAACAGTACTTTAATTGGATTCGTTCGATCCTAAATGTGTCCTTCGATCAGTGTTTTGAACCGTCGTAGATGAATGTTTTACGTGTTGAAAACATCTTCGAGGAAAAAAAAATGGGAAATCATGCTGAAAATCATCGTTAGTGCGATCCAGCCGTTTGACGTATCCTAATTCTTTCTTATCGCCAACGCTCTTGACATCAACGTTAGCTACTGAGCGGTTCCTTATGACGTAGCTTTTAATGGCGCACGGGTGTTAGAACATTGAGCAAGGGCAAAGGAATAAAAAAAAGGATATATTAGGTAGAACTCGAAACAAAAAAAGATCAGCATTAACACAACCTGTTCAGCGTTGATGATTTACTGTTCACGGTACGTACCTCATAATGCGAAACAGCACACGGCTGCAAGGAGTCAATGACGGCGTTATGTGAAACAAATGATCTTTTTCTGCACTTACCTGTGGCCCGTTGGCAGTTGACATTGTCGACGTGTGATCGTTATTGCGAGCGGAGGTGATGCTGATTTGTTGATGATTACCTTGATGTGTGGAGTTGTTTGGCGGTGCAAAAAGCACATTAATATTCGCTACCATAACCACCAAATCTGACGCCGCCATTTAGCTACACCGTAACCGTTGCTCTTGGTACGGTAGAAATAGTGACTGTACTTGCCGACATGTTTGTCATTAAATTGTGCTGTTAGTTGTATGCTACTTATACGTTGTGAATTATTCGCAACTCAACTGCTAACACGCAGTGTAAGAACTTAAATGACACAGATATTGCTCTGTTTATTGGCTATTTGTTTGAAACTATTTTTTTTTCTTTCAATTCCAATTCGAAGTCTAGAAGTAATTTGTGTATTGTGCGCAATTTATGTGAAAATAATATAGAATAAAATAAAACTAGAATCAATTTCTGCTGTGTGATCTCTCAAGCCTGTTCTCGCGCGTACGAGCAGTAGTTTCAATACCGACCACTTGAGGGCACAATAGCGCTAGTGTGCTGTGAATGCACAGTGGATCACCTTCAGTTACAGATCGGAACACAATTGAAAGTTTTTAAGAACCTTTCTACGTATTTATTTTTAATTCGCGTTTTTTGTTTTTATAAAGTAGTGTTCAGAGTAATAGTTATTGTTATAATTTATAACAGCTAGTTTAATATGTGTGGTAGATTTCAAATTACAAAACGAAGAAAAAATATATCATGGAGCAAGCGTAACTACCTTTTTTCAAACAAACAAAAACTTTGCTTCAATAAAATATAAATTAGTTAGATAAATTATAAATTAGAAATCGCAGAACGTTAGAAGACGGGAGTACGATTACCAGTAAAGTGTTATACATAGAGTGTTTTATACACACCTCTTGTTGAGTTCCTCATCAATGTGTACAGTGTCTGGCGTCTGGAGAAGAGTGTTTACAACTAAATGTTTACAATTATGTTGCACCAACACTCATGCAGCAATGGTTAAAAATTCACCGTCTAAAGGGAAGCCACAAGTGCATGTGCGATGTACCGTCCAGGTCATTAGGACGTTTATGGTGGAGATGTGCAAGCATTCTTGATGCATTTCTTACAACCGTCTAGGGATAAATCACTCGTAAAATGGGCTAAACAAACGGGCGGATTGTTGGTAAACCGGCCTTGGTGTAATGTGTCCAGCTCAGCTGACCGACATGAGTAAATGCATCCATCACCCGGTTGCCAACGTGCTGGGCATAAGGAGGGGGAGGTGGTTTCGGCAATAGGAACGCATTACCATCATCGGGTGACATACGAAATGCATCGCTCGGGGCGCTCAATGTGCACTCGATTAAGCAGCGATTAAAGAAGATTGTAACATACTTTAGCGCTAACCCTTAAGTGGATGATAATATTAAACGGATCTCTATGATAAAGTTATTTTTTGGAGCAAAAACAAGTTTAGTTCGTGAATATTTTTCATGAACTGGCTCCGTACTATCATTTTCAGCACAAAAAATGTAATATTCCTTATTTAAAAATTATTTCATCACTCAAGGGTTAATTCGGTTGCACTTGCTCCGAACCTAAGGCAGGCAGAACCGGATCATTTCCTATTGGTATCACATTTGTCTCGTTGCCTTCTTAGGGCGAGCCCCCGTTCAACCGATCGTCTAACCATCGTGGTTAATCCATTGCCAGAGAGCAACAAGTGGTTTTTCTTTGCTTCTTTCTCATCTTTCGCCCGAAGCCATTTCAACAGACCGTGCCAGTCCGTCGCTACACTAGGGAGATTGTTTTCCATTTTTCTCTCGCCAGCAATTATGCACTGTTTTTGGTGTGGTGCGACAACCCGTAAAGAGTTAATGCACCCTGCGGTAAGGGTACACCAGTGAGAGACTGCGCCGGGAGGAACAATTTGTCAATGCGCGATGCAAAACGGACAAATCTCAAGGAAAGTTGTGCGCGATGAAAAGCGTTCGCGTGCTCGTCATATTAGGCGTTTTAATGCGTTCCCGTATATGAACGGCGCCGTAATGCAATCTCAGGTGGTGTGCAACTGGGTGCAGTGTCTGTGTTGTGTTTGGTACTTTAAACACTCGATCGGGGACATAATTTTCTATCGACATATTGTATCTCGTACAAGGAAGGACCGGTGGAACGATTTGAACGATTTGCACGTTTTATGCTGTTTGGTTGTGTGGATATAATTAGACGTTAGCGTAGATGTCACTTTCGCGGCAATGTTGGTGATCTTAAAGTAGATTAAGTTCGTAGTTTTGTACATTTGATAATGAAAGTGTCGGTTTTGTTCCATTTCAGATCTTGACCTGCAAGCCTGTCAGGATAATAATGAATTCTACGTCAAGGAAGCACGCGACATGGTGACGATCGTGAAACATCTAATCACTCTAGGTAAGAATAATATTTGGCATATTGCTTCAATGTGAATACCTTTGAGAAATAAGTACTTTAGTGGAAAATTACATCCAATTTACTAATGATTCGCATGCGTTATTCTCGTTTTAGGACACAAATTTGAAGCAAATGAAATAATAAACCTAAATCTAGAGCCTGGCATATGGTGAGTGTTAATGGATTCCGCAGATCAGTTTTTCCCCAACAAAATCGGTGTACCAGAAATACTTTCCAAAGAGAAAAACAGATTCATTTCTGTGATGGGAAAGAATGGTTGCGTTCCTATAGCGCTTATCGATAATTGTTGTGATGGAAAGAAAGTGGGTGATGTGTCGAAACGATGTTGACCTTTCAATGCGTGGCGCTGTGCCATACCAACATGTGCTTGGTGCAAACGAACAGCCGACAGTACTGGTGCTTCTCAGGGCAAATATTTACCAAATCGCTCAAGAGGGCTCCGTGCCCATTGATGCACCGGCGGGCAGCTACCCGTTGCAACTGATGGACACACAGGTGCATAAAGAAGAGCGCCTTGAGCTTTAATGGGTTTTATATAGTATCGGGTTGTTCTTGAGGGATGTTTGAACTGTCGAGGCGATAAATAAGATAGATAGTGCTTTGATGATACCATTGGCATTGAATCTGATTTCAGTGTGCAGATATACACAGCACGAGGTGAAGTAGCTTCACTACTAATGCGTACAATGATACAACTCATACTCCAAGATGTAACGGACTATCAGCAAAGATTTATGATAGTTATACATGTTTTAGTACTTTTAAAGCAAATAAAACAAACGGTTGGGCATTTCCCGTTGCATCTTCCACAAACGGCACACGAAACATTTTTCGCTAAACGACGTGCAGACATTTTCATTAATGTAAACCATTTTTGCGTTCTGCTACTCACCGCAAACACGCTCCGCGAAGCAGCAAATGCTTATCAGTGAGGGTTTTGTATGTAAGCGGAATGAAATTTGCAGCAAACTTTTCCCGCTCCCGTCGTGTGTGCGCTATGTTGTAGATTTAAGAAAACTAAAATAGTGGAATGGGGATGGAGATCAGAAAATTAATTGACCCGTAAATGTTAATTTTATGCGCGCGCACGCGAGAGAGCTCCCCTTGTTCCGTGCAAATTTGGTTTCGGCTGAGATACCATTTGCCTGTTATTTGTGCCGTTTTGCTAGGACTGTGGAAGGAATGATAAACTGCTGCCGTACATAATGCGGTGGACACAAAAGGGAGGGCAATAGGGGGAAAAAAACTTGTTGAATTTTACGAATGATGTCTACTGTGTGCTAGATAGTGATACCGCTCTTAAGTTTCTCCATCAGATGTGCTAAACATTGGGAGTTAATTCACTTATCTTGTATCGCAAAGGTGACCGCTAGTCTACGGCATCTTTTGGCGTGTGTTGCGGCGAATACTATGGGATAAGGCCGAAGAATCCGCTGATGAAGTCATAAATATGCAAAAAATCGTCAAACATGATGAGCTAAACGGGGGGGACCAGTGCAGTACGGTTACTTTTTCAGAGATTTTATTGAATTGAACGCCGGGTTTCATTGCTTAACGACTCTGTCACTGGATGTGGTTGGCGTTTGAGCCGCCGGTTTACGCGAGATAGAGCGGTGAGGAACGGGAAGCTTTTACGATTATTCAGGTTGTGGAAGATTAGGGTGCCTAATGATTAGCGTGTGCAAGCAACCATGCATCTAATATGCCTACATACATACACATACACACAGGCCCATACATACACGCAAACGTTTGCGTACGCGCAACGAAACGGATGCGGACGGACGCGTAAATGGTAAAAATGGGTTTCTAAGAGTCGTTAATCGTTTCCGACATGGTGTAGAACAAATTGCAGTGATGAGCTTACACTGATGGCTGTGGGCTTAAGCCATTATTTGGGACCTGGCAGAGAGCAGGCATGGAAGGAAGAGGATCATCAATCGGATCGGAAAATAGGAAGCAACCGCACAGGGCAAAGGTGTGTTGTTGTTGTGAGTATGCGGTCGGAAAACTTCAACGAACCGTTAACGGGAAACCCTATCCGTTTGTCGCCAAAATTCGATACAGTGTTATGAAGCCATGTTATATAGACATTATTAATAACATATTGCCATGTACATGGTTTTATATTGTATGAAAGGGTTATCGTTTGTGAAGGCTGAGCCAAATGCAATTCCAGCATGCATTATGCAACGATAAATAAAAGAAAAAGGCAAGGAACAACAAACAGATTAGCAACAAGAAGAAGAAAAATCCACCATTCCAGGGGGGTATAAAAGAGCAATATTATCATTTGACCTTCACGGCGGATACCTGTTGCAGTTGACGGGAGGGAAGAAAAAAACGAACCCCACCCGATATCCTTATCGCATTAATCTATTTAAACCGTAATCGTTTTGAAGCGGGGGTATGATAAATCGTAATTTATTGCTTGATTTAATTCGTTTTGTTGCAGTGTAATGGTTTAGCATAACGCAAAAACAACCTCGCAAAGGCGCACTTCTTGCGAAACCATCTCATGTATGAGTGCGGTTCCGTTGTTGCGGATATTACTTTGCAACTCCTATTGAACTCGAAATCTTAGAGTGTTCAACTTTTTATCACGCATAGATCATATTTCCTTTCAAGCGCAGTGTCTTTTGGTAATCTGTTGGGTTTCATTTCCTTTATCTGAGGCGGAGTGCTGACGGATTTTCCACCCCACCCGGGATAGAATGTCACCAACTAACGATCCAAAGTGAAGGGAGTTGGGATGTTTCACGGCCATGTCGGGAAAATTTTCCCAACTGCCGCTCATTCGATCTTCCCTCGTTTGCATGTGTGTGTGTGTACGCGAGAGAGCAATTCGATCGGAAATTATTCAAAGCGACGGCATAACACCCTGGGCCCGGGTGCTCCGTCCATACCTCCGGGCAATGGGTGGTTGATGGTAGGTTGGGTGCGCGACATACGACGACCCTGTTCTCTCATCATGAGCCACGGGCCACGCTGTGCTGTGTTTGCGTGTTGTGGTCCATAGCGTTTGAAGTACTTGTCGCTGGAAATGATACGGCTCTCACAGTACATCGTTGAATGCGCGATAGGGCGAACGACGGTTTGTTGCTTGTACGTACGTTCCAGTGCCAGTCGCTCGCTAGAATCGGGTGGCATTCGTGTGCAAAGTTTTTTTTTTGCTGTGCGTTTTGCAGTGCAAGTTTTTGTGCAGGATTCTTCGCCGCGCGGCGCTGCTCGTCAGTGAGACACACGGTGGGCATCCTGCGATTGTGTGACTTCTATTGCGTCGAGAACTAGGTTTGTTATTTTCGTTGTTGACTCAGTAATGCTAGTGGCAGGCAAACCAAAAACAAAAACACCCCAATGAGTGTGCGATGGTGTCCGGTGGGACGTTTTGAGTGCGTTCGTACGTGACTCGAGTGAGTTTATGGTTGAGCTGATGATCGATCGTCTCAAAAGCCCCACGATATTGAGCCATTCGGGTAAAAGGGCATAGAACACATAATGCATACTGTCACTGCATTTGTTGGTGTCATTTTCGTGTGCGCGTTCCGTATTTGTTCGTGGCGTAATGGGGAAGAATTTGTCCTCTTCATTTCGTATGTCTGACAAACCGTTCGCGATTCGATGCCTCGTCTCTCCTCGCAGTGGGTAATTCGATCAGACAGAAACTTCAGTAAAGCGATGTCAACGGTTCACCACCGACCAAGTCGACTAACTTCGGTTTATTGACTTCTCGGCTGTTGAAAGGGTTTGGCAAAACCTTGCCGCGCGCGGATACCTGGACGGTTTGTCGGTGCAGGTAGTCAAAGCCGGCCATATAGTCGTGTGCGGTTTTTAATGAGTTGCGTTTGGTGAGTTTGTGGTGCACACACGTGACACTCTAGCCAAAAACGCCAAGCACTAAAGTGCCATCAACCCAGCGGTGAATCGCCGGTGTCCTATTAAACTGTGTACGTTTGCAATAAAACAAAAACAAAACTGCAACTTTTGTCATTCGGCACCATCAGTTCAGTGCACTTTGCAGTTCTGCTTGTAGGTGTTGTAGAGCGACCGTCTTGCGGTCGAAGGGTGTTCGATCAGCAGCAAACATTGAGGACCGGAGATGTGCAGTCCACATTCGAGGTGGACTGTCCCAGACAATCGAAGATCAATTCTGGTCAAGGGGTCAGTTTCGGTCTTTCGGCGCTCGTCCAGCTACGGCTCAACCCAACCCGTGCCCCCGTCCGTCGACAGTGTAATGAGCCTTATCGACGTGGCATAATAACCCAACCGGAGGGAGCCACCACCCGGCAAACAGTAGAGAGGGAGAGAGAGAGTGAGAGAGCGCAGTGTAAGCAATCTGCTAACGCCACTTGCTAACGTGGTGTGGTGCAGTTGGTGCCATGTTTCTTCGAGTGTCGTTAACAACGGCAGACGAGTGAGGGGCAGGCACAGTCGGTCGGGGTCGGGGGTTTCTTGCTTTTCCGATCTGTGTGTTGCTTCGTCCCGTGGTGTAGCGGCTGATTAGCTTCCGCCGATCGGTGGCATTAATCGAATTACAAGTGATAGAGATATGGTGCGCGAGAGAAGTGAAGAAGTGTACACACAAACATTGGGATCCGTCCGATAGTGACGGCGGCTCGAAGTGCCCGGATTTGAAAGCGGGAGACGCGCATCGGTGGCTCTGTGGCCCAGTATTGCTTCTTACAGAAATTTTAGGGTTCTAATCTGCTGCAAATAGTTTCTCAAGTGCGTGTCTGTGTGTTTGTGTTATCGCCGGTTGATAAGAGATTAAAGCCGACGTAATCGATCCCGGTGAGCGGTCGGGAAAGTAGTGTATGTGTGATTAGCGGGAATCGGGCTTCCTGCCGAAGGTTTGCGGGGTTTGCAAGAAGTTCTACCGCGTACTGGTAGCTCAGCGGCCATTTCTACTCGGGGCACACAAATTACACCTGCAACCCTTATCGGGCCCCGTGTGGCGGATTACGGGCATCGAGAGGATTTCACCAATACCATCAGAATCGTCAGTATTACCAATTTATTGGAGAGCTGTAAAGCTGTGGTGATAAGCCAAACCGGGCGGGTAAGCGCTGTTTGTCGATTCGCGTTTGGGCGGTGATGAATTGGACGCAAGCTTTACGCGTGAGTAGTGACCTTCTCTGCAAAATTGCACCTGCATGGCCTGTGCGTGGTTGTTGCCACTGGTTGATATCCGGCGCTCTATGAGTAGTTTCGAAGTCTCCAGAGGTATAATGAACGATGAAGAAGCGAACGAGTTGTCCAAATACTGAAGGTACTTGTTCAATGCGCTAGATGAAGGGTGTCTTTACTAGTAATTATACCAGCACTAACGCCACTAACACCACCTCGTGCGTGGTGTACATAACAGCTTATGCGAATGCTAGACGTAATTCTACGATAGCCAATCTCCACAGCTCCAATCTACCATCAGCCTGTTTCATCTTAGACATGGAGCTCAGCCGGGCGGTTGAAGTGTGTTCGATGGGCAATTTGTCACAACTGCAGTGCAACGCGATTGCAGTGTGAGCAACTTGGTGTGTGTGTGTGTGTGTGTGTGTGTGTGTGTGTTTGGTAGATATGGTAGATATGCTAGAGCACCAACGTGCATCTTATCGGACTTTGAGAAGTAGACGAGAAACGAACTCCCTTCCACGTCTCCCGTCATAGTCCAGCAACAAATCCCATAGTCCAGGCAGTACCCCTAGTATAACAAATGGTGCATCTTACAGATGTGTTTATGAGACTTTACATGAAAAAAACCTGGGAACACTGGTGGTGTGACAACGTTGTGCCCAGGAACCTTTCCGCCATTGGTCCACGAGCATCGTTAAAACGGGTAGTTAATAGTGTGGCGTACTGTCTCCGACTCGTTGTTGCAAGGCCGATAAAACATACAATGTGTTTTGTTAGTGCTGTGTGACCGTTCGTGCCTTTTGCGGGTCTTTCACGTTGCAGTTCAAGCTCACGGATGTGAGAAAATGTTTCAAAAACGTAATGGTAATGTTTGTCCACTGCCGTTGGGCAGATATTTTGGACGGCGCTAATCTTTTTCATGCCAATCGTTAGTTTTTGTTGTTGTTGTTGTGTACAAAACATGAACTACACTTGTTGAGATGGTGATGGAAGTGGCTCACGATATACGTGCGCGAGAGCGTATGTCGGATGAAAATCATAGACCGGAAGACAAAGTCTAACGACCGCATTAAAAAGCATATCGATACCACAAATCGCTAATTTAGCTGTGGTTTTTGTCCGTTGCACCACGGCGAGATTCAGATAGGTGGTTTAATAGAAGGGGTTTTTTGTTTCCATTTCGCTCTCGGCCGGTTTCGTTACCGGTCCGATGGCGACAAGTTCGACAACGACAATGTACTGTACGGTGCCAGATTGCATGACATAGAAGCCATGATTGGTAGAATCTGGGTTGTTTGTCATCGGCATGCGCGTGATAGGATGGGAGGAGATGTATGTATGTATGGCTTCAGCAAAGCCATGTTGCTGCTAGTTAAACCAGCTCAAGATGTTTAGCTGAATCTGTTCAAACAAACGTACGGAGGTTGCCTTGTTGCAAGGCAGATCTATTTTTGTTGCTTCGTTCACAACGAGATTTCACCTAGTTTTGGGTACACGTTTGGTTCCGTCACATTCCATTGACACATAAAATTGCTTTAGTTGCTACTAGAGAAATAAGTGTACAGTGAGTTACTTTATTTATGTTTTTTCACTATCCCACAGCTCGATCGATGACGAAATAGATGGAACGTGTATAGTGCGTGCTCGTGGATTACCCTGGCAGAGCAGCGATCAGGATATTGCCAAGTTCTTCCGCGGACTGAATGTCGCAAAGTAAGTAGTACGGCCTTGTATTACAAACACGTGTAGTCATAAAACAAGCCCACAAATAATATTTATTGGCTATAAATTTGAATAATGTCTGCTGTGCGAGATTACACAGTCAAGATTTAATTGCTCGGTAAGTACCTTCATAACCAACATGGGCTTTATATGCTCTGTGATCGTTCATTTGGAATTGCGCTACTGGCGTCAACACCGCCGGCAAATGTTCCACACCGGGATCTCCTTGCGACGATCCCTCTCAGCTGTAGCTGTTGTATTGTCCGATTGTGGAAGAAAAACAATTGATAAATCCATGACCTATTCGACATTGGGCGCGACCACCGGCTAGCCGATCGCGACGCGTCCCCCGTGTGCGGTGTGTTTTGTTGTAGGAAAATTGCTGATTATATGCCACTTTGATAGTAGTTGGAAAGCTAGCTGACATAGTAACTGTGTTCCGGGCAGGCTCAACCAACAACAACCATTGAATCTTGTCTTATACTTGTTTTTACTTATTTGTGTTGGTCTTCCGGTTTGATGATGAGATTGGTGTATTTCGCATTAAACGATGGTTGGGTTTCTCGCTATTAATGATGATTAATACCTGTGTCAAGTTTTGCACTTCCAGCACGAAAAAGCTTTCTGTGCCACTGTAAACTAACACCATTGCTTACTACTGTCGTTTCCAGGGGTGGTGTAGCTCTTTGTTTATCGCCACAAGGACGTCGTAACGGTGAAGCATTGGTACGCTTTGTGTCACAGGAACATCGCGATATGGCACTCAAACGACACAAGCATCACATCGGCAATCGATACATTGAGGTAAGCTTCTTTTATACACAGACATATTGTTACATCAGCATCAGTATTGTGTTATACAAACTGTCTAAATTTTCAACGTCTTGTTTTAGGTGTATCGAGCCAACGGGGAAGACTTCCTAGCCGTGGCAGGAGGTGCATCCAACGAAGCGCAAGCCTTCCTATCGAAGGGCGCACAAGTAATCATCCGGATGCGAGGTTTACCATACGATTGTTCTGCAAAGCAGGTGGTAAGTAAAGAAGAATGCCTGTCCAATACTGTGCCAGAGTCTCGAAAGAATATCGGGAAAAAATATCGAACTGTAATTCAATTGTGTTCTTATGTTTTTAGCTCGATTTCTTCGCCAACGGTGAGAATAGTTGCAATGTACTGGATGGTGCCGATGGTATACTTTTTGTAAAGAAACCGGACGGACGGGCGACCGGTGACGCTTTCGTGCTCTTCGAGCAGGACACGGATGCATCGAAGGCACTATCAAAACATCGCGAATCGATCGGCCAACGCTACATTGAGCTGTTTCGCTCGACAACGGCAGAAGTACAGCAGGTTCGTAAACGTAATAGAGCTTTATATTTGTGAAAATTATATGAAAAAAAAACGCTTGAAAACAATTGTCCTTCTCTCTGCTATCATGTGGGAATGGATAGACGAAACAATGAATACGGTAAGAACAATTAAACGAGAAGAAGTATAATGTAATGCGTAGTTAAGAGATTCTTCATAGTGGTACGTATTTGCCGTATCTGAACAATGTGTTAATGCCGTACTTTACTTTGCTGAACACAGGTTTTGAACCGATCCATGGATCCGAAGACCTACGAGCCACCGCAACCACCATTGATTGCGCAGTTACCGCAAGTGCAGATGCAACTATTACCCCAACACGTCATCACCAGTGGTATCGAGAAGAACTGCATCCGGTTACGGGGGCTTCCATATGAAGCAAAGGTGGAACATATACTACACTTCCTGGACGACTTTGCCAATCACATCGTCTACCAGGGAGTGCATTTGGTGTACAATGCTCAGGTAAGACGATGAACCATTCCCTCCTGGTGGGGGCCGTTGTAGACTTTGTGGACGTTTTGTCAACGCATGGTCCCGGAACCTATCTGTGTATGGTTCTTTAGTTTTCCGTACGTTTATTTAACGCTAGTGTGTGCATTGATTTGATTGGAACCGTCATTGGAACCTTGTCGTTTTGGCTTCTTTTGTGATGTATCCGTAGGGTCAGTTCAATGGTGAAGCATTCATACAGATGGACTCGGAAACGGCGGCTTACCAGTCGGCGCAACAGAAACACCACAAGAACATGATGTTCGGCAAGAAGCAGCGCTACATCGAGGTGTTCCAGTGTTCCGGCGATGACATGAACATGGTGCTGAACGGCGGCTTCCAGCAGCCGGCAAGCCTCTCGAAACCGTCTCTCCTCTCACCGGGTATGTTACCGACAGCGGCCACACAGCCACCGACACAATCCCCGCAGACGCTCTCACTCTCCCAAATTCCGCTACCGATTCCATCTCCGCTGGCTCTCTCGGTACCGCCGCCGAACCATCAGCTGCTAGCACAGCAGCAAGCACAGTACATAGCGCAGCACAATCTACTGGCGCGCCAAGCGGCCGCCGCCCAGCATCAGCAGCATCAGCAGGAACAGCTGATGCTGCAAAACCTGGGCATGTACGTGGCAGGGCCACCAACCAGCGTTGCTACATCGTTGAGCGTGTCACAGCCGGGCAGTGCTGTGGCCGGTGCACCAACGTACGTAACGGCTGGCAGTGGTGGGTTGCCACCGTCGGTGACCGGTGCTGGCAATGCGGGTGGACTTGCTTTCGGGCATGGATCAGCAGCTGGTTTGGCAGGTTTGAGTGCTGCTTCCGCCGGAGCGAGCGGTGCAGGTGGTTTGCCGCCTCATCTAGGTGGAGGCCACCCAGCTGGTGGCCCGCTTGCCGCTCAGTACCATCCGCTGTACTTTATGCAACGTCACATGCTCGCATCAAACAGTGGCATTCCGATGGGGTTGATGGCACCGCCACATGCAACGGCTGCAGCTCACCATGCTGCTGCATTCAATCAATTGCATCACTTCGGTGGTGGCATTGGTCATGCCGGGGTTCCCGGTTCCGGTGCGGGCAGTTCGCTGCCGCATCATGCTTCTGCTGCCGGTCTGGTGCACCATCCATCGCAGCATCACGCAATGCAAGCGATGGCGGCAGCGGCCGCTTCACAATCGGCTGCTGGTGGTATGCTTCCATCGAAGCGCTCGTACGATAGTGCTTTCCGCGGTGATCAGTCCGCGCTGGCACCTAGCGCCGGTAGCAAACGCCCTTTCCATGGCACTCCGACACAGGGTGCGGCCGCAGCTGCTGCAGCTGCCGCAGCTTCTGTTGCATTGTATGCACCGTACTACCATCCGCACATATGAAACGAATAGTTTGTAATGCTTGCTTGTGTTCCGTTGGTATTTGTGCCAACATTGAACGGCCAGCGCATACTGAGAATACTAAAATTTAATCATATATTATAGAGAATAGTACCTTCATAGATATTGGAGAAGAGAAGCAGTCGTGTGCAACGGTAATTTTTTGTTTGTTATAATTCGACACTCTGTGTCCTTGTAGATGCTGTTGCATGGACCAGTGCCTTCATCAGTACCTATATAAAGCTAGTGACTACATTGTAGTCAATCTTTTACCTACTTAATGCAGATGCTACTAAAAGTACTTATATTGTTAAATAATGAATTATACATGCATTGCCTCCCCATGGTACCCGTACCAGTAGATGGTTGAGTTACTTAGTGTAGAAGGATTGTGTTGCTTTGTCGGCTGTTAAGGTTGCTGCTGTGCGCTGCGCTACGATCGTGAGGCAATGTGTGCGGCAACCCGAAAACACACACGAAACACCAACCAGATGTTAAATGGTGTGAATCAATCATCGTAGTGACATTCCGACTTCCATTATTTGTTCCCCGTTTTCTATCCGCCATTTTGCGTTTACACTTTCATTCTCTCGGAACACTTAGTGTTCCTGTGCGTGTTTGTCTATTGTTTTACTATTATTTTTCCCCTCTTTCGGTTCCCTCTTTCCTTCCGGTATTTCTTTGCCTCTCGTTGCTCTTTGCTTGTTTATTTTGTAAGGAAAGAAATGGAAATGGACTAGGGGGGGGATTTGGGGTTGATGGGTTGGTGATCATGAATGTGGAACCCGTACGCTGATATAGTGTACAATATATCGTAAAATTGTCTTGCATTACATAACTATTGATCCTTCCGGTATATTAGTTTTCTGTCACCACCATGCCTTCCCTTCCTTCATTCCCCTTTTGGTTCACTTAAACGCATATAAAAACGCATTCGATAATTGTAAGACGGTTCGCCTTCTTCCACTACATACACATAAACACACTATCTCATATTCCTTAATCCTTCCAATCAATTCACCATCCACATACACACACACACACACACACACAAACATGTCCCACAAATGAGTGCAAATGAGCCGTTGTGTAAAGTACTTGGCTAATATATTATCTTGTGTATGTGAGCAGTGGTGTGCAATATAAAACCGTGTAGCGAAACGCGGGAGGGCGAAAACCGTGCGGGGTGTAATAGTGGGGTCAGGATGCGGAGGGACCGGTACGGGTAAAAAAAGGTGTTGGGTCGGTGCAGCCACCAGTACGTTTCCTGTTTAACATTTACACCTCCTATATATTATGTGTGCGTTTACATGTGTGTGACACAATAAAGGCAGTTGCGAGTAGAAAAAGGGGGGAAGTACACGAGGTAACTAGACTTAATGGCGATCGGTCTTGGTTGGGGGGACAAACAAACAGAAAACAGAAATGGTATGAGCATAAACCCCAAGCTGATCGATCACATATAGCGCAATATGAAAACAATGGGCTTTTTTAGTGTAAGGAAAGAGGAGCTTCATAAAACGCATAGGACATTTGAACGTTGTGTAATGTGTAGTAGTTTGAAAAACAAAACAGAAGATACACGTGTGTCGCCAAGTCTTTCATCCCCGGTACGGTGTAACTATGCATAAATAGCAAGCAAAGTGGTTGTATTTGCCTTTTTGTGGTTCTTAGACGAGTAATAAGCGAAACGATGTGCTGAGTTACTAGCCTCATATCCATCACTACGTTCTGTAACACTAATCGGAAGCAGCACACTATAAGTTTACTTGTTTTTAACTCACGTACACTTGTTCATATGCCTGGGGGCCCCAATGATAGTTACAAGTGAGATGAGCATTGAAATTTCATTATATTTGTTCTTAGCTTTAACTCATACTATTGCGCTGAAAGCAAAGTAAGAAAAACAAATTATGCACATACATGTTAGAAAGAGGAACCAATACGCTACTAGACACGTAAAATTGGACGGATAACTGCATTACGCTGTGATCGCTTTTCTTCTACACCTAGAACGGGTGGCCACAGAATAACTCATTATCGGAAGCGCCAGGTGTAGTCATAATAACAATAACAATAGTTATAATAATAATAATAATACATTCCATTAATCGTAAATAGCGGTAAACACGTGCAAATGGTGTTGTGAATGACGACCGGAAGCAATCGTTCGGTTTTTATTTCTCGTTGTTTCTATCATTATCATCATGTTATAGCACTAACAACAACACCTCGTGCAGGTTGAATTCCTTTCTTAAAACGTCCATTAGGCATGCTAATTTACCTAGTATTAAGTGAAACAATTTTCGGCACGATATTTTACACACATTCTATATGTTTTGGTGTTGACACAATGACATAGTTAAAGATTAGTGGCTACGTAGAGAGCGCGAGTGGCTTCTTCTTCTTCCTTCTGTACTGTGCTGTGCGTTTCGGTCGGTCGGAAATGTTGATAGTAAGGATCTGTTTGTGAAACGTTTACATGGCTTTATTTGTTGTATGATTGGTTTGAGTTTGGTGGTACCTTGGTGAAATGTTAAAAAATACACCAATTGCAAAGTAGTTCGTGCGTACACAAGAGTCAGGATGACCGAGAAGAAGCGAAAGATTGGACAAACCTCTGGTGGTGTACCATTGTACTTTAGATTTTTTAAAAGCTTTTTCTCCATTCGTTAACCAATTTCCTTTGCTATATGTGGCAGATTGCTCTTTATTTTTTCTTTCATCAATGTTTCTTACATGGCACGTACATAAAAAAATACACATTTGCATACAACGTATTTTGGGTGGCCAATAATGAATATATAAAAAAAAAAAACAAAACAGTTAACACACGCAGGTATCGTCCGTTCCGAACAAACGGACCAGTCTGTTGTTCTGCACCATCCCGACACACAAGCATCTCTCAACACATACATCTTCTTAGCTTCATAAGCCACGCTAATAGGCCACTAAAAAGGGTGAAACAAATGTGGTAATTAAAATAGGAAATCAAAATCGGTGCACCACAAACCATTTATAAATGCTACTGCTGTTAGTTATATAGCGATATAAAACAAACAGTGCTCACTCACTTGCGGAGGAATAGATGTAATTTTAATATTATAATAGGTGGTATCCTGTTTTGAGATGAATACACAATTAATATCTACCCTAGTATCTCTGTAAGATCATCGATAATAATATAAGTGAACGTTTTGTTTTTCTTCTTCTTGGTTAAAAGTTTCTAACGGTCGTTTTTGAATCTTCGTTACTACCATAAATTGTAGGTTAATTTTGCTTTCCTTTCTCCACACTTCTTTTCATTATGCAAAACAAATCTTTCTTTCTCTCTTTTTATTTGTTCTTACACTATGATTTTTGTTGTTTTTTTTTCCTGTTGTTTATTTTCCATTTCATGCTGTATTGTTTCTTCTGTTGTATATAAGCATATTCATGTGTGGTATTATGTTTGGTGATGTGGGTTCGTTTTGTTTGTAGTTATTGCATAGTTTACACCTTGTTTTCTTTTTTTGTTATCTTGTTTATATGGTGCGGCATTGTTTAGATATATTTGTGTATTTTTTTTTCTAAATTGTTACATTTAATGCGATGTAACAGGTTTTTTTTTTATCACCAATGCAAATGCAAACAAAACGAAACCCTGGTAAAATGGTGGCATCCTTGGGCACATGAATATGCTTTAAAAAAATTAACACACCGCACGAATTCACACTGCTGCCAGTGACAGGATTTGTTTTCGTCCGAAATTGAGTGTACGGTTTGTGTTTCATTTTTTTCCGTTTTGCTTTTTCTCGCTCTATCGTCTAGTACATTGTTACACTTTGCCTTTCTGTTTTCTGTCTTTCGGTTCTGTACTGCTCGAGTTGCTGATGGTTGCTTCTAAGAGCAATATAATATGATGAAAGAATTCTGCTAATAAGGGGACACGCACATAACCTGTTTTAATCTACATCGAAAGTATGTTCAAGGAAACGCGGGCTAGTTCCGAATGTCGTTCATGTGATAAGAATATTCTAACCTTTCATAATAATTTGCCTTTCTGTTGTTATTATATTGGTATTGTAGTGCTCTGTATCGTCTCGTGTGGTTGAAGCAAATGGTGACTTAATACTGTTTTAGTGGTAATGTAAAAGTGCAACCTGGAGTGGATCAGTAAATGACGGAAATGGGCAGCAATGCGTAAAGAACAAATGTTGTCACAATGGTCCTTTTGCATATTCGGTTCACTATCACTGTTTCTTCGTATTTGTCTAGCTCCACTAGTTTGCTTCGGCAGGAAAGAAGATTGGGTTTGTGGTGAATTGTCTGAACGGTCTGAAGTCCCATGCGCTGCGGGCGCAGTACTACTTTCAAACGGTTTGGTGTTTGGGTGCTCATCCATTCGAAACTTTTTAAAACAACCACAAAAAAGTCACACCTTTTCATAATAAAACTCCAACGCCCCAAAAAAAAGTGAAATTATGCTGTGCTGTTACGTAACATAACACTGCAACCATGTTGATGTCTATCTTCTAACGCTCACCTGATCTGATCCACCTGGCCGTGTCCGGCACAGTAACGAGGATGATAACCCGCATGAAGAGCAATGAGTCCGCACTAGTTTTTTGTCTAATCTTGTTGTGAATCTTTCAAGTGGAGTCATTTATATGAATCTTTAATAAGTAGTTATCAAGAGTCGACTCTTAAAAGATTCACGAATCCTCAAAGATTGATAAGAATCTGAGGACTCAAATATCTCGGTTGATTTATGAATCTATTGGGATTTATGAATCTACGAGAGATGTATGATTCGTAGACGATTTCATCTTTAAGAATTCATAAAATTTTAAAAATCAATTATTTTTTTAAGAATCTAGAATCAGATTGACTCATTCTGCTCAACGATTATTAAATCTGAATCAGATTCATCCAACACCTGTCCGCACCCCTGTTCATGTTGTTGTTATATCTCTCGTTGTTTCGTCTGTTATCGGGTGGAAAATGGGGTATTTGGGTAGTTCTGTCACCGTTCTGCTCATCTTTCTCTACCGTCGTCGTAACTACGTATACTTGACTATTGTCTTGGGTTTCCGGGCAGAAAAAAGTGCGAATCTCTCTCTTTCTCTCTCTGCTATCTGTCAACTTCTGTGTTGTTATTTTTTTCCACGGTGCATCTCTTCTAATCTGTGCGGGAAATAAGGTACCCCGTGTTTGTGCGGTAATGTCCATGTGCAACGGTGGTGTATGGTTCCGGACGGGCGCGCGATTGCTGTTGGAAGGACAGACAACATATAGATGCATATATACAAGTAGATTCTCCATCCTGACTGCAACATCTCCTCTTTCTCACACACACACACACACATACACTCGGTGGACGGCGTACGTTGTGTTTGGGCTCGTGGCTAGCTGGCTGTGCACTAGAGAAACGCCGATTGTTGACGTGCGCTATACTACTCCTTACATACTATACGTTTTGGTGGTTTTGTGGTGGGTACACTGTGTACGGAGCAAGGCATTACTTAAAGCTCATTAAAGAACCGGTAATCATTATATCCTTTCAAAATGTACCTTATTTGCCATTTCTTACGGTGAGTGTTACGAAATCAATTTATTTATTAATTTAGTATCGTTTTTCATCCCTCTAATACATTTACTCCCCATCTTTCTGTATCCTCTTTTTTCTGTTACTCCTTGCCTAACTAACATTGCTATCGTTTTTTTTTGTCTTCTTACGTTAATGCATTTAATTTTATGTTTGTTTTTAATTTTCCATTTCATTTTTGTGATTTGCACCCACAAACCTACCTGCGTTACCGCTGAACGTTTATCGAGTTTTGGTTTTTCACTGACTGTTGTATCGTTTGCTCCTTTTGATTTGTACTTTAAGGCATGTTTTACACTTTTTTCCCTTTGAGAATTATGTTTTCTGTTGTAGTTGTCCAGTGTTGTTTGCCATACATGTTTTATTGATTAAGAATAGAGGTTAAACAAAATTAAAATGACAATTGCAATTACGATAGCGAAAACATTGTAATGTAACAGGAATTATTTTACAATAGTAACCAAACAATAACTTAATTTAAAAAATATGAGCGACCTAATACTACTTTCGTACAATATTAACTCACTCTCGTGACCTATTAACAATATCTCACAATAAGCAGAACCGTTTAATAACAGCTGCGATGTTGAAAATATTGTAGCAAGAACCATTTCTGGACCACACCCCCAACCCTACGTTACGACGTTATTGACCTTTTTTCTTCCTGTACGACCCTTCACAATTTACTGTTTTTATTTGTATTTTTATGATTTATTATTTTGTTGATAGATTGTTAAATATTTGCTCTGTTTAAGTAACTCGTTTGTTTAATATTTTGTTTTGCAGGTTTTCAGAAAAGTATGTTTTAATGTAAATTTCTTTATTTTTTCCCCTCCACTATAGGCGGCACATTAGTTGGTGCACCGTTTGGTGGATACGCTCCATTCGGGCATCCGCCGTCAGCCGTTTTGCCACCACCTCGGCATGCCGCCTTCTATCCGCAGCCGATTCTCTACTGGGGCTATCCGAGCCCGCCAGTTTCGCCGACGACGTACTACAGCACGGCACCGCCCGGCACACCGCACCATCTTGGTCCGGCGGCCCATCAAACGGCGGGCATTCCCACCCATAGTCACGCACAGCCGACGATGGTAGGTGAAAAGAACCACGGCAGCAAATCGGATAAGATATGGATCATTTAAACATGAAGCAATCGTTTTTCTTTCCCCGACCAACAGCTTGCCCTCAGCCCCGATCAACGCAACCAACAACGTAACAATCCGTCGGTGTCACTTGTGACGGTGCCACCGCGAGCTGCCGGTACGGCAGGATCTTCCAGTGGTGAATCGTCCACCTCACAATCATCCTCACCGCCACTGCTTTCGCCGACCGGCGGCTGTTCCAGTTCCGGGTCCGTGACGAGCGTTTCCTCCGGAACGTCCCAACGACATGGTGGTGGCTCGGCAACGATCCGCACGTCACCACCACCACCGTCGGCCTCTCTGTTAAGCCTACCGCTTGCCGCAGCTACCTCTCAGCCGCTCGCAATCCCTGCGGTAACAACACCCACCGGTGGGCTGGCTGGGGCATATCCCGGTTCGCAGCTTTCGCCGATTCAAGCAATCCCAGCACCGTCGGTTCACTACCCACACGCCGCTCCGTTGATGGGAACGGCCAGCCCACCGGGCACAACCGGCACCACGTTCTATGAGCCACATCCTCACCTACCACACCATCCTCCCCATCACCATCACCACCACCATCATCATCATCCGCATCCTCTGTCGCACCATCATCACGATAAGCTGGTTGCGACGGCACCAAGCATCCTGACACCGTCGCTCATACCTAACCAATACGTGGAGCTGTTTATAGTTTGAAATGGCGGAGAACGATCCGTATGTTGATCATTTTTTAGTCACGGCAAAATGCAACCAGACGCGCGTGTGTAACCCAGCAAAGGGGACGGACTTTTGAACTCGAAACTTCATTTTCGTTCATTGAGAAATACCAACATCCTTCAGGAGCAGAAAATGCATCCTGCAATAGGTTAAACTTTAATCGCATTACTCGAAGCGATGCTACAATTTATTTACCCCGTAAGCCGCTAAAGCTTGATCGCTACTGTAAATAGGGAACGCTGTGCAACGTGTTTTATTGTTTTACTATCTAACGAAAAGTTGACTACGGGTCTGCTTTGCAAGTGGAATTCCTTTAACCGCGTAGCCAGGCTCGATCATATCCTAACCAAGACAAGCAAATCAAAGCTAGTGAAGTAAGTTGCGTAGTGATGCGTCTGTACCCTACCCGCTAGTGTACATTGCATGACCGGAATCTGGATCTGGACCAGAATCAGAATCTGGAAAATCTGGATCGCACGAGATAGCTGTAATTAATGCATCTTACTGCAGCATCAGCAGAATACAACCATTTTTGCTCATAAACAACGCTCAAAAGCTATTGTAAACTAAAAACGTAAACCAGAAGGCTGATCGTGATGCGCATGCGATAGGAATGATAAACCACCACTAGATAAAAGGGGAATAGTGAAGATGTGCCGCCGAGGTAGAGAGAATAAGAATAATTGCACATAGTGCAACACTGTTCTAGAAGATGGTAGCGGCGGAACGGCGAATAGCAATGCAACCATCGGTATCCGTATCGAACTTCCGTGTGTAGTGCTGCGGAGCATATTTTGTAATTTATTTGTTAATGTTTGAGTGTCGTGTGTGTTTTTTTATTATCTTGATAGATCTATATATGTATGTTTTAGCTGTTGCCAGGCGCCAATATTACCATTGTTAAACCCGTTTTCCTGGTTAAACCCGTTGTTATCTGTCTCGTTTTTCTTTTCAACTTTTCATGTTCGTATGTAAGCTTCCTAGAGCTAACCATCTGGATATTATCACCAGTCTAAAGACTAAAAATATTGCACACAAACATAAAATCATGCTTAACGGCCGAAGCGTGCAATGCACCAAGTTTATGCCACAGTTAGTTTTGTGTTCTGCTATTGTTTAAAAAGTTTGATATTTTGTGCTGTTTTAAAATCAGTTAGCGAACAAAAATGTAATTCTTATTTTGTCTATTATGTCTTGGCTTGTTGCACAACAATGTTGCTGTTGTGCGAGTGCAAAGTGAGTGGTAGGCAAAAGTATGGGGGCACCCACGTTTTGATACCCGGCCTATACCGCTCTAGTGTTTTATCGTTAAGAAACCCATGTTGATCCATGTTACGAGGGCCGCCTCCCGTGTGTTTAAATCGCGACCCGTTTTCATTGTTAGTTAGCGTGTTTAAGCATAGTTGTTTAATCGTTCGAATTGAGCGAAATTGCACGACGACCGTTACTTACCAAGTGTACGACGTGTACGATTGAATGATATTTACAACTTTATAAACGAATGTGTTATAATGTAAATGAGGTAGTTTATATTCACGATTTTTATCATCATTTCTTCGAAGCAAAACAAAAAGGCATGAAATCATTCAAAAACACTCTTCACATCGTTCCTTTTGTAAACGAGAACAGCAATCATCATCGTATAACAAGAGGATGTGGCAAGTGAGCATTTATCGATATTGTTAGCCAATTTTGACTTACTAAAAAAACCATTTACGAGAACACGTTATGTTTACCATCAAAATGATATGCATCTGCAAACATGGAATTGAAATGATGTGGGAGGGCGTATATGTGCTGTGTGTTTTTTTTCAAGCAATATAGAAACGGCTCGAAGAATGTAGCGCGTGCTGTCTTGAACAATCCTAATGTTAACAACCAGTTGCTCAACTATGTTCAGGGAGAAGCTTTGATTTCTTCGGCATCATTAGCGACAAACAAATAGAGGAATAGCCATTCCGTGGAAGGTTAAAAGAAAGGAAACAAAAAAAAACGTAATCCTGGGCGATAAGCAGAAACGAATAGGATTTCAAAGTGTTCAAAAACGAAATGTTACGTAGATTAATGATCAGGACGGAAAGATAGGATCGGGCGAAAATGTGCATTCCATAGGTTAGTTATATATAGTTGAAGATTTACGAACCTTTCAATAAAGCCTAACCATTATGAAACACCATTGTACAACAGAACGAACATTCCGAAATGGTTTAATGTTTTCGGTACGATTGTCGATTCTTTTCCTCAACCGAATCTTTAGAATTTACTTCTTCTCCTAGCATAAATATATTTTTTTGAATTTGTATTCAAAATTTGTATATTTTAACATTTTCTTATCCTTAACAACAACGCAGAGAATGGTATTCAAGTAGAATCGAATGATTGTAGCAGATTCGCGCCTCGTACTACGTGTCGTCTAAACAGCGCTTTAGTTGCTGGGTGGTTTTTGTTGTTTGGATATTCGACAATATTGTTGCTTGGGTGCTGTGTTTACATTTTGAAGTCTTGAACCCGAACAAACGTAAACAGAGGCGCTTCGCCAACTGTCATCATCGTTCGCCAATTTTCGTATTTCGGATTGGCAATTGTTTTCACTTTCTCAGTTTCGTGAACTGAAAATGGGGAAACCTTTGTGAATTCTCTTTCGCGGCAATTAATTCGTTTGTTTTGTGTTTCAAATAACGACTCTCTGTTAGTATAGTGTGCAATAAGTAACGTACTTGCCGTTGTATCGTAGTTATTTCCACCAGTTGGGTGTTTGGAGTGTTGTGAGCAATCAGTAAGTTGCGATTGTGTCGCTTTGGCTGCGGACGACAAAGCAGTAGGACGTAACGGATTACATCCACCAGAACGGAATGAATAACATCGACTGTATGGATACGCTTTGCCGTATCTGCTCGTCTCCTGGATCGCACAGTATCTTCAGTCGCATACCGGCCTACTGCCATGCACACTACCGAGAGTATGCACGCTGGAAGCAGCCCATTTCTATGCTGATCGCGGAAATTACTGGCGTTGCGGTGAGTAACGCTTCGTCGGAAGTAACGATGCTGAACGTTAAAATTCGATGGTTTCTCTTTGTTCCTTCCTAGATAACGGAAAACGATGGCTTGCCGAAGCGGATTTGCGTCGTATGCATTTCGTACCTCAAGCACGCGTACACATTCCGTCGACAAGCGCTCGACAATTTTGCAGGGCTGCTGACGGCTAAATATCTGTCAAATTACCGACCCGAAAGCAAGAAAGCGGCGGCAGACAGCGAACGTATGATAGAGCGCAATGAAATCATATCTACCGAAGATGGAACCGCGTACCGGTCGGTAAATCTTACCAACGCGGCAAACGCACGCGGCGTCGTGAAACAGACGACGAAGAAGCCAGCCATAATGCATCGATTTGTGGCAAAACCACCGAACAACAATGTGGAGGAAGACGTGGACAACCTGTTTGGCGATATGGACGAACCCAGCAGTGGATTGTTCGGTTACCGGGAGAAGGAATTCATCGAGGATGATGTGATGGATCTGGACGGAGTGCAGGAGCACGGCGTGACGTTTACGCTGCCGGAAGACTACAAGGAAAAGAAATGTTTCGCGTGTCGAAAGCGGTTCATGTTTTCGGAAACGTACGCCGAACATTTGACCGAGTGTTTGCTGTACAAGCTTACCGAGGCGATACGCACGCTGCACCACATAATGTTCCTGCGCGAGCAAAGTGCAATTTCGGCGTTTGAGTTTATTCGACGGGCTGTGTTTACGGTGCGGAAGTGCTACCGGTTGGTGCTGTCGTACGATGGTGAGCTGGATGAGGATGAAGGCGTCGGAGAACCGGGAGACGGAACGGAAGGTGGTGTGGCAGGCTCTGCCATGGATAGGAAGGCACCTTACGAACGGATAGAGCTTGATTCTCTTAGCGACAGTGGTTCGTCTGGGTCGCCTAAGGTCAAGCCACCACTATCGAACCCGTATCTATTCAGATCCAGCATGAACAATAATCTGTCGGTTGGTAGTATGATTGGCCAACATTCCATCATACTGCGCCCACCGGATGCATTCGCATCACATACCAATGTAGATATTATAAAGAACCGGCTCACAAAAACGGGCCCGGAAGAGGTGAACGAAAGTAACGTGAACGATCGTTACAAAACAATCAAATGTAAGCAGTGCGAGGCACGCTTCTTCACCATTTCCCATCTGGACGAACACACCATAAAGGTACATCAGCGACGCGTCAGCAACAATCAATTTGGTTGTTAATTCCGGTGGCACTGGGAGTCACAGAATAAATAAGCCAGCAACAAGTGTCAGAGAATCAGAAGACTTAACGATTGCAGGAAGAGTATAGGAAATTCTGGTAGCTTTTTCATTTAAACACCTGCCACCACACTCCAGACGTTTAGGAAATGGTGGAAAATTAGCCCGGAAATTATGCGCTGCATCTAATTTATATTTTTATGTGTGACGACATCGACGCTACCGAATAGCAGGTATCAGGATTTTTTTTCTCCGTGACGAAGAACACACACACACACTTGACTGACTGATCTAATACTGGATTACATAAAAACAAAACGCACAAGTCGAAGCATGGTACATCGTGACGTCGTCGTACCCGTGTATCGGTCTTTACGTATTATAAACCATTCTACTCAAACAACAAACTTTGTGATATCTGTTTGAAGCTTAGCAGGAGCAATGTTTTGCGTTTTCTTTTATCAAAATCATTACATCACATCGGTTTGTATCAGCTTTTGTTACAATGCGCTCTAAACCGTATACAAAAAAAAACCTCTTTTATGTTTACATTACATTACGACCGTTTTCATAAGCAAGAAAATTTTA
Source organism: Anopheles marshallii (assembly GCF_943734725.1). Classification (NCBI taxonomy): domain Eukaryota; kingdom Metazoa; phylum Arthropoda; class Insecta; order Diptera; family Culicidae; genus Anopheles; species Anopheles marshallii. The sequence goes on along the minus strand of NC_071326.1, from coordinate 67,443,444 downwards.
TTTCGGAAAGATACTGCTAGTACTTTGGTAAATTAACCGAAAAAAAAACACAATAAACAATTGAATATAAAAAAAAGAAACAAACAAAAGCGAAACTTCAGGGAGTAATTCACTCTGTAAAACAATCGATCAGGAGAAGATGAGATTCAATTCAACGTGTTCTAGCACTCATAGCAATGAGTTGATAAGAGCATTATACTGTTAATAAGTATTTATAGTGGTTTACAATAAAAACAAAATGATATTGAAATGCGCCTGCTTATTAGATATTTTTATCGATGCAAGAATTCGATCGATTGCGTAAATTAACAAAATTCCCTCTTAATAGTAGTTAAATATAAATTCGTTTTTTTTTTTGTTATGCAGCTGAAAAATTATAAATTTACATTCGCTTCACTTGGAAGCGATGTATCCGTAACGAAATTTAGTTTTTTTGTTGTTGTTTACCTCCATTAGGCTTCTGGTTTAGAGTAAAGTTTTCCGGTTCATTTAGCGTCCGAGGGGTCGCTTATATACGGGGCTTGAGTGGCAAAAACAACGCTAGGAATGTGGAGTAACGCGACTGACTGAGCGACAAAAAATTCTAATCCTGCCACCGGACTAAAAACACGTCCGTAGTTCCTAATTCACTTGCGAAACATGTCAACACCAATCATGGAGGGTAACTCTGAGGAAGAAAAAAAAAAAAACACTCAACTCCCAGAATCCGAGGATGGCAAATCAAAAAGTATCCTTGGGTAAATGCCGGAAGTAGGAAGTAGCAACCACCCCTACCGTCAGCATCAATCTGCGTATCGAGTTGTGTGCCTCGCAGGAAAAAAAGCAGGACAAAAGAAGGACAACCATAAAGAGGGCACAAAATGCTAGTAATGGGGGGAAACCCATAGCTTTTTACCCGGTCCCCCCCACCGATTCCGAATGGTTTCTTTGTTTTTCGCTCATCCACGTAGAACCTCGTTTTTTTTCTTTTTTGTTGCTCTTTATCCATTCCATTTTTTGCTTTGCTTCTACCCTTCGCAGGTCCCTGATTATGGTGTAAAATGAAATTTGAAAGTTACATTTTCGCCGTAGGTTGTGTTCCGGTTTTCCCCATTTTTTTTCCAAGGCTTGCTAGGACGAATGCGCAATTAATTTGCTAGCAGCGAGTTTTATTTGCATTATCAAGCGTTTGTTTTTTTCATTCCCGTTTCCAAAGGAGACCGTCGGTAGAGGAACAGTTGTTGTAACGGGCACTGAAGGAATCTTTAAATTTAAGTTTAAATTGAACCATTAATTTCTAATCATTGTGATGCATTTGGTTGTTTGTTTCTTCGTTTCAGATATAAATTACAACCGATGCTGCTCGTTCACATTTTTAGTACGCAACCTGTGCCATGTTGGAGTTTCGTGAGAATTTCGCCCGGTGGTGTACGTTCCTACAGGGACGCCAAAATTGCCGTGCGAACGGGGCTAGCTTCCGTGTGTACAGGAGAATGATTACAGCTGCACTCCGTGTGCATGTATGCAAGCGAGAACGGTTTGCCTTCTTTCGTATGCACACGTGAGTTACCGGACCCGACCTTCCAATTTCCCGCTGTTGCCGTTCTTTTACGGTGGACGTGTATCGTGCTGTGTTGTGGGTAAGAAAAATGGCAAAATCAACGCATCAACAGATCCAACTTTCCCCGCTTATGGCTTGCGTACCGCAAGGTTGTGCCCATAGCAAACCGAAACGGGACTCCAGGTTCGAACCAGGCAAGCGAAGAAACAGGGACCCGGGTCCGGGGTTGTGTTGATGTTTACTTATGTAACACAAACTAGATTATTTCTCGCTTTGTTCGCCCTTGCATGCTCTACTGCACGGCCGCGAACGGGAAGACTACGGGCGGAGGATTTGAGGCTATTATTTGAGCTGCCATTTTTGCTCTGCCCATGGAAAGCAGCAGCCCTGCTCTTGTGTGTGTGAAGTTTGTGGGAAATGAGTTGAGCATAACAATGCATTTAGAATCAATGCCGACCGACCGACCGCCCCTTGGGGACAACCTGGTGTGTGGGAAGGGGGGAAAACATAAACCTAAATTACTCGTACTACATGCAGATGGATTGGAGTCGACAGTTTTGCAACACGTGTCATCCGGGTCAATCCGGGTGCTTGTGGTTGGTTTTCTCGATTTTTTAATAAAGCGAGAAAAGGCCAAGCCAATGCGAGATCACGTATTAGTAACTGTCGAATTTGCAATTTACTACAATGAACGGATTATGTATGTTGGAAAACTGCTGGTTTTCAAACTGATTTGCCGAGAATAAGACTTTTTCCGCCGGACACGGATATGGCGTGTGCCAAAAAATTGGTCTTTATTCTTCACGTGTCGTTTTTCAAAAAGAGGTCGCAGACGCATCCTGTGATCGTTTTTATAATTTTTCTTCTTTCTGTTTGATGTGTTGCTATTCTTTTTCCCTAGCTACCTGGCAGATCGTTGGAACATTTCTCCCGCTGTTGTAGTTGTGCCCAACGTTGTCCCTCCAAGTATTGCACAGTTGTTTGTTATTCGGTTACTACGACTGCTGCATTACTTCTGTTTCACCTGTCAGTTCCATATCTGTCTATGAAGTGGCATACACTGCAAGTGATACAACCTCTCCTACGCTAAGTGCAACTTCCTTTCGTCATCTGTCAGGTGACGCCGCGTGCTTCTGCTTCTCGTTCTATTTGGCATTCGCGCGGTAATCTCGATTTACCGTTTAAAGACGATTTTAAGGGGCCGTACAGGTTGGAACCACTTGGTTCGACGCGTAAGAGTAGGTAAGTACCGAGCTACCCACCGCTTCCAAAATAGATCCGCAGCATGTTGCGCCATCCTCCGGGCGGCTTTTATTGCAACGGGATTGTCGCAAAGCTTAGCCGGTGGTTTGTATATCCGAATATATATTATATTTATATCCGAACTTCCAAGTAGTAGAAAGTTCGGTGTTATGGGTTCAGCCAGTTCATCTTCTAAGGGTACGTATGTGAGCGGTCGCGTGTTCAAAATGAACTCGATTTCGGCAAAGGCTGACATCAGTATTTCATCAGTAGGGCGTCTAGGGAACACACACTGGTCCAGGATCTTCTTCACGGAGCGCATCATGCGTTCCCAGCAGCCGCCGAAGTGTGGTACCCCTGGTGGGTTGAAGGTCCACTTCGATCGCGGTCCGCAAAACTCTTTCATCAACGCGTCGTGGTCAAGTTCCTGTAGCGCTTCATCCAGCTCGCGCGAGACTCCTGCAAAGTTATTGCCTCGGTCGTTAATCATGTCGTGAGGCGTTCCTCGTCTCGCGATGAACCGCCGTATCGCCAAGATGCATGAGGCGGTGTTCAGGGATGCCGCTACTTCCAAGTGGACCGCTCTGGTGGGGAGGCAGGTAAATATTGCTCCCCACCGCTTCTCTACTCTACGTCCTACAGCTACTAGAAACGGTCCGAAGAAGTCGATCCCTGTAAATGAAAAAACAGACTGGCCCCCTGCGACCCGTTTTAGCGGTAAATTACCTGTGGCGACCAGAGCATCGCAAATAGCCAAGACACTAAATAGCGCCACCTAGGCAAAAAAGAGGGTACTAAACAAATTGCTAGTTGGGAAGTTTTGCCTGGACACGACGAATACAATCAGTCCTTTGTTCCGAGGTAAAACCCAAACTAGACAACCGGTAAGGCTAGAACAATAAGATCCTTGTTTGTAGGAAAGGAACGAAGGAATACTCGAACAAACTAAAAACAGACAGGATCAAACACGAAAGGAGACAGGAAAGTTCGAGACATGGCCAGCACAATATAAAAGCGGTGGCATGTCCGAACGAAAAGTTAGTTATTGCTCCGATCTCCGACGAGGAAGACCTTCTGCGAGTTATCGCTCCGATCTCCGACGAGGAAGACCTTCTGCGAGTTATCGCTCCGATCTCCGACGAGGAAGACCTTCTGCGAGTTATCGCTCCGATATTCGACAAGAAAATCCTTCAGCCAGTAAATGTGTAGTAGGGAAGCAAAGTTGTCTGGGACCTAACTCCCAGCAGTTGGAAGGAAGAATAAAAATAGGACCCAACTTCGGTTGGACAGCTCCTAAATACCCATTAGAGGCGGTTCCGGTAGCGCGTTGTCCGCTTTGCATTTTTGGCGTTTCTTCCTTATGCGCCGGTATTCTCTCAGTAGCTTTGGGATGTAGCAGGTTGCTCTCAGCGCTCCTAGCACGGTGCTGTGGTTCCCGTGTTTGTATCTCTCGTGATACTGTTGCATGATAAGGTGAGTGCCGTAGTCATCTCGGGGAAGGATAATCGGGGGTTGCGTGATGTTTCGTCGATGCCTACGCATTCCGTTAGCCGTTCCCCCACACTTAATATCCCGTGGTCATCCATAATAGGGGATAATTTATAAAGGCTGCTGCATTTCTCGATCCCCTTTTTCCACGGATGGCTTCTACGTTTCTGGTCTCGAAGTTTGTCGACCTCACTGCTTCCCCTGCTGTATGTTCTTGATGAGCGCACGATCGGCCTCCGCTAATTCGTTCTGTAACAGCGGTCCGTTAACTTGGGAACTTTTCTTCTCTGTCGGATCACGAACGCCACGGTCCGTAGCGCTCGTTTCCACTTAGAAAACTGCTCGAGCCGAATGAGCGGTTCTATCACTCGATGGTGATGTAACTTCGTCCAAAGCTGCTCGGGCGTGTCTCTAACTACGACGTCTTTAGTGGGCCAGGAATCTTCCGACTCCCAAAGGAAAGGAGCATGAAACCATCGTCCCAGTGCTGAGAGGTCCGGCGCACTAGTCCATTTTGTTCCATCGTCGGCCACGTTTAGTTTGGTTGGCACCCGGCGTCCCTGTTCCGGGTTGGTGCTCTCCAGGAGTTCTCCTACTCTGAACGCCATGAACTGGTTGTAACGTCGGTGGTCGGAATGGAACCAGCTCAATACATTCCTCGAGTCTGTCCAGTAGGTCACTCGTCGGATTTCCAGTCTATGGTCCCGCTGAGTCGTATTCGCTAGGCGAGCTCCAATTATTGCTGCTTGAAGCTCCAGCCTGGAAATGGACAGAAACTCAAGTGGAGCCACGCGTGTTTTTGAACCTACCAGAGCGCATTCGATCCGTCCATCCTCTTGGAACCGGAAATAAGCGACTGCAGCCGTTCCGCTCTCGCTCGCGTCGCAGAAGATGTGGAGCTCTATGTTAGCCCCTGTGGATGTTGCGTGTCGATAGCATCGCGGAATGGTCACTGTTCTGACGTCTGAAAGTACTTGTAGCCATGCTGCCCATTTCGCGTCAGTCCGTTCGTCCAACTTCTGGTCCCAGCCGAATCCTCCACGCCAGACTTCTTGAAATGCTCGTAAATGCTCATCAAGGTCCGGAGAATCTCGCGTTTTGTCGCCGCTTTCCTTCCAGATAGTAGATCTTAATCGTGCTTCGGCGATAAACGATAGGTTAATGCGTCGGTTGACATGTCCCACCACATTCTCGGTGGACACGTCGAAGCTGGTAGTAACGCCTTCCTTTTCCCCTATCTTGTTCTGTAGGCATCGAACGAGCGACGGGGAATTCGAGATCCAGTTCCTGATCGCAGAACCTCCGCACGAATGAATATAGCGGACCTCGTTCACTTACGCCAGCGCTTCTTCGTCGGTTTCCACACTCACGAGCATGTCGTTTACGTAGTGCTCGTTAATGATGCATTCCACTGCTCGCGAATAGTTTGCCTCAAACCGTTTCGCGTTAAGGTTCTTGACGTACTGCGCGCTGCTCGGCGAACGTCATGACGGTCACCGCGTAAACTGCAGGTCTATCGTCGGGTTTGTCGCCCGACCCACAAGATGATCCTGGCTCCGCTGATCAGCTTCCTTGATGGCTACCTGATGGAACATCTCGCGGATATCCCCTGCTACCGCTAGGCGATTCTCTCGAAATTTGAAGAGTACCGAAAGAAGCCCAGCTAGCAAGTCCGTTCCGAAAAGAAGGTGTGAGTTAAGGCTCACTCCTTTCACTCTTTTCACTCACTAATCTTTCCAGGATTGTTCGGGTTGGTCACTGGGTCCACAAGATTGGAAGATACCAATCGTTTTTTCGACGTTGGAATGAAACTGTATCGGCCAGTTTCTTGATGTACCCCTTGGATAAGTAGTCCTGCATCTTCGCATTTACAGCTTCGGCTAAATCTTTTGCATTTTCTGTTTTAGGCATACATACCGCTTCAGGGCTGCGGCCTTGTTACATGGTAGGTCGAGCCCCAATATGGCGAGAGCTCATTCGTTTTCCTTGGATTCCAGCCCCTTACTCGTCCTTCCGGAACTTCTCGCACCGATCTAACAACTTGCAGTCCTTACCACACAAAACACAAATCGGTACCGACACAGGATCGTTGTCCAACGACGCCGGAATACTGGCACTGGCACTGTTTCTGACGATCCGTATCGCCTACGGCTCTAGGTCGATAACGGCACACAAGTCTTCCGTCAAATCTCCATTCCAGCGGCCAAACTCTACCAACGTGACATCCAGTAGAGTCCTTCTGGTTCGTGCCCAGTCGATAACAACGACAGGTGGCAGCTTCCGTAACAACTCCTTCAAGAGTGCTGCGTCATACACGTAAGCGTGTAGCCCGGAGGATCTCACTCCTGCTACCAACCGCTTCACTGCCACTCCGAAATCCACCAACGAAGACAGTTTTTCAAACCTTAGGCGCCGCCATCTTCCGAATCTTCTGAATAGTAGATTCTACAATCAGATCAGGCCTACCGTAGCGAGTTTGCAGCATTTCAAGCGCCTCATGCACTTCGCCTGGGAAAGCCAAGAGGTGTCCGACTAGCTCGAGCGCAGCTCCCTCCAATGCATTTTGCAACCTTATCACATTCTCGTCCTCGGTGTAGCCACAGGAAGCGGTTGTCCGGTTAAAAGCCGTTATGAAGACAGGCCACGTGTCAACCTCTCGCAGAAAAGGTAGGAAGATCGCGCTTGATCGGTTGACGAGCCGCTACCTGGCTTTGGCTGAGAAGTGAAGTGCGTAAGGCTGTGCAGTGTAATTAAAGTGTGCGTTGTTCTCCGAGTGTATCGCATTTTCCGGTCGTGTCGCATGGCTCAAGTAGCACGATGGCGTCGCGTGTGATGTGTATCCCGAATATGTCGCGTGAGATGCGTATCCAGGACGTGTTGCGTATCCAGGACGCGTGCATGTGTGACGTGCTGCATATGTCGGACGTGTTGCGCTCATCGCATGTGTGGAGCGTTCAGTGCGTGTAGCACGTAAGGATGTGTGCGTGTCACGTGGTTCATGATCGATGGCGCTAGGTTGATGACCTCTAGTCATCATCATCTTGGCACGTTCTGTAACGATCACCCGTCTTACTCTGACCCCGTTCGCGACCTGTTGCGATTCCTGCGTCTAGATCGCCTCACCCCGTGTCTTCTTCCGACGGATTACCCTCGTGTTGATGCGTATGTCCCGTCTTATGATACCCTTGCTCCTGGTTGTAGCTCGGGGTGAATCCTTCCGACGGGTCGGTAGCTTCGCGTAGTGTGCCCGGTGTAGATGCTCCACTGGGGCCGCGAGAACGCTCCATGCTCCACTGGCTTTCTCGCGCTCCGCATCCTGGCTTGTCCCTGCAGTAACTTCTTTCGCCCCTGGCATACGATGGGTACTCTGATCAATCACTGTCTCACTTTCACTTGATTTTCACTTTCCACGGGCGCGATTTACTTACTTCGATCCGCGAATCGGAAACTATCCGTATGAAAGTTTGACGCACGAAACTTAGCGAACGCGATTGCAGGATACTAAATTAGAATCGAACCAATTTTTTGGAATGTTGGAAAACTGCTGGTTTTCAAATTGATTATATATATATATAACGACATAACGAACGGATATAACGTGTGCCAAAAAATTCACCAATATCACTGCACTCTACGAACACAAAAGCTACCCAGTGTAACAGCTGGTGTACCGGGTCATCCCATCTGTATCATCCTCTTTCCAGTGACGTTTTTCGAATCGAAACATTTACAAGGTATGCTGAGTTGTTCCCACAATTTGTGACAGACCTGTACCCGTCCGAAAAGTACAGGTAAGATGGGCTAGCAAACCGTGATGTCCGCTATGTGTACAAAGGGCATGCATAAGCCGTCAGCTATCACAGTACGTAACCGTGCATCTACACCTGGCGGTACGCTGGCCATTTTGGTGTCCCACAAATCGTGGGAAGCTCCCAACGTACCTGGCAGTGTACTCAGCCCCACGGTAAATGACAGGTACGCTGGCCAGCGTACCTGGGAAGACCGCTAGGTGTAGATGCACGGTAACAATAATCATTGGACCGTTTCATGATGGATCTACCCAGCCATTGGAATAAGGCTGTTAAGGCAGCACTCTTCTAACACCTTTGTAAACTAGATTAAGATTTTATATTTAAGAGCGCATATGGGCAATGACCAATCACTCCACGGTAGAACGTCTTTGTAAACAGACAAACAACAAATCCAGTGTAGTGTACGTTTCGTGATAAATATCACAGCAACAGAACGACAACGCTTTTCGCGTCTGTATGTCAATTAGTTTGTGAGACAGAGCGTCTTTTGTCAAGCAACTTTTGTTATTGTGAAAACAATGGAAAAAAAGGAATTTCGTGTTTTGATAAAATACTGTTTTCTGAAGGGAAAAAATACAGTGGAAGCAAAAACTTGGCTTGATAATGAGTTTCCGGACTCTGCCCCAGGGAAATCAACAATAATTGATTGGTATGCAAAATTCAAGCGTGGTGAAATGAGCACGGAGGACGGTGAACGCAGTGGACGCCCGAAAGAGGTGGTTACCGACGAAAACATAAAAAAAATCCACAAAATGATTTTGAATGACCGTAAAATGAAGTTGATCGAGATAGCAGAGGCCTTAAAGATATCAAAGGAACGTGTTGGTCATATCATCCATCAATATTTGGATATGCGGAAGCTCTGTGCAAAATGGGTGCCGCGCGAGCTCACATTTGACCAAAAACACCAACGTGTTGATGATTCTGAGCGGTGTTTGCAGCTGTTAACTCGTAATACACCCGAGTTTTTGCGTCGATATGTGACAATGGGTGAAACATGGCTCCATCACTACACTCCTGAGTCCAATCGACAGTCGGCTCAGTGGACAGCGACCGGTGAGCCGGCTCCGAAGCGTGGAAAGACTCAAAAGTCCGCTGGCAAAGTAATGGCCTCTGTTTTTTGGGATGCGCATGGAATAATTTTTATCGATTATCTTGAGAAGGGAAAAACCATCAACAGTGACTATTATATGGCGTTATTGGAGCGTTTGAAGGTCGAAATCGCGGCAAAACGGCCCCATATGAAGAAGAAAAAAGTGTTGTTCCACCAAGACAACGCACTGCGCCACAAGTCATTGAGAACGATGGCAAAAATTCATGAATTGGGCTTCGAATTGCTTCCCCACCCACCGTATTCTCCAGATCTGGCCCCCAGCGACTTTTTCTTGTTCTCAGACCTCAAAAGGATGCTCGCAGGGAAAAAAATTGGCTGCAATGAAGAGGTGGTCGCCGAAACTGAGGCCTATTTTGAGGCAAAACCGAAGGAGTACTACCAAAATGGTATCAAAAAATTGGAAGGTTGTTATAATCGTTGTATCGCTCTTGAAGGGAACTATGTTGAATAATAAAAACGAATTTTGACAAAAAAATATGTTTTTCTTTGTTAGACCGGGGACTTATCAGCCAACCTGTTATGCTTGCGCTGTTGCTTGATCACGGTGCTGATCTAAATGCACAAAACAAACGCGGTCAAACGGCGCTACACATTGCTGTGACCCGGGGATACTTTAATGTGGCAAAGACACTGCTAGAGCAAAACTGTCATCCGAATTTGAAGGATTCGTTTGGCGATACGCCACTGCAAATTGCGATCACGAATGAGCATGACGATATGCTTGCGCTGTTGCTTGATCACGGTGCGGACATAACGATGCTCAATGTTAGTGACTTGAGAGCATTGCACCACGCAGCGAAGAACGGAAACCCTACCGTGGTGAAGGGTTTGCTTACGCACACGAAAAGCAGGGATCTGTGTCTCGATCCGGAGCTCAGCAAAACGTTGAATATAATAACAGCTGACCTTCAAACAAACGTCGGTGAACCGAGTGCATCGCCGTCGGGCTCGGCTGGCGGTGCCGGAGCGAATGGTTCCAGTAACGGAGGATTGAATGAAACACAGATTGATGGTTCCTTGTTGCAGAGCTTGAGCAAAACGTCGATCCAACCGAAGGGCACCGGCGAGGCGAATCCAACCCTGAACGTTAATCACAGTGCTAGTGGAGGTGGTGCTGTCGACGGCACCAGTGAACTTCTGAACGAATGTCTGCTCTGTTGCGACCGGAAACGTGACACGGTGTTTAAACCGTGCGGGCACGTCGTGTGCTGCGAGCAGTGTGCACCACGGATCAAGAAGTGTTTGATCTGTCGCGAGTCGGTTCTATCGCGGGAAACGATCGACGATTGTCTCGTATGCTCCGACCGGAAGGCGTCGGTGTTCTTTAAACCGTGCGGTCATATGGTTGCGTGTGACCAATGTGCTCCGATCATGAAGAAGTGCATCCAGTGTCGCATGCAGCACGACCCGATGGTACGGTTGTCGATGTGCAGTGGTGGTCAGGGCAATGCCATGAACTTCGTTACTACAGCGTCACGTGAAAGACGGTAAGAAGGAACTGCTGCACAATCATACCGGAGGCGGTGGCGTTATCATGAACAACACAGTGTTCCCGAACGCCGGTTCGCTACCCAGAGCAACAGCTGGTGTACTGGGTCATCTCATCTGTATCATCCTTTTTCCAGTGACAGTTTTTGGGTTGTTCCCACAATTTGTGACAGACCTGTACCCGGCCGAATAGTACAGGTAAGATGGGCTAGCAAACCATAATGTCCGCTATGTGTAGCAAGAAATTTATTTCGCCGACAGGTATTACAGTACGTAACAATAATCATTGGACCGTTTAATGATGGATCTACCCAGCCATTGAAACAAGGCTGACAGTGTAGCACTCTTCTAACACCTTTGTTAACTAGATTAGGGCTTTATATTTAAGAGCGCATAACGGCGCATTATCTTGACTCGAGCTTGAATCAGATCTCTCATCAAACTGTGAATCTCTACTGCAAGCGTCTTTCTGTCGGTGCAAAACTCTGTCCCAGCAAGATACCGCTACCGTCCAACGTCAACGGACTTTGGTCATCAGCGGGAGTCGGATGTAATTAGAGTCCAATTCTGCTACTGTTGCTACTTTCACTACTATCGGTACAACGGCCAGTGTAGGTGGGTGGTCGATATCCTGCTGCAGTGGCAAAATGGAAATTATACTCACATTTGTGGTTGTTGCGGTGCGGTGCTACTGATGCTACGAACTTTCGGCGTTGGTTGATGCACATTCGGCCAGCGTTAAGCGGATTCCAGCACGTGGGGAAACCATGTACGGCCACTGCGTTGGCAGATGCACTTTTGTGGTTCAGCGTCCCGGACGGCACAGCACAGGTTCGAGACGGACGGTAAACAGTTGACCACACACGAAGCTTGCAGTTTTCGTCAAGCAACTGTTTGTGGTGGGTTAGCAATAAAAGGAAGTCCTGCGCTACACTTGTTGGTGGCATTTCTTTGCTGCTCGGTCAGTTGGTTCGTAGGTTTGGTTTGACGAAAACCGTAGAATGCTTGCATAATGTGCTTGCTAACAGCGTCAGAGAGGGAAAGCGCACGGATTAGCCGTTAACATCGTCGTAAGCTTGTGTGCCACGTTAGATTGACGTCCTTTTGTTAAAACTATTTCGTTTAGAAAACGTTTGGTTTGGGATCATTTTGTATTTTTTAAATGTAAAAGTTAAATCTTTAAGAAGTTTTAAATGAGGAAATATACACAATATAAACAAACGAAAGATGCAGATAATATAATGTATCTGTTTTTGAAAAAAGAGAACATAAGAGAAGCGATAATTGAAGAGTTAAAGAGTGTTAAAAGGCGTTAAGAGGGATGAAAGATTTTAGAAGTGGCTATTTTTGAGTTAAAATTAATCATCATCTTAATACACTTGGCTCCAACTAGAAGAAACATGAAAAGAATAGTAGCAAGGTGGTGAAAAACATGAAAAAAAACATAAGAATCTCAATAAAATTGTAAAAGAAATAAAAGCTCCTCTATTCTTACTGCTATAATGTGATTTGATGAGATTTTTCCAGAAATTTCCCACTAAAGCTCAGCTGTATCTCTTCGCTCCTGCTTCCCGGTGTCGTTAAAAGGAAATCTTTAACACGAACGAACGACGACATGGGTCAAACAAGCACTGCGACATGAGATTTCCCGGTTTGGAACTGCATGTTTCCGGCTTCCGGCTGTAAGTGTGTGCATCCAGCACCGACGGCCATCGTTAACATGAGGATGGCGTGTTTTTTTTTATCTTTTCGGTTGCTGTCTGTTATCGCGTGCCTCATAACCGAGAAGCGATGCATATCTTTATCTCGCTGTTTGTCAAATATATCATTGCCATTTGTTTCCTGAAGGTCGTTCAGGCATCATCCGGCGACGCGTTCCGGTGCTCTATCCCCTGATTTGACTTCCTTTGGGTGGTTTGATTGTAAACGATACGAGCTGGCTTATGCGAAGGTGGTTCGCATCCCAGTGGAATAGCCAGAGCGTCGTTACAGTGGCTGGCAGGCCTGTAGGCATTCCACCGCCCCAGAGCGGATCGTTTGATAAGTGGATTAAAATTGATCCTGCACTTTCTCGACGCTTTGAAAAAAATTGACTGTTGGACAGGTGCAGCAGCAGGACGAGTGTATCGTTGAAAAATGAATGTTTACTCAGTAACGTTGTCGTTGTGAAATAGCTGTGCCTTTTAGTCGAGCAACGTTAGCAACGCTTTGAGGAAGTAACACACAGGGAGGGATGGAAAATAGTTGGATCCTCATTTTTGTTCGATGGTAATAGGTGAGGCGTGTAAAAAAATGGGAATATGTAATGGAGGTGTGTGAAAATAATGTATAATGAGCCGTGTATTAATTTGTAATTAACGAAATATCTTTCAATGGCATACATGTTATTGTGATTTCCAAGCCAATTGATTTGAAGCATCACAACAATGCACACAATTACAATCGAATTCGGCGTATATGTAGAAATCGAACAAAAAGACATGTATACTTCATGAATTAATGAGAAGATTTTTTTTTACATTGAGATATAACTCGAATCCTGTACTTTTTGGCGAGCATGGTTTCGGACAACACGCTTAGCATCATCGCCTATGTTGGAGGTAACATGTTAACATGTAGGTCACAATGTTAACAGTATCCTCCCAAGTCCAAGCTCCCGATTTTTCGTCACAAGAAACAACCGAGTCGAAGTACAGGAGTTCATTTGATAACTTTCGCTAAACAATGTAACGTTGTCCATTTGAAAGGAATCAGTTTCTGAATGAGCAATTTTTGTGTTTTGCGTTAGATGGTAAAATACTAATAAGACGAGCCAGTCATTTTGTAATAAAATAACACATTAAATTTTATTATACAACATATTAAAACTATCACAGGACGTCAGGACGTTCGAGGACACGACTGCTCGATAGGGTGGCCGCGTTAAAAGAGAGCTTTTATTGATGGAGGCGCGCGCAGCCAAAGGTAGCCGAACGAAAACGCATACCTCGGTAGCTGTCACGTGTCAACACGACGACAGGACCGAGTAACGGCAAGTAACGCTGCGCGCCCACGGTGTATAGAACACCTTACACAACAGCAATAAATCACCTTTGCTGGGTAAAAAAAAAATGCTTTTTTTATTTTAATTTTTGTTTTAGCCAGATGGTCATATCTGCCACAGGGCTGCACAAAATGTTTACTTAAACCTATATCTAAACCCTAGGCGAATGAAGCTACCCCGCTCAAAGTCTCGATAAAAATAATAGTAATACCTATACTTAACCTACCTTATAGATAATTTACGACTACGAGCTAAAACTGCAAGAGGCTTATAGATCAGGAACGGGAAGGGAATTCAATGGAAGATCGGAGATGGTATCGGAAAGAGGAAAGCGAGAGGTGAAAATCAATTGGTGAAGGATATTTGCCGGAGCAGTAGTGGCCCAATTTACAGATCTATCCCCACTCCAGCAAAGATCTAACCAGCTAGCAGAAAAATCTCCTTAGACACATCGCATCAGAAAAAATCCTGAGCAATCCGTTTTAAAAGACCAAGCGTCCTCCATGTCTTGCTGACCATGGTGTCGATGTGAGGCGTCATAGTGAGGACCCCATGATCGAGCCGAATGCCCAAGTCCTTGATCAACGAACAGTTTTCTCTAGTTTTTGACAGTTTCCCAACAGTTTTTTGACTGCGTCCCAGCTATTTTTGAATCCATCCCGAGCTTTTTTGATGGTAAATCTACAAGACAGGAACATCAACACGGTCAGTACAAATGAGTAATCGGTCCGTACGACCTATACGACGGATAATTATACACCTAGCTAGAAGCACTCCGTCGGCTTTTCTCTCGAGATTTTTTTTACGAGCAGTTCGCTTCATAAAGTAGCGTTCCAAAATGTATGGGAAACCGTAAAAAAAATCCATCTGGATGGATTCAAAAATCGCTGGGAAGTTGTCAAAAAATGGTGGGATACCCTGTAAAAGCTTAATCGAAAAACTAAATAATGGAGAATTATATTGCTTTAGGTAGCTCATACATCCAAATGCCTCTAATACAAGTTACTAAGCTTGGTAGTTGGGAAAAAATGGGAAAAGCAACGTGGCGAAAGAATAAATTTCCGCTGGGGGAAAAAAAAATCCGTTTTTTGCAACCGGGGGACACAAGACATGGCGAAAATGGCATTTCTTTTGGTTGCTAAAACAATGCACCGCTTCGGTCAGCAATAGAAACCAATATCGTACGGATCGTGTGCTGAGTTCGTAACGGAGTTTTTGCACTCCGTGCGCCAGTAGCAAATGCACAACCCGATTGCGGTCGGAAACCTTCCCAGGAAGGGGCAGTAATGAGCTTCTGCTTTTCCGTTTTGTTTCATTTACGAACAGTTATCTCGTAGGGTTTTGGCGGTTTGTTTTTTTTTTGCTCGATTGTTGCACACCATTCGATTGGAATTTCGCTTTCGCACGATTGGTCACCGATAATGAGGTTGGCAATGGGAAAAAGGTGGATCCCGTCCGGGCGAGGGAAGAGTCTTGCGATTCGGCGCGACTGTGATTACGAATGTTCGAAGGGCAAAGTACGGCAAAATTGTAACGATGAGTAATGTTTGGATGAGTGAGGTGCAAAATTGCAGCGAGCGCAAATGAAAGATCACCGATAATGGTGTTCATTTTCTGCTCGAGTGGCGTCCCGCAGTGCGATTGGTTTGTGGCAATAAAACAAATAAAAGCTATTTTCGTTGCAGTAAGTCCATAAGAGACCAGCCTTTCAATTAGGGGCAGCATGTGGGACCCTTTTGTTACGGCTCTTAATTCACCGCAAGTCGCAAGTCATTATGCATTTGTTCTCCAATATGTGCTCCTTGTGCGCCCATTCATTCTAAGTAAGCTCCCGAAATGGTGATATGTCTCGTCGGGAAGCGCGCTTTGAGTAGCTTTTACTTGAAAGGTACCATCAACACACAACAACGCGCGAAGAAGAAAAGCCACCATCACCTTTGATTTACCCGGTGCGATGGTTTTGTGCTTTCCCTTTTCCTTACAAAATGGCACTAATTAGAAAACTTGCTCAGCTATCTTTTCCCACTCGCCCCCTGGGCCATATGTTTGCCAGGTTGTACCCGGGAGCGTACGACACGGTCTGTTCGCCGTGTGTCGCCGTGTTGGGCACAGCATGGTGTACTGCCCATACCCCAACGGTGCCACACTAACTAACCATTTGCAGCCCTATTTCCTGCTTATCGTACTCATCGGCAGCCTTACGGTGGTTGCAACGTCAACCGGGCGTGGGCCGACGGATGGGTGCGCTTGCTTTAACAAGAAAAGAACTTGTCAAAGCACCAAAGCGGAGAGCGAAACATGCTTACCGCTGGCAGCTTTCGTGGGTTATGACACGCTTTTCTGCTTACTTTACGAAGGACTCCGGCGGCATCACTGGCGGGATTGACTGCAAAACGGTGCGTTATTGAAAGGAATGCAGCAAAATAAGTTTACGCCGCGAGCACGGCCGGTCGGGGCGTTGGGGTTGCGCTACCATAAAGGAAGTCAATGGAAGTCAGCATCCGGTTTCACCGCACCATTGCACCCCGGTGCGGAAGGGACGTTATCTGGGATGGCCGCTGGGTTGGGAAGATACAAAGGCTAATATGCACTGCACTCCATCGTTCGGTTGGGTGTGTCGTTTCTGGGTGGTTGTACAGCAAAAAAAAAAAAACGGAACCAACCACCCTTCAACCACTGTTCGGTTTCTGTGTGCGGTGTAAGGAAAAAGGGCGAAAAAAGAACTCATAAAAAAGGGCATTATGAGTGCAGTTCGCACAGCAAAAAACCAGTATCTTTCAGGGATCAAATAGCAAGCAAATAGTGAAAACGGTACCATTTCCACAGCATTAACAGCGAAAAAAAGCAAAAGCAGTATTAACAAAAAAAAAAACTTTGCTACTTTCTCCAACGCCTTCGGGTACGGGACGGAGGCCGAGGGTGAGCTTTAAAGCTTCCAGAACGTTGAAGCAGAACGAGGATCGAGTTTTTTTTATAGTAGCATGCGTAGCGTGGTGATAGAATGTGTAAGAAATGGGTTGCTGCGTTAAAATGCAATATAAGCCGTAGCTTTTTCGCGCATTGTAACCGGAGCGGAGTTGATGCGTCTTCGGTGCAGAAATAGAAACTTAACGCGGAACATTTTTGTGGTGGAATGTGCGAAAGTTGGTACTAGAAACGAATAGAATAGCTTATGGCTTTAATTCTTTATTTTACGCCATGTAATGAGCAAGCTCACTGCAATGAGATCGATACAGAGTGAGTTACAGTAAAGTAAAAACTCTTTGAAGAGTTTCGGTGTGGACGTTGATGAGCTGATGAATGCCTACTTTTGCATTAATCATTTCCTCAACCTTATTCAGTACAGGCAAGTTGATTTTGTTAAGTTATTCACCCAAAGATAAGTGATGAATGAGTTTTTTACCTCATGAGCTACAACTCATTGCAGTGACCGTCAACTCACTCATTCACTTTGAGTGAGATGGTAGAGTTTGCAAAGGGTTTTAATTCGTGAGTTATATTATGAGTGAGCTGCTCACACAGTAACTCGCCTATTTCATGTAAAAAAGGTGAATGATGAATAAAAAATATAACGGAAGTGAGTTATAGTAACTTTTTGTGGAGAATCGGATCAACTCACTCAGTAGAATCAACCAGACGAAATCGCAGCGGTATTTCGGTAACAAAGAGCTGCTGCTTGGGTAGCATTTTCGTAGTTGCGAGTTTTCCACTGACAACTGACAGTCTCATTGTTAGCAGAGCTATATAAAATTTATGATCAACCCTATCGTTTTGCTTGTTAAAGGATTTCGCGCACACTATATTTGATTAACGTTTGTACGGTTCATTGCTTGCTCCCGCCTGACCTTAAATTACTGAACGAAGCACACAGACAAAAAAAACTCCATTTCCATTTGTACCACCTTGCTAAAGAATCCCGTAATGTCACACAACTTTAACTTAATGATGTTCACTTCACTTCCTTTTTCATTGCCAGCAAACAAGAGCCAAACGCGGGCAGCATCCTTTCGCTCGTGTAAGTTCATACAGTGTTTGGAGGGGTTTGACCCAGTTTTATCCTAACCAGTCCTAAGGAGTGTTTGTGTCGGGCTGAACTTACTTGCACGTCTGCTTCACAGACACCTTGCGGGAAAGTGACTCGAGCTCCCCGCCCTGATGAGGGCACAAACATGCCCGACACACTGAAACTTGTGTTTTTACGTTCTGTTTTTTTTTGTTGCTGTATCCAAAAGGGAAGATATTAGCACCATCATTGAGAAGCTGCGTGGAATGTTGTGGGCGGGAGCTGGTAATGGGGGGGGGTGAGCTGTAGCGAGCGGTTAGAAGATATATTAAATTCCTTCCGTCTCCAGATGACATCAGTATTTTATGCTTGTTTGCCATCTGGCTTTACGTGCGAGGGTGGACGTATCTGTGTGCCCTGTTAAACTGCAGCCACTGATAGCGCCGTGCCACGGAATGTGTCGTCCCTTCGTGTCGGGTTTAAAGCACGCAAAGTGTGAAAATGTACCGGGCAAGAATTCGCGAACCAGCACAAGCCTGAAAGCGATGTTAACGAGCAAAACCCGGAACATCGGAATGAAATACTGGACAGCTTTTTAGTGGGTTTTATCAACAAATTACTCTTGGCGGGTATGGAGCGGAGCCGTTTGCATTTTATTGGCGTGCATCATCGCGTGTCACAGTACAGCGAAAAAGTGCTTAATGACGAAGCCGAAATGTGAATTGTTTGTAAAATTGTACCAAATACCAGGCGTCTCCATTACTGTTTTCGTGTGTAATGCGATAAGATTAGAAAGGGTTTTTTTTAGTGTGTGATTAACGGATGAAGGAAGTTTAATTTTTAAATGATGGAAATAATATCATTTGCATCGAGGTAAAGAAATAGGGAGTTTAAAAATAAAGGGGAGTTTTAACATAAAAAATGCATGAGCTACCAGGCGTCTCCTTTAGAACGTAATAAGGATAAGGATAATTTAAACTACTGAAGACATGAAGGCATGGCTTGTAAGCTTTTTCTTTGTTGGTAATAAAAAAAGAAAATCTATTTCTGTACATCATCACTTTGGCAAAAGCTAGAACCGAGTAGTGGGTGCTTGCATTTGTACTGCACATTGCCATCGCCTCATTGCCTGGCACATAGCGATGCGGTTGCGGTGAAGCTATTTACATCGAAATTTATTGTACGTACAACTTTAAGCGGATTATTATAATTTTGCTGCACTGCAATTTTAGAGGGGATTATTAATTTTCCCCGTGGTCCACAATTGGGCGCCACACAGAGGCGTGCGCGCGCGCTCACAACAGGCTTTCCCTGGCTTGCGGACCAATTTACAGGGGTTTTCAGTCCATTTTAACCACGTAACACTATCTGTCAACAGCGTAAAACGATTCTCACGAATCGTACGAACAATTCGGACCCGTTAACGCTGGAACACTGGATTCCAACTGCGTAAAATCCCATCTCGACCTAGGAAAATGAACTTTCGATTCAGATGTCAGGAAGAAAGTTTATACTGCGTGTTTTGATACTTCATTGTAATATTTGCGCATATATTAATTATAGTATTTATTTAACAGCAACGATTAAAACATTAATAAAAAACATAAATGAATGAAAACAATTTGATTAGATCGATTGCACTGATCGGAGCTGACAAAAGTAACGAAACACGCAGTATAAACGTCCAGAGTGTCAGTGACAGAACCTAACCGCCATTTTACACAGTTGAGTTGGGATTTTGCAGAATTGGAATCCAGTGTCCCAACGTTGAATAGCGTTGCGTAGGAAATTGTTCGTACGACACTGTTGACAGATAGTGTTACGTGGTTAAACTGGACCGCTAAACCCTGTATTCGATTCTAGTTTCGCTGCCGTTTGAAGCACACTCGTCAGCATTTGCGGGGGGGTAGGGTACCGTATGAATGCAGTCGGCAGTTGTCTGCGTCTGCCGAACCGATTTGTGGCCAAGTTTGTGCACAACCACTTCAAAATTAATAATCGGATTTTGGGGTGAATGGAAGAAATTTAGGGCTAAGTCGACCGCACACCATACGGCAAGGAAAAAGCTACCCGTTTGGTGTAGATGTGGGTTTGGTAAATTGCAGACGGAAGCTGTGTTGAAAGCAATTTATTCGTGGTTCGTGTAAAACGATTGATTGCAGACATTTTGTAAAGCATTTCGGCAAATAAATGTTTCTTTCGTGGAATTCTATTACAATGCTGTTTAAATGTTTCTTTCCAGCTTGAAATATTTCGTCCGCTTCCAATGCGAACCATCTTGAGCAATAGCTCGATTGCGATGGATCGTCTTGCAACATTTGTCGTAATCGCATCACGAACCGTATTTCGATGCTCGATGAAATGGGCAAGCATCGGGGTCCAAAAGTTTACGCCCAACACCGGATCCGGAACCGAAGTTGCTTCGAGAAGCAATCACCATCATCGGACGCGGTGCCAGCTGGGGGCTAAAGTAATTTCCGCCGTTCTGCGCTTTATGCTGCTGCATAAACTTGTGCCGGCTGAATTCCGCATGCGTTGCGTTGCGAATTAGTTTTGACGAGTTTCGTGAAGCGATCGTCCCGTCGGTTCTGGGAGACGGAGAATAGATAAGAATTCTAATCCGATTGATGGTTGGCGAAAAGGTTGGGCGTTAGTTTTGTGTGCGCGGTGTACCGGGCCTTTCGGGAGGAAAGTTTTCCGTTTCGGTCGGAAGCGCCTTCGATCGGCCATTTCCCAATCGATGGCGTATGTTGATTAATGGAAGCGCCTGCAAAGGGAATAGTTTCTTTTAAGTAGAAATAATCCAAAAATGTATTCCATTGTTAACTATCTAACAACTATCAAGTTAAAGAGACAATTAGTATGTGGTGGGAAATCCGAAACGTTTAATACATGATTCTGCTCGATAAGCTCGCTCCCAGGCAAATTCCATGGCCAGACCGTAATAAATCAACCCCGAGCATCCGTTACACTACACACGGATTCTGATTCAGCGCAAATTTTAATTGGGAAATATGAAACACAACGCCGGTACGGGAAGCGTACATCGTACTTGGGGCCGGTTTTTCCTGTGGCAATGCCTGGGAACGAAAGTGCGTAATGCGTAAAGGCACGGTACGAACGCACGGCCTAGTGGGAAATATCGAATGCTAATGAATGTGTGAGATGCCGCAGGCAATGGTGGGTTGTGGCTTGCGTGCTGGAATGATACGGAAGGAACCGGACAATCTGTGATATAATGTCCACGCATCGGAATGCAAATGTACAGCGGCGTGTAAGCTCTATAATTGAATTTTATGAGGCAGTGGCCGCTGCATGGTGATGATGTCACCCGGGAAAAGCGACCCGGTTTGGAGGCGCTTTTCATCGTTGAGTTCAGTTGGAAAGCAACGGTGGGAAATATCCCCCCCCCCCCCCCCCCCCCTTTACGATGTTGCCTGCTGCTTAACGGTGATTGTTCATTGCCCGGTTGTTGTGCAACATGCACAAGCCGAATGTTAATTAATGAAGCAAAGCGTCCCGAATGGCTTGCAGGTTTTGCAAAAGTATGTTAAGTAAGCGCCATTCTTTCCCAATTTCCTCTCATTTAAAACGGGTTTGTCTTGCCAGCAGTTAATCGACCCCAGAAAGATAAATATATCACCTACCCAAATCATGCTCCAAACTCCACCATGAACGGCTGCTGGAAGTGTTTAATCGCTGCCCCCCCGAAGCGAATGATCCCACAAAAGCCACTTGGACGCTAGGAGCGGACCTTGGCGCACGCATCGCACATCGTACACGTGTACTAATTGTGGTTTTATGGATCGACTTTTCGACCCGAGCTTTAGAATGCTCGTAAACCATCGTCTCCTTTTGGTTCGAGATGGACGTAATGACTCAAACGGGGATACGCATTCGGAAAGCGTTACGAACCCTGCCGGGAGGTGGAAAAAAGGTAAATACAGTTGTAAAAATTTAAGTAACTACCTGGAACAGATTTTATGGCACACGATTTAGGAGGGGGCGCCGGTGAAATTTATGCGGCTCGCGTTAATATAAACAACTTTATCATAAAGTGCAAACAACCTTATGTCCCGCTCGGTCGTGCACCGTAGCCGAGGAGTGCCGGCTGTGTGATGTGGGGAGGCGTGCTTTATTTAGCCCGGAAACCAGGACGGAAATGGTGTTTCGACCCGGGCAGGTTATTGGGATCAGGATCAAAGTGTTGGGTTGTAACCAAAAATAAAAGACCGCTCCTCGAGGGGTTTTCCGGATATGTGTGTGAAGCACCTTTCGGGGTCGGATCGGTTTTCCTGTTTGCTAGGATAGTCCCGCCGGGATTTTAGAGCCGTGTGCGATGGTTGCCGTAACCGTGCTGCAGTGCTCTTAGTTTATTTCGTTCAGTAGTAGCAGTATCGGTGAGGGTTCGTTTTTTTTTAGTGCAAGTCCTCTCAGCTATGGGCAATAAGTGCTTTCGAGAGAAGCTGTTTATTGCATTTCTACTTGAACCGCTTCATAGACGAGGTAAATTAACAAGCAGAGCTTTCGGGTGATGGGCTACTTAAGGGGCTGCTCTAGTCTGTGGAACATTGTGAACATAATTTGAAAGATGTGAAAATATTTAATTTTAACTATCCTAAATTACGTTCGGAAATGTAAAAATATTAATAGGTAAGAGTTTAATTTTCATTTCCAGCATCCATTTTGTAGCCTTTTTGCTGTGGAATTTGTTTCCATCAGTCCACACATGTGGCACGCGTTGGCTCAGCTGTTGCAGATAACAGAAAAAAAGCATCCCCGCGACAACTCAACACGGACGTGACGTGAATTGACCAGTTCGGAGGTCTCCCTAAATCCCCTCCCCAATCGGAAGCGCCATTGCGTTCCGGTGCGAAATTATAGCAAATTACACCATCACCCATCCGGAAAGCGGCTGAAAGTGGTCTTTGTTAATGGTGAGTAGTTTTAGCCTGCCATCGCACCAACGCGTTACTTCCCGATCGAAGCACTTCCCATTGATTGCCTTTGGGGGAGGCTTATTATTATATATCTTTTCTTCGAGCCCATTCGAACCCATTGGAGGCAGTGGGAACGTGTTTTTCCCCCCTTGTCTGTGTGTGTGCTGTTCGTAAGGATGCGCCGTGGGTTTTATTTCCCGCCATTCATCAGCCGACGGTTGGAAGTTGTCTTGAGGGTTTTGGCCCTGTCCCGGGCCCGGCAGTCTGATTGCTTTGGGGCCACTCTATCCCACCAATAAACGTATAACACTCTCCACTTACCGGTTGGCTGTTGTTTTTTGTTGTTGTTGCTGCTGTTACCATCCACCTTCATATTCAATTCCCCATGCGCGATAGCATATGTGCGTTGGCAGAGCATCCGGAGTGCTCCGGACCGACAGTGCCGGAGTATTATTTGCACGCCGCACCATGATAATGGTATCTCGTAATTCTTCCTTGATGTTGTTTGCATAATTTGATGCGCCGTTATTTTTCGTGTGGGGTGCCATTTTTCTCGCGCCCTGCGTCCGATTTCGGAGGGGGGGATTGGCTATCCTTTGGGGCATAACCCAGACCCGATGTAGAAGATGGTCTCTCTCGGGTTCGATGAAGAGGTGCTTCGAGGATGTGGTACAAATGGTATACTGCTAGGTTTTTATTGGGTGCTAATGATGCGAGGAAAATGGGATGGTGTATCTGATAGGGTGAGCTGTTTCGAACGCCGTAGCATTTTTTTTTGGTAATATGTGCACTAGTTTATTAGACAGGTTTGTTGTATGTTAACATAAATTTATTACAGCCAATTAGGTGAAGGGTAAAGCGATGAAAACGGGTTTTGTTTTGGTTTAGAGTGAGATGCGCCTGAGAGTATGCAATCTGGGATACAAATGAGATTGAAACAATTAACTGCATACTTTCAGGCGCTGTAAATTTAAAACCTTATTCGGTAATCCGCTGGCTAATTCCAAAAATGCACCTACCGATTCTACTACTAATTGCACTGATGTGTTCAACATTTTCGCGCTCCATTTAAAGTGCTTTCCCAATCAGCCGGCTTATTCCATCCCAATGCGGCTAAAAGCCTCTCTGTCATGAACATACGCGCGCACTCTTCACACAAGGGCAAGATAGAGCGCGAGTGTGAGAGAGTGCGAAAGAGCTGTGCGATAAAATGAGGACAGTAAGTAGTGTCGGCAGTGACAGCAGTTTATCAGTTATTCACATCATGTCGCATTACATTCAACAACATTTCACTTCTGCCATCGCCACTACAGGGCACACAGGCACTACAGCCGTCGGCAAACCCCATCGAGCCGTCCGTCACTGTAGGAGGAGTATCATTTCAATTGGATAATTTGTATAATCACTCCAATCAGGGGAATGGCTTGATCGTGGCAGCGAACCATAGCCGGCAGTGGCAGAGAAACCCTCCGGCATCGGGTTGACTGTTTTTGTAGTCGCGCTGAAATGTAGGACACTTAATGAACTGACAGCTCGTGTCCTACCAGATGTTTCTCGCTCTCCCTGCCTGCGGGGGGCACACAAAACGCTCCGTTCCTGCATACCGCATGGCTTATGTTGGAACAATTTCGAGATCGAGTGTGCACTCGAAAGGCCAGAACGTTACGATGCCGTCTCAGCGCAGCCGAATGGGCAGGGGTTGTTGCGGTGCGAGTTGACGTCGGTGACAGTTTTGCATTCGTTATCCATAATGATAACGTTGCACAACTAATTAGGCTTAAGCGTAGACGCACACAGCCAACGGTGGGATGGAGCCGGTTGGGTCGCGCAGGAAGGCCGGGAGACCATGTCAACAATCCCGCCGGCTGGCTGGAATGGGCTGCGAATGGTAGTTGTGGACGTGCAAAATTATCCTTTCGCTTCAGTGCTTCCAGACGGGGACTGGGCATGGGGATGGTTCGTTTTGCAGACGCATCACACCCCAATCAGGCAATCGGTCGAGCCGGTATTAGCAAGACATTCACCAATTACGTCGCTTCTTGGTTGCCGCGAAAAGCCGCGACATCGATGGGCTGGATGGATGATGATTGATGAGTTTTGGACTCAGACACGTCGCGTTTCGGTTGATGTTGATAAGCCGTATCTGATAACAATCGATGATATGTTAGGAGGGGTAGAGGGCAGTATGAAAGCGTGCACAGCGCTCGATTAGTCTCGTCTAAATGGATGAAATATTCTCGTCTATGAGTTTAGGATTCTCAAAATAAAAATAAACTGTTATACACTATCAAAACTGTTATACACTTCATGGCTGTAGTGTTCTATTCTTTACCAATAACATTCGCATTTGTATAACGATTTCAAAATACTGATTTATTGAGCTTTTCTTGCACAACTATTTACACCTTCTTCGGTGCCTGCTGTCTCAGCTGAGCAATACGTTCAGCCAACCGCACGAGAGCTTCCTTCTTGAGTCCTTCCTTGTGAGCCGTGTTCATACGCGTGGCGTCGATCTTGGCCTTGAAAGCTTCCACCGCCTCACGGAACTGTTCCAAGCGTTCCTTCGTGAGGGCACCATCGGCCTTAAGCTGCGCCAAATCCAACATTACCGGAGCCTTCGGGACGGCAACATTTTTCTGTACGGTCTCTTCAGCGGCACGTCCCTCGGCGAGACAGACGGCAGCAACGAGCAGCACCAGCACAGTGACGGCTTTCATGATGATTTGTTTAGAGTGCAAAATTGGACTTAAAAGACGATACTTTTCAACACGTTTCGATCGCGGAGTTACACTGGCACTGGCAGGGTGGGTTTTTATAAATGGAAGCCAAGGTTTCATCGACTGGTCGAAATATCTTATCCACCGAACGGGCAATAAAAGTGTTTCAACCAAGACCGGGAGTTAGGAAATGAGATTCGCCAGATTAGATTAGGACACGACGGCTGATGCAAGTATACCAGTTTGACTCGTAACGAAGCACCACGTCACTGTTTACCGGAATAAGGTGGCTTCCGGGTTTGTTAATTGGTTTATCATCGAACCAAAAGCATTGCGTATTATTGATAAATAATCGGAGTCGAAGAATGAGTTGTGTGTATTTGTTTGTAGCTCATAAAACGAGGACGGTGATATCTAGATTTTTACGAGTGTCTATCAACTAAACTTCGCCCAGCTGAGGTCAGTTGTAATGTTTCCTCTAGCTACTGTCACGAGTGCAATAAATCCCTCTGTCCACGAATATTCTCGCTCACCCGCTCTAATCCAAATCGATCGCAGTGGGAATATCTTTCATTTCAGCCCATAACGAGTAAGAAAAAATCCGTTCCCAAACTACGTGTAACTGACACATAGCTACAGGTGCGACACGGGATTGCTGGCCCCTAGATTAATAAATCCCCAAAGCGCTCATGCCGTGTACAACTCGCATCTAGCGTTCGTAACGGGCAAAACAGTACATATGACCCACCATCTGTTACCACCAATCGAAGGACAATCATAAAACATGGATTACCCTTGTTAGGGTTAACGATTGCATCGTCGGTTGTCAGCTGGCCCCGAACACACACACGTGTGCATGGATTTCCGCTGCTTCAGTGGTGCAGCGGTGCGGTTTATTCAGCTCGGTTGGGAATTTGGGAAATTGGGCCACATATTCCACGTGACCGTAGCACGTGTTTAGGAAGGAATGGAAGAGAAATGCAAACACGGTCAGATATCGATGATTTACCCGGTTCGGATTGTGGGTCATGTTTGGTGATTCAGAAACCTACCCGTTTGCTTCGAATAAAGAAAGCATTTAGGAAGGTTAAACGGATATAAATAGGGTGGGTCTAGGTGCTGAATGTTTGGTTAAAAATGAAGTTTGCATAAGAAAAAATAAAATAGTAAATTAAAATTAATGAATATCCCAGTACAAGTCCCCACAGGTACCTAAACCTACCTAATGGGAGACATACATCATTAAAAGATGTACACCAAACAAAGGATCAAAACACAAAAGGTCAAAGACATCACTCAGCAAGCGAAAAAAACACACACACCATGCCAAACAAGAGGGCAATTGGCATAACAAAAACCGTACAAGTACACCTACCGCCGGGGACATTCGACATCCAGCTAATCCTCTACCGGCACAGCAAAACAGCAAACTCCGCCCTGCCAGGTGGTGATGCCGTGTCCTAAGTCAACGTTTGACAGGTCCATGCCTCACAACGGCACCATCCACAGCGCCAAAGTGCTTTGAAAACTCGTCAATTTAGAGACCGGTCGGGCAGAACCACCAAAACGTGTGTCCCGGCAGTGTTTTTTGCGTGGGGAAGGGGGGGGGGGGGGGGGTGTTTCTTTTTGGGCTGTGACACACCTTGCCGTGTCTTGCACGGTAGGCCGTACGGAGGTTTCGAATCGTTTATTGGACGGTCCGTGTATCCGTCTAGGCGTACCACCGAATGCTAATTGGGCTGGTGGTTGTGTATTTTTTGTTGTTGCTGTGTATTTGCTTGCCAGTGTTTTGAACGTGACACCCGTCACCGTCGTTGCGAGAAGGTTGAAGGATTAAGCGAAGGATTAATTTTGGTCAGCTTATGGGAAAGCTGACATGTATGGGTTTTCGGGTGCAATCACATGGTTAAAGTTTTGTGGCTAAAGAGAGTGACGTGTTCATTTAATTTTTTAAACGATTAAGGTACTGATACCCTGTTGAGTGTGCCGTAATTTTTGATCATTAAAAAATACCTATTTATATGTAATTTATATAGTTCAATGAGATGAATTCTCTTGTCCGAATTCTTCGGGTCCACACCAAACGAATATTCAGATAATTGAAAAGGCTCACAAGAAAATTGTTAATAAAGCCTTTTTTTGGCACAAGAAAAACTCTTAACCACAATCAATTTACACCATACCGATGGGAATCTGTAAGCCCTGTAAAGTTTACAACCGTGAACAATGTTCGCTAAGTATCGAAATGGTGCTATCACGTTGCAAAACTTGCCAGCATTTTCAGCTTAAAGATTTTCTTTGATAAGACATTTCTTCATCACGATTACGCCGCTAGTGCCATTGACACGATTGACGTGATACGCCACTCCACACCATTCCGTTTGATGCAGTACACGCGCGCTACAGGAGCGTCACGTCACAAAGCGTGGTGGGGAAAAGTTTTCACCGAACAGACCCGGCATCAGCGGGCACTAAATTCTGTTCCAACTAGTTTTTAGGAGGCTGCGACGCGCCCTGCGACAGATGGCATACAGCTGTGTTAAATCACATACACACACACGCATACAGCAGGCAACAAATTACAGCATAAAGTTTTCAATCCCTCCCGCTCACTGTGGAACGTATTTTTGTGTTATTCCTCTTTGAACGTGCGCTTGGCGCTCCACTGCAACAAGGCCAGATAAAATGTAGCTCGGATGAAGTTTGGTGACATGCGCTTGTGATAAAACTTGGTGCGCTACCATTCGACGGTGTTGTTTTATTTATGTAGTTGTAGTAAAAAAGGAAAGTCAGTATGTAAGTAATTGTCCCAACGAAATCCCTCTGGTGGATGGTGTGAAGTTTGGGATGAAATAAAAGTTACGGACAGCCGGATAGTGAGAGGGTTTTCGAAGTGTGAAAATCAATCAACTTGAGTGACACTTACGTACGGACGAACCCAGACCCGAGATCTGGTTGATAAGCGGTACTCTCTAGGGTTGCAGTGAAGCAGTTACATGCTGTGAAGTTAATTCTTGAAGTTGAGCTGGATCTTCGTCATTTAAAAAATGGTCTTGAACGGTTTGAAGAATATGTTTCTTGAGCAAGCAGTGCGATAAACAAAGTCCCTTCAACATTGCACTTTTCTGCTGTTTCAATGACGCTGCTTGAGCTGCCTTACGAACCGTCCAAAAGGGCTCGCCGGCAATGGTCACGTTCCACATCTACGGTTGGCAGCAGTTTCTGCTTTATGAATGTCAACTAAGTGCCTTATCATAGCCTCCGCTTTAGTAGTGTTTCAGCATTATCTGCCTAGAAACGTTCCTTCTCGACCGAATTTTAAAAGCAGCACGTAGCACCAGCGCCCTTTAATTGATCACGTTCTTTTTTTCAAGATCTCCCTACCTTCTTTTGCTCGTCTACAATGGCAGGAACAGCACGCGCTCGCAGCAAGACGCTTAAGCGGCTACTTAAATGAAGTTTTTAAGTGATTAACGACCTGGCGGGAGTGGGGCGATGATATGCAAATTAGGATGGTTGCATACACGATTGCAGCGATTTTTATGAGAGGTTCGCGTGTCTGGAGCTAATTAGCAATCGATTATGATGCGATGAGGTTGGGACGGACAGTGAAAATATAACACATAATAAATTTAATATACTATAACTTTAAAACCTTGCGATGCATAACCAAAGTACCGATCAATGCAGATTGAATGAATGGACGGGAAATTGAGAGTAGGCGATAAAAATAAACAACACAATCAGGATAATGATACTTAATCCGATTAAATTCTATTTACTGTCGGGGCAGGCGTGGTAGCCCGGTAAGCTACCACGGCCTCGTCTCCAGTTGCCAGTATGCCTACCCAATTTTGGGGATAATCAAATTGTGCCCATAAATATCCATTAGTAGCATTGCAGCAGTACCGGGTCGGTAATCGTAGAATCAAGTCAAATTATTGCACCTGCAGGAACCGATCCGGAGTAAACCCATCCAATGCGATGTGCTCAAAAATATACGCTCTTGTGTGGCGCTGTTCAAAGAATTTTCCTCCGACACAACCACTTCTTTTCAAGGTTTACAATTCGCAACGCTTTTGTTTCAAGAATGTTATAATAACTTCTTTGTTCGCCTCAGCCAGACAAATTGGGACCAATTATTAATGAACGCAGGCATAATTCAAACCGAAGCCAACACTACCGGCTCCCATTTGACCTCATACTTTAGCAGGCATTATCTCAATTATTCAATCGTTTCCCTCCCACAGCTTCCGTGGCGTGGTGCTCTGGTGCTCAATTATTGCATCATCAAGAGTTTTCAGAGTGGGGCTGGGAAGGGGGAGGGGGGTGTTTTTTGCTTTGTCTTCCCGCGCGCAGAAGAAAAATGTGAAGGAAGACTCGGTGGAAGAAATATAAAAATGGAAGTCAGCAGACCCAAGACCGAACCGAACGTAAACATTAAGATGCGTCTAATTTTGTTATGATAAATTATGGTAATATTTCAAGCTGCGGGCGATCCGCACACGAAACACCTCCATGGGTTTTCCTTTGTTGGGTCGGTTGGCTTGCGAGGTTCATTATTTTACTCGAGTAGATACTTTACCATTGCTTGCAGTGAATGGAAGAAAGTTCATGTGTATTGCATTTTTTTTGTGATTCCGCCTCCTCTCGAAAGGTTCGCTAACAGCAAGTACGCTAGATAATTTCACTTTGCATCTTATTAGCTGTATCCCGCCAAAAGGGTTGTGGATGGTGCGTTGGAGCAGGATTAAGGCGTAGTGGCAGTAGGCGTAGTATTAAAGTACCCCTGCAACAACTTATTAAAGCAAAACTCTAGACGATCTTTTTCACCCAAACTCGAGACCGGGACAACAGCTCCATCCAGGGTTAGTTTTACGATAGCATTATCTAAGTAATTGTCACCACTATTTCGAATCACCCTTATCCAAACACTCGTACGGCACAAACTACGCTTATAAACAATCACACACACACACATACATGTGTACGTGCGCCCATGGGGAAGATGTTTTCCCCGCTCAAGAGCTCTAGTGGGACAGGTTTATCGCCGACAAACATCTTGCAGAGACGATTGTCCCATCGTGCACGCGAAGCACAACAGCATTGCGGTTCGTCTCATAATGGTAAGTGTCGTATATTCACTTTGCACCGGTTTCTATGCACAGTAGGCTTCGCCCACAACACAGTTCAGCATTCGGAGCATTTGAATTTGAGGTTTCCACTGGTTGCCCGGTTAAACCCAATGGAAGCTGTCAGCTGTTACTTGTGGGTTATCTTTTTTTACCTTACCTTTTTTTCAAGAATCTCACATACCGAATGGTTTTTCACCCTTGTTGGAATGAGTGTGACAACAAAGTAGCATGGAAAATTCTTTCAGAAACGGGTTGAATTGTGTTTTCTCCTTCTGGATATGGGTCAAGTGAAGATTTCAATAGGAACGTTACTGTTCGCATTGCAAGCTTTGTGTCCAATGAAGTGGTGTAGGGAATGAAAGAGTACGCTGAGTTTATTAGTGGTAAAAATGTTACCCATCAAATGGTGAAGCATAAACTACTAGAGTAAGACCACACTTGCTTACATGCGAAATATCTCCAATTCATTAAAATGGTTACAGTTTTCCTCCTCTCTGCACGCTGTGCAACTTTTCTGCTGATGCCAGCACGATCCTCTTTTATCTCCCCGTTCGCCGTAGGTAAAAGATCAAATGAAAATGCGTTTTCGAACTCGAATGACACGGTTGATCCCAATTTACGACATGATTGAGCTGGGGGCAGTAATACTGCAAACGGATACGGATTTGAACGTTCGCCGCAGCAAATGAGCAAGTACATACGATGCCGAAGGATATGCACAGGTCCGCTTTGCAAAGAAAGCAATCAAATGAGGTCATCATGTTACACAGGATGGACACACGTTACAAAACGGAATAAAGCCAAGGGATAAGATTGAATCGTACCAGATCGACTGCGTAGTCCTTCGCTAGTATTAAACTAAATGCAGTCGCCATATTGAGAAGGTTTTTCCCAGAGAAGATGTGAATGTTTCATATAATTTGATTGATTCTTTCAAAAAAAGAAAATGGCTTTTGTGACATTTTCAATATTGCACAGCTTTCATGCGCCTGAAAGTATGCAATTAGCTGTTCATGTGTGGTTTTATAAACTAAAAAACGTTTGAAGGTCACTGTTTAATCGGTTTTTTTGGTTTTCTTTGGTTAACAAGTAAAACTACAATGCTCTCCTACCTGTTTATAACATTCGAGCTTGAATACTCCGTTTTCAATTGTGATTCCTCATGTAGAGTATGTTCATTTCCATGTCTGAACTGTCAGATAGCAAAAGCGGTCCTGTCGAGGCATACGACGCTGCACTGCGAAGCACTCGAATTGGAAAAAGTCAAAGTTACCCTTTTACTATCGTTACCGTGAGGATAAACCTTCACTTGAGCTCGTTCTATGTAATGTTTTTTTTTGTATATAGGAGAACGCTCCGCCAATGGGGATGTACCATTTAATAGTGGGAAAGGATGGTCATGTTCTCTCCATCCCTTCCAATCATCCTCCCGAAGGGCCATTGTTTGCTTATCATTTATTTATTCAACAATTTTAGCTTTCGAAGCTTGCGTACGGAACTGCGTACTTGCTCCGCTGGGTAGAATGAGGTAGGTCGACATAGGCTTATATTGTCACTGCACAAGAACTAGTACGGAATGTGCTGTTTTTTTGTTGTTGCTTTGTCTCCCCTGGTACCGGAATGTAAAGTGCAATTTTGCACTCGCGTTGATACACGATTGCCACCAAGCACGGGAAAGTCAACTGGGTGGCTTGATTCTGTCAGTCAGCTGCACCGTTCCGAGGCTAATTCGACGTGAATGGCGCATTTCCAAGGCACTGCATATCGGGTGGCTTTGGGTAAGGGTGCCAGACAAGCAGAAATATGGGTTAGTATTTCATGACGGTGCCTTACAGTGGGAAAATAAAGCTTTTATTTTGATTGTCACCTATTTAACGGTAACATTTAAAAAAGAAGTATATCGAATGGAGCTTTATATAAAATTGTTTGTTTCGTTAAACATGTTTCTGATTTTAGAGAAGCTGAACCACCAATGAAACAACCTTGAAATAAACACATCAGATCCTATCTGTTTAATGCCATACGGTGCAGCAAACTCCCCAAAGGTTCTGATATGATCCGTTCCATATGGCAAGTAGGGCCACCGAATTGTAGCTTAAATTTATGCATCACTTAACAGGGTCTAATGGGTGAAACTTTTCGGGGTCGATCATTAGCATTTGGGTTCGATGTCGTTACCCCCTTCCCCCCGGAATGCTCTGGTGCTTCATAAACCCCCCCCCACATGCAAAGCGAGCCGGCAGTCTGTCGCAACCCAGACCTCGTACGGTAACGATTGGGAAAAATTAATTCCAGCGAAACTTTTAACATATTCGAAAGTGCTCAATCTGCCGCCGAATATGTACGGTGGTTATGTATGCAAAAGCAGGTTATAACCTTAGCAATTAAGCAAAAGTTTTTCGATTTTCGCCCGGGCTTTCAACCACGCTCCGGTCGGAACTTCGGTAAGAGATAGGTCGTTTCAATCACGCGGTCGGAAGTGCACACGTTGATTTTTTTTTCTGTTGCTTTTTTTAATTTGAAGGGAGCTTTTTTTGTGCTGGCAGCTAATTTGGGTTTCTTTTCGGTGTAGGAATGTATAAGGTCATTGCCAAATTTGCAATGCTAATTGGTACCCGACACAGATGCGCCATGTGTGAAATTTAATTACCGTTCTTAAGGTACGGCTCGCTGGAAATTAATTTAGGTGAAGAATTTGAATAGTATATTGTTTTACATTCTACAAACCTGTACGCAATCAGCTCTTTATGTGATCATTTAAAAAGAGATAAGCTTTTCCATCGTAAAAACTAAAATAGTAATGCACCAGTAGCATTGAAACAGAGGTAAAACCATCCAGCCCTATTTGGTAATGGAATTTACTATCAATTTAAATTCTACTGCAGCAATTGTTTCATGTAAGCGCAGTCTTTTCTTTGCAATCCATCTGTAAAAGAAGAAACAGTTCCAACGATAAATTTGGTATTCACTATTCGTCTTTTGTAGCTGCACGATACATACTTAGTGCCGGTTTAAGGAACCGCGCGCCCAAAGCACGGTTTGAAACTGTATTTTTTTTATTGCTATTCCGTACAAAAGTGCTGCTAAATCAACTACAGTTCGGTTGGTACGTGCTTGGAATAGAACAGGCACAGCAGCAGAATTCTTTGCTGCTGCAGGCAGTGCTCGAACGCTTTGCTCATGGGCTAGTGTACATATTGTGATCGATTTTCGATAGGCATGATAATAGTTTAACTTAATTTTGAGAGTGAGATAATGTGTGCAATCTAACAGTGTGATTGAAAGAGTAAACGCTAAATATACGCCAAATAACGATTTCCAACAATAAAGAGATCGTAAATAACAGCAGGTTAAAATAATAAAACGATGGACCTGGAATCATCACCTAATCCTATTTCTTGACGTTTCATTAGTCACACTCCAAAAACAACCTATCTGAACACTTCTTTACGGGTCCTAGCACGCCTCACCCAAGGATCAGAATATCAGTTGACGGCGACAATCTCGAGCAATTTAAGGAGTTTTGCTATCTTGATATGATCGTAACTTTGGATAACAACTTAAGTAGCGAAATCTGGAGTCTCGTTGTAATGGAAAAAAATGTGCCTAATAACTCCCACCGTCCGATACGATCTACAAACTTTTCCAAATCTAAAACCCGACAGTCTACAGTCATTGAACATTGAGCGAAAGCTGCCAAATTGTATGGAAAGTGTTTGTTCATCGAACATATTTCCCATACGATTTGACAGTACTTGCTCAATGTTCAATGTCTGTAGATCCCCGGGGAAGACTATCTCCAGAAGACTCCTTCGATGGATTCTTTTGTCTTCATCTTCGTTGAGGTTGGAAGAAATATATTTGAGTGTTTGAGCTTAATAAAGTTTCTAAGTTGCTGTGGAAGTTTTAGACCATGAAATTAAAATCATATGGAATATCTGTCTGATCAATTTTAAAGTTAGCCTTTTTCCGTAACTACAACTCTTGTGAAGGTACAGAGAGAAGATGATTAAAACAGCAACAGTAGAAATGTTTGTTATAGCAAAATAAGTAACCTGTTCCAGGATCAATTTCAGTCCCCCGTTTCGACCACCACGGTCACTTTGATCTTCCCTCGGAAACAAACTGATCTTCCCTGAAAACTCGCTCAAGCGGTCTAATTTTTCATTATCGACCGCTTTTGCGCTACCGATAATGAGATACAGCAGCATCGCCAGCTTAATTTCCATCCCGCGCCAGAAAATGCGGTACACAACAATCTAATTTATGCTCCAGCGCGATAATCATATTCAATCCGTCTTTTGTCGCCGTAATTACATCACGAGCGATCCGCCAGCGCTTTCGCTCTCGCCGCCTGCCCTTTTGCAGTTCCTGTCGTCGCAATTATAATTTTTGGTCGTGATGGCGATGTTGAAACAGAAAGCTTGAGACATTTCTCCCTTCTCCTGGCACTTCGGAACTCTGTTTGCTACCGTTCCGGGTAAATTCCATCAATTTTCCAACGATAACAAGATCTCAGCTTGATGCCGCCGGCTAACAGGGTGTCACGATGGCGTCACGAGATACCCGGCCATACGCAGGTACGCACGACGAAGACCACCATCGTTTGCAGGAGAAAAGTTGGTTTAATTGGATATTGCGATGTTTTGACACTGGCACCTAGCTTATTAATTTGTTTGGCAACAGTTCCCTCGGACACCGGGAGTCGCTTCGTGGCCATCGGCACCTTGCCCGCGTATTGCATTTTAATTTGTCCGAAAGGAAAAGTTACTGGCTTTGGGACATTTTCCGACCGGTAGGTTTCTTGCTAAGGGAGTTTGAGCCAAAGTTTTCGAAGTCCGGATGCGAAAGTTTTGTGTCCGTGAATGGCCGTCAGGCAAAGAGGTTGCTTGGGAAATCTATCTTTAGAAAATGTGAATAACGCCGGTTGTAAATGTTCGCTCGGTGCTGGTTTTAATTCGGCTAATTGGTGGTGCGCACTTTTACAGGAAACATTTTCTAAAACATCCACCAAGTGAAACTACTCCGTGCAGTAGCAAGTTGTCCATCAAAGAAATGCCGTACGGACAATGGCAATGTGACGTGACATCGGGACACTTTTAAGTACGGAGAAGTGAGCCGGAAACGAACAAAAAAGCTCTTCACACTGAATAAGCGGATTAAACAGTACTTAGTGAATGTCTGATGATGTGTCCACCAAGTTGACGGTAGGAGCATGGTCGAGTGGAATGTGAGAGAGTAATAAAGATTTACCATCAGCACACTAGCTGCACATGTCATAGCTCATTTCTTCGGGAGCAAGTGTAAAGCTTCGGCTTACTGTTGTCTGGGAAGCGGAGTTTTCTAGAAGTCTTTCTACTTGTAGAGCGAAAGTTTTTTTAATCTGTTTTCTGTTGAAGTAGCTAGTACCTTTAAGCGATTAGTACAATGCTTATAGTTAGATACGGCGCCATGTAAGAATCCTTGTAAGTCTGATAGGTCTGATCGTCTGGTTTATAGACTTGTTGAGAAATGTACTAAATGATAATGACAAACATTATTTTTTTCTTGGGTTAAGCTTTGCAGTCGTTGCGTCTAAAAGCTCCAAGTTGTCGACGGATAATTATTGTTACAAATTCTTCTTCTTCATCGGCAACAAAAACCTCAAGAGGTCTAGGGCCAGCCATTTCTGGCCTTCTGTGACTTTATTTACCCTTAGCTTGATAGTCAGTCTTGCCGTATTGTTGGATTGGTCTGGATGAGATTTTGGTCCGGTCCGTTCGTGTGAAGACCGGCGCCGCTACCATCACGCCACCGGGCCGCCCAAATTGTTTCAAATACCTATTGCATACTAACAGGCGTGAAACTGTACGGCATAGAGATGTTACAGATATCCACGCTAAAGCTTTGGGGAAACTTCCTCTATGGAACTCTTTGATTAAAGACACATTTTAAATCTGGAGCTTTCATTAAAAGTCACGTCAGGTTTACTCAACGGTACGTCCACTTGGCAGATGATTATAGACAATAAAGTCTTAAACGCGAGGACTGTGTTCTCCATCCTCATAGTAGCTTGAAATACTGTCCAATGTCTAGACGATGCTAATCTTGGAGCACAACTTGAAGTTGGCATGCAAACTTTCCTCTCTACGTGATTTCATGCTACATTTGTTTTTGTTCCCTTCCAATCATTGCACTGTATTCACTGTATTTACCGCCCTTATTTAGCTACCAGTGCAGTCTATTACTATCCGGATAGTAATTATTTGCTGAATACAGCTAAGTTACGCTTTCTGACGTCCTGTGCAAATGGACTGCAACTGCTGTCACTGCTGTTAATGCTGGGCACCCGAAACCTATCCAACCCATTTGAAGGTAAACGTTGGAAAACGATATGAGCGCACACGTGCCGTCCACAACGGAGCACGAGTATTTATTTCCAATTTGTTTCGGCAAACAATGAAACGTCGAAACCGTTCCATTGTCACCTTCGTGTGTGGAGCCGTTCCGTTCCGCACCGGCACTGTTTGCCCGGAGGGATTAATACAATTCTATCATTATGTTGTAAAATTGCACACTGCCACGTCCCAACCAAGTGATGGAAACGGTTCGAAACCTCCGAAAAAGCATTATCTCAAACACGTACTCGCTTCCGCGGTACCATGCCTTCACCCTGGGGGTCTTGTCGCGCGGGTCTTCCCCGCCGTATTTGTTTCTCATTTCGTGGCAACGAGTGGCGAACTTTTACCCTTCCGGCGTTCGACGCGACGTCGAGTCTGCGAGCGAAACAAACCGTCACGTTTGCAAGGATCGTTGCACAGTGCCATGCTGCAAGTGCAATTCTTAGCTGGCGAATGACTGGTACGGAAGCAAAAGTTGCTCTGCACACGAGTTGCTTCGTGCTTTGAGTCAGGCCCTGAAATGTAAGTGTGTGTATGGGTGGGAATATTTTCATAATCGTAAATTTCGAAACCCCATTGCAACGTTGGGAACGCATTCAAACAGCAATTGAATGGATAATTATTCCCCGAAACAAGCTATTCGGGTAGTAGCACGGTTGTGGGAAGTGTATTGCAAGTGATTCTTACGCTCAAGGATGTCGTTACCGCAGAAGCACAGCACTGTCGTTTGCTTGCTGGAGCTTTATGCGATGAGCGGCTGTAGATAGTGGTGTAATGGTGGGTTTCTTCGAGAATGTGCACGGTAATTTAATGATATCGAACAACGTAGCGTTGTTTCACGGTGGCCAAAAACAAACGACGCCACTCCGGCAATGGTGATGTAATTTTCACCACTCCCAAAAGTTGATCTACAACGAAAATCAATTTCACGGCCTGTAGCTTGAACCGAATCGAATCAGAACCGTTGGGAAGGGATTATCGTGTCGAGGAATGGTTTATCGACAGTTTTATTCCACTCGAGAACTCATTCAATCGTATCGAGTAGATTGCATACCGTTTTCTAAAATCGTGACACGGCAACATTTTCTCTCATCGTTCCAATTCCCGCCGAAGGGTGTCTTGGGAGCAGGGAGGCTAATCATGACCCTGCATAATTTATGTGAATCTCATTGCTTTCGCTTTGTACGTCTGAAAGTGCGTTTACCGACCATGATGTGGGGTTGATTTGATGTGGACGAAATCAACGTACCGCTTGAGCAGGCGAATGTCGTTGAGAAATTGAACAGCAACACCGGCATCAACTGTCAACTGCGTTTCGACAAGCTGGGAAGGTGCGGGAACTTCAAACGGTTCCACCGCCATTGGGCAAATCAAAGACCCGCTGATAAAAAGTCTCGAACTCGAAGTGAAGGGTGGAAGGATTCGAAAGACCTTCGTTGAACCGAACATTTGTGACAGACTGGTAGGCGAGGAATCGCAGACTTTTCACGCTGCGACCGGAAGCACAAAGAAAAGAGGCAAAACAGAATCAGATTAGATTATAATTTCATGGCTCCAAGCGACACATTTTGAACCGGGGCACGGTAGAAGCGGTTCTCGTACTTGGATGAGTTGGAAGATGTCGCAAATCAATCAATGTTGCCGATTTGTAATCGGTGGATGTAACGAAGCAGCAGAAAACCACAAGCGGAAAATTCCAATAGAAAGCTTGTCAAAAAGTTGATGGATCAAGTTGGTTTGGAGTTGATGTGTTTTTTTTTAATTTTATAAACGAAAAAACAGTCCAGTTTTAAGCCCGAACGTATATTATGCCCTTTAAAGTGACATTGTAATCAAACAGTGCAACTGTTTACATCGAACGGAATAATTGAATTATACGTTGCACCGTTGCGCTTAAGCACGCTTTTGTGCCATCGGTTATTATCGTCCGCATTGTGAAGCGCAAGGCTGCATCGGTCATCGTGAGGTGCCACACGAACAACAGCATAAAAAAGGTGCAATTTCCGATAAAGCAAACACAGCTGGAAAGCAGCACAGGAAGTGTCTTAATTAAATTTTAGTCCCACTCCATCTATGAACACACTGTGCGGGTAAGCTTTCCGTAATTGTGTATGGGTGAGAAACGAGTGGTTTAGTGTTTTGTTTTTTGTAAACACCAGATGGCACCATGGTCAACGGGGTAGCAAAGCGTGGAGTTGACTTTTTTTATCAAATGCAAAACTCCTTTACGACGGTTTGTGAGGAAATAAACGGTACGGAAATGTTCATGAAGCTATTATCGCGGCGGATGTGTACCGGGGCGTCGGTGAATCGAGAAAGCTCATTTCGATGCAGCAAAGGTGTGTCATAATTTTGTACGTAAATAGTTTGGTGCACAAAATTTTAATTAAGCTCTGGCCTTTTGTTTGTTTTGCTGCATGAAAACTATTTGTTGAGCTGCAATACGCTGGGTTTAAATTTTTAAATATTGGAGCTGGGATGAAGTTTGGGCGATTATAAGGCTCTAAGGATTTTTTTTGTGTGACAGATTAAATAAAGTACCAAACAATGTTTTTTATTTTATTTACGGTATTCCTAAATTCTGTTCGATATATCCAAAAATAATGTAAGTAATATACGTCATTCAAAATATGTAATAAAAATATTGAACCACCTGACCGTTTTGTGCAAAAACAAAGCATCGTACCTTCTAAGTAAGATATATGAAAATAAGAATATACAAAGATAAAAGCATATCAAGTATATAAGTATCATAATTTTACTATAAAATACTCTAAACACGGACAGCTTGAGAATTCATTCAACCAGCAGCACGATGACGTCCTAATTTGTATACATACTTTACATCACCCTGGGTTGAAAAAAAAAGCGAAAAAATACGGCATTTTCTAAATAAAAGCGGCATTCCACTACCACGCAATTGAAAAACATCATAATTGGTCGAAATCCACTAAGTTTGCTCAATTTGTCTTCATTTCCAGCCGTCGTGCGACCCATGGAGGCGCCAGGTGGTTCACGATTTTCCCGGCGGGAACAAAAAAAAAAAGATTCTTATTAAACATTCTCTATCTTTCTCCGCTTGCCGAATGTAATTCACCGGGCCAAGATTCCATTTCATGATGATTTGCGTCCACGGTTTCGTTTATCAAGACCATCGATCAAGACACAAAATGGGCGTCGTTCTTGTACTGCCGCGTTTTTTCTGCCAGCTGTACGTGTGTTTGTGTGTGTATGTGTGTGGGAGATTTCCACCCAAATTTGTAATAAACGTCATTGGTCTGCCTTTTTAAAGCTTTCCCATTATGTGACTGGTACCAGTACGGTATGGGTGATACGATTCCGTTTTTTTTTGGCGAAGCGAAATATATTTCTATTATACCTTTGTTAACCATTTTGAACCATTGTGTGGTTTTTTCACGGGTGGAAATGGCCTTGGTGAGCGAATTCGAGTAGGCTGGTTCATGTTAACGGTATGAATGGGCGCACACACAAACGCGTCCCACATTGCTACTGGTGACTTTGTACATTTTTATCAGCGCCATTCTTATTCATTTCAGTGACAC
The DNA here is from genome assembly GCF_943734725.1 of Anopheles marshallii. Taxonomy (NCBI): domain Eukaryota; kingdom Metazoa; phylum Arthropoda; class Insecta; order Diptera; family Culicidae; genus Anopheles; species Anopheles marshallii. The sequence continues at coordinate 67,402,979 of NC_071326.1, read as the reverse complement.
CGGGAGAGGATATAATTCGATAAGAATGAAATGAAAAATTATGGTGTGACTTTGAAGGACACTTTTGATATTTCACGATGGTGTTTAACAATACCGTGCTTGGTATTAATGTGTAAACGAAACTCAAAACATTAGCTTTGCGTTTAAATTCGTTTAAAATTCGTTTCAAATAGCTTAAATGTGTCTGTTGAACTACAAAAACACCGGTAACACCTGCTTCAACATTTTTCCCCCAAAGGACACTTATGAATAATTCAACACTCTCTTCGAGCGAACGCTAACCACGTGAAGCGGATTATAGTCAAGGACAAAGTTTGACCGTGTGATGGTGTCCTTTATGCCTAAGCCTAAAAGGAAACGGAATGAAAAAAAAAACATGAAAACTCCGGCAAAATTATCACTTCATTTCATTTGATTCAGTTTTCGCATACCCATGTTAATTTGAAGCAGACAAAATCATTGCTCTTTGGAGAGATTTGGCTCTCAATAAAACTTAATGTTAAAGAAATTTGAAAAATGATTGTAACTTGAGCTTATTTTCGCATTGCCAAAAGAATAATTTTGTTTATCACAATTTAACTTTAAAATGCGAGGTGATGACGAAAAACAAAAATCGTTCCGATTAATTTTGCTTTCATGCAAAGCAATTATCAACCCATAAAGCATATTTATGGCGTCCCCAGTGATGCTTTCTCGTAGTTTAATGCCTATCGTACGCTTTGCTGTTTGCGCTAGACAGCAAAAAATCGATAGGATACGCGAGATAAGCAATTTTTCATATCGTACAGCCCTGTGTTTTTTTTTTATTCTCCATCCCGCTGTGAATCTCTTTGACCCGTGAGGCACACTAACGATGATGATAATCCTTTCGCTGGCTACGCTTTTTATCCTAACGATTATTTGTAGAAGCGTCCAAAAAGATGCAGTGAAGAACAAAAAAAAAGTTCCAAAAGCGGAATTGATTGAAGAGATCAGTACAAGATTGGAAGCTGCTGCTGCTGATGATGATGATGCGGGTGGTGGGAGCAAGCTGCAGTATGGGAGGATACGAGATGAAATTGTGATATGAAACGTGATGAGATTATCGGGAAGCAATCATCGGAAAAATCGCTTTGCGTGCTTACTAACCCCGAAATGTTGGGCATGCTGGCGCCAGAAGTTATGGCCAGTGGTGGAGAAAAGCCCGGGCTGGAATAATGTCACGCGTGTGTGCATAATAATACACGCAACCCTGAAGAAGCATTCATTTCAATATAGTTTGCTGCACAAGCCCACAAACACTGCCGGAATATTGTATACAGTGCAACCGGTTTAGGTAGCACAACAACATTGTCTATTTAGTCAGCGTTCCAATACTATTTATGTTACGCCTCTTCAAACAGTGCGTTTGTTGTTTGAACAATAATAACAAGCGCGTGGGGCATAAAACAGCTACAAAACAAAACGGAAAACCCCTTGGACCGAATCTAACCAACACAAAACCGCCATTGGTTATTTGCCAATCCGGATGGAAATCATTGGATGATATGACCACATACACGTATGCGATGGCGCACAATGTTTCCACCGGTGTTGTGTTTGTTTGTCCAGCTGGAAGAGAAGCAATAAAATTGAGATAAATTAATTATCGCACTGCATCGGTGCCGATCATCGGTAATGCTGATAAACAAGTGCATTTGCCCAAGGTTCGGGTGGGTTTTTTTTTCTCGAGCTGTGGCTTTTGATTGAGCCGGGCAGGGTGGCTTCATTTGCTGGTTACATTGTTTGCCTTTGTTTTGTAAAAAAAAATGCAACATTGAATTTACATTATTCCCGCATCGGCAGTTCGCTTAAATTACGTAATGATATTTGCACCGCCAGATTGATGTGGAATAATAATTCATTTATGCTGCTCGTATGCAAATTGAGTGGTATTGATTTATAAAATTTCATCAATGAAGATAAACATAAACAAATCAGTATGTAATATTTTCAAACTATCGTTAATTGTTCTATTGCGAATGCCACAGTCGAGAAGTATATGTCTTCAGCTTTATGACGGCGATCGTAGATTTCCGAAAAGAGTATGAAAAAATACGTCTTTTTACGGGAGATACACATCATATTATTTCTAGTTTTCGAAGAATGAAAATTTAGGAATATTAGGAACAAAAATCTTATTAATTTAGCTTACAAATAGTAAAGGCAATGCCCAGGGATATAAACAAATATAACCAATGTTGTATAGCATAGATGGGTGTGAATCGATGTCCAAAATTTTTCTGAGCCTTGTGAACCGGTTGAGTAGATATTTTCATGAGTATTTTTCCATATACATTCTAAACTATGATTTATTGGAGTTATCAAAGCCTAGAGTCGTTAGAGAGATTCTAGATGGTCTTAAAATAAACAGAATAAGTTCACTAGTGATAGCTGGCTGTAGTAAATTTTTGTTGCCTTACATAAGATTTACATAAACGCTTCTCGGGCTAAAGGCTAAGATCAATGTGTAATCTTTACATAATTTTGATATATTTCGTTACATGTCTTCAATTTTACTTTCTGTTTCATTTGACTGATGATATGAGCATAGAGCGTTATTATATAAAGTAATTATATGTCTAGATACTTCATAGATGTACACAGAGCACAACCAACAAACAAGTCCAAAACTTATAATATATTGGTAAACAATTGAACAACTCCCACTTGAACGAAAATGGTCATAGTTCAAACATCTAAGCACTGATCAGCCAATTTTTCGCACAAAACCAACAATACTAAACCACATTTAACATTGCCGGAGCAACGGTCAGCCACCAGAATGTTACAGCGGATCCCCTGAAGCAACGCCACCTAAGAATTCTTCATCTCGTGTTATTCGACACTGGTCACGCACCCACAATCGAACGAACGGATTTCCGGTTCGATCAGCGAGCAACGGACACTGTTTGATTGCTTTCCGAATCGTCATCGAACCGAGGCGCGTGACGCGACAAAGTTATGCCAAAATTAGAACCGTACGCCAACGGTGTCGGAAAACCCCGGGCACCGGAAATCCCACTCCCGGCATCGAGCCCACGGACCAAACACATATGTGGTGGCGCTTGGCTTCGTGAGAGCGAAATCGTGATTCCAGTGCTGTGCGTGATCTTCATCTCATGTGCATCATGCTCACGTACCTAGCAGTACCGATGTTGGGCAATGCCAATAAAATGGTTGACTGCACATGAACTGTCGGAAATGGACCACGAGAAGCGAGTAGGAGAACGAGAGCGAATGAGCAAAAAAAAAAACCGTGTTCTGCCAGAGGATGTATGTACTGTTCGTACTGGCAACCCAATCAGTTGGGACAAACGATAAAGTGCTTGGAAAGCTTTGTTTGTAGAAGGGAAAAAAGTAAAGCGAAAGATGGAATCGAAGGTTGGAAAATGTGTCAGCATTTTCCGTGTAGCGGGTTGATACGGTAAGAGTGCATGTGATAGGTTAAACTAGAAGTTTTTAAAATAGTTATCACTAATACCAATCGAGGCGATTGCTGAAGCATCGATTTGAACCGGAAGTAATAAAAAATGATTATATTTAATACAAGCACAATCTGTAGCTAAACTACCCAACACACTCATCTGACCGAATTGGCCAAAGAGCAACATTAACATAATTCTGCATCGAACTCCCCAGACAAACACACCACATTTGGCTTCCCATCGTCAAACTCCATCGATGGGGGCCATACTTCGAACCTAATGAAGTACTTGTAGCAGCAGCAAGAGAGCATGCTATCCGAACTAACAACCTGACCCCAGCTAGCCACTTTGCACACAATGGATGTGTTACGCTATCGACGATCTGTCGCTGCGGGGTTACATTAGAGCGTACGGCGCATAAAAGTTAAACAAAGCGACAAGAAACCCCTTGTAATCGAGAAGCGAGAGCGTGTAAATTAGTTCGCTTGCTAACGACGGAAGGGATTAGAGCAAGAGCGGGGTTTTCGAATTACATTTATTTTAATGGTCTTGAGTGGAGATTTGTTGTAAAGTATGTACAGCCCCTGGCCTGCACATTCATTCCGATCGATAACGATATTTATAACGATTTCCAACAAATTATTGATAATTTAATGGTTTAGCCATTTCCAACAGATGGCGCCACTCGGCAGTTTGCTCTAAGTGCATCAAGTGTTGATAAAGTCGAGCTCAATTTAGTGGAATAATTTAATTTAGTGAACTGTTCAACCTATTGCTATAAAAAAATAATGTGTTACTTCTCGTAGTGTGTTACAGGGGCAAAAAGGGAAATTTGGTTTTTCGATTAAATGCATGTCGAGCGGATGACTATTGATTAGTACCATTTACATTCGGACCTGACCACACCTAATCAACGAGATACACTCTGTCTCCGTTCTCTTCCAGCACCATTTTTGCTCCCACGACGCCATTAGATCCATTTACAATTAGAGCGTAATCGATGGAGATTTATGTTTTATGACATCTGTTGTGCTGTGATCCAAAACCACAAAACGCTCAACGCAATCGGTTGAAAGCTTTAGTACACTCCGGTCATTCATGTGCTGTTGTCAACTACTGATGCACTGTTTTTTTTTTACATAATACATGACCTATGGAGACTCTGGTTTTGCGGTTTGGTTGCTGATCGGAACTATTGCTGGGATGGAGAAATTGATTTCCGTCGTCGTAATGGGGAAACGTGGTGTTGAATGCGATTTTCTATATTTAAACAGCTTAAACTGTGAAAAAGTACAACTTCAAAGTTGGATAGTTGTAATAAATCATTGGGCAGTGCAGTGGCATGATTGATGATTAAAACATATCACAGCTAATATGAAATTCATAGTGATAGATGAGAGAAGAAACTCGACCACAGCCCATCTCCCACTGCAAGAAAACCGAAACCCGGCGCGGTATAATGTAAAATGTTAATTGATGAATTATTTATTTTCAATTAAACGGATAATTAAATTGTTCTCCAAGCAGCAATCATTGTCAATGCGATACGGGGTGGCCTAAACGAACGGGAATGAAATGTATCGAACAAAGGGACCTACATTTTTATCCATTTTCCAACTCACAACGAGTCGCACTTAGCCACCGCTGGGGTGGGGGTTCCTTTTTTTAAGGGCAGTACGAATCGATACCGTAAAACAGTCAACCGTACCGAATCCGATTTCCCAATGCATTATCATCACTTCATTAAATATTAATCACGAGCCCGTTTGTTGATCCAGCTGACTTTCACAGCGTGCAGGGGTGGAGCGGGAGTTTATCTTTTGGGAAGAGTTAAACTGACTCCCGAAGGTATGCAATGCGTTTGACAAATATGAGCTTTTAAGAGTATCTGGTGCAGGCAGCATGAAGCCATTGTGAAATACAACGTTGCTACTTTGTTTGTCCTTGCGATTCCACATGTAATATCCTGCAATGGAATTCAATTCCATCACAATGGAACCCGTCCTGGCAGTAAAAAATAAAAACCACCCATTAAAGCATTCCGGGTGCTTTAAAAATTTAATGAGATTGGGTGAGGGTTTTTTGTGTTTGTTTGCTGCTGTTATTAATCCTGTCACTTCATTCCACTTAGCTAAGCCCTTTCGACGTTCGACATTGATTGGAGTGGAAAGTGGAGTTGGCAGAAGCAAAAAACAAAAAACTTCCCCTCCCAGAGTAGAACGGGGACGGTTTTTTCCTGTACCACAAAGTGGAAAAGGATTAATAACCTATGAAAGTTTACGGTCGCGTGAACATAAACAGATTAAATTCTAGCCACGTACCACGTAGAAAAAGGTGGATTTACATTGCTGAGCCCCCCAGTTTTGTTGTGTTTGGTAAACGCGCCGTTGTAGTGTTGTTTCATGTTTTTTTACCTTCCTGCACTTGCACATGCACAAAACAAAATTTACATTTATCAAAAAGCAAAAGTAGATTGAACAATGTGCTTTGTGCTTTCGTGGTGCTTTTTTTTCCTATCCCAGCATCCGAGTTGTGTTCTGCTGGCACAGCTAAACCATTTTAGCGGTTCTCACTGGTGCAAACGCACTTTCCACAATTTTTCCACCCAGTTGTGGGTGATAAAAAAAGAAAACAGTTCCAGCAGCTGGAACACAAAACCAAAAAAAGCTTGTTTTGTTTATCAGCCTTTTGGACGGGTGAAACCGGTGTGAAGCAACAAAAAAAAACGTGAAAAAGAAAACAACAAACTTTAGCTCGGCTGGCAGTGAAGTGAAAATATTCCCACAAATGGAACTGTCAACATTTTGGGATTTTTGTTTATATTATTTTTGCAGCCCCAGGTTTTTTTTTTACTCCCCATCCCCCGTTTGCTGCATGCTTTTATCCGTTTTCGACGTTGTGCTACGAGTGGTACCGGTCCGAGTGACCGGCACTCTTCCCCGCTGGCCGTTAAGGGTAGGAGGCTGGCTGGCTGTTGTTTGTTCTTGAAGCGTGGTAGCACACGAAGACAATCGTTGTGAATGGACTGGCAGCTCATTTTGTACTCCGTCTTACCACACCCCGGTGCCTTTTCTTCGTCGGTCGACCGGTCCGGGCATCAGCATCGCCAGCGTCTGCCGAGGTCGGCTGGCACGTTCCATAAGAAGGAATACGGCATAAACAATTCATGCATTATTTATTTCCGCTTACATTTACTGCTACTGCTGACGAGTGCCCGAAAGGGCGGTCGGTGTTGTGCTGTGCTTGATACCCCTTGGGATCGCCTTCGTACGAGCAGTGGTAGAGTGAAAGCAGTCTGTAGTGTTGATGCGTCTTCGGAGAGTGATAGTGAAGCGAGTGGGGAAAATTATTCGATCGTTCGTTATCTATCAAGATCGCTCAGAATCAAAGTGTAGTGTGTTCGGTAAATATGCTTCTTCTGTAAGGTTGGGTCGGTATACTGCCGCCCTGGTATGTTGAATGCTGTGAGCGATCGATATCATATGAACAGTGTGAAGAACGGTCGGTTAAGCAGTTGTTTTTACTCGAGAGATGTGAAGTATATAAATTCGGTTTTTAGAGATTCAGCCTGCAAAGTTAGCATTGAATTTCAAATAACTAGCGAAACATAAATATTCGAAGCGAAAGATTATGCTTCGTGCTTCGTTTGTGCGCGTAAAGCAACCCAAAATACATGCGAATTGCATACTTTTAGGCTGTTAACGGTTAGTTTTATCAATTCTTTGCTAAATTGAATTGTGGAAAAATAGCAAATGAATCTTACTTCATAAAAAGTTTATATTATGCTCAAATTCTCCTCATTTCATAGCAGATACATCTTGAAGAAAAATTGTATATCGTTTTCTTGCCTTCCCAGTATTTACCAGAGCTATTCAGCCAATCTCCCATCGGTACGTTATGCGCTTCACGCATTTGCACGTGAGATAATTTTTACCTCAACAATGATCTCCCGGGTGTAAGATGGTCCGTGCCGAAAAATGCCGCAATCGGAAGGAGGGTTGGTTGAAACCATCTCTCAAAGGCCCGTCGTACGAAAAGGAAACCAACAAACACGGTATCCAATTTTCGCCGTGAACCGTTTTCGATCGCGAAACGATAACGTAGAACGGGGCCTTTCGTGCCGTGCGATGTGATTTATAACTTCATTGAATTTTCATATCGTCGAAAATTATTCAAGAAATTTATTCACCTTCTGCCCCGGTGGGATGGACGCCTCACGGGAGGGGGGAGAATGTAACGTTGTTGGTACGGTTCGGGATCGACCTCGAAACATCGACGTGAGCGTGTACACAACGTGTGAGTGTATGTTGGTGGGGGATTTTGGGGCGATGGTGGGTGGGTACTCTCGTGGCAGGTTTGTTCGAGCGGTAACGAGCTGCTAAAGGTAATAAGCTCTGGGTAAGAACGTTCCCTTTCTCGGCAAGTCATTTCGATCATGCAAGATGGATGAACTCCCAGGAGATTTGTAGCGCCTAGTGCTCGTTAAAGTAGCTCGAGAAAAATGGGGGTTTGCCGTGTGCAGTTGAAGTACTTTTCTTTCAGCGCCACCGAGCGGAAGGCTGATGTTGATTTACCTTCTGGTAATATGATGGAAATGAAAATTTTGCGCACTGCGTGAAGGAGACATTGAAAAGAAATGTATAAAATTTTAATTTAAATTCGTGAGGTATCAGTTTCATATTTTCATCATTTCGGCTAGATGTAGGTTTGATCGTACCACTTGTACCAACAGGTTGGAGCATATTTTTAAAACCATTTTCCAACAAACTCAAACTCCTCACATGGCCAAACACCGGTGGGCGAACCAAGCCAAACCAAGAAACGAAACGGATCTCAAAAATAAATCAGATACCGTTATCGATTTACATTTAATCTCGTTACGAAGGTTCGTGCACGTGTCCTCCGGGTGGCTGAGGTACCATTCGTTACACCTTACGCCGCCACGCCGGATGAATAAAGCGGTATGCTTTTGCGCTTTGGCATTCATGTATAAAGCCAGGGTGCTTTACCGAAATTGGATACGGTTTTCCCGGTAGAGTGACTTTTCCCCCAAGCGAACTGGCGATGGTGGGTGATGGTGAGAATGTGATGTATTTTTAAAATGATATTTCTTTACGCTGTGTATCGGGGTCGTCCGTTGTTGCTGGAAGGTTTCGGCATTGGGTGTTCTGTTTGACAAACGTGCAGCATTGTATTTAATTGTAATGTAAAGCTGAGTAGGTAAAGGTAGTCGTCCCAAATGACGAATGAATAACACGTTTCGATCACATTTGACGTTTGGAAGTGACACGGACGAAGGTTGCTATATGGATGCTAGGCAAGAGGACAACGATAAAGATGCTTTTCATTGCTTTCGGAATGAAGTACAATATTTTTTCGTTTGTTTATGTTAAGAGTTTTGCATCATGTACTGGGCGTCTCCATTGGTGGTTAAGCTTACTTATTTTAAGTTGACTTAAACGGTAAAAGTTGAGAGTATTAATTGATTATATTCATATATTATAGAGGTTAGAAGATAAATAATGTTTATTATTCGTTCATTAAATCTTTAATAGTCTTAAAAGTCCGATTATCATAAAATTCTTTACGTAATACTGTAAATTAGTGAAATAAATTTAATACTTAAAGTTCCAAAACACACTTAAATTAAATCAAATTTTGTATTGGTGGTACTATGATACTATTGATAACAAATAAACATGTGTGAAACATTAAAAACCATTTTGAGGAAGGATTCAAATTTCTACAAAATTTCAAATGAATAATTCTTTGAGAAAGTCTAACACTTTTTTTCTAACTATGCTGCCCTTTTCCTTTACCTTACATGTAATTCTCCCCAATTAAAGACGTTCCATTGATTCTCATAAAACACTAATGAAAAGCAATTTTCCATCGAAAACAGCACGGTTTGCAAGAAACTTAATTTAAGTTTAATGAGACTGCTCGGAGATGAAACCGAGTGGAGAAAACGGAACAAAGACACTAAAGCCAACAGACAAGAGTGGAGTCTTGCCAACTCATGGGCTTGACTTCCCGATGCAGCTAAGACCGGCAAGACAGCTTGAGCTTCATCACCGTGCCGCAGCTGGATTGTGCTGTTTTATAAGCGTTTGTAAAGGATACCCATTAGCCATCGGTTGCATCGCCGGCGCCCCGATACACAAACGGTGCGGTTCGCGCTAGATTTGCTTCTATTTGTTTCGGAGGGTAATTAAACCGTTCCCGGAGCAGTACAGTGCTGGGGGGCTAGGTGCAGAACGGATATTGAGTGCACTATCTGTTCGGTTTTCTTTGGTTCGCTTGTCTTTGTGCGGATCTTATAAGGAAGATTAATCCCTGCTATCGTTAGCTGGCCAATAGCGAGCTGAAAAGCAATTCTTTGGAAAAGCAAACAAGAAGGTGATATTACTCTGGCACTTAATAGTAACGATAGCACCGTTGACCGCAGTTTCGATTCGAGAGTAAATTGTCGCTCGTTAGCTGATGGGAGGATGATCAAAGCAAAGCTTCCAAGTGGAACATTTCAATCAGCCATTTTGTCACAAGCCACACAATTGGCTGCAAAGAAAAAGTTGTCTTCTATGCTGCGACAAATTTGTCCTTTAATCTTGCGCTATTTGAACGCGTCCTCCTTAGGCGCTCTCCGCGATATCAAACGAAACAGATTATGCCCAAAAAATTAAGCTTCACGACATCATTTCCGTCACGGCAGACTTGCGAGACAGCGCGACTCGGCCGCTGTTGGTATTCGGATTTCTGCGTCTTCTATGGGCAAAAGGATTTACATTATCCGTCGTAAAAGTCCACGCTTTGGTGGGTTGCCTTCTTTGGAGAAAGGATTTAAAATTTTGAAGTTTTCGCTGTACAAGACTGTGGGAAGTTGTTTGCCATGAAGAGGGTTGGTGCGATCCTTATTGAAATATGGGATTATGCTGCCGTCTTGAAGGGAAGTTGTAGAAACTGTTACGAACAAGAAAATGCGTTAACATTAAGCTTCTATAAACTTGCACTAATCCGTTAATGTATGAAGCTATAGAAAAACCAACACAGCAGACATTAGTTGTAATTATTGCTTCCACTACTACTGTACTACTTAGGCCAACGAAAAGAAGACGTTAACGTCATCAGTTTAAAATCAGCTAATCTTAATTAATGAACATTGTGTTCAATATTGGCCAGCTTTTTTTTTCTGCGTGACATAAAGAAAGTTTTTAAAGACGACCAATCTTGACACGTCGTCAAAGCCATTTATCTTCGTCGTGCTGATGTGTCGCCATGATCAACGTTCAGCCTGTTTAGGCCCTAATCGATGAATTATCGAAGATGTGATTTTTTTTGTTTTGTTTTGTTTCTGCCGCTCTGCAAGAAGGGCGAGAGATTAATCGACCATGAAAAAGCGATAAAAGTGAAACCTTACCTAGAAAGGCTGTGGAAGGAAAGAAGCGTTTGATAACCATTTCTAAATGAAGCGTGTAGAGTTGCGTGAATGGGCAGAAGAGATGGAGAGTGATGGATTATTTTGTATTATGTTGTACTTAAAATTAGTGTCTTTGTGTGATTAAATTTGCAACCAAGGTTTGCCTTGATGTTTCAACATTTCTGTACAAAGAAAGGAAGTTAAGCCAAGCGTATCTTAACATGTGATAATAATTAGATCTAGTATAAGCCATCCCGCTACAGTAAGCTGATGCTTAATTCATGGTATAATTAATCGATTCGATGAATAGGCAACTATCCATCATGGTTCCTGCAGACATCAAACATCGCAATGCTTTTAAGGGGATAGAAACACATGTTTTACGCTGGTTCGCTTAATCAGCCTCTGATCATGTTGCGATTGTGTGTCAAACCATTTTGCCGACATCTGGACACAGCCAGTTTCGCAAATACTTAACCTCCATCTAATTAACGAACATTTGTCGTCGTACCGGTGCCGTATCGCCCAAGGATGCGGTCGGGCCGCGTTAGCCGCGCTTCAATAGGCTTAATTAACCCTCTAACGAACTAACCAACGCTCAGCACCGTCAGCAAATGTGACGCTGTGTGCGATGGGATAATGCGTTTAATTAACCTCGACAACGGTAGCTGGATCGTTTTCATCAAATAGAAACAAAACCATCGCCCGATTGTGTGTACGGTCAGAACCGAGAACCGATCGAATGTGTCATCATCGAACGTTGGCAGCATTTTTCGGGTTGATTGTGCTGCTTTTGTCTCCTTTTTCGGTTGGATAGACATTGGTCACAAAACCACCATCATCGGTTGGACAATTGCTTGGAAGGGGAGAGAAACACAAAATGGCAGTTAGAACAAAGGACAATACTGATTAGTAGTCGGGATTGAATCTCTTGGTTGGTCGTATAAATAATACACATTAGGAGGGTGTTTGTTCACAGATAATATTCAGACGAACGATAAACGTTTAAGAAAAAGCTTAAAAAATGTTCAATTTGTGAATAAATGGTAATATTTCACAAATATTTTGATCTATTTTGATTATTTTTAAGAAACAGCAAGCAGTATTTTGAGTGATTCTGATTAAAATTCATGAAATTGATAGATCATTTAAGTGAATGACTCTGAATCGCTTTTATAAAAATAAATGACTCTTCAGAGATTATCCAGTGATCTTCAGAAAAAAATACATACAATTTTAAAGTTTTTATGAGTGTTGTACAAATTCAAAAATCTTCTAAAAACTAATACATCTTTTACTACTCAACTGTCAATGTCAATGATTCAAATGAATCGTTAATAAATATTTTTATCGTATTACTCTTCTTGTTGCGATGGGTTCGACAACCCTGACTATCCAGATTTCAATCAGGGAGTGTAGACGAGAGGAAAGGAAAATGGTGATAAGTAAATTAAGGTTACTGGGGAACCTGATCACTTATAGTCCAACAACGCAAAAAGACAATATTTTTTGTACCTCCTCCCTTCTTAGTGAAATTGTGCAATTTAGTTCAACTAAATAATAGGTTGTAATAATAGCCTATCAATAGGCTGTAATACGTTGCTGAATGCAATACTTTTCGAAAGGCTTATTAAGCACAACAATAGACCCAAAAGTGAATAATATTCCTATCTTCCGAAAAAAGCTCCAAAGTCATAGCAGCCTGTATCGCAGCAGAGCTGCAGCCAACCATATCATTTCTACAGGGTGTACCATAATTTTACGCTTAACCAGCATTTTGAGAATAGTCTTAAAAGTAGCAAAGAAGAATGATGTTGTCATCTTTGTACGTCACCTGTCATCTTGTAACGCCACACTGTCATCTTGTAACACGTTAAAACGCCAACAACCAGTTTTGGAAATTATAACAACATTTATTTCTTCTCCTCCTCATCGCATCCATGTTTGACAATCGTTATACTCTTAAACAACACGCTCTCTGTTCAATCGATGCAGCCACCTTCGCACATACATAATTACACTTATACATCATTATTGACGACGATTTGATTTGAAATGTTCCAAACCCGAGGGACGCTGCGTTCCAAGTAGCTTCTCTAGTTTTAGTTTCCATTACAGGACCAGCATCTTTCCGTGCCTTGAAGAACACACAAACAAACGAGTTCGCGCACTCGTTTAACCATTTTTGCCGCTACGGTTTACCTTGCTCGCATTCCGTATTTGCTGAATCGTTGGGTTTTGTATATAAATTCCTTTAGAAAAAATAGTCTCTCTAGTAGCTGTATTTGCGAGACGTTTCTCTCCGTGCGCTTAATGTTATGGTTTTTTTTTAAATTTATGCTGTAATCGCTCCTGCTTCGCACACCATGGTATCCTATGCTATAAGCTGCGCATGTAAGATGATTTACACATTGATCCGTATGATAAGGGCTAGTAGCGTGGCTATGGATTAGAGTGCCGCTCGAAAGTTTGGGACAGGGCAGGATGCAAACTCAAAGCAAAGAACGTTCCTGATGCGTTTACTGATTGGTTTGTGCCGTTTGAAAGCTACCTTCCTAGCAAAAGCTCGCTCGTCTTACCCATCTATACGTGCTAACGGTTGTATGTAACAGTTTTCGACAGCCTTACGACCTGTTTCGTTTTCGCGTCTATTTTGTCGGTAGCAAAACTACTCTCATTCTACACACAAAAAAAGCTAAGCTAGTTGCGGGGCGCCATTTCGACTCAGCAATCTGTCTGTTTATATCTCTTTGGTGTGCAAAAGTTGTATGGTCAGTTCCTGGCTTGCTGGGTCAGCTATTGGGTTGTATAAAAAAGAAGACTGGACACATCAAAGAAGCGATTCCTCCAAGCGAGTACTTTCATGTCCAATGCCTGATTTTGCGATTGCATTTGGGTTGGGCATTTAAGAGTACGTATGTCGTGGATTTTTAGACAAGAAAATAAATGCTTATAAATAGAAAACAAGTTAATCAATTAACTCCAAATTTCTCACTAATTTAAATTATTCTGATTGGCGGTCTCAAACCCTGGAAATTAATAGCTGATGTTGATGTAGTATTCCTACTGATGGAGCAACACAAACTCTTTGTATGACAGGAAAAGCATCGCTTGAAATCGTACTATTCACCTCCTAACGGTCGTTCGCTACAATTCCCCTTGCGCATTCAGTCACCATTATCCCTACACCGGTGCGCTTGTGAGGACGCGTCAGTGCAACTAGACAACTATTTGTTATGGACGTTAAATACTGGCAGGACGTTAATGTTCATCGTGTTACATTTTGATTTCGAATGATTTGATTTTGTTTTGTTTCTTTGTGTTTACATTGTGGTGCTTATTTAGGTTCTGGGTGTTTTCGTTTGTTTCTGCTCGCTTTATGTTGTAAATAGAACGCACACTAACGTAAGGTAATGAAAGTATAGGAAAAGGCAACGCAATAAATGATCGGTAAATGACCCGAAACCAGCATAATATTAATGATATAAAGAGCATGATATGAACCTATCTATGATTAGCAACGGTTGTACGCAAGGTAAGGAGTACGGAAACGGTTTACGTATGTTTGACTGGTTGCTCGCTTAAAGCTTGCGAGCAGTACGGTTTTGGCGTACCGTGAAAGCAATGCAGAAAAGCAAACCTATACACGTGTGCTCTACAAATCGGCCTATTGCTGCGCCGGACAATGTTTCGAGCCATCGATCTTGTTTTGATTCCTGTCGTAAGTGTATGTAAATTTTAGTTTCCTTACATTCGATTGCGCCTATCAAGCGAAGTTTCTATGTACAAAAAGCGACCGGTACAAAAATACTTTCCTACGCGTAATTCAGCATCAAAATTGTCCACTCCGTTCCGCATCCACATGGGACACACACTGCTCCTATGGGAATAATTATACACAACAATACCTTTAGCCTGTAGCTGGGTTTGTGTATTTATGACACATCTATAGGACATTTGCACCATCTTCCAAACAACCATCGTGTGCGCAAACGATTTCGTGTGCTGCCGGGTAGATCGATTGATTGATTTCATATCTTCCGGTTGTTTGTTTTCGTGCGCTACTTCACAAAATGATTTTCCTGCACACACATATTTCTCCCGCAAGCAAAAAGGTTAAAAAAATAAATACAGGGATTAACAAGTCGCCTTTGCCTTTTGCATGGTATACTTCGCCGGTGTGGAAATATATTTCGTGTTCCTGCGAAGTTTTTCCTCCCGCTCGATATGATTTTAGCGACGATTGCTTTAGCCTTTTCACTGGGATTTTGGTCTGCAAACGCTGCCGAACGGAATATGTTCATGTTTGTGTGTGTATACGCAGATGTTTCAAACCGAATCCGAATGATATGTAAACAAACCAACTTTGAGGATAGCACATTTTTGAAAAATAGTGATTAATTTCGAATAATACATATTAAAAACATTTATTTGTTAAAAACAGGCGCAAAAAAGTAGTTTCAAGTAAAATAAATAGGTAGAAAAAGTAAATTAATTTTGAAATTACGGTACAAATCACGACCAGATACAGCCCAAATCCCAGTGAAAAAGCTAAAGCAATCGTCGCTAACATCATATCGAGTAGGCGGATTTACATTTTGGAGCGGGAGGGAAAATTTTATTAGACACAAAATACATTTCAACACCGGCGAAGTGTGCCATTCAAAGGGCAAAGTTACTTGATAAACCCTGTATAGGTGCTAGGATGATGCGCCTGCTCTCCATCGCATCGGCATGCACGAACGTGTTGGGATTTATTCGGTTGCACTATCTTTCTTTCTTTCCATGCGTGGCAATTGTTTGTTTTTATCTATTCATTTTTTCTTTTTTTTATTTCGTCTATTATTTTGATTTGTGTGTTGTTTGAAGTGTTTGTGTGGTGGTGATGCTAGAATTTTTGCATTTAGTTTTTGCTTTTATATCTATTTTCTATCTCTTCGTTACGATAGGCTCTTAGCTTTTTGTCCGTTTGTTTGATTTGTTACCGATTTAGCACACCAAAAGATCGATTAATTGATTCGCATTGCATTGTTCTGGGTCTATTCTAGTTCTCTTCCATTTTTTGTTTAGTCTTTTCTATCTTCCATTTTGTTTTGCTATTTTCACCGCGTTCAATAGTTATTTTTGTGAGTGCCAACTTAAATTGTTGCTTTTGTAAAGCATAGCTCTCATGTGTGCACGCAGCATTTTCTGTTTGTGCCGTACACGGATGCGGACTGGCGACGAAGGATTTGCACATCATTATCGTCGTTACCAAAATCGGCTCAAAGTTTGTATAATACACCCATATCTAAATTTATAGTATCATCGACTGCTACCTAAAAGCACACGTCATCCTATGGATCCTATCTCAAATGTCCAGTAGGTTGCTTCGCAAAACCACAAAAAAAAACACAAACCCTCCGACAAAGTGTGGGCCGAAAACCGAAACAAAGCGCACTCACGTAATCACCATTTTCGACCCCAGTTTTTTGCTGTTGTTGTCGTCACCGTTACGCTCATCCCGGCTCTCGCCATCGTTATCATCGGTTGAAGAGGAAATCGATGTAGGTGTGCTGTGTTTTGTTGTTATTCTTACTACCACTGCCGCCCCCACCGACGCCACCCACACCGAACCCACCGCCCCCGCCGTGATGTCCGTCGTGCTCGTTCGCAGGCCAGCAGCGCCGTATGACGGCAAAGTGGGTGGTTTGGTACTGGTTCGTCCGCTCGCAGCCCCGCTCCAGTGTCCCCGTGAGACAGTAGCCCATGTTATAGTCGGCCAAACTGATGTTGGAGGACAGATAGAGCTGTGGTAATGGTAAAAAGCGGAAGGTGTAATTTAATTTGAATGTCCCAAAAAAACAGGAAAACCCGTAACCCGGCCAAACACAGGGTGTATCATGGCCAAAAGGGTCCGTTTGGCAAATATTGTTTCGCAAAAAAAAAACCCCGATAGGAAAGACAAACAAAATGTTGTAGAAAGTGACGGGGGAACGGGAAACAATGCGACAAAACGGGAGCTATAATAGTGCTCTGAACTAATAAACCATCGTTACAGCGGACATTCCTTCGCAGTTTATTATGTTTGTCTGGAATGTTGTTTGCTGTTAAATAAAGGTCCGGGAGTGGGAGAAACGGACGATGGCTTACCTTGAAGTCGGGATCGGGGACGCGCCGCTTGAAGGTACCGACTATTAGGAGAGCTCCATCACCAACAACGATCATGCGGCCTTGTGTGGATTGTCTAAGAAAGTTGGATAAATAAACGAAGAATAAATTTTGTTAGTTATTACCGGCTTCGTTGTAATGTTTCTTGTAATTATTCGTTTTTTGTGAAAAATAAAATTAATCATTCTCCAACACATTGTTGCGTCTAATAAGCACCAAGAATGATGTTTTTATAAGACACGACATGACAGTAGATTAATGTTTGTCTTTAAATTTCGTCGAAAATGAAGAAAAAATTAACAACGAATGCAAAACGTCAGCTCTCAAGAATTCATCTGACAACTGCCTCATCCGCTTCGCAAGTGGATTGGCCAATCTGTGTACTTCACTCTGTCAAACCAGCGATGCCCACCAGCATTTCAAAAGTTGACAACTCTCGCATCCCAATGTACATTATTGCCCATCCTTAGGGGAGTTAATTCTCCGGTCGTGAAGTGGATTCATACTGATGATGACGAATTTGCGAAACACCAGATTTCATTGGAATTCACGCAAAAGGCACTCATCTCGCAGCAACCTTCAGGCGGTAGCCGAACACGAACGGGGACTGGGTTTTTGGTTTTGCGTTTTGATTTTCTAACCTCGAAGCACTCCGGCCCCGGAAAACCGACCACTGTTGGGCGTGCAGACCAGCGCGAATCGGAAAGCCTGCTCCGGAGATGGAAAGAAACGCCACTAAGAAACCAGAACCGAGATAAGCTGTGCTCCGTTGCCATCTGGCACGACGGTGCACATGGGTGGAATGGGACTGGCGTTGGCGGATTTCCAAATGACTCGGTTTAATTTGTGAATGTTTTGCGCAGAATTATGACATAATTTCACAACCGTCCTGTTCGGTGGCTTTGCTTAGAACAGTGGGCGGCAGGTGGAGCTGGTTGTTAATTCCTTCTGCTCGCAACGAAGCACAACCGAACGCGAGGGGGAAAAAGGCGAATGAAAATCTCACCCAAATGTTAAGCTTTTCTGTTAGCGACTTTTTACTTCTCGTTCGACTCCCGCGCTGTGTTTTATGAACGCTTGCCAAAGTGAGGATGAGTGAAAGGGCAGGACATTGGTTGGCAGGATTTAAATTAGGCGGTTTACCACTTCTAAAGTACCGAGCGGTCCTGCAGAGGGTCCCTGAACTGAGGCTTGGCTAATGAGATGCTATATTAAATTACTTGGCAAATTTAGTGTGCTCTCTTTTTAAGACGCTCCCGGTGGCGCTCAAGAATGGGTAGTGTGCCTTTATTATGTAGCTCTGGTCCCGGTATCGTTAGGCTGTTGGCAAGTGTGCTTGCCTTGGGTTGAATTTTTGAAAGAGGATGAAGACGAAAAGCTTGCTAATAGAAGACGAAAACCGTGGAGCAGGCTTCTTCTGTTGTCATCGCAACCAGTTGAGAGGGAAATTAGAACGGACACGCGATCTAATGGCTGTTGATGGAAAGGCGGCAACGCTGTTTGGTATTTTAGAATAGAGAAGCTTCAGAAAATAGAATAAAGAAAAGCATAATTATGGGGTTTCATATTTAGTTGAAGGTGATCTAGCGTAAGGGGTAAATTTAATTATGCATTGTCTGTAATGCTTTATGCTTGTTGGTGATCTAAATATATGAGTATTTATATTTGAATATTTGAATAATGAGTTGCTTCAATATAGCAAACAAAGGCAGCTGAAAGTCATCGTTTGCTATTGGAAGATTATGTCCAATAGGTTAAAGCTGAATCCACTTATTCAAAGAATTTTGATTGGTTTAATAAAAGTAACAATTTCGTTTGGGAAGACATTAAATTACCTAGAAGATGGACAACTAGGAAGTGTCAATTATCATATTGTAAAACATTAGGACAAAAATTAAATATCCTGGCCATGGTTCATCATTCATAAACAAGTCGAATATTCTTGACCAAACAATCATGTTGGGTATTTGGTGGGACTGACAGAGTGTGCTCTATTGTGAGTTACCAAATGAAAAAATACATTGAGTGTTCTACCGACAACAGTTGATGTGTTTCAACCTAGTTTTTCAAGAAACACGATCAAAAATTTATTTTTACTCCCAAAAAAAATTCGAACATTTTTATATGTACAAAAATCTACCATTTCATGAAACAATTTCCCATTTTATTCCTGTAGAAAACACCGTACGCCTAGCGAAAAGAGTGATTGCTTTCTTGAAGAATATTGGCACATCAATAAAATACAGTATCGTGTCTTAAGTTTCTTACTACCAAATAATAACTCTCTTCATACACACACGCCCACATCTCATGACGATGCTACATCTTAATCCTTAGTAAAGCCGCTCTGCCGCACGATTAACTTCTTCTCGCTAGCGAAGCGAAGATTGAGAATAATTATTTAGATTACCCCCCTGGGCGAGGTGATGAAGGTGAATGGATGGTGCAGGATTTATGCCCCGAAAACCCTTGCAAAACTTTATACCTCCTTCGAGAGCGCTGAGTGGGTGGATAAGATTGATTAGCCCGGTGGTCGATCATGATATACGGAGCGGTTTTGCGAAAAGCAGAATAAGCATCCGAAAGCTCGCAGGAGCTATTAGTGAATCGAGGCATAGTGGTGAGGACTGATCACTACGAATGGCAGTCAATCCGGTTCGGCGGAGTCAGGTGGCAAAAGTTTATACCACTCTTGCCCAGCGCACCCATAAATAAAGCCAATTTGAATGCGGGTTGCTTGGGAGCTATGCTCAGAATGTGTTGGATTACGAAATTCCGACACTCCGTGGAAATGGTTGTGGATGGAAAACGCTTGATTTTCTTTCCCTCCGCAGTGCGTTTAAAGTTTCATATGTAGATCAAGCTGAAAACAAGCTGTCGTGCCGTGTGCAGATACAGTTGTTAGAGTAAGTGAATTGGAAAACATCCCAGCGGTTTTTCATACACAGTCGGAGAAGGGGCAAAACATACCTGTCTTGCCTTTCCAATTGACCTATTGAGAGCATTGACATTATCAGGCTGAGCTTTCAGCGTTTCATAACACAACAGAGGAGTGTGTGTGCGTGAGAGAGAGCGATGGATGAACGGAAAAAAACGGGCAACTCAGCTCCCGAGGGTATAATTTTCATCGCCCGAACGCAAAAACACACATAAAAGTCATCGTTTGTTGGAGCGTTGTTGGTGAAAAAAAAACCCCGCACCAGATCAAATGCGTTCAGCAGTGGGCCACATAAAAAAGGACACCCGCTACACACGCCATGGCCGGGAGGGTATCGTGACGAGGGTTGTGAGGCAGGGGAAACTACCATCCGTTTGGTCGCATCGCAAGAAACGGACCGGCTTTCTCCTTTATTTGGCCCACTTCCAATAACGTTTTATTTGCACGGAAGCATCATGCTTTCCTTTTTTTTCTATTTCCCTTTGCCGAGACCATTTCCCATAGCTTTCTCAAACACCCCCGAAATTGCGAGCCAACGAAAATCGTACCCTTCGGGGCCTTTCGGAGGCCAAGCATCGAAAGTGAAAGAGCAATCGAATGGAGCTGGAGTTCGGTCGAAAGACTACGCACGGTTGAAAGGAAAATAAATATCTCACAGCTCCCTTGTGGGTGATGACGCCGATGAAGCCGACATCCATTCCGGTCGGCCTGCTGGTCGTTTTTGGTGTGTTGCGGTGGATGTAGGTGCCAGCATTGGACAGAATTTTCCACAGAGAAATTCTTCCTTTAGAAAACGTTCCATCCTCCATACATTTCTTTTTGCCGGGCTGGGCAATAGAAGGCATTCTCCATTCTTCACACGACCCGTAACGTCCCATCAGTTTCGATGCGTTCGTTTCGTTCGATCGTTTCTTTTCAATTATTGTTATTGTCTTGTTTATGGGGCTGCTGTTGGTTTTTTTCTTTTAGCCATGGCCGATGGCCAAAAGGCCGGCTTTTACAACCATGTAGAGTTTTATGATATACCGCTTGCCGTTGGAAAATGTGTATCCAGTCTGATTCATCTTGCGTCTCACACGAGAAGCGTACGGGGTGTTTTGCGAAACACTGCAGAAGATGTTTTTGTGCACACGCCGACTAGGAAGTGTGTATGTTTACAAGAGCTGTTTTCTTCCAACATATCGAATGGGTGGACTGTTTCGAGCTATTAAGGCGAAAAGGGTTGAAGTTATTCCCCTCAAGGAATGTCGCAAACGGTAGAGGCACATTGGAAAAGACATAGCAAACGAGCCAATCAACACAATCTCCTCACATGAGCTTGTGTAACAGAAAGAGTTTCTAAAATTCTAACCGAATAAGCAAAATGAAAAAATGGGCGGCTTGATAAAGGCAAAACCAGGGGCAAATTAATTAAATATTTCTTCATCTGAATCCTAACTCCCCTCCCCCCGAAACAGGACGTTTTAATTAAACGAATTGACACTTTCGTAATTAATTTCTGCTCGCACTTTACAAACTTCAACGCCTCCGCGTATCGGAACGCCTCGAAAGGATGCGCCGGGTTTTCCAGCTTTTCTTCACGGGTTTGTGGCTCAAAGCAGTCCCGGGCTTGTCAGTGTTGATCAGGTTGAGGTTAAATCCGTTGTCACCACTCGAAAAGGGGACGGGCTTGGTATGCGTCCCTTTGGAAACGAGCTTTACTTTCGCATACGGATACGATATGTAAGATAACGCGATTTGTACCGTGGCGCTAGAAACAGAGCCGGTAGGGGTGAATTTTTCTTTCTGATATTGTCTTTTTTTTCTGCGCCCCACACGTACACCAGACTAAAGCGCGTATGCGGTGGTTTTGGGTGTGCAGAGTGGTGGTGCAAGATAATCAAGTAAATGTAAATTTCACTTTATGCCTGCACAATTGTGAGAAAAGGTGGGATTAGTAACGAGAGCATGTTGTTGCTGCCGGCTCGCTGTTCGTTCCACTGGTTCTAGTTGATTAATGAAGGTGGATGTCGAACGCAGCAAATGGATGGAAATAAATTAAATGACAGCCTACCATCATCAATCTGGTTCGACGGTGTAGAGAGTGGTGCGTGGCAGTACACGCTCGATTGTGGAAAATTGAAATTAGCTAATGGATTCGATGCATTTAGTTTGTGCTGAAATATTATAAAACATTTTTCTTGGAAAAATAATTCTCCTCGTACCATCACGTGAACGTGGAGCAACTTCTTGCTATCGAAACCGCTTGAATTTACTTTAAAAGTAACATTCGCACCATTGAAAGGGAGATACCGAAAATGAGACCCACCGTTCGATAATGGCTCAATAAAGTCGACCAACCAAAATCACATTGCCAACGCAACGAAACCGAAACGTTTCGGGGTGGCCAAAGCAGCGGCAATGAACGCGACCATAATAATCATTCCGGCCACCGACACAATGAAAGGATTAGGCGGCCCGTAATTAAATCGGCACAACAAATTAAAACTTTCACCACGTGCCAACGGCTTCAATGGTGGTTTGTAAAGGAACTAAGAAACAAAAAAAAAACGATAAAAATAAAGCAAACAATGGAATGGTGCCACGAAACCTTTCACCTTGGGGCTGCTTGGTACGCGAGTGCCTTTGCCCGTGAAGGCGCAACGGAACTAATTACCCGAAGGATTCTACCGTCACGACGCTTGAAAGAGCATAGGCGTTTTTTGGTAGGGATGGCCATAAGGATGCCCACTTACCAAAATAAACCTTTCCTTCGGTTAAACGGCTTAGGAGGACGAACCACGGAAACCACTCAAAGCTATTGCAATTTTACGTAGTTTTTTGTCCATTCCGTAGCACCAAAGACTACTTCCATTCACGCCCTCAGCGATGCATTTCTTGATGTTGAGTCACAAGAATGAACCGTCTTGGTGGGTTGTGGGTAGTGTCTTTAGAAAATGGACAATAAAAGCTCGTGATCACGGGTCAGGAAGTCGAATCCATTAAGGCAAGAGTTCCTACCCACGGGTAGGGACATTCCATTTTCGAACCTTTTTACAACCCTTCCAGTGGGTAACGATACGTAACGACGACTCCTCGCAGGCACCGAATAAAACTTGTCCCTTTGAAATGTCATTGTTTCGTCCAGTGCTTTTTTTTGCCTACTGTCAGTTTTGCATTTCCAAAGCCCGTTTTGTGCTTTTTGTTTGCTTCAAAAGAGTAACATTTACTGTTCCTCTCCGCAGGCCATCCGAAGGATACCGGGGGTTTGCTCGAAGAGTGTACAACCGCAAAAGGATAATTATCTCCATTACATAAACAAGGGCTTGAGAGCTTGGGTGAGCTTTCCGAAGCTAACCGGGTGGAAAAATTGGCATCGCCGTGTCGAAACCCTGACTGGTCGCGCATGGAAAAAGTTGAAAACGTTATGGAGTGAAATTTTTGCATGTCCCCACTAACCCAACGCCTTCCAAAATAGCAACAAGCTATGCAAACAAGAGTGAATCTAGTTGAAGGTTTTGCGTACGTGTGGGACGCGAACCGTGTTTCTCGTTCGGGCGAGCCGGAGAACAAATTTAACTTTCCCATCCAGCGGAAGGGCATCATTTTGTTAGGCTAAAAAGTTTGTCCACCGCGATAGGCCTTTTTTCCCAGCACAAGGAAACGGGACAAAAAAACTACCACCGGGAACGAGTTAAGCTTCCACCGCAGGAAGACAAATTTCCCGATCGACAAATAAACCCAATCACTGCCCCGAAGGGGTTTTGCAACATAATCCGCATCCGCTGAGCTTAGAGATGGATGGTTCCTCTTTGGAAGAGTGGTTGATTTTTTCTTTATTTGCTGCTGTGGAGATAACCCAGCGTGGAGAAAATATGGAAATCAGAAACGATTTGTCATTTGGATCGTATTATGCGAAGGATAGCCGTTGAGCCTTTCAGCCCGATGCATGCATGCGTGGCTTTTTTTCACATCCCTTTTTTCCCTCCCCTAACATTCGATGCGGTCCATTGGTACCGGGGTATCCGGGAGCTCGAGGGCGTTATTGAATATTGAAGGAAAATATTAATCATCTTCGGCAAACATGGACCGTGGCTCGGAAAGGTAGTAAATCTTACGGCAAACTAGAGCCACCGATAGCGGCTGAAAAATGTCGGCTCTCGGCCATATTGTGTGCCGGATTAGATGCGGGACGGAAGAGACCGGGCGTTTGGAATAACGAATCACATGCCTTTTTTTTGCTGAGACGCTAGCCGAGAGCAAGGATAAAAGACAGTGAACTATTTAAAGAAGAGAAAAAAGAAGACTTCTTTTAATGCTTTAACGTTTTCTGCGACCGGTATGCAAAAGTGACTTTCCCATTTTGTCACTCTCCATGCGTAGACACAAATAAGCATCCGAAACAAATAGCATGCCCTTCGGGTGAAGAATTTCTGGGTTGGAGAAATATGTTTCTTCGGGCAAGTACCAGCACAACTGCGACCGGATGTCCGGTCCGCACGTGATACAGGAAAGCATCTTCGTCGAGTGCTGTACAAACACCCATCACCTCAACGCTCGAGAGGGCAATTTGTGACAAGTGCACCGAGCAGGAAGCCCAACGCAACCGGACACACCTTTTCAGAATTTGTGTGACCAGACGGTCTTTCGGTGCTTTAGAAATCGGCACGACGGTTGTAGGGATTCACCGAGCAACAGACAGAAACGACAAAATTGTCACACAAGTGGTTGAAAGATAGCTTCACAGACGGCGATGAGATTTGAGAGTTATGTTTAGTTTCTTTTTTAAACTAAGATCTTAAAGCAAGAGTTAGATAAGTTGTTTTATTTGAGTATCAAACTGCAATCAGCCTTCAAATAGATCATGACTTCCATTTAATTGCTTCCAAGAGTAATTTTTGCCATGCAACCGAGTAGTCATACCTTCTCCTCCCTTTTAATAGGAATTTATAGCAACACATTAACTGCAAACCGCACGTATAAACAATGCACTATGTAAAATTATTTATGAACACGCAAAACATAGCCACAAACTACCAGTATTGATAACAACTAGTTGCTTGCCGTCGCTCCTATTCGAAGTGAAAACAATCACAACGTTTCATTGTCAGTCGTGGATCGTGGACCCAGTTTTCAAACAGAATAAATTGAGCTGCACATCACTACTGGCAAGGGAGGGAAAAAGCGATGCAACATGCAAATACGTATGATGCACCACTGCACACTGAATGACAGCTTGCTCCAACTTTTTCCAATGCACTACAGCTCGAGCAACCCACCGTGCGGACTGTGTAACACGCGCTGACACGTACGATGATTCCCAACCCTCTCTCTATCACCGAATCGGAGAGAAAATGGCAGCGAAAATGTATAAAAATCAACAATTTCTGGCTAGCGTTCCATATTCATGAACGCGACCGATCGACCTCGTTTGTTTCCTGCAATTCAATAATTTATCTACAGTACTGTGCGCGAATAAGGGAAACGTAAACGGTGGTTGCCTGCGGTGGGAAACATTTAACAAAAGATCAATTCAATTTCGTACGCTGCTCAACTTACTTCCTCGAGCCGGCCACCTCCTCTACGATGCATCGATTCCTTCGCCACCGGCAGGGCGCTATCGTCCAGTAGCTGGAGGCTGCACTCCGGGCCCATCCTTCTTCCGGGTACAGCAGGACCTGCGAAGCGTAGTTAAGATTCATATCAGACGCCAAGCTTCGGACGAGCATTAGTCGGATTAGTGCGGAAAGTTGTGCTAAATTTGAGCGCCAAGCAAAGGTTTTTTTTTTTCTTTCCTGGCGGCTCGCCGTAAGTAAGTTTTGGGTCAGTTACAAAATGAGTTCATACGCAAAGGAGAAAAAAAACAACAAGTTTAGACACTAAATATTCGACGGATTTGGTGAGGCTTTAGGGAGGTGGCTGAAAATTTGGAACCATCGTGCAGGGTGCTAATCCGGCCAGATCCCGGTGATAATGATGATGTTGGATAAAGTGAATTAAAGCGACCGGGGTGAGTTATCCTGCCACCGACCCCAAACCACCCCATTCCGGCGATCCGGCTTCACCAGGCATTAGCAAGATTTTATCAAGATAATGAAATTAAATTGGAATATAGGAGGATCGCTGGAGAAGATTAACTCAGTATCAATGTCAAGGCTGGCATTTATTGAGATAGTTACGAATAGTGTTGCGGGAGCCTTTTCTTAACACTAATTAAACTTTCATTCAAACATTAAGAGCTCAATACATTTTTAATAACACTCACAGCAGTGCTTTCGCGTGAAAATAACTATGGCACACATCCAGCGATATTAAAATATTTAACTAGCCCAGAGAGAGCCCGTACCTTGTTCGGGTAGCCGTTGTATCGGAGCAGCTTCTTGCAGCATTTGCCACGACTTTCGAAATAGATTTCGGACGGCGGCCTGGCCGGTGCGCGGTTTAACACACAGCAGCCGACGTGTGCGGGCGATGCGGGTGGGTGGAAAAAGGCCGACGCGAACGTACGGTCGCTGCCCTTATCGATGGTGGCGATGGTGGCCGTGTTGGATGCCTTGAAGTCCATCATCAGCATCGAGACGGATCTGCAAAGATGAATGTTAAAATGGGCTATTACACAACGAGTATGAGCACTGTATTCTTATCTATATTAAAGCAGCATTCAGCATTAGTTAAGCACACATGAAGAAATTGCTTCGTTTTCACTATTTGCTCTTTCGGAAATTTTCTCCTTGGTCACATGTGGTGCATAGGAACATTGCATAGATTATCCTGGACAAGCATCCTGCTCACCAACACCAACAGTGCCCGCATGGGAGTTGGCTTACCGGACCGGTTTATGTGGTTAAGCGTAGCGAGGACAGCGTAACACGCAAAACAAACGTGCAGTAAGGATAATTTAAATAAGTGATGTCCTGGTGGTACTGCACATGTTTACTCGCCATGGCGCTTCCCCTTGTGTTTCATTATACTGTTTGACACGAGAGGATAGCAGAGGTTCGAAAGGAGATGTGCAGTGTACGGAAGAAACTAACCAGAATTATCATATATTTAAAAGGTATTTCTGGGAGGGATAAGAGCGAAGAAGGCAGGAAAATGATCTCCTTTGGGTAGTTGGTTAAGTGGACAAAAAAAAAACTTTAAAAAATAGCTGCATGTATGGTTTGATCCGTATTCTTACTAACTGATTTTATTACAAAAAATTTAAATAAAAATATCCGTTATTTTGCGTTTAAATAAAATTCTTCAACATTGCATTAAAATTTCGTTCAGCTATAAAAGTAAGACAGGTTATAATAAGCATAATAAGTTTCATCCAAAACTTTTCCTTAACGTCTCCAGAGAGTTTCACATCATTTTAATTCATTGTGTAAGCTGCCATCGTGATTAGTAGTGATACATTAGCGAAACCAGCTCTGTGCTCGTTTAGTTCGGTAAAGTTTCTAACAAATTAAAGAACACACTCATCAACCGCAACGCAAGCGTGACAAATAAGAACAGTCGTTTCACCGACAGACAGATATTATGATTTAATTACCATAATTATACCCCGAACGGTTTCAGCCTGTGCAACCGTTTGATGTTCGCTAGACAAATGCAGCAAATGAAGTGATAATGATGAATGCATTAGCCAGTGCTCCACGGTGGTAACACCGTACAGCAGTAGAACATTCTCTGGTAAATAATTATCAACCATTTGTTATCGGTGACGCAGTTCGTTCGGCGACAGAATGTTGGTCGACACGGGCTCCCCGACATCGTGCTCATCATCTTTTAACTATTCTTATCGGTTAGGATGTTCTTAACTTGATGAGAAACTCGCTTCTAGTGATTAATGGAAGGTGGGACAACCCTTGTTGAAGTCGTAATGATGGGACAATTTTAATTAAAATTCCCAATGAGAAACATTGGCGAACAAAAAGTGACGTTCAAAAAATTGTTATCAATCCCTCGGCTAATTTATTGAAAGTGGCAATGGGGAAGAAATGGGAACAAATCAATCTGTGAGATAAAGCAAAACTCCAACTCCATTTGCCGTATGAAGCAGCAAAGCATGAAGAGCTTAATGGAAAAAAGGTAGAATACGAATCAGAATGATCTCGACGGTTAATACCTGTGCCACGTGCACGAAAACTTGGCAAAAGATTCCATTTTCTGTGCAGATGCACTTCACCAGGAGGACACGAGCATAACGAATAGCTTTTACTGTGCTGTTTTCTTTGGCTTGCTCTTGTGTTAACGAAGTTTTTAATTAAAATTTTCTTACCTCTAACAGTGGTCTGTTCGTGGGACAGCTTTAGTGGTAAATTTCAAATGGAAAATTCCCTGTTCAGCAAACGCAAACAGAGTAGGAAAAGCAAACGAGCTTGCAAGTGTCAACGGTAAGCACCGGAGATGCAGCAGAACGATAGATTGTATGGTTGTTTAAACAATTTTTTCGACCAAATTTTTAGTTACGATTGCGGGATTCAAGTATAAAAGCGTGAAATTAATGGAAAACTTAATGTGATTATGCTCGCCAAAACTTAAAGCCATGTGGTGCAGGGCAACATTGAGGCAATTCTTTCCCTAATGCTCACTGGATCCCACTTTAAGTACTACTTTGCGTAACTAGTTTTGCGAATTTTCTTCCTGCTTATGTTCCGAGCAGCAAAACCGAACAAACGGCTTAATCGAAAAACTTCACCGTGAAAGAACCTCCGGGCAGAAGTGGTCCAGACGAAACCAACCTCACAACAGCCGGAAACCAAACCGTTTGCGCCATCAACAATTCGAACGCTCGTTTAGTTCGGGAACAAACTCATCCTCGTTAAAAGGGTCAGCTGCTGTACTGTCTGTATGTAAATGGTTTGGCAAGCCGTGTTGTGTGAATGTGTGCGAAACATAACCTCATTCAAACACGGCAACAAGGAGCAACTTTCAGCCTACAGTGGTTCGCCTTTAAGCATCAGCACCAGTGGAAATGGAACGAAAATGTAACACAATCTTCGCTTTTTGCTCTCAGTTTTGCAACTGCTTGTTCCTGGGTGCCTGGCTATCCTTGACGCCAGTTGTGGCCTGGCGTCTCCCAGACGTCAGACATTGTGCTCACTGGTGAATCCTTAGCGAATGGACCAACAGGGATACTTTTGCCCATTCGGAGCATGGTTTCGAGCAGCAGATGGATTGACTTTTAAGCTTTTCTGCTTCAGCTGTTGGGCAAACATACGG
Organism: Anopheles marshallii; assembly: GCF_943734725.1. Lineage (NCBI taxonomy): Eukaryota > Metazoa > Arthropoda > Insecta > Diptera > Culicidae > Anopheles > Anopheles marshallii. The sequence continues at coordinate 67,373,839 of NC_071326.1, read as the reverse complement.
AAACGAGTGTACTCTGTGTTTCATTTGAACTTTCTTCGGGCGAAAGCGGAGCCCCAAAAATGGACTACGTTTAAGATCTGGAAGGAGCCGATAAAGCTTTCTCTTCAAGAACGAACTTGTTTGAAAGTGACTTCTTATCGATGCGCAATAAATTTGGTTCTTATTTTCTCGGAAATCTTAGGTGGAATTGGAAACAAATCCTTTCAAAGCTGTTATAAAGGTCACGAGTTCGATAAGATTTTTCAAATGAAATTTGAGGCGGCTCTGCTTTATTAATCAAACATATTCATTACACATGAAAGATATGTGTATTATTCCTCACATATCTCAAATTTTATCTAAATATCTCTTAAAGAGACATAATTTATCTCTCTCCCCAGGGGTTTTCGTATGATCATGAACAGCTTTAAACACTACACCTTTATCAGCAAGATTTTCCGCCCCATAAAGATGGCCCCAATACCTCCCTGGATCGAAACACGACGTCATCATTAATATTGTTTAATGTGCTGTTCGCGCAGGACATCTTCCGTCTGCCGACGGGGATCACTCGCTGCTAGATTACAAAAGGCATGCACACCTTCTCTGCACTAACGTACGAACCCGTATGAGTTATGACCGACAGATCAGCTATTATTTTCCATCACATGTCTTCATCGTGACAATGTGCTTTCACGCCCTGCACACACCACGAAGGATGCATCTTCACGGCCGGTGCTGCTTGTGTGGAGATAATTTATAGGGCGGCAGCGATCCGATTCCGCCGGCCGTGTACTGTCCCGGTGGGATAGGTGAGTAGATGGTTAGAACGCACGACCAAACATCCGGTAGGCATCTTAATGGGCTACCAGGTCGATAAATTGCTCACCCTGTGCAAACTCGTAAAATGCTTGGTCGACTCGATTGTTCAATGTTGCGGCCGCCGTACATCGATTGGATCGCGGTTGTCATGGAGAGCTTGCCGGGGCAATAAACAAGTGATTCGGTGTAATATCACTTGAGCTTGTGTACGCTTTTGTTGCGTGACTTTAAAACAAAATATTGTGTTGGTTGTTTGTTTGTGTGCTGATTACTTCGATGTAAGGTATACATTTAGTAGATAAATTCAATTTATAACAACACAGGATAGGTAGCTGTCTTTCTGCGGATCCCAGCATCATCCCAGAACGTTGTCTACCGAGCATAAACTCAATTTGGCAAGCCTAATTGATTTTACTCGGAGCAACATCCTAGCCAAGACGCTCGACAAAGCCGTAGAGCAACCACTATCCCCAACTCCCTGTCATGCGTAATAATTGACTTACGTTGCAAAAATACCTTCTCATCGGAAAATTAGCTGACAGGGCATGGGCTTACGTAATGCTGATCCTGGGAGCCTTCTGACCAAAAACTTGCAACTGTTTTGCCTGGCCGGTGTAAGTTCGCGCACGAGTGTATTTTCCAAGTGGCTACAGCTTTTTCGCTCCAAACCATCCCCTTGCTGACGGGTTTGCTGTCGATAATGGTCGATAAGCGAAGGGCCCTGACCTCACACTCCCCTGCCAATACGCTTCCTGACGAAGGTTCGATAGCCGGTGGTCGTTGAAACTTGGTCGTTGCGACACAAAATCACGGCAACTCGGAAAACGTAGAGGCAAATGGAAGAGACGGATTTCCTAGGTGCTTAAGGAGATTTCTTCATCCAGTGTCGCTTACGAGACGGAAGTAATATCCGGCCCAGAGTGCTGTTTGTGGTAACTTTTCTTTTGGGGCGGTGAAATAATTTCCGGGCATGGGAAGCATAAACGGGCACGGGATGATGAAGGTTCCACAGCGCGATATAAATATTGATCGATTTGTGGTTGGCCATCAAATCGCCAATTAGGACAGCTTAAACCAGCCTTTTTCTTTCCACTTTAATTAGATGACCCACGTTGCGGTTTGGTGGGGTGAATAAATATTGTTGCAGTTGTCACCCAATAAGCTTTAAAGCTAACTTTGTTATAGCCCAAGGTAGCACACTGACCAGGTACCTGTAGGATAACTGTCGTTGTCATCCATTAAACTCATTTTTGCGACCGCTTGCAATGCACCCAAAAAAAAGCCCCCAAAGCACTGCAACTGCAGATTGCTTTTAACTGCTCCAATAGTTTGCCGAAGCAAGGAAGCAAGTGTGCCAAAACGATTGGGCATTGAAAATAATTGCCTTGGTCGTCTGTATGTGTGGAACTTTCACCACAAGTCACGAACAAACTGCAAGCTTTCCGCTCCACAGGGCCACTGCAGAGATATAACCTTTGCCAAGCCAATGTAGCCAGATTTAAAAATAACATATTACATTGTCCTGCAAACTCGGCAGGTGGCGGGCAGCAAGTGAAGGTGTGCTATTTTTATAGCTGTGTGAGCTTTTCTTTATGCTTTCCTTTTCTTTCTCGCTTCGAAAAAATCGTTCCAACAGATGAAAGTAATCCTGGTCGGTGGAAGAATATTGACTTTACGGTTCGGTAAGTTCGTCGTTTCGGTCAGCCGCACATTGATCAACGTGTCGGTATCACGGGAAGGTCACAAATTGTGGCACTCGTACGGGAAGGAGCACACAATTTATCCACCTGACGTTTAATCGTTTTATTGGCTTTGCTACACTTACGGCGAAGAATGACCAATATTTAGAAAAAGCGGTTGTGGGACAAAAACAAGCTGTTTGCCTCTGGCGATGGTTATAAACATAAAAAGAAGCTCTTGAATGGTTTTATCACACGATGGAAAAATTAGTGCTAAAAGCATCTGTATGGATGTAAACCATTTGCACAAGATACCTGGCGTTATTCGGACAAATTGGTCTCTTTTATAGACGAGGACGTAAGCTTTCAGTTTAGAGCATCTATTTCCATATCCCACTTCTAGATGTCCGCTGTGTAATCAGGTTTTCTGTTACAACGGGTGCGGCTAAACCTCGCAACTCTGGAATGTACGTTACCCGTACGGTCGGGGTTTATCTCGCGTTGACTCACACCCGGCTATGTCCGGTATGTCAAGTCAGGTCAGGTTGGGAACCACTCTTACGCTGCCAGCTAATGCTCGATGTACAGGACCATGCACCAGCTGGTCGCCTGTCAACTGTACACTGTGGTGGAGTTGCCCGGGCGATGTTGCGCTATCGGACAGCGTCCACAGGACATCCCTTAATCAAATTATTCATTATCATTTGCTTGCGGGTTCGCTTTCAACGGTCATATCGTTCAGATGACGGCCAGCAGGTGGGTTTTCGTTGTGACGCGGAACACGGAACCTTCCACCTGGCACAGTGCGGTGTAGAAAAACGGGACACAGTAAACGAGGTTTTTTGGGAGACAGCACAGCATTATAAAGCCGTCGATGGAGGAGAGTTCACAACTCCACGAATCTCCCCCGAAACCTCACAGCCCGTCGAGTCAACCTCACCACACAAAGGTATGAAAGGTTCTAATTGCTGGCAAAACACGGCCCACCGTTACTAAGGCACCGAAACTGACTACATCTATCCATTCTATCCGTTGAAACCGTGCCGGAAACGATGGACCATGGGTGGTGTGCACCGGTGATAAGCTGTCCTATTCAAAGATCCCCACATTGTGTTGGTGGATTCCGTCAGAAGAGAGAGGAGTAGATGGTCTTGACAGAGCTGGACGAGCGCATTTTCCCCCGAGGTCCTTTTAAAATATCGTTGGATGACTTGAATTTGATTTGTGCAGTTACTCGTTGTGAATGAAGTGCTTCGTGGTAGCGAATGGGAGCTGGGTCTTTTACAGGGTCATTACCGGCGTCACTGTCATGAGATGTTGATGTCATCGTTTCCCATCACAAAAGCGATACCATGCACACAGGAGTCTTGTGTCGGTCGGTTGGTCAACATTGCAGATTATCTTAGAAACAAGAGTAATTTTAGCATAATAGACGAGGCATGGGTTTTATATTTGTTTTACAACATACACCGTACACGATTGAGTTAGCATAATGTGAATTAAGCTTAGATAGGTTTTACCAAGTAGAAATAACAGTTGTTTAAGTTAGCAATAGAAGAATTTCATTATTAATGTTTACAATATTATAAAAGTTTATATTTATCCTATTTAAGTTCAAGCTATTTATCTTCAAACATTATCTTACACGGTGTAAGAATTGTAACTGGAATAAAATATTGACCATTAGTTTTAAATATTATAAATTTTTATTGTATCATAGAATAATTTACTACATGATTGAATAATTCTCGAAGGCTACACAGAAATAACACTTTTTACTCGAAAACAATCGTTTTGAGGTTATGTCTCTTAACTATGTTACAATATTATTCATTTTATTGGTATTACAGCCAGCAATCAAATGACAAAAGTGCTGCCCATCTTGTGCTGGGAAATGTAATCCAGGGATAGAACCGATTTTTATTGAAATTCAACAATTCGAAACATCCAGCAGCAAAATCGACCTATCGCTCTTTAAACATACCACCCCCGGTATATACAGGATATAGAGCCCCGATCCGTAAACAACGCGGCCCAAAGTTACCCATGAGGTGAATTGTTTGTGTCAAAGAATTGTAAAGAAATGCGACGACTACCGGTGACACGATTACAACGGTGTGGTAAATACCGGTGCGGATAAATGGGAAAACTTCGAACAGACGTATAGACAAGCCCGACAACCCACCTACGCGGCACGCTCGTGCCGTTTCGAGGACACGGATGAATCCCGAGATGAAATAGAATTGAGGCAAAAAGTGAAATAACACTGGCACTGGAATCTTCTCGGAATAGAGCACAGGCCTACGTCGAGCGCGCAATATGTGCCAGGTGCCCTGGTTCTGGTAAAAAGGTAAACGAACACGAGCCCCCGGCCGGTGTTGGTTTCCTATCGAAGGAAAACTAATTTTAAATTTCGTATCGCTAGAAACGACCTGTACCACGAATGGGAGGATCCTATATATCACTGTATGTGTGTGTGTGATGTTGTTGTTGTGTTGTGAGGCTTTTCCTTGCTTCGGCAGAACGTTTTGCTCTCCGTTACCCGGTACGGTCATCATCGTTGGAAGGATTTGCCCAGGATTCAACTTTTATAAATAGCGAAACAAAGCCACCTTCACGATGATGTTTTCGAATCATTCTTTGCTTTCCGTTCCCTTTTAGGTGAATCCCATTCCGATTCAACTTTCCCGGTGGATTACATACATTTTCTGTTAATAAAAGCCTCCCTTGGAGGCGGTATATTTTTGTCCTGCCAGTTTCACGCCCCATTGCCACCGCCCGCTGGGGTTTGGGCCCAACCGATGTGATCTGATGGTGTTTGGAGACGGCGAATAAATAAACTCGACTTTCCCGTCCGCTTTTCGTGTGTTTTGTTCATTGTGGCTCATCCCAAATCTAAGAAACCCTAAGTAAACCTCACCGGTAGCAAGGAAAAAACACCCCCAAACAGGCAAGAAATTCACTAATCTAAATTCCTCTTCAAAATTACGCTTTATTACAAGCAGAATGTGCAAAGAAAAAACAAAACAACGAGAGAAAAAAAAAAAACACACACACACACAGTGCCATCCAACACGAAGATGATCGTGGAAGTTGGACGTGGAAATCCTCCGGTACCAAAGCTAGGTTAGTGAAGACGAAAAAGTTTCACTTTTCTCATTACACCTCGTTATTCTGGGAAGCTCGGGAAGGTCTTGGAATTTTGGATGAATTGACCGAACTTTTACACTGGACAGTGCGCTGTACCTTCAAGCGATGCGTGTTTTATTTTTGTTTTCGGTTTTTGGCCCGGCTTGCCCCTGCTTCTTGTTCGTTACCCTTGGGAAGATTATCCGAAAGGTGAAGATCAAGAAGTGTAACCTTCCACAGAAGAAGTGGCCCTTTTTTATGAGCGAAGCAAATCCCATAACGCACGACCTGAGGGCAAACAAGTTCCGGCAGAATGTACAAGACCGGAAACGGGAAGCTGTCAAAACAAAGTTTAACGCACCAATTCGCATGTTGCATGACAGGTGAACGCTTAAAAATTCATTCTTTTACATTTTAAGACATATTTATCGCTGTCTGAGCGATTGTAAGTGTGCTCATAAAAAGGTAAGAGAAATACATTTGAAGCGTAACGATTGATGCTGTTGGTTAGCTGATGCCTGTGCGCGGCTGAGTGAGTCTTAAAATTTGGACAGATCGGTTCCGGAAGTTATCATTCTTTCAGACTGTTTGTTAGCACCTTCTTTTTAATTAATTTATACAACTTACCTTTAGGTTCAATCCAGCTCTAACCGCATCAAAACCGATGCGCGTTTTTTCGTGCAGCTTAGGCCTTCACTTTTTTCACTGCGACACAGTTTAGCCTTTCATAATCGTGGTGTTTGGATTATTTTACATTCGTTTTTATACTGAGGAACACCGGTTGTTACAAGAAGTCATTTTAACTTATCTATTGCATCGTACACTATCACCTGTACTTTATTTGACGAGAAAACGAAACAATTGGCTTTATTTTACATAAGTTGTATCACATTGTTATATATACTAAAACATAAAACCACCAAATAGTGCTGTATATTAACCACTCACGTCCTATTTACGCCTGAAAGTATGCTAAACGAGGCACCCTTTGTAAATGGGCAGATTTTCGTAACATTTTCGCCCCTATTTTATCCAGCACGCCTAGCGCACTTTAGTGAAATTCAACATTTCCACACACAAACAGACACGCACACATGGACAACACACACAGTGAAACGAGCGTTGTTAATATACTATAGCCACCGAGATTCACGGAAGGATGCAAAACTCGCCACCAAACTTTATTCCGCAGCACCGGAGTGGGAAAACTTTCAGCGGAAGAGGGAATTGATATGCTACCGGCATTTTCCGGCCTTTCCGGTGCGAGCACATGCAACTAGCGCACGAACATCCACCCTCACACACACACACTAAACACATATACGAAAACACACCGTATTCTACTACTGCTGTGCCGAGAGTAGCTTGCTTCGATAAGCAAACAGAGGTGCACCCACAGGTTTAGCTCGATGCGAGATGGAAAAGTAAAAGTAAGGGGTGGATAATAGAGCGACTAGGTTGGGGAATGGTGGAAGAAGCGCGGGAAAATCAACCGATGAAAACAAATACACACGCATACGCGTACGACCGAAGCGGTACAACTGTGCGCACGTGTGTCTAGAATATGCAGGGAGTGCTTCCAGCCATGGTTTGTCCTGGGTGGGCGCGAACTGTAAGCTGTAAGGGAAGTGACGAAAGCAGTTCCACTGACTTTTTCCTCCGAACCGAACCAACCCCTCAGTTATATCGCATTGCCACTCGCAGGAGGGTGGAAAAATTCCATTTTTTACATTGTTTTACTAATGCCAGACGTTCGACGGTCCCTTTTTTGCTTAGATATCAAGATCCAAGTTGGCGGGATAAAAAGACGTTAGCAGCAGCTGCTCCCGAGAGATTCGGGTTACTATGGAGACAACGGTTGCTTTGGGAATTTTTCAGGAAAGCGTAATACCTTCATCTGGCCGATCCGTTCCGATATCGACACGCATCTACCAGTGCCACTGATAAGGTACGGAACAGCTGCTGCGGATACGCATCCTGGATGATTTATGGCACGTTCGGCCCATTGGCCAATCAGCGTACGGTATGCTGATTGTGGAGAATCAAAATTCCGGGAAAGTGTGTTAAAAAAATGAAACACACCTCAGGTGAATGCGCGTCTAGATTCTTTGTTGAGGCACACGAACCCATGAATGGGAAAATCGTCCCCCGGTTGTGAAATGACTCTGAAGGACACGCTGTTGCTAACTGGAAAGCGATCTCAAGTGCAGCACTAATAAAAACGACTTTAGTGTAGTGTGCCCTTCCTGTGGTGTTGTCCACACTACACAATAACGAAGGAAATCCCACCTCAACAAGCTTCCACGGTCCACCCTTTTGAGGAATGGAAAGATTGAACGGTCCACTTTGTTGTTTCCTCGCTTACTCGTACGCCCTACGACTCCAGCAGGAAAGGATTTATCCTACAAACACCAGACCAAAAACCTGGACGCTACGTCTGCATCATCCCGGAACTCACACTATCACAATGTCCCCTGATACCCCGGCTCACGATTGCCCGATGTCTATTTTTGGTTCTTCCTGACTTCGGATTCCGTTGGCTTGCACCTTTACCGCTCCATAATGTCTTCGACTCTGTCACCTACCACTGGTTCTACTGTTTGCACACGGACGCGGCACAGAATACGCACGCCACACCACACTGAACGCAAGGGAGCGCAGACAAACACGACCGAACCGACTCGCTCACGTTCTGCCGGACAACTGACAGTCCCGACTAGACGTTCGTTGCCAGGACACTGTCAGGATGTACGTTCGGATGTACGATGTCCTTGCGAACACGATTGGGAGGGGAAAATGAACGAAGTAGCCGACTAGGCTGTTAGTTTGAATGAAGCGGAGTTTTGCGTGTTTTGTTGAGGTTTGTTGTTTTTCAAGGACGCATGCGCTGTCCGTGTGGACGTAAAATTCCCCTACAACCGTACTGTGTTTGTTTCTTTACTGTAATGATTCTCGATTTACAGAATGATAAGATTCTCTGTTAACCGCTTGGGTTCTTTAAAACGCCTGAAGTTAGGCAAGATGTTGTCATTTTACTGCTTATAAGATTTTTTGTTTAAATCATTACGTAGAAATTTAAGCTGTTTTATTTGTTTCGGTTTCGTACATTCTCCAATAAACCTTTGTTTGCAATGAAATATTAGTATGAGGCTTGTAACGATTATTTCCATTGCTTACACTGCCTCTCCCATACTACGTTACTTTCGTGCCAGAACCAATTTCCTATCCCTATCCTATTTCAATCTCATACCTTGAATGGAGAGCAAGCTATCGTGCAATAAAGGGAGCAAAGAACGGTTGACGTACCCCTTTGGTTTAACGATACTGAAACATACTTCACCGCATCAGCTCTCCAAGGGTATGGATTAAATGTGGACATTTGATACGAAACAAAGAGTTTTAATCTCCCTCTGGATATTAAACAAGGATTGGAGTTGTGTACGTTGACCGGTTGTTGAACAGTATACGGGAAGGGTTTCAATATAACAAATTTCACGGAAATCTTGTCGTATATGAATTGATTTTTACAATCTTGCTAGACTCAAGTTCGTAAAGTAAGCAAGAGCTTTCCAAACATACACGATAACGTTCGATCTTTGAACTCACTTTGCGTACCGGATTCGTCTATCAAAACGTATTAAACTCAATAGGTCGTTGAGGCACTTCTCGACAGGAAACGTGAAAGTACCGCCCGATAATACTACGCCCCCGAACAGGCAACCCTCGCCGCGTGAAACAACCGCGCAAAGTGCGTAGAAACGACATTTTCGGCGTCCCTTGCACTTTGGTGCGTGTTGGCCTTTCTTGTCGCGAGCTAAGCATGAAATTTCACGCTGCTTCTGACGGGCCGATGTGGCCGTTGACGCCATAATAATAAACCGCAATCAGCATAAATCTTGTAACGTCACCGTAACTCTTGATGGTGTCGTTGTGGCGTCGCAACCACCGCACCCGTCCACGCACAGCGTACACTTTCCGAAAAGGAGTTATTCGACGCGACTCCCCGGAGAGTTGGCTCGTGCCCGCTGTGGTCGTGGTAGCGACGTGGAGAGCAATCATCAAACGAAAGGTATTAGCAGTGTGGGACGGTGTTCGCTCGGCGCGTAATAACACGTACCGGGACCGCGAGGAAAGCTCGAACTCGATGAAGAATAAATAAATATTAATCCAGTAATCTAATCAAACCACGCAATAAGCTGACCAGTTTGATCGATGGTTTCGGCAAATCGAACTTCGCTGATAGGATTGCGGATTATGAGTTGTCGGGGCGGAATGTTAGCTGTTGTACCATTTCTAGTTCGTTCGGTTCGCACTGCACCCGAGCTAATCATGTTAACTTCCCCCCGGGATTGATTGGGAAGCGACGTTGTGTGGCCAGAGTGGAACGATAAGAACCAGGGAAAATGTGGAAAATAAAACAAAGCGTACATATTTGGTTACGAGTGAAGCGAGCGGTGAAGTTTATTTGATTGGATATTATTGCGGCTGATGATGGCGATGATCGGACGCTCGGGGGTACGGTTTGTGATCATGTTATTGGTATTGAAATTGAATAGAAATGGTCGAATATCTGCTCACGTTTAACTACGACGTTGCGTAATATCGGCTCTCGCTGATACTCCTACTGCATTAATACTACTTCCTCTTTTCATGATGTTTTATGCCGAAAGTCATTAATTTTCTTTAAATAAAGAGTGATTTTTCTTTCCAACTTTTTCATACTTGTTCGTTTTTCATTGTGCCAGTCGAATAGCTTAATCGGTACTACGCAAGTGCACAACTAGAGCGATAATAGTTTGAATATCAACCGGACCAAGACTGTTATTATTTTATTTATCAGTGAGGTAAACATTGTTGGGTCGCTACTGGGCAAAAGGAAACGGCCAAGCCCAAGGACGTAACAGGATGGTTCTACTGTGTATTTGGTGGGACCGGAAGGAAATATGTAATTATGAGTTGCTTCCGTATGGTCAGCTGTACCGTTTGAAGCTAGTGATTATTAGTTAGAAACGCCCAGAATTGTCCAACGGCAGAGCCTAGCCAGCTTGTTTGGGGAAGTTTTTCTTGCCTTCTTTTGTTTTCAACTTTAGTTTTTCAACCGAAAATAACCAAAATTTCTGAGAGTAAAACACAAAATTTCTACTATAGCTTTTATTCTGTTCTAAGTTATCTTACCAGTTACCGAAAGGAATGCATGATACGTCCGATTGCATCTAACAGCAAATAAAATTTAATGAATTTATTACCCAATAAAAGGGTCATCTTTCCATACGGTCCCGTGCCGGTGCCTTTCATTCGGCTCACATTCATTCCCATTGCTGTCTAAAATGGGGCTTTTTTGTCTATTCCAACCCTTATCAAACTTGAAGACACTCTGGCCTTCAGTTCGTTTCCCCAGTGCCGCCCAGCCACCCCGGGCAGCGTCCAAACAAAAACCCTCACTTGGGGTTCGCTTGAAACGTTCTATTTACCTATACTGTTGTTGTGTTTCTTTTCCATCTTCCAGCCGCTTGGTATCGTGTCCGTGTGTAGGGGACTTTAGATAAATTTACATTTGAATAAGTTATGCCATGTATAGCCCTGCCCTGTGTGTTTCTATGCTGCGTAAACATCCGTTCGTTGCGCTTAACGTCGTGCCTAGCCGGAGAAGACAGCTTTTCTCGTAAACATTCCAATTTCGAGCCACTGTTTCGGTGCTTTGGCCAAGACTGAGGGAGTTCTATTTTTTCTCCTCTCAAGTGCTCGCCGCACTGCTTTTCTCGCTGGAAGATAAAGCGAAGCGCCAGCGTAGAAAAGAAAGAAAACCGGTCAGTTCCACATACTGCGGAACATGTCCGCACGACGTGTGTATGGTTGTCCTCGTGTTCTTCAGCATTTCGTACACGGATGCGACCCGTTCGCAAAACATCTTGGCGAATAGTTTGGCTGCACCCAAAAGTGGATCCACTTTGTCCGCCGTGCCTTCTTGCCGTGCATTATGCTCTAAAGCATTTTTCCCGTACTATACAGCTCGCTTCAATACATTTTTCACATTGCACATAAATCATACTGTAATGCCGTCCGGCTTTTTTTTTCTCTGTGCCGTAAAACGGACTCTTTCGTCCCATTCGTGCCTTTCGGTTACGGTGAAGATGATCATAATGACGTCGGTGGTGGGAGCGGACCGGGGAGACCGTTTTCGATTTGCCCCGTGTTTATCCGACGTCATGTGCTTCCGGTTCCGTGTTTGCTTGGGGCGGGGAAAAAGGGCAACAACTTTGACGTCGAATATGCGCAAATACTCTAACGCTCAATATTTCATCCAGTCCAGGTGCTTCCGATGATACTGTTTATGCGTTTTTTTGTGTTCTTGCCTGCAATTTTTTTTTATGTCCCCCGCAAAGAAGGTGCTTTTGGAATTGTTTTCACGTTCGTGCGACAAGTGGACAAAGGTATCAATACGCAAACACGGTCGTCAAAATGTAGGTCAACGATCGGTGCGCGTAAAACGTCGATCGTTTCCTGCTTGACGTGATAAATCGCCCTTGAGTCGGCAGCGGCAGAGGAGCAATATTTTGTACGTGCAAACATTGCGAAAGACACATTTGTCAGGCGTTATGGATGCGAGGCTTTGGAATACATTCCTTAAACATATTTTTAACAATTTATTCATAAGCAATCACTAGTTCAAATCTTGCCATTCTTTGACATAAAAGGGAGACAAGCAACGGAAGAATTATTCTATAATTTCGGGAGCTAGAATTAGTCATCATTCCTTGACATTCTGTCTCAGGTCAAATACTTCTTAATTAGTACTCAGTTTTAACAGCCTAATGGTGGACTTTAAGGTGTTCTGAATGCTCTTAATACTATCAGATTACTACTTCATTGTTACTAATGGAATATAACTTAAAACTGGAATTTAATGCCAGACCCAGTAAGAAAAAATCAGCTTTAGTGGCGAAACAGTGGCTTATTGTCTCTAAAATACCTCCTCCGAGCAGAATATAAGCTTATCCACTCTTAAACTTCTCCTCCGATTCTACCTTTAGCAACTGAGAGCTTGTGTTATACTTTGAGTTCTACCAAACGGCATCCAGTTGCTAGCGCGCTTCTGCAGAGCATTCCGTTAGCACCTTTAAACTTGTGTTATACTTTGAGTTCTACCTAACAGCATCCAGTTACTAGCGCGCTCCTGCAGAGCATCCCGTTAGCGCCTTTAAGCTTGTGCTATACTTGGAGTTCTACCTTACGGCATCCAGTTGCTAGCGCGCTACTGCAGAGCATCCAGTTAGCGCCTTTAAGCTTGTGCTATACTTGGAGTTCTACCTAACGGCATCCAGTTGCTAGCGCGCTACTGCAGAGCATTCTCCGTCAGGCGATTGACGATATAGAGTTGGAAAAAGAAATGAGAGAGAAATAGCGAGAGGAGAAAGAGGTAGGGAATGAAACACAATAGTTCCGATTTTGCATTTTGCATTGCCGTGTTAGTGTCTCAATAATTATCATTTGTTTGGTCATACAAAGAATGTTAACACCGAAAATTACGTACGGAACTTTAAAATGTATTCCAAGAGGATTAGAAAATCTGGACTTTTGTACCGAAAGCGAGCTAAAATAGCTTCAATGTTCACATCGTCAAATGATAATCAGGAACCTACACCATCAAGCTAAACCGTAACCGTACACCGTAAGCTAAACTTTTTCCAGTCTGAAACTATAGTTCTCCTTAAGATATGAATTGTATTTCAGACACAACGACTAGAGTAACAGAAACAACCTTTGCAGACGAATTTGTATCCAGTAGTAGTGATGAAGAAAGCGATAATGATTCGATTGACGAACATTCATATGATTCGAGTGATGATGACAACCAAATTTATGGCGAAGAAAACTTTGCAAACATGTCAGTCATGGATTGTTTGCGATACTGGGCACTTGTGACAAATCAATCGCATAATTCCATACGAATGATATTGAAAATTTTTACAGAAAAATCGAAATGCGATTTGCCAAAAAGTGCTAAAACATTACTGAAAATGCCAAAACCGCACCAACCTATCTGTGCAATTAACGGAGGAAAATATTGGTACCATGGAATTGCAAAAAATATGACTATTTTTTTCAGGTAGCTATGCAAAGAGAAATCCATAACAAAATAAGATTTTTTAAATAATATGTTTTTACCATTTTAGGGATACTCCACCAGTCCAAAGATTTTCGCTAAACATATCTATTGATGGATTACCATTACACAAAAGTAGTAAAACTCAGTTTTGGCCTATTATGATTAATATTCACAAAATGCCTACGGTTCCGCCGATGATAGTGTCTATATTTTGCGGCCCATCCAAGCCAGGAGATTTAGAAGCATATCTACGTCCTTTTGTTGATGAAATAACAGATCTTATACATAATGGGATTTTAATAAACTTGAGGAAAATTCCCGTAAATTTAAGAGCCATCATAGCAGACTCTCCGGCTAGATCATTCATTAAAGGTAATATACAATGATTACTATAAACTAATGAGTAAGTGGTTTTGAAAACAGATGTTATCACAAACTTTTCTTTTGTTTTAATTTTAGGAGTGGTTAACTACAATGCTAAGAATGGTTGCATGAAATGCAATTGCGAAGGAGAATATAACTATGAGTCTCGCACGGTAATTTTTAAAGGAGTTTCTGCTTCCAAGAGAACTGATAAAGAATTTCGTAAGGGTGTTTACGGAAAATACCATAAAGTTATAACGCCATTAATCGACATTCCAAATTTCGATACAATCTATGATGTAGTTACATCTGACCCATTACATTTGCTAGATTTAGGATGTACACGAAAATTGCTTTTAGGATGGAGAGATGGATCGTTAGGTTTGAAAACAAAATGGTCTATGCGACAGTGCAAACAAGTTTCAGACAGTCTCAGTACAATTAAGCTTCCTTCTGAAATTCACCGAGGACTTCGTAAAATGGAATATCTACGGCATTGGAAAGGTAGTGAATTGAATTCATTTTTATTCTATGCTAGTATAGTGGTTTTGAAAGACGTCTTGGCTAAACAAGTTTATAAGCACTTTTTATTATATTTTTGTGCTATAGCTATGTTGTCTTCTGAAGTATATACGCAAAATTGGCACGTAGCAGGTAAGATGCTTGATAATTTTGTTGATGAATTTAAAAACATCTACCACGAAAGGTATATTACCAGTAATGTGCATAATTTGCTACATGTTTTGGATGACGTGATGAGATTTGGTGTCCTTAGCTCGATTTCCACATATCCTTTCGAGAACCATCTTCAATTTTTAAAAAAAATTATTCGAGGTGGAAAAAATCAACTTGAACAAGCCATGAATCGTGTTACAGAACTACAAAATTATCTGATGATGTCGTCGAAACAAGAGCTATTCAAACCATCGATAAAGAAAAAACATATGTCGAGATGAGATAAGATGAGACGTTACTACACTTGAGTAGGACATGCACGTTAAGAGAAGGCAATCGCGATGGTTGGTTTTTATGTACCGATAATACCATAGTGCAGTATTCTACTGCTGAAGAAACACCATCTTTACCGTTAATTTATGGAAGAAAAATGGAATTCAAAACCGACTGGTTTTCTTATCCTTTCAAATCTTCCGTCTTACACATTTATAAGACGCAAACGTCAAATCTATCCGTAAAACATTACAAATTTAAAAGTGAAAATGTTAAATGTAAACTTGTTGCTGTACCAACATCAAAGGCAGGTGAAATAGTATTTGTTCCGTTGTTACACTCATTTTTCAAAAAATAAAAACATATAGGTATAAGCACGCCTGAAACCAAATTCATTGTACTCAATCATTTTTTGACATATAGATAAATAAAACAACAAATACAAATTGTAATATTTCGTGTAACTTTGGGTAACTAACTTTATTTCATGTAACTAGTTAATATTCATGCAACTTTATCAATTCACTAAAATTACATATAGCTGAATTGAGTTTTTGTTTGAAAATATTCATTCCAGCTTTGGAGCTTTGATGAAATGCGATGTACTTTTTCGCAGTCCCTTCGCAAGCAGTCTTTTGGGAGCATTTTTCAATTTCTTCATGAAAAATTCTGCTACTGATGCTCTATTAACACTCACTAAATCAGTCGTTCCTACTATTTCGAACAGTTTTGTTATTCTTGTATGTCGCATCATCGCTATCTTCGGTCCAGTTTTTCCAATTCCTGTCCAACTTATTTCGGCGAACAATTGTTTAGAAAACAAGAGGTCTATTGCTTCGGTCATCCTATTCTCACTTCGCGCTTCCGTGATGTTCGATTTAAGATAGGACAATACTTTATCCTGATATTCTGGGTTGTTTAAATTTTCATCAAATAATTCTAGTTGAACGCGATCTTCGAGTGGAGTGAAATTCAGTTGTTCTTCTGCATTTAGTCGTTGTTGTTCTTTTCGTTTTGGTCCTAAATTATCAAGTAAAATTTGTATACTTGCAAATATTGTGTCGAGTTTTTTTTGCGTTTTGTTCATTTTGAGCCTTTATATTCTGCACCTCCTTTTCTATTCTTTTGCAATTCACGCATTCTAACATGGTTAGCGGTACAACGTTGCTGGTGTTGTTCATATCTGTAACAAACAAATTTAGTATTAGTATAGTTGTAAACAAATGTATAAACATGTGAACGACATACCGTCTTCAATAAACGTGGTTTCGTTTTCAATTAGAATTCTGGGCGACAGCTCTGTTTCGTACGCTTCCTCATTCCTAGACGAAGAACAGCTTGCGGATAAATGCTCACAATTTTCTATAACAGAAAGGCAATTGGTAAATCACTTGTAGAGTTGTTTACATGGTGATGTACATTTACATACCTTCATCAATAAGCAGATTTTGGTACGTTTCCATTTTCTGTTTTGCCGATGGTTTTTTGAATTTGTTCGTTTTGACATTTTCAACCTGGGATGAAGATTCACCGCTCATTCCTTCTGCGATCTCGTCTGCCAAAAACGAAGAACTTATGTGCCGGCGACGGCACAAAGCATTTTGTTCCAAGAAGTAGACGCTAAGCTGTCTCCGTCTTTCAACATATTGTTGATTGATGGACCGTTCTTCACATTAGGCCACAACAGAGTTGTGTTAGATTTTGTGGCATCTAACAACCATCCTTCTGGAACCACCGAAATTTCCTTTTTGCCATTGGCAGAGATAGTTTGAACTAGAGATGTGAATAATCACTCTTTTCAATGATTTGAATCGGAGTCAAAGAGTGGGTTTAAAGATTTGAAACCTTTACTCACTCTTTTGTGATTCATTAAAAAATATTACACTGCATTTATGTTTTTACCACTCTTTTGCGTTTATACTCACTCTCTGTGCCGACTAGAAACTCACTCAGGAGTGAGTAAAACTGTTTTATCACTCTTTGGATTATAATCACTCTGTAAGAGTGAGTAAAAGAGTATTATCACTCTTTTGGGATTGTAAGCACCGAGGATGAGTGAGAAAACGTGTTTTATCACTCTCTTTGGATTTTATTTATCGCCCGCCAGGGGATCCCCTGTCATTTCCTGGACGTTTTCTCACTCATCCTCGGTGCTTACAATCCCAAAAGAGTGATAATACTCTTTTACTCACTCCTACAGAGTGATTATAATCCAAAGAGTGATAATACTCTTTTACTCACTCTTACAGAGTGATTATATTCCAAAGAGTGATAAAACAGTTTTACTCACTCCTGAGTGAGTTTCTAGTCGGCACAGAGAGTAAGAGTGAGTATAAACGCAAAAGAGTGGTTAAAGGAGTCATAAAAACTCTTCGTGCTGATTTATATTCATTCACTCTCTCGAAGGTTTCAAATCACTCACTCACTCTTACTCAGTGTGCACATCTCTAGTTTGAACCACCGCAAAAGGCATTGTTAAAACCGCGTTTGCTCTTCAGGTAATGCGAACACAGACTGACCGTAGGAAAAAAGGCATGCTTATAAGCAAACACAAGTAGCACTAATAACTGCATTGTCTATCTTGTTGCAACACGTTCACCGCCGTGTCAAAAAACACACAAACTAGTAACACATTTGTCCATCGCGCACACGGATATAAATGGTCATAAAATACATTGCTGAGCGGTTGACAGATTGAAAATACAATCATTGCTTTACTTGGGATTTTAACGAGAGGATACCGACACAGACAAACAGCTCAAACGGTTAGGAAGTTAGCCAATTTCAGTAGAGATAATTGCTACCTGAGTTCGATTACCGAAAAGATACAACTAAAATTGCGAATGTTAAAAGATTAGGAACAACAGCGAAGGATTGAGGAGAGAAAAAATAACCAACAAGACAGAAATGCTAAGAATCGAGAAAGACGGCATCGATAAATACTGGTAATAAGATAGAGAAGGAAGGAAGTATAATAAGAGAGAGCAAATATTTTTTTTAAATTTTCTCTCAATTCTATTTTTAGAATTGCTAGTGTGAGAGAGATTATTTTTCTGTTTTCTCTCAATTATATTTATGGATGCTTTCAGTTCTACTTTTCAATTAAGCAGCGCCGAAGAAGCGATCCTTAAGGCTGACGGTTGCCGCTAAGCATCGCCGATTAAAAATGTTGTATGCTGTTGGGCAGCGCTGCTTAATGACTGAAATTATACCGCTAAGGAACATCGATTTAAGCGACGCTTAAAGATAAAATCGTTCACGTTTTCTTACTGGGGAACACTTCTAATTTGCAACTCTAAATGGGCAACAGTCAGAATTTGCTTAAAGCGTTGTCCCGAATAATGATATTAATTTTCTTGTTATTAGTTCACAAAAACACAATAACTTTAGCTTCATTGGTTGCAATTTTAATACTCAAAAAATAAAGAAAGAATCGTTAGGACTCGAAATCCAAAGCTCGTCCAATATTACGCATATTTCGCAACTTTTATGAGTTGCTCCAGCGCAACAGATGATCGAAACATGTCAGCTTTAATGTGTATCTCAAAAACTGTACTGCCTGGTCATCGTCATGTGCCTACCTTATCTTCCCGAAAACATATTCCTTCTGTCATCCCAAAACCTCCCAACCGTGGGTGGAACACACCATTCCCATCTCTGTCCAAGCTAACGAAACAGTCTCCCATCAGCATGAGCGCGCCTACCAAAAGCACACACGAGCACATCCGAGTATCATGTGGGAAACATTTTTGCTCGTCACCAGCCTCACCAACGCCATCAGGGACGTCATCATCATCATCACCAGGACCATCGTTGAGATTACCAGTGGCATTCGGGGGCACCCTACCCGGGACCATTAAAATGACATTACAAATAATTTAATACTCCCAGCGGCAATAAAATCCGGCATGCCACAAACAAAACAACAGCACCGACAACAACTGTGACCCTGTAGGTTGCCAGGTTTTCCGTTGTGTTATTTGTATGTGTGTGTGTGTGTGTGCGTGTTTTTTGGCTTTTGACTGCAGGCGCTTTGATGGAGCCGGGCTCCATCATACGCGCGACCTAATTCGATACATTACAACTCGCTGGTGCGCTGTTGACTTTGAATGAAATTTTCATCTACCTAATGCTGGAATTGGAAAATCATGCTCCACAAGCCGGATGTTTTGCGGGTACTTAAAATAAGATCAACCATCAGGAGTGATTGGTTGGTTGGATGATGGCCGGTGAGGCCCGAAAAGCAAAGCTTTTATCGAAATTAACTCGTCATTCATCAGGGCCCGAGTGTGGAGTGTTGTACTTAGTTGGGATGTATCCGTATCCGGTTGAAAAATTATTCGGAAAACCATGTCCAGGTGGAAAATTCTTCAAAAACCAAACTCATCGATTACCTTTTGTAACAGCTTTTCGGTTAAAGTTGCAAGGTGCCCTTACTAGAATCGTACTTAAAACATATCTCAACAACCACCTGCCGATGGCATTGCCCACCGTCCTTCGCGGAGCTCATATTACCGGGAACCGGAACGTGCGCCATTGAATTTGGAACACCTTTTCCGGGGGGCGTTTTGTTGCCTGGGTGCTGAAGTTGAATCGATTGCAATCAAACTTTCTCCCTGATGCCGGATGCCGAGGACGGAACAGCGCCAACAAATAAATGAAGTTGGCGCGATGGGATGAAAAGTTTTCGGTCCAGTTTCGCTCACTCCGTACCGCATCCGTTTCCTCTGGCCCGTAGCTTGGGCATTTGCCATTTTGTTTGATCCTTTCGCTAACGTTGACCTGCCGGGTTTGATTTTCCCGCCTTCCCGGCATCGGGATGGTGGACCCTCGGGGAAAAATCGTGTCAAACAAATGAAGAAGCAAATGGGAGGTCAAAGTTGATGCACGTGCATCCGTTTTTGCGGGTAGGAGCACGAGCAACACCGTACCTGGGGAAAGGAAATCCGGATTCCAAACGAACCGAAATTAAACTTCACTTCATGCGAAAGACTTTTGTGATTCCGCTTTCGGCGTTGGGGATTGGTTTGTCGTTTGGTACTTTCTTAAACCAAGCAAAGAAACTTTTGGCTTTGGAGGAGAAGAGGAAAAAAAACAGCGTGTTTGCGGTGTTTGGAACAAATTACGATAGGAAAGCGTCGTTTTAAAGTCGCAATTGGATGATTTATATTTTGGCACATACTACCCGTCAGCTCAACATGTTCTTATTGCACACATTGGTAAAATGGATTCTGTTCACTTGCAGTCGTCACACTCTACTCTGCTCTTGGCCTCAATAACCATAGAAAAGTTACCTCATTTTGTACCTTGTTACATAATTTTGCTTCTCGCCAGGAAAAAAAAGCTTCAAAGAGCATGGCAGAAGTAAAATCGAAAGCAAAAAAAGAAACGGAAGACACTGCTTAAGGAAAGGATTTCGCATCGCTTACCACCGAGCACGACCAAAGTTTCGGCAAATGTTTAATCGAAAAAGTTTATGACAAGAAGCAATATGCAAAGCTCGATTTGCACAAAACCTGGTGGTCATGGGGGTGGGGGGGGGGGGGGGGGGGGGGGAATTGCACAGTTGGTGGAAAACCCCTCGGAACAGCTTTCCATATTTTTTTTACTCGCTCGTTCGCACTTCTATCTCGCTTTCGCTAAACTTTCCTGCATCTCCCTGTTGAATGACATTCGTAGTCGTGATCGTTAGCAGTTGAGCAGTTTATAAATGTGTGCTCGGGTGGAGAAAAGCTGCCTAGCAGAAACTCATTCACTGTCTTATGTAAATGTGGCGAAGCTTCTTTTCAAACAGTTCACACTTCTTGCGCGCACAAAACGCGAACTCGTCTCCCATTGCAGAACACTTTCCGTACGGTTTACTTCAGCTGGTATTAGTTTTTTATTCTATTTTTGCTTCTTTATTTAGTTGAGTACCTTCAGATGAAGCTCAGTTTCCGGAGCTTTGAAGCCAGCCAGTTTGCGTGTTCGGGAAGCGTCCATGGTTTTTTTTGCTTTGCGCTCTTTCTTTTTGTCCTGCGATAAACTACTTCCCAACTGTATGAATTGGAATGTGGTGCAGTTTTTCGCGCTTTCATTCGTTGCAACATTGGGGGTGGGAATTTTCCGACCATTTCCAAACTTTCAACCGCACCGAAAACTGTCCCCCACACCAACGGGGTCGGTAGAGTTGGGGGGTGGTGGAAAAATTTGCCTTCTTTTCACGCCATTTTATGATGACGATGAAGTTGATGAAGTGCGCGGGAACGCTGATTAGTGGTGGTGGCCGCACGAGGTACGATGAGAAGGATAGTTTTCATCTTATCACAAATGGTAGCGGTTTGTGGATGAAAAAAGCAACTAACAACTTGGCAGGAATTTATTTCAAAACAGGATTTTGAAGCTGTGATATGCTGTGAGAGCAAAATAGCTTTTACTGTTTGGAAATACACACTTTAATTTATGATGATTATATTTAGTGGTTTGTTAATGATCGTCTTGTTCATTAAGATCTTGATCATCAATATCATCAAAGGAAGTAGACCATATGCTGACAAGAGCTTTTTTATAACTCACTTTCTTATCAGGTGTAACTCAGGACGTGGATCATGGACGATCACCGTGGTCTGTCGATTCTAATATCTAATACCCAATACGACATAAAAAATCTTCAACATCTGTTAACGAATCAATAAATTTGTAAAAATATTAAAATAAATCCCGTATCGTAAAAAGCGATGTGATAGAACAATGATTTATTCAACTTTTCACCACAACTCCACCTCTACCAATAAATTTTACTTCTTGCAAAAAGAAGTCAAATGACGAAAGCTCCGGAAAGAATCTTGTTCCATAAGCATTTTTCACATTGAAATTTACGGCTCTCTTTGGTTTGGCCCCGATGACCACGAGTACGCTACTAAATCATCCACTATCCATAGCACTCGAACATGGAATGTGCAATTTGGCAATACCATTACCGATTGTCTACGGTGTTCGATGTGAGTGCCAAGACTTTTCGGCATGTTTTACATTCCTCAATGCAATATATTTGACAATGTGAGCTTGGTGTAAGCTGGCTGAAAACGATTATTTGCATCCGTGTTGCGGTTGGTGTGCGCTTCGAAGCAAAACTGTCCGGCAAGACACAAAACTGGTGTCGCTCGACTGACAGAAGCTTTTGTTAGTCGCTCCGTACCGTATGCCGTTCATCCAATCAATCCATCCTAGTTGGCGATGGTCAGCTTCCATTACAAACCAGTCAACACAAATCGAAATCCACGGCAACTGATTTATCGCTCAATCGAATTAGTTTCACTCACCGGTTCTAGGCTAAGCTCGATTCAGCAGACGGTTCGTCCTGTTCGTGAGTACTTACGGTGCCATTTTATCGAAATCTAAATTTTTAGCACACAAAAGTGCAAAGTAACTTCAATCGCATCCTCGGTGTGCATGTGCAGGAAAAAGGCACAAAGCTCCACTTTCAACACAACAACACGCCCCAAATGTGGCCAAATGCCTGGTCCTGGTGGAATGCCGGAAACCTCAAATGAACAAATTACACATCCACCACCACTAGTCGCCAGGTTCCTGGCCAGTGGTGACCTACGAGAATGGCCGACATGGTACCGGAGTGTTGGAATGCTGAAACCTCAACGGCCAAACCGAAGCGAACCTGCAGCCGGGTCCGAGACCGGGACCAAAGAAAGAGACCAACATAAATCCAATAACCAAAGCACTAAAATTGGATTCCTGCAGTGTTGCGGCGCAAAGGAAATGAAATGTTTTCAATATCCTTTCAAGTCCGGGGGACCGACTGTTCCGTTCGACGTTTCGTCACCGTGAAGATTTCCGGCCCGGTGAGATGAGGATGTGAAAATGGGAACAAAAAACGGAAGCCGAGTTCCCTTCCCACTGGGGAGTATAGATGGAGACATACCGGTACGGCTATCCCTACTAGAGGCAGGGTGGGAAAGCGGAAAATAAAAGGTAGGTAGCATATTATTTTTCCTCACTTTTGCTATCCCTGGCATTCTGGCTGACTGACTAACTGACGTTGGGATGCCGCACTGCGGTGGATAAATCCACATTCATGGATTTACCTGCAGTGAGACTGAACCGTTCAAAAGGAATCATGAGGTGTACTTTTCACCTCTTCTGCTGTGAAAAGATTCAAATTCGACTGAAGGGAAGAGTTGTAGCCCCGTTCTATCGAACAGCGCCAACAGCGTTCGATGATTGAATTAAAAGTGTGCCTCTCTTTAATCGATCGGTCGTTGCTTAATGATCTGTCTGCGCTCGATATATCAAAGGGTTCGAGGCTTGCCAGTAATTGCACGTTTTAATGAATGATAGATAAAGGGACAAACTTCAAACGATTCACATAAAACGAATGTCGAAAGATATTGGAATTCTGATTTCCGAATCGATTTTTAGTCAAAACCATTTCCTTTCGGCGTCGATTTCCGCACGGAAAACAGTAACACCACCACAAAAGCTTGTAATAAAACACCGACGTGGACCAGATGGATACAAAAAGCCCACCTCTCGGGATTACATCCCAACCGCCGTTACGCCAGATTGGGTTGGGTGTGGAAAGAAATCACAAATCTGTTGAATTAATTTGTGACTTTGGTTTCCTTCGAATTTAATCATAATTCCTATGCCCATTCCTCCAAAACTTGCCAACCTGGAAATTATTCTCGAAAGAAACCAAAAAGTGGAAGCTACTTAACCTTCCCCAGTGCCCACCTCTTCCGGTGCGAACCCTCCTGATGCTGTGTGGGATACAAAATACGTTCGAATCCTGGTCACGGCACCGCGGCAGTGTTGGAGGAGCGTAATTTCCAGCACTCCCACAGAACAGCAGCACGCTAATGAGATGCGAAATTAAATTATTCTGTAAATTTCGCACTAACTTTGGGTTTGTTCTTTCCCAACACAGGATGTTGGAAAATCATCATCCAGAACGAAGGCATAATGGCACTGTATATTACGGTTGTTATTGAGATTTAACTGTCGGATATGAATTTGGAGCGTGGAGAGTGTTTTTGTTAATTTATTCAAACGAAATATTCGTACGCACAAAAGTCTTTATATTAACAGCAAAAAGGTTTTGTTACGATTTTTTAATGGTGAAAATGTTACATTGACTAACTTCGACTTTAGAATTCAAACTTTTGCTCACAGCATGAAGCGTAACGATGGCTGGTAATTATGGACGTTTGTGTCCTTTAACCCAAAACCGGTTGTAATTGGAAGCGAACGTGATAAGCTAACCTTCCGACCTTGCAAGCACCGAGCAGCGCAAGAATTTCCGTCCAAATATTTTCCCCCTTTTTACCTTCGGGCCATTCCGGCAAATCCGGAAGGTCGGCAAAGTGAAAGCCAAACGGGCGAGAAAGTACACCGCACGGTAGCGAAGAATTTGAATAAATTTATGACCAAATCGTGATTGTACCATGCCCCGAAGCTAATCGACCCCCGCGGTCGATGGATACTTTTGAGGTATCCGCAAACCGCAAACTCGCAACACTGTGACAACCGAATACGTTCACAAAACAACGATACTCAACGCATAATCAATACCTTTCCAGGCGAGGGATAAAAAGAGAGAGAGAGGGAGCAGAAGGAGTCGTTTGGTGGGAATTGCTGTAGCGAAAGGTGAAGTTTGCCGTGAACTTGCATGGAAAACAATACCTAACAACACTTAGAAACGCTTTCTGCACCCTTCACAGCGCAAGGACCATGGTTGCCGTGGCAACACGCACAGACACACTTCGGTAGCTTTGTGGAGAGGTGAGTTGTTGCCAGGAGCTTTTTGCCTTTCACCCGGAATTTACATTTTGATTGGAAGTATAATCCATTTTACCGCTCGTCGACTCCCCGTCGGGTTTGTTCGGTGTGTAATCCTTCCATTAGGAACCGATTCGGTGAAAACTTGGCTTGGCTTGAATGTGATTCTGATTTGCTTTCTTCAATGGCGTGGGAGCAAATAATGGTTTGCACAGGAATATAAATAAGGTTGCTTGGATTGGTTTCAATCAAGGTTCGTTTAGCGAATGGGAAAGAGAAAAGGAAAGCTCTAACCATGCGTGTTATTTAGGCTTAACTTATTTAATTTATTTTTTTCAATTTAAAGTGCAATTAAATGATAAAAATTTCCCACTAATTATGGAGCAAACAAATGAATATTTGACCAGCTTTCCTAAAAATGCTGTCAGATTGCATACCTTCAGGCAAATGTAGCTTTATTTGCCTGAAGGTATGCAATCTGACAGTGTTTTTGGAAAAGCTGGTTAGAGTTTATTTGAAACTTCACTAGAACAAAATTAACACAACCCTCGTACAGAAATAACGTACCGAAAATGTTTACCCTGTTACCATTCCATAATGAGACTGAACTGGTAACCCAACAACGTTTGGTGTAGTTAGAAAATTGAAAAGTTTTACCCTCATTAACTGCTTGTAAGCGGGGTTTTTTTCACCACTCTTACACTTAACTCTGCCAAATTCAACATGCCAAACAGCTTCCTAACTGTCCATTTGCGTACCGGTAGCATCCTTGCTCGTTCAACAAAGGCAGACTTCGCACCCACCTTCATGGCGTCATGGAGTTTTCGTACAACCAGCACTACTATGGTTTTTTGGAGGATAATATTATTTCTGCCCCTGTCAGCCATCACACGGGTACGGCGTTGGTATGGGAGTATTTTTTTTCTGTTGAAGTGGCCGCTTAAAAAGTTTTCCTAGTAAGCTAACGCAGCTTCCACTGCCGTATAGTCGTAAAACTTTTTCAATTTCGAGCAAATGAGCAACCCCAGTAGCAAGCAGCAATGGCGCGAGGGCCAATCCGAGCCAAGTTCGTCGCATTAGTTTTGGCTTGGCCGTTGCAGCAATGTCCGTCGGGTCGGTACTCATCATTGATAACTGGGTTTTCGGTGCAAAAGTTTGAGTAAATTGACCATCGCAAAGCTCATGTAACATAAGGCTAATGGTGAACTGGAAGCACCAGTTAAGGAACAATTTACATCAAATGTTTCCGTTCGGTTTCGGTTTAGTCAAAGACATGTCCATCGTCCAACGAAAACGGAGCGCTTGGAACATTAATTGTTATTTTATTTGCTAGCATTTTGAATGATAAATGGAAGAAGATTGTGTTTTTCTAGGTTTTTCAAGCAAAATTATGCAAAATGTTGATTGAAGATGTAGGTATACGAGGACCGAACCTACGATGAACCGATCGTTATTCGGGGACATCCAGTTGAGTTGCCTGCCATATTCGAAAATGGTCACGTAGTACGTTCTTCGTACCGAAAAGCAGCCGCAAGGAAATTGAAAGTCTTACAGCAGCATGAGTGTCTTGGGCAGCAAGCCCAAATCACCCTCAACCATGAAGCACCACAGAGCGTCACGCAACCTGGGACCGAGCAGTGTGGCAAGCAAAATGTCATAAAAATGCAATCTGAATGCAAATGAGACATTGGTTTCGATCCCGCGTAACCACCGGGAAGGACCGGGTTTCGATGCGATGATGAGTTTCCTAAGGTGTGAAAACCAATTTCGAGCCCGTTCGTGACATGTACCCCGGAAGGAAGTGACCTATTTCGAGGTACGGTACTGCAAGCAGCTAGTGCTGAAACCGATCGAATCGACCAAGGCCTACCGAATGTAGCAGGAGGAAGTTTTATGAAATAGCGTTTAGCTAAACCATTACATTCAATTGCAGGACGTAAAAGTTTCGCCTGTAAATCGAAATCTATTGACCTTTTAGGAAGATGCGAAAAGGATGATTGAGGAAGAGGAGGCTATTCTTGCAATGAATAATATTTGATGGCTCGAATAAAGTGCACAGTAAAGCTTAAAATGAT
Source organism: Anopheles marshallii (assembly GCF_943734725.1). Lineage (NCBI taxonomy): Eukaryota > Metazoa > Arthropoda > Insecta > Diptera > Culicidae > Anopheles > Anopheles marshallii. Next base: position 67,346,963 of record NC_071326.1, on the reverse strand, counting down.
AATTAAAGTACCCATTACTAAGCTATAAAACTGGGATGAGTCGTTTAGTTTGATATTCGTTCCATAGATTACTGACAGATATACGAAATGAATGAATGAATTTATACAACAAAGTATTTTAAAGATGTAAAATAAATAACAGTATCAGATATTCAAAGTTTTGGAAGTCATCTTCAAACTTTTGTTTCGCCCATTCCTTCTACCAAGGTCACTGCTCCAAGCTCCAAACTAATTTATTCAAGCAAACCCTAGCAATCGTTTCGAATTTCACCCCACCGTACACCAGCGGGTTATGTCAACAAACTCCCCCAGAAACTCGTGACAGAACCATCTAAAAATGATTTGTAACTAAATTGCCAACACAACGCATCCCCGGAGTGGGTATCCACAAAATTTTAATTACCGAGAAACCCCGCCCGATCGTCAACTGTTGTGCCATCTTGCCCTCCTGTTTGATGGATCGCAGACAATGGTAACAGATTGTGGACTTCACCCAACGCCATGTTGGTGGCCATGAAGTCAGGCATCGTGATGCTCGGTTTTGACTAGCCGCAAAAGCCACGATGTCATCCATGTGCTGTGCCCAAAGTGGCATAAATTATTCATCATGCATTCGAGAAGCATAAATCGCTTTCCGAAAACTATGCATTGGCACTGCGCTCTTAAGGCGCTCGTTTCATTAAGTTTAAAATATCTAAAAATTCAAAATTACACGCTGTCCCATGCAATGCTTATAGGAGCGGGAGGGGGTTTCTGGACTATTAAATTTAAATATTTTCTCCGCATCCAAAACCACCATTCGGTGACAGCTTTCAACCCAAATAGAGCAAAATGGAAACGGGAGATTGCACACGGCTTTACTTCGACATTATGCAGTACCGAGCGCAAGTACGCAAAAAGGGGGGAGCGATTGTCATCTTACGGCGACCGGTCGCCATTTATCTTCAAGATGACACTCGACGGAACCATACCCCGGAACGGACCGGTTTTCGAACGTCCACGACTCGCACGGGTCCAATCCGGCAAATCCGTAAGGCTAAGACGTGTCCAGGACCTGGTAAAATGAGATCGTTATTCTTCGCCCATTATTCACAGCAGGTGAACACCACTCAATATTGAGTCGCTCAAAGTAGTCGAGATGACGAGATGCGTTCCGTACCGTTCCATCATACGATAGAACGTTGCGAAGTGCAGTGCAGTGTGCGGTGGCCATTTTTCGGCATGAACAAAGGCACACAAATCAACCGCTGCAACTTCCGGTGACAACGCAAGAGAAGCTTTCGCTCCCTTTTTTTGGGCACCGAAGTCTACGCCCGGTGATACCTTACCGGGCAAGAACTCTTCTCAAGATGCGGCAATGCGACAGCCGAAAGGAAAAAGAAATCCCTCAGTGAATTTATTATGCCTTTCTTCGATAACGCTTGGAAGATATTCCTTGGTTTGGGGGTATGCCCCCCCCCCCTCCCCCCAGCGTACCCAGTTCCATCTCGAAGGACCGTAACTTCGCAGGTGTGAATAGATTTTCACTGTCGGTGACTATACGTTGGAGGACGCGTGTGGATGGAATGGAGTCAGCAGTAAAGCGAACGAAAGACATAATAGCTATCAGATGATGATAATTTATGTGTGTGTGCGATCTGTATTCACCCATACATTCGGCTTCACATTCCACGGGCATGATATCACCTTTCACGGAAGATAAATGATGATATCCCGTAATATAAGCGCCGTACGAGCATAATGTCCCCGGGTCTTCTCGGGCTTCGAACGCGGGAATTCGCCATCTTGCCCGCCCGGCGCCGCACGGCACGCGGTGCCAAGAGAAAAGGTTGTTAATGTAAGGAAATTGTTTCACAACCATCGTTAAATGTTAATCTAGCTGGGATGGTGATGGTGAATAATTTATGGCGACTACAGGAAGCTTTCGATCCTTGTGCTACAATAGAGCAGAAGATGGCTGAAGGATGGTGGGATGCATTGTCTTTAAGCGTGTTTCGAACTTATCAATAATGTTTGTTTGCGATGTTAAAAACAATAGGATATTCTTTACAAAAAGTATAGATGTATTATGTTAAAAAAAACACACACACACACACACTCAATAATGACTGTCAACTACGAGTTGTTTCCAAGCTTGGCTTTATCACTTCAGGTTTAATCCTATCCACTTTAACACGAGCTCATCCGGTCCGGCTCACAATGGCAAACCTTCAACGCTAAGCAAATAACAAACCAGTCCACCTGAGCGCACACATACACCCAGCCCGACAAAAACACATGGAAGGCGGGAAACAATTTCAAAAAATAATCTTGTTTGTGTTTCGTAAGCAAATAAACGAGCAACTGGCCAAGGCGTGCTGGTGGCAAATGTTCGGCCCAAATGCCCGGACCAAAGGATGCAAGAGTTAGTAGCAGCCGGTTGATGGAAAAGCGTAACAAAAGGCGGAAAATTGGAGCGTAACAAGGTTAGCTCGAGCAATCACCATTCAGCGGGCGCGTTCGTTCTTTTGGTCGCTGTTTTGTTTTGTCCTCCCAGCTTTGCCAAGACACTTTGCCAGCTTTGCAGCTGCTTTCGTTTGTGGACGAAGGACTCCCTCGCCCTTTGTGAGGGAGGGAAGAACGAGGGAGATTAAAATCGATTTGTTTGCAAATCTAGTTGTGTTGCTTATCGTAACAATTGATTGATTTCATAGGTTAAATTTGTTGGCGATAAGAAAAAATCGCCTTCTAAATTAAAGCGTTTGATTTGAAATGAATTCTTTATTTGGATTTGGTTTTATTTGTTAGTTTCAATTTTCCATTCTCTTTGCTGAACCATTGAAGCACTACCATTGAAGTTCAACGCAGCATGAAACAGTCGTTTTGAGCTTTCGGGTTTACGTTTACGGTTCTTTTTTCTTCAGCATGCCAGTGCTTGAAATCGCTTGAGAAACCGGTTTTCAAATACCTTCGACGCAATGCAGTGCAATTTATTTTAATTGGCTGCATACTTGCATGTGCCACCGAGATGCAGACAGCAGTAATGGATGTGTGTATGCATGTGGGTGTGTTTGTGGTCAGTCGTGAAATAGAAAAAGAAAGGGCTATTAAAGCAGGATTGGGTAGTGAAAAGAAGTACTTATAACGTTGAAGTAGTTCATCTGCATGAAAAAACAACATAAAATAATAGTTGAAGTTGAAAAAAAATTAAAAGCAATGGCAAAAAGCTACAATTTTCTGTTCAAGTAGTATTAAAAAGCAAGAGGAATAAACACAGGTAAAATATTGAAATACTAGTATGAAAAAATATAAATTACAGCAAATTAACAAAAAGATACAAAAAAAAACGTAGAAATAAACTAAACATTTTAAATAAAGTAAGCAATTAACTTAACAACTCATGAAAACTAACCAAGAGTAAATTATAAATTCAAAAACAGAATAATTTGCATGTGCACCCTTACCTACTGATTAGTTTGTTGGAAAAGTTTCTTATCGAGGATCTCGGTTTTCCTGCTTCCATCTTGTCTGATGATCATCTCAAACACCCCTACGGCCAAATTTGTCACTTCACACCGGTTCAGCTACACTTGTGATGATAAAAACCGCTACCCTATCCTTCCAGAGCAGCGTCCTCGTTGCAGACACTGCCCGTATAAGACACTGTATGATGCTGCCCAAACGGAACTGCTTCCTGTTGTTGATTGCTTGGATGTTTGTTTCTCATTTCCCCGGGGCGGGTTTTCTCACGCCCTGTGTGTATGGTATTTTTATATTTTTTATATGTGAATTATGAAAAACTCTTCCTGAGAGACAGCGAGATATGCACGGGCAAGGCAACCCATCGGGAGGGTAGACTAGCATAGGAAGCAGATATGAGCAACATTCTATCTTTCGTCAAAATTTATCTATCTAGTACGCATAGCAAGAGTCTCTCGCCAGTTGTCGTCGTATGCAAAGCGTCTAGCGTGATGGATTGAAACGAATCGTGTGTCGGGGGGAAGATTTTTTTTACTTGTTTTGTGAATCCCAACCCAGGGTGAAACTTTTCCTAGCTCTCAAACGGTACGCAATGAAGGAAGGGCATAAGATGAAGGCAAAATTATATATTTATCGCTGTGGGCTGGTAAAGTTTATTTTTCACGCAGCGGTAACAACAGCAGCGCATCCTATTGTTGGACGATCGTGGTGGAATGCATGAAAAAAGTTGATACACCTCAATTTGTTCATCTAACGAGCCTCGGAGAGCAAATTCCGCACAGAATTTTTTTGCTTTGAGGTGATGATGCAACATTTAGCTTTAAGCGTTTGAATAGTTTCGTTCCCCAAAGTAGGCGGGTCATTCAGTTTTCAGTCATTTCCGATTTGGCTTAAGATACCAGGCGTCTCCATTAGCCTTTTTGCTTTAAGTTTATGAATCTTGAATGCTTAGAATTAATTCTTTAGCCCAAGCCACATTCAGGAAAGCCACAAACAAGAGTTGTGCTATGTAGTTGAAGTCAAAACGGATGCATCTTAAATAAAACAAACGTGACAAGAGCACACTTACAAGGTACATTCGATCGAAATAAATAAATACAGCAATGGGTTTTCGTTATGTGTGCTCTACCGCTCAAATAAATTTCCAATAAAATCATATAAAACAATCAAAACCTTAACGAGCCTTCGATAAAGAGCATACGCAGATGTTACCGTGTTACCGTTCGTCATTATTTCCTTCCATCAACCAACATCGACGATGGTCAGTAGGGACGAGAGAAACACCATTCGATAAGCAGCACCATTTCGTGTTCCCTCCATTTACCCATACGAGAAGTTCCCACCCGAAGAGGGAGGATACGACATGCAAGCTAACTGTTTTTTTCCCCCATTAAGGGTTGGCTTTATTGGTGCACTTAATTTAATGGGGTACAAAAGCGGTAACAAAAAATTATCCACCCATTTAGCAGAGATGATGGGTGTCTGACCGTTAAGAAGGTTTTTTTTTTGTAATCGAATGAAAATTCTTTGCTTTGAAGTGTAAAAGAAGTGCCACATGGCTACAAATTGTTTAATGGAACAGGCAATTGAATGATGCGAATGATACTGTATACAGTTTCAAGCAACTTGAAATAGATGGGATTTGCTTTGTACCGTTATGGAGTTATTAAACGTTTTTGATGTACATTTTCCTTTCCTAATGCGTACAAACCATCTCATAACTCTATGCCACTTAACCGAACAACCTACCAAGCTCAGTGATGCTTCCTTCACCGTCGATGACGTTGTGACAGGATGAATTCCCAACACGACATCCACCCATTAGGGCAAAATCTCATCCAACCACACACACACACACGATCTAGTGAAGCAACATTTAAAAGCAAACGATGTCTTCCTCAAGGCACGATTCGACTTACACGCCCCACTCGTACGCCAAATCACCCAACAACAAACGATGTGAAACCGTGTGGGTCGTTCTGTACGCACAAGACGATGAAGTCGATGAAAATGGATTATAAATGAACGTTTTGCGAGACGTTGCCATTTCGATGGTGGCCCAACATGCATCATTCACATGTGTTGGAAATTAATGATGTTTTGAAAGAGAGAAAACGTATTGATAAGCGGCTTACATGGTATGACAGATTATTTGTTATTACTGTAAAACCTGTTAAATATAATAATATTTCAAGACATCAGCTCATTATTGTAACCCAGCTACAAGGCGTTCAAAACGGCGTAATGTAATTCTCCTACCCTCAAAAATTATAAAATCATGAGAAATCTTACGCGTTTGTCATTTTAACATTTTATTTCAAGCGGAATAAAGCGCTTCTTCCACAGAGTACAGGGTGGGTCATAATCCTTGCATTGCATATTGAACGTATTCATTCGCTGCCGCAAGCACTTTGGCATTCATCGCGTACGATCGTGTGGTAGGAAGCTAGTCGAACCGGCACACAGGAAGTGATGTGGAAAAGAACTGCCTTATGCCTTCCTTCCAGTGGTATCGCTTACTGGACGAGGTGTTTTTCTTTTTCCTGTACTGTTCACGGCGACTTCACCGCAGCTCTCGGCAAATATGTATGATAATCGTGCCGGTTTCTTTAACTCCTTTCAGCATCGGCGTACGTCGTTTTCGGTGCTCTGGAGTTTCAATATTGAATTAAATCGTATCGACACTTTTCTCTCCACCTAAGAACGTCACCAAACGCCCGAGTATGTCCGTGAGCACTGGTGGATCGAGTACCAAGCATGATATCGAGATGAAGGTGGATTTAAAATCTCACCCTTAAAAAGGGACGAGAAAAAAATCACTTTGCATCCCGCTCACTAGCACCGTGCTCGTATTTCGGATCCGATGTTCACACATTTTCTTCGCCGAATTCCGATTTTTTTTTTCTGCTCGAATGTGAAGAATGAAGCGGAAATATTTACGCTTTCGTTGCGGTTCGATCTTCCCTATTCACCGATGCCTTCCATTCTTAACGACCCCTCGAATCCTTGACGGATTATTCGTGCTTCCTTGGCACTGCACTGTCTCCGGCCAGACGAACTAATTCCTTTTCGCAAGGGCGTAACTTTTCCACCGAACGACGACCAAACAGTCAGTTGCGTGATTTGCGACCGAACTGCAAACTATTTCCTTTCGTTGCGGTCGCTCCCCCCAGTCGATACGTACGCGGCGCGACTCCCATTGATTGAAATTCCATTCCCATGCAGGCGACGAAACAGCGAAGCGAATAACCTTCCGGGCAAAAGGAGTGTCACCGTCTGTCTCGGGCGTGTAAAATCGATCGTGCGTCGTCAATCGATTCTACCATCCCACGCACACGGGAAGTTTCGCTCGTGAAAGTGACTCGTTAAAAGAAGGGATCGAACTCGGTGTGGTTTTTTTTTGTTTTTTGGGTGGAATATGTAAAACCGGCAGGTTCCTTTCGTACGATAAGTCAACCCGGGTGAGCCAAAAAGCTAACTTACTTCAACGTTTGTGCAGCGAACGAAAGCGGGGTTGCATTCGGGTGCTTTCTTGCAAAAAAGTAAGGAATCCTGTCATCAAAAGGACAACCATGGGAGATCGGAGATCAAACGGCAATGCTGATGCAATGCAATCCAGCCACACGATGCCAAAACGTTTTGGAGCACCGTAAAGTGATGCCACATGATAGGGAAACCCTGTTAAGTGTACCCGAAATAGGACGCTCTAGGAAGCATGCATAATGCATTGCACTTTATTGGTTGAACGTTTGGCATTGCAGTTTCGCATTGCAATTCGATTCAGATTTTGGATACTTTAGTGGTAGGAATGTTAGATTGTTGAGCGATGGAAATAAGAAGGATTATCTTTCACTTTTACCCATTTAAATCTGTGACCGAACCCGATTCATTCCAATTCTTTTTGGTTTTTGGTTAAGGTAAGTTATGAAATACTGCAATCAATCGTACTAATCTGCTTCGTATAAACGATTCGAACGAACTTCCATTTGAAAACTCCATCGAACAAGCGCACCAAAATGGTACAATAAAGCGATAAAAGTTTACAACACTTGCGTGCGGTTTTCGGATGCATAAAACGGTTCGCTCGCAGCATAAAAGTTTTCCCGCACGTTTCAGACCACCGCTTCAACTGCTGGCAATTTGCAAGTGGCATAAAAATTATTGCCCATGGTGGTTATCAAAAGCGGGGCAGAGAGAGAGAGAGAGAGAGAGAGGGAGAGAGCGAACAATCCTCTAGCTCGACACTAAACCACGCGGCACGGCAAATGGCGGATAGCGACTGTAAAACTTCCACCATTTGTGCATTTCGAATGCTGTTTCCTTCACTCGCCACATCGAAAATTTTGCCTTCCTTCTTTTTCTTGCTATTGCACAATGAAGAAATAATGGTGGATCTTTATTCTACGCTTTAAAACGGTTTGAAGGATGTTTTTAGAACATAAACCTCGCACCGTAAACCCACTCTTACTTTGAGGCCCGTTTATGTGACTTAGTAAAGTCAAATCAATCAAAGTGAATGGGTGCATTGAATGGAGCAATAGAAAGCTTTAATAAAGCACTTAATTGAGCATATATTGCGCTGTGAGAGGTTAGTTTACGTATGCATTATTAGTGATTACATTGATACTTATTAAGAGTTCCAATTCAGCTGTGAATTGGTTTTTTGTCGTTCAAAATACAATATATTGACGTGTTAATTAGTAACAGCCACTACGAAAACAGGGAAACAACTAATGATTTGATAGACGCCAATAAAGACTTGTTCCAATTGCTGTTCCACCTTCGAAAGGGACGAAGTTTCATAGCCTGAGGCTCTTCTTGTCTACCGGATGTTGTTAATTAGACAGTCAATTCATCCTTTTCCATCTGAAATATGGCTAAAGGGGCCAACAGAGTCGTAGTTTCGTTTGTGCCACAGTAGAGGTGAACTTAAAGAGCAGCAGAAGCAAAGAGTAAATAATTAAGAGCAAAATTATGTGCTTTAATGTGAGAATTCCTATCGCATGGAACAATCAGGCAAACAGCGGAAAAGCACCAGGAAGTGGATAAAAGTTAATATTCGGATGTATTATTCGCGACCGATAACTAAACTCCATCTGACAGTATAGATTTTACGATTCCCGACTGTCGACGACGCTCTTGTTCTTTCATTACTTGACGACGACACCAAACCGACATTATCTTCTGGTCCTGATAGGCCTGAGGCCTGGCTTGCATCTAAAAGTACTGCAGTAATGCCATTGTACTGTAATTGACGCAAATATTTAACACCTCGCTAAAGAGTGGCGTTTTTCCAACGGCATGGAAACACGTTGGAATGGTTCTTATCCACAAAATAGGTAACCGCACGGAAGCTCGTAACCATCGTGGTATCGTCTCTCTCTCTCTCTCTCTGTGCCTGCGCTAAGGTGTTCGCCATTGATCAATGCTGCATCGAATTACATCGCCCCTTCTCGGCATGGCTTTATGCACCGACGTTCGACAACTACCAACTTGGTGGAATTTGAGGAATATGGATCGAGGATATCAAGGTGATGTCGTTTACTTTCCGCCTTGCCTTCGACAGCATCTCCCACAACATTCTCCTCGGGAAAATTGCGAAAGCTAGGCCCTCCTGGTATTTGTATATTTTGGATGAGCTCCTATCTGCTAGATCGTACCAACCAAGATCGTCCACAGGGTCCCACAGAGTAGCAACTTAGGGCCCCTGCTTTTCTCCATCTACGAGAATGACCTGTCATCGATCCTGCCGGTGGAATCATATTTGATTTATGCCGATGTGTTATTGCTGTCCCGGATGCAAGCGACTGCTGCTACTCCAATAGTTGCTTACGGTGTTTAGTGATTGGTGTGACAGTAGAGCCCTGCACCCGATCAAGCACAGCTAAGTCATCACCAACTGCTGGATGATGCTTCTGGATAATAAACTCATATTCGATGATCATGTTGAAAGCGTCATTACAAGAGAAAACCAGACACTAAGGCTCATGATGAAAATGTGCAGTGAATTTCGGGATCATATGAACCTGAAAATTGTTATTTGCGCCATTGTACGCACGATATTGGAGTGTTGCTGTGTAGTACTTTGTCACCTTTCGGTACGCGCCACCATCCTCCTGGAATCTATCCGTCTAGAATTTAAGTACTATTTAAGAATTTTGTGTAGACCGACAATGTCCGACAAATTCCTAATAATTAATAATAATAATAAATGCTAATCCAAATGCAAAAAAGGACTGTTTTGAGTGGTCTCTGTATATAGAGTTCTGATTAGATGAAGTAATGCTGTCCTGGAAGAAGTCGAAGCAGTTTTCTAGGAAACTCATAAAGCAAAAGCTTCATTCTTAGTACTATTTAACTATTTTTTCTACATTACACTTCTACAACACCACCCGAAATCAGTCACTTTACTACAAAAAACATTATTATGTGTGAAAATATCTGTAATTGAACATCTCAACATCAAATATATCCTTCATAAATTAAATGTAAACATCAGCACGTTATTCCCACTGCCTGTGATTTTGTTCCCACTCATGCAGATTCGCACATTATGGCCTGAGAAGAGTTATGAAACTGTATCGATGGTGGTGCAACCGATATCCTCGACCCAGAAACACAGTGTTCCTCCCTTAGGAACACACCCATACCCTCCAGCGCACGAATCAAACTCGTCAATCGTCACTGTGACAAGTGCCACTTACCATCAAACTTTGCACCACGAGGAGTAGTTGTTTTCCTCTCCCCCCCTCCAAACTCTTCACTTTCCTCCGTACTTTCCCAACCTTGTTCTGGTTTGGCGCCAGAGTTCTCAACGCCATAGAAGTCCGTACCGTCGTCCGTACCATTCCAAACACGGCAAACCAAATGCGCGATGGAAATGACGCAAATGGAACGAAAAACGAGCGACTTTGTTTGTGTTCGATTTCCTTCCCTGTCCTCGTTGTCGGCGGTGTCCTGCTGGCGACACATATTCAACAGATTTGGTACCCTCTGGCCCAACGTATGTCTGTGGGTGGAAGCATCACGTTAAAGGAGTAGGACACGGGTGCAACCCGTTGCTGCAATACGGTTTAAAACTTTTCCATCATCGAAGGACATTCGTATCGATAAGTGCATGGTGAATCAAAGCAAGCGGCGAAAGGAAAGCGGTTATTAGAGAGAAAAGAGCGGGAAACCCACGATTGAAGCAAAGTAGCATAAGCTCATCTTTCTCCGACCGAATGCTCGCATTTTGCTTCGGGAATGCAAAAAGAAACAACAAACCCGGAAGTAACAAACACTGTGTATGTGCGCTGTGTGCTGCTGAAGTGCTGTCGTTCCGGGTTTTTACGACAGATTGCTGTAGTGCCGCTTCCCAATCGTGGTAAGTGTCAGCGGCTGTACTTGGCATCGTATCGCATGTGATTCAACTTTTACCCGGCACTTCTGTTCCTGTGTCGAGATTTTTGTTTTTCCTCCGCTTTTTTTTTGCTCCAAAAGTCCATGACACGATGAACGGTCCCTTTTTTCCGTTTCTACTTGTCATTTTATACTCGAAAAGTTTTCCCTGCTTTTCCCTACCTTCGCCTCTCCATTTGCCGTTAAGCGTACGGGCAGAAGCAGGAAATAGGGACTAGCTTACTCCTATGAAGCGGAAGAATGGTTTATCAAAACTTTCCCACAACACGGATCTGCATAGAGATCGGCAGCGGAGGAGTATGGGTTGCAAGTTGAAGGTTGCCGATTACCGTCCCCGCACAACGATGGCATCCATTTAATGCGGTGCTTTAATGCAGAGATTTCCTCGAGTTTCGGATAGCTTTGTCTTAGGGAGACAGAAAGTAACTTTCGTTTTGGCCTATTGTCATTGATTCGGTTTACTGGAACCGTTTGTTGGGTGGAGGGAGGGGGGGGGGGGGGGGAGAGGATACAATATTTCCCACAGAACTTTCCCAAACAGCCTAGCAACTGTCAGAGATTTCTTTCCCGATAACCTTACTGTTGCTTTTCTGGATCGGAATTGGGCTACGTAGTGACCGTCGGCGGATCAACCAGGGCGTCTTCGTTAAAACTTTTGTGACAGGATTAACGAACGGTAGACCTTTAGAACTTTCAAGGTGATGGAAAGGTCAATACGTTCGATTCGGTTTCAACGTCTCGGGCATGATCGAGAAAGTTTCTTCAAATACTATCGATAAAGGTCGTAACGTTTGATATCTGTTAGAGTCGCTTAATCTACCTTTATTAAGATTCTTTTTTGACAAGAGGATTGGTACTTATTGAGAGTGTTTTTCTAAATGTTTTTAAAACAAATTTTGATATATAATTGTAAAGAAGTAGAAACACTTTCAAGTCCTGCCATTTAATTCATAATTCTGATCGAATTATTAAAACGCCTAAAGGTATGCAATTTGCAATATAAAAGTAAACATTGGACGCAGATAAATAATCAGAGCTTCTTTACTAAAATCAATTTAAGATTACTTAGCTCTTTGTTTGATTTATCTAATTTTTGTATTAATAAAACATTTTTTTTTTGCTTTATTTAATGAAATAAATATGATCACGCCTAAATCACATGCCCTCAAATAGATTTCTACGAATACGTCCTAAAAAAGCGCGTGAATCATGTGTGCGACCGAATGGTTGAACCTTCAGCTGAAAATACCTACGCAATAAATCTTATTTCCAGTCTCCAGCAAAAGGTTCCGCTCGATTGGCACTGATTTTGACTGTCATTCGCTAGGCCACCGGTAATCATTGCCACCACGTGGTTGCCATATGTAAGTCGTGACTCATTCCTCAGCTGAACATAATAAATCTCGCGTTAATTCACTCCTGAAGCATTCGCCTACACACCCTCACAATCTCCCCGGAATTGATGTATTTCCTTCCTATTGATCCACTGTTGACGATGCTTCGGTAAACTGGGAGCTAGCTCCAAACTTATCTCTGAACGATTTTAGGCTTTTTATTGGCTCGTTGCGAGGGTTTTAGCATTACCAACAGCGCACGATAAGATATGTCGACTCGATAAAACCTGACGCAGCGCTGAGAGCCCTGCGTAAGACGTACTCCGCAGCGTTACACAGAACGTCGTGAATTAAGGGTGCACATGATGAGACCGTCCGTGCTGTTCGCTTTGCTGTTCGGAGCTGGGCTGTGTTTGATGGTGCAAGCCTCCAAACACCATCATGCCGATAACGGTGCATCACTGTTGAGCAGCTTTATGCAGCAGGACGTGGTGAGGAATCTACACCCGCAGCATCTGAAAGTGCTGCAACGGGCGGTGAAAGCGTTCGAGGGCACCATCGACCAATCGAAGCTCAGTCCGACCGAAAAGGACGCAGTAAAGCAGCGGGCCGTGGAGCAATTCAAGGGGCGGTTGGCACAGTTGAAGCGTAAAGGGCACGGTCACTAGAACGGTGCGCTTGCAAGTGATCGAAGTGATGGTATAGAGGAAGCTTTCAGTGTCATTTAAAGTAAGCTTGGTTGGTGCTACTTTTGAGCGCTAAGTGAAACAAAACGAATGAGAAGCGTTAAGACTGATCCGTACCGTGGTGGTGAAATATTGCGCAATATTCAATAAAGAGAGGTTTTTCAATAAACGACGATGAAAATGGAGCTTTCGTTTGAGATAGATGAGACATAACACTGCAAAATAAGTCAGACAGACCCAGGCTTAAGGTCGAAATTGGTATAATGTTATAGTTCTAACTTTAGAATGACAGTCGTACTGGCTGCTGAATGTTTTGCACATCGCCATCAATGGGGCATTTCTAGTGTAGTTTCTGTTCGTGAATGGAATTTTTAAAAATTCACTAGTTTTAAGCGTTCGTTCCGGTGCGTATAAATTAAGTCTCTCTATCAAGCATGGGAGGAGAAGAAAAATAATACCACGGAACATTAGGAAGAGCTAGCGCTGAAGCGACTCTGGCCTATTAGTCCAAACTGGTGCGTCCAGGTTAAAGAATTAAATTCCAATATTGAGCGAACTAACGAGGCGTAGACTGCTTTTAGGCACATTGGATCGCTAAAGTCTTTTGCATTTCTGATTGTGAAGCTTAATATTGGAGTCAAGGATCTTTCTATTCTTCCAATAAAGTATGCATCAAATCTTGCTTATCAAATTGGAAGTGAATTTTTTAACCTCAATTTGGTTGAACATCATTTGACGTGTTTTCCGTCAAATAAAGCAAACATTAATACCAAATTTCAAACCATTTTGCCTTGTCGTGCTCTATCGAGCGACTCGTCCAAATGTTACATTCGAAAAATGTAAAACGAACCCTGTTTTTTATTTTTATTTCTTTCCGAAAAGTCTTTCCACATGTGGAAAAGTTTCAAACGACACTCCAACTGCACTGATTCGTGTCGCACAGTAAAGTGCATGTGCATTTTCCTTCGTCAACATGCTGTCTTTATGCGAAATGTGGAAAAAGCAGGCGAAATTCTTACGACAAAAGTCAAAAGTGGCCCAACTAACAGACCATCCAACAGGGTTATTGTAAGCCGGTTCTTTCGGTTACATTGTGCATGGATGCTTAACATACACATGCAGATGCAGGTGTCTCTACATACACACACACTCTTTCTCTCCGTCACGAAAGTTGCGTGGAAAAGCGAAAACTTTCGAATGAATGTCGGAAACTTCCCGCGCTTTATAACGTCATTCGCCAATGATTTATGTGTGGCAAAAACATTTTCAATTCTCTTCATTCAGCACTTTCAACTAGTTGGATGAATTAAAAACATTGCAGGGGGAGGAAAAATGACACTGTGGAAAACGATTGTGATTCCGGCCCGTGCTATCTCAGGATGGCACGGGACCATGCAGATGTTAAGGGTAAACCGTACCGAAAACCGTATTGCAAGATTGCCTCCTTCCTTCTGTCATGGATTGATGGCAGTTTTGAAGCGCTTCGTCCCAAAAGGCAGGCACACCCAGCTTTTCAGACACGTGTGCGATTTCGAGCCGGCGTGACCCGTGATCGGCGAACAGCAAACAGCTTTCCCTGGGTCGGTAAAATGGCTTATTGTTTCTTGTCCGTAGTTGCCCGTTTGCTGTCACTCGTACTCTGCTGTTAACCGTGACCGCATTTGATCGTTTCGTTAGTGCTGACGAAGAAGCCAACCAGTGCGGTATGGTGCACATGATAGTTTGGGAAAATGCTGCACCCGTCCGTAGGAAAAGCACCACTGGAGGTGATAAATTTTACGCACCTAACAACCACGACGAGGCTTTCCATTTTTACGTCACGGTCCATGGAGGAAGGCCTGAGTGAGTGAGGGTCATTTGGGGTTGGCATTTTCGCGAGTTCGCTAGCGCATTTTCCCACAAACCGCAACGCAACGTAGCATGATCCATCGGAGTTCGGGATATTTATGGATTGGTGGACCGGTTCCTGGTTTTCAGTGCTGTCATTTCTGCTGATTCACATATCGTGTCGGGAGTCCTCCCGAAACCGGGTGACAGATGAGTGATGAAAATGAGTGACAGTGCGGACGAAATGGGCGGTTTTTCCAGCTGCTTTTATGTCGCTGGAACCTTTAACAATGGCCACGTTCAAGCAGAAGCGCTAGATGGGTTAAGTAGTTTGTGCAGGCGGTAGCAAAACGGCACATAAACTTGCTTATTTCCCATAAATAAATTTTATTGTTAAACATATTTTAAAATCTGTTATCATTAATCCTATAGAACATCGAACCACATTCCAGCACGTTTTACATTTATCTCTCAAATCTTTCCACGGTGACAAACTAGTTTTAAATTGCTCCCGATTGTCCCACGTGGAATTAAAACGCGAGTGCTCGTCCATCGTGCTGCAAAAACCCAATTTAACGCTCAGTGTAGTTTCCTTGGGCAATAAAAATGAATCCTTTCGGCATTTTTCGTTCCTCAGCCGTGCTCAACGCGGCGAAGATTAGATTTTCTTTTCCACTATCAAACTATTCTCCGCAACTTGCCGTACGGCATAAAAAAGCATTGTACGCGAAGGAAGATCCCCCCCCGAGCAGCTTCAAGAATACGAATGCAGTGTTTAACGGGTCAGCAAATGGAGCACATTTTTCACACTGGACGGGATGTGCTGTTTTACCACTCCAGAAAACAGAAGCAATCGGGGGCAATATTCGGCAATATCAGCAAGAAGCAATGGATAAGCGCTGGAAAAGAGTGCCGAGAAACAGAAACGGCTTGCGAACCGAAACATTGGACGGTACGGTACGAAATAAATGGCGAGGTAATTCCATTCGATTAACGAAAACCCCCCCTAGCATTCGAACGGCACATGAGATATCGAGATAAGATAATAATTTTATACGCCCCAAAAAAAAAAAGCGAAACGAAACGAACGGCGAGTTGAAATGGATAAGCCAGAATAAATTGGGTAATCAGCCCGGTGTCATTGATATATTTGTTCCAAGGTGTATGTCGATAAGGTGCGGCATGGTGTGGCTTGAATTTTTATATTTTTGTATCCGTTTTTCACCTTTTGCAGTGTTTTATATTCGATTATTAAACCTGAACGCTTCTTCGACATTTGATACAGTACGAAATGAACGAATGCGTTCGACGAGTTTATTATGAATAAGCTTATTCTCGTCGAGAAGTTTACTTTCGCTTTCCAAAAGAAAACTCATTTTGACACAATATTTCCACACAAACAATCATAAACAATGCTTCCCGACAACCAAACACCCTTGTCAGCAAACGAATCAACGTTCCTGCGTCAGGCCCTGCGTTTGTGTATGTCTTGCCGACCAAAATCACGTTGGCCGTGCGGACAGCAGCGAGTTGCAGAAATCGTGCAACATTTCGCGCACAATTTGTGCTGAATATTTCATCCATACATCCTCACAGCTCGCCGAGGACCTTCATATCTTCCGTTTTTTCGCACCCCTCCCGGTCTGGTGATTCTGGGATTTATTCACTGCCACCACCGAACGCTTCAAGCGACGACCTTTCGACTTCAAAAGCGATTCCATTTCTTTTCCGTTCGCTTCGGTGTGCGACGGGACGCGTACGATAATAGTGAACGCGATTTGCGCATTCATGCTTCAGTCAGTAAAACCTCGGCCGACTCTCACCGTGCGGTACGGTTGGTACGTCAATTCAACGGGCAAATCTCTTTATGTCACATATCGAATCTACTGCATCGCTTCCGGTGCTGAATTTTGTGTGTGAATATTTCATGTGGCTCTTTTGAACCGTTCCCGGGGTTGGGGGCGTCTCTTTGCTGGTGAGTTAAAGGTTTGGTTAAAGGCTTTTTTTTTGCTAAGAATAAAAACTAAGGTTGAAACGTGTACTTTGAAGAAGACCATACCAGTTTTTACCTTGATTTTGTGGTGTCAATTATGCTGGATGTTTGACACTTATGCCATATTAAAAATAATTTAATTGAAATCTGCTGTAGAAACAGCTATGGAAAAACGAGCTCCAGTAAGCATCAACTTAAATTCATAATTTGAGTAGTTTTTGGAAACAAATCGTGTATAGCCTCTTCCTGAACAAAGCTCATTACGTTGAAGGACGAAAATCTTTCAAATCTCAACGCCACCTTCGATTACCTGTAGGCCCGAAAGCTGTTTTTGCTTCTTGCTCGTCCTTCCGGCATTTAAAGCATTTCCTCTTCAAATGTACACATTAAAGCGCACATAAAATTGACCTCACCACGCAAGCGGACATTTCGCAATGCAGTGAACCATCGGAACCATCTGTCCGACGGACCACGAAGTGCTCGGATCCTGTCATCAGGAATACACACGCGTTTCGCTTCCGGTCGCATCACCCGGGCACCATTACCGTCGTCTTTCTGCGTGGCTTAGATGGTGTAATTCCATTTTATGGGACGCTTTATTGCGGTTAGATTCGGGGCTCTAGATATGAACAATGTCTTTGTTTCCTTTGTCGGGTGAGACGTGGACGGGCAAGGGATGGTTCTTTGTGCGGAGAAATGTAAGAAAGTGGTAAGAAACTTCCTTGTCTTGAGGGCCTTTCTATGGTAAAACATTTTCTAAAATTCCCCTCGGTTGGTTTGAGAATTAAGGCTCACTTGAGACGATGATGCTTATTGTGACGTTCTTGAGCATAAAATATCGTAGTAGATATTTGAAGTAAACAATTTAGTGAAGCTGCCTAAGTTGACACATATTAATCTAATTTATCGCACAAAAGTAATCTTGCATTTTAAATTTGGTTATCCAAACATTTTTTAGCCCCAAAGTGCAGAATCAATTCAGTCGTATTAAAGACAATAATTTCGACCTCGCTTCTCATCTGGCATGTAATTAAAACTTTCCATCCATCATCGAATCCTTTTTGCCTTGCCTGAACAGTGTTGCTATTTCTAGGCTCCACCGAATATTTCCTCCAAACCAACCTTATCTATCGCTTATCTAACATCATTTCCAATCCATTCGACATTTTCACTCAACCTTCGTACGAGCAATTTCCGCTAATCACGGCACAACATCCGCCAACAATCCTGTCCTACAGGACGCCAACCAAACGGTGGAGAACAAATTTCCGAACGATCTCCCACGACCGTGACGCCACTCGAAAGACAACAACGTGTGTCTGTAGCATTTCCGGGTTTAGTTTAGCTGCCCCCAAAAAATCCTGCCCTATAACGTACGCGTTATTTTTCCACCCGCAACGAACGAACATGGAACGAACGGACGAAGCGTTTCGTGTAGCAAAGGCAAGAGAAAAAAGCCAAATAGTATGATGTATCCGTTTTCTTGCCGACCGACCATTCCGCCACCATCCGTTATCAGTACCGGCGAACGCTTCATTAAACCTTTTTCCACCAAATCATGCCCCGGACGAGTGAATTAATGGTGCGTTGTCGCTGTTGTTGCTTTTACAAAAAGGCGGGGACGGAAAAGTTAACAGAAGAAGCACACCGAAAAAAATCATCGTGGCGCATATCCATCAATTTTTCGTTCCTGCTTTTGTATGCTTTGGGCGGGAATGTCAAGAAAGGAACACAAACACATTCGGGAGGGATTCCCATACCTCTAGCCTTTAATGTATCCGTAAGTAAACCATCGATTTCCTCGATTTCCGAGTGATATTTTCACGATGGCTCGGTGCGGGAACACATGGTTCGTCCCGGACGCGGACACGAGCCCAAACGCTTCTGACTCGTTTCGATTATTCATCTTCATCACGCACGTCAAGCCTCATCATTCACGCTGACACGTACGCGTAATTTCGCTCGTAATTTCCATGTACGCTGCCGTGCCCACCGGTTCGCTGGAAGTGTGGAAAAGGAATTGTCCAGAATGACAGAAAAAAAAACATCGCCTCCAGGAAACAAATACCGGGTGGAGCAAAGTTTTGTGAGTTATTGCAACGAAACGACTGCAGCAATTGGACACGACGCGGCAAACGATGAATGTGAGCGTAAATGGGTGAACTACAGGAACAAACCAAATCGTTTTGACGATAAATTAACTTTACTTCCAGAGAGGCAAACACATTCGCACACACGAGCGTTGGAAGAGAGAACGGAAGCAGGAGGATGAAGGGAAAAGAACCGTCAGAAACATGACGATCCTGTAAGCGATGGTCATTAAAGCAAATGGGAGCCTGTTTCTGTGCCTTACTTTCGCAAGTTAAGCCTGTAGAGCGAAAACACTTCCCAGTGCTTAGAAAAAGCGGTCACGCGGAAACTGCCATTGCAGAAAATCTTTATTTATGATAATAACCAGAATGAACATACTAATTCGCTGGTGCAATTGGTAATAAAAGCATTAAAAAATCTATAAAATCTGTCGGAATTAGATAAGACACGATAAAATACGACAATAATTTAACTTATTTTGTTATATTCAAAGCTTGAATCAGATGAGTTGACTTAGAATGATTAAGTGATTTAAAAAGCTAACTTTTTGAGTGACTTGACTATGAGTAAGTTATTATTAAGTATAAAAAATCTAAACAAAATTTGTACCCTCACCTAATCTGGTTCACAGGTGAGTTGGCTTCTCATGGATGAATGATTTAACTCAAGAGTTGTACCTGAGAGTCGTGTAGAGGAGTTACAACTCATGAGTGAGTTTTTCCGCTATTGAGTTATAATGCTTACAACTTTAACATTAGCAGGTTGATAAATGCCGTCAAAGAGTTATAACTGAAGAATTGAGTGTGATGTTGTGATCAATTACGACATTTTGGTGAGCAGAGCTGAACAAAATACTTAATTGGATGAGTTTAGAAATGAGGTCCCTAAATTTGCTCAATGAATGAGGTGGTGTCATGAACCAACTCTTTTTCTCACTCAAGCTCTTTCGTGAGGTCCAAGGCTATTGAAGGAGACAAGGTTGTGGAATGTAGAGCATTTTGACAAGTAAGAAGACGAAAAATTAGAAGGTGCGTTTGACAGGAAAGGGTGCGTTTGACAGCCTGCAAAATCCCTCAGAAAAGGTACACCGGCCATTTGAATTGCAACGGTGTTTCTCTGTGCGATTAAAATTAAACATTTTTATGTTTTTCTTTTTGTACCTTTACACAAAATTTCGCGCTTGAATTGCAAGTAATGATAATAACTAATGAAGTATAAAAGATAATGTCCGTTGGGGACGGTTTATCTTGTTAAGCCTATTGGTGAATGCAAAGTTGCTACCAAGCAAAACTGTATCATTTAAATCCAGAATAAATTGAGTAATGAAAAGGCATAAGTGAAACAGTTTTTGATGATGATTCCATTTCATATCATTTTGTACAATAGCTATCGATATCGATTAGCCACAATCGTCCGTGAAATGTCCCTTTCCATTCGATCTTAAGAGAGCGGCATCTTAAGATAGTGGCACTCCCAAGGATGAACTCGTGCCCAGAATCAATTATACCGAAATGAATGCCTTCCGATTAATTGATGTTTTTTACACGAAAAGAAACCATATGCACTTGGTACAGTAACATCCTTTCGTTCATATTTAGCACCGCCACAATTTTGTTTTAAGTCATACATTCGGCGAACTACGTCAAAAATCTTGCTGAACGCAATGCGTCTGGACATATAAATCAAGCATATACTGCAATATTCTTATTTTTTAATAGATAAGCTGGTATCAATTACCTAGCAATGAAATGAGTGATATATTCTACAAATACTTATTAAATTTCAACTTCTCAAATGATACACGTCCTATACGCTTGAACCGCTTTACTGTAGTTATAAACGTATGACCCCACACCCACAAACGTCAAATTATTGGAAGAATAATTTTGCGGAAAATCGTTAATATTAAACCTTGTCTCCTTCAATAGCCTTGGTGAGGTCCATCTTTTTGATGATGCTCAGTTGTGAGTCGAACCCTCTATTTCAGTATTGCTCAGATCACTAACACCATACCAAATTTGTCTGCCCGTTCACGTCAAATCGCCTGACTAGCATTGCCCCGTGGATTGACCGCCGATCACTTGCTCACCAGACGCACTGTTCTTGTTTTGTTATCTAGCTATCTGTTATCTGTTTTCTATCTGTTGAATTTCTTGTGAAAATGTACCTCATCAAACAAAAATAGAAATTCTCATTTACTCACACTCATAAGCAGAGTGAGTAAGGCCCTCATCAGCTCATTGTCCATCACAAGTCGAATGACTTAATCTTTAGTGATTGTGAGTTGATAGTTGCCGCATTAGTTTTAAACCGTGATTGAAACAACTCCTACATGGTTCTAATCCCTGTGAATAGGTTTAAACGCAAATGATTTATACCAATTCTTTTTAGAGATTAGAATTAACTCACTCATTAGTAATTATTCGTTCAAAGTCACTTCACACATCACTATATTAGTACGCGAACAAATGTTCCATCATAAGTAACACTTTATTCACTCATCAATTTAATTTGCTTTGAACTTAAGCATCAACTTTTATTCATTTGTAATATCATTTTTCAATTTCTTTTATGCTTGGTTTGTTGTTGTTTTCAATAAAAACGCTACCAGTAAAACACACAGTGAAACACTTGGAATTAATTCTCACCAAAACAATAATCAATCTTTCGTCACCCCAGTCTCGTACGGATCGTTACCCCGATAGCAAAACCCGACCTATCGCACACCAGCCCTAGTGTGCTCGAGTGAGCAAAACAACTAATGAAAAAGAATCGTCATCATCACTGCCAGTTCTGGGAGCAAATTATGCAGCAGACGAACGGCGTCAACGAAGAATTACGACGTGTCGTTATGTCTTCCGGTCGTATGAGAAAATCTCCCATCAAAGCTCCCCACGTCCAACTCTGCCAGAATGTGTATGTGTGCGTGTGTGTGTGGCCCGGTTTGGAAAGATTCCTATCGGAAGAAAGCGACCGACCGATAACGAACTCGTACGGGAATGGTGAAGACACACCGACCAAACCTCACATATGTCGGCAGGACTGCAGCATCACGCGCCTTCCCTGCATGATGGCAAACGTTTGAGCAGCACCGTGGTGGCAAAGGAAAAATCTTCATCGCCCGAATGCGGCAGGCATCACTTCGAGGCGTCGGTTTAATGAATGAATCGGAATAAAAAAGAAAAGGCGAACCCCACCAACAGCACAAAACACTGGCCTCACGTACTGCACCGACAGGCGACGTACTTCCTGTACGTGGTTGTTTCTTCGGTTTCGGAAGCGGAAAGCCTCCGAGTGGTTGATGGGTTCAAAAGCAAAACGAGCGTGCCTCGGTAGAATGAGAAGAAGCAATGAAAATCCTTTCGGAAACATAAAAACCACCCCCCGCGAGAGAAGCTCTGGTCCCAATCACGAAGCCACGAAGGAAGTGGCTAGCGTTTGAGACAACGCAACCGGGCGCAGCAGAAGAACGCCGGTACGAAAGAAAGGACCGAACAAAATATGACTATGAAAACTATCTTCACCGCGGCAGTTTGAGGAGACAACTTTTTACGACCGCAACAGATGTGATCGGTTGCTTTAAGGGCACACGGGACGGATGGGCGGCTGAAGCCGACGGTGGACGAGTACAATCAGCAACACAAGACCGGGCACCTTGTCCTATGGTGTTGGTGCACACACAACACACCCAACAAACACTGCCATCACCTATTCCGGTCACGTATGAGCCGAATGATTTAGAGACACATACACGCACACACACCATTACCGACCAGGCGCCTCCATGGAATTGGTCGTACGAGAGAGAGAGAGAGAGAAAAAAAGCGAAAAGCGAATAATAAAACCAAAGTCCTGCTTGCGAGTAAAGCGAAAAAACCACCAAACGGCATTGCCGCCGGTTTTGATGCCGATGGAATTTGAATGAGTCCCTGTATAATTTTTTTTCCTCCTCTCGGTGGGGTTTTTTTTTTTGGCGGGTTCCTGCAAGCTGCAACACGCTCTCAAGGTTCGGTTTAAGGAATTCAAATTTATTGCCACATCTAACCCACTTTTCCCACCGTTTTCTTGCCAAAAAGGGTAGCAAGCTTGAAGCTTTCATGACACAGTGTGGATTTCCATGTGTGGAAGGCGAATCTGTGCATCTGTGTCAACAGTGCAGGGAACCATCACGAACACGATGTCCTCAATTTCCCTCCGACCAGCCTCGCTGCCCGAAGCCGTTTAATCTCCAGGCGGAAGTTTAATGCAGGTCTTTAGGAATTAGTCACACGCCGTGATTGAATATCTAATGCTGAACTTGTGCGACGAGCTCCCACACGAGCTGCCCGGCAACGACCACCGGAAGCATGCATTCATGGACACGCATCGATCACCCATTAGAGCGTGGTGAATCGACAGTCCAGGTCTGGGTCTCCAATCTGCATCACTCCAAAAACTAATCAATTCTGGCACGTGTGCAATGTTTGCACAGGAACGCAAGCACTCCCACTGCAAACACTCGCTGGGAATTGCATGAAGCAGTTGCATTAAATCAGGTTGTTTCTAGTTCGATTTAAATTTCACCATGTGTTTGCAGCTAGCAGGCTGTGAAGATCAAACGTGAAACAAGCATAGCTCATCATGGTAAGCGTTTTGCATCGAATACTGTTAATAATTAACTGATAAAAGAACGAGTTCTCTACCCTTTTACATCGGTAAATGAAATTTTAATTATCTGCAATAAATTTTACTCAAAACACATTTGTTCCAGACACTTCACTCATGCAGCTCTTGTTGTTGAGTGTGATGCGTTGGCGTGACCACATCGAACATGTGCATTTCAATGAGGATTAGTTCAAACCGGATGTTGGGTTTGGGAAATGGCACGAATATGGGATTTGTCCTCCCGATACACCAATCGTTCGTTTATGATTAGTTCATGATACTGAGAAACGGAACACAGCAACATACGGCTGCATGTATGAAACCCACGCAACTGTTGCATGAGTTGCACGAATCAGGTAAGCCTTGCCGGTTTATTATAAGTTGTGGTTATACGCCCAAAGTTATGCAATGCATTTTTTCAATCACTTCATCATCCTAAGGAATGCGGATTGCATACTTTCAAGCGTGTTTAGAGTTTTTTTTATTTAAAAGACACAGTACTGGTTGAAAATATGAAACGATCAATTCTTTTTTTTGTATCTCTTTGCCCCATCACCTTTATCACCACAATCAACAGATAGTTTATGCCATATCTTTATTCAATTCAAACGGCTGTTCTAACCCATTCCGGATAATACCACTCACCTGTGACGATTTAATTTACTTCCATAGAATAAATCATCACTTGTGCGTCGTTCGCATGCATGTTCTGCTTTTCTTCTATTTCCATTCGATTGGATTTATTTTAACACATACACACATCCGTGTTGACCGGTCTGAAGCACTACGTGCTGAAGCTTACCAACTCAATCACACTTCTACAAACAGATCCGTTTAAGATTATGTAGAACAAATTGAAATGAGTATTGATTTTGAATCAATTTACACCATCATGCGTTCGCTTCAGGGCAGCAGCATGATGGTTGCAACCGGTCTGATTGCATCGCTGGGATGGATGTGGAGAGATCGAGCCAGCACAACTCATTTAACGGCTTGAAAGACTCTGGGGCAAGGAGAATTTTCAATCCTGACCTGAGAATGACACAACGGAATAGATTCTTGATGTAGTACAACTTGATTGTATATTAATTAGCATAGATTGTTAATGCGATTTTTAGATTGTTATAGAATGTTTGGTATTTTCGTATTAAAATTATTCTTTAAATGAAAAGCTCTTGGAAGAGATTATTCTAACACTCTTGAAGCCTCATTCGATTTCATTTGATCCATCCCATGAGCCAGCTGCGAAAACAGTACTCCACAGTACGCTCATTCAATCCGGATCGTCGATACGAACTCAATTAAAACTAACCACATTCATGCCACGGCGCATTCCCGGAGCGTGGTATTATTTTTAATCCCTTTTTACTAATGAACTTTCCCATCCAGCTGCTGTACCGTTTCGCTTCCGCACGGTGAATTCTTACCACGCACGCATCACGCTGTGTAACGTAACGCATGTATCCGCATGTTTGCAAAAAGTGAACGACTCTATCCGCTCTAACTGGTGGTCCCAGGCTTGCTGCAGGCACGGACGGGTACGGAAAGTTTCATTTCCTTGCCATTATTTATATTATATACATCACCCGAAATTCGAGACTCGGATCGTGCGGAATCGAAGCGTAACGGCCCGTAACAGGGCCACAAAGCATGTTGCAGCGTGCCAACGAAGCGTTTTCCGGAATCCGGTTCGCCGGATGGATAAATGTATCGTAAATGCGTGAAGACCGGCAGCAGTGAGAGTGGACGATACAACGTCAAAATGGAGTATGAGCTGCCTCTTATTGACACCGTTCGAACTCGTACGCTTCGTCCTATAATTGATGGAACGAGTGTAACAAAAATCTCTTTATAATGGAAATTCCTATTTTAACCCACATGCGAATGGGGTTGGGCGTAAAGATTACGGGATGTATTCATTTCAAGTTTATTTGGTAACGGTCACTGTGTATTTACTGCAAATAAATAAAGCCGAATGTTTGGAAGGTCATTTTAGTAGAACGTTTTAGTCTCAAAACGCCTAGAAGTATGCAAATGTTTAGCAAATTAGGTATAATTTTCTCTAGACCATTCTTGTTTCGTCTGCAAATAAAAGTTCTGATTTATTTTCTCATTAGGTACAGATTTTGGTGCGGAAATTCTAACCTCACGCCACCCAGCTTAGTGCCGGTAATAGTTTAGCGCAAGCTCTTAGGAAACTTTTCACTCCCCGAAAGTTCTTCCCATCCGTCCTGAAAGGTGTACCAGTTAACCGACGACAATGGAGTGCCATTTTAATGATAAATGCAACCTCATAAACTACTCTAACGAATAAACGGTAACAATCTCATGGCGTATCGCCCTGCATAAACACTCATAAAACGTCCCAACCGCTGCTACTGCTGCGTGGAGTGTCATAGAATAGCTTCCACAAGAACTAGCACAGGTGAGGATACAAAAGAATGAGAGAGAACGAGGGAGAAAGCGAGGATAGATAAGCTTTGGAAGGTGTTGATGCTTCCGGTTTCATTAGCCGTCTTTTGAGGCGCTACAGCTCGGCACTCCCGACGGAAAGGCTAATGCCATCAAGCGACCAACAAACCAAAAAAATACAGACAAAATCAACTGAAACGAACACTTTAACCCTCTGCTCGTTTCGAGCTGCTTTGCTGCTAAGACTTAGAAACCTTGGTGAAGCACTGTTGTGCGGCTTGTGTGCTTTAGTTACCACGATCGTCACTCATTTGCTCCCTGCTTTTCAAACACCCGGGCTAATTAAGATTTCCATCTCACCCGAAAGCGATAAATCCTCTTGCGATAACCGAAACCCGGGGACCGAACAACAATGTGCGAGGATGACGATGGTACGATTAATCAAATATTGAGTACCGTCCCGGTGTTGGA
This sequence comes from Anopheles marshallii, assembly GCF_943734725.1. Taxonomy (NCBI): domain Eukaryota; kingdom Metazoa; phylum Arthropoda; class Insecta; order Diptera; family Culicidae; genus Anopheles; species Anopheles marshallii. The sequence goes on along the minus strand of NC_071326.1, from coordinate 67,320,645 downwards.
ATGTTTTCGGAAGCTTTATGGAAGGTATGATTCGTATCACAAAAGCGGGGGCTTAGAATAGTGCCGGAAACCGCACCGTATCATTTACAGGTTGGCATATCGCCTTTCGCGGCATTGGAAGAAAGGCCGGATGGAATTTTACGCATCGGACAATGGGTCTCATTAAAGGATGCTTGAGTGAGATTTAATTAACTGGGATTTTATGACCCGGTAGGTAGTTGGGTGTTAACCATTTAAGGTTGCGTGCATCATGTGAGAGAATCTTGTAATGTTTGTTTGAAATTTTGTTTGTTTAGTGATATAACTGATTAAATTGCCTTAAGTACATTATTTACAGGGGTTTCAAAGATTTTACAGACATTATTGCTGCGTAGTTTTAATCACGAATTGAGTCTCTTAGCAAGTTTTTCTATTGTACAGCAAGTTCTACAGAACCATTGTGCGTCGGTCTTATTACTTACAACAAAGTATCAAACGCTTTGGCAGATTAAATGTTGTTGTTCTTAGTATATTTTGACATCAGCAGTGTTCCCAGAAACAACTTTAGAATGTCTAACCTAAAGGTTCTCTAAAACTCGAAGTGATGCTAAAAGTGTGAATAATATGCTGGAATCTTGCCCAATCTTGCTGAACAAATCTAAACGATCGTTGAAAACCCTGTATTTTTATACACTTTCCCGATACACGTAGAAACTAAATAAACAAGGCTTACAAAGCTTTTTTTCTTGATGGTTCCTCTGCGTAATTGATGTTAGAAGTCATTTTGTTTAAAGATTATTATTCTATTATCATTTGGAGTGCATGTCTTCAATCGGATGAGTCAACAACTTACTGCTTAATGTAGTTCGAAATACTCTTACAAAGAACACTAAGCAGCTCCCTTCCCCTCATCTCCATCCCCTCTTCATCACACTCCATTTCAGAAAAAAGCAAGAGATACGTCCAACGTCCTATAAATCATTCGCACTCCAGCTGTTACGGGTGCCGGTGTGTGACATGCACGATGACACTCAGAGATACCACACTCCAAGTCACCGCCGTCAGGGTCGAACTCCCGAGCAGATTGCGTATCACCGGAGGCATCTAACTAACACCCGGGATCGCCCTGGAGTAGGTAATTATTCACCTTCATCACACGGGACGCCCGAAAGCGTGTGAAGCATCATCAGCCGCAGGGTGTCTTGGGCATGAAAAAGAGCCAGCAAATTATGCCACAATCCAAGCAGGCTCGCTGTCTTTCAGCTGTCAAATGCAATAGCTAGCAACACATGCCGGGCTACACAGGGCACCCGGTATGGTGCCGCATGGTTTACTTGGATATCGCACATTCCCCGGTATGGCTGAGAAGGACTTTCAAAAGGCTGGTGCTTGCTCTCCAAAAGCGAGGGATGATATTTACAGTTCCTGAGCAAAAAATAAAAAGCTGGACTGGATCGAAGCACTGGCAGCAGCGTGTTTTATTTTGGAATACACCAGGTAAAATGCTTTTACGTGCAATATTCAATTACGAAAGGATGAAAAGATCTTTGCGGAAGTGAGCTTGCATGAGACGAGCTTTACACACTGGAGTATGTTATGCGCTGCGCAGTCTCGACTTTAAAGACATTAAGAATCTTTTCAGGGAACTTTAACGATATAATATAATGGAATGGTTTCCGTTAACCCCAAAGTTTGGCTATAATCAACGAAACGCTCGAAACGGAAAAGTAAATTGGACTGCCGTTTAAAAGCTGACAAAAAGTCATGCAAAAATGCATTTCCCTTACAATTTACCACGAAACTTACCGATGAATTTAACAGTTTGCAGTTGGTGTTACGACCAGTGGCATGGTTTTACGATCTCGAGTCACTTTGCAGCTACCACTTTCCACCAAATCGTCGAAGCAATTCATCCCGACGTCTAACGGCAAAACAAAACAAAAAACAGGACACGACGGAAGCCTTTGCTTTATCAACAGCAGATGGTGGCAATGTGCGATTTTGCTGAAAACGACACCCCAACTGCCCCATGTTTTTCACTCCCCAAAAGCAAACTAAATGCGTGAGACTTCACGGTTTTGTACAATGTATCTGGTGCTGCTTTTATAATTTGCACCAATTAAATAGCCGGGCACCGAAAGCGGCAAAAGCCACTCGCTGTTACAATAATATTTGTGCAGGAAAGGAAAACTCACTCGGTGTTGCTCTCTCTCTCTTTCTCTGTTTTTCGTTAAAGTTAAACAGAAACAAATTCCACCAGGGTATCGTGGCACTGGTAAGACTCGGTCTTCCGGAGCGTGTGCTAACAAGAAACGGAAGAACAATCAAGCTCATTGACTCACCCCCATTTATCCAGGATGTCTTTTCAACAACAACAACAAAAAAGAAGAAACGACACGCATTCGTTTTTGTTATGCCTCAACTTGATGACCTATTCATGGTGGCTTTAATTTTCGTGAAGTGGGTTTTGTGCTGGTTAAAGGTCGATTGAATTTATGTTTCAAAAGAGGTTTTTTTTTTATTATAATTTGATTATTCAGAAAAGTGTTACGGTGAATGCTTTTTTGGCGTTAGATTACTCATCTACGAAGAAAAATCTATTTAATCATTTCTGTTGTCGCATTGTGAACTAGTGCATTTTGATATGTTATCAGTATATTAAACTAGTTTAGGTCAAAAATACCTACCGATAAACAAAACCAAGCTTCCTAAACACCCTCCAAAAGTTATGAGCGATGCCGGTGGAAATCTTGTTAAATGACACGACTATTTTTAAATTGCGCGTGAAACATGTCAGATGACGGGGTTAATGCCTTTGTATGCAAGCAAGGAAGGTTTATTATCTTACTCGAAGACGATAAACTCGCAGCCAGAGGAGACTGAACGGCGAAAGCCAAACAATTGCAGATTGGGAAGCCAATTACGATCCGACCAGTATAAACGCGCTCTGGGAAAGATTTTGACATCCGAACGATGTTTGTTTTGATTCGAAGAAATATTTACTGCATTTATTGAATGAAATATGCTTTAACTCAAGAAAAATACAGTAAACGTCATTCGCATTTATCGTCTTGCAGTGAAAAGCTATCCTATAACACGTTTATACACCTCGGATCGTACTTCACTTCTGCCGTCGTACTGGTCTTGTGGTATACTGCGCTGGGAGTGTGATATCATGTGCTTGCTTTGAACTATGCCTGCTGCGGTTGTGGTGTCTTCTAAGGCCGGTGAATTGTCATGTGCTCCGATGCTCCTTGTTGTGATAGGCGCATTTATCCTATAAAAACACAAAGTACATGTTTCACCCATGGGACAGTACCACTCACAAAAAAGTCATTTCCGCTGTTACCTTTCCTCGACATTGGTCTTAATAAAAAGAAAATTTATTTTTCCGCCCATACGTACCCACATTCGACTGAAAACGCTCAAGTCACGCAACAGGCTGCCGTCGTCGCACCGTGCTGGTTTCACTAATTCATTCGTCCTATAAGTGCATCCGGTGCCGGAGCACACGCGCAAAAACCCATTCGGAATGAAAACGACCACCCTGCACGCTATGCCACCCTAATCGAGCAGTACGTTAAAATATTCAAAGAAATTGTTTTCCACCGCTGGCTTCCACTGCTTCACACGAGTATCCTTCAAAAGATCGATGTTTTACGCTTTGCCACATTCTGGTAGCACGCTAAAGCAGAAAGAGTGTGTGTGAAAGAGAGAGAGAGAGAGAGAGAGAGAGAGAGAGAGAGAAAGAGAGAAAGCACACATACGGGAGGGCCTCAATAAAGGGTGTTAAGTGTATTTATTTGTTCATCTTTTCCACGTGCCACCGTGGCGTGGCGAGGGCATGCGATCGCAAACGCTTTTCCATAAATGAGCTAATGATTGTGGATCTTGGATGGGAGGTGAACCCATTCAATTCACTACACAAACACAACCGCCTCACTTATGAGGCTCGTAAAGTAACAATTGAAAGTTGAACGGGGCCCGGGTTTTGAAAGGTAAAACGGCTAAAGCGCATAAAAAGTGAACATAACTGCTACGCCGGTTAGGAACACGCAAGCACCCAACCCACCCAACGTATGAGTATGCCCTGAACAGAAGGTTGACAATGTGCGTTTGTTCTTATCACGCCATTTCGATCGGTACGCAATGGCTGGGTTGACTATGAATTGCGCATTACGCAGTCCATTCCCGGAAAGGGCCGGCTTGAAGAGCACAAATAAAAGCTCTGGACCTGTGCCACTGAATGGAAGTGCTAACCTGGGTAAATTTTTAAAATCGTTTTTCTTATCACGTTTGAATGAACTTTATTGTCGACAATTCTTTTTAATCATTGGTTTCGTGTGGAGTTTGAAGTATGTTACGATAAAATATGATTTATTTAATGACTTCCCAGTGCTTTTTTAATTGCTCTTTCATTCGTTCTTTAAATTGAAAGATAAGTACTATTTTTTATTTTATTTATAAGAAATTTTTGATACACCTGATTAAAAATGGCGGTTGTATGACTTTAAATAATACAACAAATTTTAAATAGTATGTGCACATATTTCACTACAAGCAATCAAATCGCTCTTATTCAGTCCTCTTATTCCGTAATTGAAATGTGCTTTCAAACAATCTTTCCCAATCGTAGTATGCGGTGCGTTCTCCATGGAAAGGACTCGCAAGCAAACCGAAAACATATCAAAGTCAAAACGGTATGGCATCACCCTGGTGATATGCTAACCATGATAAGAAGCTACGACGACGCACCTTGGCAGTTGATGAATAAAACTGCCACTACCGACGTCGTACGCTTGAATTTCTATCTACCCAGGACCTCCCCTGACCGGGTTTCCTGTCTGCAAAAAGGTTAGTAAATAATCCTCCCCAGCCAAACAGCGGTCGAGTTACTGCTGGAAAAGAATGAACAGCGTTCACTACCGGCCGATGGTTCGGTATGCTACACAAACCAACCGTTCCGGCACTTGTGAAGGGTACCGCTTGTCTCATTTATTCCGTGGTAACGCCATATCGTCATACCCTCTTGGTAGCAATTCCAAAAGCGGCTAGGCTTAACCTTCTTAGACCACCTTCAACCCACTTGCCAATAAACTTCAAGCAAATCGTAATATGTGCTCTGCTTCCTGTCGTTTGCTGTTGTGGCGTTTTCTTTCTGCCACCGCTTCGGGACAATCAAACACTTTCGCCTGCGCTCCGGTGCCCTACAGGACGGTGAAAATACACACACACACCTGAGGGTGATATTTGTCTGTCTTGTTTATGGTTTTGGATGTGCCGGGGTGTGCGTCCCACTCGCACCGTTCAGCGGGCAAAAAGGAACCATCCTAAAGAACTCCGTTAAGATGGTCTGATTGCGATAAAGCTGTCCTTAAGTTCCGTGCCATGGTAAGATGTCCGTGTAGTGAGCAACACTCCAGAGCGGAACTCATGCCCTCATGTGTGCACTTTGTGCCATATTACGTCTGACGGGAGCATTATGGGCGAAGATGGTTTCGGCAGGCTTCAGGCCAGCTGACGTCTTCGATTCGACGGAAACTACGGTGCCTTCGGGCGCTCAGGTAGGAAGAAAACAGCAAGGAATGCTTTAATGACACGCAGCCGACCTCCCACTGTTGCTGCCCGAGCACGGTGTGCTGAGCATTTGACTCACGGTAATTATTGGAGCCTGTGTTTATTCGTCGTATAAATATATCTCCAGCGTGTTTATCGTGCTAGGATAGGAACTACGTCTCGTCGGCCAAAATGTAAAGCACTGTAATTACACGGTGTGGTTGGTGTGTGTAAACGGAGTGCGCATATCCCCCCCCATATGCTTTCTGATGCATGCCTTCGAGCCCGAGACGAACGTTTAAGAAGCTTCAGCATTCGTGGTAATTTAACCATTTACATTTAATAAAATACACGCACATTGATTGAACGGAAGTTCTGAGAAGGGAAGCTTTCAAAGGAAGCATCTTTGTTGCCGCTACCATTAGCACCAGTAATCATTAGCCCATGGCAAGGCTGGGGAAGAAGATTTTCTCATTGAATTATGTACAGGAGATTCATCCGGTAGCACCGAAAGCCATTAACCGGTTAAAATATGTGAGATGCATGATTGATTCGTGTGAAAATAGACATACCTGAATATGTTTTCGAAACCATCGTTAATTCTTAGGAAGAGGGAAAGGGGCGAAAGGGGAGGCTATGAGGCCTTTCTGTTATCCTATCTTCAGGTTAGACATCCTGAAGTTGGCTAGTGCAAGTGATAAGGATGTCGGACTCATGTCCTTCCAGGAAGTTCGGTACGAGGTGTAGAGGAGCACAACGAGCTCGATGGCTGGACCAAGAGGATGCAGCTCGGAGTCTTCACTCTGCGCCTGGAAAGAAGCTCTGCACCGGAAAACGGACCTTTCCTGATTATAGATTAATCAGACCAGGGTGATGTATTGATGTAAAGTTCAAAAAGTAGTATTTTTAAAATAATTTAGATTCTCATGATATTTTCATTGAGTTATTCCGGCACGGTCGTTTTACAGCTTGAAGAACTATTAATGTTAAATCCTATAACATGGTACAAGCTGATTTACTTAAGGTGCTCAGTGTTTACTTGATTGTTTGACAGATGCCGTCTTTAAAAACGTTAAACTCAGAGTTACTATTGTAATTTCCATAATTACTACAATTGACGGAACGATTCTGCTATCTTGCGATAGTTGCCGATATTAGTTGACGAGAGCCGTTCAACGCTTCCGGAACGAACGAATCTATATATATCACGACATTCTTGTTTTTACTACTTCTGACTCGAACTTTACAGTCATTGGAGCAGATCATACTATAACTTAGAAAGCTTAAGCTTTTAGCCTCTATCTGTCCAATAATCCAGCTACCGGACTGTATCATTCTGTACAGATCCGTAAAGGACATAGTATTTTGACATAACGAATGACACAAGGGATCATTTTTGTAAACTACAATTTGCGAAAAATCGATTACAGTTCATAAATTTTATTCTAAATTCAATTCAACAATTCATAAGTCTGATAATTAAATCATTTTTCAGTTGTTTTCGTTAAAAAAAAAGTTTGTTCTCACATTTTCGCACACGGAAAACATGGCCTAACCTGGCTCAGACCAGCTAGCAAAATTCTTTGTTTTGACATTTGTCGAGCTTGGGTTAGCTACAATCACTGGGAAACCAATCTAATCCTTCTTTCCAAGGCTTAATTTGGCTTGCCATTTGTATGGCGAGTTGTAAGCGGATAAGCCTGGAAACGTCAAAATGCATACAAAAAACCTGGCTTAGAGTATGATTCCGGCCATTATTTTTTGTTCTTCTTTGCATCTGGTCTCTTTAAACACTTTAAAAACATCTTATTCAACTATATTGCTTAAATAGTCCCTGTACTTTAGTTGGGTAGTAAAGATAAGTCTACAAAATTTTACAATTCTTGTAAATTTAGATCCATTGCTTGATGTTGTAGACATTAGAAGGCGCTTTCAGACAAATCTACTCGTCAAAACAAGACCATCAAAGACTAATGTTGTGGTTATATCCAGTATTTCTTTATAAATCGTGCATTCAGGTCAGCCAAAACTTGGTATGTCGTTCCTGCTAGAAGTAGTTCCGGAAGGCAGTTATCCTTCCTTATCATATTCAAACACTCCAGCCGTAGTGCGAGTGTATTGATTTTAATCATGCGGCATTTCTAAAGCAACATATAAACCACAATTTGCACACTACACTCATCCTGCTCATTGTCTGTAAAAGGCTTCTCGTTACCCAAAGCGAAACACAATGAAGAATATCGATCCGAGGCACGTTCGTTGGGTCTGATTTATCGTTGCTTTGACTTCATCTTCATCACTAACGACCCAATCAATCCGAACACCGATGTCATCGTAACAACACTTTCCGTGGCACACACTTCCCCGAGGTTCCCTGCCCCGCAAAACACCGACTCCGACTTGCTCATTTCACGAGCAGCAATTCAATCACTTCCGAACCACTTACCATCATCGGTATCGGTTTTGTTCCACGGTGGCTTCGGAACATTCGCCCAGGACAGGATAATTGCATTAAGCAGCGAATTCTCCACCGGCCACACTGCTCCGGCTCATTCTGGTTTTGGTCGTTGGTTTTGCCCAAGCCGTCCCTTTCCGGTGCCGCACTTTTGTGCAGGTACACGATGAATAATTCCATCCCGTAGCCGTAAACCATATGTGCCATTAAGACGAAACTGTACGGTGGGGAAGAAATTTCACCTGCCCTGGTTTTTGATACACACGCACACCAAAGCCTCCGAGCCAAACAGGTTTTAGTCATTCGTAAAAGATGAACCCACCCCGGCGATCCGGCCTGCTCGTCATATCGGTTGCGCTGGTTTCTTATCACGCAAATCAGCAACCTCAAAAAATGGCCCCCAGGCCAGGATGTTACCGTTCATTTAGTCTCTAAAACACGCCACGGTTTCCGTCATCATCGGTTGTGACAACCGTTGGCGAGAGCAGTAAGTCGGTGGCAGCGAAACAAAGACGCCCGACAGGGAGCGGAACGGGCGGGATGAATTTCTAATTCAAACAAATTGGTCCCTGCTTGAGGCACGTTTGGTCCGCACCACCGGTGCACGGTGAAAATGAAGCGGTTTGTGCTATCGTGTACCATCTTGAGTGTTTTCCCTTTTTCAACCGTTCGAGAAATGGTTACATTCCTTCAGCATCGTTTGATGTTGACACAAGCGACAATCTCGCTCAGCCCATTGTAGTTACGGGGCCGGGTTTCGGAAGGTGTGGAAGGAGACGGAACAACAAATAACTAAAAGAACCATCGTTTGCACAGTGGAAGTAGATTTGCTTCTTTAATTGAAAGCTTGCGGAAGTGAAGGATGATGATGTTGCAATCAAAGCCAAAACCCATCAAGCGTTCGGATGATCAATCGTTTGGAACAGGATGTGCTTGCAACTCGAAACAACCATTTTTTTGCAACGGTATGACATCAAAATTGGACTAGCTTTTGCAATAACTCCATTCGTAATGGTTGGCATTGGAGGGAATAAATTGAAAATTAGTATTAATAAAAGTCATTCCTGCATACGAGGGATTGATCCAGATGGGATTTTGGATGCACTAGTGACAATGGAAAAATATTGTTTAATCGACAGTCGATAACAATAACAACCAAGAGCAGCTGGAAGACTCGTCCTCCGGAGAACTTGTTGAGCTACCGATACCAAAGAAAATGTTTCTGCAGTACAAGCTCATTGAACAAATACTTAATCAACCAAAGAGGTATTCTTAGTATGAGATGATATTTTCTTATTTAAGAGCATCTTTCATGCTGATGATTGAATGAATAATGTGCATACAAATTGATAATGAAATGCTAATTCATAGAACAATTATCTATCAAAGTCGATCTGAAGTCGTTTGTTCACATCTGCCTCAGAGAAGAAAGAGTTTTCAACACTTTTCCGTCTAATGGAGAACTATTTAAACAACAAAATTAATTTCTTACTTACTAACTTATCCGGCACTACAACCGCTTTGCGGTTTTGGCTTGCTGCAGAAGTTTTCTAAACCGCTCAAGGCCGAGTGCCTTCGTCTGCCAATCCATTATCCCGGCCTTTCTGGCGAACGCATCAACTACAACACTCCATCTGAATTTGGGCTTATCACGCCTCCTCTTTCCATGTGGACGACCTAAAAAGACTTTACGGGCTGGGTCGTCCGGTGTCATTCTCATGACGTGACCAGCCCGCCGGATACTGACGAGTCTAATCCGCAGTACGACAGTCAGTTCGCTGTCATTGTAGTGGCTTCTAATGGAGAACACACATACAGAGCCAAAAATCCTCCTGAGCATCCTCCTCTCGAACGCGGCTAAGAGGGTTTCGTCAGATTTGGACAAAGCCCATGTCTCAGAGAAGTAACTTCTATATAGTCCCAGCTTCGTTCGTCGCGACAGGTGTTTTGAGTGGAGAAGTTTCCTCAGATTGTAGAATGATCGGTTGGCAGCTGAGTACCCTGGCACGTATTTGATCATCAATCTTATTGGCGGTGCTGACTTTTGACTCAAGATAGGTGAAATTTTGAACGACTTCGAAAGAGGGCCCACTTATTTGTACGTCACCCCTTGCGGAAGTTAGGATTTGTAATCAGGACCGTTGGTGGTGAAGATCTGATCAGCGGTTGATTTTCCGTTTCGGAATCCCCTCAGATAGTTCCCAACTTTCTTTTCAACGAATGTGACAAGACGATCTTATAGTGTAAGGACATAAGTTAGTTTCTATTAATACAAATTAATAATTTATTTTAGCATGATTTTTATATACTGACTGACTAGGTTGAGTGATTTTCAAATTCCATTAGAGTACATTACAGTATTATCACCCTCGTTAGAAAAAACGCACACCAACACAGCTGAATTCAACCACGACCATTATCACTTGCAACGCAATTTGAATATTCCACCTCCCCAACCCCGATGGTTTGCAGTCAACCTCGTGCAGCTTCATAAATCCCACAAATATTCCCATGCCATCGTTTAATTATGCTGCCAAAGTACCTGTTTTAAGCGAGAGAGTGAGAACAAAAAAAGAACAACGCGAGCGGTCATACCCGAACCGCTTCTATGCCAACACACAGTGGCCATTCCTTTCCGCGTGCCACGGTCACGGTATGCAACCCTGGCAGCAATTTCTTCACCCTTAATAATGGCTGTGTGTGTGTGTGTGTGTGTGTGTGGGTAGTGGTGGTTTGGATCTCCCCCCTTTGTTTTTTTGTTACTTACCTTTTTTTGTGTGGGTGCTGTGTTAATCTATAGCTGCTTTCGTGGAATTTGTCAGCTAAAATAGCCCCACAATTTATGGCAGTGGAGTTGCACTGTTCGGGCGTATTTTTATTTTTAAATGCAGAATAAAAAAGCGGAAGCAATGTTTAGCGTCCAAGTGGTGCCTTTTCACAGGTTCGCAATACCACAAATATGCGAATACTTCAACCATAATCTTGTTTTAAATTTAATAGCCTTCTACTTGAAGCTCTCACTTTATTGCTTGCTAAAGGATTGAAAATTCCTTCCTTCATTCGGCTTTTGTGGGGTTCTGCTGTTTTTTTGTTTTTGTTTGTTGTTGCTGGCTCGTGTTCCTTCTTTGCCGGTGTCCATTACATCCACGGATGAAAGAAGAACGCTGGTCAACTGAAGGCAAACTGAGACGAACAGCACATCAAGCTCGCACAAGGCAGACCAATGCATTGCAAGGGAGCACAAAAAAAAGGAAGGGTAAAATGTAAAACGACCCATCACGGGTGATCATGGTCGGAAAGATAGAAGCGTTCGGTTACACTCTCCACCCGTCACCCGACGGGACGTTTGGAGGTAAATTTTGTGCAGCGAAGCTTCATAAACTTTCTCGCGCGAGTTTTTGCTTTCTTTCTTCTGGCTTTCGGGCTCGAGCAGCGCTGTTGGTAGCGTGCTAAGTGCAAACTCGAAACTCTAGTGACTGATCCGGTAAATTCTCACCCGGGGAGTTCATTTGCAGCTGAGATTTTTCTCTTGTTTGCTGGTCAGTTTTTGCATGTGCGCTGGTGATGGTGTGTTTTGCTGCAACTATGCATTGACTTTATACACCTTCCATTTCCTTTTGAGATTGTGTTTTTTTTTTGGTAAATTAATTCCTTTCATTTATTATTTTATTTATGGAACACTCTGCCGGGCTTAGAAATACAGATATGATTTTTTCGTTTCGCTCATCTTCAACAGCTCTAGACCGCCACAATAATAAAGAATTTTGGGGCAAAAATCAATAAAACACCAACATCCCGGATCATGTGAAACTCTTTCTTCTCATCTATCAAAAGCCATCAAAATGCAGACAGGAAAATAGCGTTTGCTATCTTTTCTTTTTTTTTAACGAAAAAAAAACCATCCTAAAGTCAGAAACACAAACACGCAAAAGCGAAACAATCACCAACCGCCGTGAGGGCGTGACTTTTCACTTCTGACCAGCGGCCACGGAAATTGTACCGGGTGTGCCAACAACCGGGAAGCAAAACAATTTTCCCGCGTCTCCCAAAAACCGTCGTCAGTGTTCCAATTCTGTTTCCAATGCTTGGTTCCGGGGATGCCACAGCTGCTACCGCCAAGAGGATGATGCTCGATGATAGTGATTGTGTTGTTCTTGTAGTTGTTTTTTTTTTTATTAAGCCTAACTTTCCCTTCCTATCGTTTATCATTTATCAAACTTTAATGAAAAGTCAGCGACAGGCAGTGTTTTTTTGTTTTGTTTTGGTGGGTCATAGGACACGGCCCATGATGTGGTCAAATTGTTAAAGGCAAAAACAACAGAACACGCCAGTCACGGTCAGATGAGTGTAGATATTGATTTAGGTTACGATGAAAAATAGTAAATCTTAAATTGATTTAGTTATGTTTGTAAGCTTTCGTGGATTTTCTGGTTGGGTTTTTCGCAAAGCAAAATACAATTCTCGAACAATGCTATTCGGCTAGCTAGCCTGGGAAGAAAAACACTCTTCACAATCGTCATTGTCATCGTCACTAACAGCAGTAATAAGCAACAAACAAACCTTCTCGAGCACCGTTCAACAACAAACCACTCACGGTTGCCGAAAGGATACAAACACTTTCCCACCAGATGATATCGCAGCGCGTAACAATGCCCAACTGCTACCGCGCCAGTACACTTCAGACCGGGCGGCACTTATCGGCAAAGGCCCATGAATGGTGCTGGCAGCCTGCAGATGAGCTGAGCATCTCTTGAAGTCATCGTACGTTACTATCAAATACGTCGGCGATGGTACACCGCGAGTGACGGCCATCACGATAACAGCGATGATAAACGCAAACAAAGAACCGTACCGTGCTGATACAGTGGACAACTTGCAAAGCGTACGAACCGAACGGAACTGACAGCATGTACGAAGGGGTTCACGGGTGGAGAAAGAGATTGTCCAAACTGCGCAGGTGTTTTCGGTGCCGATCGAGTAGGCTCTGTTAGCTATTTTCCCCACGCGAGTGAGAGTTCATTTGGTTTCACCAGAAAGCGGAGAATGTGATTCATTCCGTTCATTTTATGTTCATGCGAGGGTATTGGTTATTTTTTGGTAGTAATTTCAACTTAATTTAAACATTTAGTAAGTAATTAAAACTATTCAAAATTAACTTAAGCTAAAGCTAATCATTGTAAAAATGGCTTTTTAAAGTACTTTTACAAAATGTTCAAACTATAGATTTTTAAACTTTCCCTCATCATGTTCGCTTTATTGAACAAACAAAATGCACCCCCATTAAGCATTTTTTTCCACGAGGAACATAAAACTGCTTTCTCCAACAGCTTGCTAATCAACAGCACCACTTAGAAAGCAAATATTTCGCCCCATTTTCAGAAACAAATCATAGATTCGATCACAAATATTTAACGCTCAATCCGAACAAACTCCAACGCCATGCAGGTTGTCGCATTGGACTGAATCGAGGGGAATTTTGAAACAATACGTGATCAAATTACCTTCCCTTGTTCTAACGTGCTCCATACGGGTGCCGTGCCGGGCAACCATCACACCAAAAAAAAATGTCACCAAACATCAACTAACTATAAGCAAGCACATTTTTTCCTACCAGCAGTGCGTCGGTGCTTGTGTTTGATGCTGAATGAAACTAATCAATAGCCAATTTGTTCGATCCAGCATGGCACTCGCATGTGGGACGGCCACGTGCTTCATGTGATGGAGGCGCCCGGTCGGTTTCATAATATGGGCGATCGTTTGTTGTATTTTTTTTTTTTGGCCGGTGGCATAGTTCGCTCCGTATACGCCAGGAAGCAAAGCAAAGATTTAATTAATCATATTATTATCCAGCAACTTTTGTTTTGTATGCCCCAAAATGAAGCTAACTTCGTCCGCTCACTTTCAGTCGCGGTTTCATTGGGGGCCGGATGCTGTCCACCCCTTTTGCGTTGTCCGTAGTTAATTAAGAACCATTCAAGCATGGGCCGCGCGTTACGGTTAGATGCTTGATTGAGGGAAAAGTGGATGTTATGCACTGCCTGTGGACCTGATTGGTGGACCATTGACGTACTGTTATACGATTAATTATAACATAATCTAATGAAAGGTAAATATAAATGGGGGTCTAGTCGCACTAACAATTTGAAATCATTTCAGCATTCGCTAAATTAAGTGAATGAAAGGCATAAATTTGCAACAGCTAAGCTCGATTCATACTCCCTTAATAAAACCTTTTTATCTTCTGACATTGAACGCAGATAGCCGATTTTCATGCAAAATGGTGCCCACTGAGGCAACCGTTTACTTTCAATCCAATCTGTTTACCCTGCACTTGAATCCTTCCCACTGAAAATGGATCTTACTCCACGGGCGTTTGCCTGCTTCTGCACGCACATTCCACCGAATAGATAAGCGTTTTGCACACAAAAGTCACTCTCCCGGCAAAGCGTCCCTTTTATCTAGACAAATACGGCTTAAGTGCCCTCGCACAGAAGAAAAATCTCATTTTAAACGATTTTCACTAAACCTACACACACACACGAAGCGATGGTTTGTTTCGTAACGGAGTGAAATTTCATGTACAATGCAAATGTTTCCACAATCGTCCCCCGATCGCTATTGCAGGGAAACATTAGCCTTTAAAATTCCTTTTTTTTTGCTCAACAATCGTGTATTGTTTCTTGTTTTGCAATGGATGAGTTCTTGTTACCCTCCTGAAAAATCACATTCTCAGAACAATCTAAATTTTCATACTGTCATGGACAGTTGCAAAAGGATAAATGAAAGGGTAGAAAAAAACTCCTTCGACTAGCGAAATCTGTCAACTCCCGAGTTCCATTGTAATTATTTCATATTTCATAAAAAAAGAGCGCAGTACCGGGACGAAAAGCGAAAGGAACAAAAAAAGAGAGAAACCTAATACCGATTGGACGAATGGCCGGCCCCTGTTGACGTTGTCATACTTTGTTACAATATCTTGAAGTGGATCTTTCCTTTGGGGGTTTTTTTTCCTCTTCTCTTGCTCAACTCCAACTCGGCCTACGGGCAAGGATTATTTGCTCACGCTTCAGCGGAACAGCTTGTCGGGCGAGAGAGTAAGGTGAAGGCAGACAGCAAAAAATAGGCCTACGGAAGCAAAACTTTTGTCCTATTATACGAAACCAATGAATTTTGCAGCAAGCTCCAGCAATGCCTTATTGCCGGAAAGCGCTACTGATGGATGTGCGGTGAAGGTTGTCCCACCGAATGGTAATCCCCCCCCACTCGTACACTCGTTCCCGATTTTCCCCTGACCACCCTGACTTGCTACCCTAGTACGCGACGCATTGTAATGAAAAGGATGATCCAATTTCAATAACGAGAACCGTACGCACCGAAGTGTAACAAACGATTATGGACGTTCAAGCGGCACCGAAAACCCTGAATGGGGCAAGGTGTTTCGTGGACGGGAAAGAATCGAGAACAAAAGCCAACCCCTTGAACAAGAAAACGGGCAACCATACCAAAACCGTCTGGACTGGTAAAGTGATTTTGCAATATCAACCCTTTACCGGTACACTTGAGGCTTGTTTTGCGTTTCTGATCTGTTCCGAGTCTTTTTTTTTCGTTTTCTCACTTTGGTTGCTTTTTTTTGTGGACTCAATGTAGATTGTGTTTTGTTAATCAAAATGGCATTTCGGATGACAAAAAAAAGCTTCTAAATTAAAGGTGAGCAACTCTGAGGCATGGTAAGGCCTTATTATATAAGGAAAGCTTCGAAAGGCTCCACAAAGTTTTAAAAACATTGATACTTTTCTATTAAAATTATATTTGGACGAAGAAAGGATGTGATGTATTTCGTATGATTAGGTCCAAAATCAATAACAATGCACAGTGGGCAGTTCCGAACAAATGTCGACCGAAAACTATTGCTGAAGGTGGAATATTTTATATCATTTTGATTTCTTCTACAAAAAGTCTTCTGAAACTTTTTTTTTGTGTAATTGACTTTTTATTTACATCGCTGATGAATGGCCAGGTCCGTGTTCCGCGAACGCGAACGCGAACCTCAACTACTCTATATTGCAACTTTTACATTATATATATTGTCGTTTTTTTTTAAATAGCTAAAAGCGAAGTTGGAATGATTTAAGAAAAATGAAATTGTACGTCTTTGTGTATTTTTTTAAATTTTTTGAGCCATTATTAAATTCTTAAGTACTATTTAAACATAAAGAAAACAAAAAAAACCTTTCCGTCGAAGTGTCAAACTAAACAAATATTACAATAACTTTTTTTCCGATACAACAGTTTTTTACAGGAGTTTTGCAATTTTTTTTTCGAAATATTCAACTTTGGACGCTCATACCTAGCAAAGTATAAGGCCCAAAAATTTTTAAATTTAGGATTTTTTTAGTTTTATCTTATAGTTTTGAAAACTGTCTTTGGTTTTGAAAAATTAAGATCTTGAGTTTTGATAATTTTCGCCCGCTAACTGTCCACTGTACAATGGGATTAATTGAGGAAGCGAACTTCCGATTAGTATCTGGGAACCTGCGAACCAAAAGCTAAGATGTTTCAATGTTGGATTATGAATGGGTATGTATTTAAGTTACCGTTTAACAGCCAAAAGAAAGTATGCGTCATACTGTACCATCTACTTCAAAGCTGAAGTCACATCGAAAACGGACGACATACATATAATGAGTCCTTTCTTGATGTTCGAATGGTTTGACTGAATAGAGACTGCAGAGGTGTATGTAACGAACTTGCTTGCTATAGACTTGCTTCCCATGAAGAGGTGAGTCTTGTACAACGCTGTCTGGCCTCCACCATTTCGCGAAAAAGGCAATGATGTATGAAGACAACGAACTGATTGCTTCCTAAGCACACGCTAGCTTGAAGGAAATGAAATGTTAAACTGAAATTATGCGGCCCGTTCGCAGGAATCCTTCCAGTTCATCCTTTCTAAACGAGTTCCGTGATTTGGCTGGGTCCGTTCAGAATTTTGATTATTTTTCACGTGAAATCGTTCATTCTTCCATTTATCTGTAATGGGTATGTTGCATGAAGCGTACATCCCACCATCACGCTAGTTAACGATGTCGGTTGTAGGTGATGAGTGGTAACCGTCAAACGCGAATTCCACCCAGCGCAGCCGACTTCACACTAGAACAACACATCCTAGCGAACATCACTGCATTACAGATCTTGTGAGTTTGGGCGAACAACTTGCTTCTTTCGAGCACAATGTCCTACCTTGTGCGGGATCTTGGATTGGCCAAACCGTACTGGTAAAGCGGAGGTTCGGAACACGTTACAGCATCCAACCAGTACAACATTTTCCACTACAGAGCACAGCGTACAGTAAATAAATGTAAAGTAAAATAAATAATGCATGAGTTGTTGATGCTTTTGCACGATACGGTTCAGCTCTACGTCAGCAAACTCGTGATTTCATGGAAACGTAAGACAACAAATCATAACATCCGCTCGGGTGAGCTCGCAGAAAACCTTTTGCACAATTTTCGACATAATACTAAAAACCCTGTTCCCGTGGTGCTGCTCCCCGATCGAAAGCTAGTTAAACATATTTTATAAAGTTAATTGCTTTGGCTATCAACGAGGGAGTGGTATGAAAAACCGGTGGAACTATGCCAAAACCACACTTATCCTATTTCATTCCCTGGTAACTGTATGACAGGCAAACCAGAATTTATTTCTATATTACCAGCTAGTTATTTATTACACTTTCCCAATACTGCTCGGATGCAACTGCAATTAAGGGGCCGTGAAACAACGCGGCCGAGAGCCGGGGGTTGGTTGATGTGCTTCATCAACATGGTTGTTCTCTTTTTTTATTCTGTTCCGTTCTATCTCTCTCTCTCACCCGCTCTGCAAGGCTATGATTGCTCTGAAAGGATGGCTCACAACCCACCCAACAACCGTACCTTCGCTGCACATCATAAACAAACATCAACCCACTTGTTGGGGCCATAAATTTTCGGTCGGTTGTTAATCCCTTTTTCCGCACTGCCTTTATAAAACCAGTCTCGAAACGATGGTGGTAGAACGCACAAACGGCCAACCATCACACCGGCTTACGATGGCATGGCATTCCGTTGCGAAGGTCGTTTCATTTCAGCTACTAAGCACCTTCACATTTCCGCGTGTCCAAGAATGGTTCCGTACTGCAGTCTGTTCTTTAAATGATGGCTTTAGAAGAAAACAAATACCGAAGGAAATCAAAATGCCAGGCAAGAATATTAACGACACAATTAATGGTCCGTTTCGCTCGTTTCTTTCCAGTCGACACGATTTGTTTTGCTGTAACTATTAAATATGTGTTGAAGTGATAAGTAAAGAGTTAATTACTATAAAAAGGTTATTGATCGCTGAAACGAGTACAAGAGATAATTAGGAGCGCCCTTCGTCCCTCAGATGATTATGATAAGTGGTTTAAGGTTTTTTACCGCAAAGACAAAATCCGGAGACGAATCTGTTGCTCCGAGTTCAACTCCGATTTTTCCAACGTGTTTTCCAGCAGCTTTCCACGAGCCTTTTTTGTAGCAATTTCATAGCAGTTAATCATATATCTTCTAATAGATTGATTAAAGTATGGCTGAGTTAATTTTCCCAAAAAAAAATCATTTATCTAATGAATCCATTATAAAATTTGCCATAAAAAGTGTTATGTTATACTAAATTAAAGAAATATAACTTTCCCTTTTTATATGCATGCGCTATTAAAATTCGTTGGCCGTTTAATATTGATTTCCAAATGAAAGGAATTACTTTTCCGCACGCTGCTTAACTTTTTGTTGCCCTCATTTTTATTTTCTTCCATACGCCATTGTCCTTTTTATGCACCGCACAAATTTATCCAGCCGGCAAACGTTCATTATGCCACGAAAAAAAGGGCTCAACCGACGGGAAAGTGCACATAAAACTTTGTACATTTCATACGCTTTTTTTTTCCATAGAATCGTTTTGTGGGACGCTTTTTTTGATAAACGCACACACTCGCATCTACTGACCTCCACACGTGAGCCCAATACGTGGAAAACGCTCGCTGTTTTCAGCCATTATGGTTTAATTAAAAGCATATAACTTATCAATTAGCGTTTTACATCTGATCGAGTGCAGTTCGATTGTGATGCACTAAAGTTTCGACAATGGCAACCAAACACACGCGCACACGTACAATCACGACGTTCGTTAATGCAATCGGATGCATTTTACAGACTGACCTTTTTACTTTACACCGAGCGCTCACCCTCTCTCTCTTCCTCTCTTCTCGCTGCCATTCCACCCCAGCCACAGCTCGGTCTGGGGTGGGTTTTATTTGCAAAGGCTAACGATATGGGTACACTGTAATGGTGCAATCGAAACCCTTGTGCCACAGTTGCTTCAGCATGCTCATTGTAACACGATGCAGCGAGTTTTCCGCAGCAGGTGCGACAGTCCAACGGAACCTGACACCCTGATGACCAATTCCGTGGCAGCTGGACTGCTCGCTAGAAAACGGCTACCACCAGCGAGTGAAATGTTAATCGGTGGAGGGAAAGTTTTTTTTCCCCTCAGCTACCACAATGGAAAATAGCTCAATATAGTGATGGTGAGGGCAATGGTGCAAAGCAGTGCCGTTAAGCGACGCCTTGACTGAAGTTTGCTTTCATTAGGTAATTAAACTGAATAATCCATGGGGTTTGCTAACTGGTTGAAAGTATTAAAATGAATTCACCAAACAGCTTCCAACAAACCAGTTTCTTTAACGTCTTTACTTTGGGAATGACTTTTATTTTCCCATGCCATTTCAGCTTTTAGCTACGAACTGGAGAGTTCCGGATATTCTGGTTGGGGTAGTTGAAGCTTGTTTTT
The DNA here is from genome assembly GCF_943734725.1 of Anopheles marshallii. Lineage (NCBI taxonomy): Eukaryota > Metazoa > Arthropoda > Insecta > Diptera > Culicidae > Anopheles > Anopheles marshallii. The sequence goes on along the minus strand of NC_071326.1, from coordinate 67,300,796 downwards.
TTTTCGGAACCTTTAGAGTGATTATTAGGAAAACGGGAGCATAACAATCTGTACTGTATGAAAATTGAGATAAATTTTGCACAGTTTAAAATTAATCTCACATTTGTTTACCCGTGCGCGCGTTATCCCGATGGAGACGCATGGTTGCCCACGCACATCCCAATGGAGGCGCACGGTTACTCGTGGCGCACAGGTGCATGGCCGGCAAATTAATTTCGCTCCACTTGCCACGCAACTGCACTGCGAATTAACATGTCCAGCGGTGTTCTTAATTTTCAGCCAAGTAACGGCCAGATTTAGTACCGTGCAACAATCCATCCACCCATGTCAGACTAAATGGGTAAATTGAGCGTACAATCTTCACCCATTCCACCCCGTCCGGCCCCCGTTGGTACGTGAGAGACCAATGCAACACGCAAACGGTCGTAGCAATTAATTCACGTTCACAATGTTAATGCAACGTTACCTTTTGACACGGCGAAACATTTGACCTCCGTTCTTCCCCTACACAATCCGCCAGTGCCACTAATTCTTCCTTTCCGCTCTTGCGCTTTGCTAACTGCTCGTAAAGTGACCTATTTCCAATTTGCGGCCGATTCCGGGACAGATGTCATAATACATAAATCAACTGAGCGATTATCCGCTACATAAATACTGTTTCGAACCCGAACCCGAAGCAGAAGCGGTGACAATGTGTGAGCAGTGGAACTGCGCCATTTGCAACAAGCGCACGGGTAGTAATCGGAGCGTAGCGAATTATGTACAGCTTTTTCAACAGCATCGACTGTTGGCCAATGGGGGTCGTCGGTTGATTATGAGTTTCGTGGTTTAAAAAAATAACCAGCGCTAACGGGTTAGTGAGGGAACATTGACGCTGCGCACTAACAGGGTGAGCAGTGTTTGGTGCCGTGACCAGGATCAGTGAGATGAGAAATTGCTTTTTTGCTTTGGCTCCTGCGTTAGAAAGATTATTTATCAAAGCGCTACAACAAATAAAATTAATCTATTTCTTAATTTAATTCAACATTGTTGTAAGCGAATTCCATCGCATAAAAACGGAACAAATACAATGGATTCTGTGACACGCTGTGCTGTTATTCAATACAATTGGCATCATTAAATGTTTGCAGAGAACACTGCCCAATCCAAATTAAGTTCCAAATAATTATAGCCCTAAAACTATTGGTACGTAAAAGCTTATTTCCATTAATGAACTACCCTGTCTTTCCACAAATAATAGGCTCCCCTTGCCCCATATTGCCCCGATCTGCCCGTTTTCCAGGGGTTCCACAATTCCACTGTGGTAACACAGTGCGGTATACCAGAGAACGCCAGAAAGCGATTTTACGAAAAACCTACCACAATACCGGCGCACACCAAATTCTCACATCCGTCCATGTTTAACGCTCGCGCAAAGCCAACACCGAGACCGATCCCATCGATCCCGAGAGCGGGATGGGTATTAAAATCAATTATATACGATAATAAAGCGTAATTTGATTTTAATTTACATCGGGATACATACAAATGTAAGCACCGTGTGGCACGCAGCTGGGTGTGTTTCCCTCGGGCCGTTTCGATGCAGCGATAGCCCTCCGGGTTGGCATTGGGAACGAATTAATTTACACTCGACTGCAACCTAGCTCCACCACGTGTGTGGTGGGGGTATTTCGACCAACAGGGTCGTTTGTTATTCGCCTGCAAGCGAACTGCAACCATTCGAGCAAATACGTGGCCCGAATAATATCGATGAACAGAAAACAGGATCAAACACCGAATCGAAACCGAAACGTCTCCAGCTGGTTGTGGTATTTGCCGTATTTTGGGCGAACGTACTAACTGAGCCCGAAAACCAGCACTAAACTAAAGCTACTGGGCCACGCTGGCAGTACAGGCGTTCACATTTAAACACGGAAAATTGTAGCTCGGCCCCGCACAAAACGCATCCACAGCAGAAGCACACCGCGCGATAAGGATGGTAAACACAATTTGCATACATAAATTGGATCAAACGACCCGGTCTTTTACACTTTAGCCCTCGGATGCCCCATCATCGGCGAACGGCCAGAGGGAGGACCGGGGACAAGCGAGGGTTAGTTTAAATATTTCCTGGCTCAAATTATCCTGCTTTATTGTTATGGTGGCTTCGGTGGGGTGGAACCAACGCCCCCAAAACCGGATCGATTCATCGATACTGTCGCCTATAGGCCCAATGGGGTTTTGGGGGCGATGCCACAGGCACGTGTTGGGGCTGTTTCTTTTATATCAATTTTATGTGGGATAAATTTAGTTTTCAAATAAACAGCACTTCATTAGTGCAAACCTGTCAAGCGGGAGAGAGGCCCCGGGATGAAGTTGTTGTTGGGCATTGGATTGCGGAAGTAAATTGCGTGGCTGTTCGAGTAAATTGATTCATCGAAGCTGGGGTACGCTTTTGGCTATTCAACATTTAGCTTTTATTCGACATAATTCAGGCAGACAGTAGGGACCACTAGAGAACAGGATTGGAGATATGTATTTTAGAGATAGTAAACCACAAAACTAATAGAAAAACTTAAATCTCCATGGATAAGTTCAAATATTGCGCACAAAGTAAAGAACAAAGGTGATGATGAGACATGGCCAGCATATTAATACCTTGCTCGACGTTTTGGATTAACGTAATGCGGTCACTTTTCATCACCAAATATAAGCCAGGCAAAAAAAAAATCTTAAATGTGAACAAGCGACGTTCAACGTCTCGCGGCTTCATGTCCAATTATGACCCAATTCTCGATCTACCAAATCATTTCCATTGCTTTTAATCGATGAGAATTAATTTGCTGAGATACTTCATGTGTCTTTGCGAGTTCTTGCTGTATTTATGCAGGATCTTCATCGAGCATTCTCTGTTTTCTTCGCAACTTTGAACGTTTTTCGTCATCCAAATACAAATTACCACGTTTGAACAGTGAATCTAACATCAGCATGGCATGGCAAAAAGTAATAATTTGATTATTAACGATTGAAAAATAAAAACTGTGGGGAAAAAACATTATACCATACGTTAGAAAGCTTAAGCTTTCAGCCTGTATCTGTCAAATAATACAACTACCGTACTATCATTCTGTACAGATTCGTGAAGGACATAGCATTTTCACATAAAGAATGACACAAAGGATCTTTTTTTTTGCGGGACCACAATATGAGGTTTGTTTTGACTGTTGCTTATTATAAAAAGCTCTATAGACGGATTGTATAACTCAATCTGCAGCACCTAAAAAATAGGAAATTTGTAAACAGAAATACGGAAAAAGTACTGGAATTCGATAACTCATAAAATGACACTAACATGAAACAGTTACAATGAAAAAAGAAAGAATAAATATACAATATCCAGCGAACTCTCTGTTCTGTTCGAAAAATGGTAATAAAATGTGGCTCGTTGTGGAAAACGCTTGCTTAGAGTTTTGAATCCCAAATGGAAAAGTTTGGTAGCTGCGACAACAGAAAAAAAACGAATGCTTCACGGCAAAACACTTACTTATGCTTGGGTCCATTTAGAATAAATTGCACATAAGCTGTGAGGTACTAGTATAAACCCCACTGCGACAGTGAGTGAACATGAGTATTAAGCAAGAACCACCAGAAAAAAGCTACTTTTCAAACTGGTTTGTCCGACCAACAAAAAAAAAAAAACAATTTCATTACAAAACACATGCACACCCACAAACCGGAAAAGGCACATACAAACGAGACACTCATCGGGGAAGTGCAGATTCGATTCAAGGGATGGACAGTCGTCGTCTGGACGGAAAAGTGTCTTTACTTCAACACAACCCACCCGATCGGCCCCGGGAGGCAGATTCCGAACGTGCTGTTACCGATTATTGAACCGCTGGCCGGTACCGACCGTAACCGTTATGTCTATGCATAACAATTCCGTCGACCATTATGCTAATCAGATAAAGTTTCTCGTTTTTCACCAACTGCCAAACTGCTTGGCCGTGCGATTTCGGTCGTAGAATCGCTCTTGGTTTGTGGTTTTTGGCCTGCAAGAGTTTCAACACCCACCGCACAAGGAGGGAAGTTATTTTTTTGCAAAGCAGTACAACAACAGCACAAAAAAAACCCCTCCAGAACCATCAACGTGTCCGCTTGTGTTGTTTTTGGTGACTCAATTTAAGTGGTCCAATGGTCCGGGGTAAAGGACCGCATGGTGCAATAGAATTTAAAAGCTTTTATTCATTCGTTTGTGCTTTTCGCTAACTTTTCTAACCAATCGACGAAAGTTTTCCACAGGCTACACATTGCATTATCACGCCGGCCAGAATGCATTAGCTGAATTGAAGGAGGGAAAATAATTACTCAAGCGAAGCTGTAAAGCTTCAACGGCGAAGAATTAGAATGACCTTTTTTATGATTTTTTTTAAAAAGGAAATCAAATAAAAAGTGTATAAAAATCTTTTAAATCTTTGAGAACCTACAAGAAATAGATAACAATGTCACAATTAACGTGAAACAAATAAAACAGTAACACAACTAAGGATTAGAATGCACTCTTGTGGAAGTATTATGAAAGAAAGAAAAAGTATAAAAAATCATATAAATCTATAACAAATGGAAGAAAACGTTTGTAATACAACAATTAACATTAACTATTAACAATAAAAAAATAAAGCAATAAAACAAGAAAGGATTAGAATTTTATGGAAATGCTTTAATAGAAAATAGAAAAAGAATATATAAAATCTCTTGAATCTAAAAAAATAATTGTAAGAAAATGCTAATATTACAAAAATTATCGACAAAATAAAGCAGTTTTACAAATGTCTTATAGAATAGACCAAATAAACTAAAAGCCTCAAGGAACTGTGTGAGAGAATGGTTTGAAAATAAGAAATTCAATGTCAAAGCTGAAATTATTGCAAGCAACTTTATTTGCCTACCGAATACTCTTCCCGCAACAATTACTTTAACAGCCTTATAAGGTGATTATTTGAAAGAAAACAATTGATTACTCAAACGATGAATGTTTTAACTTCGCCAAAACCCGAATAAACGCACGGACAAACAATTTGGAAACGGTTCAATCAACCTAATGAAAGCCTTTTTCCGCACACACTTTTTTGCCTCCTCTTCTTATGAGTCCATTCCTTCTAACCCCGGCGAGCAAATGGTCATGCAGTGAAAAACTTGCCACTCTTACCATCTTCCACCTCACGATTCTTTACAACCCATCGGGTTGAATTCCTTTGATTTGGTGGGTGATTGTTCCCGATGGGCGGTGGATTGAATTGTTTTCCACCTTTTTTGTCCGGGCTTTCCCCGGGCCGGTTTTGTTGTTCCCCTTCCTTAGCCAGTGGAACACAGCCAATCAATCAATCAATTCCTTTCGTCGCCATTTCCGCTCACGGGATAAGAGTACGGGAACAGATCTCGCAGTATCTCTCAGCACTTTTATCGCTTTGTTCTTCCGTGTTGTGCGAACCCCGATTGCGATTGGTATTTGGAAAAGGGCATTTTTTTCACCGGGTCCTGTTGCACAAGCTACACACGGTTTTGCTGGGTATCTCCTGCAGGTTCTTTTATGGCTGTTTTTGTGTGAAGTTGGGGTTTGGTTTTTTGTTTATTATTGCACTCTACTTTCATCTGGCACCAGTCCGTACGGGATCATACGGGGTGATCACCCATGGAACGAACTCCGCTGCCATCAATCAGTCCAAGTTGGAATCGTACTAGGGGGATGTGGATGTCCAACAGCAGGCACACAAGACGTATGCTGATCAGCAGATGCCTTAACGAACGATGCAAGTTTCGCTACCTTTGTTCGCTTTTTTTCACCATCATTTCCACCAGCAAACAAAACTTCGCTGGATGCAGAAAATTGTTCCCCAGTGGGATAAACTACAAAAAGGTTCAGCAGCAAAAGAGCTCACCTTCACTAGTCAACTTCCGGTTTTTTTTTTGAATCGTCAACTTTGAAGTCCCAGCTTTTCCTGGCCACCTCGCTAATAGAGAGACCGAGAGAAAGCACCTGAAGCAGAAGAATGCCAACACGTACTACACGACCGAATGGGCACTGGTTGCAAGAGGTTTGAAGTAAAAGTTTTGTAATTAAATTTAATCACGTCCATGCAGGGGTCAACCTCTTCGACTTCTTTGCACACTTCGAGGTGGGTGGGAATTTATTACACTTTTTAGCTACTTTCAGCAACCACGCTGCCGGTTGAAAATTGGCGTACTTGAAGCTTGGCACGATGGCGCAAATAGGTGTCGCTAGATTGGTGAGGAAATAGTTGATCAAAAAACTGGGAAAAATGCTAAGTGGAATTGATCCGGATGGCGATAGTGATTAGTTTAATTCGCTTACTAAGAGTAGCTAAGTTAAATTAAAGTTGTTTTTTTGGGCAGAAAGCAGATAAAATATAAGTTTTAACTCACATAGGATTCAAATTACGATCCAAAACAATTTATACTGAACTTCAAATTAATGATTGATTGTGCGAAGCTAGTGGGAACTACAGAGTTTTTCACATGACAGAACAACGCAAGCGCCTATCACAATAAGCGCAGCACATGACATTTCAACGGCCTTAGAAGACACCACAACCACAGCAGGCATAGTTCAATGCAAGCATATCATATCACAATGGCATCGCAGCTTACCACAAAACTCGTACTACGGTATCATACAAGTACGATCCTATCAGTATAAACTTGAAAGATTTTGACAACCATACGATGTTTGTTTTGCTCCGAAGAAATATTTACTGCATTTATCGAATTAAATATGATTTTTTTAATGAAAAATAAAGTAAATGTTACTAACAATCATCGTTTGGCTGTGAAAATTCATCCTAGTTTATACGTTTATACTCCTTGGATCAAACTTCACTTCTACTGTCGTACTGGCGTTGTGGTAAACTGTGCTGCGATTGTGATATCATGTGCTTGCATTGAAGTATGCCTGCTGCGGTTGTGCTGTCTTCTGAGAGCTTCGAAATGTCATGTGCTGCGCTTGTTGTGATAGGCGCTTGCGTTGTTTTGTCATCTAAAAAACTTGTATAAATTGTAATGCATTTATGACAATAACACTCTCTGTGTAGTCTCCCAACATTAGAACTTCCGAAGTTCATAGAACTGTAGTAAGTACCGAAGCAGATACCAACTATAGAAGTTGATGTATGAGTTTAACATAAATATTCTGTAGTACGAACTCAAAGAACATATTAAAACATATTCCAGGTCTTCGAAGTAGATTGTAAAATAACTTTAACTCCATGAACAAATGCGATTGGCAGAGCTCAAACCAACCGGTCGTTCTGGTGTTAGACAATTGATTGTGATTCTTTAAAAGCACAAAGTAAAAGTTAATTCCCTTAGCATATCATTGCATTCTAAATCTTAACGTCAAAACCAATTTCATCGTCAAAAACAGCAGTCATTGCCATGGGAACCTTACGATGTGCTTGGCGTGGCCAGTAAAATAATTTCCCCGTTGAGACGAATAACAAAACCAACCAGTTTAACAATTGCAGTTGCAAAACTTCCACCTCCAGCTGCAGCTGGTGGCAGCGTATGCTGCAACAAACTGCTGAAAACGAAAACGAAAACTCAGCAAAACACTCTACCACTCAACTCTTGCGAAGCTTAGTTCGGGCGACTTCTGCCACACCGTTGCCAACCGTTGTTGGGAAAAATGGTGAAAGTTTCCGCCTTACGTCTGACGGTTGTTGCAATGCTGCAACTTTTATCGCTTGTGTGCCTGCATCTATACGTTCTTCCCGGTCGATGTTCGACAAAATTAATGTTACCACCCATAGAAGCGGAAGCTTAAAAACTCTCGTGTTCTGAAGTTTTGAACTTTGGAACATTACATCAAACATGAACCAAATTCGTTGAACCGTGCTGGGAAAATGCTTTCGTCAGTGGGCAGTGGGTGGCAGTAAATGATAGTGTGGTTTCTCTGCATTTCGAACTATGCTGCATCTGACAGATGTATCGGACAACTGACAGTTGGAAACGTATCGAGAAACGCTTCGATTCAACACCATCAAAGTAACATCTGACACTAACCAAACAGTAACCTGGATTCAACACCATCAAAGTAACATCTGAAAATAACAAAACAGAAAGTTGGAAAATGCCACATAAATTCTACAAAACCTTCCATTTAACGGTTAGCTTACAAGTGGATTAGTGACCGTAAGGTAAGCTCGTTACACGACCAGCTCCTCTTTAAAGGGCTTAAATTAAATATTAAAAACAGTAACACGCAAACGGTTTCCAAGCCCTGCCAACGACTCATCCTCCCAAAACGCATTACTTATTCAGTGACCGTTTAACCCGACAACGGTTGCGACAAACCCGAGCGGGGCGCGATACAGACGATACAAACAACATTCACCATCGAAAAGAAGCTCCCACACACATACACGAGTCCCACACTGCTGGTGCTGCTGAGTAAATCCATACATTAAAATAGTCCCCAATGTCCAATTTGGATAAACGTTCAAAAGCCCCTCCGATGTCAGTGTACCGGATCCGTTCCGGCACCGTTCCACCGCTTTCCAGTGCTGTCCTCCAACGAAAACTTCATCAACTGATAGAACCCGACCAGGAAATGCTAATTAAGCTGTTCACTGTTTTGGAAATTAAAAACATCTTGATGAACATCCAGCGTTGGATGGTTTATTAAACATACATCAAGCATCATAACGCATACCTTCGGATGGTTCCGGTGTGTGCGACTTCATTTCGCTACCATCAGACGAGGTTGTTTTGTGATTTGTGCACCAGTACCATGTCCGGCAAGCTGCTGACGGCGGTTGTCTGGGGATTGATTGTGATGCAGTTCGTACTACGCTGTCCCTCGGTCGTCGCCTTCAATGGGACCCATGATAAGCTTGAGATTGCTGCAACGACCACACCGGCCACCGTCTGGAAGAGACCACCGATCGAGTACGACAGGGATCTGGTGGTAAGTGACCCAGCCCCGGAAAAGGTACCCCCCTGCTCATAAGTCCCATTCGTCAGATTGAACTCATCGAAGCGGCAGATTATCCGATCGAAAAGCACGTACTCACGACGTCGGACGGTTACATCCTGAAGCTTCACCGCATCCCCGATCCGCTGCAGTTCCGCAGTGCGGAACAGGGCGCCGACACCAACGATACGGACGACCCGGACGAACAGTTGCGCTTTGGCCCGAACAAAACATTCCGGGGGACGGTTTTGCTCGTGCCGGGACTATTCTCGACGGCGGCCGATTTTGTTGTCACCGGGCCGGAAAATGCGTTAGCCTTTGTATTGGCCGACGCCGGCTATGACGTGTGGCTTGCCAATGTGCGTGGATCGCGGTTTTCGAGGAAAAACACCAAGCTGAGCGTGGCGGATAGCGAGTTCTGGGATTTCAGGTAAGAAATGATGGCGTGATGGTGTGATCAGACTAAAATTCGAGAATCTTCCATAAAAAAAGAAAACATTGGCCCGACATTTATCACTTGCGGTGAGTTAACCGGCGTGGAAAATTGTTTGTCGCCTTTTGATTGACCGGAAGCGAACCACCTGATGGGGGGGTCGTGCACAAATCATACGTTTTCGACAGTACGTGAATTTAATTGCCGTTGTTTCCAAACAATTGGATGCGATAATTTATCAAGATTATTTACTCTTCTGTACTGTAACGTTTAGTATTTTAACGATGAATTGATACATTGGGCTGTTGGGGCTGAGTTTAAGTAGTGACATACTTGACCCTAATTAATTTGACCCATTATTTACAATCATCTCATACCTTCCTTCGGATGGTTTTGAATATCTCATTAAAATTGTATCAATAATCTCTCAAAAACAGTATGAATTTGCTGTTTATAACGACCAGTCGATTAACTACAGCACACTATACTACCATCTGAAGGACAAAGACTAGCGACACTTCCATTGCATTTGCTATGAAGCACACGGAAACGGAACTTATTCACACACCATTGCCAAAAACTACCAGACTACCATATTTCCATACCTACCCGTTGTGTCCGTTAAACCCCCTGCTGGGGTGGGCAAAAGGTTCGTTGCTTTAAATGGCGCCAGACAGGCGACAGGCCGGATAAAAGATGTCGCCCCAACGGCGCAACAATCGTTGGCTGTGGCGCTCCTTTCCGGCACCTAAAACGAAACCTAATGCAGTGGCGGATTATTACGGCGATTATATTCCATTGCGATGCTTTAAGCGGGGGGACAATACTTCATCGCTGCCAGATAGCAACGCTATTTCTGTTCTCCGACGAGGGTGGAGTTCCGTATTTGGATAATATTTTTTACCGTTTACCGGCACCGGGAATTTATTCTAAGGAGTTTTCGAAAAACCTGTTGGGAGATTCAAAGCGATTACATTTGGTTTCAGGTATTTTTTTTTTGGTTAAACCCATAAACGGAATAGCGTACTAAAGCAGATAAGAAATGTGCTCTACTAATCGTGCTATAATTTATAGACCGGAAAGCATGCTTTGCCTCGGCTGGATGAGCTGAGAGAGTATTGTTCTATGGTGGTGAGCATGTTAACTCAAGAGCCCCAGCTGAAATGACGCGAGATAGCAAAATAAAATCCTCCAAAAACGATCTCCTCATATTGTTCCCTATGGGAAGAAAATATTAATGGAAAACACTAGTTCCGATCTGTTATTGTACTTACTTACATATCTGGCGCTACAACCGTTTTACTCCTTGCTGCAGCAGTCCTCACCAGTCCGCACACGGTCGAACATAGACGTCAGTCAATCAATAATTCCAAATCCTTCAGCCAATGTCCTGTCAAAGTACCAAATCCACATGAATGCAACCACAGCGTGTGCCTACCACACCTCCTCTGTCCATGCGAATGGCCAAAAAAAGACTTTACGGACTGGGTTGTTCGGTGTCGCTCTCATGACATAACCAACCCATCGAAGCCTGGCGAGTGTAATACGTTTCACGATGCGTCTAACGGTCAACGTACAACTCGCACAGCTCGAAGAACTCGTCATTGTACCAACTCCTCTAGTGTTCTTCCACATTTAAGAACGCTTCTGAAAGTCCTGCTGAACATCTTCCGCTCAAACGGGGATGAGAGGATTGTATAAGTTGTGGACCAAGTCTGTGTTCTGTAGTTGTCCTCTTGCCACATGTTATCTTCTACAGATGATTGAAGATGTGATGTTATTTGAAGTGTCTTGTTTTATTGTCTTTTGCAAAAAGGTATTCTTACTCACTTACTTACTTGTCAGGCGCTACAACTGCTTCGCGATCTTGGGATGCTACAGGAATCCTCTAACCCGCTCACAGTCGTGCGGCGTCGGCTGCCAAACCATTATCTCGGCCTTTCTGGTGAACTCATCAACCCCATCACTCCATTTTAACTTGAGACTTCCACCCCTCCTCTGTCCATGTGGCCGACCTAAAAGGACCTTACGGGCTGGGTCGTCCGGTGTCATTCTCATGACGTGACCAACCCGCCGTAGCCTGGCGAATCTAATCCCCTGTACGCCAGTCAGCTCGCCGTATAGCTCATAGAGCCCCGTTATTGCAGCGGCAAATTCCACACATATGGGACCGAAGATCCCTCTGAGCATCTACCTCTCGAACTAAGACTAAGAAGGTTACGTCAGATTTGGACAAAGCCCATGTCTCAGAGAAGTAACTTCTATATAGTCCTAACTTCCTTCGTCGCGACAGGTGTTTTAAGTGGAGAAGTTTCCTCAGACTGTACAAGAACCGATTGGCAGCCAGTACCCTAGTCGGTATCTTAACATCAATGTTATTGTCGGTGCTGACTTTTGACCCAAGATAGGTGAAATTTTGGACGACTTCGAAAGAGCGCTCACCTATTTGTACGTCATCCCTTGTTTAAGTTAGGATTTGTAATCAAGACCACTGGTGGTCCCACCATCAACTTGGTTTTTGCCTCGTTAATCTCCAACCCGAGGTTTTCTACCACCTGCTCAATCCTTTGGTAAGCATCGGCTACGTAGCAGAGCCGTAAACCAAAGATGTCTACGTCATCAGCGTATGCCAGGAACTGATTATAGACTTATAGAAGATGGGCGCCGAAGTTTCCACCTCCGAGTCGTGGATGACCCCCTCTAGCGTTGGGTTGAAGAGTAGACATCATTTGCTTGCCCATCTCCGTGGCGCAGACCCTTGGTGGTAGCACAGCAAAAAGGTGAAACAACTCGGATGATAATTAAAATCACTCATTCTATCGATCATTCTCATAAATGTTTGATAAGTAGACAAGTCAACTCAGCTCAATTCTGACGATTCCTCCTGAACCGGAGCTCATACGAGCTAGGGTAACATTTACGAAACGTTACTCAAATCCCTTGACAATCATCTACAATACCTCATTCTCTCCTGATAGCTTTCACGAAATCGGTACAATCGATCTACCGGCCATCATCGACTACATCGTGCGGGAAACGAACGCACAGAAGCTGTTCTACGTTGGCCACAACCAGGGCATGACGGATCTGTTCGTTCTGCTGTCCAGCAAACCGCGCTACAACCGCAAGATCCATCACGCCATTGGCCTAGCTTCGATTGCATACCTCGGCACAACGGAAAACCGTGTCGTACGACGTGCCGCCGAACTGACCGACAAACTGTACGCCACCTTGCGTGCGCTCAACATCCACGAGCTGAGGCCCTCGCCGGACATTGTCCGACTGCTGAGCGGTACCGTGTGTGCGAGCGACATGAGCGAACTGTGCAGGGAAATGTTGCGTGGCTTTTTCAGCACAACCGCCGATCGATCGCGCAATCTACTGCCCAGCATTGTGGATGATCTGCTGACGAGCGTATCCACCCGGCAGCTCATCCATTTCGGGCAGCTTATGCAAACGAGTACGACGCGCCACGTGCCAAAGTCAAGCGGCAGATGCCCTGTTTTTTTAACATCGCTTTTGGTTTGTCTCTGTTGCAGAGAAATTTCAACAGTTTGATTACCGTAACTACATGCTCAACACGCAAAAGTATGGCCAGGCCAAACCACCGGAATACAACCTAACGCGGGTGCGTCTCGCAGTGTCGCTGTATCATGGAACGAATGATTTTATCACGTCGACAAAGGTGTGTATGCGCGGGACACGCGATCATATCGATCATCCTTCCTGATCACGCTGCTGACTTTGTTTTCCCACCGACTACAGGATGCACTGCGGCTGAAGGACGAATTGAGAAACGTGAAACACTTCCTCGAAGTTCCCGATTTGAACCACATCGGGTTTGTGTATTCGGACCGGCTGTACGGGCGGGTGAACGGGAAGATAATCGACATCTTTAACCAACACCCAACACAAGCTTAACGAGCGTAACCGAGCGTGTCATCGTTTGCGCAATCACGCACTAAACCCCGCGGTGCCTCCTGGTTACAGTTAATATATTCTTTATTGTGGCTTTACAACTCTCAAATACGCGAGCGAACGAAAATTGTAACGCAACGAAAAGAACCGTTAATTTAACTGAAAATTATTAATTAACGAAACGCCGCACGGTGCGGGTTGAACGATCGTGAAAAAAAAACCTAAAATACGAGAGCAAAAAAAAAACGAATAAACCTAAGGCATAATCATTAGACTTGTGAAGAGATAGCTTATGGTCGTTATGTGTGTGTGTGTGTGACGTCGGACACACAAACACACACACACGACATTTCGAACTTTTTTCCTTTCTGTTGTGTATCGCTTATCGCTCATTGGTGATTTAAGGTGATCAACTGCACTGTCTAACAACGGTTTTGTTGCTCACTGCACGCGGTACGTACGTACTAAAACTAATTAAATTAAAAAGAGCAGAAAAAAAACAGGGAAGAGTGTTTTTTGCACACGGGCCGGCACGCACGTCCGCACCAATCGTACACGACACCGTCGCGTATCGTTCGTTTGCTTTGCCGTTTGATTTATCTTAAGTGTCTAAAGTTTTTTTTTCTTCCCTACACGATCGCATCATATTGTGTTGGAACATTGGTTTTTGAGAGAACGAAACGAAACGAAACAAAGAAATTAAATAAATCGTCCATAAAGCTTAACCAGATCGGTAGATCGTGCACTTGTTTGTTGCCTTCTCCTATTTGTTGTTTTTTTTTTTGGGGGGGGGCTTTTCATGTATCGGTCACATGTACACACTCACACACACACGCGTCACAAGACTTTCATACCGAGATTAGGTCTTGTACCGGCCAAGAGACCATCCGATCAGAAGGATAAGAGAAACTCCAATTCTTTTGTAGAAATTTGCGCGTGTGTGGGTGTGTGTGTGCATTATTTCCTTTCCTTTTTTTCTCACTTTCACATTTTCTAGCGGTAATTTTGTATCCTTAACTCTTTGACAGTTGCACATATTTTGGAATCATGTTCATTTATAATGTTTGGTATGCCCCGGTTCGCACTCAATTAAGTTGTTTGTGTGTCTGTGTGTGTGTGCTTTGACATTGTTCACAAAGAAGAGTTGAATGTTTTCGGTTCTGTGTCCCTTGCTAGTTGCCATCAATTCAGCCGTTCCATAAAGTTTATGCTTTTTTTTTGTGGTACGCTTACTTGCTAATTTGCCTTAAACCTGCGGGTTTGAAAGATTTCTCTTTTTTCATGGTTTTATAGTTTTGCTTTTTTATCTAAAATACAATTTTGCTTGTTAATGTTTTTCGGCTGTCGCTCTTTACCTCTCTGCTTTACCATTAATTAGATTTCTGACTTTTTTCGCCCTTACTTCCTTCTTGCTTTCTTTTTTTTGACTACCTTAATATGTTATAAATCCCTTGTATAAGTTGAATATAGTTATTTGTTACCATTCTTTACGGCCCATACATTCAGCGTCTGCGTTTCTTTTTTTTTTGTGTGTTTGGTCACTGTGTTGTGTGTTGGTTTCATTTGTCACGTTATTCATCCGATGTGCTACTCCACACTTTCATGCAGTGTTCGCGGTACATTCTTTCCCACTATTTATGGTTTGGTCATTCTCACTCGTTTTCCATTGTAGCAAAAAACAAGAGATAAAGAATGGGTCGTCGGCCCTTCGTATCCCGCACCAAACCACTTGGCGTAGTAAAAATTCACCTGAACCTTCCCAGTGGGAGTGTGAAATGTGTAGTGTCGACGCTACGATACGCGAAAACCGACCGACCGACCGACTTGTGCTCCGTTGTAATTACAAGCTAAAACATTCAAGCAACCTTTCATTACTAGCATTTCTTATACGTCCTTCCACAAAAGGAAACCAGCCGCCGTATGGATTTTAAAACAACATCAGCATATAACCTATGTATGGTAGGTGAGTTTTCTAGATTTTTTATGTATTTTTGGAGAAACCTTTCTCAGTTGCGCTTGTTGTGGTTGTGTGTTGCTTAATAAATAAATAATAATAAAAAAAAACACATACATCCTAACTTTGTTGGCGTCCCTTTGCGTTTACACCGCTACCTATCGTCAGATGCGTCAGCTTGTATATATGTTCGTAAAGTGTTAGTATTTCTGTTCCGTGTAGCTTGCTGCTGTTGATCTTGTCGAGCGATCCCCGTTTGTAGAGAACGTCGCATTTTGGTGATCGTCATTTATGGGTATTCATTTGTAATAAAGTACTTCCTTTTGTTTATTAAACCTTACAATCTAATTCCCGGACTCAAGTTTCGTCTTACTGGGGGCACTTTGACCCCCTTACTAATATGTCTGGTTTTGTTTCATGGATGCGGTACTAATGATGATGGTGGGCCTGTGACTCATCACACTGACACACCATACATCAACACCAATCATCATACATAGATACCATCTTTCCGCGCCACCGTCCTAATCATCGCTCTATATAAGAATCGTTCTGTTTCTTGCTCTCCTTTCGTTCTTGGCTTGGATAAAGTTAAATAAGGAAGCCACGCAATCCAATCGTGACGAGCAAATCTTGACTAACATCTTGCATCGTCACACCACAAATATGTTGCCATTACTAAAATCCTTCACTGCGCTTCTCCCACACTGCGCACGGTGTTGTCTTTGTGATAAATAGTTTTTCTACATGTGATTTTTCTTTTTGTGTTGCTCGCTTTGCCAACATATTAATCCTACAATCAGCTTGAAACATGTATTTCAATGAGAAAGCAAAATGGTTTAGCAACTCGAAATTAACTGATCTCGCGAATGTGGATGCTGATCATGCTAAGAGACGTGATTTGAGTTTTTTTGTTGTTGCACATTGCTCTAAATCTATTACACAGGGTGATTTGAACGGGTAAGTCGTGCTTCATCTTCCGTTTAAACACGCGTACATACACATACACACCCTCCTTACACCAACAACTCTGGCAGATCTGGCCATGTTGCTGCGGTTCAATTTGGTTCGCGCTATTTGATTTAGCTTCCCGTACCGGAACATTTACTGAAACCTTCATGCGATCGACTACAACAATGCTAAAACACTGTAAAGGAAACTTTGTTTTTGATTCTCTTTTTCTTGCGACATGCCTTGAAATGGGGGTGGTCAGTCGTTTATTGCGTATTGTTATTGGGTTCTCTGGGTGGGTTAATTCGCTCATGATAGAATTCGATCGCAAACAAACAAACAAAACAAATTGTGTTCCTTCCTACTATAAGTATCATACGATTAAGTGTAGCAGCCCGATTTCTACTGCAGCAGCACCTGCACACATCCGCACCAAACCTTATATGTCTGTCTACATCGCACGCTTTCAGAGCTGTACCTGTTCCATACTCATAAAGGACATTGTTACATATCCTCAACTCCTATCTCCCTATCTCTCTACTTCCTTTTTACTCCAGTGGCATCGTACTTTTGACACATTTTGCATTGATAAAAGCCTCCTTCCATTCGAGAGGGGTTGTTCTGTTTTACGACAACCATACCATTTTCCTGTAAAATTTTTACATGCTTTAAATATTCCATCCTTATGGTACACATAGCAGCTGACAACGTATTGTGATTTTCGGTTGGTTTTTTTTTTTTTGTTGTTGTTAAGAATCTATGTTCACATTCATTTCTTAAAGTTCCTCTAATGCTAGATTTGTTTAATGTGTTTTGATGAATTTCGTTGGCGTAAATAGGTTGCTTATTCGATTTTATCCCGGCACAACATGTCTTCTTGATGTGACAATCCTTAAATGTAAATGTGTTGAACAGTTTGGTTTGATTGTGTTAAATCTTCTTAAGAATTCCCGGCACAATTAAACTGTGTGCTGCTGTTTGAGCGAACAACCGCGCACCGCCCTTACTTACAGACCGTGTTTAGAAACGTGTCACAGGCAGGGCAAACCATAAATATTTCAATCCAATCCGCATACGATCGCATTTATTACAATAAAAAAAGCGACTACATCAAACGCAACGTGAACAGTGGGGAATTATTTACAACAGTAATGCTGATGTGGGTTGTGAGAAAAAGGGGCTTACTTGTAAGTAGTGAGAGCTTGTGCTAGTATTAAAAGCAGATTAACTTATGTGTATGCAACCATTATTCACTTTGTTGAGCTGTGCAAGCAATGTTTCGGTAGGGCGAGCGATACAAACTGTGTTGAAACTGAGTGACGGAGAGATCTCGTAGAGGACAAATAAACACTATGACCCAGCCTGAGAAGTAGACCAACGCCCAACGCGAACGCGTGGTTAATGTTGCACTTTTGAGCAGTGTAAAGCAGAACCTATCGTGTTTAATGGAGGACACATTAGCGAAGATTGCTCCGCATTTCTTAATCCAATTATCAACCGACCTCATTACTGCTAAATCTAACCGTTTCAACTCACGCCAACTAAAAAGAAACCAATCATATGATCCAATCGTTGTTCTGGCTTATTCTATTGCAAATAATGCGTAACATAATCGGAAATAAGATGCTTAACACATTAAATTTAGCCATTTGATTGCAGAGATGCACGGTAATCGCTATAGCTCGCGTACGTTAAGACATAAAAATCCCTTGTAGTTCAATTGTACTAAACTATTATAGACTACGCACATTACATACACTATCAGCACTAACTGTAAACATTGTTTGTAGCGGTGTGTTTTACCAAAAACGGAGCAAAAACAAAAAAAAAATCGTTTCATTTGTTTATACAACATCAGGTCAAGAGAAAGTAACTATACACGAACCGAATTGAATTTGTTCTCATCGCCTGCTGCTACTGGTACTGCACAATTAAGGAAGAAAGGAAAAGGTTTTATCGTAACCTATTATAAAATAATAATTAGATGTATATAAAAATAAACGTTAACCTAAAACACTGTGTTGCTACATGCATCGCCATGGGTTGCATTTAAAAAAATGTTCAATATTCATCTGTCTGATTTGCATTCATAAATGACACCTTTCTTTGAGAAGTGATGCAATGATAAAACGCTGATGTATATAGCATAGTGTCTCTTTACTCATTCCTTGACTCTATTTGTGTGCGTAATCGCTGTACGCATATTTCAGTGTAGGGTGGCGTTGGGTAAAGCGCGACTCACGCTTAAGAATTATGGTCCAAAAATTAAAGCATCAGTTGGCGGCATTACACCTATCAAACGGCGAGATCTGGATATAAAAATAGTACTTGAATTGGATTGACCATCTGCACATCCTGGTGCTGCTCCTGCTGCTATTGTTATTGCTACTGCTGATGCTATTCCTTCCGTCAGCACCTGCCCTCACCGCAGCAGGAACGGTGGTAAGGGTGCACACAATTGGGGGGAAGCTAGAATGTTGTTCGATTTGTGTTTTGATTTGTTTTTCCACTCTTTCACGCCTTCTCAGACACGGTCTGGTCGTCTTGTGTGAGCTGTTGCGGCAATTTAAGCAAAGTACATAACCTTTTTGGTGTCGGCGTGTACGGTAATGGCACGTGCCATCGCACCAGGCGTTCTGTCCTCGGAGCAGCCGCTCTGATGCGATCCTTCGCCAGAATCGTGCTCCTTCTCAACCAAGTGGTACCTAAAAGCGATAACCAAACAATGTTGAGCTTTGCTTGCAATCTTCACCACGAAACTATTTACTTACCTCGCCCTAAATGCCACCAGATGTGCGTAGTAGGCAGGAGCTGGAATGGACACGGATCGAGTACACCGCACGTATGTGTGACACAGTTGATACGTTAGGCACTGCAGCTCGTCCGACTCGAAGTGATTGTCATCCCAGAGTACGTGGTAATGGGACGGACGACTCGTGCCCTACAAGAATACGAAAAAAAAAACACACACACACAGTTAACATCGCATATGAACACAACACTGCCATATCCGTGTGATGCAGACCTGAATGCCCTGGTGACTGCACAGGTAAAAGTCGAACTCGGTCGGATGAGTAATGCCTACATCGACGGTCGTACCGGCTGGAATGTTGCCCGATTTACCACTTTGCTCCTTCTTGTCCGCACAGAATAGCCTCGTGTGGTGACGTTTCTGAACCACGATGAACGTGATGCCTGGCTTGTAATCTGCCTCCAGCTTTATGCACGCCTCACGAATCGCGGTCAGCTCGTGCTGAAGCACGTGCGGGAACTGGCCCTCCGATACACCGTCCCGGTACAGTATAATGCGGTGTGGCTTGAAACCACCGGTCGATTTGTAGAACATAATTAGCAGCTCCCGCACCATACTACTCAACTCCTGAATAATTTCCTGACGGTGCTGCTGTACACGAACGGTGGCCGCGTACCGCGACGGATGCGCATCCATCGAACCGACCACTGCTGCTATCGAGGGTTTTTTGTTATCACCGGCCGGTGGATGTGTTACATCGGCGCCAAGGAAAATGACAGGCTCGTCGAATACCTTAAATTGGCAATTGATATCGAATAATCATTATTTATATAAAATTATATTGACACCCCCGTACGCAGACGATTATCCCACTACGGGTATATGAAGTCAAAGAAAGCCGGAAATGACAGGCCTACACCTTTGAAAGCTATTGTGTGACGCCAAATAAGAAGAATGACGTAAAACCGAGATGAACAAACGGCACAAAAAACTCAACACACGCAGTGGGACTGTGGTCACAGCCAGGAAAGATTGAATAGCATGTTAACTGAATAAAATCTAAAATTGAATAATTGAATCTTGCAAATCAATGTTATGCACACATGTTCAAAATGATCGTGGGGACAAACAATAATAAAGCGTATTATTTTATTCTTCAGCCCTCATTCACACACCTTTGGTCTGATCGATGGCACCAGGATCGAGTTGATACCGCCCAGCTTCACGTTGATCTTCAAGCAGAGATTGGACAGTGTCTGTGGTGACGTCTTGTTGACATTTTTAGCCTGAACACATTGTGTCGCCATACCGAGAACCGTGTCACCAACTCGCTTCACTTCCGCTGTGAATGAAAAGCACCCACGCACACACACACACAAAGAACGCGTTAGCCAATCATGAACCAATATGTGTATCCTGGTTGATCGCAAACATACCATAAACGGGTGTTTTGCCGGGCAGCACCACGACGACGAGCTGCAGGTGACTGAAGGTGCTCTTCAGATATCTGAACATCGGCTCCACCTGATCCGGTCCAGTGGCGTACTTGCAGAAGCATGGCTGACCAATGATCGGCATACCAGCATCGTTGGAAATCTTCTGCAACTGCTGGGTGAAGTTCCGTAGTGCATCCTCCCGCACGGTGCGCTGCGGTGCGAAACAGGCGATAGCCCATACGCGAATCTCGACGCCAGTGAAAAATTGTTTGCCTCGCATATCCCAAACCCCTTGGTTTGGTAATGCTAAGCTCACCTTATTCTGTGGACCGGAGAGTAACTTTTTCACTTATTTTAATATGCCTATTACGAGGGGAGGGTTATGGCCGATGGCCGCTGCCGAGGCACTCAGTGTGTTGGGTGTGTGTGTTTATGTTTGGGCGATTTCTTACCACGACTGCGGTCTTATTGTAAATGAACTACACGTTAGGCCACCCCTTTCTCCACACAATTCTTCGTTGGGGATTTGAATGGAATCTTTACAATCGAAAGCATTTACAACAGAAAGATTCACAATCGAAATAACAAACCACCCTTCAACACGACGACACGAAACACGTGTCCTCATGAGCTCTGAATGTCGCACTACTCGGATAACTTACTTGTCCGCTCATGCTGGAAACACGACCACCGTACTGTAGCTTCGGTGGCGGAAGCACACGTCCTCGCACCTCCATCATGTTGTTCGAGATGGTCAAACCAAACTCCTGCACGTACGCGTCGTTGTTGAAATCGGCCCGTCGCACCAGATTATTGATTTCTCGCTCTCTGTAAGTTGACGAAAAGCACACAAGGAAAGCTTATGACCCTGCCGTTATCTATCCAACAATAACAGCTAACTGCCCCTTACCGATCCGGAGCCGAACGGGCAGTTGCCTTGATCATGGTAGACGTTTGCATATCCGTCAGCTTCTTGATGCAACGCTGACCGGCCACAATGTTGCATACCTCCAGCGGGAGGTAAGTGTGTTTGTGCTCCTGGCCCACCTGCAGACAGGGCAGATGCGGATAGCGCAGCTTCATCTTATACTTGTCGAGGAAGTATTTCGCCACCGTACACTCTACCGTTTGGCCGTTCTCTAGCTGCAACGGGAACCTTTTGGAATGCAACAAAAAAAAAAGCGCGCGCATACATGTCATTAACGAGTGAGAAGACATTGGCCATCACTGTAGACAAACTTACGATTGCATTTGTGCGGGTCGTCGAGTCACATTGCAGACGCGATACTTTCGTCGCATCGTACCACAGTGGGTAATTTCGATCTTGAGCCCCTTGATTTCCTTCGTGAACTTGACGCGCTGCGAGTCGGTCAACGGTTTGCGCTGCTCGTTGATGTCTCTGATGTCCAACACTTCGCACATGAACTCGATCACCGGTTGCGCTTTGTAGAAGGCGGTAGCCGACACTGTAATATGACGATATGCATTAAAACCATTGTTCGTTTGTGGTCAAATCCATCCATCTTACCGTCAATGTTTAGCATCATCTTCCACTGCGATGGCCTGACGCTCTGGTGGAAACCAAACCATACCTCACGGCCTCCACCCAGTGGGTGATAGTATCTGCAAAACAAGAATGGAATTATTAGATTAAGTTCGATTCTCTTTAACCTTCTAACTTTCCATACGTACCCATCCGGAGAGCTGAAGAAACTTCTTCCGACCGGTGTGTACGTCATGCTCGGCAGATGGCGCATTACCACATCCAGCGCCAGTATAGCGTCGTACGGTATCTGCCGTGTGCGACCCTCGAGCGCTTCCTCCAGATTGAACAGAGACACCTGTGCCACCCACTTGATTGTGACGCGGAACACACGATCCTTGCCCTCGCCGGGCAACGTCACCTCTAGCTCGACGCGATCGTTACCGATCGGTAGCAGATCGCGCGTGTACAGATTGTTACGCCCGTCGAACACCGGCTTGAGTGCGCCGAACATTTTGCTGTACGCGTGCACCATCGTTTCGATGATTTCGCGGTTCACCTTCCGTGGACACTTGTCGGGCTGGATGTTGATGTCGTAGTGATGCACATAGCCCCGGGGCATCGTGATCTGGAAGTGGTTCGCCCGCAGCACAATCGGTCGGCCTTCGCGGCCCAAATTTGGCCGGCGCGGACATGTGAACACCGGTAGGTCTGGTGGGGCCGGTGGTGTGGCCGGTACGACACCGAGTGCCTGGGCACCTTGCGTTCCGGTCGTCGTCGCCACCGTTGTCGGGTTGACCGTCGCGCCTGCTGGCGGTGCTGTACACGATCAACGGTTCGTAATCCGGCAGTATGGGTAAAATAGGGCGATTTTTGTGGGTATTATAATGCGGGTCCATACAAT
This sequence comes from Anopheles marshallii, assembly GCF_943734725.1. NCBI lineage: Eukaryota > Metazoa > Arthropoda > Insecta > Diptera > Culicidae > Anopheles > Anopheles marshallii. Next base: position 67,277,997 of record NC_071326.1, on the reverse strand, counting down.
CAACAAATGATCAACCGTGAGATGGCATAATTTATTATTTACGTTATCAAAAGAAAGTTAAATTAGCGCAAGTTCGTTAAAAATCAAACAGTTTGGCACGTATAGCGAATGAAATATTTGTTGATTGTGTGTGTGTTTTTTTTTTTTTTTTGGTATTTAAGACACCGGTCGATGAGGCAATGAAAAGAAGGAAAAACAAAGAAGAAAAACGGCATTAACATGGTGTGAACGCGTAAAACAACTACAGCAAATGTGAGACATGACGCGGTGTGTATTCTTTATGACACAGAATCTGTAGAGAAAATAGACAAAAGTGATCCTTCCGTTCGCCCTAACAGTGAGCTGCCTGTGCAGGCACGAAGCGCCCTTGTTGACCAGGGCATGATGCAATGTTTGCCTCCCTGTTTCTGAAGCAACACAAGCTTCCTCTGTAAAATTCTTCTCTAAACCTAATCTTTTGCATTATATCAATCAACCTGAAACTATTTACACAGAGATAATATAGATCAAAAACAAACTGGCATCACATAGCAACAATAATCTGATAATGATCCTGTCCACTTCTCACGTCCAGTTACTATAAGAGGTGTTATGTTTAATCGATTCAATTTTTGTATCCAATTTTTTATTCGGCTTATGCCTTATGTTTGCATTTTTAGTTTCTAGAAAAAACAACCTCCAAACTGGAACGATGTTTCGTGGAGAAAATAAAACAATAACTTGCAAATATCGCTGTTAGAACATAAAATTCAACGTGTGGGGGAGGGAAGATACAGATGAGACACGTCTGTGCAGGTATATCGCAACGATTGTTTATGCTTTCCGTTTTCGTCGTGTTATGCGTGATAGCTGGATTTTATTCTTGATTAAATGAACATTAATATATACAAACGAGTGGAATTTGCATTTAGAAAAAAAACATTTTGTTGTGGTATTGATCTTAGCACTAGCACGTTAATTGAATGAGTTTTAATTATCTATTAAAGCAGTTAGTTACGAACAGATAGTACATTGAAGTTAGAATAAATATTTACACGATGACATGAATCATTAGAAACATTCACGGTTGCGCGATATAACATGACGTTGATTTAAATGTAAAAGAGAGCAACATGAATAAATGCATAAAATAAAACACAAGACACTCCTCGCACTGAACATATCACATTATGCATACACATAACTGTCATTTATGTTAAATATGTATTCGGTGAAATAAAATTTGCGCTTTAAACAGTTTTTCTGATCGTGATTATGATCATTTTGATAAATATAAAAAACAACCAAAACAACCCAATCCAATGCTTAATGCGATACCATTTAAATCACCGTTTCTAACGCTTGTGCTCTCATTCATAAGACGAAGAAAAACGTAAGCAGAACTGCAATCGTCACGACGATAAAAATGACACAGCGGAAAACATAAAAAAGGACTAACACAAAAAAAAACGATATCGGTGAGCAAAACATCCTGCTTCGAATTCTTCAAGACTAAACAAATCGAGATTTCAGCACCAACATTCTTATTGTGTGTTTCCGGTTGTAAGGTGGTTTCGAACTGCTTTTGTTTTTAAGGCACATTGTGGTGTTTTGCAGAAATTTGGCAATAATTTTGATCATGAATTTTGTTTTTTGTTTTCGAATAATAATATTCATAAATTAGAGGTTCATCGTGCGGACTCTCCGTGCATATAATTGCCTTCCGCCAGCGAGAACTGCACTGGAATTGATTTCCATCCCGCATTCCAATCTGTTTTTTGACTCTCAACTCATGGTCCAGGATAGCCAGGCTTTACGATTTTTCGCTTCCATTTTTATGCATGTGTTCTCGGCTGATTGTACATCGGTTCGATGGTAATTTATGAATAATAGATTCGAAAAGGTATCGAAACAAGAAGTAAGCAGGTATTTTACGTGAGAGTGTATCGAAGCTGGTCTGCGACTGAGACGGACTTGGAGGCCTTGGCGGCGAAGAAGTCCATGGTGATTCTAAAAATAAAGAGAAGAAAAAAAGAACAAAAACGATATTTTCTTTGCACATTTTTTGATTTGTTGTTTACCGTACCAAAATAGAAAACAAAAAAAGGAACTGTAGGGGAAATTTTGTTTCATATCTTAAAATACAATAAAGGGAAATTGGAACAAAAAAAAAACAAGGAATCTAAAACAAAAATAGCAGCAAGAAGGAGAACGGAGAGCTAGGGGGGTATAGCTATACAAACTCCGGGGAAAGCTAACAACATTGAAGGACAGTAGAGTAAAAACTTGGGGAAACTATAAATTGAGGAGATAATTCTACAGTAACGCAAAAGAATAGATTTTTTGTTTTAAAGAATGCTACACATTTTCCGAGTCGATGCACCGATTGATATTATTCCCGCGTACCTGAAAACGATTGTCATAAAATTGTTTTGTCAATTACGCCTACTATGGTATTGCTGTTTTATGTGCTTCTCAATAAAAATATTTCAATTCGTTTATTCTACAATTCTTTGACGGTCGGTTTAAGGTGAACGACGGCGTTCGAATGGTGAGTCAGAGGCTTTGCTAGTCTACCGCCAAACGATTGATTATTCATCCAGACCGATATTGCTGGGATGCAGTTGACGTTGCACCATAAGCCCTCGGCCCATCCCATCACCTCTTCCCCATCGATCGCGTGAGTCATTTACAATGCAAAAGGCAGTGAATCGAATGCGTGTGTATTTGAATGTTAGAATAAGAGTTGAGGAAGCGCCACATTTAAATCTGCATAACATAAAGCTTGTTGGGACGATGCGCGAGATAAGCGATGTTTTACTAGTGTCTTTTTTTGATTGGTTGTTGATTAGTATTCATGGTATCCCTCAGGCCCTAGTAACGAGTGTTCTTTTTGCAGTGTCATGCACAGACCACAACCACACAGCACAACAGATTAGACACACGACACATATGTACAGCCACAGAATTGATCAATAAATGCTTCTAACTGCGTACAGCGAAAGCATAAATCGCACCGACGATGAAGAAAAATAAACGGTTAACGGTCTGCATGGATGCACAGTAGAAAGCTGTGAATGGGGAAAAAATTATGCTTCACAAGCTCCCCTTCTAGTGATGGGTAAAATGTTTACTTTGATGGAGTCGAATTTGTGTGACGCTGAAAAACGCTGAACTTTGAATTGCTATGACAAGCGATTGATGCTCCGGACAATGAACAGATTTGCCGTATTTTTTTAACATCTTGGATACCGATGCACTGAAGTCATTACTGAATAAATGTTCAGTATAGCACCAAAAGCAACAGAGTCGATTCCGGTATCATCGAAATTGGGCGAAGCATTGGAATTTTCTTAGGGTCGAATTTTGGTTTTCAACACCGTAGTCTAAGTGGATTCGTACATCAACTCCGGATTTCCCAATCCTCCATCAAAACACGTGGAGCAGCCGATGGAACCCCAAACAAAGGCGACCTTCACACATTAAAATCGAGTTTAATTTGATTTATTCTCAAACGATACGTTCGCGACACGACTTAGCATCGCAAACTGGGAAACAAGTGCCACACACACCCACATGATCATACACTCATAAGCCAACGGAATTTCAACAAAGCAACCGCTATTGTGCGCGCTAGTCTCAGTCTCCCCTTTTTCGACGTTGGGCTTTCTGCTGCAACAGAGCAAACGCATCAACATTCCACAGCAGCATAAACACATTTCTAATCAAGAGAGAAGGAAAACGTCAGCGAGCGAGAGCAAACCGTTCAGATGTCGATGACCCACAAATTCCACCGTGTGTACCCGAATGTTGTACCGAACGCCCCATACAAAAAATCCTTCGAGACTCTACGATAGAGACAGCATACGTCATGTGTGTGAGAAGGCGAGAGAAAAAAAAAAGAGAGAGAGAGAGAGAGAGAGAACGAATCGCTAGAAAATCGCTAGAAATACGCGAAACATTTATGAAAACAAAGAACCATTATTTTTTCTCTCTTTCAGCAGCATATCAGCAGGAGTGAGAGATAACGGAGCAGACCGAAAGACCAAAATAACATCGCCGCCTGAACATCATCGCAAGTGGGGAAAATGTTGACTGTTTCCATGTTTTTTTTTTGCACAAGTCTCCAAACAACCGAAAGGGGCCACAACAAGGCAACAAATGATCGACGGAGGTTTTTTTTTTAACGTTTGTTTGTGGGGGTTGAGAGGGGGACTGACTGGACCCGGGAAGGTGACGTAGACAACCTCAAAATTAGGTTACAACGCAACAACATTTTTTGGTGCGTGATTCCTAGACGGGGGTTTCTTTGTCGCGCGCGCATTAGAATCGTCGCGAATGCATGGTTTTTGCGGGTGTGTCTGTTTGATAAACATATGTCTGGGAGGTTTGAGCGGGGGGCCTGGCGAACCTAAGGCCCAAGAACGAGAATGAACTCGAGCAGTAGATGATAATTTAGCAATTGTTGGTATTTATTTCATTTCGATTTTTTTTTGCTACACTTTTTGATGATTGAGCTATCTACATCGGGCCCACGATGTAAGAAAATGAGATCGTGTGTTTTCCAATTTTGGAGCAATGTTATGCGTTACATACGGTTGCGTTTGTAAATGGGCGAATCAATATTTGTTCACCCTGATGGATAGTAAAACAGATATAATACAACCGACTCCAAATGGTCTCGGAATTGGAAAGAACAAGGTCGTTCTAAACATTCATCTGCAAACCATTGTTTCTCTCAATTATTTGGAGGACGCATCAACGTCCATCTTAATACCTCCGCTAGTCATGAAAACTACCTATAGGTTGGTTCATTTGCCATTCCAAAATCTATTTATCAGTGGAACTGTACATTTTAATGTAAAGTTCTAGATTCGACTCCTTTGACGGGGCCCGGTGGCGTGATGGTAGCGGCGCCGGACTTCACACGAACGGACCGGATCAAAATCCCATTCCGACCATCCCTCCTTACGCAAGACTGACTGTCCAGCTACGGGTAAATAAAGTCACAGAAAGCCAGAAATGGCAGGTCTAAATATCTTGAAGTTGTTGTTGCCGATAAAGAAAGAAGTATCGACCATTATATCATTGGACAATAAGACCGAAAGATCACTGTAAATTGTTATCTGGATTTGGCTTATAGAAGATGGTACAACAGATTGCTACATTCTAGCTTTGATTGTCCTTCGACGGTAACAGTTGCACAGGAAACAAGGAAACTCATCGCCTTTCAATACATCACTGAATATGCTAGATCAGACCAACTAAAGTATTGCATAATTTGTACTTTATTTTCCATTTCAAAATCATTTAGATCTGGTTTCACTTCCAAATTTATGAAATCGATCATGACGATCGAGTAAATCGACCTTGGTTGAACTTTATCTGCATTGCTGGCATTCATAAACTTTATTATTCCCTAAATGGATAAATCAACCCGGTACGAAGGAACGACCAGGCTAACGTTTGATACCGGCTTTTGGAATTTGAGCATGAAAAACCAGGCAATGTTACCTTTAAAACAGACCAACAATTGCACTAATTACCAGTACGATATTCATATGGCTGCCCATGTAATATTAAACAACTCGCACACATGCGGTCAATATGTTAACTGGATGTCATCATCACCTGAAACGGTACATCGAACATGCAGTCGTCTCAAAAAGTTCCATCATTTGCTCTGTTGCAGTTAAGCCACATAATTTCATCATTATGCGCAGTACGGTCTTTCATAACATTAATTATACTGATCAGACACTATTGAAAAAACAACATAAATTCCACCACCGTTTTGGCGGTTTTATGCGGTAAAACGAGACCGGGTTGTTGACATTTGTCAACCCATTTCACATTGGGGCAAGGGAGCAACACTATCTCCATCTTTTTAAACCTTCCAAACGTCCATTTCCACCGGCTGTGCTAATCCAATCAAACATGAACGTACATGCGGAAGGGGAAAATCGTCGCTTTCATTGAAACGGCCCAGCAGCAGAGCAGCAGCGACACACAAAAAAACTCATTCTATGTTGTGCTTTGTCAAAGCGGCGCCATCATCGATGTGCGTATCCGTAAATTGTGATGTATGTGTGTGCTGTGTGTGTTGGTGTACCGTTGCACACACGTTCGATGTTTTGCGATGTCTTTTAACCTCTCACTCGTTCTCTCTCGCACTCTATCTCTCACACTCGCTCCCTTTTCATTCGTAGCATAGCTCTCACACACCAGCTCGTAATACGCAAATGGCTACTACCACTACATTCACACACCACCATTCCAGCGGTTTTCACACATTTCGACGTCCGCGGATGCCTTTCAACAACAAACACGCACACACACAAACAACGGGCAGGTGACACCACACTTCAGCTCGTGGTGATTCCAATCGCGTGGTACGACCAAGTGATGACATTTGGCAGCCAAAGCGATGCATTTCCGTTTAAAAGCAAGCCCACCATTCTACGCGGAAATTCTTGCTCCCTAATGCCCACGACCTCATTCGGTGGGGTGATTTTTTTCTTGTACCATTTGCTCTGATTAGTACCCAAGAGACGTACGCACACACATTCACGCTCATGGGTTCAAAACACACGCACACGCACGCACACATTCGCAAACAGCCACTTGCGCACAACAGACGGTTTCTTCACGGTTCGGAAGCACAAGTCCGCACATACACGCACTTACACTATGAAAAAAAAAACCAACTCTAATCCCGTCGAAAGTGTGTGACAAAAGAAACCATTCCTCACCAACAGTTGCATGCATATTATCCGTCATCACGGTGTTTCACAAGTTGCATGTCTTCCGGTAATTGATTCTTTTTTTTTTGTTTTTCATGCCCTAACATCCGTTGTCCACACTTTTCTATAGCTGAAAAAATGGAGATGGAAAGAATCTTCTACACACAATTAGCCCACCACCACCACCACTAATAATACCACACTACTACACCAACACCACTACACCGCTTTTGCTTATTCTGCTACTGCTGCTACTGCTGCTGCTTCTCGGGAAGATGATGATGAATCTGATTGCACGTTTGCTGAAATGCATTTTTCTTTTGACCCTCGAACGCATTTTACTTACGTTGGCCGACTGGATACATTTTGGCTGCACGTTGCTTCTACTACTGCCCGTGTTCTGCCTGCCTGGCAACGTCGTGGGGACACAACCTTATTTCACTCAATTACGGGGCCACGGCACACACTGGTCTTTCTTTCCTTTTTTTTTTGCACCCCCCTTCGAACACGACTCCACACACACACACAGTCACACACGCACACGGCCGCCCTACGCTCAGGCGACACACAACTTTTCCCTCGACGGGCCAAGTGCGCGATGCCCCGAAAAGAAACGCACACCACACTTGGCACAACGATTGTGCAAACTTCCACCCAGCCCCGAACCGATGTGGGACGGTTTATTTTTCACAAATTTGTTTCACTATCCGCAAACAGCGCGCGTTCCGTTGGGAAACTCGAAGAAGAAAAAGAATGATGCATCCACCACAACTTTTCTCTTTCCGCACAAACACCCTAAAGCACCCGACTCCCGGACGCTCGTGGTATAAACGCATGGCCCGAACATTGCCGATGATGTTCGAAATTTCGAACGTGCACCCCGAATGTACAGTTTTGGTTCGGCATTGAGCTGCACTTGAAACCGTCGTTTGCTTGTGGAATATTTCTAGAGGATTGTAATGTGTGATAGGACGTATTCAAATATTTTCAAACATTTAAGGTCATTGCGCCAATTATCAGCAGCTTGATGCAGTTATTTCGCACAAATCAAACTAAAAAAAACACCTGTACAGGATTCCAGAATAATCCGTTTTCTGCCATTAATTCGTTTTATATGAAATTTTCAAAAAAGTGTCCACACTTCGTTCACATACAATTGTTTTTGGGGCAGCCATTTGCATTTGGCAGCAGGCCTTCACATGAAAGATCTATTTCAAAATCCTATCCGTACCAATTCCCCGTACGCAAAACTAACTATCCAGCCACGAGGACATGCAATCAAATAACGCCAGAAACGGCAGAACCTCTAGAGGTTGTTGTATCGGTAAAGATAAAGTTATTATGTTGTTACTATTTTTAGCAATGCAAAAGAAACACGCAAAAAATATTGCAATCAACATAAATGACGAGAAAACGAACTTTCAAACGAATCAAAAGCAATTTAATAAAAAAATCCGCTACCCTGCAGTCAACTTTGCATGTTTTTGTCATGACATTCCATACAAATCTGAATGTTATCTTACAGAAAAGTATTTCTTCCCAATCAGTGACTGCGTTGGTTCACCTATTTCCTACAACTGCGCAACTATCGGCAATCGTTGATATTTCGTATTGGAAGAGCAAGTTAGATCTCACACACTTTTTCAAAATAACGCTATATTTGAACACTTGCTGCGATGGAAATGGTGCAGTTATCCTATTTCCAATCTTTCATAAACAATTTTCTCAACCCAAACTCGGATCGTATTCAACGGATTTCGAAGATTGTGTTCAAATCACCGATTTACATTTCGAACATGACTTTCGCCCTGACATTCGCCACAATTCGGGCGAAACGTCACTGTCAGGAAAGGAACGTCAACCTTTGCACAATTAATTGTTATGAAACTAGCCCCGCATTGGGGGAAAACATAACTAGCGGCATAATCAACATAAAATCCCCGGCAACATGTCGATTAAAGTCGGTGGAGCATTCCGGCGCTCGGGTGGCATTGTTTCAGCCATCGGAAAACAGCTCAAACTGGTCAACCTGAAAGCGGTGCAACGCATCACGGTTAGCTTCGACCCGTTCGACGAGAATACCATCCCAACGAGGTAAGAGCCAACGGCACCCGCGAATGTTCGAAACGCGCCAGGAAAATATGGTTGCAAATTGTTCAACTGCGCAAGCGTGTGTCACACCGCGAGTAACATGAAACAACGCACCATGATGTATTTTGAGAACGATAGCTGGGAACCCCATTTACGAACCGCATATCGTGTGGTTTTGCTTGAAGTTTTAGGTGCGTTTTCTAGAGTGCATCGGTAATTTTCCAGTGTAAAGACTATCTTAAGCACGGGTAATAATTATAACTCGTTAGTTAGGGCTAGAAAAACCAATCAGGAGAACGGTGATCGATCGGACTCGGAGATGTGTAGCATCCTCAGGCAGGAGAAAGTATTTATAGGGACGGCATTGGCTTACCATTAAATGATTTGCCCATTATTACTCCGTTCAGTTGAATGTGTGTGGCCATATCCGAGTAGGACAGCGGGTGCAATTGCTGCGTTGATCCGGGAGTTAGTTCCCTTTCCGTGGACATTGCTTCACTTCAATCGTGCGCCGTCTGAAAGGAAAGGAAAATACATAGAGCACGTGTGAGAGAAACAGAAATGGAAGAAGCAGTGAAGTGGGATTGTTGCGAACAAAAAGGCGAATCGCCGTATAAAAAACATGAATATCCAGAACGTTCGATGCATGCGACATGATGGAAAATAGCGCATTTCAACCTTTTTTTTTGTATTGTTCCATCAACAGGGAGTTTGTGCATCACCTTTCGGCACCGAAAATATCACAAACAAACCCAACCTGCGTGCTTAAAACAGAGGTAGTCTGTGACCGAAGGCCACCATCCGTTGTCTTTCAGCTTATACCATCGGTACAGGGTAAGTACATCCAAAAGGGAACTAATCTGCGTACTGTAAACCATATAATTCTTCCTTTTTGTTTTAGCGGAAGCAAAGCTGAAAAAGATCGAACTGAGCAGCGCCAACTTGTCCACGCTAGAGTTGCTAAAGCTCTGCAACAAGCACGTGAGCGCCCTGGCACCGAAGGAAATAGCAACCAGCGTAGTAAAGACCAAATCGGAGAAAAAGGCCGGTGGCGGCGGTGCAGGCAAGCGTCGATAAACGGGGAACCCATCGTTGACAGAAAATGTCGCACAAGAAGCTGAAAGGCGGCCATATGGCCATCATCGAGAACTGGTACCATCAGATACCGGCATTTACGGACGTGTTTACCGAGGAGAGTTTCTACATGTTTGCCATCTGCTTCGTGCTGGCCACCATTGCCGTCGTGTTAGTGCTGTCCCGGTTTATCACGCTGAAGCCGGTCGATTAGTCGATTATTTTTTCTGTTGCAATTACATGCACAACCACGCAAGAAAAAATATGTATTAACTGAAGAAAAAATGTAAGTAAAATCTAACAGGATAAAGTTTTGGAAAAGTTAAGAAACAGAATGAAACAGGCTCCAAATTATGCATTCGGGGGTGAAGCGTATTTGAGAAATGTTTTCTTTTTGTTTGAATGTAATATTGAAAGGAAAAGGAACCGAGACAAACATTATCTTATCGCAACACAGGGTACGGTTTGGAATATGCAAAGAAAAAAGAAACCAAAACGCTTCCTGCCTGATAAGGATTACCTGCAACAAACGGTGCAACACTCCCATCTTGCCGAGTGGGTGATATCGATTGAAGATTGTACGCCATTTCAACAGCAAATGTATGTTACACACTTTCCAAATGTTCCGATCTGCACATCACAAAGGGTTTCGGACCCTTTACGAATGGTTTTCCTGTTCGTTAATACTTTGCAGAAAATCGGTTCAAATCGTAGGCCACTCGATTAAAGATGGGTTTTTTTTCACCGTGTTCCGTTCACAAGTGTACGCAGGTGTATGTGTGTGGGGGGTAATTTTTCACTTCACAGGTGTAAACTGCGTAAAACAGTGCAACTTTTCACACGGTGTAAAATATTAAATGGACCCTTTTCGCTAACCCCGCATCCGAATTTGTTCCCTCCCGTGCATCTTTCACAGCACTACGGAAAATAAACTCACTTGGGGAAGAAAAACATTTCTCACATGAAACATAAATTCCCCCCGTTCCATTCTGCTGGAGCGACAAGCTGGAAACAAATTTCCGACTACTGCGATTGATTCACGGTTGGCAAACGGTTCGTTTCGAGCCGTGATGTTTTGCGGGATCGAAACACGGACACTGTGTGGTTTAGAGCACCAAATTTTGGCAAACACACACACACACATCCACACACACGCACACTTTCCGGTATGTTGGGGAGCAATAACAATAACACAACCCAGAGAAACAGTGTGTATTTGGGAAATGGCGTCTCAAGTTCAATGTCAAGCCAAACACACTTACATGCGCCGACTCTGTTGTGGGGGGCTTTGGTGCCGTTTTGCTTCTCAGAGCGCCGAACTGTTTTGACCAAAAGACCATATCCTCCCCCCTCCCCCGCTTGAAACGATCCCCTTTTGCTCACTATTACAATAGAGGGTTGGGTGTTGCTCCAGCTGAACGAGGGTGAGAATGAGTGGGACAGCAGTGCGGGGACACTGTAAAAGCGTGAGCAAGAGAGCGAATGTGAGTGCTGCAAACAAGCTGAGATGCGTGAGATGAGGAAAAAGTGTTGCCGCCGTGAGAGAGAACCAAACAGTGATTGGGTGAGTTTGTTACTGTTTTGATGGACGTGTAGATGGAGAAGGGTGAATTGTGGGGTGGTTGTTGAAGGCACTATAGGATAATTTTACATTACATTGAGTTTCTCCAAAAACCTGCACTAGGAAAAAGTTTCTTCAATATTAGAGGAATTACAATTAAATTTGCCTGCGCTAACAAAGTATGTGAGTACACCGATAGATGACGCCACTGTACACCGCATCCCATTAGCATGAAAGGCCCGAAATGATGGACACCACACAGGCGAGAATTTTCAAGATGCATACGTACAATTCCTAAAATTGCTTACTACACCTAATTTCATTCATGGCCATTTTCGGCTCACCGTGCAATAGTGAGAGTTGATGTTTTCATTCCCCATGACGTCACGATGATGCTTGTGAGCAGCATAAAATACCAAAATTAAATGGTCAATCAATTGATAGAACTTCATACAATTAACACGCTTTAGTTTTGTGAATAATATTGTTTGCTTAGTGTGTAACAACATCATGTTAAATTTCTACCATAAAACATTCATTACCTTCGCTCGGCCCCCTCTGTTATGAGTGGCAACTGAGCGCGAGAGCAATGGAATGCACATTCTCAATCGAATGCACCAAAAGAGCACGAATGCAGTTTTGCCACCCCTCGGGCTCATCATGGCCGCACCCCTATCGCCGTCCCCACCCTCAGTCGCCTCCGGTTTCCTTCTAGCTCCAGCAGGAAACAGAAATCGAATCGTGTTGAGCAATGACCGGGAATTGCAACCCGGGAGCAAACACAGCACGATGAAGTCATGCCCGATGCGCTCTCTGCCTGTAACGCGACCCTGTCGATGTATTTTTCTGCAACGCAATAAATTTTACACCATTCAACCCGCCCATCACAAACACGACCATTTTCGCTAACCGGCCGGCATTCGAGAGCACGGACAAAACACTGCCCAACAGGCTAACAAGGTGTTGAAGGAAGCAATAGGTAATGTGTTAGATTACGAGCCAGAATAACGCGATGTTCAATAAATGGCCTCAATTAATGTTCCTAACAGCTTGCTACAATACTTTATTTAAATAAATTGCTACTTCTTCTACTGCGTCGGAAAAGCTTCCATTGTACATGACCTTCAAAAAGCAGCAACAATTACTAAAAATGAGAGAGGAGAATTGGAAGGTTTATATGTAAGTCCTCAGGACATGATTGGAGAAAAGGAAAGGAACTCTTAGAATAACTCACGATAACAGCTGACAATCATAATGTTTAGTTATTTCCCCCCAAAAATTACCAGCGTTCCGATAGCTTTTCATTGCGATAGGATCATACATAGCTAATCAGTAAAGTCTTTTCAAACCGAATGTGCAAACACTACAAAAAAAAACACAACTTTGGCCGATTACTTCATCCCAAGCCCAAGTTCAAGTTCTCCCTGGTATGTAGCAATCCTTTAACCTTTTTAAACCACCCCCACCCATTCACTCAGATGCCGTGGTCCAGTGCCTGGTTCTTGCATATCCTTGGAAGAAAATGCGGACAACCATTCATTCGTCTCTCACACTCACTCATTCTTGGACGCCAGCTGCTTGTCCTTTCGCACGTTCGCCACGACCACGCCAACAGGACACGCGCACCAAAACCGGTGAGTAGGTGAAAGTGATAGGATTGCCCTTGGGAAAAGCGACCGACACCCGTATCGCCATTTGCCATTTTCCATTGGATGTAACAAGGGGAGGAGGGGGGAGGGGGAGGAAGGTAAATATTGTCCGTTTTTTTCTAGTTGTGTGGGAGGTAGGTGTTTTTCTCCATGGGTATGTGTGTTGCACCGTACGAGACAGTGTGGGAAGTTGCAAATTGCTCTTTAATATCCAGGAAGGACAAGCAGTTGAATAATTCATCGGATGAAGCCGCGTGTTGCTAAGAAAGTGTTTAGAGTGGAAAATGTAGAGCTTTATGCGTCTTATGGTCAATTCTTTCAACCGCACGTCTGTGGTGGATGGTGTTCTTTTATCATGCTGCTTTGCTTTATAGACGATGATTCTGTCCTTTTAAAAAAAAAACGTTCAATAACATCCAATAACAAAGGGAGAATGTTGGCAAAGTTGGAATTCCAACTGGTCCAGCATCCGGTGAAAGGGACGACGCATGCCACACCTGGACCACAGCACCATTGCACACGGTAAGTTCATCCCGAAGACGCACATCATTTACGCACACCACCACCAATACGGTCACCCAGTTCCCAGTGCCTTAAACGCATCAACTGTCGCCACAGACCAGCCATCGTAACAGTATGGCGGCGGCCACAAATACGTAAGGGTGCTGTTTTTTTTTGTCCCAAGTCCAATCATTGTTGCGGGCCTCCGGAACGTATCGGTTTTTCAGTTGGCAAATTTGGGTTCCCTTCTCTTGCGCCCATCAATAAACTGTGTCATGATCGTTTGGTGAGTGGATTTCCGATGCACAGCGCGTCCTGTCCACAGTGGTTGACGAAATGGTTTGCTTTATTTTACTTTAATTCACATACGAATATCTATTTATTTTTTAAATTCTCATTTTCTCATTTTTAAGAATTACTAAAAAAAATATTGACTGGAAATCATTAGTGTTATCCATCATTTCCACCATGAATTTCCTGGGAAGTATCACAAATATTCAAAATGGTAGAAGAATCATGTTCATTACTGTTCGTACGTGAAAAGTCATTCATATGAATCTTGAGTCCGGGAAGATCATTTGAATCACGAGTCGACTCCAAGTACATGTGTCTTCAAAACTTGACCAATCCTCAAAGAATGATGGCCAGAATCTTATTCAAGAGGCTAAAATATGAAAATGTATGAGGACACGATTTCTTGGGGATGCATAAACCTTGAAGGATGAGAAGATTTATGAATCTTTATGAGAAATCATAAATCGTCGGGATTCACTGAGGTTCAGAGACATTCATTTAGATTCTTGAAAATGAATCAGATTCGCTCAATATTAATTTTTATCATAAACAGTGTGACCTGCATGTACAGGAAGAGGTCGCTTTTTGAATAAAATTGTGCACATACTACATGGGAAAGTACGTGGGGAAGTAAATTTGGACAGTTCGTGTAATTTTATACGTGGAAATAATTTTATTTATTTAACAAATTTCAAATTATCTCAAAAATATGTTACATTTCAAAATTACAAAACATTAATTTTGGCAAAAAAATTACTCTAACTGACGAAATAATCGTAAAAATATCAATTAATAATGTGCTTCGTAACATGACAAGTAGATATCGATCACTGAATAAAAAATATAAACGATATTATAAAGGGAATTCGAGTTACGCGAATTTCTCTGGCACGCATTACCTCGGGAAAAGACTGTATTGGTTTTGTTCGGCTTCATTTAGTCAGCCGGGGGATTAGTCCGGACGGGATTTTGAACCGGTCTTGTCGTGTGAAGACCGGCGCCGCTATCAAACACACCAAGTAATTAGCATCCAATATTATCTTGTCACTGATTTGAGAATAGAAAATAACGAACCAAACAAGTTTTGTTCACTTTAGTAAACAAATTTGTCTATCAGTTTTGATGATAAATATGAGAAAATTAGTATTGAGCTAATTTATTTCCTTCTTAAACTTATCATCCATACTGTTGTAGATTTTTTAACATGTAAAATTGGGTTAGTTAGTTAAATGAATTGTTTCCAACATTTAACACATAGTTAACTACACAGTAAAAGCGGCAAAGGACTCAAGGGACACAGTGCCATTGCCATTTTATTGCTCTGTCTCTGCTGTTGGTTCTTTTAATTCGGTGCAGCTCCATTCCTGTTCTTTTCCTTCGCCGCGAAGAGCACGGGGGAGGACGTCCAAGTGTCGGGCTTCTTTACTTTTTTGTTTCTATTTTGGGGAGGATGTAAACTGGTTTTGCTTTTTTTTCTCTCACTCGCTTCTTTCATGCCTGCTCGTTTGCTGCGGTTACTACCGGCGTCCGGCGGAGGACGTTTGTGTGGTACGCCTCTTCTCCGGGAGGCTGGCCCCCTTTGGAGCCCAGCTCGTCGTCTGTTCGTCGCTGCTTGCCGCATTGTGTGGTACTTCGGGGACGACGAGAGCCAGAGCCCGAGGCCAAATACGAAACATCTACCCATCCGTCTGCACATTCGCGCGTTCGTCTGTCTGGTCTGGGCCCGTTGGGCCATTCGGTGTTCGGATCGTTCTGCAACGGACCTGTACGAATGTTGGTGAAAACAGTATCGGGGCATGGAGCGGCACGGCTACGACGGCCATCAAACATGCTGACCTATTGTGCTTTTCTTCCATCTCACGGAACTCTCGCTCTCCCTCGCGGGGTCTTTTTTGGGTGTGTGTGTGTGTGTGCGCGCATAAAACCGCGGAACGCAATTTTTGTTTCGTTTCGCCTTCATACTCGAATTTGCCATTTTCGTCACGAAAAGAAACCGGGCCAGCAAAGGAGAGGAACTGCACACGCACACACGCCGTTATCTCATCTGGTCTGGCGAAATTTGTGCGGGAGAGGAGGGGGATCACTTCTTCACCCCCCCTCCCCCTCCTTCCTTCCCAAAAAAAACTGAAACATGATCGTACATGATACAAGCAAGGCTGTACAGTCTTTGTGATACGGGAATGAGTTGAAGCTCCACCAATCGAAAAAAGCACACAGAACCGCCAATCCATCGGAACCGAAAAAAGAAATCTCATCATCGATCGGTTTCGAGATCGCGATCGGGATCCGGATCCGATCGGTCAATGACGGTTGTGTGTATGGGGAACATTAAAAGCTTCACCCAACTCCCTGGTACCATTTGCAACCAAGAAACCATCATGAATTATGCCTGCCTTTGTATAAGCTGGGCCCATTCCGGGTGCCCATTTTTCCCGAATACTTCATCCCCCGAGTTGTACATCCGCTCCGCCCTGTCCGGTTCCCGATCTTGGTGGCTATTTTTAAGCACACCGTCCAAATGCGGTGGGAGGGTTGGGAAGCAAAAGGAGTCATTATTAAACGGGAGCTATAATTAAAGTGGTGAAAAGGTTGCCATTTTTCCCCGCCCCAAGTGAAGGTTTTCTCTTTCGGCGCCCCCCTTAGGTGTGGATGAGATTCGTTATCTTATCCAGGAAGAGGAAATTTATCGAAAAATAGCTGCTGTTTTATCGGTTTAGTTGTGTGATGTAAAAGAATATTTGTTACGCACTGTTGGGTGCTTATTTGCATTCATCTTGGAGGGATTTACTCTAAGCCGTTTTGTTTAAGTTAAGAGTGGTAACCTTCATTTTACATACATTCATATCAATAGTCATTGCAAAATGATGATTATGATAAGTGTTACTAAAATATGTTTCAACAAAACAATAGATTTTGCTTGTGTTTTTTAAAATTAAACCCATATTTGGTAGCATCTCTTTCGCATATATTTGACCTTCTTGTAACAGATACTAAGCCGTCGCGGTGACGGTAAGCATTGGGTGTACAAGCAAGTTGCTAGCATTTTTCTCCCACAGTTTGAGGATTTATTGAAAGGATGGTCAATCGGAAATTACAATTTTTATTCAGCTTTCAAACAATTTCCGGTAAATCACGAATTCCAATTCAATGGAAATGGCACAGCGGGGCCCCAGTACGAGCATCGAGCCAACAAACAGTTTTTGACCAGAGTCCAGGCATAAACGTGGAAAGTACAAAGAAATGACTGATTCGCGTATATT
This sequence comes from Anopheles marshallii, assembly GCF_943734725.1. NCBI lineage: Eukaryota > Metazoa > Arthropoda > Insecta > Diptera > Culicidae > Anopheles > Anopheles marshallii. Next base: position 67,260,845 of record NC_071326.1, on the reverse strand, counting down.
CTGGTCAGTTTTTCATCAATACTCGCATCAAACGAATTAGCAGACTTCGTTACCCATTCGTTTGACCACTCAAAAGCAGCTCGTAGTACATGACACGATTCTAATCCCACCAAATGCAGATCATGACTTTGTATGTGAATGAGTGTTTCGCTTTTGTGTCGATAGTAAATTTTGTGAATGTTTAGAGACATGAATAGAGATATGAGATGAAGTATAATGTCGCTTGAAATAATAAACGACCCATAGAGCTTGGATGGTTGGACACCATAATGATGCAATTCTAATATGGGATGTCTAACCTATGAAAAACCAGAAGCTCTGTTCCAGTTCCAGATTGTGAGATTCTGTGTTCCAGAACTCAAGAACTCTCGTACTCCAGTTCTGTTCCGTAACGTTCATGTCGTTCATGTATGCTCCCAAATATACACGGACCAAACACCTTGAGTGGATGGTGGCACATAGCAACACAGAATGGCGATAGGTAGTCCGGGACTCTGGACAACAGGGATCCAGCTGCTAAGCTCAAATATCTATAGGCTCTTTATAAATATTTGGTAACTTGAACCACCTTGCCTCAAAAGTAAGCAGCATACTGCTACGGCAAGCTACAGCAATAGTCAAAATGGTAAGCGAGTGTTACACCCCTTCCCGGTGACGTCATCTTTAGTAAAATGCGGGAAACTTACTTGTAGACTCAATGCCACCGGAACCACTCACACCAGCTTAGAACACATTACAAAAGGGGGCAGAAGAGTTTTTCGCACGTTCTGTTACCAAGGTACAAGGTCGTGAAAATGGGCCAGCAAGGTCGGTGTCTGTACCGTTTTCCGATGGTTTTCTTAGAGAGAATAATAGGGAAAGAGAGAGAGAGGAACCACACAAAACGAGAGGGAAATTGTGGATCACAGAAAAAGGATTCTTACCAGAAATTAAAAAAAAAAATTTAAAAAAAAAAAAAAATAGATTCGACCAGAAAGCGAATCAACTTGGAAACAGCCGGTTTGTGTCGTTGGGTGAAAAACTTTCCGCAAAACAAACTTTCGATAACAGTCCCATCGATAACACCACCGATAAGCGCAACCCACACGGATCGGAGGGCGATGATAATGGAAAATTGTACTGGGCGCTGTGGAACTGTAACAATCATCGGGTGCATTTCGGGATATTTTTGTTGTATTTATTTTTTAAATTAAACTACATTTTATTTCTGAAAGATTGTAGCAAACATTGCGAATCTTTTATATGAAAAATTGGTAGTTTTTTAAACGAATGATGCGTTGCTGTGATATAAGAAGGGAATAAAATACAAAACTCCAATTTTCTTCTGTCCAAAAAAAATGATGCTTATCAAGGTCACCTGCAACAGACAGTCAACCACAGTGTGTCGGAACTGCAAGAAAACATAAATCTACACCTACTCACCTTCTTTCACGTGTTGTACGTCCTCAATGCTCAACTTGGCCTGACGTCGTGACGTCTGCTCACATAAAACGTGTCACACACCGACACACAAACACTCAAAACCACTTCTTCGCTTCTTCTAGCCAATGATTAATCTTCCTTCGGGTGAAATGCGAATGCAAAAATTAATAATTTTCACTAATTTTCACTTTCCGCGCGTCCGCACAGCCAGGGCACGAAAGAGGAAGCTGCCCAGATTCCTCAGAGCAATGAATGCTCAACTTGCAACACACTTCAAACTCCCGATCACGTTACATTTTTTTTTAAAGATGTAATACGCACAACCACAAACACGCCACTGTGTGGCAGATTATAGCAACAACAAAAAAACTCACGTCAGCCCACGGATGGATTTTGCTGGCTTTTCAATCGCTTTAGCAGCCCTTATCGGGCAGCAAAATGGTATTTTCACACGATAAACACACCGCACACTTCGACGGAACCTGACTCACAAACACCTGCGCGCCCACACGTGAGAAGAATTTTCGCACACACACACACACACACGGAACTGATTAGGAATAGAACAAAAAAAAACACATCATCTTGTTAACAACACTTTAGCACATTGAGAAACTTTTTCCCAATCGAATGTTCGACTCATATTAATTAATGGGGTTTGTTTGGCCTGTTTGAGCTAATTGTTGCACATTTTTCACACGACCACCACGATACCCGAACGCCGTGAGGTTGTGTTGCGTGATAAGTTTAAACAATTATCTACCTTTACTTTATCCTTAGTTTATTTTTAGAGTGAAAAGCGTAAAGGAATTAGAAAAAAAAATGGATAAGAAGTATCTAAAACAGCTAAGTACAGGTTTATTGTTTAATGTACTTATATAATTCTGTTGATCATTCGATCTTCCCTTCTAGTAGGATACAATATATTATATGCATTATCTGGCCCGCATGCTTAAGGTTCCTGTGTTTATTATATGCTTCTAAAAACGCTAAACATTAAGCTCAATAAATTTGGAACAAATCTGCATAAATTGCATTTGCTTCGAATGCAACCAAACAACCCAAATGTGGAAGATATCCGCGAGGGCAACAAACTTGAAAGAACCTTCACTGGGAACACGGGACACGTTCGTGTGTGAGCAAGCGAGCGACACACACACGGAAAGTATGGCCACACCGGTATTCGTGGACCGTCACCAAACGATGCACACAAAACGATGCAGACGCGCGAAATATGCACGCGTAATAAAAGCAGCAGAAAACAAACTGCGAACGAACCGAGAGCCGTAACGTGTACGGGAAGAAATGCACACACACGCGTTTGATCCCGGGACCGGCCGGGTTTTTTTTTTTTCGTTGTATGCTATATCTAGTGCATTTACAGCACAACACACAGAGACTCACACTTCCCCACAGCACGGTGGGGGTCCGTTGTTTGGCGGGGTTTGGGAAGGGTAGAAATGCGCGCGGAAAATGGCCTTCGAGGCACAAAACAATCGACAAACCTCGAACACACCGATAGGGTTGGCTGCTGCTGCTTCCGATGATGATGACGATGATGATGGTTGGTGATGTGAGTGAGTGAGTGTACAGGCTGGAACGGTTTGGCGTACGTGCGAAACGAAACGATGACGCAGTTGACGGAGAATCGACCGAAAATCCGCAACAACACCAAACAACGAAAGAAAAACACGCACCGGCGACGGCAACGACAACCGAACGGCGAATGAGATCTGTAGCCCGCAGTACCCGGGGCCCATCCACGAAGAGCGAAGGAGTGCGTAAATTTGAGCATAATTCTCTCACAGCTTTTCCCCCCCAAACCGGGTGGCAGGCAGTACAACAACAACCACAACAACACAACCGTTTCGCTCTCTCCCTCACACGCATTGAAATCTGGGGTCGTCTTTCTTCGCGATCGTCGGCGATTGTTGTGTTGAACGCTGCTGGGCCGATTTTGGCACTGTTTTGGGGGGGTGCGTTTCATTTCTTCGGTGCAACTTCAACAATGCAACAAGTTCTTCCTCTGCAATTTGTTGAATTTTGATTGGAAAACTGATTTTTCAGTGAGGGCCATTGGAATGACGCACTGGAACCCCTAGTGTACACTGGAGAACATAAGCATACAATGTTCTTTTAACAATTGTCAACCTGAAACAGATTATGGAAAAGATATCAATTTTATCTACTTAGCAAACACTGTCGAAACTGTGTTGATCAACCTGTACCTGGGCGCGATCCGGTTGTTTCGGGGGTAAGTTTTTTTCGTAACACATCGACCATATACACCATCTTCGTGTGCGCTGTATATATAGATATATTTCATTTGGTTTTTATTAACTGTATAAAGCAATAGTGGAAAATTGTTTAGCAATGATCGAACGCGATCAAAACTGTCTTTTTGTTGTTGTTCTTTAAATTGATTTCGATACCGTCGGTTCCTGGGTCACGTGTATTGGACTATTGGCTGAAGGGGGCGCACTTTAATAGAGTTTTCTGTTTCTCATGTTCAGTACTAAAATCGTTCCTTCATGCTTTCCTTTCGTGGCTGCCTTTTCGTCGTTTACGTTTCATGCGATTGATGTGTGCTTCGTTTGAGGCGAATTGATGCACTTTTAGGCATTTTTAGGCGTTTGAGAGTTTGAGCAGCCTTAGCCAACTACACACACACACACTAACACCCCTTCATCCCCGGTGATACGTATCATTTCCGTTATTCTGTTATGCTTTAATGTTTGTAAAGTTTGTGTTTTGTGTAAAAGTAGCAGCTAGTGGTTGGCCATATATTGAATTTCGTTTATACCATTGTTCCATGCGTTTCACACAAAACTGTTTCTGCCATCTTTTTTAACCCCTTTTGTCACTTAGCAGTCTGCAGGAGAAAAGATCAAACAAGTACATTCTAGAGAACCTTAAGGTTTACTTTCTTGTTCGGTATCTACGTTTTACGAAACAAAGGTAAGCGTTACCATTTGAGTTCTGAACTCAAATGATAGCAATGCCAATCGTTTGTTCAACTTCTACTAAAGATATAAAATAATAATATTAATAATAGTAGCAATAACATTAATCCCACCGACCTTTTTTTTAAACACATATACTCTTGTGTACGTGTGTCTTCACAATGAGCACCTGTCCCATCTATCTATAGCTCGTTTACTTATCGTTTTTACTTGTTTAATTTATCTCCAAACCCGGTGCCGCTTCCCTGCTATACCTAAAAAAAAATACCTAGTTCCGAATAACGCCTAATTGTGAGCTGTGGTAGTCCGCACCCTGCTTAAGGAATCTCACTCGATGTAAATATTTTTCGGGACACGTTCGTCGAACGATGGTCATGGATTTTGTTAGCATCCACTCTCCATTCCAACAGGAACGAAGGCTTACAAGTTGATTGTATTGATTTACCTGTCCCTCAACGACTTTTGAGCGGTAAGAATGCCAGCATGAAGAAAAACCGAAAGCCGTTCTAAAAACAATGCAATATTTGCTACCTGGTTTGATACTTGTTTTGTTACACGCGATTTCTCACAGCTCATTTACGGACAAACCGACGGATGCAAGTGTCGCCATCGGAGTTGGAGGACATCATTTCAATATGATGTGGATTTCTTCTCGCTCACTCAACATGTGTTATGTTTAAATCCTAACAGCATTGTAGCAATGCTTGCCTTACAATCTATCCCGACGTATAGATTCGTTCCTATTGCTAGGACAATATTGATTGAGAAGCTTACAGTAGTCGTGCATGGATTCCTTTTTGTGAGCGTATGTGAGGTGGGTTATAAGCCTTTTCCGCTATCGGCCACATTCCGGTTTTGACTCTTGGTCACATAAACAGGTGAAGAAAACTGACTTTGAGATGCACTTACGTTTTATGAAGCTTTCCCGGAAGCCTTTGGCCATAATATAATCGCTTACTTTTCCTTACCAAAACAAATTGTATTGCGAACGAACCAACGAACTAGCTACTCTAGTGCGCAAAATGAAACCAAGAGAAGGCGCTGTATGCGACAGATGGTGACGATCGCCTTCTCTCGCTTCTTCTCTTCCTTGTGTTACGTTACTGCTATCTACTAATCTAAGTAAGTAAATCACCGACTTGTGCGTGCAGCTCGCCGTTGAACTGCAAAAGGCAACCGACAGCACCGAAGTAGCCTTCGTGCTCCAGGAACAAGGCTTTGAGCGTTCCCTTCGACCAGTAATCCATCGCGTACGCTAGCAGCTTCATCGATATCGGATTCACACGCAGGAAGTTGCCCACGAACACAACCTAAAATGGTGTAACGATCCCATTAGCGAGATTGCTCACATTCGTTTGTCTCGATGCTCCACTTACCTTCTCGATCTTCTCATTACTTGCACACATGCGTGCGATCGAACCGATGTTGTTGGTGATCGTCACAAGAATAGCGTGGGCCAGATCCTCCTTGCTAACGCTCTGCCTTCGTTCCGGTAGATGCATCTGTCCGAAGCTGTCAAATAAAACACAAACATACCCGAGAGTTAACATTTGAAGGTAGAAAAGTAGCTGATCCCTCACCGAAACTTACCTTGATGCGACCAACTCACCGGGCAACCCGAACCGCTCGTAGTCGCCGCCGTAAATGTCTTTAACTAACTTATCTACTTTCTTATGATCACCCTTCGTCGCTAATTGTATTGCTTCCTCGAATGTTTCACAGCCGGTGAGCAGACAGCACAGGCCCAGGAATGTTCCGCCACCCAGGCTCGTACCGGAGATGCGCTTGTAGTTGTCCGGGCCACGCACCGCCAGCACCGATACGCCCGAGCCGACGTTCACCAGTATAAACGGGTACGGTTGACTAAAGTCGAACTTTTTCTTCGTACTACTGCATGGGCCCAAGCGAAAAGAAAAGGAAAGGAAAACGTTCGATTAGTTTGTCCAGGATGCAACAGCGGCGGTCAAGGGTGGCTTACCTAATCTCATTGGCATTCTCCCAAAAGTAGCATTCACATTTGTTGTGCGTTTCGGTAAACAGGATGCCCTTGATCAACGCGTCCAGCTCGTCGAACTTGGCCAGCTTCATGTTGACGTGCTGCCGAAAGTCGTCCTCGAACTTGAAGGCACCGCCCCCGGTTGCGCACACGGTCGTCACCAGCTGTGCCATGCCTTTGGATTTGGCGAGCTTCAGAAAGCTCAGCATTTCCGACGTCGGAAAGCGGATGAAGTGTAACGAGCCACGGCGGCCACGGATCACCACATCGTCCATCTGCAGGTGGCTGTCCCGGTGGCCGGTCTTGCCGTAGGCGGAATTTTTCGTCAGGTAGCGCCGAATGTTGCGCAAAATCCGAGCCTCCTGGTCCAGCTCGCCCGGTGTGATATCTTTCGGCTCGAAGTACACCAGCTTTGTCAACGTACCGCCAATGTCCATGCCGAACCATGGCATCGCTGTTACAGAAGAAACGAAGAAAAAAACACACACAATCCATTAGGTCAAATTCCAACTGCACACGAAGCAAACAGAGAAGATGAAAATTAAACTAAGCAACACATATTCAGTAACAGCATCCGCCCAAACCACACACTTATCGCTACCCCAGAATGCAACGGTGTTTAACATTGCTGCTTCTTCTCGCCGCATCATTCGGTTAAGGTCATTTTCTTACTCCACGTTCAAACCAAAACCAGCTGATCAAGATTCAACTGACCTCCGCGCTTCGATGATCACGTGTTCGAACCGGTGCCGCTACATGATCCTCCATCCACCAGCTTCAACACAACCGATTCGATTCGAATCCTTGATTAGGGTTATCGACAGTAGCTGTGAAATGGGACTGGAAACGTCACCGTTATCAGCAAGCTGTACCCGTCCGCCTTTACCGGTTGCCCGTAAGACGGAAGGAAAGGTCCAAAATCCAAATTCACATCCCCATCGGAGGAGACGCATGTGCTCAAAAGTCATTACCAAGGACTCATCGAGCGTCTAGACCCTTATCAACGCTCACTATTTCCAGCATTGTCAGATGCAAAGCGGTTTAGACACGATATGCACATGATTCGCGGCATGATTTTGAAAGACAAGCCTAGAACTGTAGCATGCGCAACAAAACAGAGGTGTGTTCTGGCCCCACGTAACCGGTTTTCGACGCACGTGCCCCTTTCCCGATCGGTGGTGAGAGTGAAAAGCAAACATATGGCACGAGCTGTGGACTGGAACGGACAGTCTGACTAGATTAGCAAGAAGAATTTCACCGAGCATCATCTTGAAGCGAAGGTTACTGGAAACACGTGAACATTTAAACGTTGTAGAAGAGTGTGTGGAGCGTGGCAAATTTTGTGTTTGACCAGTTTGAAGGATGATGGATTTATTATTGATTAGAAAGGTGAGATTCGATGGCAGCAATAGCAACAAGGAAATGAGAGCTTTCCCACCAGTTAAACAAAGAATTTGCAGTGTCCTGACATCAATCAATTGACTTATTCCTATGACTGAAACGCACACTACATCAAATACATCTTAAGATCTAATCTCCAATCTCCATTGGAGATCATTGGAGACTCGTGATTCTTCAGAGATAATTATGTGAACCCCATAAGTCATCAAAGGTTATTGCAGATATGATCTTCTCTAGGTATTCTAGGTATTCTCGGATCTTGGGAGATTCGCGCCTTTAAGAACGATTTATAAATCTTTATAGATTTACGAGTCTTTAACAAAGAATCGACTCATGCCGTACGAAGATCTTTACAAATGACTCTTTGGAAAAAATGCAATTGGTAACTGGTAAAATCTCCAAGGCAAACTCTACGAAATTAAACATAATGAACAGAGGAAAATTAAACAACGAATGAAAAGAATACAACAAATCTCACAGCAAGCGCATAAAGTCAACCGATATAACGCAAGCGCTAATGCAAAGACGTAACGAAGCGTAAGATAGGAACGATGCTTACACACTGGTCCCTCAATGGAATGTTCTGAAGAATCGGACCGGCTTTCGTCGGTCCATCGGGTATCGGCGGTCGCTTTGTTGGTCATCGTTTTTCGCGATCGTCGCCGCGTGCTTTCACCTTTGGTTTCCGAACCGGACTTACTACCGGTCGTCGTACCACCCGCTGCTGCGGGTCTGACCGTCCGCCGCTTGTGGCGGCGCTGTTTGCGCTGGGAATGTTGTTGACCACCGGCGGCACTGTTCACCGACGAAAGGCTAGACAGTATGGACGTAATCGAACCGGCCGACGAATACGACGACGTGGCCGTTGACGTGCGATGAAGTTCACGCCCACGCCGGTACGTTCTGCGGCTGGGTGAGGGCACTTTGGGACTGCTGCTGTTGCTGTTGCCGGCGCCACCACCACCATCACCACTCGCCCCGCTTTCCGTCGATGACATTTTGCGTCTCGGTTTGCGCACGTGGTGACGGTTGTGGGTGGTGGAATGTACGGCGTACGGACGATGCTGGTAGTGGGACGAAAGGACGGAGGGTACGACGGTACCGTACAGTAGCCAGCGTGTCACGGTACTAGAGAGCTGCAGACCAAGATTGTCCAGTGCGTCCGTCCGTGTCCATCGTTCTAGGGCCCGCTCTTGGCGCAAACGGATACCCCTTTCGATGCAAGCGTTCAGCGCCACCTGGTGGTGAAGTGATGAGATGATTGTAAATGCTCGTGTTAGCTCGCGAGAAAAGGTGGTTTTTTTTTCGGGTCAAAGGTAATTTGGAGAACCGCAAGGCTGCTAGTGTCTTATGTCGGTGGGATCGCGGATAGCAGTAGCAACAGCAGCACCTTCGGGACCTCTTATCGCACCCCGTTGGACAAATCCTTCACAGAGAAAGACACCTGATTATTGCTTAGTCCATTATCTACGTAACAAAACACACGCATCGATTACAAAAGCGTACAAAGATGGCGCCCATTACGCATCGATTGCTTAACTCCTCGGCCGATTCTACAACATTCGCGATACGGTGTAGCAACAAACGATTAACAAGGCAAGGCATAGCTCACAGGTGGTGCTACCCTATCGAGGTCGGATCAGTGTTCGCAATGTTGGCCCGTCGCCTGCCGTGCACCAATTCTGACTGTGTGTTCAATGAGTCCACTGCGTAACGTTGCCCACACTCGTAATTTTATCGACCTTGACATGACACGGCTATCAATGCCATGCACTGGTGGCTGGGTGTTAAACCGTTAGGTTTTCGTGCGTCTCGAAACGAATTCGCAGTCTTATCAAGGATGGTTTGCAAAATGATTGGCCCGTTAGTGTCAGGACGATAAGGTGCTAAGTAGCCGCTCCCCGGTAAACCCAGGTAGAGCAGTACCGATGCTAACCGTGTCCGGTCAATGTACAATCTTCTCCCCACTGTTGCTGATCTCCGCACCTTACGTCACCATCAAAAAGGAATTGTTTAGCAATTAACGAGTTACTTCAGCATCGCATTCGCCGCCATGTTGATGATGCGTAGTGCGAAAATAATATTGAGCAGCAGCAGTGTTGTGTGTGCCAAACCAATTGGTCAAGGTTGGGAAAGCACGTTTGCACAGGTGTAGAAAAGGGGATAACACAACAAACAAATGAACAAGCAAAAGCCCCAGAGTGCGAGGCTATTTTTGATCACATTACAAGGCACCCGAAGTGCTTCGTTTGATATTTTTGTAGACGTCAACGATGGGTGAGACGAGCAAATGTTTTGGTTTGTCTTGCAATGCAACGAATGCACATTTCACACTGCATCATCTCGAGTAAGATTAAGTAGAAAGGACACTTATGAGTTTTTTTTTAAACATGAAGTAATCATAATTATTAAAACATGTTGTCTCCGACCGAGTGATGTGACGTAAACATAAGGAAAGAACGAAAAATTTTTCGCCTCACTAAAACTACCTAAAAAACGTCAGAAAAAAAACAGGTTGATCACTCGTGATCTTTGATGAACTCTCATGTGGTAGACAACATTCGTCGGTACTTATCCGATTCGGCCATCAACCAACTTCAACGCGGGTTAAACATGACGCACTGTCCCGCCGGAACGGATTGTTTGATTTTCTGTTCCGCATACAGCAATTATGACGCTGTAAGCTGACCGTTTATCAATAAAACTACAGGCAACACGAGCCCCCCCCCTCCCACACACACACACACTCAGTGTTCCGGATGGAAGTCACCAGCTTTTTTTTTTTTGGTTCATTGTCACCGATTTGTTTACCGATTTTGTGCGATCCCCACATCAAAGAGCCTTCGTTGGGTTAATCATTCTCAATCGTCGGATATGGTGGTTTTACGATACACACATATGCAACGAGAGCCACGGGAAAAATGGCTGCTGGCTCAACATGACGCAAATGGCTATCGCTACGGCAAGAGACACGGTTTTTTTTCTTCTATCGGTTTGTTGTACCAGCACCAGACTTAATGCGATGGGAAACCATCGGAAGAGTGGTTGGAACATTGTGCGGGTAATTAACTGCGAAAAAGATACGTGATTGACGCGTGACGCGAGAACGCGGATAGGAAAACCGCCCTTCTGCACAGCGACCATGTACTGCCGATGAAAAGGGAACGAACGGCAACTACTTCAATGGGTTCTAAACACTAAACAAAATCCGAATTGTAATTGTAGCTGCGAACAACTGCGATTGTTTGTTGTTCCTTGTTTCGCTTGGGCAAGTGAAGTAATAAAAGGGAGTTTATTCAATGTGTGCGAGGTCACTGCGGTGTCGCGGGCAAATGGAAATCAGTTGCGAGTTCAGCTTAAGGTGCTTCATTCCATTCAAGTCGCTGGGTGCTTAAGGTGCGTCAATATTCTGGGCACCGGAAACGACTCGCGAATGAAATGAGTTTAGGTACCTTGAAAGCATTCATCTGTTTGTATTGTAACTGACACATCGACAACTATCGAAATGATTTATAAGAATTTTATCATTTTGAAGACATAATCAGCGTTGGGTGAATGGGATACGAGTTCTAGAATCTCACCTTTAGGAAAGATTCATATCTTTGTACCAAATAAAGGACTCTAATTCTCTATCATGGCGATTCAAAAAATCCTTGAAGACTTATCGATCAAAGATTGAGCATGATCAGTTTGCCTCTACAATACACCAATGTATACACTTGGCATATCCCAGGGATTGCTAGTCTTCAGTAGTATCTTTGAAGCAAATAATGGACTCTAATTCTCTATCATGAAGATTCAAAAATTCTTGAAGACTAAACGATCGAAGATCAGTTAGCTTACACCATACACCTTTGTATACACTAGACATATCACAGGTACTGCTAGTCTTCAGTAACATCGGAAAATTCATATGAAAGATACGTTTTACGAATATCTACAAAATATTCACTATAACAGTCAATCTTCGAGAGATTCATTAATCAATAATTCTTGAAGGTTTTGTGAATCTTAATATAGACTAATATCGACTAATAATAACACATCGACTAAGAGTCGACCAATGTTTGGACTGATTCTTCCCTGAAAATTCATGTGAACGACTCGAGACACAATCGATAGTTCCTTTGAAAATGTTCCCTCACACAACCTATCTTTAAAAAAAACGAAAACTACGCCATTCCTAATCCGGCAGCCTGCATCATCTCTTTGCAACCGGGTAATTATAGAATCAAACTTTCTCCGCCCGATGATCACCGGCGGAACTTTCCAGCTGCCACAATTGGCTCCGCATCAAAACAATCAACCGGGCACATCAGAAAACCAGAAATTATAAACCACAACAAACAACATGGGCTGGAAGTTCGGTAGGTATTGAGACCCCTCCCTTCCAATTCGCTAATGATTGCAACCTTTACTAACCGTTTCATTGGCCATCCAAACATAAATAACCCAAGCCCACCACAAAAGAGATGTCGGCCCGCACCGACACGACATACACATTCGACCAAGAGTTGTACATTTACTCGTTAGTGCTTCTGCATCGGTGATGATAACCTTCGCAATGAGAAGCACACACCATCTCGCAGCGTTTTTGCTGCTGTCGTTGTCTGGGATTGTGGTATGGAATCGGCATGAATTGGCAAACGCTGTGCCGGTTGAGCGATATGGACAAAAAAGCTCAACTCCAAGTTGCCAACAACGGGGGGCTTCTATCACCCGGCCGGTGGTGGTGGTGGTGTTGCTTCTAGACTTCACCAATAATTCTCCCCATGCGAACACTGTTTTGACTGGCGAAACTCGTAAGAGATTGCAGCAAACACCTAGGATGATGAGCCTCCCCGTACCAATCATCGCTTTGTTGGCAAAACAGCACATAAAGGAAGGGGTATTAAAGCATACGACACCTTCTAAGAGGAGGCGTAGTACCGAACGACCGTTCCGGGCTGGTTCCACTTGACCGTTGGCCGACAAATTTGTGAGAAACAAAAAGAAACAAAATCAGCTCGTAATTGTTGTTTATGGGGACATGCACACTCTCACACACATCCATTGCGTATCTTTTAATCTTATCTACGGTAGTGATTGGACGGGGATGCTTTTATTTAGCCACCCCGTGAAGCTACCCTTGCTTGAGGCATAACAAGACATGGCTGGCAGATTGTTACGTTTGCTGGGTGGTAGTAAATAAGTGAATGAAGCAATGGTCGTGCTGTGTGCTTCGACTGACCCATTCGACAAGCTTAAGAAGTTTGGCAAACTCCTCTTGAGATCGTTGTTTTGTAAACAAAGGATTGATACATGATAGGAAGGCTGTTTGTAACATCAAGTTATGCTGAAAGAGCTGATAGAACTGAAACGAAGATACCGCCCTGAGTGCTAGTAAATTATCGTCAAATTTGTTGGAGAACTTTAATGTCTAGGACTAGCTGTTTTGCTTCCGAACAACCTTCAAGATACAAAGCATCGACTTCGAGATCAACACATCAACTCAAATCCGGTTTTTAACGATCGATTGATCAAGCAAAACAGCAAAACAAAACAATCAAAACAAGTCGCTTCGTAGTACCTTCCTCAAAATATCCTACATGAAGATATATGGTCTGTTTAATACGGAAACCCCGGCCTGTGACGAGCCAGCGTTCAGAAAGGGACGATCACCACAAAGCACACGGCCATTCTGCAACGATAAGACCGCCATTGCACGTAGATGTTGAAGATCACGCCATTTAAAAGCCGCGCGCACACGCACACTCTCTGGACGTCTTTTTTTCTGTCGCCTCGTCAAAGTACAAAACCCACCGGTGCACCGGCACGGCCAAGGCAAACCGACTAGAGAGTGAACTAGAGTAATGAACTGAACTTTGCACCAACCTCCTGACACGCGACATTGACGATCGGTGTGCGTGTGTACGCGTATCATGGCACGCGGTCACAACTGTCCACCGCTGGGTAGCCGCACTCGCACATCCAGCCAGTAGAGTGGTATATAAAAAAAGGCCACCGACACACGGCACACTTCCGGCTAGGTCTCGGTGGCTTTGTTTCACACTGCTCGCACTGAGGCGTTGTTCTCCACCACGATCACGATCGTGGCGTGATGAGGATTTTTGCGCGCTGACCTACAAAACTCCTTGCGCGAAAGACTCCCTACTACTACTCCGGCTCCGGTTCGGTTCCATAACGTCACGACGAAGGTGTGTCGCTTGGGAATGTGCCGGCGATCATGTCACTTGGCCCCCCCCCCTCCCCTTTCTTATCGCACCTAGGGGGCTGGAGGGCGCATGCATACAGAGGTTAGAGTTGCTGGTCAAGATGGCCACCAGTATTACACCACCACTTTCGACGAGCGGTTTGGAACATTCGCGTGCATTTAACGCTCCAGTTCGTGCACACACATGTGGCCTTTGAGCAGCGAAAGTGCTACACACCAACCGCCCTGCCGGTGGAGGTGTGGTGGACATGGAGCCATCAAAATGGTCGGCATGCTAACGTATCAGAAGTCTAACCGTTTGGCATCAGCCTTGCCGAGGGAAACGCACGGTGACGGAAGATGTCCAGCGGAGAGTTGGAGTGATATTCGTACGTGAAAAGCCATGCCTGCAATAACTGACTGGTGTGGTGTAGCGTCATGTACTCATCCAAACTACCCCCAAAGCCCCCGAAAGCTACACATAACAACAAGGAAGCGAACTGAAGTCATGACCACCTAGACTGCGCTCTCTCCAATGCGCCCGCGTGTACAACACATACATACAGCCCAACATTCCGCAAGACGGTTACTAATGTGCGTGGTGCGTCGTGATGATGGCACTAAACCACACCGGAGGAACAGGGCGGGCGATCGCAGAAAGTACCGCCAAATTCGGTTACACAATGCTCCTGTAACGGTGTGTGATGGAGAGGCAGTATCAGGAGAATCGCAACATTGCGTGCGATCGAGAAGAGATGGAGTCATTGTGCAGATTTCACATACTTCACCACGATCTTCAAGCTGCACACACCCATGAACGGCAAGCGCTACAAGTGTTAAGACACACATACACATGGTAACTATTTAAGCATCAATGGCAAAAATAGAGTGGCCACCCCTGGTGCTCATGACTATTCGTTGCATAGCAACCAATGGCTGAGACTACATTCGCCATGTATTTTCTTCCTCACATCTCCCTGTGCTACTAAGATCGTGATTGTTTTCCGAAAAAGATCATTAAGTTTGTGCTTCTTGCAATGATCGTTTCGTGGCCTGTTGCTGCTACGGCTATCCCGAAGACTACCGACGACAAGACATGGTCAGCATCAATTGATCTGTTTGATTGACACCTACGGTGAAACTGCGAAAAAATCCTGCAACACGAACAAACCGCACGACTCCCGTGCGAATACACTGCCAGGAGATGACCTCGGGCGTGTTAGACTCGTGGCGTCTAAATACAAAATACACTCATAGACGCCTCTCGTTACTACACTCGTTTCTTCCACCCACACTCGGAACCGCGCACAGCAAGCAACACACGACTCGGTTAAAAATTGCACGAAAATTCACGTGTTTCATTCACTGTACACGCACGCACGAAGTACGCCCCACGACACGACAACTCCTCTCTCCAGTTGCAGCTCCCTCAAGCGGTCGAATTTCATTCACTCCAACGATGATGCGAACGATCATCCGATCTATCGCGCGATTGCTTCTTAGCGACACGTTCGCGCGCGCGTTGAACCGCTAGGATCCAGTTGTCAATAGAAACTGAAACACACTCTCCGCCTTTGGCGCTTGGTTTGCGCGGTTCGGCATTTGCTGTGCGCGATTATCAGCTTTTCTCCCGAGCGCGCTGTTCCAAAGGCGCAATCAAGCACGGTTTGGACAGCGCAGAGACCACATTACGCGCGCAGCACAGACACGACACACTAAAGCAGGTTCAGTTCATTCATACGTCAGTTCATTCGCAAACGGGCGGCGTGAACCCTTGTGCGGTACAGGTTGTGCGGAAGAACAACAGTTATTATTGGCACCCATTCTTGTGCAGTAAAGTATTACTATAGTCCTACTCTCGACATACTTAATACCAAATGTCGGCGCAGCAACGTCGCAGTTCATATGCGCCGTTCGATTCCCGTAATAAATCATTCAATTTTTAGACGACGATAATCTTTGTTCCCCATTATCAAAACGGCCTTTTATTGCGAATTTACCTTCAGCGATCCAGCGATTGGAGAACGATCTTTAATCATTAAATCAACACTAATTAATAAACGCGATTGACAACCGATAACCGATCACAAAACAATAAGAGGGTACAGAACACAGCAGATGCAAAAGGAATCGAATTTGTGATTGTGTTTAAAATTATCATCAACGCCATCGAACACCGCATACCACTTGAATAGAGCTTTACAAATATCTATTACTAATGAACAGCGATGCTCTAAGGGGTTTTTTGAGTCTTTTTTTACATCGTTTTCGATTGCATTACCTCCCGTCAAGGTTTATTGCAAATTTCAGTGTTCCAGCGTTTCCCAACAGGCAAGATAACCAACCTGGCGAGATAACAACCTGATGGGCGGTGGGTTAGAAATCTGCATGGAAAAATGTACACTCGGCTTGGTTTCGTGGAGTGGAGGGACACTTACTTCATAAGTGGATGTAATTTATGATTTGTGCTTATCAGTGAACTGGAAACTGGAGCGAGCTGAGGGCACAATTTCGCATCATTCCAGTACATTCGTTCCCGTAATCTCTTCAGTACGATGCAGCAGTACAATGAATGTATCCACACGAATGGATTGTACACGGTGATAAGCGTTTTTGGTGTTTTAAATCTCTCGGTTTTGCCACGTGCCAAATGTATGCCAGCATCAAAGATGGAGCGTATTGCTGAAGCAAAATCATCAATTATTGCTGCCCTTTGGTATTGGTTTTAGACAGTTCTTTCAATTTTCTCGCCAACCTCACATGTGTGCCAAGCAACGTACGATACGTTCGCTCTTGGAAACGGCATGCCAATTAATACGATGCCGACCCCAATTTAGCACATTCCGCAATGAGGATGATGAAGATTTCTTAAAAAAGAGTTGGACAATCAATACCACAAGAAAAGAAAACTTTCACTTACCTTTGCGTACTACGGTTGTGCTTCCTGTCGCTTCACTGCTATCCATGATTAATGTGCATTAATATGTGGCAGAATCCTGTATGATGGTTTACACGATGATTTGCAATCAAATGCTGCGATGTACGGTTCGAATAAAATACTGTGCTTGCTACTACTTTCAATACGGTACGGTATTTTTTGTTGTAACAGTTCTGAACACCACATTCCCTTGGGTACGGTACTTCACATCTGTACCATACGCGTGTCTCTCCTATCGTCTAACGTTGCACATTACGGGTAGAAACGATCACGCAGATCACTAGATTATCGTTCGCCACAAACGCAGTGAGACTCCAGGAACGGCGACGGCATTCTTCGCTGATTGCCTTCCTTCTTTACCACCAACCAGGTCGACCACCGCCCGCCAGACACATTAGCAGGTACGTACGTAAACAAACGGTTCAATCTTGTGCTGCCGTTTGCCAAACGGACGAAGCGCCGATGCTAATGGAGAAAGTTTCATGCAAATGATGCGATACGTCAGTTACCAGAGCTGACTGTAGATGTCTGCATTTGCTTCCATAAAGCGAACCAATTTGCAGTTTTGCTTGTACGCACTGCCACCGTGTTACCGCGCTCCAGTGATTGATGATGTCGAGCAAAGTTGGGCTAATATGGCGTTACGTTTCGGTTGGATTTTGAAGCTCCCACGTTCTAGGCCTTCGTACTGGAACACTTCTCGCTGGAATGCACACTAAATTCTTCTTTACTGGCGGCTAGAAACACGAAACACATTTCAAAACCAACTTTTTAGAATATTTATCCGTCTTTCCCTGTGCTTCGCTGAATAGCCATGTTTGTTGTGACAGTTTGCTGTCACACTGCATCTATATTGCGGGATTCAGTGTTGCACAATGGTATTGCACAGGGTACAACGGAATAATATTCAAATGGTAAAGTTATGCAATTACAAAAGTCGTGAAAAAAACAAACTATTGAACATAAAAACCCCACAAAAGCTATAATTTGTACCGGAAATGAATATTTGTTATTGTATGAATTAAATTGCTGACATGCGAAATGTCACAACATCAGGATTGAACCGTTTCCACGCGGTTATGAACCGGTTCGACTTTAAGCAGAGCAACAGATTGAACTGAACGGTTGCGTGCCGAAGCAAAACACTGCTTTTCCATATTATTTCTCGAATGGTACAGCCCTTCACGATGGCTGAGGCAGAAAAGGAATGTAAGAAAATGGAAATAGCCGTTCAACGTCATCGGAAAATGCTGCACTACGTGACGAATAAATGTGTGCCTTTGCTGGAATCTAGTAAGTATGGGTACGGAATGCCGAAGCGGAAAATATTCCACACGTAGATAATCGTGTGTTTTACTCGCAGAGCTAAAGGAGGCAGACGATAAGTCGATGTCATGGAAGGATCGAGCGCTGAAAGCAGAAGGAAAAATTTCCATGCTAGAGCGACAGCTGGAGGAAAAAACTAACCAGACAAATCATTACAAAAAGTAGAGTATTTCGGTAGAGCTCTTCGTTGTTGTCATTGGTGACTGATTCGCTTTTTTCTCTTTAGATTGTACGAAGGGCAATACCAAGTGATGATCAAGATCGGTTCCGTGATGGGAGAAATCGTGTGGAAATCTTTCAAAAGTCAATCGAATGTGAAAATACTAATACAAGCGCAGGAAACAATGCGAAAGTATTGTGCCCTGACGAAAGGCATCATTGAGTCATTTCTGCTGGCCTACGGCAACAATTTGCCGCCCCCACAATCTATGGAACACGTATTTGTGATATCGGTACTTGGTGCCATAACGAACCTGGCTGCGTACACCGAGGGTAGAGCATTTTTAGCACAGCAAGAAGAGGTGGTGCAGCTCATGAAAAAGATGGTGCTGAATCAGGAACAGTGGAGATTTCCTCACTTTCGCCTCATAAAGCGAATGGTACTTACGTTCGCGTACAACATGTCACTGGAGGATCCGGTCGCTTATTTCATGTTGAGCGAAGAAAAGCTTATCAGCGGTGTTTTACGTTGCTTGAACTTGAATGATGCTACGGACGTTGTAGCCGTTGCGGTGGCGATAATCTATCGACTACTGAGCACATCACTTCAGGCAGGGATACCCTCATCATTGCCAGAAAAGGTAAGGAATGTAAGGATGTAAGCATTTCACCGCACGAATTGACTAATCTTGATCTGCTTTACAGATTCCGTGGTCTATGATAAAAACGATGAAGAACTCGTCGGACAAACAACTGGGAGAAATAGCTACGAGTCTGCTGAACGTCATGGAGTTTTCGGAGGCTACTTAGTTTTAACATTTCATACCCTTTGTAAGCCATATTTAGAACTAACATATTTGAAGCATCCGAGGGAGGGAGAATTGAACAATATACAAAGATTATTAGCGATGCTATAGTAATATGAGTAGCAATCTACACAAAATTGTTTGCAACGGCTCATTTGAAGCAAACGAAATCAAATGACGAACGTGTGATTGTGTGAGTGAAACTGGCTGATTCGAACTTTGTGTACAGCGGTACGGTTCTATCGGGAACTGTCAAATGTTGTAAACAAAACTTCCAAACAAACCCACAAAAAGCCGCACGCATGTGTTCAGAATGGATGGTAAATCTAAATTTTAATACATTTTATTACGGCCAGGTACTTCTTATATTGTATATCTTTGCAGGTCCTACGTTTATGGTCAATTTGGTGAAACCGGAAGAACGCGATGATTTCATTTATGCGAAGAAACATTATATGAGCCTAGATGCCAAGCATTACAATAGAGCAAACCCGAATGATAAACCAAAACAGCAAAAGAAACTTTCGCGAAAGGAGATTAAAGAAATGGGTCTATACACTTTACCACACGATACGGTAAAGTACAAAGACGCATTGAAGCTACATAAGATGTGGTGCGGATATTATGATACACTCTTCCCATCGGACCAACTACCGGTCGTGACAGAATCTAGATATAATACTGTCGTGTATGTAGTAGGTAGTTAGTTTTACGCAGCGTGTTAAGTGATTGCTATTCTTTACCCCCAGGGCTAGCTTGCTGAAGGCAGACTATCATGGAGCGAAAATTCACATCGTGCGATCGAAACAGTCCAGCGTAGTAGGAATGAAAGGAATCGTAGTACTGGATACGAAAGGAACCTTCAAAATGGTGTCGAAGGACAACAGGCTACGTAGTGAGTAAACAGGCAGCATTTCCTGTGGGCAGAATTAATGAGGTTGTGTATATTTGTTTCTCTTTCAGCCATACCAAAAAATGATTCTCAGTTCGAGGTTACCATTCGCGACAAGGTGATCACAATTTTCGGAAAACATCTCAACGCTCGGCCCGCCGAACGTTCTGTGAAAAAAGCAAAAACATTTGCTCTTCCTGATCTATAAAGGAAACGTGATTGAACATCGAAACGGTGCACGTCAACTACTGTTTAGAAGAAATTGGGAACATTCTCATTTTTCACATAACTTTCTTCCTAAAAAAATCATGCAAATTATTGTTAGCATGCACTTGGTAAGTTTAGTCAAGGAACGATGCATTTACTACTTTCATACGAAGGAAATAAACGCAAAGACATTGCCACATTGAATTGAATTGAGTACTGCTTGCGCTACAATCCAATAGATGTCGCTTTTGTATGTAATTTAAAATTTCGCTATTTTGGATTTACATTATTACAGGATGATAACAATTACAAAGCAAGCAACAGAAATTTGTAAGAATCTCATACTAACCAAATAATAATATAAATCATAAAATAATGCTTGTTTATTGTCTGCGGTGTAATTATCAAATTTTATACAACACACAGCAGGAGCGGATTTAAAATGATGTGGAAATATTGAAAACCATAACTATTTTTCAATAATAAATTTGAAAAAATGCCAATAGATAAAATATTTCCATTGTCTATTGCTGCTTCTTTTCTTATCCAATCGAGGACATCTAATGGTCAGCTTTCTGTTTGTAAGGCAGCAGCAATATATCCCTGTCCCACACGAAAGGTAGCAGCAGCATCGGAAGTAGCAGCAGATAATGTTCGTTCGTATGATTCGATTGTGAATCCATTTTCCACAAACGACCGGTCCTCGGTCGTGGAGAAAAGATTCAAAATCGATGCCAGTGTGGCTGTGCGCTCAACTCAACGAGTGCAAGCGTTGAAGCAGGGGCCGGCATGAAATTGAGTTATGCTTGGGCATTAAAATTTTATCCTTCATCTTCCGTTAGAAAATTGAAAAGGGGATTTGCCACTTTGAAGTAGTGAGCAATTTTCTCCCACTGCCGGTGCTGAATGGATCACACCAGAATGGTGCATGGTATGCTTTTAGCCATACTGCCGATGCTCGGCTAGGGTCCCGGGCGGGAAGTCATCATCGCCCCGGACACTACGGATCGCAATCAAACGCTGTCGCCAGGATGTGCCGTCGATTAAAAGCAGTCACCATCGGTGGTTCCCGGTGGGTTGTGGGCCTGACACATCGTTCAGCCAATGTGCTCGATAATGTGGACGGCGCTCTGTGTTCTCGTTCGTTTCTCGAGGGCTATTTATCGTGCAGTGCGCACCGTGCAGCGTCCGACCGAGCCGCGTCGGATTCTTACTACACGACACTGTTCCCCGGTGACACCGGCGGATAATGTAAAGCCGTTATTATTATTTTGGATCATCCCTTTGAAGAGTGGCACCCGAGACTGCTACTTCAAAGGACATTGCAAAAACATTGTGTGGGGGAGGAGCGTGTTGTGGATCCGTTGATGAAGCGAAAGCGGACAGTACGTACGATACCTCTGTGCGTATCGTTGTCGGCAGCTTTTTATCACATTTGAAATCTTCCCATCACCCCGTCCGGAAGGGGGTCTTTTGGACACTAACTCGAGGACATTCAAAGGCATTCGAAGGTGAACCAACTAAACGGCTAGAACGAAACGGCTTAACGAAATCCCGTTTCTCAATGGTTCATCAAATCCAATCACCGAGTCGAAATGGAGATTTCGTTATTAATTCCTCATTAAGCGTCGGCATCTTGGTAACTGTCCCTTTGGGAGCAATTATCGAGTAAAAGGGTGTATGCCGTCTGTAAGGGTGGCGAATCGTAAGATGATACTTACCCGGGCTTGATCTGAAAGAATGAATACGTTACACCGTACGGGACGGATAGGTATTTTGATTGGGTTGCGCTTGAAAAGCAGTGCCTGTGATTAATATAATTTTGCTTCGGAAAAGGATATCCCAAATTGAGTTACAATTAATAGTGAATTATTCCGGGTTTAGAGTTTTTCGTCTGGAATTGGGATTCGCTCTGGTACGAATACGAAACAGATTGTTAGCCATATTTTCCACTTATTTCAACATTAGTGAGAAGTATCATTGTTATTTATCGTTGAGGTTTGGAAAAAAGCGAGGCTTTTTAGACTTTAATAGTACCTTCATTAGACTTAACACTAGTTTGATTGGTGTGGTTTCTCATGATACAGCAATGATAGGCTCTTAAGGATTATAGTTAACAATATGAACTCAGAAAGGACACTTTATACCTATGTTTTCTTCACTGGAGAGATGAAAGTCACCACAAATTGTCCGTAAAGTTTTCGGCGGTGGTCAGGAGAAGAAAATAAGGTTAGGTTTTGTAGTTTTTTGGGAACTTTTTGTTCGACTAATCCGAGCACTTTATTCATTAATTCACCCAACCACATTATTAAATTTGAGCATACTCGTATTAATGTGATGTGATGTGATATGGAGTCATTATTTAATCGCAGAGTTTCCTCCAGTTTTTACAACTATAATGAAGTGTTGTTTTACTTTTACTAAGTGCTAAAGTTTTATTTTGGTTCGTTTTTATTTTTACATTAGCTCTCGCGAATGAATCGAGAGTACCTGAAAAGCCGTCAAATATGCTGACGACAAACCCAACCGTTAAGAAAACTCCATCGCAATCAACCGTGAGTCATCCATCCAGTGGTAGTGAGCGAAAAAAAATCTGTCACGGAAGGATGCGCCCGTAAATTGAATAGCACTTCTGGAATCCATGAACTCGCCCGACTGCAGATCGGTAGTACCGGGGATGCTGCGTTTTATGCTAGCAACACAACCTTAACTTCCCCCCCTTCCCCACTCCCCCTACTCCACACCTACAGCAGAGAGCATAAAATGCCCGACAAGGATGTGCTGGGTCGCGTGTGTATTGGTGTCGGTTGTGTCACTATGGCAACACACTCAACGTGTCAAGCGTTCGGGCGTTCGTTTTTTTTTTTTTGCGGTGGGAGGGTTGCTGTTGCTGCCATGTTTGCTTAGTTTGTTGGATGGCATCATGGTGCTCACTTTCCTTTCCCGCTCCTCTCCACCCCAAAACACTGAGGATACATAGCGCCACACGAGATGGCGGACGAAGCGGACCGGCCGAAGTGTACTTTCGGCTTATTCGCGGCAAAGGTGACTGCGATGGCGCCGCATCGCATTTATTTATCTGGTAAATATTTTAGCACAGTCACCATCGTACGCCACGGTGGCAAAAAGTACGCAAAAGAGCAGCTAAGGTAAGAAATTTATGCAATCGCAATCGGAAAGCTGACAGAGTAAGAGAAAGTTGAACAAAATGGTCGAATGGTTTGGTTTGTTTGATATGCTGTACGCAGTGGCAAGATAAGGATGATAAGAAATGACAAAGAGATTTATGATGAATTTAAGAAGCGAAGCTCAAACAACACACAAATAAGTAAGCGTTAAAATGAAAGTTTATATAACAAACGAAAACTCCAATCCTCACTGAAATGATAGAAATATCATGTGAAAACATAAAACATGTGAATTTCGAAATAATTTATTGAACAATTTTCAGTAAAAAAATAAATCTTCATGCCACAAACCGTTTTTTTACCTTTTTTGTGATTTACTCTATTGAGTATGTTTGATTTTATACTCTTTTTTCTGGTTTTAGTAATAATTCATTTTCTGCTCTGAGTTTCAACTATTTAGATTATTCTTTACTTGTACTTTTGCTTGTACTAAACTGTACTAAAATTTGTTTTGACATTTTAATATCTTAGTGTTCTGTTTTCGATGTTGTTATGACACAGCGACAGCTTCCTGGAAAATTACAACCACTTTTTTAATGCCAACACCATTCTTCGGTTGCGGTACAAATTTTGATTCTGTCGGGTGGCTTGCTTCCTTTCCTATCGCTTGGCGGTACTTTGTGCTAACCAAACGAACCGACGACCGAGTGCCCTGTCGGGGGAAAACCTTGAATGTCCTTTTTTTTCTGTTGTTCATCCCGACAGCTCTCGTCCGCTTGTTTTCTTTCTTTCTTTTTTCAGGCTCTTTACGCCAACACGCTTCACTTCCTTTCCCGATTTCACCCCGTAGTATCCGGTTTCACCCCGACCCCGAGTGGTTCCCTAATCCGAGGGTGAAAGGAAAGTCAGAGAGGGGAATAAAGAAGAGAAGGATGAAATGCGCACACACACACACGCACACACCCGTATATCTTGTACCCGTACAGGCGCGATACGCAGTGTGGCACAAAGTTTGTCCCCGGGCGCGACAGAGACGTTGGCGTTGTCGCTCGTTGGTTGGTCGGTTTGTTTGACTTGGGCCGTCGGTGTGTGTACAGGGAAGTCGCACCCTATCTTGGGATGGCGCATAACGGTGGCGTGTTGTGTCACCCTCAAGGCAACGCCATTATGTTTATGTTGCTCGATCTCTCCCTTCGCCGCGCCGGTCGGTTCGCTCCGTCTCAATGCCTCGCACGTTGCGCCGTGGTTTGAGAATGACCTGCGCTTCTCGTTCTCGGAAGCTTGATTGCTCCTTTTCCATCTTTTTTTGTATCGCACACAAACACACAGACACACACACACATATCGAGTTCGAGCTCGCTCTCTTACGTCAGGCATTGAAAAACCCCGCACAGAGTGAGGAATTGCTTGTCCTCGGGGTGTGCTTTTCATTCGACGTCGTAAAGTAAAAATGGAAGACAGTAAGACAGGGGCACACGGACCATGACGGATGTGTATATAAGCACACCCAAGCACACTTACAGCTTACCACCATGGCGACACACACATCTTCTGCTGCGGAGCGTACCGGAAGATGGGCCAAACAACATTAAGCGATGGGAGTTATTTGTCAAAGCTTCTGGCGTATCTCTGTGTGAGAGATTGAAATCGAAATTGAAATCAATGACACTAGGCTGGTGATGAAGGAAGTGGACGAGAGTGTGTCCTGCTTCTTTTTTTTTGCTTCATTCCCCTGTTGTATAACATCAGTTTTGCTGGGGACAATGTGACGCATGAGTCTTATGTACCGAAGGACACACATCCTTGTGCATATAAGTATATATGATGAAAACATCTCCCGTCTTTGCTCTTGCCGGTTCTTCTCCGTTCGCCCTTGGGGCTTCCTTGCGTGAACAGAGAGCGTCCCCATGCTGTCGTTATTAGGACGCTGCATTATTCAGAGGGGTTTTTGTTTGCATGGAGATTCAACTGGCAACTTCATATCGTATGAGATCGGAGCGATGGAGGTGCGGTGGACGAATAATTTTCTTCCCATCCAAAACTCGCCATGGCGTCAATCTTTGAACGTCTTTGTTTCGTGTTTGACGCCGTGATGAAGATGAGTGTGGTGGCGGGACAATATGGTTACAGTGTTCTCATCTTCCGCCCGTGCCAAAGAGTGTTGGCTTTTACACACATGAGCACGAGCAGCACATAAACTGCGAAAGGATACTCACACAAATTGCGCATTATCAACAGCACGGGCCCGGGACCGATGTGTGTGAGGAACATTCATGCCGGTCGGTGACAAAATTGTTCATGTATATCAACGTATCGGTCCTCACTGTTGGTTCTCCGGGGTTCCCTCACTGGTAAACGTGTGTTTTAAAAGCTTTCCATTTAGTTCAATTAATCCATCGCAGTCCGCTATCTCGTCCCCATTAGCCCTTCTGGTCCCTTTCACCGTTCCAGCGCACTTTTCTATCCAATTTGGTAATTTTAAATGTGTGCGTGCGAGCAAGAGAGGGAAACGCTGCTAATGTTGGTGTGAGTGAAAGCGAACGTTTTGAGTGGTTTGTGGGCGGCAGTGGATGTGAAGCGCTAGAAACGCGCGGCGAGAGTGAGAACATATTTGATGGAGGCGCCTGGTGATGGAAGTAATAAAAGTAAGATTAACTCCGTTTTTCGCTCCGTCCCCGGGCCCCAAACGGCAAACGCGGGTTGTGTGCGATGAAGTTGCGAAAAGCTTTCCCTAAATCGTCACTTACAACATCACACATACACACGCATGGTTAATACTTTGCTGATTACACACAAATGCTGTTAGCGGGCATCACCTCATCCACCGTCCATGGTTGCCATGGTTGCTGGGAGTTGTCAGCCTTTTTTTCTCCAAGCACACCTTCTCACGGGTAGCTTTGACTCATCACGAAAAAGAAACATAAAACAGACATATACACACCACCATAATTACGGGAAAGTTGGCATCGAAAGTGATGTGTAGGTCTTTCATACACCCCATTACTGTTTTTCCGCCCGGGTGGTGAGTTGGGAGGAGCATTTTGTTTGGCAACGGCAAACCGCACGGTGTGCTTTACGGTGTTGGATTTACACTTGGCAAAGTGTTCGGCGAAGGATGAGTTTTTCTGTAGAAGAGGGGGGGTGCTATTCCTAGGTGGAAAACTTTTCCTCCCTTATGCCGTCGGTCGGATGGTGTACGCAGCAAGCGGTACGATATAAAATGAACCTCAGAAGTCTATGTACTTGTTGTTTGTGTGTATTTCTTGTTGCTGCTTCACATCGTTATTGTTTTATTTCTAACGATTTCAGGCAAACTTTCAAATATCCTTAAGAACATAGATAAGGCATATCTGTTGCTTTTAGAACAATTTTTTTATTTAACTTTTTCGTTCGTATTATAACATAATCACGTTTTTCTTCTAGCGCTATATTAAGCATTTTTTTACCGGTTTAAGGGCATTTGTCAGCAAAAGGGTGTAAAAAAAATAATGGAAATTTTCTGTTCATGAATCAAAGTAGAACATTTTATACTTCAATTACAGACAGAACGCTTAGCATCAGCATTTAGTGATGTAGGAACAAAATTGGAAATGAATTTATTCGAAATGGAAGTGGCCAAGGTTCTGCGCCAAGAAGATGGACACTTCGGGGACCATCTTCTATAAGTCAATCCAGATCCAGGCATAAGCTGATGACATTTACGGCTCTCCTACGTAACGGATACTTACCAACGGATTGAACAGGCGGCAGAAAATCTCGGGTTGGAGATTAACGAGGCAAAAACCAAGTTGACGATGGCACCACCAGCGGCCCTGCTAAAACATCCTAACTTACACAACGGGTGACGTACAAATAGGTGAGCGCTCTTTCGAAGTCGTCCAAAAAAACCTATCATGGGTCAAAAGTCAGCACCGACAATAAGCTCAGACATGGAAGCCTAAGGAAGACAGTCTAAGGAAGCTTTTCCGCTCAAAACACCTGTCGAACCTGTATAGTTCCAGTAGCCACATACGCCACTGAGACATGGATTTTGTCCTAAACTGACGAAACCCTCTTGGCCACGTTCGACAGGAAGATGCTCAGAAGGATTTTTGACAATGACGACAATTTAACTGTCGTACAACGGAGTAGACTCGCCAGGCTCCGATGGGCTGGTCACGTCATGAGAATGACACCGGACGATCCAGCCCGTAAAGTCCGTTTAGATCGTCCTCATGGACAGAAGAGGTCTGGTAGGCCCAAATTGGGATAGACTGATGGCGTTGATGCGTCCGCCGGGAAAGGCCGGGATAATGGATTGGTAGACGAAGGCACTCGACCGTATGCATTGACCGAGACCTGCAGCAGGACTTCGAAACGGTTGTAGCGCTGGATAAGTAAGAAATTGAATGCTTTTCCATCAAAACATTTAAGGCCCAAGTCTAATAGTAACAGCCTAACAGTAGAATCAAAAGGTATAGTAAAAGTGAAATGGAGTCTTTCATTAAAGACTCTATTTATCAAATTAGAGATTATGAGTTCCTTCAGTATCAGCAACACTTCATTGCTCAGTTTAAGTCGTTTATGATGTGGTTTGTAGGTTGCAAAGTGCAGGTAAAATCCAAACTATGCAAAAAGAATATTAGACAATCTTAAGATAATGTTTTTTTTTTTACAAAATTCAAACGACAGCTTCTTCGCAGCATTTGTTTCGGAAAAATTGAACGTTTACTATTCAAACATGTGTTATCGACTTCTGATGGACTCTTTTCAATGGAAGCAATCGAGTGGCAATGCCTTTTAATGTTCCTATGATAATGACGAGCTAAAAGAGCTGTAGAATTCGTCATTGGGCAATGAATCAAGCTTGCCAGGCTCCGCAGTGTTGGTCATGTCGTTAGAATGACACTCAACAAGCAGTCTGTAACAAGGTTTGGGTAATTCAATCTAAAATTGAGGTGGAGTAATGCCGTTTATGGCTAAGATAATCGAAGTCTTGCCGACGGTGCTCGACCGGTGAATAGGTTAGAGAACTCCTGCAGGAGTTGATGATCGATAATTGCCTCACTTAGTGCCTGATAGGAATGTGAGCAATTTGGACTTGTTTTTTAAGTGTAAAAGAAGAAGTTACCAGCAAACTAGCGAAGGACACATTGTTCAACTAACAAAGTTGAAGTAAGTATTGTAGACGAATCCCGAGACGAGACACCCGGTTAACATAAAGTTCAAACAATAGAAAACATGTACCATAGTTATCTATATTGCACAAACATTGCAAAAGAGAAAGTAGATATTGTTCAGAAAAAACATCAAATAACGCAATGGATAGAATACAGTGAAAGGGTACGGCGCACCTAGGGATGCGCCACAGGATAAGCCGCAGGATAAAGGTGAATTGACGAAGCTTACGCCGAAGTAATCTCATTACAGAATCTGTCCTAGAAACTGTAATTCTCTTTGAACTTCACCGTGCCGAATCCGATCAAATTGAGCGTTTCTTTAGCTTTGGGTCACAAGTGACAATATTTCATGTGCGTGACACATAGGAAAAAAAAACTACACACACACACACGGTCCCAAATAAACGACAAACAATACACATTTGTTCGTGCGACAGTTGGAAGAATGTGTCCGGGACGCGTTTTGAAAATGTCATCAGCCGTTCAATTGAGCATAGACGGCTCATGCGTAGCATAATCTCCCAAAACACAAGACAAAATGCTTAAGGAGTCGGTACTTGTGCGTCAAAACTGTGCTGCGTGTTTTACAAGCTTGAATTGTTCGAGAAAGTAAATAGGAAAAAATGCAGTTTTGAAGTAGAAAGAGCAAAAAAAAATGTAGAAACTCTTATGGGTTCTTGAAGAAAGCAAAAAAAAAACCTAAATGCAGAGAACAAATGGGTAACGCACAAAACGAACATGATCGTACGAATGCAAACAACAAGAGCCTAAGGAACAAAACAACAGGAACAAACAGTTAAGGTCGATTGAGTTGCACCCATTCGGGAGCACAAATCACAAATGCTCGAGTGGAAGAAAGAGAGAGAGAGAGAGGGAGATAGAGTGTGAGGGAGAACCGGGTACTGCAAGCTGGATTTGTGCAGCCAGGATTAAGGAAGACCCAGGAAAAGGGCTCATACAAAACCTGTGCTGCTTGCAACAAGGCAGAAAGCGGAAAGGGAAGCGGGCAATCGTGAAGCGGTTTAATTTTCACAAAGGATACGCAAAGAGGACACGCATCAATATGTCTCGAGGGCGTCAATGCTTGCTTGCGTTTCGATTCCTGCCCGGTTGTCGTTGTTGCGTTTGCTACTCGCAATGGGAGTAAACCTGGGTGGACCCCTTTTTTATCGTTGCTGCTAATGAGTGTGTGTGTGTGTGTAGTGATGGTAGTCTGCAGCAAATGTAATCGCTTCTGGCGCTTTCGGTGGTTTGTATACGTTCCCGCCGTAATCCCCGGCACGGTGTTTACTTTTGGGCATGTTTTCTGTACGGTCGTAGCTACAATGCTTTTATCATTTTTTTTTTGCTGTTGTTGTTGCCTGCTGTTTCACAACAACTTTGTTTCTGTTGTTTGTTTCGTGCAAAGCGCACTCCGTTTTGAGGTGGGTAGGTGGTTGGAGAGAAGGTTCCCGAGTAGCCGAGTTGTACTTGTTTTTTTTTTTTCACCCCCTCTCGATTTCTCCAGTGGTAATTGTTCGATAGTGCATTAAACGGGAATCCTGACGATGATGCACGGGCACCCGGTTTTGCTGAGACTTCAAACGAGACGAGCTTAAAATGCCGGATGCTGCAGGCGTGAGCTGGTATCGGTGGCACCGGTGGCATTAATTGCATCATCCACCCGTTGTCCCGTTGCCGCTCCCGTCGGCATTGCGTTCGGCTTTATTATTGTTCTGGGAAATGTTTTGCGAACGGGGTTGCAATTAAGCAGCCAGCTACCGACTGGGCCATACATGAAATGCGTTTTTGTTGTTTTATTTTTCATCACGGTAATGAGCTTTTACCGCTTTGGGTGAAGTATTGTGCACGGGATTTAATTGTACTGATGCGCACACGGAGTGTATGCTTGTGTGAAGCGTAATTTTACAATACATGACGAAATGACGAAACGTTTATTGTGTAACGGTCGGTTTTGTTCCACTGTAAAATATTATGATCAACAGCTTAAACGTTTACAATTTTGATTCGTATCTTATAACACACACACACATCCATTTTTTAAGTTGAAATTACTTGAATTTCTGGTAGTCTATTTTAAATTTGCATTTGCTGTACATTTCTGCACCACAATCAGATTTCTTCAACAACTCATAGTAGATAACACTGATCTGATCTGAGTCGCGAGTATTCGAACGATCTGAGGAAATAGATGCTTGAGAATATTAAGAAATACACTCTTGGTGTGTGGTTGGAGCAGCTGTTCGCAGGTGAAATGTTGATGCCTACTTTGTTTCGGGCTTAACTCGCAAGGAACTCTTTTTCCCAACGTAGCCAAAAGTTTGTAACGAGCTTATCTCGCCACCAATGACGGGTTTAGCTCATTGGAGGCTCTGATAGTTGTCAGCAGTGGGATTGCTATTGAGGATAAAGTAATGCATATCTTCACAAATGCATTGAAGCGATGCCGAACGACTGCCCAGAACGATTTTTCGTGACAGTCAGTCTGTTTTCACCTAGAAGTTATTGGATTTGATTCTCTGTTTGAGTTTTGTTCATCGCTTCTGTTGTTGTGTTCTTATGAATGTTGGTGGCCTGCGGAATACGTTATCCTTAACCATCCCGAAATCATTTCAGTACCAGAACGTTCAGCTCTGCTGCTCTCCTTCTAGGATATTCCCTATTTTTTAAATTAAAAAATTCCATTTTGTTAAATTACTTTTTAATTGTTTGGTCAATTGCTTCAACCTACAGGATCTTAGGTCTTAGGATCACTTAGATCTTAATCTTGCAATTTACATTCACGTTTGTTGTTGGGTAACCATAGCAGGGGGCGGCCCTGGTGGTGTATTGTTAGCGGCACCGGTCTTAAAATAATAAATAAATAATTAATTAAAGTCAAAGAGCGCCAGAAACAACAGGCTTATAGACCTCTTGAGCATTGTTGTGGCAATAAAGAAAAAGGTCCTACATCAAACCTAGGAAAAAATGGATAAAACCACCGATTTCGGTGTAACGTCGCGTTGTAGTAACACATTTTGTATAGTTTTTCTGGAGAACACAGACTCGGAACTACACAGTCAACTACACTTAAGCATCAAATGCAGTTCTTCAAACAAATCTAAAAGCAGTTCAATGTCTAGGTACATTTTACTTACCGGATTGCAGTATCCTTCGACATGACTTCTAACAATAACTGCAAAATTAATCTATTAAAACCGTTTGTTGAGCAAATTACTAAGTTTAACTTAATATATTGTGGAAGTTTAAAGATTGAGCTGTGTAAGTGTTACTGGTCCCATGATTTTTCAAACTGAACCGCCATTGAGTTAAAATCCAATGAAATAATCTTAATAGATAGCTAAGATTATCTACTTATTATAAGGCTTAGAAATGTTTTGGTTATCCAGTGGATCTACACTCAATCACAGACCCAATGGGATCATCCAAATACACTCCATTCTGTATGTTTACCGATGGCCGATGGTTCTGTTAGGGTAAAAAAACACAATTTAACCGCAAAAATAAGTACCACCGTTTAAAAGAGAAATTTCGCTGCATTTACACGAGGAGCAAGAACAAAAACAAAAACTTTCCACTTCTGCCACATCCATTTACGGGCCTTTTTTTTCGGGCAAAATTTTCAATTTTCAATGTTCGATTTCATAAGCCCGCGTAAAAAGGCTTCTTGAAATGAAGGACAAAAAAGAAAGGAGCGTCGAAAAAATGGCTCGCACCGCATTTCCGGACCGCGCTGTAGGGATCGCTTTAATAACATAATTAAGTAGTTCTCCATCACTTGCCGAGGATACGTCAATCATACACACATTTCATCTTTCATAACAGCTGAACAAGCGGCAAATAGCGATGTGAAGCACCGTTTAACCAACGGGCTCACGGCCCTATCGCGCAATGGCAGCTCCGTTCCGGGCACCGGTGCGATGTTCGCCTTTGTTCGAACGAGAACAGGGAATATACATTTCATTATGCGTCGGGCATTTCATATTTTCGCGCCCCCGGGTCCCTGCACCGGTGAGGGCAATGGTGGTATAAAGTACCCAGCAACAAAGCAGAACAAAAAAAATAATACACGCTCGAATTCCCAATTGTAATGCGCCGTCATTGAACTATGCCGCACGGTGTGTGTGTGTGTGCTGGCAGGGTCGAGTGAAGGACTGTCCGGAGAAGTGCAACTGGCCACTCGATAACTGGCCGGATCCGTTGCGAACATTCCCCGGTAAAGCTGAGCACTTCTCACGCCAGTTTGACGGGGGGTTTGCGGCTCTTTGTGAAATGATACGATTAATCCAGACGATCCGTTTTTTGTTTTCCTCTTGTTTTGCATTGTTGTGTCTCCATTCGGTACCGCACGGTGGATTCGTTCACCGTGTGTGTGCTGTTTAGTGGAAGTGCTTGCAAAGGTGCCAAGTGTTCGTGCCAAAAAAGTGGATGAGTTCGGAACAGGACAGGAGGAAAGACACGACATCGGGAACGGGAATAGACTTTCCGGTCAGTTCCTCAGGAAGGTACAAATGGAGAACACAAAGAAAAACTAAATGCTTTACTCGCCTTTCGCTATTTGTAATAGGATACGTTTCATACGTTAATCTTTCGCATCTTCACGGGTATGGTCGAGTTTCTTCCCTCTTTTTTGCATACAACTGATCTTCGAACACGATCGATACATTGGGCGGTTTCGTCGAAAAAAGAAACAGAAGTTTCACCTACGAAACTTTTCGTGTTCGGTCGAGCGTGCAGCGTTGGAAAGCTGCTAGAGCAAGAGATTTAAAGATTATAATAGAGAGAATCAATACAACATTTCCTTATCTTAAATGGATTGTGTTTTTGTTTTTTTTTTCAAGTTAGGAATATTTGAGGCACGGTTGAGGTTTTTAAAAAAAAAACATTTTACTAAATATCTCCCCAAACAGTACAGCGCGATGGCATAGAATGTGACCACCTGTAGATCAGTTATGGCTAATAGGCGATCATATACGTAAACTATTACAGGAAAGAAACAGGAAGATTTTTTGTTTTTGAGGTCATTTAAGTTTAATATTCTTCATTTTCGGAACCACAATCCTCAAGAGGGTTAGGCCTGGCATTTCTGGCTTACTAGACTTAATTTACCTTTAGCCGGATAGTCAGTCCTGCGTACGGGGCGTTGATCCCAATGGGATTTTGGACCGGTCCGTTCGTGTGAAGACCGACGCCGCTACCAATCCACCACAAGGTCGCCCCCATTTAAGCTTAATGAAAATGTTTATTGATGGCCTTGCTCAAGACGGCGCCCGGTGATGACTTATTTCATGGTGAACCTTTGTTAACGGGAAGTACCGATCTAATCTTGCAGGCTGTTCAGAGAATTGTAAATTTTCATTAGAAATAATCTAAAAACTGTAAAAAAAAGTTAATTAAGAGTTTCGATTAAGCCGACCAAGCTCATTATATTTCTTATATTTAATTACTCTAGATTTGAATGTTAGGAAGATCGTCAGTTTTTAAAGATCACCTTATAAGATCATAGTCACAAAACATTGTTTAAATACTACGTGTTAACAATAAAATATTATCCAATGTTTTACTGTTTTCATTTGAATGCTTTTCCAGCTTGATTTATTATGATTTTCCCTCCGTCTCGATTGTTTGTTTTGGCTTATTTTGTGAAATTCTTTTTTACGCCTTCTTGAATCTCGAATGTCGTACGCATCGTAAGTTACTTTGTCCTGTGGAACGCCTTTGGAAAGGGATGAAAAACTACAAATTCTTAGTAATAAGCAAAGGCATGCCTCTCAAGCATTCAGGGAACCCTTTACGACCAATCCACCATCGATTGACCCGGGGCGAAGGAAATCTTCAACCCCGGACACAACGGTGCCCCTTCGGTCGGAATGGGTTTGCGGTCGATTCGAATGATCTTTGGGCGCTTCCTTTATTTTCCCTTATTCTTTACTTCCTTGTTTAGTCGCTTTATGGTACTCCATAATCCGTCGAGCGATAAGAGCACCATATCAGCGAGCTATTCTCGACGTGCAAGATCGTTAGTGCGGTTAGTGCTCCATTCGGGTCGGTGTGGAGATGTTGTTGATATCTAGCTTGTTAGTTTAGCTTTTGAGAAACGAGGAGGGAAAACCCCCCCGGGAAAGCATGAGCCCTGGAGAGGTTCATTAAGCAGAAAGCTAAGAATGGAACTGGTAGTTCAAAGCTCGCTGCTGACAAGCGTCGAATCTAAGTGCTGAAAGAATCATACGTACCGATGCACACGCAATGTGAGTGTGTAGACTTTATAAGCATATTTTAAAGAATTAATATATGCTTAAAAAAATGTAAAGCTTAACCCTAGGAATTGGCATTCTTTTCTACTCTCATTCCTATAAATCCCTAAACGCACCCAAGGGAGGAGTCAGTCGAGAATCCATTTTGACACGGCCGGCTTGATGCTCTTGATACGAGAGATTTTTCGTAGGCCACCGCCTGCTGGGCTTTTATTTCCATCATTCCACCATTTTTATACACACTTCCAACCCACCCGACCCTTTCGTCCCTGACATCCCCGCCCTACCGGCGACTGTTTGGCAATAAAGCAACCTACCCGGCACGTTGACGTCAGCCGGTGTCGGTTGAAAAGCGCTCACACAACAACAAGGAGGAAGCCTACGGGTTGGAGGAAGCCTTCCGAACGGTGCAGGCCAACCGATAGCCGTGGATTACTGGGCGCCAGGCGGGTTGCCGGATAGTCCACACAAAATGGATGGTCGGAAAATTAATCATACATTTCAATTGTTTACTGTACACTTGAGGCTTTATAAAATGTCACCTACTGTGAACAATGGCGTCTGCATCGGATGAATGGTGAGTATTTTTTTTTTGTGTTCTTCAGTTCTTCCCTTGCAAGCACATCGATTGCTTCACTTTCTGTATTTCTTTCGCTTCCCATTTTTGTGAGTGAGCGGTGAGCTATTTTTTTTTGTTTGAGTACCGCTTGTCACTCAAATGCAAAAAGGAAGTTGAACAAAAAAAAGCACCCACCCATTAGGAGCTGTCCCGCAGGCGATGGTTGAAGGTGCACGGGCGTCGGTTGGAAAACCCCATTGCCCGAGGATTGGCTGGTAACGACACACTTCAAGTGGGCGGCCTGCTTCGAGTGGGTGAGAATGGCGTGGACATATTACCAGGGGTCGGTTTTGCTGCTGCACTTGAAATCGGGACTTTGTTTGAAATAAATATGGCGGATATTTGCAATTTCGGTACACAACGGCCGCCGGATTTCCTTCTTCGCCTTTGCCCTGGGGTACCATTTTCTGGGAGGTTTTTTTTATCCCTGGCCTTTTTCTCCCTTGATGGGGTAGTTCTTGACGTTGATATTACACTCATCGGGCAGGAGGTGAAAGAGTTTGCATTTTAATACCCTTTTTCGGTTGCGGTCTGGATGTGTGATTTTGTGTTGGGGCCTGCAAGGGGAAGCTTCTGGAGCATCGGAACATAGCAAGAATGGCACTGGCTGATTGTGGATTGACTGACTTCTTTGCCCGTACTGGGAGCGCAAAAAATAATCAAGGTTTCCAAAAATCCATAGTCTACTATGACTCGTTAAGAGCCCGAAAACTTGAGCCGTGTCTTTTCGTTACCGTACGAAGTCTTTCTTGCAATATGGTGAGGATGTTTGCGCATTGCATTGAGATTCCCTTTTTTCCATCTAACTACGGTGAAGGAAACCGGAACTGAAAGCTCCTGAAGGAAAAAAAAAATCGGATATCCAAAGTCGATTTGAATGACGTTTGGATGGTTGCAAAATCGATCAAGATGATATGCGTCGGTGTGCATGTTTGCCCATGTATTCGGTGACAAATGCGGTGAATATTAGCTTTTTCCCTTGCATTGGCAGTGGATGGTTACCCTAAAGACGCAATTTTGGCAGCACGAAAAGGATTTGTGATTTGCATTGCGGTTTCACTCGATGGAAAATCTCAATCCTGAAGCACGGAGTACATACCGTCGGTTGGGTAAATAAAATCAATGGACCCAACAAAAGATGCCCACCGGTGCGGTTGGTTTGCTGGCGGGAGTCGCAATCCCCAATCCGAGAGGACAAAAATAATATCAACCAAGCAGCGTAATCGGGTAGAAAGCGTCTTTTATGAGATGAGAGCTGGACTATTCGCTTCGGATGGAGAATTCTATCCAGGCATTCTTATTTCGAACCGTTTGGAGCACAGTTTTGTAGAATTGTAGCGCACGTTGTTGACATTTTGGTTCTTGGCGTAGTAACGATATGTCATGTGTGTTGTTTGTCGGTCGGTTTGTTTGGGAAAGAAACTCAGGGATCGAAATGACTTGAGGACTTGGTAACGATTGTGATCTGTCGGTGTAATGACCATTTTATAGGAACTTTAGATTTGGTTTAACGCAAGTAGGTTCTATATTAATCTTACAAGTCCATCCTACAAGCTATAATCAGTATCAAAGTAGTGAATTTCTTCTGCATCTTTAATAATTATTTTTAACATCAAGCAGATTAATCCTTTATACAGAGATAATAATTGATATATTCATATCGCTTCAAAAAATATCGATGATTTTGTTCATAAATAATTAAAGAAATAATGAATTGGTCATAAAATCTTCGATAAGTCCTAACAATCATCAAGTCGTTCCATTTATTCCCTTTCCCCCCTTGCTTTTTCTATAACTTCTCAATCATTATCACCCAATATCATTCTTTTGGACGGAACTACTGGCAATTTAGTGGATTCGGGTGTTTTGCCATAAATTTCATTCCGTTATCGTTGTACCATCCGTAGCCGCGTGTTTGCTATAGTGGCAGCTGGCTAGATCTGGCCAACACATGACGGCAAATTCGAATAAATGTTCTTATTCGTGACATAAACACTGGTCTGTTTGCTGTAGGATCTGATTCCTTGCCAAATCATGGTTTTTTTTGCAAATTTATTAGCGAAAACAAATTTTGAATTTTTTTTTGGGCACATTGCCGCGAGCAGAAGCTTTATACGTAGAACTTAACGGCCGAGGTTTGTTTGGAATCGGTTCCATGGTCCATTAAAAGACATCCATGAGGTTTGGTCAGCACCTGATCGTAAAGCTTTCTAGCCACGTTTTGTTGTTTTAAGGTTCGATTGGGATGTTTTCATGCTCGGAAATACTTAAATCCCGGCGTCGGAGTCGTCGTACCGTAGAGCGGTTAGGGTTGAGACTTTTGGTCAGATGATAGTCCGCAACGTTAGGGTTCCCTGATCTTCCATATGACTCTCAATCGCAGTTGATGATGAACGTCGTTCCACTTCTTCGCTTAGTTTCAAACCATTTACGGACAGTCGTATGAGTCTCCTTATAAGTCGATTTAGGCATACTAAACTGTTTCACCAGCTCTCGAGTTGACGCTAATGGATTATGCAGATGATTGTGCACAATCAATTTTCCCTTCCCCTCTAGCATGTCGAACAAGTGAAGAAATTACGTTAAAATAGAACAAATGGTCAACAAAACGCTGTCAAAAGTTTCCATTTTTGGCCACTAGTAGTGTGAATACAATTGCAACCAAGTGCCCCATTTCTAAACGAAATAAGCCTTTTGTAAACTGAACAGATCATAAAATGGATATTTCAAAAATAATTTTGTAACTTTGCACTGCCGAATTCAAAGATCACATTAGAACTAAGCAACAGATAGTCAACAGAGCTGGTGGAATGATTCTTCAGGCTATTGTTGTGCTGAATTATTACACAATTAATATTTTAGTTTATTGTTCGTGGATGTGAAATCAGATTAATGAAACAATAAATTTAATTAAAGTATTGTCAACTAATTGAGAAAATATTTCATGCTTGTTTATACCAACAGCTTATTCATACAAAACGCTTCTTCCAGTTCAATTTTCATCCCCATGAAGGAAATACTACTCCCTGCAGTCACAAACAGACAGTCCATGGTAGCCAAAACCTTATCAAAGATGCATTTTCATATCAAATTGGAAACGGGCCATTTAGCTGTTAGTTTGAGATTGGCCAACCGGGCGAAGGTTTATGCACCGAAAGGATTTCGTCTGCCCGGCCAAACCTCAACCAACAGTTTTACAGCACCGACCACCGGCAACGGTCCGGGTATGCAATTTGTAATTATAAATTCATCGGCTCAATAATGCTCCCGCCCGAAAATGCAAAATGCAACTGTTCAAGAATCCAAACCTGCATGCAACCGTGGGATGCAGTCGGAATGAATTTTGTTATGCTTTTTACGGTGGATCCGCATGCTTTTCGGATGGTTAGCTAGATGATACCATTGCTCAGGGGGGCAGTGATCATGCTGGTCATGCGCTCGCCCGTCACCATCGGATCGGGATTTGGCTGCTTTGCTTAAGAGTAACTTTCAAACCGATTGAACCCACAGGTCGGGCATCGGGCAGCAACCACCGACCAGGGTAGGCGACATTTCGATACCGGAACCTGCCTTCGGGAACCTTTAGAGTCGACGATGCGATGCGAATCGATTGGGTTGAGATTAATTTAAGAGATAAATTTTCAATTTCAATCTCATGCATATTTGCATCCGGGACGGTGGGCATTTTTCTGCGGTAGGCCCGGCCACATCGTGCCACGGATGGATTTTTGATGGTCGAAAAGTGAGCATCGGGTTGACAACGACGAGAGCTCATCGCATCATCGTAATCGGAAAGCGGTTCACTTAACAAATATTATTTTGTGCCTCTGTGGGTCCGTCCTGTGACCATGGTAATCGCTTTCACTGCCCGTCGATACGGGTGGAGAAATCCCAGTGCCCAGTGCCCTGTGGGGCATTTGTGTGCGGAAAACCTATTTTCCACCCGTGGATGGTACTTCCTCCCAGATAAGTTGGCGCGTTTTGGGGAACCAAGCAGGTTGGTTGATGTGACTGCAGGTGAATGCATGTGATGTTTCCAATAATGTGTCCAAAGTTATATTTAGATTCATGTGGCATTTTCCGAACACAGCGGCCGGTCTGTTGTAAATTATAATTCTCTTTGTGTTAGAATATGTTACGCAAAAGCTACGTATTTGCAACCCAATCTGCATATAGCATGATTCTATTGTGAATTCGTTAATTTAATTCATATATTGAAAAAAAAAAATACTTGAACAAACAAAACAACAAATTTCCAATTAAACCTTAATAAACACCCAATATATCTGTATAAGAAATTAATATTACGTTGAGGTAGGTCTTAGCATGATTGTGAATAAAGATAAATTAAAAACAGCATTCAGATAAAAAAAATATTATGAGTCGATGAAAAGTTGCAACGCTAAGTTATAACAATCTTTATTACTAAAAAAAAAACAATTGAATATATTTAACTGTAACTGTAAGAATAGCTTTAATTGTTAGAGACCGTGGGTTATTATTTGGCTCAAGTAATTTGTTACGGGATTTCCACGTATTTAATACTCGTTATAGTTACCTAATATAAATGAACAATCAAATTCAATTGCCAAGAGGATTCAGTTTTTACTTTTATATCACTTAAATCCTAGAACGATGCATGCTTGGCTGAAAAGAATTTGAGAAATGTTCGAACATAATGAGCTGTAAAAAGCCGCATAATACTGAACGGGAAGGGAAAATATGTTTAATGCACATTATTTCCACATAAATATTTTGAATATTCGAATCCATCGTAGCATCCAGCCAATGAAAGGTAGTCGAAGGAAAGTTTCTAATTGATTAATTTAACTGAAAATTCCATCCGGTGTCCGAAAATCAAACGTTCGGCATTTTGAATCGTAGCGCGTAGGAAGGCTTGGGGATAATTTTAAATTCCCATTTACATTCCCAAAAACTAGCCAGAGGCCGAAGGGTCATCATTTTTTTACCCAGCTAGCAGCTTAAACCTTTTTTCCATGAGTTCCATGCGTTACGTGCGATTGAATGATTGTTTACATATCGCTTTATTTTCCTAATTCTTGCTCCTGCCTGTACCAATCTTCAACTCGCAACGATGCAAACCGCCACTTCGTGATGGCCCAATGCATCTTTTTCACCCTGGAGAGAAACTGAAAAGAGAGTGAATAAAATGCGGACAAAACTGCACTAAAAAACAACATAATCCCAACTATCGCGTTGCACCGGTTTGGATGGTTTGTAAAAGTGCGGCAAAATAAATCTGGCAAGCCGAAACCGAAAACCGTTCCGTCAGACCAGCCCATCCGTTGGAAAATGCTAGCAACGCATTGAAGCGTTACAACGTTTACCTTCGCGCGTGGAACAATGTGCCGTGGCACTGAAAGGATGAGCGACCCAAAACAGATATCGGACTCGGGTGTTGCGTTGACCTAAAAAAAAAGTGAAACCCAGCAGAAAAAAAAGTTGTTGCAAGCACAGCAGCACAGATACGGGGTTTCGATACGGTTATTTCGGGTGCGCCTGTAATATGGCGTGAAATATGGAACGCAAAAAGGGGGGTATTACAAAGGATTCTGTGAGGATGGTGTGCGCATTGGCGGTACGGTTTCTTCCGTTCGATAGCTAAACACATTAACATCTGCATTGCGTGATGGCATAATTTAGGGACTTTGGGTTTTCGGCTTAATTCGTGCAAAGATTTTCAAAACCGTTTGTGTTGTAAATATTTCTCTTAATATTTATTACATTCATTCCGTCCACAGAGAAAATAACAACTCGAAGCGATGAGCATTGCGATGATAAATAGCACTTTTAAATGTTACACTACCTCTACCGTAATAATTATATCTGAACACACGAAACGAACAGTCGCAATGAGCCACTGTTTGAGGGGTTTATTTACTATGGTTTTAACTTTGATTGAGTATGCTTTCAATAAATTACGATCGGAATCAAAGTGAATTATCCACCGCCAGGTACACTTTGCTTTGCTACAATATTGAGCACTCTTATCACAGCATATTTTCTTCTACGTAATCACAATCAAATTACCATCGTGTTGCTGTACTTCCACCGAGATCGAATCCATCATTGTCCGTATCGGTTCAGCACATCCCACGCCTGTGCAATGCTGCATGCAGACCAGTAAGTCAGAAATGGTTCCGATAGAAGGCGATGTCTTAGTTCCGCATTCAGCACACCCACCACCAGCTGGTCCCGGAGTGCTTCCTCTAGAAACGTACCGAAGTCACAGCCAAGCGCGGCCATTTGCAGCTTCACGACGTATTCGGCGATCGTTTCGTCTAGCTGTTGGTGCAGGGTACGAAATTTGTACCGTTCCACCACCACATTCACGATCGGCTGCAGATGTTCACGGAGTGCGAGCGATAGCTTGTCGTACGGTAACGTTTTCGGACACCTCGGTGAGCACAGCTTTGCTGCGAGATCGAACAGAATCGGGCCGCCGATGATCAGTAGGTAGGCCGTTCTTTTCACCACACTGACGTCGTTTAGCTCGAAGAATGATTCTACGCGGGCGAGATAATTGTTAATATCGCCACCGGTGGCAAAGGGCTCGATGTTTCCAATCAACGCATTCGCCATTGTTTTGGGATGTTTTTGCGAGAGTTCTGTAAGTGTTTGCGTTTAATTTTGATACATTTTTTGTTCGTTCTGTTGTTAAATTATGTGCTAACAGTGACGCGAACGACCGATTAGTTATACTTTAGTTTATACCCAGTGTTTCAGCTCCGATTCAGCAGAGCTTTGAAATGTTTACTGGTATAATCTTCTCCAGCCCATGAAGCGATTTTAGATAAGGGATAGACACAACAATATTCTTGTGGTTTTATATGCATTTTTTGTAATGTTTCAAATTGGGATATAATATTTTGCTATCGTACAGTTTTTAATGAATCTAGAACGAAAATTATTGTTTTATTTGGTTAATGAACGAGCATAAACATGATAAAATAACATGCCAATGGGATATGCATTGTGAATATATCTTACGCAGCTCAGCTCGAAGGTGGTTGACAATAAGACGGGAAATTGACATAATCAACCGAATAAATCAGTTCGTAAGAAAAACATAGGAAAATTGCTTTTAAACTTTCAAATCGTTTTTTTTTTAACTTAAATTTTATATTTCAATAAGGAAGGAAGTTTATTAATTAATTATGGATAGATAATGCGTTTTATTTATATTGTTGGTATTTTGTTACTATTTTTATTCTATTATTATTCTTCGAGTTCTTACCTTTTATGTTTATGTGCTTATTTAGTTATTTTATAGCACAATCATTATGTTCTTTTTATAGCTTCTTATGTTTACATATTAACACTTTTCTTTCTATTTTGTTCCAATTTATTAATCGAGAACAATTTAAACTGAAAAAGGATATTTTGGATTTTTTACGTTTATTAAGCCTTTTGTTACTACTCGCAGTTCACCTACTGACAACTTTATGGTTACTTTATTGTAAGCTGTATACTTAAATAAATTTGATACATAATTAATAGAAGATTAAGATTGTAATTACAATACAATCAGCAGACCGCTGAGTTAGTTTATAGCACAAAACCTAAGCGAAAAGTTGAAATATTGGTCGAAAATAGCTTCCTTTGCCATTTAAATCATTTGGTTTCAATTTATTAAGCGCCGAGAAGGAAGTCAACTGTGTAACTTTGAAGTTCGTTCTTTTACACCTGGATTTGACTTACGCAGAAATTCGAGATGCGCATATTTTTCGCGGGTTATGGCGGTCCGCTATAATAGCGTATCTTGAGGACTAACTAGTTAAGTAATCATCAAAATGGAAGCGACATTTGACAGTTATGATTGGAGAAATGTCGTTCAATTTATTTATCGTTCGTCCGTTTCCGAACCGTCTTTATGCCGTGTCCTTCACCAACACACCCATACAGCTTCCTTTTTGCCTACCCAACATCCCATCACCGACCCTTTTGCAATGATGCTCTATCGCGTCAAGATTAGGACCGAAAATATTCACATAATTAAATGCGCCCGCGTTGGCTTCACAAGCCGAAACCTTACAGCAGAAGACGTGTATAAAGCGAAGCGAAGGAGCAAGCAGAAAGAGAGGTATGGTAAGGTAAGGTAAGTGTTTTCTACGGACACGTTTTCCCGTGGCGCCGGAACATTGAATTCATCACAACATTTTGATCGTAATCTGCTGTTGAAAAGGCGGCAGGCGGCCTGCTTCGTTTCATTTGCGTTTTCCCCCTGGGAAGCAGAATCAATTACATCCCTACCATCCATCCATCCATTGGTGCGACTTGGAATACAGGGATGGGTTCCTTTCGCTAGTGTTCGCCTCGTTGATTATTAGCCGGCTTGATTTCAGCAAATTGGGGGTTAAGAAAAGGGATCGACTGCTGATGTGGCTGCAAAATGTGGAAAATTCTTGTAATTGGGAGAGCCAGGGCGTCTACGCCCCATTTGCCAATG
Organism: Anopheles marshallii; assembly: GCF_943734725.1. Lineage (NCBI taxonomy): Eukaryota > Metazoa > Arthropoda > Insecta > Diptera > Culicidae > Anopheles > Anopheles marshallii. The sequence goes on along the minus strand of NC_071326.1, from coordinate 67,216,912 downwards.
ACGCCTTCACGTTTCCGAACACGGCGATGCCTTGCACTTGGTGAAGATTGCATACGGAAGGGTTGTCGAATTTGTTAAAAAGGAAGCCCACCGATGGCGAAACTGTACACCGGAGGGAGGTGATAAAGTGGCCAAGTGTGCGCACTCCTTCCCCGTGCTCTGTGTGTGAGCGTGCTGAAATACTGCAGTTGTTTTCACTGCTGACGGTGGTGCCGAGTGCTCGAGCGCTTGGTTTGCCAATTAAAAATATTTTCTACCCATCATTACGACAAACGGGTGGCATCCGGAGAAAGGGATTTTAATTTTGAAAGAGCCGATGTTGGCTTTTGACGCCGACAGGTTCGTTTTGCAAAACAGTGCGGGAGTTTTCCCGGTTTCCTCCGCAATCTCAAACGTGGTGACGCGACGCGGGTTGATTCAAATTTTGCATGAACATCTGAAACCGATTGACAGCAAAGGAGCAGGAACTTTAGGGTTTGAAGAGTTATGCTGCAATTTTCACAGCAAATAGGAGTGGAAATGTAGAGATAATTGAGAAGGAAATGCATATTATATAAAAATTCACAAAACAAAACAAGCACAAAATCAGAACAAACAGTACTTAACAGTGGTACTACAGGCATACAAAATAATACGAATTAGATAAAGCATACAGAGTAAGACATTTAATTGAATTTGAAAATATTTATTTTGAATATTGTTGCTAGGACATTTTAAGTAAACTGTGTTCATTTGAGTTGCAGATGAAATTCATTTTGTTCTTTAGCACAGTACTTAGTACATGGTTTAGTACAAGTTCTGGGGAGAATTTATCCATCGCGGGTCCCGAATAAAAAGGAGCCTCTATCCAAAATACCTGATAGGTATCTAGAGCAGCTTTCAATTGGTGGGTTGATAAAAGACAACAGAGCATGTTTCTTTTAGCCTTTTTTTGAGTTACAGTGTTCTATCTTTGATCGATCGATCTATGCTGATGAGAAGTTCTCCTACCTAGAAGTTCCTATTCAAATAGACGTCTGAAACGTAAAAATGGGATGGAAGTTTATAACCCGAGGTTCAGTCCTTTAACTACACAAAGAGAGACGTCAATGGGAGGATGTACGGTCAGAAACCTGACAAAAGGTCATTTTTAGGAAAGAAAATCTATCTCTATTCATGGTATTGATGAAATCTCATGCTTCAAGAAGATGTAATAACGATTTGTTTTCGATTTTTTCAAACAACTCGAATGTATTGCTTCTCTTAATGCTCTAAAATTAAATTCTCGTAATTGCGGAAAATGATTACTTGTTGATTGCTCTGGTTTTGGCGGATTTTGATCCCTTAGTTTTTAGTTCGTCTTCCTAATAAATACATGATATTTTTAGTTGCAATCTATCAATTTGCTATAAAATTTTGAGACTGTAAAATCGAATAGTGTTCCTGCAATGTAGAATGATGTTATTGTCTCTGAGATTTAAATATAGATGGCTTACCAATTTTACAACCAAACCCGTCGTTGCATTCGTTCTATAATCAAAGCATATAACAATCTCGCTTCACGGACTCATATTGTATTGAAAATTTCCATTAAATGCAACCCATCGTAGCGCTTGGGTTTTCGTTGCTCTTTATAAACACTTTGCGTAATGACTGGTTTACGCTTAAAATGGCGAACACTCTCACCCCACGAAGCGCGATGCGGTGTTGCCGAGCCTGTAATCACATGATGGTTTTTTGTTTTGCAAATTCAACCGAAATGGTGAGCATATCGCACTTTCCACTCCACATCCATCGTCAAACCATCGTTCCGTTCCCTTTGCCGGCGAAATTTTGTCATTCATTTTCCGTACACGTTTTTGTGACGTCTAATTCTACGGGCAAACATTCTACACAGTGCCCTTTTGTGTTGTGTTTTTGGGGCCGAAAGCCGTAGCCGACCGTATCGCATCGGAGGAGTGCAAAATGTCTGAACTTTTGTAGAGAGTATAGTCACATTTTTCACCTTTTCTCCTTATCACCCTCCCTCTTTCCACACCAACAGCAGCAGGAACAAAGATGGGTGGATGGTTTTTCCCTCCTATTTGTTCTCCAAAATGAATGAAAATCCGTGAGGTGAAATATGGAAGAAAGCAAAAAAAAAACCAAGCACCGTACACGGTTGGATGACAGATGAAAAATTGGAAAAAAGTTGCTCACCAGAACGGTGAGGAGATTTGTGTGCGTGAGCTTGGGGTGGAAAACGGTTGCCGTCTGCAGCACACATTCTGTTCACTCTCGCAACAATCTCCTCACCCGGCGAGCGTGGTATCTCTCGTGCGGTGTTTAATTTATTCTCCGGTGCGCTTGTGTTCAAATGCCGGAGGGTTAGAAAATTGTCAACCTTACTGTCAACTTGCTCCCTTCGCATCGCCATTCTTCATCGTGCGCTTGCTCGCCTGCTCAGTTACACGCGTTTTTTATCCGAGCGCGAGGAGTGAGCTCGCTCGCTCGGTCTCTCTCTCGCCCGTGTAGAAGCCCCTCGTTTTCCACGAGTGTATTTTCCCTGTTTGCGGTGTCGTTGCTGTTGCGTTTGTCATCATCTCGTCGCCACCGTGTACCGGGGTGGGGTGGTCCTCTTCGCTACGATATAGCAGCCGACTCCATTTTGTATTTCCACGTTCCTTCGCTTTTGACGCTGGTCGTGTCAGCCAGCCATGTTGTTCGCTTTGGCGATGGTTTTACGCTGGGATGGTGGTTCTGCGTATTCTATTCATTTGGAATATGTTTTTTTTGCCTTTCTTCCTTCCTACCTTTATGCCGTCAGGGCTGTCGCGCATTATCCTGCCGCAGTGTCACACAGGAAAATACGGAACAGGGAAACATTTTTTGGCCACCGGAGTGCGGGGCACCGTTGTTTGTTTGCGCTTGTAAAAGGCAGTTTTTTCCGTTTTATGCCATCCTGGAGCCGCCATGAAATTCACACCCACGAGTGTAAAGCGGAAAAACTGCTGCTTTAGTATCAGTTTGGGAAAATGTGTAATAGAAAAATTTACCTGGAACGATAATGTTATTTAGGTTACGAAGAAATAATTCATTTTATATTTGTATTAATTCTGCTATAAAGTTTTATTCAAGAAATGTTTATAAAGTGGATATATGACATACTTTTCTTGTCCACGTTCTCTTTGTAAAATCGATGTATTTATTTTACACAACATCATCCAAGGAATTGATAATTTAATGTTGATTAATTTTGATTACCCTTGAGCAGTTTTCAGTAGTTTGATTAGTTAAAAAAATTACATTTGTTAAGCTTTCATAATCATTTTCTTAGGTTAACAGCATTCATTTAATTTATTACAAAGGCTACCCCCAATGGGTAGCCATATACATTCAAGAACATTTTTGCTCATTTGTACTTCTGTCTTACGTATTATTAATTTCATGGATTTGATGAATATTACGTTACTTTATGAATTTTATAACTGTTTCGATGAGTTCTTCAAGGGTGTAAATTTTTAGTTCTTTTTCATGATCTAAATGTTTATCACTGTTTTGTCTTAAAAAAATGAAAGGAATGAAGGTTTATTCAGATCAAGAAATGGAGAAGCTAGATAGTATGGTATTTTACACACTTTTTATGCCAGATATTAAAGAGATTTAAGATAGTGACATGAATTGTACCTTTATAAAATATCCTACACAATTTTTCCACAAACCTTCCTATTTGCATTCAGATTATCCATCCATGCGCACACCGAGTCATGCATAAATGGTTCAGCTTCCATTTTGTCCGTTTCGCTGCGCCGTTCGCGTCTCTGTGAAGGGATGTACGAAAGCCTTCGCATTTTCCTCGAACGGTGGAGGTTGTTGCAGCCTAAAAACCTCCTCCGTTTGCGGGTGAAGATGCGACATCTTGAAACGTCACCGGGAACTCCGTGGAGTCACTTGAGGCATTTCATTATCAATCCTTAGACATGTCCCCCGTGCAGCACGATCACCCTGAATGCGAAGCTCATCCATCAAGTGCACTCATCCCTTGTCGCCACGGTCGGTAGTATTTGTTGTTTATCATTACCGCAAATATTGCTTATCAAACACGGTGCTCGGTGCCGTGACCAGGATCAGTGGCTGTTTAATACATCGCATACTTCATCCTCCATTTGAGTGTGGGTTTGGGGTTGGCGATACAGGTGGCACGAGGTGTGCGAGGAGTCATCCACCATCAGCCCGAAAGTAATTCATCAAGCGAACGCATTTTAATTCCACCTTCCATTCCATGGCCATTGTGCAGTCGATAGCTTGTGACAAAGTCTTCGTACACGTGGAGGACTCTTTGCGCGTTGCTTTACGCATGACGGACCCGGCGTGCCACTCGAGACGACGTAGTGACATTGAAAGAGCTCGAGCGAGAAGTTGTGACTTCAGTGGTTCCTGGGTTAGAGATGTAATGTACCCTATTGTTTCTTGTTCATGGGGACGTTCTGCTAAGGTGGAGATGGTACCGTACACGAGCTCATTTGCGTCGCAGCTCTGGCTAATGATGATGACGCTGTGCAATGCGACGGGAATTGTTCAACTAATGAGGTGGGGTTGAAGATGCTTTAGGACCTCTTGCTATTACATCGACCGATTGTTCATCACCGCAACTGGATGTCGCTGCTGACAGGGAAAGAAAAATGGCAGCCAGGAAAAAGTGTTTCCCGCACTTTTTTTTCAATTTTATGGGAGTTTTTTTTTGTTGATGCTGTTGTTGTTGCCCTACTCCAACGACGATGTGCATTCAAATGCAATCTCATCGTGCAAAGTGCAGTTGGATGTAGCGATGCATACATCGCCGTCGACATCATCATCATCGTCTTGCCGTAATTGAAACCAACCGTTAATGAAACTCTCGGCTGCAGCCAACTGTATGATGGGTGACACATTAGGTGGGGATATCGTGGAACCTTCCTGTTCAGGCCCATGTGCGTGTGCACATGGAGTTAGTACAAGTTGGTGGCGATGTTTCATCTTAATTTTGCGATCCATGCACCTGCACCGCAATTATTTCGATGAGTTTAAGCGCTTGGGTGAGTTTTATAGGATATTCCAAAGTCATCCAACCAACGGAAAGCCACCAAATGCGATGTGTGTGAGTGAGTTTGCATGTGGTTCCTTTATTCTTTCCCAACACTAGACCCTAGTTTGAAGGGTCTTTCCTGCATTAGTTTTTATTTTTGCAGAATGTTATTGTTTTTGTATAGCGCTTGGAACAATTTGACGGCACGAAATGGCAAGGTGCACCGCGGTGAGAGTGCACTTAAGTAAATTGCGTTTTACATGCTGCCAACTCGAATTTGTTTTCAGCTTAATGATTTTGATTTGTTGTTGCTCTTGTGAAACATCCGTTTTGGATTCGGCGAGCAATGGAACCTTTTGTGTGCGTTCAGAATTTAGTGTTAATTCATTTATGTTGCGCTGGTTAAATATCACAACTAATTACATGCAACAATGATATAATTGCTTGATTGCTGTCTAAAGTAACGAAAACTGATCACTTAACTAAAATATTTTCACTTATCTGATTAACTAACTAACTAACCTAACTGATTAACTTTCACTTAACTCAAATATTAGTCCTTCTTTAGTATTACAACTGTCTTGGAGTAGCGACCTTCTAGGTCATGCCGGGCATTTCTGGCTTACTAGACTAAATTTTACCACGTAGCAGGATAGTCAGCCCTTGCTACGAGGGATTGGTCCAGATGCGGTTTTGAACCGGTCCTATCGTGTGACCAAATCCCAACATGAAACGTAGATCACAGTAAAGAAAGCTGCTTGGGATCTTTGATATGATGGCAGATTTTGATCGATTTCTGAGGTGTTGTTGACCTTAAGTATTATTTAAAATAAACATCATAGAATTAATTCAAACAATAGTACCATTGAAAAGAAATACATTTCAGACAATGCGTTTGGTTGAAATTTATAAAAGCAGAATTTGGAATTCAGAAAAATTAGAATTATTTACGTATTGCCATAGCCTTCGAAGGAAATGAAGCGCTTTGTCCAACAAGATAACCATTCGAAAAGACTGTAACTGCTGAATAGCTGTAGCTGCCCAATTCCTTGCTACAAACAATCACCTTTCAAGTCATACTCGTCTAATCTTAATTAAATTTTCATACGGATTATTTTTTATCTGCATCGTTTCGTTTTTTTTTGTCGAACGCAACGTCTCCTTTTTCCATTGCAAGTTTACGTCGGCTCGAGTTCTGTAAGTCCCCCGAGAAGCAGCCCATATTGTACGGGAAAGTGAAACGACCGTGTGATGTACTCAACCGACGGCATATCTCCACGCTACCCCGCCCGTACTGGAAGGGCCGGATCGATTCGGTTGTTTTGTTGCCTCCTTTTTTTTTATTCTACCCACTTGAAAGGGATTTTCCGCATGCTGCACCATTCCGAACGGCCATTGCGAAAAAGGTACGCCAGCGAACGCAACACAGCACACCCCAGCGTCAAGCTGTTCTTTCGACGTGTTTCGTAAGGGATCTCATCAACCGAGGGCCCGGCCACTTCCCATCTCGATGCTCGGGGAGTGTTTTCGACGGCGCTGGTTTCGATTGCGATTTGGCCTCCCGAGGGGTTTTTGGTTTTCTCCCCGTTGGCGAGGGAGCGGGAAAGCGAAACCCAAGGCAGTGAAATGGGTGCGCACAAAAGAGAGCTACGACCGCTTGCGACCGGGGCGATGTGGCAGATGTGAAAATAATCACCATCAGTACGCAACGCCACCACCGAGATGAAGCTGTCGCGTGTTCCTGGCATTCAATTTGCAGCACCTTCTGTGTGACACGTTCACACAACTACTATCGCACCGGAGGCAATATGGCATGGCCGACCGGTGCCCGGGTTGGCCGGACGCCGACAGCGGCAACCGGAAAGGGTGTGATGTTGCGAGGAATAGAAAACACGCCCGAAGGACAACGCATCCGCTTTCGACGCTATCGCGACGGACACGCATACACCCGACCAGCGACAGCTTCCCTCGAAGGGAAGTATTGATTTCGGCCTGGAGCACCAGGCACAAACGCGGTCAGACGAAGTGTGTGTCAGCGAACGTACCGGACCCGGCAACGATGCAGAAGGTCGAAAATCCCTTACTAATGGGAAATAAATAAATTGTACAACTTATTTCGCATCCGATCGCCTCCGGGGTGATGAGCGTACCGCACGGACAATGTTACGGGAGGATGAGAGTCCGCAAGCCGTGCCATCTTCGGTTGGGAGGTCTCTTTTTCCATTTTTTTCCCCCTTTCTGTCTCTTTTTGACCAATTGAGATCTACATCGGTGTTCGCAGCGGTGTCGGCATCACAAAGCATCACAGCAGGGAAGGAAATTAATTTTCGGTACATTATTAATATGCTTGGCTGTGATGTCAATAGCATTTGGTGCGTTGGCTAGGGGATGAACTGGACCGGCGCGTCGAAAACATTACACGATAACGATAGTGCCAGTGTCGTGTTAGTTGTATCTTGTTTTACAATTCTTTTAGTAATTGTTCTGAAAATGTGTTTGTTCACTAACTGGGCGCAAAATGTGTTGTAAAAGAGGTTGTATAAATTGATAAACGCCAATAAATTGTTCAACCGATAGATTTGTTTGAAATGTTTGCAACCATACGCCACATTGGAAAAAAATAGTTTTTATTATAGTAAAGCATATTTGCATAATTAAACTGAAACACTAAAACAACGAATAACTAGAACAAGAAATTAGAATAGAAAATTTTAAAAAATAAATAAATGAGAAAGATCGACCACTGTGCATTGAAGCTTCGGCTACCCGCCGCTAGAGCGCGCCGTGAGTTTCATGGTTACATGCTCATCAAATCCTTTAGCAAAAGAATGGAATGTGGAAATGGTTGAAATGTCTTTGTATATAAAAAAATTAAACCTTGTAGATAAAACTTTGTGTTTGTTTATAAATGCATTGACAGTTTTGAAATTAATAAATTCATCCAAATATGCTGCTGTAATATAAACAAATGCTAAAACATGATCGTTCTACTTGGTTAGCTGAGCAGTAATTATAGTGCTCCTTTCATTAAAAATGCTCTCGGCGTTTGACCAACAGCCAAGAGCCTTCTCATCATATCAATGACCTTCCGATCGACACGTGCCACCAGGCGAGGAATGGTTTTGTGGTAATTTATTTCATCCGGCCCAACCCGGTACCGTTCGTTTCGGGAGAATTTTTTTCACTTTCTTTACAAAAGCAAACAGGTGGAGGAGTGGGAAGGAATTAAAAAAAAAACGTATTCAATTTCTTTAAGTTTTTGTGCAAACTATGAGATATTTATGAACATGAGTTTCGAGCACAGTGGTTAATCATACGCCATTCGAATTCAAGAGCAACGAAAGTTATCAACCAAAAAGTCAAGTAAATGTAGAGAAAAAAGCCTTCAGGGCGTATGTTCTTACCTATTCATGCACACCTCGTGGAGTTTTGTAATAAAAAAAAACCCACACATGAGAATGGTAACACATCTAGTATTCAAAACCATTCCCAACAGCTACAACGGATAGCTCGTTTAACAGCGCCAGAACATCAATTCCCACAGTGAAACATGCGTTGTTTTTTTTTTCATCATCCCAACACTGGCGTCACAGTGATTCATTTTTACTTTCATTCACCTCGTACAACCAACGGCATTTTGGGTGAAAACAAAACACACCCGCTCACACACACACACACACACACACACACACACACACACACACACAATTCCAGCATGTTAACGTGCGTGCATGATAATGATCAAGCATAAATTCTTCACACCTTGTCGGCATACTGATATGGCGCGTCTGTGCCGTGCGGCCACCCGAACTATTCCAGGTTGATTTTGGGAGCCTTTGGCACCTAGCCAACCACCATGCACCTGGCACATGCTGGCAGCAGTTTCGGGTAGTTGGCGATGGTGGAAGAAGTGAAGATTCACAACGAGAAGAAAACCAGTCATATTTTGGGTGCCAAGTGAGCTAAACAGAAAGTGCATCGGTGCAGTGATTTGTTATGCGGAGCACATGCGTAATATGCAACCAACCTGGCAGCAACTTTTTCGATATGATTTAAGGGTCTCCCGGGAAGGAAGCCTGGCTGAGGGGTTAACAGAAACAGGGAAGTCATTCGACGACGTTGCGACAAAACTGATTGTTGAGACTTTTCGGGAAAGGTTGATAAATATACAATACGTGCCTGAGGTTGAAGGTGTAAGTTTATAGCCCTTTAGGCACTCGGACAGGCAGCCTTGTGGATCACATACTAATAGCTGTTTAACGGGAGTATCCCGGTTTGCGCAATCCTAAAAAAATAATATTTTTTTATCGATTTAATAAAATTTCCAAAGAGATTCTTGGTCTAGAGCAGGGATCGGTACACCGTCCACAGATAGGGCCGGATGGTAGAAACAATTCTGATGCTGCGGGTCGTACACTCCAAGAGTGGTCCAAATAAGAGTTATCATAAAACCAGTGTTGTGTTTAATGATTCTTTTGAGAAGAGCTATTCATTTACATCTTTGTGAGGAGTGATTCCAATCAGCAATCGACTCTCAAAAAGATTCATGAATCCTGGGGGCAGTGGTGGATCAAGTCCCTTGAGGTTGAGGCCTTAAGCGAAATGGTATTTTGAGCCTTGATTTGGAAGGTCATGAAGGTGGGATGACTCATAGATCTTTGAGGATTTATGGCTCATTGAGGAAGGAGAGTCGTGATGGAGAGATCTTGTTTTGTTTGTGAGGTCTGTCAACATTTTCAATCTGGCAGGTTAAAATCTATTACTATTACTTTGCCAACCCCTGGTCACGTTTTAATCTTGACTTTAAATTATTGTTCCCAATATCTGAACAATTTGATTTGATGATAATTGAATAAAGACAATCATTGCCTGGCCGTGATCACTATGTAGGGCAATACAATACATCAGATACATCATAATCTATTATCCTGCACAGCTCAATACAAACTTACCACATTGCCCTTACAATGTACAGCAATATAAACACATAACTGTCGCTGGTTTAACTTCACAGATCACCCTGTAACCCGTGCACGGATACCGAAATCGCTCGAAACTAATTGCAAATTTATGACATGCAGTTGCTAATTTATGACATTCGCACTGGTGTGCCGCACGCGTCACTTACGACGCATCTCCTTCCACACCAAGGCGATGCAGTTCTGGTACAGTTCGCGTGCTTTTTATTGTTTCATTCGAATGCTTCAAGAAATTGCAACTCCACAAAAGGGGGCCCTTCTCCCGGGGGTCCAACCCGGCCAATGTTAGCGCCGCTCAACACCATGCTGTGCAATTTATGAGCTGAAACCTACCGAATGTCGCTCGGATGTGGTTCCAGCGACATTACACGACCGGGTTGACTGGATGACGACGTGTCTCTGTTGCTGCTGTCTTGCGGTTCGATTAATGTTTCTCGGAAGCGGAAGTGGATGTGGATAATCTAATCCTCGGGAGCTGGACAAATCCCGGGCGGTGTATCACCACGGGGAGCTGTGGGAGCTGTCTAGGGAGGAGAACGCTAGACGGTGGTTGTAATTTGGTGTGATTTACGATTCTAAATTGTTGCAAAATCTCCGTTATTTGTAGCATGATGTGGACAAAATTTGCTTTCCGAGAAAAGATTATTATTTTACAAGGTCCCATGCCATGCGCTGGAGGTGTTTTGATGAGAGTAATATTCACTTAGTACTTTAAAAGTATTCCACACCCAATATGGTTTTGCCCAGCGAATGTCACAAAGGCCACAAATATTGCAACCGCGCACACGCACACACACACACGCGAACCTTCACTCATTGCACCCGGGCACTTGTTTGCTGGCAGATCGCTAATGGACGGTCGATTAAATATTTTACCAATCGTCGGCGTCATCAATTGATTAATAATGAATGAGCGATTGCATCGAATTTGCAACCGACTGGCGCGTTTGATGTGTGACTCGCGCGCTCGTGTATGCAGCCATGTTGGCGGTGGCACCCGATACCGAAACTGAAACGCACCGCCCGGAATGATAAATCCATTAAAAATGTGCTACTTTCCACACCAATTTGGGGCTCAATTGAGGCGAAATGAGCATTTCTGAGCGATATTATTGCACAACCCGGGGTGGATTAAACGGGAGGGGAGAGGTCCTTTTTTTGTGCGGATTTTACTCCTGCTATCGTAGTTGTTGATGCAATTTTAGCTATAATTACACTGCTAATGGAGGATGAAAATGGGTGTTATAAATAACTCTTTGCGTCCTGTCGGTGGCACAAACACGTAGCCGCTGCGTGCACATTTAGACTTTTGGTGTTGTTTTGCTCAGGGTGTATCGTTTTTATTTGGACCCTTACCCGGCAGACGCGTCACCGGGCGGTTCGTTGACGAGCTGTCAGAAGTTAAGCGACGAACAAAACGATTCGAAGCCCGAGCCCATCTCGCCTGCGCCTTGTACAACGGACAAACTCCCGTTGCTCGAACGCTCTTTCGCAGCTCGTAAAGGGTGACAACATAATTATATTTATTACATTAGTCGTACTACAAAGTTATAACGAATAATCCACGCTTGGCTGGGCACAGCAGGAGGAAGACGGATTGTTCTAGTGGGCGGGGGGAGGGAGAGTTATAAGACTTTCCAGGCCCAAATGACATTCGAGCGCAGAGGGTGCACACAATGCATCTCGTGACTGTCTCGTTGTGTTCACGCCGCAGGTGGTCCCTTTTTTAACACTCGTCTCGATGTTACGGTTTTCCTCCGTTTTTTTTCTCTCCCCGGTGGTGGTTTCCCGGCGTGGCCGAGGACTATTTTTGCAGCACGCAAACGCCGATACGTGCGGTTGCTATTATTACTCGCGAACAGCAACCAACCCGGTCATCCGGCGTCGCTTACCGATGCGTTATGGGGGCCCACCGTTCTGCGGTTCCCTCGACACGCCGGTGCCGGGCGTCGGGAAAACTATCTAACTGTGACCCGGGAAGATGTGTGTGAGGCTCACCTCATGGTCAAACATCACGCGTGCAGTTGATTGGACCGTGAGGTGAAGTACAACGCGTTCCGACCTACAATTAGGTGGATGCAAATGTTCACTTCCAAGCGTTTGCTCCGAACAAAATGATGCGGCCACACAGTTATAATTTGCGTTTTGTTAATAAGCTGCTTTGTTATTCTAATTCTTCTACGGGATACATCAATCGAGCGGTAAAATGAACCTAATATAAGTGAAATCGCTCGAGAATGTTATGGAAACCACCAAAACCTCTGTAATGTGTTAAATTAATGCAACTACAAGGATTTTGTGGTCAATTCGTGAAGTTGGAACCATTTTTGGATTAATTGCAAGTTGAAGTTCAATTTGCAGAGGTAGATTAGGAAAACTCTGTATAAATTCTTTGTGCATAATATTCCGAAGGTAGCAACGATTCCACATGCTCGTCCACTTCTTGAAAAAACTCCAGACATTTCATCAAACTTTTTCACTTGAACATGGGTATTCGGTAAAAACTACTGTACTGTGTGCCATACTCAAAATAATAAGTTTTCCTTGTATAGACAGCTTTTTCGTATAACATTCAATTAAGGCACACATATTATTTAAACAAAAACCCTTACCAACGTCCCGAACCCGTAAGCTACACTGAAATGGGTACAGTTTAGTTTAAACTGTTGTTGTTCCTCCCCATATGCACTCAGCCGTATGGAATGGAAAACGGATGTTGTAACGATCGTTTTTCGCAATGAATTATGGTGCAAGTTCAGGGTGTTGGGGTAGTTATCGGCAGGATTCCAGCCGTGATTTTATGCCGTTTTTTTACAAATTACCTTGTAACTAGGACATAAGCCACTTGAAACCGGAACTATTAACTACCATTAAAATGGGGGCAATATGTGGTTACGGATGCTGCCTCTAATGTAGTGCGTATTTAGAGGTTTTGTTTGTGCCCCGTTTGGGACATAATTTAAACAGGGAGTAAAACATGAGTTATAGGCATGAAAGTGGGAAAGAGATGTATGTGGCTTTCGCATTACTAGAGAAGCTTGTGTAATGATTCGATTTTGTCTCTAAGGAGCAAACCCTTTTCGAGCGGGAAAGGAGCAGGAAAATGTATTAAATCGATCACAAGCGTCTAGCAATAAACAATGCCTATGACAATCCCAATTCACTCCACGCTCTTCACAGCTATTCCATCTAGTAGGTATGCGATTCGTTCTAACATACCGTGCAAACGAATCAATTGCCCTGCCAGCACTATTCTTTCGCGTTCGAGATTCAATTTAAAGTATGCCAAACAAGGAGGCACGCGTTGCGGCACTAAATATCCGACCAAGGGGATTAAACTTGCGCGGCCAAGAGGCTAGGAGGCGGGAAAAAAATCAAGACATAAAACCGAGGATTTACGGCCAGCCAGTAACCGTACCCCGTTCCACTTGGGTGTAAAAAGTACGTGACACAGTAGTGCGCCGGGTGGCGGGTGGTTACATGAAACCGAGGATGATATTGAATTATGAACCCATTCAAAAGCGAAGCGCACCAAACAAGTTCCAATTCCGCCGGGAGAAAAGACGACCGGAGCGGACGGTAATGAAATGGCTTAGAAAAGTGGAGCAATAAAGTATGGAAATTACAAACTCCATGCTCCAAAGCGGAGCTTCTAACGAGGGTTCTCGGCAAAAGCGACCCCGAAAGGATCATATATTTTAGACGCATCCTCATTTTCCAAGCCCTCACCAGCAGCAGGCCCGGCTCGTGTGACTGTCCCGGTATCAGCGATCATTAAAACTCGATTCGAATAAAATAGTAAAGTTCGCGAAAAGCGATGGCAACTGTATAAAACATTTTAAAAACTCCCATTTGTTTGGCCCTCCAAACGGTGGGTAATCAGGTACGCAGGTGCGCTACCCGAATGTACAAGACCACCGTGAACCGTCGGGTTATGATGGGTGGTGCAATTTTAACCATTCTTGCACACCCCTCGAAGGAACCCTGGGTAGCAACCCCGTACCCCGGGAGCTTTTACCGTGACACGAAGGATAAAGTTTTGTGACAATTTTTGCCCTCCATTCGCGCAAGATTGCATGCAGAAAACTTTATCGTTCTTGGCAAGAATGGCTTTGGAAGGGGATGGAAGAATGTTAAACGATTTGCAAAATAAAAAAAAAATACTCGCGACTAGAAGCTGGGTGGTTTGTAATGGTTTCACAAATCGAATTTACAACAAGCAAAAAAAAAAAACAACAGAGAGAAAACAGAAACTCCCGCGGCCAGTTTCGTTTTTATGGCGGCGATATGAATCTACAATTTGGCGATATGTCACTGAAATGACAGAGTCATAAAACTGTGGGCTAAAACTACTAAAAACAGCCAAACCCGAAGGACTGTAAACCTTTCCGTGTGGTCGGGCCGGTGTGTTTGTGTAACGGGGATGTGCCGCACCGTGCTTAGGCAAGGTGGGTTTCGGGTCTGCTTCTTAACGGGCGGCAAAGCTAAAATCGGAACCTACGACCGCCACGCCGTGGGAATGGGGTAACTGGTCTTTCTAGTTGGTGTTAGTCGGACAGGAGGTCGCACAGCCTTTCCAGCCGTTACGATCGTCATTCGTCGGTAAGGCCGATGCGAATTAAATTCGAGTGTATTATAAAGTCGCTTTATGGCGTTTGGTCTTGGGAGAGCGTTTTATCGCACCATGGTTGTCGTATTGTACGAGCTCATTATTATTAATACACATCATTTCGTTGACGGCGGCTCAAATCAAATGACACAAAACATGGCGCCATGGCGGACTCCGGTTAGAAGTTGGTCTAAAATCCTAAATTAATTTGGGCTCACAATTGTTGCTGATGGTTGAAATTGTCTTCCTACCATGAGTTGATGCAGAGTCCAGCCGAAATAAGAATCCCGACCAGATGTGCAGACTGTGTCATGCATTATCGAACTTTACTACAGGCAGTCTCCGAGATACACAGTTCCTCTTATACGCGGCTTTTGAAAATTTGACAGTTGAATTAGTTTATAGCAGAACATGTTAGCGAAAAGGTGAAAAATTGGTCAAAAATACCTTCCTTTGCGTTATAAAACATTTGTTGTCAATTTCTCTTAATGTTTTCTTTAAAAAAATCGCCTTATTTCCTTAATAAATTAAGAGCTTTTAAGGTAGTCAACTGTGTAACTTTGAAGTATAAACGAGATGATTTTTCCCGGGATATAGCGGTCCGCTATAATAACGTTTCTAGAGGACTGCCTGCATTTGTCCAAAGTACGAGAACTCACAGGTTGTTTAAAAATGCATCTTTCGTAATTTGTTCTAATCGAAGACTGTAGTACTTGCACTTAATTTTTTGATAAACAAACGTATTATAAAGAATATCGATAATCTGTGACATATTTACAGCATTATTTATGTTCAAGCTGAAATTTCACACCTTCGGCGGGATTAAACAGACAAGTCAAATACCCCACAACCGAAATAGGCTGCTTCCCAGAATAAATCTTCTCGTTGAAATTGGACACCTTCAGCAACTCTTTGTTTGCTGCGAGGTGTGTGAGAATTAACAAGCAAATTATCCACTGCGCAGATTCGCAACCGGCATCCGGAAAGGCTACTGGGCAGTTGGGCAGCCAAACTCAAATGGCACTCGGTTCGGTGGAAAAGAAGGAGCGAATTATTCACTCACAACCACACTCACTCACTCGCTCTCACACACATGCACTTCGAGCGGAAGCCCTTCACCAAAGGTGCGATTGGATTATTTGTGTGGAATGCAAATTATGCTTCGCGAGATGGTCAGCGATCGGCATCGAGGCTCGGCAGATTGCAAACGGATCCTGCTGCTCGGTTGCAGCTCGCGAAAGAGGCCCGCCACGTTAGCATAATCGGTGGCTCCGGGCATGTGCTTTCGGTGTGCATAGTTCGCTTAATTTATTTCGAACCGATCAACCCGTTTCAATTCGCCGCCGTCGCGAAACACCGGTAGCATTTGTGTGAGAGTTTCGACCCCAAACGTTCCACATCTTCAATCACGCTCTCGCGCGGTGGTGGGTTAGAAAATGTGAAGATGTTTAAATTATTTTAACACGCTCGTAAATTCCATCCGCACTGGAGAACCTCACCGATGCGAGATGCGTTCGTTTGGTGACAAAACGGAAATCGCACGTATGCAAGCGAGTTCGAGTCCGAGTGTAGGTGACGGAACAAAAGGGAAGGCTTTTTTTTTTGGTGTGCTTTGTTCTCCCCGTTTATCGGATCCTTTGGCCATCAGAACAGATTAACTCGAGAATCTGTTACATCCCAATTTTATTCAATTGCCATTTCACGTCCGGGTGCCGGCTTTGACAGGACAAGCAGGATAAATGTTTGCTTATTTCGCACGATCTTTGCCGGGCTCGTATGGTTGGATGGTCGGAGAGCTAGAACGAGTGAAAAATAAAGGGAATGATCTCATTATGTGATTCGAGAGAGTTACACCTGAGGGCAAAACGGATAAAATACAATCAATTGTATCAAATTGTGTTTTTATTGTGCAAATTGAATATTTTTCTACCACTGAAAATGTCCTTAATGTATTGCTTTTAATAAAATTAGAACATTTATTGAAGTCGAAATCTTCCATTTGCAGTTGCATCCCTGCGATTGGCAACAGTGGCTGGCTATGTCCGAAATTCCTCAACGAAACGGAATCTCCGTATATTTCGGTGGAGAAAAAATGTGTCCCCTAAGAAAAGCATTCCTTGTTGTTTTTCTTTTTGCTTATTTCGCCAACCCGGGCAACCTTGTACCGTTGCCGGACAGAATGCGCCCGTTTCGCAATTATACATCATTGTCACCTCGGAACCTGTCACCTCGGGCTTGTACCGACGGGACGACGAAGGACAAACGAGCATGGGAAGCGACAGCAAAAAAAAGCTCCCCGAATGGCACCCAAGTGGTACGTTCCGGTCGTGAAGGTGTCTCCGGCCGGGATATTATTCTGCTGTTGAGTGACAAAATGAGATTTATTACTTCACATCCTTGGACCGTTGGATTGATCGCGAATGGGCCGTGGCGAGGTGTTCGATCGGGCAACAACACGTCAGCGCATTACCCGCGCGAGACACGTTTATCGGAGCGTCGGTATCGAAACATTATCCTACATCGATCGATCGAGATTCGCCCGATATTGTGGAGTGTGCAGGGTGTGAAGTGCAGTTGATATCAATAATGCAACGAAATAACGTACCGGGGACCGTACGAAAGAAAACGGGAACGTACATATTTCCATTGAATGTTTTCGATCGCAATGCCTCATTTCTGCTCGTTCCATGTCGCTCGTTGTTGCATTCGATTCAATGTAAATTAATGTCCCATCCCGTGTGACAGTTTGTCTGATCGGAAGGTGTTGACTGTTTTGGGAAAGTGAGCTTCGCAAAGCAAGAGGAGACAATTATTTTATTAAGGCTAAGTAGGCGCTGAACGTCATCCTAGTAGAGCTGTCAACGGTGCGAGAACGTTAAGGTGTCCTGTAGCACTGAAGAGTTTCGTTTTAATCGCTCAAGCGCAAGAGAATGGTAATAAAAAGAGCCAAAATTATCAATAAATCCAATTCCGATACAAAAGTTCTTGTTTCGAGAAGATATCACTTTCTGTGGGCCACACGGTTTCGATTCGTTCTGCGTTAAAATGTAAAGTGGGCGAGAACGTATTATTGACCCCAGAGTTGCGATTCCCAAAAAATGAAATAAATCGAACGTCAACTATCCCGGTCCGGAAACGGAAATAATAAACCAATTGTCACATTGTCACGTAGCGGGCAGGAAATTTATTCCAAACTGCAGCCGACAATGGGTGGAATACTTGTGACAAGAGGAGACAAGGAGCAGAGAAAGGACGGTCATCAAAAATATGACTCCCGGCTCGTGAGGTTAAAAGAAAGGGCACGAAGGTAGAGAATGATCGAAACATTAACAACTGAAAACCCTACCGCGCCGAGCTGATGATCGTCACTTGCTGCATGATCGCATTTTAGGGGTTGAATGCATGATCGAGCCTTAACCTTTTCCCTGACGCCAGGTGACCTTCGACAGTGAGTGTCAAGACAAGTAAACTTCAACACACCGTCGTTCTCTTCGTTTTTCATCGCATTGTACCCGCGAAAGACGAGAATGTATTAAAAATATGCTAGAGCGAAGCATGGTCACATCGTTTGCTTGTTGTCTTCCTGCTGGATGTATCATCGATAATTTATTGTGTATGAAAACCCTCCGGACGGACCAAACAAATAATAAGTGGTTTTACGATGCTCGGAATTGCTTAAAATTAATTCCTATTAATTTGAATTTATTGCGCACTTTAATGGCGCCCCATCTGTGAACGTGTATGCGCCAGGAGTGCATCATGCCTCGGGTGCAGCATGATGCATATTTGATGAACATTTCGTAGGAAGTGGGATAATTTGGAGAAAGTGTTCTGAAGAAAGAAGAAAAAACGATGGGGAGACGTTTTATTAAAAACATATAAAAGAAAAAAAAAGTCATTAAACATGTTATTCCAATAATCATATCGAAATGATATTATAAGAAGGACAATGTAGAGAAGAAGTTGAAGAATATAATGAATCTGTTGAAATTAATAACGAATCTATACAACATAAACTATAACCAACACAAATAAAAGCAAATAGCAAACACATAAATAGAAAAGTAGATAGTAAACACACTTCAAACACAAGAAAAAGAAATGAAATAAATAAAAAAAGAACAGTTACGACAGAAACAAACAAGATAAACCATAAAAAAAGAAGAAAAAAACATAAATGATTTTGAGAAAATATGGTCCTTTCCATGAACTCTGTTATAAGGAAGAAAACCTAATATTACAAAATTTCTGCACATCTTCAAGTAATGACGTAAAATCGTCATTTGCACATCGACCCTTGCATTATTGACTCTTGGAGAGCCAATGGCAATGCAATGCAAGGTAGTTATTATTTTTCATTTGGATATAAATTCTGATCGTACCGTTAAATGATAGGTGTCGGTCAGTAGCTTCAGCTACACCAGACCGCACTAAGCGTTGTGGTTTTTGTTATGTCTCCACTGACTCAACCCCAAAACTATCTGTTCTTCTACAAAAAAAAACGAACTCACACACGCACAGACTAATTCAGTAGTTCAGGAATTCAGGTGGCGGTGTGGGATCAGGCGGGAAAACTATTTGTTTTTCCTTTCTCAAGCGCACTTCCTTGTTGACGCCTGATTGCACATGGCCATATAATCAAACGCAATATGTGTTTCACACGGACACATTGACGGGGGGACCAGTATGGGTAGAGGGCCAAATTACGCATGCTGTTGTACCTGGGGATGGACCCCATCCATTGCGGGGGATTGATGAGGGGAGGGCACACCGGGGCGGGGTAAGCTGTGCGTGTCAATCGTGCGCTGGGTGCACTCTGGCGATCGATGCCATTAAAAATGCAAGTACTCCCCGGGGGGAGGTGGAAGAGTCAGCGGCACATTTATGGGCATTTTATGAAATGCTCAACATATGCAACCCACCATAAACCTGGCTGGATCATAAACCCAATCATAAGGGGTGGCACGAATGGATGGATGGAGTGGAATATTCGATTAAAAAGAATAAAACAACAACAGCAGCTAGTGAAACGTGTTCTCCGGGCCAGTTCGGTCCGGTGAGAAGCGGGAAATGAATTTGTCCACTTACCAGAGCTACCCTCACGCTTGTTGCTCCAGACGGGGTAGTCGAAATTTGGATGGACAACCGGAGCGCAAGTGACAGTCACGCGTCATAAAACATTGGATAAATTATGCTTTCTTTCTTTTTACGCCTGAACGGGCGCTTGTTGGAAGTGTGTTCCTTTTGCAGGTTGTGTTGTGCGTTCCTTTGTTTACTGCAAGTCTAGGCAATCATTCTCCGTGCGTTCTGTGACAAAGTGTGCGAGTATTGCGTGAGTTCGATTTGCACAATTAATAGGAAATATGAATTTGTATCGTGACGGGGTGCTGTTTTGTGATTTTACGCACCCTTGTCACTTGTTCGCAGGTTGTGAGTGCGCGCGCCATTGTGAGTGTGTGTGTGTTTAATAGGTGAGTTCGATTGTATAGAACCATAATCACCACCAAGCCACAACCATTAAACACACCCAGATTTGATGTAACGATTTTTTTGCCTTCATTTAATAAGCTAAGCCTAAGTCTCACGAAGGAAAAGCAGACAAAGCAGTCACAGTTAAGGTCCAGAGTGTAGTCGTTGCTGAAAACACTTTCGGGAGTTTGTTTAACGTACGTGGGTGGAAAAAGCGTTATGCCCCAAAGAGCATGTAAAATATGACGTATTTATGGCTGCTCTAACATCAATAAAAATAACTACTCCACATCGAGCAGGGCGACCCGAAGGGCTCAATTTGCATGCGAACGGTAGGAATAGGAGGCAAACTAGGAGGTGGTGAAGCTAATAAAAAACTATTTTAATTTTGTTTGTTTTAAGGGCTAAGCTGTGAGAGGACGAAAGGAGAGGACGGGAAGGTTAAAGCGTTCGGGTCTCACTTTGGAATGGTTGTAGTCTATAATTCAATCACACTATACGTACAATTGATTGTTAATATGCATTAATATATAAATTATAGGTGGAAACTGTTAGGAAAGGAAAAGGGAATTTATGAAGATGTTTTCAGAGCTAGCAAATGAATTATAATAATATAAAATCCTAGATTTGTTTCAAATAATTACATGTTACAGTTTATATATTTTAATATTTTTTTATCTTAAAATGCAACAATGAATGCTTTAACAACTAACTTTGATAATATTGAAGAATTCATTATTCTATACCTGATAAGCCCTAGAGTTTACTTTTAAAAAAGTTCCAAAAAACAGTCTTCATTGCTATAATTTTCTAAACATACTGTTTAATGCTAGTTTAAGCATCTCTTTTAATTAATTTGAATATGCCAGCGACAAGCAGCAAAAAGCGGTTATAGCTATTTAGGACGAGTATGGGCGTTTATCTTCAATCGGTACTAAAAAGATCAAACCGGGCATTTAATGTGCATGGTTGGATCGTTTTGCTGCCGTTTGAGGAAAGGGTTTGATACTTAAAAAACTATGAATTTAATACGATCCATCACTGAATAGCATCGTATGCGATAATCTAAGACCTGTTGGTGGTGGAGCGGAATGTTTCTTTACCACCCATGCATGAGCGCACCATTTGATTGATAAACATTGAAATTATATGAAAATAAAACAACCGATGCATCGATTTCCAACCACCTTCAGAACCGGTTGGAACATAAACAAGGATGTTAATTTGTTTATTGGCCTTTTTGTTACCATCTGCGTATACACCGTAACGAACACCGCACCGCAACCCTGGCGAGTGTGAGATATAAAGTTTTCCTTTGCGTTTCGTACCGCGAAATGCTTTCCGATTGTAATCAAAGATGGCTGGGGCAGCACTGCTAGCTGGAAACCATCGGTGGAAGATAGGATATAAAATAATAATAAAAATCAAAACTATACCCATACCGTGATGGCGTGAAGATTTAAGGGTATCAAGAGTGAGCAGTGGCTGAAACGTTAGTGTTTTTTTTGTTTGAGAAAGAATTTCGGCCCCTGAACGGTCCCTGTCGATTAATTATCATTCCATCAGCTTTTGGACAGCGTATAAAATGTCTCCAAAACGCCTCCGATGGTGAGATTAAATGTCGTCCGAATGAGCGTTCCTGCGGTCAATCGAGCAGTAGAAAACATATATTTAAATGATGCATATTTTATTGTTTATCGATATGATTGAGATGAAGAAAAGATCTGTTTCTATGTGATGAGGGATGTACACCTTAATAAGACCTTACGCCCTCTTGTTGTTTCACAATTGAAGATCTAATATGTAAAAATGCATCTTTCGTGTCTAACTCCAGTCACACGAAATCGCAGCCAGCTCCACTTCACAGTTCTTTGTTCGTTGTTCCGTACCAAACGTTAAAATGATCGATAAAATTTATTACTATTTGGAGGCGTTTTAAAAACGTCGAAATGTTTACGATGCGCCACATTTACTACTGTGCCAAACTGCTGTGCTGATGAATATGCGCGGATAGCACGGCTGTTCAATGCAAATGATTAGCCACCGAACCGACTGTTGGCAGGAACACGGTGACAGTAACAGCGGAAATTAGGCAATGAAATTCGAAACCTTTTGCTATCGTTTGGATCGACCATTCGACTGTGTCGAAATCAGGTACGAATTCATTCATCCAAGCAGGCATGTTAACCCCCCCCCCGTGTGTCGATTGCTTTTCTAGACGTTCTGCACTGAAATCCCCCTCTAAATGGGAGTTAAAAATATAAATCCTAGAAGAATTCCTGTCGGGGAATCGGTTATCATTCGGTAGCTTGCGATCAAATGAGCTTACCTCACAAACGAATAGATTTACATATTTTTCATTGATGAATTTAACGAGTGTGTGTTCGTGTATCAGTTGCATGAAATTTAAAACCGTGTGAAAATATTGGTTACGTTTATCATTTCTACTGTTGCTCACATAATAATAGAGTATTTTAAATAGAAACAAGGTATTTTTAGGACATGTGGAAATTTCACCTTTTTTGCAATGTATGTTGAACAAATTTATATAAAGTATGAAATTTTTACCATTCATCTTTCTAAGCGATAAAATTTACCAGAATTGAATTGAGCCAATCTCCAAAGGGAATGGAGTCCCCTACAGTACAGTGTGCTGAATCGTGCCACAGTTGGCACAAAACCTGCAACTGTCAGTTGGTGTTGCAAAGTGAACAATCTTCATTTCGACCCAACAACCGTACCCCGGAAAACGTACTAACCCGTACCGATGGCGCTAGCAAATGTCCTTCGTGGGCGTCGAAGGATAAAAACTTGTCGACACTGGCGAAGGGATGAGGGTCGCGAAATAGATCGTTCGCTCCATATCTCCTAACTAGCGGATAAAACCACGGGAGCAAAAGGACTCCCTGCACATTTCGCGGCAACCCACATAACTTCTTGCTCTCCTTCCTCCCCTCCGTGCACCGTCATCATGCCCGGAAAAAAGTGACAGGAAGCGCGAGCAGCGGGAAAAAAAGCAATCAGCAAAAGCTGCCACGGCCAGACGGTGAATGCGAAGTTTTATGTCAAAGTTTATGACAGAACCAATTAAAAGTATTTCGAACAATATAATTTTTTGTCATGTAAATGTGATATGCGTTTCCGCTCGGCACTCGGCACCACGCTTTAATCCCACAACCCCAGAGGCGCATCGGTTACATTTTACGCTGACACCCAGTTTTGGGGTCGCTTATGTATGTTTCTATTTCGGTTGTGTTGTCTTTCGACGCTTTATGTCGATCGGTTTTTTTGTTGGTGCTTTTCTCCGCGCTGCTCCGGGTGCGGGAGCTGCGTGTCAGATCAGTTTGCCCATTTTGCCTTGCTACGGGTTGTCAGCGATGGAACATGACATGGCTGATGGGTGTATCTTCTGCCGCGCGTACGCCCATAGTATGCCGGTGTCATCGTTTTTCGCTTTTTGTTGGCATGTTTTTGAAAGCATTTTGTGCAGCATTTCATCCAGTGGCATTCCGTGTGGGGATCAATTGTGTTTCGAGTGTGTAAGTTTATGATTCCATGTTGGAAACGCAGCAATGGTGTAGCGTAGACAAATGTTGAACGAACCTGACAGTTTAGTATAAGTATAAGGTGGCTGTAACAATGTAAGGGGTGTAAATTTCAAAACGAAAAGCTTTAAAAAGCACTTTGAATATAAAACAAACATAGCAGTGTACTGTTACATGATAATGTTATAAATATTAATAAATACATACGTTTTATAATGTCGATAACGATAATCCATGCAACCTGGATAATTCTGCGCTTGTATTGGTGGTTCCAATAATTCAGAAGAACTGGACTATGTGTTGACGGGATTTCGAGTTTCGTGTTATATAAAATGTACCAAGTAATATAAGTATTGTATAACCAAAAATCAAACAAAATCACTAAAGCTACGTAAGCCCAATTTTGACTTAATATCTTAGAACTAATAGTAACAAATGCAGGCAATAGGCTTTTAAAAAGATTCGATTCTTTTTTGGTAAGATCCACCAATGTTGAAGGTCGAGACTGGATATGATTAAAAATGTGTATAGAACTCTGGATAGAACTCTTAAAACTGCAAGCAATAAGCAACACATCGTACAAAAGCTTTCGATCATATATAATCGACAAATCGAAAGGAAGTTATTGTATAATATCTGAACATACCAAATCGTGTTCTACAACATACTGAATGTTGCATCAGATTGTTGCGGTTGACAAAATGTAAGATCAACGTCACTGCTAATGGACCTTAACAAAATTACATTTCAATTGTATTTTGAGTGAACCTGCTAGTCAAAGAGATTCTCAAAACAATCGAAGAATTGTTGAAAATTTTGAAGATGTTCAATAGCTTAATTTATTGCATTAGGAGGTTTTTACATAAATATATGTGATTCGACCATCTTAGAGGATTGTACACAAGCTAACCAAGCTTTTGATCAGTTTGAGTTCGATAGATTAATTGAGGAATCATTATTATTAAAAAAAAAACAAGAAAACTACTCGGAAACGGACACAGAATAAAGTTCTGCTATTACTAACAGAGATAAAAATCAAGCTAAAGCTAAACTATTTGATAGAACCCATGTAAAACAATGTGGTGTTATCCCTGCATAGTGTACCCACATCATCCACCTACGACTGTGGCGTACTACGAACTTTCACTACCCAACCGTAACATATTACGACCACCCATTAGCTACCACATTTGGTAGTAACATGCGTTTTGGTCGCATTTGAAAACACCATAAAACGTTCATTTAGCGAAGCAATGAATTTTATACGTTCACTGTGTTTGCATATGCCCACACACTAACGAATTCGCGACATCGTCCACCCATCGGCAGTCACATTGATGGGGTGATAAAAATGCAACCTAGTTTTATGTGTCGCTTCCCTCGCTATCCCTCTCGAGGAGACATTTGTTTGTCTCTTGTTTTTTTTTTGTTGCGTGCGTGCGTGCGTGCGTGTGTGTTGTCGCACAGTACTCGGTTAATGACGCTTCTAGTGTAGGGTGAACAAAATCTAGCAATAGGCGTTTATGTCGATGTATCCCGCAGCTCGTAGGGTCGGGTTTTTGCGATTGTCAGATGATATGAGTAATTAATTCGCTAAATTGTCGCTGGTAATTTTATTTCCGATCCCTCCACCACCCTCGTTTTTCCGTTACCATTGGGACGTAAATAGTTTCCACCGCAATGGGAAAAACTACAGACTGGTAATTTGCGTTGTGAATAGTTGTTTGCTTTCGAACCGGAGTTTTTCCCTTCAAAACCCCCAAGTGGCGATAAAAGGGAGTGAAATGATATGAAGCGAAGTGAGCAGAAAAACCTCGACTAGATTGTATTATAGATGAATTGCGAACATCAACGACAGACGTGGTCGAGATCGTTTCGTCCCCGAACATCCGAGCAACCGGATGTTTGTGTGATTCGTTGGTTAATTTTCGTGCGTCCGAGTGCGTTTGAAAGATTCCTTCGATAAAGGGTGCCTCCGTCCCGAGAACATTACGCCCGTTGCGGGAAGATTTTATCGCACCACGGGGCCAGTCAGATGGTCAGCGAACGATTACGCCCGTCCGGACAGTAAGACTTCGTTTTATGGCCTTCTGTTCATGCTCGCGAACAATTGTAGTCACGTTTAGTTTCGAGATGTCGCTTTGACGCAACAAGGCACTGGCAATCGGTCGGTCAGTTCGATCCCTCGGGGACGGGGCTCTATTTGTGGTAAATGAGATCGTTTCGAGAGAGAATTGTGTGCACTATGACTTCACTACAAACGAAAAGGGAGATTATTCAGAATAATGAAGATGCTAGTTGTGACTAAATGACTATCGAAATACTGTTTAGTTTGAAGACTAAGCACTTTGACAAATTCTTCAAAGCTTAAACTAAAGAACACTTTAAATTAAACCAAAAATATTGGTAAGAAATGAGTTGAATGTGGCACATCATCATAAAGCAATGTGAGGTGCACAAATTGTTCATCAGAGTGCGACTTCACAGGCTACTCGATATCGCCGGTGATCAGGTGGGCGCGTCAGATGGCACGGGATGATCGCATCAGCAGCTCAATCTGTACACCACAATCGGCTTAACACGCCTTGCGCAGGGATTTTCCAGTGCCTTTCCTCGTTCCGTACCGAGTGTCCGAATGCTTGGGAAGTGTAATTATTTTGCCCTCTTTCGCCTCATTGGTAAATCCACTGTTGCATGGTTTGAATGTTTTATTGCAATAATATGCCAGGATGGCCGGGTGCAGGCCAACGCTGGAGAAGCGTATGATTGTTTGTACTTTTTACGTTCAATCGGGTGGCATTAAATCGATATTAACGCGAGCAGTGATAAAGATGAAATCGCATTTTACGCGATGAATGTGCTGATGCTGATTAACTTTTCTTTACAATTTTGTACGGTTTTGTAGCGATTCGGTTGCAAACAGTGCTCACTTTCATATTCATTTGATCGTTAATTTATTCTTCCATCTTTCCCTCCGGTCGATGTGCAGCTTTTCAACTCATTTGCAGTGAGCTTTTTTTTGTACGGTGCGTGTTTCCACCCCACACTGTGACTGTGTCACGAGTCACTGCACTTAAATGTATATCGGTTGGGCGCTTTGTTTATTGGCATATCAATTAGTTTCGATTTTATATCTCCCGCACTGTTGAGTTAGGGAAGAGCACACGACCTAACAACGAACTCGGCACAGACAAGACACTCTTCGCGGTGTACAAGCGAACGCGCCGTAGTAGAACGCGGGTAGTGAGGAAAACCGAGCCGCGGAGTAAACGTGGAAAAATGGGGGTTTTTTTTACAGGAAGCAAAACTGAAATTGTAACACCATTTAGGAGTGTCTGTTCGAGGGTAATAAAAGTTTTCCCAACTGAGCATCGAGTGGGCGAAAACTGAAAAAGGAAACAAAACAAACACACACGCTCCTGGACGTCGATGGGGCCAAACGGTGGAATTTATATTCCACTTCCTTCTATTGTTGACGATAATTCGAACTGCAATAAATTACGTTGATTTGAATTTTCGTTTCCACCCTGACACTCGGCACCATGGGGAAGGAACCGTGAAATCCGGCGCGGAGGTGCGTAATTTTAGAGCAAGAACGAAATCCGAACGAACGGGGAAGGAAAAAAAAAGAGCACAACAGTTCTAGGTGCGCCCCCTGGAAGCACCGGGAAGGTTTGACTCTTTCACCTCATGCCCGCTTTGAATGTGCAAGAAAGATGCACTTCCGCGAAATGGATGCGTTGCGCTTGCAGTTGCGGTGCCGGCAATGCAATCGAGCGAAACTTAAATTGCAAAAAAAAAGATAATGATGAGTTGATTTGTGGTGATTTTGGTTAAGGTTGAGTGCACGAAGGCCGATGATGTGCCACTGCATCGGTTCGTTGTGATTGAGCCATCAGACGGGAACAGTGAGTGCTTGTTAGCTTGTTTTTGAATTATGTTTAATGCTTTTCCTAAATAGATAGTTTGGTTTCTATCCCAGCAGAAGCTGTAGAAGCTTTACATTGTGTGTCCATGCATTGAAGTCCACTCGACCTACAGTCACCATATTTCTTCATCTGGATAACATTTTACATTTCGGACAATTCAGGCTTATAACTAGGGTTTGGAAACTACTTAAACATAGTCCTCTTCAACGTTGATAAGAGGGTTTCATAATTTTAGAGCATTAGAGAACTCTATGCAAGTGCTATAACTATTAGTGCTCGATCGTAACTGAGAAAATTATACATGCTAAAGAATGATCGAATATTCTTAGAGGTTCTAGTGTTATCAAGTTTTGGTACATACAGTCTCTAATAGGGGTTAAGTTAGGGGTATGTCACGACTACGTGTATGTTTATTCAAATTAAGTAAAAGTAAGCTGGAAATGGCATGCATGATTTAATAGATCGTTACCCCAAGAAGAGAGAGAGATAGAATCTATAATAGATAGTGGATCACTATTTCCCAGAACGCCACTGCTTAAAATTGGTTCAGTTTCTTTGAGTCAACAGCGGAAATCAGAGTTGCAGTGCTCTTCGATACTAAAGAACTTAATGTATCTGTCAACGGTCTCTTTCAGATGAATATCGAGTATTGATTCGGATCGCTTCAGTACAAAACATTCCTATAGCACACCTCCAAAAAGCCACTTTCACGAGCGCATGTCTCAAATCGATGTGGTTTCTTTCATACATATATGTTTTTTTTTCATCTCATGAGGCTCTTCTATTACAAACGCAGAAGAGTTCCCAATGATGTCTATTTCTACAAGTATGTAAATCTGAATAAATTTGTAGAAGACGAAGCCATTTTATCATGTTTTGAAGACTTGATGGCCATCTTAGCGTATGTAATGGGTTGATCAGTACTCAATCGGTAAAACATTTTGGATGTAAATGATCTCGCTAACTAAGTGGTGTAGAAAAGAAGTCACATGGCGAAGAGGGTCGCAATTTGTGAACCTTGGAGCAAGCGATTGATTTTGACGAATAATACCATTGACAGGACAATGTATTGTTTGACATGCACCAGAACTAAGAGTTTATAAAAAATCAACCTCATAAACTCATATTTAAAGTAGTGGAATAATAGTTTTAGAAACATTATGATGGTAGAGGTGCCTGGGAACTGAACAAGAACGATAAATACTCATTCCGTTTCTTTTATATTATTTTTTGATGGCATATCAAAATAACATCTTTGAAGTGAATTAGAAATGCTTTAAACAGCTGTCTAAAGCGTCCAGAGTAACCATACGTTCAACAAACTTCGTTAAACTTCTATTCAACACCCTTATCGGACGCGTAACATCTTTCACCCTTCATTAGACGGTAGCGGCGCGCTACCGAAAATATGCTAATAACGTGTGAGAAACAAACTCCGCAACGCAGCGTTATTCCCATCGGCAGCACAGAGGTGCAGGTTCGGACGAGTTCAAAAGTTTTAAAATTCATTTCGCACTCCCAACGATCGAGCGATCTTCAACACCGATCAGCACCGAAACTGGATGGCATGAAATGTCACCCCGAATCGGGGTTGGTTGGCATGGCAAAATAAGATCGGCGCTGGTCGAAAGAGCGGAGAAATAAATCTAAAAATGTGGCGCGTAGTTTGGCACCGTCAATGGCGTTGTCGGCTGTCATACTAAGCAGCACACGGGTGTCGGTGTCGGGAGCTTTTATCGCACCCGAACCGTTTGCCATCATCAATTGCGAGGCGGCCTGCTTTGCTTGAGTTGAACATTGGGCGAGTGACAAAATGTTGGGTGTTGAGAAGAGGAATACATTTCTCAACCGTCGCATTGATGAAGTAATGCGGTGTTGTGTACATGTCTGCTTGAGACTCGTGAAGGTGGTCCAAAAAGAACAAATTACCTAACCAGGAGTGGATGAATCCATTGATATAATCAATTAACAGCTGGAATGCGTCGCTTCGAATTGCTACTGAATTTGTTGATAGCGTGCAGGTGCATGAACAACCGCATGAACGATCGTCCAAACGATTAGGGACAATTTTCCCGAGGTCACTATCAACCTGCTTGCCACCTGTGCCTATTTTCTTCTGGCGTCGCTATTTCCTTTTCACTGACACCTCACGAGCGTGTGGGAAATAAACGCACAAACAGAATCATTTCGCACGGCGCTTTGATGCCCCGACACGGAACGGTATTTACGGTTCGGTGTTAATGAGTTACCCTCAGCGTGCGGAAAAGCTCACCCGGGACAATTTTCCCCGAGGTAAGGAAGGCAATTGGCAGGCTTCGCTTGATCGATTCAATTTCCGCGCCCGGGTGTCAATATTCGGTTCGGCGCCCGGTGTGCGGTTGAGTGCAAGAATTCGCTCATTAAGGGCAAACAACGGTGGTACGTGGATCGAATTTGGGTGATTTTGGAAGTTTTGAAGCATAATTGCTCGTTTGAAGCAGTACAAGCACACACCCACACACCGGAAGCGCACGCAAACGGGTGTGAACGATATAAAAGGTGCACTGGGCGTAGAGTGAAGTCATGGGCGTGAGTACTAATCGATTTTATGTGCTGGCATATATTGAGAAATTTGCTAAAAAATCACTAATTTCAGTTCAGTAGTTCAGAATAATCACTTCGACCACATACATTTAAGATTGTGTAGTCTTTTGGCTCTTTAATCTTCAGAATTTCTCTAAGGTGAACAATAAAGATATGTCATCTGGAACATGCATTGTTAGACATTAATCATTCAGAAATTAGCAATCAAACGAATATCTTTGTTCTGCATCCAGGTTAGGTTTAGTAGTACAAACCAAGATCCTAGTTCGATGGGAAACGGTCTAGTTGTGTCTTATCGCATTCATAAGTAAGCAGTGCCTCCTGTGTGATCATGGATCGAGACCAAAGCTACCGTTTTTGGTCGCCGGTCGTGACAAAGACATCGTTTCGCAATCACCACTGGCACCGAAAAAGCTCCAACCCAACTCCAACTCCCATCCATCAATAGCTTTATCGGTGACCATTAAATGCTGCCCCGTCAACTCATCGTTTCTGTGCGAGTTCAATTGTAAAGCCGCAAAGAACATAATTTATGATCGCAGGTACGGTATCCACCACCGTCGTGCTACTGTTCTTCCTAAGGCCTGGTGCCTTCTATTCAGCAGTCCACCCGTGAGGATGGATCGATCGAAACGAATCACGCAGTAGCAGCCGGGTAGCGCGGGAAGGGAATTGACTTGAATTACCAATTAGCTTAGTTACGGACGCGCTCCAGCTCTAATGTCACTCGGTGCACGAGAACGGTTGCCGCCCTGCCGGAGCGGGTTCGAACAATAAATATTTCATTGTGATGCGTTGTTGGGACCGGTCGCCGGAACACAAAACCAGCGTCTTTACCGAAGACAGTCCGTTCATTTGTTTCTCGCCCGGGCTAGCGTCTCATTAAACAATGGTTTTCCGTTTCGATAATGAAATGCGGCACTGCTCGCCGAACGGCTACCAGAGGCCCCAAACAGTTGTCATAGACGTCGAGGCCCCGGAAAATCGGACCTAAAATGTCGCCTACGCCACGACCGATTGCAATCACGCGAAAGGAACAGCCCCACTTTCCCGATGATTTTCTTCGTTCCCGGCGTTGGGTAAAGTGCTGTAGCCTTCGGTGGGAGAAACGCGGACTAAGGTGCGGATAGTAAAGGGTTGATTTCTTAAATTACATTAAGCAGTTGTTTCTGTCATGTGGTGCTATAAAGGGGAACGGTGCAGAGGTGCCTTAACCAAGAGTAGCGCCCGAAAACAGCCCTCCAGGCCGCAGTTAGTTGCCACAGTTATAATGAATAAACAACCATAAATCTGTAATGGAAAATCAAAACCTCCCGCCTGTTTCCGTTGCTGCTGGACTTTTCGCGTGGGATGTTGAGATTGTTCTTTTTGTGTGTCGCCGGTTTTGTCGTCGTTTAATATGTTCCGATTGGGGAGTGAGAGCTAAATCAACGGTGCGATCATTTGGTTGACACCGAGCTACCGGTGGTGCAGGTGAAGAAGCTGGCAGGGGTACTTCACGAACACCACATCAGTATGACAGTATAATTCATATTTGTTTTACGCAAATATTAGTTTGAAATGTCATTTCCCCAATACGATAATGTTTTAGTTCGTAGTATAACAGTTTACCAGTGTATGATGTATAACAGTTACTCTTGGATTTGTCTTTTTGACAGTTGAATGATAAATAACATAATAGAGTGTCTTAAAAAGTGCCAAAACATTTATTGATACCTTTTTCCAAGTCTTTGTTTTTTTTTTTTTTTTAGTCTATTATTTTAGTTGGTAGTATAACAGTGTACTAGCATAGTTTGAACAGTAGTTACCATTGGATTTGTCTTTTGACAGTTAAATGTCAAATTCATGTTTTTCGTAATAGAGATACGAATAATTTGAGGAAACTTTTTTCTAACAAGAAATAAATAATGTTAAAATAACAGAAATTACTAAGCAGAATTGTTGCCTTCTAGCTTTGAGCATTTCCCTGATCGCGTTTATTGTGGGTGTAACTGTTGAAAGCTAGCGTTGAACACCGAACAGATATATGCACAACTGGTTGTCTCACAATGGAACGATAAAACTGCGCGCCCGACCCAACCTAGGCAACACCCACATCGCAGAGCGCGCCGAGCGGTAAGTATATAGTAGTAACAAGGGCCGAAAGGCGAATCAAACCTACACCTTTTTTTTCTGGCCCTAACGCGAGCTTACGTACTTGCACT
This sequence comes from Anopheles marshallii, assembly GCF_943734725.1. Taxonomy (NCBI): domain Eukaryota; kingdom Metazoa; phylum Arthropoda; class Insecta; order Diptera; family Culicidae; genus Anopheles; species Anopheles marshallii. Next base: position 67,184,571 of record NC_071326.1, on the reverse strand, counting down.
GTTCGCTCCCGGCAGTGGGAAGTGGGAGACAAAAGAAAGAAATCGAAGCGCTTTAAATTGACAAACTTCAGCGCGAGTGACACAAGGCAAACATCCAGGAGAGAGATTGTTATCGCAAAATGAACCGAACCGATCGATGTTTGAAGCCGTCCGAGGTTTGCGTGGCAAAACAGTGCTAGTGCTAGTCGCGCATCGCATGTAAACATAGGCTTTTGGGGGGGGGGGGGGGGAGGAAAGATTTTTCGTTTGTCGGTGAAAAATATTGAACCCTTTGCCGGGTTTTATTCCAATCATGCCCGCAACCCACACCGCAAACACAACGGTTTATCGATAACTTCCACGCCGGCTAGATTCGCTGTATTGGCTTTTAACTAGTTCGTTCCTTCATTCCCGACAAGTTCACCTACTACCCTTTGTTGGGAAGGGACTTTTTTGCTGTTGGAAAACTGTAAAAAAAAAGATTCTATTCCTCCCACATGCCATCCAGTGTGAAACAAACCGAAAATGAAGGAGCAGCCAGCATGAAAATGATTTCCCGAAATATGTGCACCGCTCGTTGACAGGCGGGCAGCAACAAAAAAAAAGGACACAATAAGACCATTATAAGTAAGATTTATATGACTTACTTTTTGGCCTCCACCGTATTGTTTGCTCAACGGTGGCAGGGAAGTGCCATCGGAAAAGTTTTTACCAGCGATTCACCTTTTTTTGGGGGGAGGTTTGGAATGGGTAAAGGAACACAAATGTGCCATCTATTTGGTGTCCTGTCGTGAGGTCGGGAGTTGCGAGCAATTGGTTTGCCTTTTCGTGAAGTTAATTGTTTGATCCAATTAAATGAGGCAAGTTTGGCAGTTGTCAGTTTGTTTCGGCGCTAAACCTCCGGCAGGCACGCAACGGGGTAGTGTAAATTTGTTCGGCGTGCGGTTATACTGAGCTGGTCTAAGTAGGCTGTTTGTAGGATTTGAGATTTTTTTTGTTTCTTTTGACAGTTGGACTTTTCAGTATTATTTGCGATAATGTGAAAATTGGATTTAAATGATTTTGATTGAAATTGATACAACAGTTGGCAAATTTCACAAGCTAGGAATTTATTTCCAAAACGATCGATTGGCGTAGTTGTTCTGTGGTAATAATAGAAACAGCTGGAGAACATCGAGCACCGGAAAGAGTCGAATATGTTCTGCAATAAGCAATCTACACCTTCCGCAAACGAACGTTAGAACGATAGAGGTGTTAAGGAATTCGGAAGTCGAAATGAAGTCAGCTGGTTGGTATGATGTCTAGCGGGTGTCCTTGCCCTTGAAGATGGGATCGTCTGCAAAATTCGGATGGTATGTCGAGAAATAACACACTCTTCCGGCCCACGGAAACAGTCCTGCTGACCTACTCACGATCTCTCGAACACTTATCTGCGGTCTCACATCTTGATTGGATCGAGCGTTATTTCGTTGGCGGGTCGAAGATCTTTGGAGATGTTCACAGTTCACATCCGCTCACATCCTATCGCTACCAGCGGAAGCAAAACACGACGGTGCGCCATATGCATCGCGGACGCCGATGCCGGAAGACGGATGATAAATCGTGCCTAATTCCGTTAACGGTTTGGCGCATTTTGTCAAGGCTCTTGGCAAAGGTGGACGCATAATGGGTGACGAGAAAAGAGATATAGTTCGAAACCGGTTTTCATCCGCCGTGGTGTTTGCCATGTGGTGGGTGTTTTAGTTGTCTCCTTTAAAGGCAGAGAGAGGATTGTTGGACCAAATGCATTCGCTGCAATAGCATGTGTTACGTTCTTTATGCAAATCGTTGTCGAAGCAGGAGGAGTACCAGTAGTGGAATGTAATATGGCTGATTGATGTCACCGTGGAAAGGTATGTGACAAACTTAATAATTTGCTTTACCTTTTTATTTTGTACTGTAACAAATTAAAAGTAGAAAAATATTTACAAATAGGCATTCCAACACAGATGATGCCACTTAATAGCCCATCATCAAGCCGATTCGGGTAGCGCAGTTAGAATAAGGTAATATTTCGTTGCATTACGTCCATGACGCATTGTATTGTCAATGACAGTCACCTCTTAAATGAAACTAAAAGCCGTTTGCATGTGCGTTATCTACTATCTAGCCACAATGGGAGCGGACAGGAATGTAATAACTCACCGCTAACGAGCAACGCAAATGAGCCATCAAGCTACGCGGCTAGGGCTACGGTCGTACAAGAATAATCGACTCTCGAAGTAATCACGATCGCTGTCGCCGATGTGAATGCTGATGATGTGCCGTGGAGGATGATGATGGAAGAAAAAAAAACGGAAAGAAAGGTGAGGTGAGGTGATCTCCATTTAATTTGTCCAAGCGTCGTTGTATGACATTTTTTATGCACCTCACTCTGATTGTTGACCGTCGACGTTCGGTGTGTGTGTGTGTGTGGAAGAAGTAGGTGCGCGTATGCAAGTGATTTATTAGCATGGGCTACATCCTTTTGTGCGATCTATGCAGATCTATGCACGCGTCTACAAGTGAGAACTTCAGTAAGAGATACAAAAGGCTTGCTTAGACGATACGAATGGTGCTTGATTTTATAGTACATGTTCAACAGCAAGCAATCGTATCGTGTTCACGCACCTTAAGACCGCAATGGGGTTGAGTACAGGTTTTTCTAATAGAAATGTACCTTTGTTTCGAATGCTTTAAAAAATGGTTTCCTTAAACATTAATTTTAAAAAGAAAACAAACTCGTACGTAAGTTTTAGTTTTTTTTTCTATTTTGTAATATTTTGAATTTTTATTTCTTAAAATAGTTTTTTGTGTTTTGTTTTGTGTTTCTTCTTTTTTTTTTGCAGTTTGTAGTTTCATATATTTAACTTCCGCTCCTTTCGTAACTCCTTCAATTATTGCTCTTTTACGACTTACAAAAATAGTCTAAGGTTGTGTAGTTTTTTTTGTTTTCCTTGTGTTCTTGTATGATGTTCTAGTTGTTGGTTTTACTTGCACACACTGTTTCTGTTTTGACTTTTGCCTTTGTTTGCCTTTAGTTTCTATGTTTTTCTTTTTGCTTTACTTTTCGATACTCAACTTTTCGCTTTATCTTTTAACAAATTTCCACTGCTGCTCCCGGGTTTTTATGTGTTTGTGTTGTACACACACGCACACACGAGTCTGTCCATTACAAACTATCAAATTTAACCATCACTGGGCAGGTTAGTTAGTCTTACCGCAGACAAAGAATTCCACTAAATGCGTGTTTTTTTTTTGTTAATGTGTATTTTTGTCATTCTTTTTTTTTGTTTCGTTTTTCTTTTTATGTTACAGTATGGGACTGGCAGAGCATTGTATCGATATCTGCATTCCTTTACATTTGTGTGTATTGTTTGTTGTTTTCAATTTACTTGTTTCCCCCCGTTTTCTTTACCCTCTACTTGTGTTTCTAACTTTGTATGACTTCTTCTTGATACCATGTTACCATTAAAGCCATGCCCTAATGTAGTGTTGTTATTGCGTCGGGGTAAATTAAAACATAAAACAGTTGCAGTTGCAGCAGCTTGATTTTTGTGTCGCTTGTATGTACATCGTTCCATTGCGGCCATTTTTCTTCCCTAGGAACCAATGGATTATGCCAGTTTACTTTGCTATTTGTTTTGTTGTTTTGTTTTTTTTTTTGCCAAGGGTGTTAACACATTAAAACAAACCCGCAAAAGCAAATGCGTATAAACGAATTAAAAGGATAATGGGAGCTAGCCGAGCGATAAACCTAACACCGTTTTGTCTACATTTCTACTAAGCTCTGCTTTTGCTATTCTTGACGCTACAATCTCCTACCGAAGGGTGGAGCCATGGGTGGCGAGGATTTAACTTGAAGGGGGGGAGGATTTAACTTGAATGATTCGATCAGCAAAGGTATTGTAAATCAATAAATTATCACACTTGTCAGCCAACGTGCACCACACCACACTGTGGCGAGTAGAACGCGTTCATGGTAAGATCGGATGAGGCCTCGGAACAGCTAACCTCATCTGTTTCGTTGCTGAACAGACTAATGCAGTAAAATAGAACAACAATCAACAAAAGAAGAAAACAAAACTGTATCGTGCGTTATTTTTACTTTATTGTTAGGTAGAAAAAAAACATCTAGGCGAGGAACAGTTCAAAGGGCTGGCCGAAAATACGAAAGGAAAGCAACAATTATTTGCGAAAATAAATAATGTCCTTCTCTGCTTTGCGATGCACTATTTTTATTTGCCTTGTTTTTGCAGCGAATAATTTAAACATAAAACCGTCTTAAACTTTTAGGCGAGACGAGTCGACTGTTCTAACTAGTGTAAAATTACTGAATAGCTCGCAGTTGCTGAATAGTTTGTCAAACTGGTTACGCTTACACTTTGAGTGCGCTTGGTGTGGGGGTTGGGGTTTTGTGTTTTAAACGAACAAATTAAATAGCTCGGCTCACGCGTGTGTCGACCCGAGTGTCCCGAACGGAGCAGAGCGGTAGGAAACTTTCGGTGCCCAATCATCCGAACTCGAAGCGATTTAGAGAATGTGGAAACGAGCAAAATCTGCAAGCCTCTTTGCTTGTGCCTTACCACTCGCCTAGTTTCGTATTGCTTTCCTTTGTCTGCTGTCTAGTTGATATTCCGTTTGAATGTGTCATTTTTCTTTTTTTTCCCATAGATCCTTCGTTTTCATTTTCACATGCCGATGTGTTCTTTTTTTTAGAGTTGGATGTTTTTTTTCTTGTTCTTGTTTCGTTTATAATAAGCTAATTATATCGGTTCTTCTGTTTTCCTTTACTTCCATATGTACAACATTTACAATCTATTCTGTTTTCCACCGTTCCAGTTATCGGTACATGTTTGCTCTACGCGATTTATTACATTATCCTTGTAGCGTGGTTTGCGTGTGCTTGGTGAGAGGCGAAACTGTAATAATGATGAACTCGTTTGTTCCATATTGCGTTTATATCCTAATTGATTCGGTGATTTTTTTTGTTCCATCACCACGTGGGATTGGGACTTCCTTTAGTGGTGGCATAATTTCGTTACTTTAAAATGTTGCATCTTTAGGGATTTCACGTTCACGAGTGTGTGAGTAATTGTGTGATTTTTTTAGTGTTGGCATACCCCTACTCAATTGAACGTTGCTTTTTTATGTGTGGTGAAAATGGTTGGAAATATTCAAAAACGACGCTTACTTCTCCCTGGGCCTACCTGCCTCACTCACAGACCCCGAGAGTCTCCCTCATAGCAGTGATGTTCTTTGGTAAGTTGTGACAAACGCGTTCGGCGTTATTCAAAGAAAACAGAAACAAGACAAGCAATGTATGGTGGCCGGTGGTGCAAAAGAAGTGCATGGGGGTACTAAGAGCGACACGGAACACACGCTGCGGAACACTGCACGTTCTGTGCCGTGGCTGAGGAGGCCATCGGTTCTCTTCCGACTAAAAGAGCCTAAAATAGTGTGTGCTATGTACACAAAGGTCCGCCCGGTGTGCTCACGTGTGCACTACGACATTGAGCCGTAGTGGAGCGCATCGCCGGGACCGATTGCTAACTGTCACATACCCTGGTCGAGATTGGGACCTCCGATCCCAACACCAACACCGCTCTCGATCGGTACGCCCCGATCATACAGCCCGGAAGTGGGATGGTACTCGCCGCTCACCATACGTCACTGATCGTGCGCAAGATGGTGGCTTTTCGCTCCATTGCTGTCGACGGTTACCGTACTGCCGTTGATGTTGTGCTTCACCTCCAGCCCGTTTACCATCTTCTCGATGCTTTTCAGCTCCGACGGTGAGTTGGAGGACGGGGGCGGAGGTCCTAGTGACGGCGGTGGTCCAGCCGAAGCAGGCGACATGAGGGAAGCGGCGGAAGGTGGTTGTGCCGTCGGTGCGGAAGGTTGTGAAGAAGGTGGTGGTGGTGGTGGTGGGGGCGGCGGTGGTGCTATGCTGCTGTTCGGAGCCGTTGGCATATTGGCGGCAGCATTCGCGTCCGCCGTCGTTGGCGAGGTCGGATGTTGGGTTGGAGTTGGTGAGACGGAGATGGGTCTGGTAGGGGGTGAGTTGGAGGCAGCGCGCGGATGTGGACTGCTGCTGAGGCTGCGGGCACCGGCCGAGTTGGATCCGGGCGTTACCGCGTCGAATGCCGACCCGAGCCCAGACGGTAAGCTGTACGGCGAGAACCGGTGGCCCTTCAGGCCGTGGAGTGGCGAGGTGGGCGAGTGGCCCGAGTAGTGCCCGAAGAAGGCCGGATGTTGGGCGGCAAGCGCGAGCTGAGCGTTGAACAGCAGGCTCGGGTTCATGGCAGCCGCAGCAGCCGGATTGTGCAGCAGGGACAGGTGTGGCGGTGGGTAAAGACCGTGCGGGTAGAGATAGGGCAGCAGGTGAGGTGGCGGGTGAATCGGTGGCCCGACGGAGATGTTGGGCGAGGGGTAGGACGTTCCGGCACTGCTGGACGACTCCTTCGGGCTGCCCGAGGTCGGACGAAAGGCACCTGTGCTTCCTGACACGCTGTCCGAGCAGTTCGAGTCGCTGCCGTCCCGCTCGTTCTCGTCCGACTGGAGTCGCCTTCGCATCGCTTCCTCCGCACGCTGCACGTCTTCGAAGTTAAACCATCCTGCAGAAGTGTATGGCAGTTGTAGGAAAAAAAAATAGATTAAAAAGAAAGAAACGATATTTGTCAAACATTCTTTGTGAACTTTTCATCAGCCGTTTTGGCGCTGAGTTGCGTCATGTGAAGTTGCTCGGGTTTGGAATGTCCGAGGGATACTAACCTGACGCATGATGCTGGCTGAGCGAGAGCAGTGGGCTTTGCGGTGGTCCCACCACGTCCAGCAGCTTGTCGTCATCGTCCAGCGCTGATATGCTATTCGTTCGGTGGTCCAAACCAGCTGGACCGCGCGAGGAGCTGACGGAGCTCGGACTGAGCTTGTCACCGTCTGAGCTTCGCTGTCCCATCAGCGATTGCCTGAAAGCAGAGCAACTGAAACCCGTACTGGTTAGCGAGGGTTCGCTTATTAGAATTCTTGTTTTACGAGTAAACGGGTCTAGTAATATAAGCTGACAAAGAGGGCCAGATGGTTGAAGCACGACGATGACGACATTCTTGTGGAGTTTTAGTAGGTTCTGTACAATTTTTAACTTTATCTAAGTTTTGATTCTAGAGATTACTATTGCTAGAAGTATCACGAGTAGGAGATTGTGCTCTTTTGGCTTGCATAAGGCCAAGAGTTCAAAGCAGGAGATGTATTGTTTGAAGTTGAGCGTTTTTTTTTTGAAGATTACTAACTTTACCAAGATCTCTCAATTACGATCGACTCAACTTCTCAGGATATGGCCACGAATGCTACCAAATAGAAAATTTATTTGGTTTTGTGAAGAATCTGGACGGATAGCATTGAACCACCTCAATACAATCTCCAGAAGTCTTATGAAACGTATAGATCAAACTAGCTCCTTGCCTTCCCTGTCTATTGTAATACTTGATGTCCTGAAGTATTGATAATCTCTCCGAAAATTCTCACTTTGAAATAGCATTTATTCATCAATTTTTAATGCAAACAATTCACAATCGATCCCCTTCATTTAAAACGCAATGTTGCAGTACATTAAAATCGTACGCACGACATTTATGATCCGGTTCAAACACCCAGGTTAATCGTTCCGTCATTGTAAAGCTGCACCCAGAACGGTACCAAAACGTCGCAAATAAACTCTTTTTTTTCACTCCCGGAGCGATGTTCCGGCCACCGTTTTAGATGCTGGCCGTTTGTGAAAAGAAAATCACTTCCTGATGATGACGCTTCGGGCGGTTCTCGAACACTTCACGGTGTTCGGTGCAGCGGAACAGCGTCGGAAAGGGTGCCAATTTGTACCCGGCAATGAATGTCCAACGGTGACAACAATGTCGACGGAACTGGCCGGGAACGGAACACAACAAAAAATCTACAAATCATCCAGCCACCCCGTACGGTTTGGCCTGGAGGCCACGGTACCACTGGAGGAAAACTGGTTTCACTGCGCAGAGAAAAAAACCGAATAACAATCGAACGATACCAAGAAGGGTTCGTCTCGTCCTCAGCAATGAGTGCATTTGAATATAGGTATGGCGCGAACGTGCCCGAAAGGATACGATGCGGTAGCGCAATTCATCTCCCAATCGCCACAACCGCCAAGACCCCTTGGGGTGTTGCCGGTATAATCGTTTCGTTCTGTGCCGGAGTCTGAGCCGTTTCTGTCACAATTTGTGTTTTTCTTGTTGTGGATGAGTGTGTATGCGAAAAATTCCCCCCAATGACGTAGCATAATAAAGTGCTACGCGGCCAAACTGCAGGCACTCGTAGCAGCAAACCGGAAGTCCGCAGGGAAAAAAGTCGCCACCAAACGGATCGATAGGATCCGGTGATGCGTTCGGTGCGTAGCGCCGTTATAGCAAAGTGGAATGGAAGATGATAAATGGTAACGTCACGCGACCGGAAACTCGAATCAATTGCCATTCTGCCGCCATGCCGGCCATGCGCTGGTGTCTTTTTCATCACCTCGGTAGTTATCCGTTCGGGTGGTGAGCGTTTTATAGGAAAACGGGCGAAGCAAAGCAAAAAAGTTATGAGCGGTTTTCGGTCATTTGTCGGTTCGTTTTTTTTCCGCGCCTGGTGTTAGATCCGATTTGCCACACGGTCGTCCACGGTGGGGCCCCATAAATCTTGCAAAATGGAGAAGCGAGGATTTTTTGTTTTGCTCGCCTTTCTGGCGGTACGTTTGTCACTCGCTAAATGCTTTCTTGCCGAATGCCCATCCAATGCTGGCGGATGCCGTAAGGATGGCGTTCGTCGGTTGTAGGATTGAATAAATAATCACACCATCAAACTGGCACGCACTCGATAAATGTGCGTGACGGGCTCGTTCCAAGCCGGGAGTTTGTTTGTTTTTGCGTTAGCTTCTCCGGCGATGGTATAACTCTTTCACAGGCAAGCTTTCCTTGTTGGGCCGTTGCGACGCGAGTGCTTTACCCCTTTTGTTTTTCCACTTTCACACAATCACGACAGGATACCGCGAACGAGCGGCCTATAAATATATGGATCCCGTTCGGGATCAGTTTTCCCTTTCCCCGGTTGACGCGATGATCGAAATCAAACCATCAGGTGGAAAATGGGTATTCCAACTTCACGCAACCAACTGTTAACTGCTACCCATAATTTATCTCCTGGCCTGGCCCAGTTGTCAACACACGAATGCTTGGGTTCTCTTGTTTGGGCGTTCTTAGAGCTCCAAAAAAAAAAAAACCAAACAAAACAAAACAAAAACGCTTAAACGGATGGATGTAAACACCACCGTTTTATGAGCTCACCTTCCATAAAGTAACGAAAATCACACGCATCCGTGCGTGACAGGGCGCAAAAGGGTTAAGCGGCGGTTTCGATTTTTCGACCCCCAGAGCTTTGCCCGCACGAAAGGTGCGGCAATGCAATCAAGCTGGTGCGTATCCGGCGGTTTTTTTTTTATTTGAGGAGTTTCCCTGTGGAAATTTGCATCAGTGGAGCGAGTATTTTTCTTTTGTTTGGTGCCATTTTCCGTTCTATAACCATTGGTTAGATGGTCATATTTTTATTTATGTCTGAGCAATGGGCTAACGTGGGCTGAATATTCTTATAGGTTAGGTGCTTAACACTTTACGTAATGGCCGACCCGAGGGTAGTAGGTAGTATTGCGTTTAAGCGTGGTTTTATGATCGTTTGGTGTCACGGGAAAGCGAAAACAGGCCAACACCATCGCTAATCAATAAGTGTTTTGTGTTTCGCTAGCAATATTCAACCTTAGTTGGTTGTGTTAAGAAGAAAGCCACTGTTATCTCCAAATAGCCATGCTCGAAAGGAGACAGACATTCCAGAAAAGAAGTTTTGCATGCTGGTTTACTCTAAATAATTTTTGTTGATTTAAACTTAACCCTTAACGATCTTGAGCTTCGGAGACATCCAAAGTTTCGATATTTTCTGCTGACTCTAAACCTTCCGGTGGGAAATATTTATATTCGTCAAAGCATTACCTTTCGGAATGTTGCTCATTGCTGAAAGAGAACAATAACTTAGATACAATTTCATTGCTAGTGCAATCAACAGAACAACAGCATCGGCAGACTCACATTTATCAGCCTGAAACCTCCATTCCGATTGCACACCCTTAATTAGAGCACAAAGATTGAAACATATTCAAATCAGCTCGTCCCAAAACGTTCCTCCCGCTCGTATCCGAACATTCGTACCGGTGGTCCTGTTGGTGGCCAATTTCTCACTAAATTAAACACACACACACACACACACACACACACACACACACACACGCGCATCCCTTTCCGTCCACAACAAGCGAGGTCAGCCCACTACAGCCGCGTTCCACAGGAATGATACATTGTTCGGGTTGCGCGGTTGTGCTTAACTGTCCGCCCGATGGCTAATGGATTGAATTAGAGCAGGGTATAAATTTTACACCCACGAATCAACGCTTCCAACGCCCACTGGCCGGAAGTTGGTTGGCTGGTACCCGGGCACTCTGCTTTGCATGTCACGAAACGGAAAGGGCTCTCTCTCTCTCTCTCTTCCTCTGTTGCGCCAATCCGCCCCAGACTAACGATGCTCCGAAGTAACGACCGGTGCCTGGTGGAAAATGTAGACATCCCTCCACCCGGTGCTCTGGGTCTGGTTTCCGAGGGCTGGTTTTTGCAAATTTATTGCAATATTCTACCATCGCTTGTTCTAGTCTGGTTTTAGGAAAACCACATCACCAACAACTAACCCATTGTTTTTCTTTTCGGAGCCCTGGTGTTGGTCGGAGTGGAGGTCGGATTTGCAGTAACAACTAGCAGAAGGAGGAGAAACAAAAAAAAAACCCTCACACGAATATTGGTGGACTTCCGGTGGTGCACCAAATTTCCGCCTCCAAAATGAAGTAACATCCGCCTCCGATCCATTGGAGTAGCTCGCTTGTTACCGGGTTGGATTGGTGTGGGAATAAGGGGGCTCTTCCATGTACAGGCAAAGGCTAGAAACTTGTTTGTTGACCGTTCGGAGCTGTGTTCCAGCAAAACTTCAAAACTTCTCCAATCAACCACCACCAACAACATATAGCTGGGCCGGTGAGCGTCGTACCGTGGTGTGCCAATCTTTCGAACTGGCCGCATAAATCAGCACGGCGCTGGTTTCGCAATCACGCCGGTGACGACGGAACAGCGGAAAAGCGGAAAATTCTCCACACGATCCGGAAAGTAAACATAACCTTTCCGTTTTGCCGGTGCCATGGGCACATTTCTATCTGTGTAACGTTTCAGCCATCGTCTGCATCTGCAATGTGCATGTTGGACGATTTTCAGCGAGCGAGATAGAACTCGACCAGATGCAAGGATATTTCCCCACCAACAAGAAGAAACCCCGGGAAGAAGTCGTTGAACCGACGGTTTAGGTCGCCCGTCGACGCCGTCGGTCGTTATCACGATGATGTGTAAAAAGCTTATACACTGGGTGTGGTTTAATTTGCCACCAATTTGCATACTACATGAGCTCGGTTTATTTTATGGTTCAGATCACGGTACCGGAACGGTACCGGTGGGATGAATGGGGTTGGGTGTGGGATGATGTGGAAAAGCGTAGCGACCACTCCCAGCGTTTTTCCGACACGATGATCTAGCTTTTTTGTCTTCTATACCAAAGGTTTTTCTACTTGCTCGAGTGATGAAAATTCAATGATCTGTAAGCCACCGTTCGAACCACATTTGCTCGCGATGAGGTTGTGAAAATTGTTAGTATGTGCTGCTTGTAGTAGCTGCTTTTTTAAGTTCTTGAAGGAACTATATAACTGATATTACTCAAAAAGCAGTCATGTTACGGTGAGCTTAGGGAATAACGCAACATGTTTCTGTTGTAAGCTTGTATGTTTCATGCTGGAAGCTGAAGCATCCTACTTCTTACGGGAGAATGGGAATCTTAAAACATGCTGCAATGTGGTGTAGTTTGGGTTAGATAAGCTATATATTCGTTTACGGTTTTGTTGATACTAAATAACCAATCAGTTGAATACTTTTGCAAATCAATAGCAATTAAAATCAACTAAGTTATTATAGCACTGTATCGTATAGAAAAGAGCACTATTTACTATAACTTTTTATGGCAAATTAGTAGACAGTAAATTGGTTGCTATAAACAGAGATAGTCATATAAAAAAACATCGTCACTTACAGTTCTCCTCCAGCATGAATCACACTGTCTAATCTCCCCCTTTCACTGCTATCGGGAAAATACTATCAACAGCCATAAAATCATCTTCTTTTCAAAACAAATCTTCCTCCCGCATTACCGATTGCATCCGTAATTGGTGCCACCCAGCACGGGTCACATTTGTTCATTTGCAGCTAAACTGTTCCTTTTACAGGCCAACATTAACTTAACCAGTTTTCTCTTACCGTAGCGTCCTTACGTCCGGACCGGGCCGACAGAGAGGAAAGTCATAGTGCCATAAATCTTCCCGTGTGTCAACACACAAACCAGCCGGTGGCAACTACCCAAACGACTCCCTTCTTTTGCAATGCGCCAAGTGATAACCGTTACAGCTCAATTGAGCTCGCGGCATGTGCGTTCCCGTCTGCGCGCACTACCCAAACGGGTGTCCCTTTTTTGTAGCACTGTCCCAAAACTTCGGATGGCATCGGATTAGGGTGAGGTTTTGAAAATGATACTGAAAAACTATTACGATAATTGACAAATATCACTTCAAGCGTCCCACTCACCCTTTATTTTTTTCATTCGACCATTAGCTTGTGGCACGTGTCCTTGGCACAGGGTGAAAAAGGAAGTCTTTTGTCACCAAACTCTAGCTGCCGGTAGGAGAAATTCGCACGGATGGGTTGTTTGTTCACGATAGGAAGGAAGGACTGCCGGTCGAAAAACAAGCTACATCATGCTTTCTTGAGTGGAGGACAATCCAAAACCGATTAGTGTGACGTTAACTTTAGTGGGAAATGTTAACCCAAAACAGAAAATCACTTGCCATTCTTTTAGAAAATGCTAGTTCATTTTTCTCGTTGAGTTTGTTTGTATGCTCAAAAAAACCCTGCAATAGGACACCAAGGGTAATGGGCGTTAGGGCATAGCAAAAAAGATTATCTACCGACGATGTTGAACATGTAAATCGCATAGTTTTTCGATGCTGAGCCACGTATGCTTTAGTTTTGCGTACTAAAATGACCTGGCACGATGCAAAACATCGCTCGGCTTAAGCTTCCCGCTCGATTATAAGCTCTTTAAGCCTGCAGTTCTTTCTGGGATGTTAACAAATGTACACATGTTGTTAAAAATCGCTTACCGTAAACGATCGTCGATTAAACTTTTGACCCATTTCTTCAGGCGAATGGGAATGGGGGTTCCCTCCGTGGAAGACAAAAACAATCCTCCTCATTCTGTTTGACAGATGGATATGTACCGTATTTTTTTTTGCGTACCAGCCAATAACAACATCATCCTGCTGGACATCATTCACTCAGCAATGAAATTATGTCATATTGAAGCTCATTACATTGCACCTAGACACTCCACGCGAACTTTTTTCATATCGTTACGAGAGTGAACTTTTATTTAACAACGCCAGGTAAAAACAGGGGCCAAACCGCCCGTCTCTTTGGTGACATTAAAATAAAATGCAAACAACAGCCAACTGCTTTGCTAAGTGGCTTGAGTTAAGCATGGCATGGGCTTCGGACTACTAAAAGCTTTTTAATTGCTCACTTGCCCGGTGGGTGCATCTGCTGCAGGGGGGTTCAATACTGCAACTGGAGTGACATTCGCCGTTGGACTGCTGGCTGTTTCAGGGTGGAACACAGGCCCGCCAGGATGCAGCGAGCGATTGTAGGTCATTTTCCTGTCTATGTGGAGTCGTTTTTTTCACGTTCCATTCCTTGTGCGCTGTTTGCTGAACCATTTCATCCTATTTACCTTCCTGCTTTCAGCTGATGACTCTATATTACGTTCAGTTATGTTCAACAGAATGTGCCTGGAGCATCATTTAGTAGAGTAACCTTTCGCTCGTTATTTGGCAACGGATTGTGAGAATAAAGTAACAATAAACCACCATTACTTCTCGTTTAAAAACAAGCATTTAGGTGTATAAATTGCCAACATGATCCAAATTTAACCGTCTATGCATGGAAGGACACAATATTACAACGCCCTAAAAGACGTTTTACTCCAGGCTGCGTAGAAAGAACACCCATTGCTTCAGACATTACACTGACTGTGCAGGGACGTGAGAATTTCTTTTCCGTATCCGGCGGCAATACAGCGTGAATTAATGCGGCGTTAGAAGTCTGCAAACCGCAAGCAGCAAACTGCCTTCATGTCTGCCTTGTAATTTTCGCATTACCCAACCTAACCCGGGAAGGCGTATTGCCAAAACCGTCAGCACCAACGCCTTCTTTGCGCCGGAATTATTTTTCACTCCACCGCATCGCCTCTCTACGCTCTCCCTGGTCACCGTAATAGGTTATGTTGAATGGAATATTCAACACCCTCTACTAACGTGCGCACTGTTCCAGGGCCACCATCCACACATGCTAGTGCGGTACCGGTTCTTTACACGGCAGCTAATCTTTATTTATATGTATTTATGCATTCTTGAGGTGTTTTCGGTCCGGGAACGGGTAATTTTTATACCGTGCAATTTTCCACCTCACCCGTGGGTGTAGCGTAAGTCAATTGGCGAAAGAAAATTGGCATGTTACATGCGTTTTTTTTTCTTCTTTGGTGTTCTTTTATGTTTCGTGGCGCGTACAGGCGGTTCTTGTGGTGTTTCGAAGGTTGGCAGAGAAATCTATTTTCAAAATGCAATATGTTCTTTGAGGTGCAAATGGGATAAGCAAAGTCAATGGAGGAGAAAATTTGATAGCACAAAATTGAGGCTTTCGACAAAAAATGAGTCTGAACTGGAAGGAAAGTGCACAAGAAGATACTTCTTTAAATGGTACTTTGTTTCTTTTGCTGTTAGCTTTTGAATTCTTACAAATTTTTACTGATTGTACTGAAAACGTCACAATAAATCGTTATTTATCACAAAAGGGTCCATTTACTGCTAAATCTGATAACTGACCAATGGACAACCCATTTTGAACCCACCAAAAACCTTCGTTCCGCATCGTTTTTACATAGCACAAGCATTAAGTAGCGTCTGATAAGACGATATCCTTAGAACGAATTAAAAAGCACCAAAAGCGCTCCCTTGGGGTTCGTCTGTTTGCAAAATTGCAAATGTGGCTTGATCCTTCCGGCCACCGTACACAACCAACTGCGGGACATTCGCCTCGGCCGGCAGCAATCAGCGAAGGTACGAACGAGGAAGTCAACCGAATCCCTTTACCCATTCCCGTTTTTGTGTCGTATGCTTTCTTGCATCTATTTCGGGGAACAGGCCGACGGATCGCCCTTGTAATTCGATTCGATTTTTCAAACTCCCTTAGTCCTTGGCATTTTTTTAGAAGATTCGTCCCCGTTTCCTTGTTGTTTGCGGTAGGGGAATAGTTGTAAGCCACAGCTCACGTACAACGCCCGATTGTTCACGGTAGGAAAGGCAAAGCAAATCGATAAGACGCACGGTTTGTAGTGGATTACGTTAAAAGACGATCGAGCAGCGATTAGGAATGTCCTAATGCTGGTCCTGCTGCTCGAGATGATGATGATGATGTTGGGAATTGATTGCTTTTCTCTGCCCCGACTATCTCCATCCATTTCATCCTTTAGTCCAGCGGTGTCTTCCCACCCGGTTGCTGATTGGTAGCTGAATTTTGCAGTCGATGGTCAACGCAAGGCACATCCGTTCCCTTATCGACCCGAGAGCACCGATACAAATAGGATTAGAAAGGATCTGATAATTGATATCGAAAGGTTTTTCGGCATCGTATCGTGGTAACGTCTTGCTGGGTTTTTTTTTTTGCTGTCGGTGTTTCTTCAACCCCTACGGGTAGATTGTTCCGGTCACGGGTCGTTGATCGGGTCGGTTTCTTAATCTTGTCCGAGCATCCGGGCATTCCGGGGATTCGATGCGCATCAAGCACACTTTTGACTACCGTTTTTCGGGGGCAGGTTAATTAATGTCCTAGGCAACGTTCGTTCGTAGAAGTGAGATGCATCCCACATGTGGAAATGGCTCTTCCGTAGCACAGATCAATCAAACCTGCGAACGTGAAATTGTTTCATGTGAAGCAAGTGGAGACCAAAAATATGTTCAGTACTTGAGTGAAAAGTGTAGCTGATCACCAGATTGAAGATAGAAAAAGTGGCGTAACTTTGGATAACCAAACAGCACACTCAAATCCGCTCAATCAACCTCTTTGCTGCCTTTTAATGAGACATTTCTTAACGTCATCAGCATATTCTGTGACCGTTTGTCTTGCAACCAATGCCGAGCTACCGCCAGCAAATAAAGAAGCATCCCGCAGCGTTCGCGTAGCCCTTGTTGCGCATGGAAAATTGCTGCCTTCCTGACAATTTTAATTAAATTACACAAAACATCAATTGAATTTGCACAACCCCTTCCCGGCGATGGTCCATCCATCCGGTGGATTTATTCGATTTACTCCCACAATCAACTTCCGACGCACGGGTGTATCGGACGTTGGGCGAGGAAGGTATGAAGAACTCAGAAAGGGGACGTTTTTTGGTAGTTCATGGGTGGCATAAAACGGGTGGCAAACTTGTCACCATCGGGGTGTTGGTGGAATTAGGGCCGGAGGTGATGTCATCGGTAGAGATTTACACGCAGCGATAAAAAAGAAACCTTAAACCTGGTGGCATGCACACAGATCATCGACTAACAATAGGACGGTAAATGATGTTATGCATCAGTTGAAATGACAAAATTCTCTGTGGTTGATGCAAACGCTGTGGAAGATGCCGTGATCATGCTGTGATGCTGTGCTCATTCTTGTGTAGAATAAAATCAAGCGCAATAAATGAAGCAATACGTGTAATTAACAAATCTAGATGATTGTAAGAGTTAATTATTTGAGTTCTATAGATAAGTTTTCTATTAATTTGTAAAGTAAATTTAATAATTGTACTATTTCCCTTTATTAATATTTTACATGATATAAAATTTTAAAAAAAATCAATCTCATTTCGCTCAACTGTAGCTCGCAATCCAGTTTCTATCCTTCTTCCACCTAATGGTTTCATCATCGGATGCTGTGGGAAATGTTTCGATAAATTTCCAACCGTACCCCGAGCGTAATCGACCACGACATTCAAAACTCGGCAAATAGCGCGCTTACCCCCAAGGACGGCCGGGATAGAATAAAAGGGGTTTCTGGCCGTGTAACGAACGTCAGCAGTAATCTGTAACCTATGATTATCACCCGAGCCGCAAAACGATTACATGGGTGTCAAAATATTTGTCACCATCGCCGTCGTTTGCCCGCGGGGGAAAAAAACGATTTGTGGCAAATTTTTGTGTGCTTCTATTCAACTCTTGCCTTACGGTTCGTTATTTGATCCGACATTTAGAGCGGTGCCATGAAGGGAAAAGGAATTTGATACAAATTCTTTATTTGCCCTAAGGATAAGTGGCACAATCAATCGTTCCGTTGTGGGACATCATTAGCAGCAAGCACTCGGTTTCTGTGGGTTGGATTTGAGCGATTTCCCGCTGTTAACGTAAGCGAGTGGGAATTGTGTCGCATATTTTAGAAACCAGTGAAGGAATTTAGGAAGTCGTACAATTCTATACAATATCAATCGTTGATCGATAGTTGCATTTGCAAAATGCAAATATTCTATTCCTTTTCCAGCTATTTATTATTGCATTAACACGCTTTGCTTTCTGGAATCGGATTTCGGTTAGGAATGACTTTCTCTGGGCAAAATGTGTTACTCAAAACCCTGCAAACATTCATCGCGTTTAAATTCCAGCTAACGATACAGCGCATTTCAATAGCAATTCTCCACATCTTCATGTGGATGGGGAGGTTTATCAATCGTAAACACATCCGTACATCGAACATCCGGCTGCACAACACAATAATGCTTGATGGAAATGGTAAATGATTTACGCAAAGTGCACTGTCACATCATCCGAGGTGGCCGAGAAAATGATTCCTTCCGTACACATGAAAACATCTTTGCTTTCAGATTAATTCACAACACAAACAACAGTGTGTTTGGGAGCCATTGCTGATGAGTGTTTGCAGTGGGATGAAAATGTGGTGAACAAAACGCTACGAAAGGCAAGGACTGAAACGATATCCTGTCAGGATGTCGGTGCAAACAAAACAAGCTTGCTTTCAACGGTATTGATTTTCCATTGCTTCCCCTTTTCGAGGGAAATTTAACCTTTTGTCACTTTTCTTGTGAGTTTTTGCCCCTCGTTGATGTTACATTGACGTTACAGGGATGTTACATTGATCTGAATGTCCCCTCAATTGCAGCAATACATCTTCATTTCCTGATCGAATTCAGCTGAGATAAATTTTAAATGATTCAATGCAATAATGGTTTTTTTTTTACTTTTCTAATCATCTATCAAAGTGTATAAAAGAAAAGAATATCATCATCGTCGTTCGGAAAATTTTGAAATATTTTAATGAAAAATGCAATAAACTACTACTTACTAAACTACTTACTTCTTTTCCCGTTTGCCGGCACCAGTATCACGAAATCCTTTCGCGAAAGGATTATTATCTATCTTCAATTGCGTTATCTGCCGATGAAAAATGGGATTCGAACACACAATGAATATTTTGGGGTGATCAGCTATATTGCATTACTTACTTTTTCATTTTGATATGCAGTTACGGCTATGAATTCGGTTTCCTTAAACACGTAGGTACGAAACGTCGAGTACGGTAGCTTCAGTATATCGTTCGCTCGAACTAAATGAAATCTAGGCTGGTACTTGTGCATCGAATTCAGGATTGTCTGCAAGAAAGTAGAGAAACGTGCGTAAACATTAGTGTGATGTTCCATCATAATTGCCCCACAATGTTGCCATAATGAATTGTAACGGCCTGGGAGCGATTGCTTATATTTCCCTTGGCATTGTACGGTTAAGTTAATGTACGTCATGAAAGTTAAGTGTACTGTAGAATGTCGCAAAAAAAGCGGCAATCGAGCAAAGAGTAGCTAAATTTATAATGATTTCTTCCGGCTTTAATCGTAATAAGCGGCGATACATTGACGGCCGGTGCAGAAAGAAAAGGTATCAAACGCGTTAGAAGATGATAACAATGCCAAACCCTCCCCCCCTCAACCAAAATAAAAGGGGTAGTAAACAAAATAGCTGCCATAAAGTTAGCAAACTGATGACCCTTGTTAGGAAGCGGATCCGGATGTACCGAGATGATGAATAAAAGATTCACTCCAGTTTAAGACCACACACGGAGCAACACTGTAGCAGGTGTACCGGAAGACAGAAGATGATAGTAAAACTGTGCACTGTGTTCGGAACGCATAATGAGGTCAGTGAGAGAGGCTGGATGTGGTTTTTATAGCATACGCGGTTCAAAATCTTGACTAAATTTAGTTTACACTGGGCACAAATTTGAATGACCGTTCCCAGAAAAAACAAAAAATAGAAACAGGCAATTCTTTTGTGCGAGTTTAAATTCCTAGCTCAGCAGTACTTAAACTGCTGATCAGAATAGTTTTTGCTTTTATTGCGGAATGAAATAAACTTCATGTTTCGGTTGGAATATCCGGTTCTTTGTACATTTTTTTTTTTTGCACAAGGCACTTTCTAGCCGTTTTGCAGATGACGGGAAAAAGTGCTTGTGGTGTCTTTCACACCATTCCTGTAACGTCAAACCGCTCAGGGAAGGCCGCTCATTAATTCCATTACTTGATTAATTAGAAACATTCGTTTTTATGGCTTAAACTTTGTCCCTCATTTCTGTGGTTTCCTTTTTTCCTACCAGAAGAGAGATGGATGCCAGTAGACTTGTTGTAGTGTTTCGGAAGCAAAGATCTGCACACTCATTCACTAACGAATGTGTTTGGCTGTCGTCGACAAACACCGGTAGCAATCGGTTTGATTTACCACCTAGCGAGTGTGATGTGTGTTGGGCCGTTCATTACTTTATGCGCCATCCATGCGCCAGCCATGCGCTAATGAGAAGAATGATCATTGAGTAAGATAAAAATTTGCACCTAAACGACGAGCGTTAGAGTTCACACTAATGACACATATCAACTTCAATTTCATTTAATTACAGTTGAATGATCACATTACATCAGAATATGGAGGAACTCGAAGGTGTGATCCGTATTCTCGATTCGTAAAGGTTTTGAGTCATTAAGTAGAAAGCAATGAGCACCTAACTGATCAACTTTTCTGCAGAGCTGACAGATATCAAACGCCATTGATATGAAACAATTATAAAAATAATCTATCTACAGCTCCTACAGCAATATCTCATGTTGCATCATCTCTTTTCAGCATCATCAGCACGAAGAAAAAAAAATACAGTTGATCATTCGCTTGATGAAGATATAACATTTACCTCGCACCCTCGATCACTGTCATCACCTTGCCTTACTGTACCAAACATAAGGAAAATCAACTACCTCCCTGCTCCGTTCCGAAGCTGTTATCAAGTCCGCAACTGAAACCAACAACCATTACCTTCACGAGTTCGCTTTCCAGCCGCAGGAGAGGCAGACAGCACCGAATAGCCAAGAATCCCGGAGGTCCCAATCATCATTTCATTAAACATCCCACGTCTTACGAAAAAAAAACCATCCCAACCATTTCGTGGCCCGGCACCGTTGCGACGAGTGCATTTGAAAGGCTCAAACGAGCGCTGGCAAGTGGTGGGGTCAGAAATAATGATTAAATAATCATACTCCACCGGGTGGTACGCCGTTCGGACGCCAAGAGCGTCCATTTCGGTTTCAAACCACCACTACGTTGGCTGTGGCCGCATGTACACACGATCACCAGCGCCAGTCACCCACCAGTCCCAGATGGTTTAAGCATTATCTTGTTAATTTTTCCATCTTAAGCTCATTCGAAACTTCCTTTTCTCGTAAAACCTCTCACTTTGCCGGTTCGATCCGCGCCACGGAGGGAAAGCGATCAGGGTAACACGCGGGACACGCGGTAAGATTGCGGTGATGATCGCGTCGTCGAAATAATTTCGCCACTCTCGCCACACTTGAAACCCCACGGTACGCGTCCGTGCTGCGGGTTCGGTGGGGGGGGGGGGGGGGGGGGGGGGGGGATACTGAACATTTGGTGAATGATTTTTGGGGGCTACTCTTCGTTTTTTTGTTGTTGTTGCTTTGCCCCGGCAAACGTTTCGCTCACAAAGTTGGTTTGTTTGGTATTGGACGCCGATAATTTAGTCGTTTTCGGGTTCGTCTCCTGCTTCATGTTCGCTCTTTCTTTTCGATCATATTTCGACCACGATATTCATTAATTGGTTGGCGTACTACTGGTGCACCGGTGATGAAGGTTGGGCACTTGGGAAACGGGATAATCAAGCACCAAACTGCCATTTGCCTGTTCGCAACCGTCGTTTTGAAGCTTTCTTGCAGTGTGCGCCAAGTGCACTGCTGCAACAACGATAAAAAAACCACTCCAAAATACACCACGCCCCTTTTAGCTCGGTGTGTGTGTGTGTGTGATAGGGTGGGGGTTCACAATCATGAAACACCCCACTTTAGACCACCCGTTTGAAACCACGCGCAAAGCTGTGTTAGAGTGCACCCAAACAGTGGAGGCTTAGCCTGGGGGCCAAAAGTCAGCGTAATCGTTTTTCGTGTCTGCAAAAGTGCAGTGGTGAGTTTTTTTTGCCCCTCTCTGCCTTTTTCCGTGGTGGTGAACTTAGAAAGTGCTGTCTCCATTCTTGTGGCCACCCTCGAATACGCCGGTACATCCCAAATGAGCTCTCGTTTGAGCGCCGTTCGCCGGGCGTACATCGCATCTCGGTGTCGGTGGCGACCACCCCATAATCTCCCCACGGGGGCAGGGTGAACCTGGGCGAAAAAGGCGAGACGTAAAATGTTCTTCGTGATGTTCACGAGGTAATATTGCGGTCCCATCGATCGGATCGGTCGGTGGTGGTGGTACAAGAGCAGCGAGCAGACATTAATAACGTTCGTCGTCCGCTTCATCGTGGCCGTGTTGAAGTCTTCGAAGTAAACGCGAAAAAGTGATTCCGATCGGTTTCTCACCGGTCGGTACCGTGGGCACCAAGACCAAGACCACCACCGGGGTTGAAATCATAATTTCACAGCATCCTGCTTTCATTCATCTACCCCATGACCCATACCTCCCATGCACCCGGCTCCATCCCCAATACCCTCGTTTGTTGTTTTCGTTTTTGACGCCGTTTTAATAGGTGGAACTTCCTTGTTTGAAAACCGTTTGATTGTTTTTAGAATCGGTTAGGGAGTTGGTTAGTTTTCTCTTCTTTTTTCTCCCGTCTCCCTGTTGCCCCTAATTGCTAGACCCGAAGGGCATCGGCCGGGCTCGCTAGTTAACGTTTTCGGGGTTTTCCGTAAAACAGAACGGGGATAATCATCTTGGGCGGCCCACACCATCTGCCATCGTCCACTTGGTTCATCATTGTCATCGGTTGCCGGATTTATCGGACAGCGGGTTCGATCGAGCAGGTGGTCATCGTTGACCTTCTTTTTTTTTTCTTCTAGCCGAAACCTCCCGGAAGCTGCCGAATGTGGCTCCCGGAAGTGACTGGAATGGTGGGTAATGATTATGAACTTGTCAATAGGCCGAAAGGCCGATCCAGCGTTAGCTTGGATCTGGCTCATAAGGGAAGTGACAAATTAGCTGCTGAGTGATTCAAAATCCCGAAAGGTATATTTTTATGGGGCAGATCAGCTCCACATCAATGCGTTATCTTTCACCGTACACCATGGCGAAGGAAATTGGCGTCGAAATGCGCCTCCAATATCTTGAAGACTTGACGACATCCAGCAGACCACACAACTTCAAGGAATGGAGTCTAGGAGTAACGTTTCTTACACTTTTACGATTGCCAATCGAAATGCAATCTAGCGGAGATAATCGAAAACGGAGATAAAAATTCTATTAAAAACCAGCCACATCAAAGTATGCGTGCATATTTCCTGCATAATCTTCAACCCTGTTCCCAGGTTGGGAAATAACGCAAAAAAAAAAACTCGTAAAAAAGTCGTAAAGGAACGTGCAAAATGGCCCGACCTGGAATACTGGATTTTTACGATGGATTAATTAACAGTTCCCTTCGCTCGTGGATGAAGCTTCGGTTCTTACCGCACCTCGGTGACAAATCGAACCGACCGCCACCGAGTCGGCACAACCGAAAATTGTCTTAATCCTGTCAAAACGGAAAGTGCACTTTTCGGGGCGCCCGTTCATTGCACCGTACCATCCGGGTGGGCTTTATGTCCGTTTTGTTTGTGACGGTTGTTCTTTCCCGTGTTTTGTTAGTCATTGAATTTTTAGAAACACAACTACCCTTTCCCTGCCCGTGCACATGCGGGCAACCGAGAGAGGGCAGATGAAATAAAACGTATCAATTTAGTATCGTGCGCAAGCGTGGAATGCCGCAATCAACCGTTTTTTTTATTCATTTTCTCTTAATTTAGTACGTCTGTCAAGGAGCTTGGCAGTTTTTGTTTCATTTGGACGGGAAGGAAAAGGAAACAGATTTAACGTTCCGCCTTACCGGCGTATGTGTGGCAAATGGAACGAAGGTGTCCCAGGGTGTCCCTAGTGCACAAAACACGAATTGGGAAGAGAGACAAAAAAAAACACATTTCAAAACAACGAAAATGAAAGAATGGGGCAAAAAACGCATAATTTCAAACAGCTTTGTGCGGGACCGACACTATCTTATCAGGCGCTCTGTGAGGTCCGTGGCTTCCGTGGACAAACGTCGTGCCCCGATGCAGCAGCCGGTGCGTTAATAATATTGTTTTAATCAATACGTTAAACGGATGGGTTAACCGATGGGAAGGTTAGAATATAAAACAATCTAACAACGGAATGGGAAGAGTATTGGTGGTAATTGATAACCGAAAAACGGGTGGCATTATAAATTAATTCGAAAACAGGCGGCGTAAAATCTTAACCTTTACAAGTAAGACACAGAACGAGCTTTGGTACTTTTAATGGCAATAGAAGTTTACTCTTTAGAACATAGTTAGTTTTAGAAGTACTCCAAAATTAGACCAAGATCTTCGAACAAAATATCGAATTTATGACCATAAAGTTCGAACAATATTGATGGAAAAGAAAGAATTCGTATCACCCACAAAGAATCTGCTAAACAGCTCGTACTATTTTATAGCACATTATTATTACTATTATAGCACTTTATTGACTCATTGACAACTAGTAAAGACGACGCGCAGTAGAAGGCCGATACGTATGCAAGAAATCAATGACACAAAATCAAGACGACGAAACCCAGCAAAACATTACTACGTTTATTTATGCAAAGTATTTACGTCTACGTATTGATGCAGTTTTACTTTCTCATTTGTTCCTCCAATTCGGTGCAGGAATGAGATAAAGATTGGTGCCTTCATTAGCTCCCCTTGCAGCGATTTGTCGTGTCAATCTGGGTTTAATAGAAAAAAAAGGTAAACAGACATCCGCCACGGTGGGTGGTTTTTGACGGATCGATTCATTACCGGTGTGCGATGACATGTCTATCGATTCTCGATCGGACTAATTAGTTTGTACCTTTCCGTCCTGGGGATCTGTGTACGTATCGGTAGCACCCAGACCCAGACCCAGACCCGGTCGCCATGGTGCAGGCGACGCAAACCAAGAAACGAACGCGAAACGTTCCGTAACCGGTTCGTTCTCAAACGGATGGCGGCTGCTGCTGCTGGTGCTGCTGAAGCTGCTGCCACCATCCGTTAGATAATTACCATTTAACCGGCTTTTGAGCAACATGGACAGTGGAAGCTTGGCGGGGGAAGGCTGCTATCGAAACCGACGGCTTGCAAACCGGTTGGGAATACTAAATCGATCGCACTTTGACACCGCGGTGCGTTCGCCCATTCTCGCGTCCGTATCTCACCGGCCTGGGCTAATGAGCTCGCGCGGCATTATGTCCCACACCTAGGTGCAGAGTTGTTGATTTAATACATGTTTGTTTTGTCTGTCCGGTTAATACTACCGAGTCCCTCGACGC
Source organism: Anopheles marshallii (assembly GCF_943734725.1). Lineage (NCBI taxonomy): Eukaryota > Metazoa > Arthropoda > Insecta > Diptera > Culicidae > Anopheles > Anopheles marshallii. The sequence continues at coordinate 67,159,402 of NC_071326.1, read as the reverse complement.
CCCTCCCAATGCTGTGGGCTTCAGCACATAAATTTATCTGGATATAGCAATTTGCGCTGAGTGCCTCCGGACATTCGAAACGCTTCGATCCGGCCGAATGTTTCTTTTTTTTTTTCGGGCGATGTGGAGCGGACATTCCCAAAATGTCCGTTTCGCGCCCACTCGAGCTCATCTCGCAAGGCATGCAATAGCCGCGCGATAGGCCGATAGGTCTCTTATCAAGCGTAGCGACCACCTCGGTTTCAGCCAGCGGTTCCGTGGAATTCGGTTTCCTATTTGGAATTCTCTTCTCACACTCCAATCCGACAGGGTTCGAATTTATGCAGGCAAAAAAGGTAGGTGACACACGCACCTATGGGCCGTTTTCCATTCCGGTGTCTGTAAGGATAGCCGTTTTTTTCCTACCCGATAGACGCCGTCCCAACCGATCGACCCAAGATTCAACGACGAATCGAGAAAACCTGGTGGCCTAATGAATTCGAATAAATTAAATGCGCAAAGCGCTTCGTGGCCTTATCTAAATTGATATCTATGTTTCTTATCCGTCTAATTTACCCGTTGTTTCTTGACTCGCTGCGGCTTCTGGGTGTTTGGTGACCGACACTCGTACGCTTTCGCCCACCGTACCAGCCGGCAATCACATCAACGATTTATAGATCCTTTCCCCGGGTATGCCCGGACCCTACCCTTGTGCGCGGGACTGCGTTTGGCGTAAAATGGTAGCACATAAATCAACCAACCAAACCCGAAACGAGATCTTCTTGGGTCAAACCACTCGAAATCTAAACCTCAGGTGGACGATTTAGTAGCCACCCGTGGTAAGTGTTGCACAGGAATTTATTTGAATCCGTTGCTGTTCTTGGTTTGCTTGCGTGCTGCTACTGCTGCATCGTCGGCCTCCACCAAAAAAAAAAGAGGTGCGATGGAATGAAAAATTTGGCAAACAATTTTATTACCGGTCTGCGAGAGATAGGTTTCGCTGATAAAGCCGTTTCCCCCGGGGACGCTTGGCGTATCAGTGGGTTGCGAATCGTAACGCAACGCCATCATTATTGTGCACAGTCCATGTCTTTGACAAATTTTGGACCGTTTTCAGGACCCTTTTTATGATTTGTGAGCATAAAGTGGGCAGCATGAAAAATATGATTGATAGGAGCAACATGTGATACGGTTGCAGTTTTCATAGAAAATGACCTTAAGGAAGGCTTGGAAACATGTTCTTAGAATCACTGGAAACATTAAAGCAAGATTATCTCGAAAACTGGGCAAAGTTTCGACTCTTCTTTAAAGATCTGCCACTCGATCTGCAAAAAATGCCACTAAAATAGAGGAGAAGCAATTAGAGTAAGTATGATATTATAGCAAATACGGATAATTGCAGCAATGAACTGTTCCACTTAGACGAAATGTTTACTTTTCGAACTAGAACCAACTGCAATATAATATATTACACCTACCAATTATAAAAAGTAATATCAAACAACTGGGAATAATTGGCTTCCTATCTCGAATAAATATAATTTTGTAGATTATTTTTAATACACAAATCGATCATTAAATTTCGAGGTTATTTGTCGTGCCTCTTCAATATCGATTGCATGGCAGGACCAAACAAAAAAAGACAATAGCCTTCTGATCATGTTAATACTTTGTAATCTTTTAATTTTCATTCACCAACCGAAAATGAATCTCTTTTCCCTCATAACCCATTCCACGAGTTGCCGTCCACGGTTTCGGTCTGTTCGGTTCCGTTTTATGAGCGTATAAATATTCTAATAAGCTTAAGAATAACCATCAACAGAGTCGCCCGAAACAATAGGCTCTCCCATGCACGGCCATCATAATCATCGCCACTATCATCATCATCATCCGCACCGTCGTTATTAGGTAGTTTTATCGATATTCTTTGCCTACTAATTCCCAAACTTTTGGACCAAAGTGTGTCTGTGTGTGTGTGTGTGTGTTTGTGTGTGTAGGTGGGGCAGGGATTTTATTTTCACTCCTCTTTTGTGCTGTTACGGTGCAGTCGGCTTGTGTTTGTTTGAAACAACATCAGCGCAAAACGCCAGCCCATAAAGTGTTGTGATGCTGCACCACTAAAGCTCCCGGGGAGGCGACTAAAGCAGCAACAGCGCGACGAAAAGGGAATAGAATTTTGTGTTTTATGTCTCAAATTAATTTACGACATTTCGAACAAAAAAAATCCGGGACCCGTTGTGGGAGCGGAAAAGTTTTCGGTGCGCGTAGCTTCACCGTGATTGAAAAGCGAATGCAGATTGGGGTGTTTACGGTTTGCTCGTAAATCGAACCAGCGATCATAAACGTTTTCAGTAGATTTGTTCGCGAACGGCATGTGTGGAGGCAGAGCAGGTGTTGCAGGAATGAAGCAGTTTTAGAGATGGAAAAAAAGGATTGATTTAAAATTTTCTAATCATTCCAAATATCACTCATCGAACACGCGTGAGAATGCGAGTGTTTTGGGACCTGGCTGCATGATCGTGGCAGGAATAAAGCAATATTTTTACGACGCACCGTTTTCTGTGCTGTACGATTTCGGCTGTCCGCTGCCTGCTGAAGAGTCTGCTCCACCATTCGCTGTGGATGATGTGCGGGACGTCTCATTTGCGAACGGAAAGGGCATGATGATGATATGCCCCAAACGCCACACGGTGATCGTAAAAAATCAATCGACAGCGAAAAACCATAAAACCGTCCCGTACGGTCATGGTTTTGTTCATGGGCCGCCTGGAACTGGTACGCCAGCTAGACCGAAATAAAACCAACGTTTGTTTCTATCCGTTTCGTTGCGATCGATCCCCCAGCGCAAACGGCGGGAAACACGAACACGAAAGATCGGATGATAAAATTATGAAATTAATATTACGCCTTTATGGTGTGTCTATTACGCGAATGGGAAGAATATTAACGGCGTCGTCGAGGATTGGGCCTTTGAAGCTGGCAGAGTACACTTCGGTTTGGTGCTGAAAGGATTTTTAATGACGTTATTATTATTACGATATTCCTGTTTGTCCACCGGCGTTCCGGACATGATCGAACGGGACGGTGCTTTACAGTACAAACCGCCGACAAACCGATGATATACGCACGAATCCAGCGTTAATGGGTAAGCTTTACGTGTAGCTTGCGTGCGTGATCGTCTTCGATCGTCGGCTGTTGCGTGATGAAGTACGTGATGGAGCTTCCCTCCCGTGTCGGAGACATCCAGCATAGACGTCAGCCGTTAAAAACACCTCCTGGGTGTTGAACCATACTTTACATGCGGGTTTTGTGCGTGTTGCGATATGAGTGATTGACTTTGGAGCGATAAAACCCCCATAACAATTGCAGGTGGTGCGGACCGGTGTTCAGTAATCGTAAAATAGCGCAAGTTATTACAAGTGACAGCACATTAGGCAGTTGTTTCTTTATGAAGCATAAATTAGGTAGAAATCGCCAAGTAATTGACAAATCGATTACTATCTGTTCAGCTACATCACCGTTCTTCGGGTGCCATCAAAGGCATCAAACATACGTGCACAATAAATTAGATCGTAAAAACAGGAATGAAAATAGAAGATTTTTAAATTGAAAATAAATAAACCACGCCGCCCTAAAACGCTTCGATTGAAACGTTGTTTATGTGACTAAGGTGTAGCGTTTTGTTTTTTGATCGAACTCCTGAAAGGAATGTTTGCTTTGCATTAATTAAAATTCGACTAATTGCTTCCAAGAAGCTGTCGGTTCGGGGCACTGAATTGAACCCAAATTCTTCACCGATTGACTTCTCCGAAAAAAAAAAAAACGAAGTCATCGAAAGCGGGAGGTCGATGAACAAAATTGATGGTATATTTGTAGAGGTAAAGAAATACGAGCAAATACCAAATGTGAACGCAACAAATAGGGGTCTTTCGAACGAGGGATGAAAAATATAACACAAAAAGGCAACATACTTCGAATAACTCGAACATAAAAATGTATGAGAGAATAATAGGTATTAACATGAAATGTCAATGTCACGTGAAAAAACAATGCTCATGTGGAGTTTATTTCATTGTAACATATTGTAAGCTGATCACAGGGTAATATTTACCTTACATATTCTGATATGGAGTTAGAGATGTTGTTTTGAACGATATAACCTTTTCGATGGTTATTTGCATCTTGTAGGCATAACGTTTTTATGGTTTGAATGCAATGGGGAGTCTTCTGATATTGAGCTGTACCTTTTAAAACAAATCACTTGATTGCATGGAAATTCAACCATCACCCACTCAGCTGGGCAGTAAAACTGTTGACTGTTGACTTGTCTTTGTTACGTTCTTGCGTTTGTTTCGTCTCTTATTGAGAGCGAGAAAGTCAGCGCATAATGATCACGATGGTTCAAGGATTGGCACAAATAGGATGTGATATTACGCTCATAAATATTGTCTCCTTACTGCGAGGCAACGATAACGTTTTAGAAGGATCAGCCAACCGCACTGTTTTGGCAAACGAGTTCACAAATCTTTCGCCAGACAAAGTCGATGACATGTGTGTGCGTGTCGCTGTGGACGGGTGTTGATTGGACAATTTATTTACTATCGGACCATCCAAAATGCAAACGACTGGAATCCGTAAGGCAAGCCAGTCACCCCACATCGAAGGGTGACAATAAATGAGGAATGAAGAAGCAAACGATCGACAAAACAAAGAATGGGAAAGAAACCATTCCGACAGCATCCCGTGTGGTCTCAGGTCTTTTGCTCCGGGTGCCGTTTGTGGGACCTGTTGAACGAAGTGGAATTTTTAAAAAATTCACTCTTTATTACACCGCACAGATTTTGGACGATGTGAGCCACCGTGCGCCTTTCTTTCCCATGAGAAAAAGCGGCACAACCTCGTCTGCCCATCCTACGAAGGAAGTCCGGTGGCGGTGATCATCGAATCGTACGTTAATGAGCCACCTTCCGAACGACGACGATTTGGATATCGAAGCTTGCCGTGAAGTGATCTTGGGGCAGGCAAAGCGGTGGCAACGCGAACGAACTGCCACTACAACACGGAGTGACATGATCCACAACCGGGCAGAAGAAAAATCGCTATAAAAACGTGCCCGTTTGCGTGGTGTGGTAATTAATAGTGGAATATTCAATTAGACACGCCAGGCGAGCGACCGGAGAACGAGAAGGAAAAGCGTAAAGGATGCGTGCCGATAAAACGATAGCTTTATTAGACACGGGAGCAGTGCCCGGGGTGGTAGGGGAAAGGACGCTCGGGGGAGGTTTCCAATCGGAATCCAAAAACGCACCACCGATTATCACATCATATCATACACGGCCCGAAAAAAAAAGAACCCGGTGTCTCCATCCGAGCACCGGCAAAGGGTTCGTCGCTTATCGGACACTCGGTGGTCGTCTTGAAGTCACCCATGTAATTGGAGGGGAACGGGCATCCCGCATTAGATAATAATGAACTCACCATCTTTACGAGGTGCTGAGATGTGGTCAAACCAAACCTTTCAAGGTTTTCCCTTACTTCTTCCTTTTGTTTCGCTTTCTTCGCACAACCCCCTCGCGTTCCCATTGGCGTCCATCAAACGAGTGTAAATTACGTTTCCGGGTGCCGATTAGGAGACACCTTTTACGCTGGACCATGAGCTTGGGATTGTGGCAGCAAACAATAAACTACCGAACGTTATGCGAGATGCACTGACGGTGGTGAACTGTTTGGTAGCCAGAACACCTTAGAATCGGATTAGAAATTCACTCCACGGCTTCCGGTGTTGATACGTGATGGATTCAAACAGCAGAAATCCACTCCTATCAGCTTGACCCAAGGCGGGTCCACTGGCCAAACACTTAATGAGGTGAAAATATCATTTAAATAACAAAAAAAAACCCCGAAAGACACTAGTACCCAGGTTGATAGTGCTTAAAATATTCAGCAGCAAACTGCTAGCTACAACTCACGCATTTGCCACGATGCCAATAAAGTATTCGTTTTAATTTGTTTACCGTGCCCCCCCATCCCGGGGGGGCTGGAAGAATCCGGAAAGCATGGGTAGCTTTTTGGGTGGTACATTTAATGTTTCTCGCTATCTCAATTCGCTTCGAACCCCCGGCACAGTCCCATCCACAGCCACCAACGTTCGGCGCGAGACCCTTTTAATCCGAAAAATGTTAAACGAAGATGAAAGAAACAATTCAATATATAGCGAACAGGGAAGCGCGATGCGCGCTGTCCACTGGATGTGTGCTGTGGGGCCATTCTTTCTCCGCTGTGAGAAGAACTAAATGAATGAAAACGACACAAGTCCGCGTGTGCAAAGCCAAGCAGCAAGCCAGAGGTAAAACAAAATAATAAAATAAAACAACAAACGGACATATAAAAAGTCGTTTCATTAGTGCTTTTATCGCCTCGCCGGCAGCTACTGGTTATTTCCATATATCGTGTCCGGGCCTCTCCGGCTGGAAATCGCAGAACCTCATCTGCCCGCTACCAGCGCAGGCATTGTGCAGTGATAGCCATTAACAGCAAAATACAAACCCCTCGGAGACGCTGCCACAAAACGTAACAAACAAAAATAACCGCACAAAACTGATACATAAACCCACTCAAATTACTCAAGATCAAGGTCTTTAAAGGATTGACTAAAAAATCACATGCGCGCGAGATACTTCTGTGCGCAAGCAGAAAACACAGCTTAACAAGTAGAAGAACATTCCGTTTAATTTTTCTTGTTTTGCGTTTTGCTTCTTGAAGCTTCGGACAAAATCATCAAAAGATGCCGTTTTGGGTCACCCGATTGGGGCGGCATGGAAGCGTTTGATGTGTGTGTGTGTGTGTTTTTTTTTTCTCTTCACCCTCTCATAGTACCCATTGGCGTGACATCATTTAATGTTGCTCTACCCATACGCCTCAACCCGATTTACGGGATGCGCCCAAATGTACTGATAAGTCTCGGTGCACCGTCCAACGCTTCGCGGTGGTGTGCGGCGTTCAAACGATTGGCTAAAATGTTTGAACGTGGCGAAAATTGCTTCGTTATTTTCGTTTTATTCCTCCACGGCATGGGTTACTATGCTACGGTTAACCGTGTCGGTGCCTACTATCAACTTAAATGTCAATCCAAAGGCGCCGCTGTTGAGAGGATTTGACAGGCGAGTGTTTATCATTTGATAAGCGAATCTTTACCGAGCTGCAGCTAAAAGGAATTGTTATTCGCTTTGTGTGTTGGTTGGTCGAGTAGAAGATGAACGAAGTTAAAGGTAGGCACTTTTTTAAGTCTTTTTTTATTAAAAATGTTCATTCCTCCTTTCATTATTTTAAATGCTTTTTTTTAGCTGATCTTTTTTCTTAGTGGTTATGTTACGGACTCCAAAATCAATTCATTTCATGCTGATGTTCGAAACTTTAAATTAAAACCCATTTTGCATTACTGTATTGACCCACTTTTTTCTATCCCGTGTTAAAGCATAACATAATTAGGTGGTACAAACGCGAATGTTTTGCATTTTCCCAACGCACGCCAACAAAATATTTCTTCTACAGCAGGTCCTTCAACCTGTTCGCCCGCGGCGAGTGGAGCGACAGTACAAGCGAAGCACCACCCAGAACGGGGACCGGATGATCCTAGCCTCGCTCAATCACCCAATTATCCTTTCGCTCATAACTCCGGCTTGATTATGCTAATCGTATGCCAAACATCGAACGCAAACACACGCTTCACGCCATCGTCGTCTCTAATGGCACGACATCCATCGATCCGTTCGCCTGTGCCAAAGCACGCAACTAATAGCGCAGCTAATGGTCCTTGCAAAAGACCTCCTGCTCGCACCAACAAAAAAAACGAACTGGTTCTCTTGCAAACAAAGCAGAAACTAACAGAGAAAAAAATAACGCAAGGAATTGTCACTTGCCCCGTGGCTGTTTGGATTGGCGTTGTAATGGCGTAAAAATTAATCATGTGTCAGATGCCATTAAGGCGAACGTGTTCCACCGCGACGTTTCGCTTCCATTCGATGGTCGCGGTCCGTGTTGGAAAATGGCACCTCGGTTTTTGTGTGGCCAAAGTGTGACCACCGGCAAAGAAAACCCCATTCACCGGTGCTTCGATACTGTATACGATAAATAAATAAACTCATTTACGCAGCCGGTTTTAAGAGTGCGCTCGGTCCCTGCTCGCTGGTTAATTTATTCAGCAAAAGACTTTACAGCAAAAAGATGGAAAAGTCCTGTCCGCACTGCTGTGCGCCGATCGAGCCTCACTAATTGCAAGTGCGTTCGATACAAAGAAGGTACTGCGCTGGGGACCACCTCATTGCTGTGGTCAAGATTAGTGTCAGCGTTTTCCCCATCATCGGTCCTCGGGAGGGCACCGATCGTTGAATGATCTTTGGCACTCTTCGTCTGGCCTGAAACTGAGGACACACCTTATCAGCGTTCCCGACGGTTGACCCGAAACCCATCTAATGCCACTTGGATCCCATCCGTCAGCCAATGGAGTGCCGTTCCGTACCATTACCATCGGCAAACGGTTTGCGGTGAAGCAGTCTTGGACGAACTGAACCGAAGAAAGGTGGCTAGAATATCATTAAAATTCAATTTAAACGCTGTGGGAAAGATTGTACTGTGCTGCGCGTGCTTTAACCAATTGTACCAAGGCTACTGTTCAAAATGGCGAACCAGTCGAGAAGTTCGCAGATGGCTTAATGGAACAAATAGTAATAAATGTTGAAGCTATTTCTTGAACTTCTCACTTCCCCAATCATTCAGTTTTCTCACCACGCTCACCTGCAATGCTTGCGCATCTTTCAATGTGCGACTCACGGACTTATTACTTCATCACTTCGTGCAATTGGTACCTCAAGTTCACTAAACAGGTTTGCGTTTTTTTTTTGTTGTTCTACAAAATGATTCCATTAATCAAAGAATCACCTTCTCTTGCAGGGAGTTCAAGAGACACTGCGGCCGGAAATGAACCATTTGCTATGAAGTGATGTTTATCGCTTTATAAAATAAAAACCTTGGAGCCTAGGTTCGATTTGGCCTCGAGATAAGAATGGGAACGGATCGTACTGCATCCTCATGCTGAAACGAGCTGATGCAACAATGTTTTAATTAATAGCGCTGAGTGGGCAAATAAAATCTATTTATAAGCAGCAGTACGCCGCACTAATTGGGAATGCAAACGCAACAGCACAGACAATGTGTTCATCAATTCGTTCATAAAATAAACACATCGCTTGACTCATTTACCCGGAGCAAATATTGCTGCCAAAACCATTTCCTAGCCTTAAAGAGCTTTAATAAGTTCGCCAGCCGCCTCGTACGACACATTCCCCAATTTGCGTTCGACGATTTGTAATTGGATCCCACGGTGACCATCGATACGGGAGCGCCGCCATGTGTACTTATATCGCGGCCGCTCGCTTTGATAGTCATTTAGGCTGGTGTTTACATTTTGCGCTCGGTTCGCTCGGTCCCCTGGCAAAGGTTTCCATTCCGTTTTTTTCCCCCCCCCCTCCAAACGCAACCCGGCAATGGCGGCAAACCTTTTTGGGGCATCTTTTGTAACGCATGTTTGTGGCCAGAATTTGCTTTTGCTTTGCGAGGTCCTGTCTTGACCGTCCAATTCGTAGACACATAATAGAGGGAGAGAGAGAGAAAGAGATGTAGAGTGGAAGAGTAACGTATTTTTTTATTTCGTTGTTTGAGACACAGAACGTCACGGCTGGGCAGCAGTTGCCGGGTTGTGGTCGGCACACTGATCGCTTTCAAGCAGCCGGAACTGGACATGATTTGATCGATGCGCATTAAGCACTGTCCGTGGCCAGACCGATAGCGGGCCACGTGAGCATTATTCGTTTTCGTCTCATGTCTCATTTCCTTCTCATTAGTACGGGCTGCTGGAATAGAATCATGTGCCGTGTATTTTTGTTTTTTTCAATTTCCCTGTTTTTCTTTTCACTATTTCCGATGTTTACGCCTGTTGATTGTGTCGAAGAGAGGACAAAAACGGAATGTTTTCTATTGTGACCCTTTCGCCAGTCTCTTTTTTTCGTCCCCCATTTTGGTTATGCCGGCGGTGAACGACGTACGACGCACATCAAACGTTGCCGCCGGTGGTCAGAGCTGATGATTATTATTAATACCGACAAAACGACTATATCCGTGAGATACTGCTGTTGGGTTGGGCTGCATTTCTACCGAATCTTTATGCGCACGTTCGCTGCACATTTCCTACTGCTGTGCGCAACTTCATATGCAGCCCAGAAGATAGCTGTACTTCCGGATTTCCGTCAGTTTGATGAATGCTTTATACGATTTTTTTTTTCGTCAACTACAAACAATTAAGAAACATGAGCGTAACTGCTTTGTTTAAATTTAGTTATAAATATTGCTTCATGAAATGTTAAGACTTGTTTGCCAAAGAAATGTATATGAGTTTGTTGCTTTCCCACAAAACGTAGATCTAATCGGGCTATGTGAAGATCACTAGCAATTTATAACGATCCATGAAGAAACTTAGCAATGAATCCAATATTTATAAACTTCTGTGGGACGGAGGGCTATGTCCAATGTCAAATCGAACCCAACGATGGCTGATTGGGAAAAAATCATATAGTAACCCAGGAGTTATGCAGTAGGCTCTGCAAAATACCTCAACCTAGCGTGAAGATCAATAATTCTTTTATATCTGACACGTGAAAGTCAATTCTGGAGGACTACGTTCATCTTACGATTTTTTAGACAAAAAGTGAAACAAATTGGGATTTTTATTAAACATTAATACACCTTATAAAAATAAAATAATCACTTAACATATATATTGTTGCTTCATAAAGCTCGCTTACATGAGAATTTCTTTATCATAAAATTCCGCATTATCTTGCGGTCCCCTGTGAGCTTGGCTTATGTATCGAGAGCTTTACAAAGCACGTGATTTTATATAATCTAACCCACATGCTGTGAGACCTTTACATCATAACTCACCTCCTATGTGGTGTGTTGAGTATCCTGTGCAGTACCGACTGCTTAGCAACTCTGGCACATATTCTTCTTGTGTCCTGCATCGTGAATGCAATCTTTACACGTTTCGCGAAACATACAGAGCATAATGCAAATGCAGAACATGGTTTCATCATAACGCGTATCAATTCCCCACATCCCTCACGGAACAATGGGTCAGTGCGTACAGGGGTTTTGCAGTTGCATTGCGTGCCGTGCGAGCAATAGAATGCCTACCGCAGGATGGCACAAAATGGAAGCTCCTTGCATCGGCGGATGGGTTGCCGCTCAAGAAACATTATGGAGTTTCGCTTTTGTTTGCATCTTTGCAAGTGGACTGCGCCATCGTTAACGACCGTGCATGCCCGTGTATGATCCGTATGCACTGTTTTCCATTTCTAATCCCGTTCCCACCACCATATCACCGCAGCCAAAATGGCGAACCAAAAGGAACTTTTTTGTTCGAGTCGCGCCGCACATGATGAAATGCAGCAACACCTGCCTTGGGCACATAATGTAAACAGACAAAGGAAGGGAAAAAAAACTCATTGCACTTAGGAAACCGCATGCACGAAAGCGAAATGGCGGATAAATTCACCGGGTTGCACACGTATCAGGTTTCTTCCTGCGTAAAGGAGCGAAGGAAAATCTCCGTGCAGCAGTGCAAGTGACAACCGGGCGGCAAACCACAACGACAAAACTACCCGGGCCTGTACCCCCGGGAGTGTTGGTGTTTTAAGCCGGTGCGAAACATGTGTCATGGCGTGGTGTGCTAATAAAGTGCATCCCCAACCACCAAAAACAACAACAAAAATACATACAACCCCAAACAAGAACAAGGTGCAAGGATTGTTACGCTTCAGCAGGTACTGCTGCGCTGCAATATGTGTGCAAGCGGGTTTTGCCTTATTAGTTACCTTCACAAACACGCCATTTTTGTGCGACGAACGCGTGACAGTACGCGGTGGCGAGGTAGGCTATGGGAAGGTGGGTTGCACCAAAATGAGACTACTACAGGCGCACAATTAAGCGTTTGCAATGGTGTAGTGTAAAACATCTTCTAATGAGATCATCAGCTGCATATGGGTGGTAAGGCGAGCGCACACATAACACATAATACCATTTACGCGTTGAGAATGAAAGTAAGCCTTGTTTTTGCAGGGTGTTTTTTTGGGTTTGGAAAGCGTAAGGTTTGGTAAAATATATCGGAAAGAGTGGAACGCTTTGAATAGTCCCACTATTTATAAACACCTTTCCTTCAAAGTTGTGCCATATGTTTCAAAATTATCTACATCAGATTTCATCCGGATGCACTATGGTTAAGGGAAGAACTAAGTGATAGAACATACAACACGATAATCCTAGACTTTGGAAATGTTTTCCAGAAGTCTTGAGAATATTAAGTGACTTTAGAAACTCTCGCAATATGCGGACCCTATGCGATAGTATTATTTGCGTGGTAAATGAATAGGAAAGTAATACCGTCGGGAAAATGTCCCCAAGCAAGGTAAAGATTTTTCCAAAGTTGTCTCAAACTCAAACACTATCGCCATTTCAAGAAGTCTATTTGAAGACTTGTATTTCTTGTATTTCACTCCGATAATAATACCACACTGTAAGTTTTCGGAAGACGGAGGGCACTCTATAGAACGCTGCTAACACCTTGTCTGACAACCATTTCCAGATTCAAACATTCCAGTCGGTGAAAAAACAATTATCGCACAATAATTTTCAGCTAATTAAATGTCTCAACATGCATCCAGAAATGTTTAGTAAGACTACGCCATTAAATGGCCAAAATTTTCAATTTCGAATATTAGAAGGCTTTTTATCTGCCATGGAATAGGTTTTATGTTATGCCTTATGAACTGAAACATTGTCTTCATCCGGGTTTAATGAGAGTTTCAACATGCATTTAGTAATGTTTTGCCGTACTGTTTGCGATAGTATTTTAAGGTTAATTGCCAGTCTTACAACTATCTTTCTAATGGTTTACTGCCCTTTTGTATATTCATCGGTAAGCACCTTTTCCTAACCTCTGGAGGAAGAAGTATGTCGCAGTACGGTAATTTCAAACAAATTTAGTAAACAACATATGCATGGTGAGGGAAATAATGCAATTTGTAATATTTCTAACAAACATCATGTTTTTCTAAATGCTCTACAGTGCCTTGTAGTTACTACAGGCATCTTCATTAAACTTACGTTTAACAAGGTTTATGTGCTGTACACTTCCCTTCTATAAATCAATCCTAAAAATCTATAAAAACATACAAAAAACGAGCATACAGATCGTTAGGATGTTCGCGTGACGATTCACAATCGATGGGCTTTGAATGGTTGTGGCAGACCTCGTCCTTTTTGTACGCAACTTTACTCTGAGCTCACTAGGGCACTAAAAACGTTAATAAAATCACTATAGAAAGCACCCTTCGCCGAAAGAAATGCGTATGGTATATCTATTAGACATACCGCACCAGCATGATAAAAGTGTAAAAGCAAACCTATCGACCCATCGGTCGTATTTGCGTCCTCGACCAAACTATCTTTACACGCCCGGTCGCTCTATTTTTACCCATTAGCGTATTCGTTCGGGAACTTCTCCACAACGGCAACGATGCGGTCACGTAGGTGGGCACACATTCTCATGTTAGTGGATGAAGAAAATCGCCGTCCCACCGCTCTTTTTTATGTCCTTTCCGTAGAAGAGGCAAAAAAAAGCACGTGGATGGCCATTGGGGCGGGTGTATGCGTGCTCACGTCGTTTGTGTTCAATTTTATTAATGGATGTAATTTAATGTTATTAATCATCATCATAAGCAGCCCATCATCAGCGGGCTTTGTGTCTGGGAGGGTATGCGTATTTTTATCTGTGTTTTCTTGTTCTTCTTCGTTACCCCAGCTGGCGCTTCCACCAGCCCGACCCCGATACTAGGGGGCCACCAACTCATACGCCCTGTTATCTTATCTGACGCCGTATCGGCATGGGAATGGGCTAAATCACTGGCTACTCGCACGCCTGGGACACCTTTTGAAACGATTTCCCACAGGATTGGTGTTCTTCGGTGTACGTGTTTCGTTGCTGAACGACGTTTCATTCTGCGAAATCGATTATACGACGAGAGAGCATGATGTGAGCGTTCATCCAGCGAGAGAGGACCTTTTCCCTGGACATAAAATAACACACACAGAATTACTTCATAAAGTTCAACTTATCAAACCACACGGTAAGGTTTTCAGAGATAGATACCTAAAAAGTATATCTTGTTGTATATCATCAATGGGACAACTAATTACACTTGAAAAAACGACAACCCTGCTAATGGTTTTTGTGTGTCCCATTTTGTTTTGCGCATCCATCAACATATTTGCACAACCGTCGATCTGCTGCTGTCGATAAAGATAGCAATAAACAGATGGCAAAAGCTGTCATTTGGTGCAAAACTGTTACAAAACATCCGTTTACTTTGCAGCCAAGCGGAAAAGTATGAACAAACCACTAATGTTACTTGGTTCCACAATGTCGATGGAAAATAGTTGCTAATGATTGTCACAACGCTTAACGATCGCTGGTTGGTTGGATGAGTTCATTTATGTTCGCTGAGCGTCTTTTATTGCTCGTGCCACCTAACGATCATTGGGTTGATGAGGAATATGAAACTGTTCAACGCTGTGCTGTTATTTAAATATTATGAATTATTGATCCATTTATTGCAAAAAAAAGGAAATGGACGACATTTTCTGCTTCACAGCAATCTGCCACAATGAGAAAAGGAAAATTTCGTGTTTTGCTGCTTAAGGGAAATCTTTTGAACCGCAATTTCCTACTGTTCACATCGAGAAAGGAAGTCTTCGTAAGGCATTCAAATTTCTGCTAACGTTTCTTAAAAAAAAGAAGATCACAAGACCACAAGAGATTAACCGGAAGGTCAACAGCCACAACTTCCAAACAAGAATGTGCTTCGCAGCAGTATTCTAAAACACAGCAAGAAAAGTTTAATTAACTCCATTCACACTTGGTTCCTGTCTCATCCCGCACCAAACAGTGACCAGTTTTATACATCCGGTTGCTGTTACCGGGGGCATGTTAGACGAAACGACTTTGGTCTTTGGTTTTTATACACTGCTGCTTCCGCTGTCTCCGCAAGGTCACACGATGTACACACTGCTCGACTAATTAATCGGTACCATGTAGCGGTCAGGATGTAGGGCCACAACCCATCTTTCCTCCCGAAAAAAAAAGGAAAAAACAGGCAATTGCGCTGTGGTTTGCCCGAACGTTTCGTTTAACTTTCTGAATGCGCTCGCTGCTTGTGTTGTTTTGGGGGATTTCTCAATGAAACAGAAAACGGGGGACACGGGAAGCTGTACAGACTTTGCTAAACGTGGAACTAGACTCATAAAAAAGCACAAACACACACACACATACACAAGTAAGAAAAAAGCAACATACAAAAGATGCCCTTTGCAGCAGCTCACACAGAAAGAGAGCGCAGGAGGGCGGTACGCCGACAAACAAAAGCACCTTTCAGCTACAATCGTAAAAACTACACCAATTTCATATAAAATAATTAAATGAAGAAGAATGACCACAACGCTCGGGTGAACGCTAAACGGTAGCTAGAGCCAGATTGAACACAGCATGCAGCGCGTTCCCCCGTTCAGGGTGGCCAACGTGATCCGGACTCCTATTAAGGTGTAACCCGTCCGCTGCCACAGAACGGAAGGAAAGAAGCAGTAAACAAATAAACTCAACGAGCAAGGCCAACAGTCGGTCTGGGTTGGCTCGCAAACGAGCCGATCGCCCAAGCGCCACCAGCCGCGCCTCGTTTGGGGGCACTTGGTTCGAATCGTATCGCGCAGGTATCCGGATCGTTTGATTTTCGCAGAACACAGTTGAAGGAGGAAGGTTGAAAATTGAAACAATTGAACAGCTCATTGGTCACCGGTGGTGGAGTGGGTGGGAGCCAAGGAAAGGTAGCTAGGGAAAACGGACAAGAAAAGTCCGAACCACGATGGGTAGACGGTTGCTAACGATAGCACAAAAGAAGAAAAAAAAATGCACGAGGCGAATCGAACGTTTCGCTAAAACGGTCGCCCAAAGACGGAAGGAAAGGGCCTTTCGAGGCCTAGAAGGATTTCGCCACTACGTGAGAACCTTGGCGGAATGCTTGGAACCAAACCCGGAATGGAAACCGGCCAAAAGGAGATGCGAGCAAGAGAGCGTGCTGTTACAATTGGGAGTGCTAGGAGGGTGACCTGAGGGGGAAGGAGACAGGGTATGGCGCCGGCTGTAAAGCCGCACCAGCGCCAGGGTCGCCAGGTGCCAGGGTGGCTTGTATTAACATATGTTTAGATACCAATTATTTTGGATTTTATTTCAACCCCACGAACGATCGCCGGTACGATCGTGCGGTGGAAAATACGAAGGTAGCTGCGGTAGAGTTGAGCGGGCACGGGGAGCGATCGGTTACAATACGGGAGCCACGGTACGCGGGTTTATTTTGCCTGTTTTTTTTTTGTAGCCATAACAGAATTGCCAGCAGGGTAGCCAAACGAGACATCCCGCGATCCGCAACGAACGATCGGGGTGAGCAAAGCAAAGCGAACAGAAAACGAAACGAAAGATTTGTGCGCGTCAGCAAGCGACGAACCTCGGCCCATGGCCTAGCGGTGCACGATCCTAGCGCCATCTAATGGTGTGCACGGGGATATTGCTGTTCCTTTCTTCCACTTCCTTTACTGCTTGCTCCCCACATGATTCATAACCCACGAAACACGAGATGCAGGAGGGGGAGCGAGAGGAGGAAGGATTCCATTTATCATCTTTGCTCCGAACCGAACCCGCCCGAGGTTTATTCGAACCGGCAACTGGGCGGCATTGCGCCACGGGAAGCGAGACCATGTTTGCTAAACGTTACACAAACGTTAAACTCCCTGGAAATTAATCATGATGTGATCATTAAACCGATCGCCTTCCGCTTCTTTTTAGCAGTTCTTGTTTGCTCATGATTGATCGCCGATCGTTGCGCACATCGGAAGAGTATCGTCTCCGTTGGGGGTTTTTGTAGCAGATTTCACGGAAGTTTTAGGACCGTAATAGTTGTCACCGCGTGACCGTAAATTAGTGTCGATAACGATGGTTATCTAACTCTGCTCTAACGCATCGATACAAGTACTTAATATTGTGTTTCTTTTTTATGTTGTGATGTATTCTTTTGATATGAATTCATGTTACATTGAGATAATTTAAAAATTCAACAGGGTCATTCTTATGAATGTTTGCGTAAATTAACACAATGGAACAAATCATTTCCATTCACCATCGCCACCCTTTAATTGGAAGTAATACAAGCGCATTAGCGCAATCAGCCAAAAGCCTTCCGTCCGAAGGTCGGCTCATTTAACAACGGTTACGCTGGTTAACTTTTAAGGTGACAGACTTTGGGTTTTAGTCACCCAAGAAAACCCAAATTAGCTTTCCTTCCTCTGTTTCAAAACGATCGCCTCTGGAGCGCTCTTTTGGTTTTATCGCGCAGCCACGATCGACGACTACGCGGTCACCTGTCTCGGGTCGCTGTGGTCAGGTTTCATCGTTTGTCGCTATTGATTAATAGACGAAGATTAAGATTAAGAGGAGGTGAACCAACAACAAAAAAAACTTTAAAATACACACACACACACATACGCACAAACACGTCGTTTGTAATGTTATACCATTGATCGTTCGGGACCGGCCTTCGAAGGTTCCGAACGGAAGCGACATTTTATCCGAAATGGTACCCATTGGCCCATCGGTAGGGTGTGCCGGGTGTGTTTAAGTGGATATGTGAGCATGTTGGTTCGTCAGTTTGTATTGGAGTTTTGTAAATCGGTCCTGCACCCGGGTGGCAATTAATGGTAATTTATGCTGTTTATCACCGTTCTGTTTGGTTTAGTACTGTCATTGTGGCAGCTCATTAGCTCTTTGCTTCGTGGTAATATTTAGATCAGCGGGAAATGTTGAAGACATCTATTTTAATGTCACATTTGCGTACTGCTCGGTTGATGAAGTAACAAGCATAAACATGTCGGCTAAATTGCGTTTTGATAAATGACGGACCGTGGGGTGGACAGTACACGAATTCGTTCGAGATCTTGCCCACCAGACATGATTAATAATGCATGAATCTTCTCGAGAGCAACAAATCCAACTGTTTGGAAAATAATTAATTGATTGCGGCACCACATTTAACAGCAAAGATGGAAATGAGCTTACAGGGAATTCACAAAACGTATTATCGAATTATCAGGTACTGGAAGATAATACGTTATTTAAAGAGACCGGTGTGGATGACGAGAGCTTCCATGCGTGCTTCATTCTATTGAGTTCTCTGTGCAATATTCGTTTGCCAAGAAGGAAAATCAAGGATACATCAAAGTAGCCTGTCCCCACACAGTGAGCCCCAAGAAATATGATACACTCACCGAGAGACACCGTTGGAAGGATTAATGCGGCGAGAAGGAATATTGGTACACTGGCCCAAGCGGTACGGAACGGTGGTCCTAATAAAACCACGAATACAGAAACGCTATAAAACGGAGTCACCCTGTCCGGGGCCGGTGAACGAATTTCGGGAGACTTTAAACGATTTTATACTCTCCAACCGTCGTTGCACTCCATCCTTCCAAAAACCTGTATTCCGATGACGTTGCGGGGGTTTCGCCACAAAACTCTTTAAAAAAAAACGGGAAGTGGGTGTGTGTGAGTGTGTATCAAACTGCAAAAAAAAAACATCCAAACCGGCGTCATCGAGTTGGCGTCGTGTTTCGATCGGAGTCGATGCGTCGGATACGAGACTTTGATCTCATGTGCAAGCGCCGCTCTTTAACATCGAAAAGTGGAAAAGACCTCCAAGCGGGCGACAACCAAACCGATATCCGGTCGTTCGATGGGATGAGATGAGTGGGAAGAGGAGGGAGATAAGTGGGGGTGCTGCAGAGCATGCAGAGGAGACACCACGCAACGAAGCAGTAAAAACAGAGCCTCGAAAAAAAGGACACTCGAGGAAACGGTTGACCCAGCACTGCTGTGTAAATGTACCTTAAAACGCAGATCGTGCACTGCATTCGGGGGATGCATTGTGGGGATTTAAAATAAACAGTCCATAAGGGTAACGCATACGGGAGGGAAGCGTGCTATCTCGTTCCTGGTTTTTACTTCTTTAATCCACCAGAGGTCGGTTAGCATACATCGCCCTTAAATCGCACCAACGCAACGGAGCTCCCCAGGTTTGCAGGTGATGCTGCATGTGCACATGCAGAAGAAGCACTTCGAGGAAAGGAGTGGAAGTTGGAGCGGATGAACGGGGAATGGCATTAAATATAAACACAAATCTGGCGCCGCTACAAGCACCTGCCTTTCCACCTTCCCGATCATCCTCCTCCGGTGGGTCGGGGGCATTTGGGGCATCTTGAAAGCGCACCGCCTCACAAAAGGAAACATGCGCTTTACGATGTTCATGCCCTATGCCGCTAAGCGTTCGTGCGACTGCCTCGAATGGGGGGGGAGAAGTTTTTTTTTCTCGAGCGCCCCGTTTTGCGTGACGCACACCGCACAACTGCTTTGATCGTGTGCGAATGAAGCGATGGGCAGCAGCCTTCTGAGTGTACGGAGAATGCCACCACCAGCATCGGGGTGCATCGTATTAAGATTGAAATGATTTTATTCTCACGGGGAGAGATAAAACTTTAGGGTCAGCGAAGATAAGGCACTCTTTGATTTGAACAATTAGCTATCAAAAGCCGCATTGCATGTGAGGTCTTCTTGACATGAGGCATAAATTTGAATAAATTGTTAGGATATTGTCTTTCTAATTTTTCAATTATTGTTTGTTAACTAGAAGATGCACGAAATATGGCAGAATAAATGAAATTAGCTTAAAGTATATAATTATTCCCACCGAAAGAAACCTAACTCATAAAAGCAAGAAATTATTACGGCGTTCTCCCGTTACCATGACTGGACACTACTCTGGTGTTCCTACCATGCTCAGTGGTTTTTTTTATATATTTGCTTTAATAAATCATTACCACCTCACACGCATTTCGCACACCAAACCACAGTGCAATGTACCACCCGTTGCGCATTGCACCGCCAGCATCGTTCGGTGTACGAGAGCCTTTTTTATGTGAATTCGTGTTTTATTTTCCTGCCCTGCGTGCCCGTGTGTGTTTTATGTGCACCCGTGTCGTGGCGGCATTTTTGCTTTTATGTAAAGCTTGCCGGCGACCAGATCCCAATAATTCTCGTACCCCAGCCCGCATCCCATGCGCAAAGTAATATTGATATTCATTTTTATTGATTGCCGGTAATCATTGCCATCACCCGGCGGCAGGTATCGAAACGGATTTCCCCACCCCAACGAAAGGGAGGTGGGGGGGGGGGGGGGGGGGGTAGATGGACGCTGCCAGTGGCTTGGTGGGTGGGCTTAAGTCACCCGACCCGGAGTTCCCCGCACGAACGGTTTATTATCATTAATTATCTTCGTAAAGCTTGTGGGAATGTGAACGAACAGCACAACCAGAACGAGACAGTCAAATATAAAGGAAGGTTTATTTAGAGAGTGAAACTTTTAATCCAGTCTAAACGTTGTTTTTTGGTGGATTTTTAGTTAATGAAGGCTAAAGTAACATTTTTTTATATACCCCTGCCAAAACCAACTAGAACTACCAGAGTTCCCGACTTGAAGATGGCGGGAAGTCCTAAGCTATTTACCTCGATCTACTCAATATGTGTTGTCAGTAGTGAGATGCACGAGTGCATCGGAGGGCATCCATGTCGCATCATACATTGCAGCGGATGTACGAAAAAAGCGTTTCATCATATGGTGGTTAAGGATAGGACGGAAGAAATCAAAATAAAGTGTTACATACCCAAACGGTGGAGGCATCGCCAACCTTGAAGATAAGAAAGTAAACGGGTATTAATGACACTGGTAAATGGAAAATACTCGCCCGAATACACACGATTCGGGTGCTGTTTTTTTGGTTGGGGGAAGGTTTTGGGAAGTTTAATGTTTGATGGGGACGTTTTTTGCTTTACATTACTACGCAACGGGCGACTACTACTACACTGAGCAGGAAAGCTTAACCCACAATACCCCGAACAGTGGTCGAGGTTCAACTGCGAGCGGACATTTACCGTCGCAAATTAGCATCATCACCAGAGCGGGACCACCCCGGGAAGAGTGCCAAGGTGGCAATAAAAATGGCGATCGCCCTCAAGTGGGCCAAAAAAACAAGGAATACAAACATTCCCAGCCCAAAACACAACAACAGTACAACACGAACACAAGCGATGATCATTCGTGAACGATCGAGCATGGACCGATTTTCATGCTACCCCCAGTTTGCCGAATGTTTTAGACGACATTAGATGCGCTATGTTGCTTTGTGTGTTTTTCGTTCTTCCTCCCCTTATTTCCACAGCCTAAAGGACCCCTCCATAAATCCCCAAACCCGACACGATCGGATTCGCTTTCGCCCTCCGCTTCATTCCCGACACACAACAACAATCGAGCATAAATCAATAAATGGCGCCATTATTATTGATACCTTTCGACTCCCTCGCGTCGCGGCTTTCCGCGTGCTGGCTCATTATTTTTTCTTCGGTTTCAGCTCCGTCTGCGACTTTGCTCGCTTCGAAGTTTCCACCGCAAAACGCAACAGCAAAACATATCGTTTGCACGCCAAATCCGACAGACGGAATTCAATTTATGCGTTCGATTCGGCGGCGGCGCTTTTTGGAGGCTTTGTTGTTGGTGTCGTGTTTCCCTGTGGCTGCTCCTGGTGTGTGTTGCTGTGTGTGTATGTATGTGCTTCACCGGTATGATAGAATTCCCGCCAGGAGAGGACAATCGGCGACATACTTGAATGCCAGTTACAAATACGTTCCTTGTCAAAGCGCGATCCTTGTTTAGGACGAGAGAGAGTGACGTTGAAGATGTGGAGTAATTTATCTAGCAGTGGCGTTTGCTTTTTTTTCTCTCTCCAGTAAAATAATTCTTGTTGTGTTTTGGATGTTTTTGAAACGCCAAGTGTTGTATTGCCGGGAACGTTAGCGCAATGGGGGATAAATGGTAAGAAGCAATGGAATGGTGATAATTTTAAGACAACAAATGTACCTTCGTTTTTCTTATGTTTTGGAAATTTGTGAATATATCTCCCGGGATATAATTTTCTTGCCATAAAACTTAAACATAAGAATTCGAAAAATCATCAAAATAACGCCCAGAATGTGAAGTATTCGGTACGAATCCTGAACAACCCACTTAAAATTGAATCTCGACGCAAATACCTTATTATTCACCTTCAAAACCAAAATGTTCTCCGATCTGTACCTCTCGTTGGTATTTATTTCTACTCTCTTACTTTGATGTCGCTATGTACCCGCTCAAGCCGCGCGATAAGCATCCTCACCAGTTGAAGATCCTGATGTGGACCGAAGTAAGACATTCCCCCATTCTCAATTACACTTCATTTTTCAGCTGTTTCGTGTTCCTGAGCACCCACCGTTTCACGGCTATTGTCATTCTAATGAAGATGCCACCGCAACAACGCCTAACGAGCCGATTTGTCAATGCCCATTCAATGGTCACACGCACCAGATAAGCGTCCGAGCGACACCCGGTTCGAAAATAAAACAAAATCCAGCGCTACCTTACAGCAGGAAGAGAGACTTGGCCGATTATAGGCGGGTACAGTTCGATTTTTCGAACCGGGAGGTCTTCGTGAGCATTCTCCAACCCCGCTTGTGTCCCGCAGGTGTCGACAGGAGGATCGGTTTTTTTTTGTTGCTTAACGCCGAGTACAAAATAAAATCAAAGAACGAACAAAACCCATCTTAACCCGGTTCCGTTCCGGGCTCATTAGGGTGTAGCACCGGTTCCCGTGGTCCGTCGTGTCGGGGTGGTCCCACCGGTTGCTCATTATCGG
The DNA here is from genome assembly GCF_943734725.1 of Anopheles marshallii. Taxonomy (NCBI): domain Eukaryota; kingdom Metazoa; phylum Arthropoda; class Insecta; order Diptera; family Culicidae; genus Anopheles; species Anopheles marshallii. The sequence continues at coordinate 67,136,437 of NC_071326.1, read as the reverse complement.
CAATTAATATGCAGAAACGAAGAGAAGAGAACCAATAAACCCCCACCGAACAACACACCCCTTTACCCAGGCGGTGGTGTGACGCACCAGAAACCAGTTCAAGAAATTGAACACATTCCCAAGGATTACGGTTCATCTGGAACGGTTCGTAACGAGCCGGCCACCAAACTGTCGCCACAGCCATGTCTAGGACGGTGAAATCCCGAAAAAGCGGCATAATCCACCGCGAACCCAACCGGAATGGAGCAATTAAACGGAGTGGAAAGAACCCGGGGTTTGGTTTTTACTACCGCCTCCAAGGTTCTGCGTGAAGTTACGGATTTTTGAGGCAGGAAACTGATCGGCAACTCGGAACTGGTCCGAATCTTCCCACACTGACGGGACTGCAAGTAGATCTTATGCCGATCTTGTTTGGTGTCTCATCGGTTGATTCATCGGCTGTTGCTCCGTACGTCCGTAAAGGTAAACCTTCCCCACGATGTGCTGCCGGAGATGCTGAAATCAGCGTCTCCGACTCATCAATATTCACGCAAAAAAAAAACGCGAACGGATCACATATTAACGGCCCACCAAAACATAATACAAAACCCGTATCAGCATCGATGCAAATCGATGCCCTTTTCTTCACCTTCTCACGCTGCTGTCGCCGGCATTCTGGCGTTCCCTTTGGGGTCATTATTTTGTTACGGTTCCAATTTGCATGTGCACTTGGACGACATGCGTGCTTTCACACGCCGGTGATGCTCGTCTTACCCGGCCAAGGGTCGACTGGCCGTATCGGAAGCATGGGGCGTAAGGGCATTGTAGGTGATGTCTGTCTGTCGCCCAAACTGGGCAACGAAGTCGACGGCGACATCGGCGACAATTCGTCCCTCCCCCATTTACAGCTCCAGCACCGTCCGGGAATCGGCAAACCAAAAAAAAAAAAAAACACAATTCCCCCAATTCAAAAAGGGTTCCCTGGACAAGTACCTGGCACGACGCGTGGAACGGTGGAAAAGGCAGTACGCGATCTTCTGAAATATCGCGAAACGAAAAACAAAAAATACACAGCCGCGTAAACAAATACGCCATGGTAGCGATTTAATCAGCTCCTCTCTTCACGATCACGGACCGGCGGTGCCGGACGGAGCAAAAAGGCGGAAGAACAGCAACAAAAAAAAAAAAAGCTCACACACCCAACTGCAGTCTGGCGCCGTTTTCCAATCCGCCTCGCTGAAGCAATGCAGGCTCGGCAGGAGCACGAGCCCACCGCACCCGGGGCATCGATGCCGGGTGACGGGCGGCCGAGCGGGAAATATTTATAATTTTTCGCCCGAAAAGCCCAACAAGGGAAACGCAACGAAAAGCCCGGACCACAAACTGTCCTATATAGAAGAAATCAACATAAATAATGTGGCGCCCGTTGGGTCCGAAAACGCAGCGACGGTGGGTCCGAAAGTGTGCCAGAACGGGACGACGACAACCGTACCGCGCTTTGTATCGAAGAATTTTCGTACGTCTTTGATACAGTTTGGTGTGTGTTTTTTTGTGTTCTTCTCAACCCATTTTCTGCTCGCTTGCTTTACTTTCCCGAGCATTCGCTACAATGATCGAGATTGTTTTAGGAGTCTGTTCGTTCTGTTTGGTTTTCGCCTCGTTTTAGTCACGTTCCCAGTGGATCACCGGTTCGTCAGTATGTTCGATCGTCAAGTTCGATTGCTCGCTTTTGTCGTTGGCGCCCCATTCAAGATTCACCTGCCCGATTCGGTACCCGGGAGAAACACAGTATAAAAAGAATGTGTCCGTAAACGCATGATCAACTCGAGCAACACACATCCAATGCAACCGAAGGTAGTGAAAACAAAAAAAAAATCGCGAACTAACCAATCAACAAACCGAAAACATAACGCCAAAAATCATTTCAAACAACAATATACATTTCACCTCGCTACAATACCTTTCCCTGTGGATTTATCTGTTTCAAATCCTAACACCCTTTTTCCCAGAAAGTTCATTTTTGGAGGCGATCGTTACATCTTGTTAACGAATGGGCAATGGGTTAGCGCTAGTGTACCAATCGAATAATGGATGAAAGCTGAACACTTACCTGGAAAGAGAATGGAAGAGAAAAAAAAACGGAGAAAGAAGATGTTAGAATTTATTTCGAATTAAATTTAGAGTATTTTCCTTCATTTAGCGAACGGAACAATCAGGTGTGATTAGACGATACGATCTCTGCTTAGATTTTTAGAATCTGTAATCATTATGTGCACTCAACGAAGGTTTTTAGAGAAGTCTTTGCTATCCACCAGTTGATGGAAAACTCGATCTCTTCCACATTTTAGGAAAAATCTTAGGACATTTCACATATCCACATTTGATAACACACGAAAAGACTACACGTATTGGAAGTTTACACATGAATGTAAAAAGATTGTTCGTTCGAAAGGTTTAACATCAAAGAATCGTATCGTCTAATCGCTCCTATTCGCTTCGCATCTGGATGAATTAATGCTGATGATTGGCATCAAGTTAAATTAGGACATGTTGAGATATAAAACGAATATTAACAACTTTCTGGAGCTATTTTCCAATGCTCAATTCACACACTTATAAAGTTTCCTGACAGGTAACGGATGTGTCAATTGAGACAGTTTCATAAAATATCTTGTCACCTTGCAAAAGTTGCAGTGGTGATGGGAAGATTCCACTTCTATCGCTTCATGTTTTACTTTAACTTGCAAAGAATCGAGTAATGGTTGAAACTGACAATAGTAAACCCCTGTAGCTTGCAATTGCAGTTTATTCAATTTGTTTGTTGTTGTGTGCTTATTCAATTTGTTCAATCGTATCGACAAACACAATAGAAACAGCAGATTATTTGCTGTGATCTACATCGATCAGTACACACCGTGTCGGGCAGAACACAGCACTAGCAGTAAACGATCATGCTTAATCTTGCACCCCACCGATAACTAATGGCCGATCGGCTTATCTAGCCGCTGTTTACCCAACCGGCCAATGATGTCGTGATGATGGACCAGGTATAAGCAACCTTCTCTAGCTGGTTTTGTTTCTCGCCCTTCTGCTCTATTTGATGATGAATTCGTGTACATTTGCACGGGGCGCATTAAACGGTGCGGATCGTTTAAGCTATCGACGGCGGCACGAAAGTGAAAGATGCCTGTACCGTTCACAGTCAATTAGAGCTGTTGCTGTTTTGTTCTCGCTACGATACCCGAGATTTGCGATCACGTTTCCATTGTGTTTTGATCGTTGTCCGGGGCAACCAACCACAGCCGTGGAACCGTTTTGTTTTGCTCATAATCACTTAATTTGTGCACTAGCAGCAGCTATCTGCTTCGGCCACATTGCGTTAATTATTGCATCCTTGTTTCATTGAACTAAGGGCGATTTTATGACTTCGTTTCGCTTTCCCTTCCATCCCGTTTGCGTTTTCCTCGCCAACGTCGTAACGAGATAATCACAGTCTGTCGCGTTCAGCCATCATCAAACCCTTAACTGTGCAAGGATATTCGCGCACCCGAAAAGCTGCTGTCTGCTGCTGCGCGATGAAGGAAAAGCTCCAAAACACAAATCATAAATAATTGATAATTATCGTTGTGCTGCTCGTGATAGACCCTCCAGTCCTGGGTGTGTGTGTGCGTGTGTGTGTGCTCAGTGTTCTTAAACGTTTATGCACGTCGCTGGTGCGAGTTGTAGCTTGGGAGGCTGCGCACGGGACCCTTGCGTGACCGAAGGAAAAAACGTGCCCAAACACCAAAAGCGCTCATCACCATCATCATCATCGTTGGGTGCAACGTCGTCGTGGGGTCCATTGTTTGTTTTTGCTGTCCAATTTTCCTTCGTTTATCGCTTTACTTTCAACATCATAAAAAAGCATAACTATGGTGGTGAACTGAAGCATCTCTCACGCATGGTATAATGTTTCCTTCCCTTATTTAACTTTTTTTTATATAAAGCCCAGGTGTTATGCCCATGTCCATAAATGTGACATTCAAAAGGACTTTTATAGCTGTTTGTGAAAATAATAAAAATGATTTATTCAATAGATTTCTATGATATAGACCCAACAGTAAATTTGAAAATTAATTATTTAATCCCATTGAAAAGACAATCAATTTGGGGTTTTGGACAAAAGCTGCCGAACGGAATAGCTATTTATTGCCCGCTTCTAAACAAGTCGCAAAACTATGCAAACGAGCAAATTCACGGATTTCTTTTCCGCTTTTTTTTTTCTCTTCCCAACCATCGGAAAGACCACCCAAGACGGTTCCCATCTCGCACCGGCCGGCAGCGCGGATGATCATCGACGGTAAAACCACAAAGTCACACGCATTTTGCATTTTCCTCTTCCTGGGAGCATCTTCGCCGGGCCTTTTTGATTGGATCTTGCTAACAAAACGGTTCGGCACCGGGTTTCTAAATATTAATCCAAGCTTACAACACGTTTCGGTTTAATCGTTTTACTTTTGTTGCTTCAGAAGAGTTCTCTAAACCGCTCTGCGAAAGCGTTACCCTTCGAGAGGGGTTCATCTGCCAAACGAGAACGATCGTAAAACACCAACCACCAAGGAATCACTGTCTTATACCCAACATGCTTCAACCCACCATAATTCTTTAGGATATAAAGTTATGACGTTTCTGTTCCGAGTTTCGAAAGACGGTGGAAAAGAGAGATCGTCCTGCTGACGCACACATTCTTCGGTTTGCGCATTCGCCAAGGCGCCAGTTGGTAGTTTACAATTATTTATGAATTATTTGTTTCTGCACGCTTCTTCCAGTGCTCCGGTTTCTTTGCCACCGAGCCGGACAGCAAGGAGCGATCGAACAGCGTGGATCCAGACGAGAAATCCCGCGAGCTTAAAGCTGCTCACGGACCACCACGGTGGACGCGCCGGTACGCGGATTTGTTCGGTCTGCTCCATCCCGAACGCAGACGATCGGGAATGATAAAGCCGAAACCGAGGCAGGCAGAACAAAGTGGCCTCACCGGACTTCCTACGAATGTTCAACCCAAACCTTGACTTCATGTTGCTTTCCCCTGCTTTTCCTTCAGACAATCTCTGTCTCCGATGGTGTCCTGTCCTGCAGGGGATTGGGTGACCAAAAGCCATCCAGGAGAGGAATTTTCCTTGCAGAGCGTACAGTCGCGTATTTAAATGATTACGAATCGTGCCGTCGAGATGCTGGTGGTTGGATAAATTGGTCACGCTTTTCCGCGAGGCTCAGGTGAACAGTGCATAAGGCGAGGAACGGAACGGAGCATCTGTGTGCGAGAGCAGGAAGCAGCATGCATCCGTCGCCAGACAGTCGCCATTGTTGGCTGGTTGGGGGCCAATCGTTTCTGGTGGGCGCCCGTGTTTCGCCAACCGATCGGTCCCGAGTGCGATCGCTTCCGATAGACCACCTGAAATGGGGACGCACAAAAGGAGTTCGGCCCGTTTTGAATGGACTGTGGCCCGCCGCATACAGACTGGTGTGGCGTTCCGTACATTAATACCATTTCTTCCTACTAGCCAACCGACGGCACGCAAGAAGCCGCCACCCACTGCATTTTCTGCTCGGTTCTACTCGGCCCGCAACGCAGATCGTTTATCAGTTTGCTAGGGTTGCACCGTTCGAGCACACGATCGGAGCAATAAAAACTGACCATGAGTTGTGCGGGCAGACGGCCTTTACGAACAGGTTCTGGACAAGGTTGTGACGGGTGTCGTTGAGTTGGTTGGCTCATTTGTTGGCTAGCATAGAAAAAAGCATCAATTGGTTCTCCAAGACTCAAGACATTTCAAAATTGTCACAACGACGTAGAGGAAATGTGTAAGCAAAACAAATATTTCCAATCTTTTCCGGGAATATTTTGTTGATAAATCATTATTTTTAACGAGTTCTACTATTTCTACTGAGAATTATACTGACAAGAGAGATCACAGTAAGAGAATTATAACTATTTCCAGAATATTGCTCGATACAACCGTTGGAGGTGATTTTCTTTATTAATAAAACGTTCATTCATGCAGTCATTTTAAAGACTCCAAACGTCACTATAAGTCTCCAAGAAGTTGAAGAATTCGACCTATTTGCGCCAAACCATTACCAATTAATTTCACTTTATTGCGCTCATTGGTACTTTACTAATAATGGTTGTTCTTGTGTTAAATAGTGATAGATTACACGTTTTACATGTTAAAAACGAAAAGCTTTTTTGCTACACTAGATCGTCCCTATCAACCCTTCGAAATTGAGTCTTTCCAAAGCAAGACGTTCCTGTGTCCACCCGCATAAGACTACATCAAACAGAAGCATGTTCCGAAGGTTGTCATCCCCATTCCATCGTGTTCTGTCGTGTTCCAAATCAACTCAACGAGTTTTTGTTTCCTTTTCCAATCAATTATTCAATTTTGACTCAATTGGACGCAGTCGGATTGAAGAATTCTTCATTTTTTGGGGAATAGCTGCCAGGAGCCACTACTCTGAAATTGGAATGGGATTTTGAAGCACGGCAAAAAGCACTAAAAAAAACGACACAAAGACATGGTTTAAAGATCATCAAGCGTCGTATCAAATTATGGTATCGGAGATTCGTAGATCCCTTGCGCCCGCATCAGTCGACGACACTCTCACCCTGGTTTCCCCATCTATGCCCCCCCACCGAATTGCTTGTTATTTTATTTCGGAAAGTTTGTGTTGTTTGTTTTACGTTGGGCTTCCTTTCACCCTTCGTCCAGAATCAATGTTGCGGCTTCTTGATGTTGTACCGAAAAATTGAACATCTAACGCTGGACAAAGCAAAACCAGCATAAGTTCTACCCCGTTCGGCCTTGTGCCCCGCTTGACGCTCAACATATGTCAAGTTATTTTGTTTTACTGATTTTTATACACCCTGCACCCCATCTCGCCCATTTGGTCGCCCATCCACTGGAGGTTGATGGATGCCGGCACAAAGTTCGAAATAGAACGATGCCCGTCTCGTCTTCAAAAAGGGCTATGATGACAAGTTTTGCTTTTTCGTTCCCCATCTCTCATTCTCTCGCTTTGGTTTGGCCAAGATTTTTGTTTTCTTCGCTCCTCTATTGACAAAGGCAGTCGAAGACCACTGCTTGTCAGTCTTAGGACTATGAAATATAGTGGAAAAAATTGAACATAAATAGGATGTGTAGAATGTCTCGCAGACAGTCCCAGGCCTCCAACCCAATCTACTGCCGAAACATTCTGCTTGGAGCAGACAAGCATTTCATTATGTCAACCCTCATCGCTGCCGTCCTGCCTGCCGCTGGAATGGATCGCAAAGGGTGCAGCCCAGGATGCTGGGCCCGTTCGACATTTCGTCGATCAAGCGTTTGACGGTCGGAATGATGTCTATGCGTTTGAGAAGGGGGCCAACAAAAAACACACACTTACATACACCGACACATAAACTCCCCTTTGTGCCGGGCGGGAATACGGAAACACCATAAGCGCCGATCGAAACCCGGAGGACGTAACGGACCGAAAGGACCCGAGGATAATGCTGGGGGCGCCCAGGATGAGGTAAAATCAATCTCCCTCCACAAATGTCTTTCGCAGAACGTAAACGCATGCCTGCGATATCGATCTGATCTGGTTGTCGATGTGTCCTGTCGACTGTCGGAGTTGTGTTTCTTGCTGACTGTTTTCCCTCCCCCGTAACCGCTGCTTCCAAAGCCCCCCAAAAACCATTATTGCGCCATCGCGCTACTGCTGTGCCTTCCGCGTATCTGGGAGTTTATTTTATCCTGATTGCTCGTCTCGCTTGCTTCCTATTTCCTCGACTGTATTTTTGTTTCCAGCAACTGTTTCATTCTAAAAAAGCATAACCATTTCCAACCGTTCTTATGGTGCGTTCCGGCGGACGGCTGCTTGGCACCAAATGTCGCTTAAAGTCGTCTTTCGATGGTTGAACGATTTGTTGCGTCTCGTTTCGGCTGACTTTGGCTGACGGACTTGACGAACTGGCCCGGCTTGTCGTGGAGATTTCGGCTTGAAATCTCAGCGTGTGTTTGATGTTTCGAAATATTCCGCTACTGGCGCCTGGTACGCACCAAACAAAATGGATGGACCTTTGGGTTTGCAAGCCGAAATAACAACAGTTTATTTCCATTGCTGAATAACTCCTGTTTTGTGAGCTTGTGTTTTGCGAATAAATGGGTTTTTTTTTGCTTTAAGAATAAGCAACTAAAATTACTATTTTTTATGCACCTTAATGAAGCATTGCATGACATTTAGTTCAAGCTAGACAAGTGAACTGTCAGATGCGTTTGAAACCGCGGTCACCTACGATCCATCATTCAACTCACATCAAAGTGCTGTCCAGCTGTACCTGCTGGAGCTAGAACCCCTTCTATATCAAACATTACTGGCGCCACCAACAACGAGCCGTACCACCAGGGACCGAAAAAACTACCAATTATCACATTGACAAATGTCTTCGAGAAATCCGTTCCCACCGTACCACCACGGGCTAAAGCGAGCGGCTCGCGGAAGCAAAACCATCCATCATCTTCCTTTCCAGCCAGTGACACGGTTTGTTCTCCCTTTCGCGAAACCCAAACACATGACTTGATTAGGGCGGTGGGTACCAACGGTGGACCCGTCTGGTCGTACCGGCGATCATCTTCGATCATAATCGATATCATGATTTAAAGCGATCGCTCATGTAACTGGCCGCCAGGCGCCGACCAGTCCATCCAAACGCTGCGCCTTACATTGTACGGCTAATCTGCCCCGGCGGGATGGATGGACGGATGGGATGAAGAACGATCGCACGATCTCGGTTGCGGGACGAAACGGACGCCGGGAAAAAATGGGGGAAGAACAAAACAAACATGTAATTATATGGTTTAACAAAACGTCTACCCCGAAAGAAGACCCCGGGTGGGACCCTTTTGGGTATTGGAGCGCCAGCGGGTCATCGGACCTCGGGACAGGATCATAAATAATCAGGAAGCGCCGGTAACGAGCGAGAAAACGAGGGAAAGAAAGAGAGAGAGAGAGAGAGAGAGCGATGGAGAAAAGTACACAAAAGAAAAAAAGCAACCTTTAATATGCCATAAAATATCCCTGATCTTCGTGGCCTTTGCCGAGGCGCTCAACAACATTGAGGCCATCCGCAACCCGGGCCAGTTATGATGAGCTGGCGTTGATGGGTGCTCGGTGTTGTTATTATTCCATTAATAACTGTGGAATCCCTTCCGTACGTTAAAAAAAGGGCCTTGCATCTGGTGCTGTTCGATGCTAACGCAGGCCTTAAGCCGTCCCCGTTGCGAGAACCTTTCGTTGCAAGGAATGTAGATCACGAGTAATTGAATTGAGCCGGGTTTAAAGGAGGTTTACAAAAGGGGCCCAAAATCCCCTAGCTGGGTGGCATTGATCCTTCATCAACACAGGCTGCACTGATACGCGGCAGTACCGAAACTTTCACGCTATATTTCTATGGAAAAAGGCCAAAAGATTTGCTGCAGTAGAAGATGTATTAATTTGTCCAGTCTCCACAATTCACTGCACGGTTTAATGCTTCGATTGTAAGCTTACAGAGTGATGAGCAAAGTTTAAAGCCATCACAGAAGGCTAAAGGAGGTCAACAAAAGCAAAACAACTCACTTCATCGCGACTGTTGATGTTTAAGCTTTAACTAGACAACAAATACGCGAAAGGAAAACGAACCGAAACGAGCAAAGTTACTGCTAGCACCTAAACCTAGATTCGGACTAGGTGTAAGCACTCGGAGGTGTGTGTGTGTGTGTGTGTGTGTGTGTGTGTGTGTATTTTTTTTTCTATTCGCTTCTACCTTCTACTCATACAAAACCTATAAAGGATGATTTATGAGATTTTGATTAGATTACGTTTTATGGCTAATTAATTGAATGCTTCGTTGTTTCGTTCGACAAAAAAAGTGAGGTTATGCTGCGTCATGCGCCTGGCGGGGTTGTTACCTTTTGCCTAGGGCACCCTTCACGATTGACTTCACGAGTTAGCGTGGGGTTTGAGATTACTATTTGTTTCACATATTCTTTCATCGCACTTTTACGCCACCCTTAAAGCACAACATCGTTCGACGGGGAAGGTGATAATAATTCGTATGTAAGTTTTTTTTACGACAAGCTTAAACTTATTCGTTTTAAAATGATTTTAAAATAGTTTGTTCGGAAGAAAATTTAGCACGAATAATTATATTTTTTTTAATTCTTGTAATCCTCAGAATGGAGATAAATATTCATACCCTCGGATTAAAGTTACAATAGCATAAAATATTCAGAAGCAAACACCGAAAATAAAATCGCTGTTCTTCCTGTTGAACTGACTGTAAATGCGAAGCAAAAGCAGAAAATCTATCTTAACAGCAACAACTACCAAAGCCCGCAAGAATTAATTATCATAAACTAATATAAACACGAAGTTACGACGTTCTGTGTTTCCGTGTGAGAGCTTCTCTGCCGTGTGTGGGGTGGGCCTTCAACACACAAAAACGAATTAAATAAAATGCCCAAACGCTGGCTCCCCGTTCCGTTCCTAGATTCGTTTTGGATTAGTGGCAGGGATTTGTGGGAGGTCCATTGTTTCTGTCTGGGGTCCATGTCGAATCACCACCTCACGGTAGCGAGGAATGATTTTCAATTTTCCTGCCCCGTAGCGAGTGCCTCGGCGAGATAGAGAGATCAATTTTGGGGATGGCGATTGCAGCGTTGCTTTCCGACACTGTTCCGATCTGTCACGGAGCGTGTTTATCATCATCGCCGTCATCATCATGACCAATCATTAAAATCTGCGACATTTGAAGACACTGTCAGACACCACCGGCAGGACTCGGGTGAGCTTTGTGTATTAATTAATCGCACAGTTTGACGCGGATGTTTCGTTCCTTGCATACATAATTTCGGGACACCACACTAATCGACGCTGTGTGTGGCGCAAATGCGCATTTTGCTTGGATGGGGCATCATGATTTGGGGAGAGAACAATAATAATAATAATTTCAAGCAACCGCTTTATGCTAATGAGGCAGTTAGCTGTTAGGAGGATATTTAAATTTTGCAAATGTTGTTTTTTTTTCGTTCTTCTAATTTGCAATAACAACTTCAACCTGGGGTAAGTTTAGAAACTCACCCTTGATGGAATTTCAACTTTTTATTAAATTACACTCACACACACACACAGTTACACGCTGCCGCCTGCTAACGAATGCAAATGGAATCAATCAAACCGGGAGTGGTGGCCTGTCGCCACAGTAATAAACTCCGACACCGGCCATCGCGCTCGTGGTGACGATGGCGGCGGCATGAATTAAAATACATTCAACCACCAGCATAAAGGAGGGATGACAGTTTTATGGGAGTTGGTGCAGTTAAAAATGTGTGAAGCATTTCCAACGCGTTGGTCCGACGTCGGGCTGATAAGGACGCAGTTCTTCTTCTGCAGTTGCAACCTCCAGAAGATGCAGCAGAGAACATAACACAATTCTAGAATCGAAATAAAAATAAAACTAGGAAATCGACTTTATTCGTCCCTTCCTATTTTCACTGTGTGCGCATATCCGTTTGGACCACACAAAGCGCCCCCGAAACGCGTACAATACCAGTCCACCCATTGCTGTAGGAATTTGAATGTACAAATCAACGAAGTATCTTCGCCGTACCGGCACGGCACCCAGCAGGGTGCCTTTGCTGAATAATGCTGGTAAAATCGTGCCGTGGCATAAAAGATCGTCTGATGCCCGTCGGTGCGATTTTCCGTCCCATAATCGATTGTTTCGTTCAATGGTCGGGTGTATGTAGGTGTATGTAGGAAAATTATTGATTGTAGATTATGAAACGCTATTTGAAGAAAGTTTCGCTATTTCATACCTTTTGTATAAAAAGTACGTGCAATTTTCTCGTGCATTATTATTAAAACCATAAAAATAATCATAATTTCCACTTCAAGTTAGTTTAGTGTGCGTGTTGTTCTATGTGTTGCGTGTTGCAAAGTGCTTTCTGTCCTGGAACCTGTGCGCTACCAACCATTGGGGCAACTATTACCCGTTTGCAATATTGCACTTCTCCCTCAACACGACACTTGAAAAGGCACCTCGAGCGATGCGTACCTACAACGAGTGCATGTGGCTCGTGATTCGTTGCCCTGCATCAGCACTTCGCCATTCTGGTGGAGTTTTTGCACTTCATAATTCACTTCGAACAGTACATTACGGTGCACTTTTCCCGAGGTTGGCATTCGTACCGCCCGATTTCTCTTTACATGTGTGCCCCTTTTCGCTTGTTCAGTAGAAGTTCTTGCTGTTTTATTGTACACACGTTGGGTGTTTTATGAGCCCGAAGAAAATATAGAACTCGCTGCAAGGGCTAGTGGTGGAGGCGGAGCGTTACTTAGGAAAAGGTGACTAATTATTATCCTTATACATCGTGCCACAGTGTGCACTATTTGCTTTCAGAATTATTCTTGGGGAAGGTGTCTTTTCAACTTGATGTCTGTGTGCAGCGTTTCAATCAAGGTTGGTCGAACGATGGCACAAATCTTCCTGTTTGTTAGTGAACCCTGCCACATATGCTGCAGCTCCGTAACTATCTTGAGCGAAGTGTGATTCTAAAACTTCCGCTAATGTGCAAAAGAGTGAAAAAAATGCTACAAACCATATGCTTTAATGACAATCTTATGTCATTATACAATATGTCACCATTACAATGTGCAGGGTTTCAATGCAAATAATGAGATGCCAAGTTCACTGTGGAAGATCACACTTCCACTGTAAGATTGCAATGTTCCACTTGCGGGTTGAAACATTCTTCTCGGTGATTGAACACTTATCGCAACCCTGTATTCTCGTGAGATTGTTCTAGAAGATATTAGAAAATTTAACTTCCTTACTAGAGACATTTCCTTACTATTCATGTCAATATTAGCGCTTGGCGAAAGAAATAGAAACCGAAATTAAAACAATGCCCATCACGTCCCATCGGCCGCAACCCGCAAATGGAAACCATCTTGAGAAATCGAGATTCTTCTTCGCGCTATTGTTGGCTTCTGCTCGCGCCCAACTGCAGTCTCGCGCATTCTCGCAACACTTCGTTTCATTCGCTCGCACTGGTGTGACGCTTCGCTTATGGGCAGCGTAGTAGTTTACTCGCTTGCTCGCCTTTCCAAATCGCTAGCGCGAGAACGGGCGCAGCAACACACACACACACACACACACACACACACACACACCCGTACGCAATGCGCCAAAAAGAAGAGCAGGATAAAGTTCTCAAGAAAGCAGCAGCACGGACGACACGACGATGACGACGCGATTTGTAATTTAATATTGCATCAAAGCGAAGGCGCGCGCTCGAGCGAACCCGGGACCGAACCCGGTTTCGATGCTTTCGCCTGCCCCCATCCGTTTTTTGCATCCGCCAGTACATGGATCATTTCGTTTTTTGTTTTGTTTTTCGGAAGGGTCCCCTCAAGGATTCAGCTCAAATTTTGTACGAATCTCTTTGCCAAGCGGCAATGGCAAGAAGAAATGCATCGCACCGTAAAGAAGGTGGAATGAAAAATGGTCAAACGATCGTACTTAAATCCAACACCGTGGACAAACTGACGTGGTCGCGGGACTTCATTTCATTCGCTGGTCGTCCGTTTTATTACCGGTCCTTTTTGTCCGGATTGCCGGTCCCGCACTAATGCCAGGAATGTGCGCGGGGAGCAACGGAAAAAGCGAAGAGTGGAACCCGCACCCGATGGACGGTAGAAGAAGCAAAACCGCCCAAAACGTTGCTCCGTGCCGCGTGCTGTGTCGTCGCGTCCGGTGCACTCACTTGCGCTTTTGTGTGGCGTCCCGGGGGTTTCTTCTTTGTCGGCCGTTTGGCCACGGAAAGGTGGAAAAGGATGATCGAACGATTGTGTGTGTGTGTGTATTTTTTTTGCGTTCGTCCTCCCATCGAATGAACGCTCCGCCTTATAAGGTGTGGCCGCCAGTCCGTGGGTCATGCGAGAAGACGCGAGGATGTGCTCCAACATTATAACGTCCAACGGACGGAACCAACCACCAGAGCGGCTTCATCTTGTGCAGAAATATATTTTTAATACAAAAACTCAAATATGCCATTAAAACGAATATAAAATAATTTTGTTTCACGGTTTTATCCGTCCCACTCGCTATATCATGTCAGATCAACATACAAATTCACTTGCGACTTTGGAGTTGAAAACCCTCCAATCCGTTGCTTTAAACACAATCAACACGATGTGTGCACGGTACCATGGCGACCGAGTCGGTCGTGTTGCAGGCCCGAAAACGGTAAGAAAGTGTAAATTAATTCCACAATAATTGACGCGCTCGACATGTTTCGGACGCACGGACGTGTGTCACCGGACCGGTGTCTTGGTGTTTGTAGCACATGGGTGCCCGCTAGTCCGGTTGGTCCGGTTGGTTTGGACGGACCCGCAAAACAGCATGACCAGAAACGGCCCCGGGTTGGAACCGCCACGAAACCCTCCCTTTCGCAGTGGTTGGCGATGGCGGTCACGTTCGAGCTGCTCGGTGGGGATGGTGGTGAAATAAATGCATCCGTTGATACGACATGTGTGTGATTTGTGTGTGCACGAATTTGTGCACCAGTGTGTGTTGCAACGTGTGCGTCCGCACGCGGTAGAACGAGATGGAAGCTGGGCGAGAAAATACTAAGTGCGATTTTCCGCACGCAGTTTTACCCCTTTTTTCCCATCACGTGTACACCATGTGCGTGTATATGTATATGTGTTTTCGCGCCGGCGCTTGGTACATTTGTGTCGCGAACGTGTCACCCAACCGTCATACGATGGAAATTTACCCTTTTTTCAAGTTTCTTCATTATTATCTTAACTTGTTTAAGCGTAACTTCTGATTCCTTATTTTTCGGCACTCAACATGCTTGAAATTATTTTGCGAAACACTTTATGAGTTAAATATTCAAACACGAATATCAAACATTAGACAGCCGCTCACAGGTACTTGTGAAAATTTATCTTTTTTATGATTATATTATGTTCATTTCAATAATGCGTGAATATCTGATGATGGCAATATGTTGATTAGTAAAATAACCTGCATAACTCGACTTACTCCTTTAACTGAACTTATTCACTGCATATAAAAACTCAACTTATTCCCCAAATATTGCACACCTAATCCTCACGGTCATTCTTGGAGAGACACTTTTATTGAGGGCTCTTGACATTCGTTTATGTCGGATATCCATGGACAATTAATCCGGTTGTAATATGTGCCAAAAGGGCTGCATTTACGAATAATTTGTAAATCATTAATTTGTATCAAAGGAAATTTGTAATTCCGGGAAGATTCTACTTCTACTTCTAATTGCGTTTATTATTTCTTATCAAGAAACATCTCCGACCAGGGAAAATCACGTAATAAATGCTTCATATACCTGTCCCAGCTGTGAGGCCCATAATTAAAAACTTCATCAAAAGTACATTACATTGTTTGGGCAAACAACTAACCACGAATTGCGCATTAATTTATGGACATCCAGTGTTCCCAACTGATTAAGCTCTTAGCATCGTTTGTAAGCGACACCTTCCCATGCCACCACCGGCCATGCCCGTTACAAACCCCTGCCCAAAATCCTCTCTTGACAAAAGCCACCGCATCTAAAACGCTTCGATAACACCCAAAAACAGCACAAAACGATAACCCAACCCGGTCGGCAATTAAACATTACCCATTGCTGTCTGCCCCTTTGAAACCGTTCAGACAAACCGTTCCGGATGCCACGAATCGCGAAAAAAAAACTCCATCATCTCGTCTAATCTTTTACACACCAGCACCAGCACTAATTCCCACGTGACGTGACGGTGCGCACCCTTTCGGGCGCAAGGCGCAAACGCCCGACAGCCTTTCGGTGACTAATTGGGCCGGCTTAGCGATGGGATTTTGCGGTCGGTCTTCGGTCTCGATGCGAGCATTCCCGCTGCTCGATTGTGGTAAACTTGTCATCTTAAGTGATTGAGCACTAGCATTTTTTCCTTCACCCCTGTGTACCAACGAAGCGTAAATTACAAATGGAAGTGCTTCACTCCCGGTGTCGATACTATCACTTTCGAACGGATCGGTCGGGTTGGTTTTCCGTTTTTCGCCACTCGGAAAAGGAATTTTCATCCACAACGCCACTCTTGAACTTCAAAAGCAAGAGAAAAAGAGATAGCGACTGGGAAGATTCGTTAGGTTTTTAGATCACCGAGGATATTTCTACCTTTCAATCCATGCTCAGCCACCGGTACCTTATGGTGTCTGACCTGCCAATCTCGAGCGCCGATCTATGGCTGATTGATAAAAATCAACCACCATCAACCAACCCGAAACGGATTACCATGCGACAAACCAGCTTGCGGATGTAATTAGGATGGTTGTATTGTTTTTGAATGCGAAGTACAGTTAAGTAGATTAAATGAAGATATATGCGATCTTTCCCCTCCCGTATATTACAAATAAAAGGAAACAGATGGAACTGTGAATCGAATTTAATTTTGAGAAGATCAAGGAGCCGGTTGTGTGAAATTGATACAACTGTTACTGCAAGGAATTAATTTATGAATTTCCAAAACCCCAAACACCCTTCCAAACATGTTTAGTAACACAATTAGAATTGCTTTGCACCTTTGTTTGTTCGAATTCCTCACTTGAAGTATTCTTGGCTGATCTAAAAAAAATGAATATGGAACAGTGTGCCACCAATAGGAACAAAATTAATAAATTTCATACAAACAACCGTAGCATTCCAACGCCCAATTTAAGAACCCTCAAGGGTCACTACCACTCCGGAGCTTAGCCGTTTTCGTTTGAAGTTCACTGACTAAACCAAAAAAAAAAACAAACACAGACAAGTGGATGACTTTACGGTGCAGCTGAGAAAGGTGATAGCTGAAACACAACGGAAAAATGAATGATGATGCTGAACAACGCTCTACTCACGGCCAAACAAACACTCGGTTACAGTTTTCCAACGCTGCTGAGGTGTCGGACGGTTTGATTTGCTCATTAATTATAATCTTTTTCTTCGCTCTGAAATGCCTGTTTTTTGTAGCGAAAATGTACGAATCGTCTCGTGCACTTACGGCTTAAAAATAAAACCTCTGGCGATAAGTGCACGATGGTGATGCTGATAAAGATGAAGGTGAAAAGTAAAATTTGTTGCGAGTTTGTGCTGATTGCTTTTAAGTATTCGGATTTTGATATTTGTTTGGTGTTTCCGTTTTTTTTATAGCTCCACTTCAAAGATTTGGAGTGATATTTTAAAATTTCGAAGATGGTAGAATCATCACTCAGGTCACACCTCTTACAATAAATTTGTAAAATTTAACCTTTTTCAAACGGCAAATGTAATACTTGTTAAGCCAGAAGAAGACAAAAAATTGCAAAAAAAAACCTACAGTTTCCTAACAGTTCATTTGTACAGCCAATATTTTAAACCTAATCACCACAATCACCTTCTCATCCTCTGGGAGTTTCACCCGACCGGGCTTTTGTTTGGCCTATCTAACAAACCAATTTTTGTGCACTTTGTAGCTTTAAGTAAAAGTCATCAATTATAGGTAGCCTAACGTTCGTGGAACCTAGGCTTATCCACCGCAAACAAGCAGCAGCAGCAACGACAAGCGAAGGCCCAAAACATCCCCCGTCCCGGCGGGAAAAACTGTTGAGAAAAGCGAATGGAAACGTGAAACTATTTGTAAATTATTTATGAGGTGGATATTGTTATTAATTATCATGTTGTTCCGGGGCACAAAACATAAATAATATCGCTAATTACTCGCGCTTCTCTCGCGCCGGGGCTAGAAAAGAAGAACCGGCCGCGTTACTGGTTGGAAAATAAAGAAAACATCAACCGCATGGCTAAGAAAGCGTAGGGACCCGCTGGTATGTGTGTTTTCCTTTTGCTTCTGTGTAAATGTTGACCCCTGGTTCGCATTTGTTTGAGAAGTAAAGGAGGCGTCCTACAATGTTGTAAGTAATCGGTCGGCCCCGCAACGGATCGGTCGGAGCGGAGGGCGCGTTTCGAGCAGGTGTCTGAGAAAGATATTTGCGCAATTTCGTCGATTTATAGAAGCAACGAGCAACGGAAGACTCGATCACCTATCCGTGTCCGCTGTTGTTAAGAGGATGAAAGAGCGAGAGAAACCTTTTGAGTGAACATCAAAGTTGAAGAAAACCAGCGAAGAAGCTAAAAAAATAAAAGAATTTTTGTAGCGTAGTTGGAGGAAATATGAATTGAAATGATAAAACAAAGAGAAAAAGGGGAGAGTGCGAGATAAGGCGCGAATGCACCAACACACACGAAGAACATTTTCGCCCATTTTTCTATGCGGTTCCGAGGAGCCAAAGGCAGGAACATTCCAACGCTACCGGAAAACCGGCGCGCATACTTTTCGGCGCTCCTGCCGATTAAAGTGGTTCCGGTTCGGCACAGCGAAGGTATGAGCTCGTAGCACCTTCACGTAGTACCACACTTTGACGCGAGATGTAGAAAGAAAAAAAAACATAGCGGCAGTAACAAACCACTTTCCCTTCCCGTCCGGGGAACGCGTTAAACATGAAAATGGAAAAATTCTTTTCCCGCATCCTAGAGGTGGTGGTGAAAAAATGTGTAATAACTTGCTCAGGGGGCCCAAAATCATCCAACCGTGCCAAACAAACTGCCACCGAGGCGACGTGCCGCTTTTCCGAGAGCAACTCAATTTGGCCGCATCGTGGAGAAAGAAAGTCTTCCCGCACCTCGGTAAAACTATACGAAGATGGAGGTAATGTTTTTGCATGATTGGAATATTTGAACTATATTCTATATTCGTTCCCTTTGTAAAAAAGGAAAACTGTGTATTTTTCACAGTTTTTGGACGAATACTGACGATGGGATGTCGTTCCTACATACACCTTCCTTAAGGCAATGGTAAATCAACGCGGTGACCTAGTGATGCGTTGCAATTTTTATTGCATTCCTGTCCGCACTCCCCGGGCTTGGCGAGTCCATTTCACAATTTCACTTGGCGCCTCAGATTTTGCATTCTAATAATATCCTATTTCATATCGTCCCTCGGATGTGTTCCCGTTCCTGTCCCTTACACCCACGTTTAGGATAACGTTGTGAGCTGAAAATCATTTATGTACTCTGCTTTCGCTGACGTATTTGCTTGTGCTGCGCTCCATTAACAGCGCGCCGAGTGTAATTCATTTTGCGACTAAACCGAGACGATGTGTACGATGTGACGATGGATTGCGACACATGAAATTATGATGGATGTGCTCGGGATGGCATTTGACAAGGCGAGAAATATGATACACGGGAGAGCCGTGGAAGTGTGTTCCGTCCTTAGAATATGAAAAATGAGTGGCAAAGTTATGCAAAATGTCATGCCTTGCTGCTGTTACAATTATCACCATGTGTGTTACATCATACAACATTTACCCATAATGGTTAAGTAAATTAACAGCACGCTATAGAAACGCTTTGTAAGCTTCGTCCTCTCCGGGACGTCCATTTATCTCGACCATGAAAGATCGCCATACCGTCTACCTTCCATCCGACTGAGCTGCTGATACCTATCATTGCGTTATAATTCTTTCTCATCATCATCACCATCATCATCATCGTTATGTGCATAATTCATTTCAAATTCGAGCTATAATATCCTTACACGTATATACGTTCAACATGATGTGTTTGGCGTGCATTTGCGCTTTTCTTAGACCAAACATGGCCACTTAGCGTATGGCGATGCAGTTGATGAGTGGAGAGAGAGAGAGCAGACGGATCCATACCACACAAGGACTGCGTGTACGTGCAATGCCATCCGACAACGACAGGGTGAATCATTTAGTAGCAATCATTTAAAGTTGTTAATTATCTAATTCATTTATGGACATCAGGAAGTGTGAGGATGTACTAGTGTTGGCCTGATGTGTTGGTGTTGCCCGTTACACAACCTCGCTGGGCCTTAGTCACGAATGAAGGCGATTTAAATTAGCTCAAAAGTGTTAAAAATTTTATTAAACAAATAATTTAAATACAATTTTTTTTATGTAAATAGTGGTAGGCCATGGGTTTGCCACACAAATGAAACATTTTAAATATGTATCTTAATATTCTCAACAACATAAACCCGTAAAATACTGAAAGGTTTTCCTGAGGAAATAGATTAACTGGTATGCAGTCAGTGTGGTGAGAATAACCGATATGGTACTGTAGTTGTTTGACTTCATTTAAAAAATCGACCTTTATGTAAGTAATAAAATATTGCACAAAAATGAATTCTGTTTCGCAAACAGCACCGAACCACCCTGTACTGAACAATACCACTTTCCGAGGTGTGATTTCATGCACCTTCTTTAACTACTTCAATGCGTCACAGGCGAGGTAAGGACGAAGAATCCCATTAGAGGCAAAAAGCCTCGATGCGCCATACATGCAAACCAGCTCCAGTCCCCGTTACGGCAGAAGGCTTACACGGGATGTATTATGGTACATGGGTAGAGCGAGGAGTCTTTATTCAACCCCTCGGAACACTTTTTTAATGCCTTCTTGTTCTTTCGTTCTGTACATAAATAGATTTTTTTGCCCCCTCCGTTGTGTTGCACAACAAGCGTATGTGCAACGCTTAGGGAAGTAGAGCCTAATCCGCGGCCATATTTGCAGCGCCATCATTGTGGTCCGTGCGTCTAAAGTTCCCGTCGTCTATTGGTGTTGGTGTTGCAGTGCACCAGGACTATCACCCCTTTCTTTTTCTGCTCTGTTTGCTGCACTTCCAGACGCATTCACACCGTCAGCTGTCAGAGCCTTACCGGATATACGGCCCGGACGACATTCATGTGCACTTCTGTAATGTGCACGCTAGAGAGATGCAATTGGCTTTTGTTTCTTTATAATAAAAAATAAACATCTATTGCATGATATACACAATGACGAATGGTGATTTACAAAAGCAAAAAAGTACAAATCCGTCTAAAATATTACGTGCTAATGATTATACGACTAATAGTAAAGTTCCCCACAAACGCCTAAAAACCCGTCGGACCATAATGTGTGTGTGTGTATTTGCCTATCTGCACTCAATTAGAATAAATCGGCCAGAGAATTAAATTTGCCCATAACGGTAAGAAAAAGCCTTTTGCCTGCTTTCTAAATTACCTACGCAACATAAAACACATTTTGAGCAAGGCACCAAGCGCACAGCACTAATACAACACAACTGCAACAAAAAAAAAACGTATCCTTTCGTGGTATAGCAACGTTAACAAAATCAGTAAATTCATCGCCCTCTGCACGGGTGCGGGTGGTCTAATTAATAATTAACCCCTAAGCAAAGCCTCACTGATAGGCGACTCGCCTAGTGCGAGAACGTACATAAAGGCATGAATTATGATCCACACTCCCCCGGCGCATTTTTTGGTGGCGTCAGTGGTAAGTGTGTACCGCCGGTACACGTGCTTTACGTGCCCACAAACCAACCAGCGATGGTGGGGTCAAAATTAATAGACCTCTTTTAACCACCTCCCACGTACGACGTAGAACGAAACAGCACGGGGAAAAAACACCTTCTCGCGCAAGGGTAAAGATTCTGTTGGCAGATAAATTTGTGTCACGAAAAGTGAGCTGCTTTGGCCACATTTCACTAGCACACTTCCACACACAAAACAACACCCCAGGTGGGGTTTTTTTTCCACTTTACGACACTAGATACGGCGTTTGGGTGTAACGATCGGCCGGTTTATGCTTCCCCCTGGTTGGTGTGCACCTTATCGAAGGTGTTTCTGGTCGCACCTCGCACCGAACGCTTAACAATAAATATTTGTCAACCGAAAAGTGTAACAACCGTAAGCCCAACACGCTACCATCCATTTCGTTCGAGGCATCCGAGCGGCGATGGCCACGTTCTCCAACGGACGAATAAAAACGAATAATCGCAGCTAATTTTTACCGCCCCGTGAAAGTGCGTGCGTGTAATATTCACACCAAAAACTCGGGTTTCGGAATGTTGTCACCACAAATGCCCTGCGTACCGTGATGGCATTGTTACAGACAAAGCCAAAAAACCGAAACACTCACACGCGAATGGTGTGTAGGAATCCATCATTGGTGTTTCTTTTTTTGGGAATATAAGGTCTACAAGTAAGTTCTTAGCGTTTTATAAAAGTTATTACCAGATAGTAGATCTCTTGTATCACATTAATTGGTTGGACATCTGTCAATACGATTGCAGCATTATGTTGAAACAATTCTATCAACGCAAAAAATTTTACCTGCAAAATCATGGTAAATTTAGAATTTAAAAAAACACTTTGTTCAGTTAATAATTAGTTTTATTATTTAATTTGAAGAAAGCTTAACAACAAAGAAAAGAATCTGAGGATTGGCTGCAAGCGACTCCATCGCCACCAAAGCGAAATAACCACACGTAGAAGCCGTGCGATGTATGCGGTGAGACCAGAAAAATGTCACATATTATGAGCCACTTCTAGTTGCTCCAAGCACTAATGGGGAACGAAGCGAGCATTTAAAGCAAAACTGGGCAAAGTGTGAGAATTCGACGATCTTCACGACAAAGGACGACCACACGTTGTTTTTATAGTGAAATACTAGCTGGACAATTGTGGGTGGAATATATTCCTTTTACTATGACTATGATTTGTTTTCAAAGGCGAAACGTTGTATTAATCTTGGATAAATTGGACAAACATTTCATCTCTGATGAACAATTGTTTGGGTAGCAGCTCTGCAGTAATTTTGCCCAATTAATCTTCAATTTACCTACAAAAAAACATATTTAACTTTTTTGTACCCCCAATAGTAATGCTCGTAAAGAAGCAACATAAACTACTCATAAAGAACAACAGCAACAAAAAAAAGTGTGAGAAATATTTGCTACTTAACACCCGTTACAATCGCTTGGAAAAGAAACGGAAAACAACACCTCGAGGAAAACGCTAGCAAATATGTGTTCGAAACGAAATTTGTCACCCAAACCCCGTTAAGGGGGTTGTAATTTACGAGCTAACGCATTCCCGAAAAATATGTGTATTTGGGAAAGATGTAACGGTGTACGAGAGGATCGGAATACATACACAAACACACACACACACACACACACACACAATGGGACATTACGAGTGGATAATCGTGACGATGACGTGAGAAATGATGAATGTTTCCTCAGTGGAACCGGGAGTTAATGGAGTAGCACCCTGTAGCACCCCATCCAGTATCATTGGGTGTTGTTAGAAGGTGGTCAAAATTGGCTCACTAAAACCTCCTCCACGAGACACAAGGGGGCCCACGTGTGTCCTGTCCGGTGAGTGGTGCTACAATCGAATCCACGCTTAATGAGCATTTGTTTCCGTGTGATGGGTTTTACGTTTTCGTTCCACCTACCATTGCTTCGTTTGTACGTGTTCATAATACTTCGATGATGCTTGCTTATGGCACAAAAATTGAGTCCCTGCAAGTGGACGGAAGTATGTTGGTCACGAAGAAACGCGTGAAATACAAACAGCACAGAACGCGTACGGTGCTTTAGTAACGAAAATCACACTTTTATTGACACATTGTTCAAAACCACGACCACGGGGCTGCGATCGTGGGAATCGTTCCCGCTTTGGTTGGATGTTCGGGTTCGAAGCGTTGAAGGAAATTGGCTCGTTTTAATGAAATTCAACCCACCCGCCAGCGGTTACGGTCGGTAATTATGGGTATTAAAAATATGAAGAGTCTATCACAGGCCGTGCCTGATCAGAGCTGGTGGTGGATATTGTGAGTTATTGGATGAATTCTTAGAAGAAGTTCAATGGAAAATTTAAAAAAAGTTCCTTCTATGTTTAATAATCACCTCGCGTACTGAAGTGAATGCATCCTGCACTGCGTACATCTCGTGGTATTCACCCTCGTCCCAGTAGCGTAACGCATAACGCACCACCTCTCATAACTGTTTGGCTTCAGCCACCTCTACAGCACCAAAAACGAAGGGCCCGCTGGTCGGTTTGTAGTGTTTGTTTTACAGCTAATTAGATTTCCGAGGTGTGATAACGCTTTCACGGCAAACAAAATGGCTGCCGCGTTGGCACACACCCATTACAACCTATCTTTTTCACGATGGGTGCCACGTGGTGATCAATCATTTTAAGGGGTTTCCTTCGCGACGACTAAAAGTGTTTATCTAATGAGCGTGGTAAAGGATGCTGTTCGTCTAGAAAACAAGTTCCATGACAGCAACAACTTCCGGCAAACTTCAATCGCACTGAATCGGAGGAGACAACAACAAAATTACCACAAAGGGATAAAACAGATGGACGGTTAAGATAGATGATTGTTCAACTTTCAGCCGACACGCGGGCAACAGATCATAAGAAAAGATCAACCACTTGTCAAACGACGAGATTGGTTCGGTAAGAAGCACCTAGATCAAAGAGATCTTATCTGCTCTTGCATGCGTAAGCGTCGGGAAGTATCCACGCGCTTTAGGTTTGACTTCTCGACTGCACTAGCTAAATTGTTTTGTTTGATTAAAACGTTTATATTGTACTAAACAATGTTTACGCTTTGTTGGACATTGTTATAGAAACATCTGGACTTGATTACTAAAATTGCGCCAACCACCTTCAAACCCCCTGCAAACACATATTCATCATCCATCCACACACACCCGAGGAAGATTAATGTGATCCATCAATGGGGAGTTTGCTGACCGCCACCGATCGCACCCCTACCCGTCTTCTGCTTGCCATAAAACACCCCACAGATAATCGTGAAATTAACTTGCACACAGTCACCTCAAAAGCAAAAGAAGTACCGCCGACCAAAAACAAAAAAAATAACTCCCCGAAATATGTCTTAACTGAACAAAAAACCTGACAACCCAGGAAAGGGAAGGGCGACATAGTTTTGGTCATCGGGATTTTAGGAGCACACACACACACACACACCCGAAAAAACAACATGTTCCAAAGCCGACGCCGTCCACCATTTGGACCCCTGATCCTGCCGAAACCGATCAGTTCGCTAACGGTGGCGGCATCATTTTCGAAGCGTTCTTTCCATCTTGCTGTTTCTTCTGGCCATACCAAAAAAAACACCCCTGCTCTTCCAGCCCGTTGAAATCTGTACACAAATTCGAATTAGCTTACATGTCACTTCAAAACGCGACGAAGTGTTAAGGTTTCAACCCGGTACCCCGGGGTTTCGCTTTTGCGATTGGGGACACGATTTACACTTCTGTCCGCTGTCCAAAATTCGTTTCAATTTTGCCGAACGATTATGCCGGTGTGAAGTGTTCTGGCGTGGTGGTTTGTGTTTTTAATACGCACCGAAATATTCGAAATTGAATATCACGCTAGAATCAGGCACTATGAACGTTGTGTGTGCTGGGCGAGTTATTGGATAAACAGCTGAAAAAAATTAAATCAAACCCAGTCGGGGACCTGCATTGTCTACGGGCTTGGTCTCATTCATTTCACTATCTTCACTTCATCCATTGATTGACATCGTTCACATCATGAACGAAGCTCGTTCGCTTCGTTTCGTTGTCTAATACTTCTTCGTTCGTATAGAACCATTCTTAAGACGTGTACGCTGAGCGCGTTCTTAAGCAACGCGACGAACCATTTGAATTCGACATTGAGCAAAACATTATGCAAACCTTCGCGCTCAAAACGCGCCCCGATCGTGATTATGATTGTACGCCGAGCTGGAGGTTTTTGCACGCCCCCGGTCGGGTGTCGCCGGAATAAGTGATGAAGAAAATTGGCCCTATTATAAATATGGACGGCTACCGGTGTGGCATACCTAATGAGACTGGACGTCAGTCAAGGTGCGTCTTCCATCGGCCTCCATCGCTGCACGAACCGCAGCGACGAACTTGTGGACCGGGTGTGGGTGCCGGTGCGTGCGGAGCGGTTTTGTCCACAACGGAGCGCTTTTTGTTTGATTTCTTACCGAACGGGCACGGGACATTTCAACCCATCAAAGACGCTCCCGGGAGACGATTGTCCTCGAATAAAATCTCCGCCTTTGATCCGAACCAGTGAAGTGTGCAGAGGGATCTAGGGGCATCTAATTTCGCCAGCGACCAGCGATTATCCTTTTGCCCGAACGTTTCGGAACCCGGGGGGTTTTTACGCTCCATACACCGGTAAGTGATCGTTCCGATGTCTATTTCCGTGCCGACAGGCAGTCACTTAAATCTATCTGTCCTTTCTCGGGACGCTCTGGGACGGGACCAAGGTCCGTATCCCAAAGGCAATAAGGACGAGTGCCAACTACATGCTCCACTGAACCCGAACTGGAACTTTGGTTTTGCACAGCGTGTGTGAGTGCGCGTGTGTTTCTAGAGATGTCCTTTGTTGCGGAACCAACAACCGAGCGGTTTGGGTCACGTGTGAGTGTGCATGTGTGACATTGCAAACGCCCTTTCATGTGTACCAGGGGACGCTTACCGAAAGGATAATTTGAGCTAATTTTAAAACCACACCAAAACCTCCGAAATGATTTGCAAATTGGGTACTCGATCCGTTAAGGTGAAAGAAGGGTGGTTTATGCTAGTGTCGGGAAAATGCCTGCTGAAAAAATAATAGACCAGGGTATGTAGGGCTAATTTTACGCGCCATCAAGCTCAACTGTCATGCGTGTTTCACGTGATTGAAGCTAATGAAGTGAACGAGTTAACGTTGGAAAGCCACATTGGAAGTGTGGCTAATGTGTGCTTTTGGAGCGAAATAAAATCATTTGAAAAATATATTACAAAAGTCCTAGTACTTACAATGTTTACAACATTTTTCAATAAACGTCCGCGATGTCTAATCGGAATACCCACCGAGAATTGGTAACGACTTAATCCTACCCAACGTTTCCAATTGTAGATCGAAAATATAAAATACATTTCACCTCAATATCGCTCCCTACCTGCTACGTTTGGCAAACATCAAACAGCTCGCTGATCAAGTGCAGTAGCAGCCGGCTACTGGCCGCCGAAAAGCATTGACACGCAAACAGAAAAGACTCCTAACCAAATTTACACACCGCCCAAATGGCGCTTCCACGCAACGGGACAAAACAAAGCGCTTGCTCACACGTATGCATCTTGGTGATTCGATACCACCACGGGCGGAACGATGGCGTCAGCGAAGTGCGCTTGGAAATGATGAATTGCGCTGAGCAAACCGGGAACCCACGAGAAGCGAGGCAAATCGTTCTAAAAAAAAAAACAGCGAACTGTCAAAACGGGTGAGAGGTTTTTGTTTGCGCTCAAGATTCATTTTTCCGGGCACCGGGCGTACATGGGGTGTCACGGGAAGGTGACAAGTCAATATTGAAATGCACCCATTTGCTCGTCCACTGCACTCGGGACTCGGGTTCCGGGGCTGTTTCTGTTGCGCGTTGCGTCCCGAACTTTTAACCAAAGGAAGTAATGATACGGCAAATAGAAACGAGAAAACGGTTGGCAGAATCTTCGTTGGCAGGGTAGGTTGTTTGTCTGTTTACATAGCCTTAATGTACTGAACGCGTCTGTGTGCTGACGGTGCAGCGTGATTGAATGGGAAGGCGGCATTCGTACCGTCAAAGAATAGATCACCATCAACTGCTGATCGGGGAGTTTGTGACACTTGCACACAAACAATACGCAATGTATTGTTGCTTTCTTCATATTTCGTTGAACCCGAAAAAAATGCACCTTTGCCCCTTTCCAGCGAACACTACGATTGAAATACGTCGAGTTCTAAAATTGTTCTAAATTTTTTAGTACAATGTGCATCAGGATCTTTAGCACACCCGAGCTAAATGTGATCTTTTTGAAGTTCATTTTTACTGCGTTACATTCCATCTAAAGTGGTAATGTCTGGCGATATCTCTATCGCTTTACCAGCTGGCGGGCGCATTATCCTGCTTAAGGGTTGAGACATTGGGCAGAGAGCATTCAATTTCCAGCTAACAGATAATGGAACCGATCCTCACCCTAATCTCTCAATTCCATCATCAATTTGTGCGTTCCTACCGACTACACGGGCGCTATTCAACTATTACCTGGTTGCCTCCTTCATTGCATTATCCTTACAAAAGAATCGTCCCCAGTTCGATGACAGTGGCACAGATATGTATGCCAAAACCAGCCCAAAAACTGCTCTCTTTTTGCGCTTGCTTCTCGCTAGCCACTGCTCTGTTACCGACTGCGGTTTTCTCCAAATTTTCGCGCAGCTCGCTCGGGGATGTCGGGGTTATCGAAATGTCTAAATCTAAATAGAATTTCAACTCAAGCGCAGCAGCAGCAACAACCGCGGTACAGACCGGTACAGACGGTGCTTGCAAATTCAGTCAACCGTTTACCGACACAATAGTGCCCGGAGTATGCTGAAGAGAGCAAAACCCCCAGTCGCCATTTACCCATTACATCCCATGGTGCTCGACCTAATTCCAAGCCAAGCCAATTTCGGCTCTAGCAGCGTGCAGCTACCAAAAAACCCTACCGAAAAACCCGAAACCGAAAAGCATCGGATGCAAGCACCACAATTGCCCTGGGCATCGTCGCTTTGTTCCGCGGCGTCCGTTTGTACTTTGCCGACCTGCGGTGAACATTCTTCCAAGCAGGCGACTCAATTACCGTGCCCGTATTGCTTCGCTATCCCAGGTCGAATCCTTACGGCATCCTTCTGCCAGCGAAGAAGCTTTGCAAAGTCGAGTACCTTTCCAGGAACAATGGGATCAATGTCTAAATAATATTCCTAATTTTCTAAAACATTTCATTGTGCAACGAGGCTGCCTTGCGGCATGGTTGTGGCATGCAGGGATGTAGAAACGAGGGCAGCGAGCTGACAAGCCTCCCTCATAGCTCCGGGAGATTTCTGCTACCGCGCGTTTCTGATTCGCAAGCTGGCTTCAAGAAATTGAACTATGCGCCTCCGGTACTTCTACCGATGCGAAGTCAGAGTTCCTTCCGAGGAGTCTGCTTGGGTGCTTGGCATTTTTTGTTGCCACTCTGTACGGTGTTCTGGTTCTAATAGTTCCAGCTCTTTTTTTCCAGCGATCGCAACTACGCAAAGGATATAAGCTGAACGCGGTAAAACATGACATTACGGGAAGGATCCTTCAACTCTCCGCTCCGCTTACGCTAAGCCGTACGTTTCTCTTACGGGTCCAGAGCTGGTGCATGCTAGAAGTGGTCCTTTCCTATCGCAAACGTGCTAGACCTGAAGCCTCCTTTCTGTCACTCAACGAACCAGTGAACCGTTTCCGAGCCGTTTTTCTTATCCTCCAGTGGTACGTTTTGCGGTCGTCCTTCGGGTGCTACGGGTCGGATCGGATCGATGTCGCTGCCGGCAAAAGTAAACTGCCTCATCGACCACAGATGCCACCACCAGGACAGGAACAGGGTGGCATTACATTTTTTATGGGTGTTTTTATCGGTCAGATGTCCTACTATCTGTCCCTTCTACACTGCGTTGCCTTCGGTTGAGGGCGGGCTGCTGGATTAATGGCATGTCGGAATAATTTCCAAACAAGCGATTATCGCTATTTTACTATCAGTGTCCTCAGCTACCGAAGTATGCTAGGCGCACAGATAGGCACAGCGAACGACCAGCAATCGGTAACCTGCTACTAGAACTTTTTTAAAGGGCTAATTCTCTCTATCATTCGTTGGGAAATAATAAAAAAAAACTCGTCAGGATACCTTTTTGACCAGCTGTTTCGATAATTAGAAAGGTAAGAGCGATAATCTATCTGTCACCCACACGGCCGGGCGTTTGGTTATAACTTTGGGAAGGGCCTTGTTTAGTGGCGACCGACTGGGTGCGGCGTTCAATCCGTTCCGACAATGTCCTCAGTTTTGTCCGTTGATTATAATTTGTCTTATAAGAACATTAGATTCAAAGTAAAACGAAAAGAAAAACGATCTTTATTTGCATGGATCGCACTGCTCAAAACCAGTAGCTGACCACGGTAGTCTAATTCTCTATCGAAATCAGACCATGGGACGTGTGTGATTGTGCGATGAGTGTTTGTTTGTTATTATCATGTTCTTATTCTACTCGCAAATTAAACCATCCATCAAAGATGGCAAAAAACAACAACTTCAATGCAATACAACCGCCAGTCAAGGAGAAGCATATGCTAAGCCCGTCCGTGGATGTCCGTGGATCCGCACCGCGGGCCCGTCTTTATCATCCATTATGTCGGACGCTTGTTTTAATTACGCTTTTGCGGCTTCCCTCTTTCCTAGTGGCGAGGCAAGGTTTTTTTTTTGTTTATTTGATCCGCTCCATCCCGAACGATGGTCTATTATTTGCTTTATTCCGAGCTCCACGTTACCGTCTTATTTGTGTGTCGTCTCGCATTTGCGTACCCGTGTACTCGGTTTGCACAAGCGTTTGATTTCGTCGTCCGGTACCGGGTCGATTAGCCGATTTGGGCGTAGATCTTTCGCAAACCGCTCGCCAAAGCGTACCTCCCTCCATCCTTTCGCTTCGTTTGATTATTTGTCTCCCTGTACGTTTGTTTTTCCAAGGTTCGTTTTATTTCTGGTTTTATTTGCTTCTCATATGCTTCCTTTGCTTCCGCAGAAGCAGTTTTCGGTGGCCCCAAAATCGACGGTCATCAAATGGTGCTACCGGTTTGACAGGCCATTTAGACAAATTTGGCACAGCAAACATGCGCATCAGCGGGGAACTCTTCGGTGGTGAAACCGTGACCAATGTTATCAGTGGTCGCGAGAGATCTCGGTCGATGTTTGGCTTTTATAGTGGTTAGTGGTGAATAATTTTTATTCGTCTATTATACCTGACCGCCCCTGAGGAAGGCACTGATTGGCGATCGTTATCCCATCGCGTCGACCCGGTGTACTTGAGACGTGTTTCTGTCTTCTTAACAATATTGGAACAAAATAAGTACTACACGGCTACACAAGTTTACACAGCTAATCCTTCAGAGTTGTTGATAGCAGAAGTCTTTGAAGTCCCTCAGTAGGAGTGGAAAGCTTAGCTGGTGAGCGTTTTATTGTGCGGACACCTTCATCATCTACAATCTTCTATGCGGTTCTGTGAAAGATGCTTTCTGATCGATTTATTCTGTGATCGTTTTATTCTGTTTATTCAAATATTTAATAAATCAAACATTATACAACCATTTAGACAGACATATCTCCCTATAACATCTCCATTGTTTTGATGGCGATAATTCGCATGCTACAAAACCATATCTCAATTAACACACAACCAACTATGGGCGAGCGATTTTGCGCTACCAACAACACGCAGCACAATTAAGGCAAGATTTACAAACTACCGATCGCATCGCATCATCGTCGTTCCCATGGACCACAACCAGCAGCAGACCCGACCCGAGTTGCGTTTGATTGCTCTGTAAATAAGCTTATGCCTTTTTCTACTTTCATGTTACCGCCACATGGAACGCAAGGCGATGATCTTCCCAAAATGCTTCCCCGATTAAGGCGTACTATTTATTGATAGTAAACACAATTAACCGTACAATCCTGATCTCGTTGGGACCAAGTGTGCGTGTGTGTGTGTGTCCGTGAGCTGCGGCGACGAACGAAAAACAAAAATAAATTGTCACACAGAAACCCAACTACTTTGTTTGCACTCGGACATCTCGGCCGACCGAGGGATCATTGGAGGAAGCGATGGGAAATGAATCAATACCGCAGGCAAATTCAGTGGCGGTGCTTCTGGTTGTATGTTTTTGAGTCGATTAAGCTAAGCGCGTAGTGGCTTAGATTAAGAGGACACCATTCTTTCACCTTCACGCCACCACTAGTGGTTCGGGCACGGTGGGTAGAATGGTGATGCTGGGTCCATTAGCTTCAACAGCGATCCACACACGCATCGCACCGCACAAGCAGTACAAGACGGTCGGCATTAGTTCAAAGTGAAGTGCGGTAGTCTTCGCCGACAAGGGACGATCATAAAAACGACGCGCTTTCTTTTTACACTCGCCCTCACCGTTTAATGGCACGTTAGATGTGGTCATTTCTTGGTGACCTTACTGGCACGGCAGGTCCCGAGCAGAATGGACACTAATGCACACGTGCGACAACTCCGATCGCTCGTTCGCTACTGGAGTTTGAGACATTTGTTGCTGTGGCTTTTAGCTCGTTACCTACTTAACCATCTATTTTTAATGGGTCCATAAACTGGGAAAGTCCCTCGACG
Organism: Anopheles marshallii; assembly: GCF_943734725.1. Taxonomy (NCBI): domain Eukaryota; kingdom Metazoa; phylum Arthropoda; class Insecta; order Diptera; family Culicidae; genus Anopheles; species Anopheles marshallii. Next base: position 67,104,243 of record NC_071326.1, on the reverse strand, counting down.
GTGCAAAAAGTTGTCCTTGAGTTGCGATTTTAATTCCTTTTTTTTTGGTTTTAGACAATCGCAAATAATTCATCCAGATGACAAAAAAAAATGAGCAGCAAACGAAAAGAATCTCTCAAGGGTACTTACAAATCCGTGCTTATCACTAATGTTGTTGGTAAGCTTCAGCTTGTGAAACGAGACCACCTTCTGCATCCACTGTTCGCCGGTCGATGGCGAATCCGGATGGATGTACATGCGCTTCGGCATTTCCGGATCCGCCTTCCCTGCCACCATCCACCGGCTGTAACAAGAAAGAAGAAAGCAAACCACAATTCATTCCCAGACAATCTGTGCGTGCTTCATTGTGAAACGAAACAAAAAATAGAATTTAAAAACGATAGTTGAATGAATATTTCTAGAATCCTTTTAGAACAATACTTCGACGCGTGCCAAAGGTCAGAATTTTAAATAGAAGCCTATGCTTTCTCCCTTTTCTTACACTTTTTGATAAGGATGGCACACTTTATATAGGTGGACATGTTTGGACTATAACTCAAATTTCCTAATTTCATTGTCCCAAAAGAGAATTTTAATTTTCGTCAACTTTAAACTTTAAAAGAGTCTACTTCGATCGAATATTACACAAGCCTTTCCGAGTGGAGCCTAACTCCAGTGTAGACCTAGAATTCTTCACTAATTGTCTTCAGTGTAGACCAGGCTATTTCACAGAACAACTGATCCAAAGGATAACTATAAGAAGCTGTTAATACTAGTGCATTTTGTTCAACTGCCTACATTTATTCCCTGACGGTAACTTACCTGTTGTGAAACTTGTACCGGTAGTCATCCGCAGCCACGATGTCGAGCAGCAGTATATACTTTGCTTTCGCGTCTAGGCCGGACACGCGAAATTTCATCTGCGGAAACATTTGCCTGTTGGAAGAGACGTAGAGAAGCGAAAGGTAGCGCATGAGTTTCCAGCGAGTGAGTGATCGTTTACGATTGGTGAGGTACATCTTTGCAGCAGACGCTAAAATTAAGCAATAACTCTTAAACGCAACATCGTAAAATGGTCCCCAATCATAAAATCGTCTCATCGTTGCTCTGGTTTTCGCTTCGTGTGGCAGTAACGCTCAGAAACACATCTTTCAAAACTTCGCTGTATTAAACCGTTTTATCACCACTCTCTCATCACAACCATCAAACACGGTTCACATCGAGGGCTGAAAATTGAATATTTCCTTACAGTGGTTGCTTTGCCAAACCATCTCACGCGTGTCAACAGTTTTTGCACAGTGAGCGTCTCCGTACGTCACACTCAGCAATCCGTCAAACGCTGAGATTTATGTCTAAACCACGAAAGACGGTGAGCGGCACCCAGCTTTTTCGGTAATTTACACCATTATCACTATGCACCTTCACTGGTGCCGAGCGCACAAGATGGCGTGCCGGCCGCATAGCCAGCCACGCACTGCGCGGAGAACAGGAAACGCTTGTTCAAGGGGATTTTCAAGGTGTCTATTGAATTTATTTTGCACAAGCGATGGAAAACGGGGTGCGGTAGGGTGTGCACTGTGGACGAGGTAGTGTGTGACGACCATTTTCCAAGTGTGGCTCGTAAAATCATCCATTCCGGCTTAAATTTAAACACTCTGCTGCTCGGCTGGCTGTCACTTTCCGGGGGAGGCCCAATGCCGCGCAGCGAGGGTGAGGCCCATCAACACCAGACACCCCATCCCAGGCGAACCGTGAGCGTGAGTGTTACGCCTTGCTGAACGCTCACACGAACGCCACACAACCGTTGGCAACACCTTCGACCGGTGTTATCTCGTCTCATCTTGCCACCCCCGGGGCACGGGTGGGCGCAGCAAAAGGTGGCCAAGACGGTTGGGTTTTTAGTACACATTTCCAAACTTATCTGCCCGGCCAGAGTTACACGAGATTTGTAGCCGGGAGTTATTAAGCCTTTTTTTTCTCATATTAAAACCAAACAGAAAACAGCCCTTAGCTTCTATAGAACTAGAACTAATCCCGGGGAGGTAGCGATGTGAATATTTTAATTAACGTTTCGTTCGCCAGCACACACCCACCAGCGCCAACCAACCGGGAATTATTAGGTTAGTTTAAGTGTTCCCAAAAATGGCCGACCAACGAGATCATCCCCGAAAAAAAAGGTGCCTTCAAACGTGTCGGGCAACAGTCACCTCACCAACTTCATCCCTCGGGCAACTGTACATAACCGAGCCGGAGCTGCAGAAACAAAACAGTTTACTACTTCAAACTCTATTTCCCGCTCGCAACACCACCACCAGGGTAGTCACTCATTGGGACTCAAGAATGGGTTCGGAGGGCCGTTTTTGGCATATCGCTTCGGAAATCATCTTCCGGTCAGTGCCGCCGGTCCCGCTGAGTGATTTTATAGGTGTGGAAAACGCCAGACTTTTCATGATAATTATCGGGCCGGGCTCGGGCCGATAGGCACGGACACGGGAGTGGGATGCGGCATACGAATGTGTACATTATTACGCTCGTAAATTATTTCTGGGGGCCCCACAAAACCGTACGGCCTCACACCGGCCGACCCGAAAGGCTCGGTATCAGTGGTTTTGTGTTGTTTGTTTAATGAGCAACAAACGGGAAGGTGATGGAGACGAACTCTGACCAGCCACCGAACGGATGCCATTTCTTCCGGGGGCTTTTCGACAACTTCAGCGCAGGAAGTTGTGCGGAGTGTGAGGATTGAGTTTTGAAAATTGAATCTAGTTTCAACCCGCCGCCGGTTTCGGTCCGTGGCTTTCCATTTTCGGGGCGGGCTACATTTGTTACCCCCTTGCTGCCACCCCAACTGCTGCCACGCAAAACCCGATGGATGGATGGTTTTTCTCATCCATCCATTTTGATTTTTGTTGTGTTTCGTCTTAATTAAATTTTCTCGCTAGCGATGGGGCGGAGGTACGCGGTTCGCGGCCTTCTTTCTTGTGGGATTCACACACCAAACACCGATGTAACCAACGTATTTTCGTCATTTTTCGGTGGGATGTTGAGGGGCTGAAGATCTTGAAGCTTGATCGTGTGCTTTTGTGGCTGTATACATTCGCCTTGTTACGCGTTGTGTACACTTAAGGCAACGCGTTGGCGACCCGTTAGACCGTGGTTAGCTAGCGACGGTCAACATGCGTTTTAATATTCGTAGATCTTTTTTTTTTTGGGTTGGATGGTGGAGTATTTCTTTGACTCGACGTGATAAATCCGAGAAGCTCTCCGTAGCCCGATAAATCAACTGTGTGCATGTTCATCATTTTTCACGCCGACACGTTGCTAACGCCGAGTCGTGTGACGGAACCGACCGAAGCGAAACCGTCCGGGAAACATATTTTTTGGACGTACAAAAACTGCTTTCGAAAGCACGACGGTAACTTGTGTTTTTTTTTCAGCGTACATCTAAAACAACCAACATGAGTTACAATTTTAATTTATTCCTTTCCTAACGCTGCCCTCAAAAACAGCACGCATGTGTCCTCGTTACATCGAAATATTCTTTTCTACTTTACAACCCTGCAAAAAAAAATACAGACTCCCTTCTCACCACAATTGGGCGCAATTATTTGGTGGTTTTATTAATATTTCCACGCCGCGCACGCTCATTATCATTTCCACTTCGGAGCAGCCTACAAATGGTTCCCATTAGGTGCATTAGCACCCACTGATGGGTGAGTGCTAAATGCGCCCAAAGTGGAATAATAATCTGCTTATTTAACCTGCAGTGTTACAGAAGTTGAGGCTCGCAGCAAGAAAAAAAAACCAGATCCACACGGTAAAGATTCTTAATTTTTGTAACACTCTGTCTTCCTCGGAGCTGCATAATAATTAACGCTTCCAATTATAGTGCACGCGTCGCTGCACTGTTGCAACCTTTTGCCACAATTCGTGTATGCACGGTGGACACACTAATTGCCGTTTGAATGGGCCGTTGCAATGGAACCAAAACTGGCCAAAAGATTCTACAAAAAACAGCTTCCCACTTAACGCAATAAAACTTTTGCTGTTCATTACCACGCAACAAACGGTCCGTTGATGTACTAATATTTCATTTAATTACAGCGCTGTAAACACTATTACGGAAGAAGTGTTACAATTATCTACTCGGTGCCCGCGGTAGAAAGGCAAAAACGGTGGACAAAAAATTAAAAACAAATCTGTCCCTTTTATAACCAGATTAACACCCAATCAGTGCCACCAACGTTGACGATCCGCTACGCGTCCGCTCAGCCAGAGTGTCAAACGAGTTCCGGACATTGGGTGGCGTGAGATGACCGGAAGGTAATTTTCCGATGCCATCCAAATAGTGTGTGTGTTTTTTGTTGTTGTTGAATCGTCTGTGTTTTGCTGCGTTGGACGGTGGTGATTGTGGTGAGCGATATGACTTAATCACTGTCTCGCGTGATAAACCCTGCGAGACCGATGATGCGTTGAAATGCGATTTCCCGTTTGAAATGTAAACAAAAACCCCCTAATTCATTTCCAATTGGAAGCGAACCCATTCCCCGGAGAGTGGACCTTTTCCTCCTATCATGATCACGATCGTCAATTCGTCTCGATCATTAATAATATTAGTTAATGTAAAAAAAGCAAGTGAGAAAGAGCTGACTGAGCCGTCACTAACTCAACAAGCGGTTAAGCAAGCATCTCGGCGCAAAAGAGATGATGGATCGTTCTCCAGAATTTTGGGTGCGTACTATCTTTTTTCTTGGAATCCTCATATCACTATTTTTTTTTTCTGTCACCCTTCCTGACGGCTCTCCTAACCGGAAAAAAACTTTCCAAGAAAACACTAACTAAACTGTCACAACAAGTGTGATGTGTAGCGAGGAAAACACCAACAAAAAAGACACACACACAGCAGTTTAAATTAAAATTAATGTGAGAGGATGACAGCAACAACAACAAAAAAAAAACAACTAAAACTTTAGAAGGGAGACAACAACAAAAAAAAACCCTTTAGACGCCTGAACAGAACCACCCAACAACGGAAGCAGTACGATAATCTGATGCGAGGGTAGTTTTAGCGGATGCATCAACCATCGCAGAGGACAGGCGGACGTAAATCAGTGTTAATGAGATGATGATAGTGGATCCGAACTGCGACACAAGTGCACGCGTGTCCGCCGTTGATAAACTGCATCGCACACTGTGGTACATCGAGTGTTGCAGTGGGCTGAGGACTAGGGCGCAACACAAAAAAAGGCATTCACTCACATGACACGGACAGCAGAAGCAACAAAAAAAAAACAGGAGACTGCGGGTGACAGCTCAACTGTGACAAGCCGCTCGGTTGACAGTGCGCTGTGCGATTTGTACGGTGATCGTCGCGAATGAGGTTTAATTAGACCGTTCATGCTGGTACGCGAGGGTGCGCACTGCAAGAACGGAAGGTGGCGGAGTCAACAGGCAGCAACAAAAACACGATTGAAACATGCATCAATATGTACGTGTCCATCAGCGTGCACCAACGGACCAGATCGATGTTTTGCCAGACAAGCTGTCTATTTAGCACACACCACCGTGTTTAATCTGCACGGTGCTAATCTGACCTCACCCAACTGTCCGCGAGGTCACCGGACCCGAGGTTCGAGGTGATCGACGGGTCACCTCACCGACAAACGGCTTTCGCTGTCGACCGAAGTCGATAGCCCTGGTGACAAGCAAAAACCCCGACCACCGAATGCTGATAAGCTACAATCTGGTGATGATGGCGAAGTAGTTTAATAACTGTGGCCAGAGTAAAAAAAAAAAGATCGAATCACCCTGTACAAGAAGCTTCTGTGTATAGAACACCACCATTCCGGTCCGTTCGTGGCGTTTTGTCACCGTACAGCTAGCCGGCTTTCACGGTCCATTTGAGACAGCTTCCGGTCGTCGATAACGCGCGTGTCTTTTCGGAGGACCACAGCGATGCCAGTGCAATTGCTTGTGTCCGATAAGATTAGAACGGACGTTTGATAGGCGTTCGAATGTACACAGTAGCCGAGTGAATTGCACGCGACGATTTTGCTATAATGGATTTGCAACGCTGCTCGTTTTGATAACATTTGCTGCTCCTGTCAAACATTTTTTTTTTATTGAAAGTTAATTGCATCATTGTTTGTTTGCAAAAGCAAAATTTAGCTAAATTAATCTTAGAGTCAAACATATGAAACAACTGAAGCACATTCACCCAACACTTCTAATTGCGTTATTGTATCAATTCCGAACGGTTTTGCAGAAGCAATGTGAATTAAAAGAAGGAAAAAAGAATGATCTTTTGCCACCCAAATACTTTCCAACAATCCTCACCCATATTTTTTTGCAAATTCTCCTACCATCATCGCTTACGTTCTGCAACGAATACAAAAAAAATTCAGTGGAAAACGAAAGAAAAGCACTATCCGGGGGAGAAGAAAATCGTGACATGAATACTTCATAATTTGTAATGTTTGCTTAACCTCAAACCGGGCGTGCATGATGCGAAGGCAATGAAGCTGGACGGCCAACAACGCCGGTGGTTCGTTTACGACCACTGGAGGGAAAATTATAACTGCCCGGCCAATATGATCATGATTTTCCGTTTCCATTCGCGGCGCACTCTCTCTCTCTTGCTCGCCTCCATGCTGTGCCACGCACTTTAGATCGCCGGGTAGAAAATGAGCTCCTCATTCAACAGATCACCTTCCAAATTAGCCCACTGCCTCGGATCAGGGCCCCGCTGCCCAGAACCGAACCGATGCCTGCAGGGCGCACGGTGGACCCAACGATCGCCAGCAAAGCGAACCAGCAAAAACGACCAGCTCCACAGCGCCCCCAAAAGGGACGCCACACGATAATGGGCCCCGTCATCGAGGAGCCACTTCGGTGGAGGTAATGTTTATTTTTTAACGTGTGTGTATCTGTTTTTTTTTTTTTCTTTCGTTCCCTTTTGTCTTTCAGTACTCTGCTCGTGTGAGCCATCATATCCATGACAGAAGACGGGTGGGTGCTGCCTTGAGCAGCGGGTTAAGAATGGGATGGGGTGGGTAGTTGTAGATTTAGCGCCACACCATCCTTTGCACGCCGGGTACGTGATCTCGGTAGGCGCCAGTGTAAAACGGTCCCGAACGTCTATATTGAGCGGCGATTGGGCCAGCTGCCCCGACCCGGCGCGACCCGCGGTCAAACGCGGCCCGACCAACAACCAGCGACGATGATGATGACGTTGGTGATGGTTGCTGACGTGCCCGGGTCGCGATGATAATGATGTATTTAAATAAAACAATTTGAATTATTTCACTGGCCGTTCGGTGCGCGAGGTGGTGGTTGCGTGATGGTGGACGCACAGGTGAAGTAAGAGTCCGTACGTCCACCCGCAAAACTAACTGGGGAGGGGGAGGGGTGGAAAAAGGATGAGAAATCACTCAATCTCGATCAGCAAGGCGCCAGCCCAACGGCCACGCTTCCAGTGAGTCTGTCGCTCGACCCAAACCTCGTCACGAACTCGGCGGAAGACTTCGACTTCGTGGGATGTCTTGCAATGCTAACCCACAGAGTACCGGTGCCGTGTCCGGTATGGGAAGCATGCTAGTCTCAAAGCGAAAGGTTACGTTGAATAGAACGACCGATTTCGAAGGTGATCTTCGAGGGTTACGAGTGAATGAATTGAGGACCGCTCGATGATAGATGTTGGGCAGCAAATGATTTGTTTGGGAACCCCTTTTGAGAGAGACGTTCCGAAGAGCGTCTGTACTAATTTGTTCCTCAGTGTACCCAGAGGTGAAAGATATTGAAGCTATTAAGACATTTAAGGTCCATCTATCCGTTGCCTTATGCACCATCAACCTTTGACCCGCGATAGTTGTGCAGTTTGATGTACAAGTTTTTGGTTGAAGCTAATAATATCGATGCTTCACGCACCGCTCAAGACCACAGTAACGGTATTTAGCGCAACGAAACATTCCTTCGCAAGCGAAGAAAATATGTGCACAGGGCGCCAATGATGATGATGTGAAAATTCATCACCTTCCACCAGCACCCCAACAACAGCTCGTTAAGAAAGTAAACATCGACGGCATGGCAGGGCAAGGTAAGGCAAAGGCCCTGTACCTCACCAACGAAGTCAAGCAAAAAAAAAAACGAGCCCAAAATCAATTTGAGACGATCTTGGTTACTGCCTTCGAAAGGAACTTCTCCCCATCCATTCGCGCAGGTTCGCCTTGGTCGACAACGTGGTCTTCGCAGGACCTCCTAATCGATGGCTACCTCCACAGGGCACACCGTACAAATGTAACACTGAAACAAAACCTTGGATAACAAGAATGCTGGCGTGGTTGGTTCCAGCTAGTCATTATCACCATCTGCCCCGAGGGTCTCAATCTTACCCGGGACGACCCTACCTCAGTGTGAAGTCTTCCGGACGAAGCTAAAGTGTTCAAACACGAACAACAACATCAAGAAAGAGGTGCCTTCGCGAACAGGACCCACTACGTATGCCAAGGTCTGGGAGCTGCAAACAAACTGGGAGGGCACGGCAGGATGATAGTGATCGGGCTCGCGTTTCGCACTGGCCATGTGATTAACGCGCCCCAACGCCCTCTGTCAGCAAACAGGGGTCTCTCTCTCTGGTGTTGGACGGGATCTTCCGGTTTTAGAACGAAATCGAAAGAAAGAGAGCCCGTACAGGCACCAATGATTAACAGCCAGGTCTTCGGTATTTTTTTTTTTGTTTTTTGGCTGGAGGATAAGGAAGACAGCGCTATGCTGGCGTCGCAATTCTGAGACCACCGAATCATAATTCGTGATACTGACTCTCGTGTTGTATTTTGGGGGCTCCTACCATACACCCCGGGAGACGACGGAAAGCGAGTTCACGCCCAACGCCCAAGACCAACGCGAGTGATGATGAACCACCATCGATGACCATCGTTTGCTTATTTGCTTTACGCTCGATACGCTTTCACCCATTCTGCCGCTTCCGAGGCTTGGCCCTTGGTCTGTGCTTTTTTTTTTTGTTGTTGCTCAATGTATTTTTATTGGAGAGTCCCTTTTTTAATGTCCATGCTGGATCCTTCACTAAACATTGGTGGATCGGACGATTGGGAAGAGCTCCCAGCTTGTTTGGGTTATTGTTATTGGCAGTAATGCTGATATAGTTATTATAGGCTATGAATATTCATGTTGCAGTGTCTGGTAGCGTCTTGTACTTTGTTTTTTGCTCGATTGTATTTCTACATTCTTTTAATTCCTCTTTTAGCTATGGATGCGATTTTTTTTTCGGGAGTATTGTTTTAATATCCTTTTTCGCTGTACCTCTTTTTTAAATATTTTTTTTTCCAATTGTACTGCTTGTTTAACATGTTTGCATAGTCTTTGGTGCTTCCTTCTTATCCATCCATTAATGTTTTGCGTGAAACGGACAAACGTCAAATCTGCATAACCGTGCGATTCCTAAATTGTATGCCTTGGCTGAAACGCTGCCAAGTCAATCAACGCTGGATGAAACGCTTCTTCAGTTGAGCGTTGCAGCCACGATGCAAATGTGGCCCCGTCACATTCGCAAGGATTCCTCTTTGTTAGGCGCTTCGAGCGGTTAATTGAGATGCAAATATGTGTATGTACGTGGAATGTTGCCGATTTTATCACCGAGTCCTTGTTTAAGTGGTGTTAATTTTGTCGTCTGTTTGTTTAACTGCACCACCCTTAATTAGGGGATGGAAATATATGCACAATAAGTAGAAGAGGGATTGAGCATGGATTTCTATGCAGAACAATCTGTTTTCGTATGTTTCGCGCAATAGGTAAAAGCGTTGCAAAAGGCTCCTTACCATTAACTACAATTTTGATTTTTTGTGATCGATCCTTCATTTCCTTCGCCTTAAATTGATTGAATAATTTCGCGCTGAAATGAACATTGCAATTACCATCCATCAGTAGGTCACGAATCGATGCACCGGACCGGACCCAAACCAACCTTCGGACACCCGTTCGAACGCACATCGTGACGTTACTCATTTAAATAAATTAACCACTGAACGAGATCCAGCGAAATGAAACACCAACAAGAGGACTGCGTTGGCTGCTCACGCAAGCACACGAGAACGTGTGCTGGTGTTCAGCTGTTGTCGTTCTGTTTTTTTTTTGTGTTTGCACGTCAGAAAATCGAACGACGAATAAAGGTCCACAGCGTCTACAGAAATTAATTCATAATTTACGACGCGTCCCCAATGTGTGTGCGCCGGGTACACCGTGCATCCGCGATCACGCGGCCCGATCGAACGATCCGCGAAACTTCCGCTTGCCGGGTGAGTGCTGCAAGCAATTGATTGATTTACTGATTGGCCAAACCGCGAGATCACCCTCCAGCCGTAGCGGTCCGCTGTCTGGCGCCCCCCCGGTTTGGGCGTTTTAATGGGCGATCCTCAATGGTTGGGCGCAAAAATTAAAGGTGATCGAGAACCGTCGGACGGTTGGCAAGTGTACGGAAGGTGCAGGCTCAGGAATTTGTGCGCTGGGGTGGCGGAATTTCTACCGCCAGCTCAGAACGAAGAACATAATAATTTGTATGCTGGCATGCAAAGGACCGGACGCAACAGATTTATGGCACTGACATTTGCCTCGGTGCACTAATTATTTGGCGTCAATCGTCTGCATCATCCCTTGGTGGGGTACAACGATAGTGGCGTCAACTTTAACGGTAATCAAAAATTACCGTACCAAAGATTGAATTATATTCTGTACAAAGAGTATAGAATTCGAATAAAATGGAACGAAACTAAAAAACGTATTACAACCATTGCAAATTACATCTTCCTCTAGCAATAAACACATAAATCATAACACGCATTAACGCGTACACCGTTTGATCAATACTGCTAGCTACGTGCTGCGCTAGCCGTAGCAAGGTATTCAATCGAAAACGAATCGTATATGCACGCACAAGCTGTAATTATATTGCAATCTGTGGTATAAATTAAACACGACACTAATGATTTATGCTCGCAACCGTTTACCGCCTTCAGATGTGTTTAAAATCCACCCATGGGAACTAGGTGTGTTTGAGTCTACTCGTTTTTTTTGTTTTAGAATTGGATTGTCACGATCGTAAGTGTCCCGCTGCAGTCGAAATCAATTACACACGCAAACGACGTTTGGATTGAAACAGTGCTGTAGCGCTAAGCGTCTTCCGCTGTTGTAACCAATTGTTGTAATAATGTTAGAAATAATATTTTTATTAGATTTCTGTTCTGCATTAGCGCACAGTGAACTTAATTGAAGCGAAATGGACCATAAATCAAACCGCCATTAAAGCTGCATGCTTAACGTTCGGTACTAAGTATGGGTGCAAAAAGAAGCTGCACTTTTGCACAACCCAAGCAATCAATTTATGATCAAAATGCTAATGTTTCAATCAATCCAACTCCACTGTCCCGAATCTCGCTTGGTGAGTGGAAAAATGTGATGAAACATAATGAGAAAAGTCCAATCGATGTCACACCACCCATCAGCTGGTACAATTTGTACGTTCAGTAGGCTTCATTCCGCTACAACCTGAAGGCCAACCCGAAGCTAACGAAATTTAGCTTTGGAGGGGAGCCACACGAAACAACCACAAAAAAATGTGATAAACATAAAGTAGCCAAAACGGAGATCACGCAACGGCGGAAAACGGGACGTCTGCTAGAATATCGCCCCCGGTAGGCAAAGGTAGCATTGAGGTGAGGAAATAAAACACACGATAACAAGCTGACCGATATGTATAAAAATGATCGTAAAAATGAGGAAAGTGAGGCTAGAGAGAGGAACAACAACAAAAAAAAGCACAAGCCCAAGCGATCCCAAGTGAAAGGAAACGAAGAACAACGGAAACAACTAACCGGCGCAGGCAGACTGTCGCGATGACAGGTGCACAAAGGTGGGGGTCTTGGTCGTTGGTACAACTTCAAACCACCCCTGAACGTACCCCCGGTGAGGAATTATGCTGCACATCCTTGACGCATAAAATCCCTCCGCCAGTTCCCTCCGTTACTCCACATCCCCCGGGACGAACCATCACGCGTACGGATTACTGGGTCGATCCGATTCGGTGAGGCTTTTCTGTTTTTACTTTTTGAATAATTTCTTAAACAAATAACATAATTTGAGTATTATAAATTATCGTTGATAGTTTCGGAAGGTTTTGATCTCCTTTTTATTGGCTGTCTTCGTCGTTACTGATGTCCTTACTGGGGAACTTCCCGTTTTTTGTGTTGTTTTCCTCTGCTACCACTGTCTATCTTTTATGCTTTATTTCCCTTTTCCTTTCAATTGGAACAATTTTGTCTTAGGGCCACAGACTTTACTCATTCGGGTTTTTTTTTCTTAAGTTCTTTACTTCATCGGCAACATATTACCAACCGCTTCGATCCTCTCCCGTGCTTCGCTGCACGGCGCCAAACGGAACCAGTTTTCATTGCCCAGTGTGGCCCTGGTCCCACTATTCGTGCGTAGAAAACCGATTGCCGATTTATCATTCCCTCATCATCAGGCTCATCATTATCGAATAAAAATGTAAGGAAAGAATAATAACATTTAAAATACAGCCACACACATGCGTACCACGCAAAATTGGTGCACTTTTAGTTTCCTTTTTGCCTTGTTTTTGGACTGACCGAAGGTTTTTTTGTTGTTGTTTTATACTTTTTTCGTCCATCCCTTCAGCTGACCCACATCAAAATGGGACTCGTTCACTCACGGTGGATATTATTAATAATTTATTTAGCAGTAATTTATCACAATTTGTTAAAAAGTTCTCAATCTTATCGTGCCTCGCTGTTGATCATCGTGTAAGCAAGATCTCGTACAAAGGGTGAACTGATCATTTCCCTTTCCATTGCTCGTTGAGCTGAGGTTGAGTGTGGTTCAGCAAATCGAACAATTGGAAACAGTTGTTTTGTTTTAGAAAAAGGAACTATTTTCTGCTCTGTGCAGAATTAATGCCATCCAAACATCAGATGTTCTTCGATCACGCGACAGATGGTGTTGAGGTCTGGGAGGTCGATGTTTTTAACCGACCATCCTGCCCAAACTGGTGCTCCGGTTATCGTCCAGTGCCAACCACAGCCGGACCGGGCTGCAGTTTCGTTTCGCCATCATACCACGCTGCCATGCCACGGACTCATTATCCTGTCGTCGATCGTCGACGTGAGGATATTTGATCAATTATAATTAAAAACCTTAAAGGACGAAACCGTTTTGCGCTTCTGCCGTACGGCGACTTAAGAATTATTTCAAAATTTTTATTTCATTTTCATCAACGGTGACGGAAAGCAAGTGGAAACACACGCGTACGAAAAGAGTCGAACGAAAAACTAGACGGGCAGAAGAAGTTAATTAGTTTCTGCTCGCTCGTTCGTTCGTTCGTTCGCTTCGTTCAATTAAAACATAATCTTTCACGTTCGGTTCATTAATATTTATCCAAATTTAATTGTCCTACCCCCAACGAGCACCGTTCGATGCGTCTGCATCGTTTCGCTGTCGTTATCTAAAATGCAAAACGCGTAACCTCCCGTGTCGCAACTGTCGCCATACGTCCGATCGTTGCATGTCCTTTATGCATTCGTAATAAGCGCGCGCTGATAGGCAGCCGATCCGTTCCGGAAGGGGCGGGTTAAGTGTCGTTGGTATAGGTGAAGGCACAAGCGGTTTCATATACCATCGAAACCAACAAATCGCGTCTGCTGAAAGTGGAGCTGATTATTTTGGGTTTTACTTGAGAGCAATTTTCTCGGACGACAGCATGAATTGTGTTTGACCAGCTGAATCAGGTTGTGTTTATTTATTTTGGTTTGGGTTTTTTTTTCGATCAAACCAAATGTGATTAATTGCTTAATTAAGGCATCAGGAAGTTTCTCATCTGGAAGGCATGTTTAAGAAAATATAGGGTGATCCATAAAGAATCTGCGTGGTTATAAACGTTTTCAACAGAATGTAACATGTATGGATCATTGTTTATTTCGACATTTTTCAAAGTTGATTTCACTGTGTCATTTTGTCGATCATTATGCTGGTTACTTCATATTCCATATTATTTCCAGATGGTATTACCTCAGAAATCATAATTATGACGATTAATCTCGATCGTTTTTTATTTGATGGTCTTTACTCTTTATAAATTGATTAATTTAATTTGATTTCTGAAGCATATTGCAAGTTGACACTCGCTTCAGACGAGAATTCTAGTGGTACATCAACGAAATGATTGTCCTTGAATGGGAGATTTGCATTCAGTTCGCAGAAATCTAACTAATTGCTATGGCTTCCAAATGCTAATAAAAGACGCAAGTAATAAATTAGTCTGAATTGTCACCTGTCAAACGATGAGTGACACATGAATGTAACAAATATAGTCATCCATGCCAGTCGCTGCAGGAAGATATTTTCTTGACCGACCTAATATAATTTTCTTCCCTGCGACAAACCACAAGAATATAGTGTCGCTAAGGGAACGTTGGTCTTATAAGCAACTCTTTACCTTTACCATCGTGTAATTAATCAATTATCTAATGAGCAGTAACAATCCACATCCACCACCATATTCAGTCAAAATGATCATATCTCCCATTTCCTATCAATCAACATGCAGCATGATGGTTATCAGTGTTATTTCCGACCCTTATTTCTCGTACCACTCATTTTTCATCATTTTCTCCGTAATCAGTGCCTGCAGGTGAAAGAAAATCGCATAAAAATGCACCCGTAACGGGTTATTCACTTACACCCAACACCTCGCTTAGACACGCCTGTCAAGCTCGGTCGCATGGAGCACTCATGCGCTAAATGGGCAAGAGGTTGCAGTTATGCTGCTCGAATGCACTCAAAAGAGATCACAAAACCCACAACCAGCAGTGTGAAGATTATCGTCTTCGGGGCGGAAGAATATTTCATTTCAAATAATCAAAGCACAACGGATCAACGCGATCAAATGCAAAATAACACAAAAAAACGCCATCATCTCCTTATCTACAACCAGACCAGCGGAGGTGTTTGATAATTTATTTATGCTGTGAACAACAACCGTCCTCCAAGGTAAGCGTAACCCGCCGGTGTAACCAGCCCGGGACAAAATTATGCCGTTCTGCTGTTTAATAAAGTGTTGATAAATTGTAAAATTACATACACCACCGTTCATGGGGCAGTGCGCAAACATTGTGATTTGGTACCGTGGCCCCACGTTTGCAGCAAGCGTAAGAAACCGTCTGCACAGTAGCGGCAACACATCGCACAAGATCCACCACGGAGTACGGAGGAAGCGAGAGAAGAGAGAAAAAAAAAACCTACAGTCACATAAATAACCGTTCGCCAAAAGGGCCACAACGCGGGTGCGGGAAGCACGCCCGGGATGGGACGGTGCAACGGCGAACGCAACAGAAGAATGGTATGTAATTGGCAAGCGTGTCAACAGTGCCCGGTGACATAAAATGCCAACGCTCTCATTGGCGTTATGATGGTCAACATCATCATCACCATCGCCGCGCAGCGTTATGATAGTCGGATGGACACGGCGGCCCGACCCGGCAACGGTTGGCGCGCTAGCCTTTTTCTGTACCGATGCCCAAAGGTAGCGATTGAATCCAAAATGAACTCGGCTACGACCACGGCGCACCGTCAGATTTGCACCTGATCAACCCAAGCATCTCGGGTTGGAAAAATGGTGTGGGTGAGTGGGAGGTGGGTTGAAAGTAGTGGATGGGGGGGAAGAGGAGCGGTGCCGGTTTTCCCCGGTACCAGGCGGACTTTGGCATTGACTTGAGCGTGTGCGTCTTTGGTATGGTGCGAGAACCCATTTATGGGTGCAAACCCGACCGTCGGCGTATTCATTCGCCATTTAGATTCGCCAGAGGGTGAGCAGAAGGACTGGAGGGAACTGCTTTTTTTGTTTGCTTTCAGCACATTTTATTCATCCAGCATGTGTCTTTACTTCACCTGATGTCTTTTATTCACGGCACCTAATACCATCGTGCCGACCATTCCATCCTTCCAAGATGGATGCTTTGCATCAAAAGAAATTGGAAACCCAACAGTACAACAGTCGTTGCAAATGAACTTGTAACGTGTTTATCTTTTATTTTTTTCTTCACAAATGGAAATGTATGCGCATTAGGGCCATCGATTCATGCCTCCCGTTTTTTTTTTCGTCCATTTGTTTAGTTCTTGTTTCGAACCTCGAACGTTATCTCCATCTCGCTCTCCATTTCACCCTCCTGGGAGCAATAATCATTAATGGTCAAACGGCAGTAGGGGGCAGGGAAAGTCACCACGTCAATATCGATAATTACCGAACTGATAAACGACGATGTACGAAAAAAAAACTGGAGGAAAATAACACATACTCCAGACGTAAAAGGATGAATGGGTGCGGGTTTAATCTTTTAATAGCGTCCACCGGGAAAACGTAAGCTGAGATGAGCTGATCGGTATGTTTGCATCGGTAGAAAATGGGAAAAGGACTCGGTGAAAGGGAATTTCGGGTTTCGGCTGTGGGAAAACTAATTTTCAAATATCTTTCCCTCAAACTGTACTGAAAGCTAGGGAACAAATGTTTTTATGATGATGTTTGTACTTAACAAAATTAGGAAAAAAAATCTTTAAGTACTTCGGTCACTAGTTTTCAAATATTATTTAACTTATTCTTATGCACTTTTTCAAAGAAGTCGATTTTTGCTATCGGTTTAGATATATTCATATTTTAAACAAACTCCCACAAGTCACCCAATCTAATCAACCGATCGATCGTCTCGATCGTGATAAGATATGCAGCGACAGTTTCGCATTCCTTCCAGTTCCACATGTCAGTAATTGCATCACATCACAACGCGTACAAGTGACAAACATGTGCTGCTCTGCCTTTCAAGATCCGACACCGTGCACCGCGGCAAATGCATTGCAGCTCTAATTAAATGTCTCCGTTCGAGAAATATGACCGCACCGTGATCGGAACAGCCACACTGTATCCGCACGATCTCGTACGGGCCACCTCACCTGCTCACAAATCGCCTAAATTAATCATTAATACATCAGCTGATGTTCTCTCTCACTCACTATGTGTGTCGTTTGAGCCCGTCAAACACACACCGAGTCAATAATAAAATATGAAAATGTACGCACGCTCCCAGACCTAACCATCAAAGGAAGCGACACAGTAGGCCGTACGACAACTAGATAGATTTCTATGGGTCGCTCGATTGCAAAACTGCTACTACTACTACTACCAACTTCTAATCCTTTGACTATAAATATAAATTAATTGCCCTCTATGCCCGGTTGGCGCACGGAACGGCTTTTTTGCCATTAAAACCGCTCGCGCATGGGTATGGCGCTTCGCCTGTCGGGTTGGCAGAAGCAATGGGACACAGGGCAGCAGCTCGCGAGATAAATCTCTCGCCCATTAAACGACAGGGAAGCTGACATGGCAGCCGTTTAGGAATCTGATTAAATGCTGCAGTCAAATAAAATACGTGCAAAAGTTATGATTTCCTGCCCTGTCGCGGTCTCAACGATGCGTAATGGTGGGTTGTTTTTTCCTCTATTTTCTTGAGACATTGGAAACGTTCTAGATGTCAAACTATGGTCGATCATTGCATCGACGGCACTCAGTTGGATTGGTTTTCACATGCAAAATCAAGTGGGTTTCAAAAGGAACTAAATAATTGCACCGAATGAATTGAGTAAATTAAATAAGTTATTTAGAATCAACGTAAACTACACAAGATATTACAGGGGTTTCCGAATTCTACTGGAAATGTTGGAGATTTTGTTAAGTAGATTGTTTTGAGTAAGTTCTAGATTTCTTCTCACTATCTGGATTTTGTCGTAAGGAAATTAATTTATTCACAGCTCTTAGAAATGACACACTGAAAGCTTTGCAAATGATCCATAGATCCAAAAACTGCAAAAATTCAAGACCTACCCTTCACACATTCTAGTTCAACTTGAACGTAATCCAGTATTGGCTCCGACTTTTTCGGGAGAACACAATAATCCCGAATATTTTTAAACAACTGAAACGAACCGACAGCAAACTCATTGCAAACTTTACAACACTCAACAAGATCACCTGTTGTGTACCTTTGACAGGGGATGAAACAATGGCAGGACCGCCTTATTGTGTGTGTGTAACATTTGACCCACATTAAACTGAAGATTCTGACTCATCGCTCGCAAGGCTGCAACCCAAATGAGATCGATTCCTGGTCGAAAGGAAGCTGAAAAATCAAACTCGTTAAAAAAAACTACCCCCAACCCAGTAACGGCATCAGGATACCAGGAACTTGTGTTCTTTGGTGTTGAAAAATGCAAAACAAAACAAAAAACAAGCAAATGATGCTGATGGTATTGTTACACCACAGCTTATGTTGAGGTGAGGTGATAACTAGGCGAAAACGTGTACGAGAAAGTCCGAACGATCAGCGCGCAAAAGTGGCCGAGCCACGAAGGGCACAGCAACAGCAATATAATAACAGCGCTGGTGGCGCTGGCATCGGTGGAAGATATATTTTTGAAATATAAACAAAACACCATGAAACGTGTAATTATGATCTCAACAGTCAGGCACCCAATATTAATAACGATAATGGAGGGGTTTTGCTGGTCCGTTCGTTTCTTCGCTTCGTTCGTTCGCTCCCTTCTTTCGTTCGGTTCGCCTTGCAGCAGATCCCAAACCAGCTCCCTCGTAGCAGGACAACGCGGAAAAGGATCGTTCCCAAGGGGGGAGGAACAGAACCAAACAAAAAAAAAAAAACACACGCCGATCGAACCCACTGCTTACCTTCTTGGGTCTACTGGGGTTGTTCGAAAAGTGCCTGTAGGACACAAACCGTTCTCTATCCCATTTTCGCTCTTTCCGTTTCGACTCCGTTCGCTCCGGTGTGCCCGTTGGTTTGGGTGGCTTTCGGTACCGTCTGCTCGGCCCTAAATCATAACAAATTGATGAGCAACGGCAGCAGCAAGATCCCTGCTGCTATACCACCACCGAGCATCTCCACCGAGACGCTTCCAGCCCTGCCCTGCGTGGCTGATTCTAAATCAACAACAATTTCCAAACTGCAAACTGCACCCCCTGTTGAATGATCTTTCCAGCCTGTACGCCTTTTCAATCTCACATCCTCAACAACAGCAACAACAACAAAAAATTATACCCCAACGTACGTACAGGCTTAACATGCCAATTTGGTGGTGCTAATAAGATGGAATGAGATTGTGCCAATAAATTTTGTTTGCTCTGCTCATGCGTTTTCGTTTGTTTTTCGCCCCACCGTATTTTGGGGGATCGGTTGCGTGTTGCGTGTGCATCCGTGCGGCAGATGCAGTTCAGTTTCGGAAAGCTAACAATATATGGTATTGTGCAAATTGCCAATCGACAGGCTGGCATTTAAATTCTTCGCTTGTTCGGGTTCTTCGCGGTGAGGTGATTAGGGACAACTCAATCAGTGTGACAATATTAAAGATGTGCTGTTCACTATTTACTTTAGACACACGTTTGGGATGACTTTTATTGTAAAACAATGGGGTTGTGAACTTTAATGTGATTGAGATCAACTACAAACACCATGGCAGAGTGTATATATTTTCCCACGGGAAATCGTTCGGCTAAGAGTTTACATTGATCAATAATCCGTCAGACGAAGCTGTTTGACCCCATATCAAACTAATCTAAATTAACACATTCTCGTAATGTTTGGAGCCTTTTATGTGTTTTGGAGGTAGAGTATGCATCGATGAATGTCAGTCGCTCGGATCTGGAGAAGGTTTTTAATTACACGTAACACAACATAACTGGCGCATATTCACCTTCAGTGCGAATCGAACACGATGGCTCCAGCTGTAGTGGAGCGGTGTGGAACAGCACAATACGAAACCCACCGCTCGACCATGTTCCGACACTTGCCGAACAAGGGACAGGGCGGCGAACAACAATGTAACCGTATCATCTGACGCCTCACCTACAGGAGGGCGAGTGGAAACGGTTACAATTATCGCATACTTACACATCGGTTCGCCCGCGTGACCTCGGTACCAGTAACGCCAGAGGGCTAATGAGCAGCTAAAGGCCTCACACACAGCGTTTTTGGAACCCTTTTCACGTGGCACACAGCAAAAACTTAAGCTTCTGCTAATATGCATACCGAACTACACACGCGCATAACACTATGAAGACATGGTACAGTGGAAAGAACTAAGACGCACCAAGCCACACCGGGTATGGTCGGGTTTATTATTATTATTTTTGGTGTGTGTGCTTTTTTTTTGCATTAATTCGCAAAGGAAGCTAATATGAAAGATGATATCCTTATTATTGGGACACGTTTGCCGACACCGTGCACAATTTGGGCGATGCAAAGCCAGGGACTCACTCACTCTATGCCCCACCAACCCGTTCCAAACGCGCCGGATGAAGTGTGTGTGTGTTTTTGTCGGTTTATTGCATTGTCTTTCCCGACCTGTCGACCTGCAGTTCTGGCCACTGGAAAAACGGGCCTTCTAGCAAGGGCCGTGTACAGATCAGGAGGGAGGTAGGACACAGACTGCTCCAAAGCCGCAAGCAATAGAAGTTGTCAATCTTAGTTTTTTTTTCCTCGAGACATCGGATGTCCTTAGATGTATTCCGGCCTTTGCCGCGCTCGGAGATCTCCGGAGTCATACTCCATTTTTCTTCGTTATGCGTGCGTGCGGCAAAACTTTGGGATAATCACAATAAAAATATGTGCATGTAATATTTGCATCCCGAACCAGACCCTAAAGCCAGACCCCTTCTCATGGCCAAAGCAGGTGAGCCCAATGCCTGGTGTAATCGGTTGCTGCTATACCAACAGCTTAGCAGTAGATTTTTTGTTCCTTCTTTGCCAACCGCAAAATATGGAAAAAAGGAGAATTTTGTGCGTTTTTTTTTTACTCTACCGATTTCCTTCCTGACAGCTGTTCTGATTTTTATGCTGATTATTGTCGGTATTACTGTCTGAACGCACTCGAGGAAACTAACAACATGAAGCACATGGAGGAACCATTCGATTGCGAGCAAGACGATACCGATTCGTTTCGACCGGTTTTACTAAAGATTTCATTGTAGTTTATGCACATTAACATAACCCATCAACACAGCCATAACTGAGGTTCACAAAAAAAAACAAAAACAACCACGAACAGAGTACAACAGTTTGGCAATGGAAAAAAAACAGTCAAAAACCACCCACCCACAGAACGGATCAAAGGTATTCCGGTCGTGCACACCACACACACACACCATTTGCGTAGTAAAATGCGTACGCCTACCGTCTTTGGTAGTCACGCGGTCCCTTATACGGTTCGGTTCTAGCTTCCTGTTGGCTCCGAATTTCGAGACACGCAACGCTTATTCGTCCCTTCTTGCAGTTTGTCTTTCAACGATCCATTTCGAACCTTTGGGATGAGGTTAAGTGAAATGAAATCGAAAGTAAAATGATAAACTGTTTCAGAGCGACTGTTACACGTGTCCGTAGAACACTATGCTTGTTCAAATTGAATTAACTAACATGAAGAACTGGTCTTACTTTATGAGCGAAAGAACTATCTGAATCGCTCCGCTCACCTAAATGATCGAACCCAGAGCGCTCCTTGCATAGGCAACTAAGCACTGAGCGATGGGCGAAGTGCTTTAGTATCGAATTGTACTTCGCAAAGTTTTAAAGGTACCTCAGAGCCCAATTAAACATGAGGACATGAACGCGTGCCGATTCTATATTCAACTGCTTACCGGTCTTGGACTTTTCCAGGAGTCATCTAAATCGCGCAAAATTATGCGATATTATCCATAAATCCACCCCTTAGTGTATGGATCTCAATTTAGGCTTAATGTGGGTCAAAAACCAGCATGTTGGTGGCTGGTGTTATTCTGATGACATGACCAGCCCACGGGCGCATTGCGAGTCATACTCGTTGTATGATAGTGAGTTCATCACTCTATTCGCAGAGTTCTTCACTAGAGCGGCTCTTAATTGTTCTTTCCACACAAATGGAGGTCGAAACCCCTTCTGAGCATTTTCCACTTAGTGGTTGTTCTAGGACTTGGAGGTTGGATTGAGCTTTAATTTTTTGTTTGCTTAGAGTTTCTGATCGTCTTTGAACATATGTCCTAGAAGCGTTGACATAAGAGTTAAATGAGTTAAAAAATAGTTCGACTTTTAGCATTCTTTCTAAGTCGAACACATAAGTGGAGTCGAACCAACACCACATCTATACCACCTTGCCTCACCGGCTCGAGGAGGAACGAGAACTGACTTAGACTCGGCTTAAAATTATCTAAGCATCAATCAAGCTGCTCACTACCTGCGGCACTGTTCGTTATCGGTCGTGAATCTTTCGCTGCACAAGCAACCGAAACACCCTGTCACTGTCACGGTCCAGTTCCGTTGTCACTGCGGTGTCGGTACCGATCGGAATTGCAAATTTACAAGCTTGCGCCCGAGATGACAGCTTTTCAAAACGCATCATGTTGTGCATGTGCACAAATTATACAAAAAAATACGGACACACACACCTCACCGTGACTGACGTTGGACGTGCCCATTCTGCATTGTCTAGCGTGCATGCGATCTAATTGCAACGCCGTTTCGCTGCACACATTTGCAAGGGCATCGTTCGGTTGTTGTTTTTCCTCTCTCTCTCTCTCTCACTCTGTTTGTTTGACGAAAACATCCATTTCTAAATCTACCTTCCCAATCTAACACCAGAAAACAAGTAAGAACTGAAGGGAGCAAAAAAATCTGCACACACACACACACACATTTGGACACATTTTTCTTCCACGCAAAACACACTTTCCTACGGGTTCTGCACCGTTCTGTTCCCCGGGTGACATCCGATACGCAAATGCTGGTGCCGACTTACAGGCGAGCCGTGGTACTCGTGATGGTGCAGGTTGTACCGGGACACGATGTGTTAACCGCACATTTCTGTTTCGCTTTTCTTTAGTTTTTCCTCTTTTTTTTCTTTTGGCTGCCATGCTACCCCTTTTTCCCGCTCGTATGCAACAAGCGTACGGCAGGGTGGTTTGGTGTCCGCGGTCACACGCGGCCAACGTCACACACAACCGTTGCGGACCGATTTGCATGCGATTTGCAATTAGCGCCCGAAAATCGTCACTCAATGCCTAAGCATGGCATGTTTGCCGGTGGCCTTCTGGTGTCGGTGCCGTGACACTGGACGCGTTTTATCACATTTGACACACAGTGCCATCTGGCCAGTGTTCGACAAACGTTGTCCCCGAAACAAAAGTTGCTTGTGGATTTAATTTTATGTTAATCCTTTAGTTGTTTTAATTTAAAGGGTACTATTATCAATTCTTTTCATAATTAAATTGGGTCAAGGATCTTGTTTTACTACGCAAAATCGTTCATAACTTTCAGAGTATCAGCATCAGTTGTTCGCTCGTTAACAGTCGACCACACTTGTTCCGGTTGCATGTGTGCAGTTTCGTGACATTTTGCAGTTTGGGAAAAAAATGCATTTCATTCACATTCCACCAATCACCCCTGTTGTGTCGGTTTGTCGCGGTGCTACAATAAAACAAAAAAAAAAAACAACGGGAACATTAGGGGTTGCAACGGCACCAACATGTTACCCCGCGATATGTTCAACTTCCATATCTAAAGCATCAGCGCGCGCGAAGAGTGCAATTGAGCCGCGAAACGTCACAATTTCAACCACACACACACACACACACAAACACAAGCGGTAACAACAAAAACACACATGTGGTACATGCATACCTTGCCCTTGCACTCATACAAACGACACATAACGTGTAGCGTTGTACTTGACTCAGCAAAAAAAAAGCATGGCATGCTACACAGCCACAAGAAGAAGGAAGCAAACAAAATCACCCCGAAAAAAAAAGAACCAGCCTTCCACTGGTTCGGTGCATACTGGTGCACTTACACACCAAACCCCCACCCGGGTGGGAGTGTGCAGCGGGTTGGGGAAAAGTGTCCATGCGAATTTCCACGTGCAGGCAGCATAAAATCGCGCCCCTGGGTGTGTGGGTGAGCGGAACTAAGGGAAGATATCGCATCATCGCTTTCCTTCCTTTCGGGCGCCTTTTGCGTGCCTTCGAAGCCCGCAGTGCAACGTGCGACCTGGTACGGCCCGCAATGGAAACGGGTGGACAGGAGAGCGGGTGTGAGTGCTACTCATTATGCGAGGGTGTTAAAAACTGTTTTATGGACAAGAAATTTTAACACCTCACCACCCTTGCACGCTCCCTTACAAGAGGGAATGGACTGGTCGGAGAGTAAGTGAAAGAGATTAAGAGAGAGAGAGTGAGAGATAAGGTGGAAAAGGGGGTAAGAAAATGTAATTCTAAATGCCGTGGAAGAATGCGTTTCCCAACGTGTAGTGTATGGCTCATCCACACAAGCCAGTCAGTCCAGGTTATTTGTGTCGGTCGGAAAATACATTCCAGTGTAAATAAGTGTATCAAAACATTTGCAAAAAGTAAAGTATTTTTCTTACGCTTACGCGCTTCTGTTATTTTGCTGATGTTTCAAAGTTTGTTAAATAACACTACTATAAGTGTTTGTGATACAGAGCACGACGTTGAAAGAAGCACTAATTCCATCCTACTACAACTTCGCAAGCAATCAAATATAGTGTAGTGCTTTGAAGGAAAAAAAGGATCAACACCTTCTGCGCGATGGGAAGATTTCATCTCCAGGTGGTAGTAATTCCGCCAGCCTGGCAAGTGTTCGGCACACACACCCGGATAGGAAGTATTAGCACTTGGGGAGCATAAATGGACGAATACTCTCCCTGCCCCTCTGTACCTCATCCGGATGCCCAACTCGGAAGGTGACAGCTGTGAAAAAGTGCAGAATGATGGGCACACCTTCCCTCTTCTCGCTTGCCGTGCAGCTAGTTCGGTCTACTACTACACCTACTCCAGCAGCGATGCACCCCGAAGGTACGTGTCTGATCGTGGGTTTCCTCGGCTCTAGGGCACGTCACAAACATTGTGCATCTTCCTGCGGCTCTCCGCATGTCCTACTGAAAAGAGGCTGTGAATAACGGCCGTAGGACGCTCTCACACCTGCCCAGCGAGTGGAGCACATGGCAACCTCGTACTCGGTATGTGTGAAAAATGTACGGAAAATGGTTTTCATGAAAAGCCCTCAACGAATGAGTCCTTTGTACGGGCTTTTCAATATTCGTCTGTGTTCCTCTTTCTGGCTTTGTTACGATGCGCCTTCCTTCTCTGTCATATGCAGGCGTATTGTACAGTACCTTAAGGCGGCACCGTGTTAGGGAATGCGGGACCAGAGCCGGACAAATTGAATGAAACTGCACTACAGGGTGTTAAAACTCAAACATAACTTTTTAGCATGTATTCTCTCTCTCTCTCTCTCTCTCTCTCTCTCTCTCTCATTCTAATTTCATGTAACCTTGCAGCATACTTCCACGCCAGAGAGCAGATGTGGGAAAGCTTCCGGATGTAGCAGAACAGCACCGCACAACTTTCCGTTCCGATTGCCGACCAGCCTGGCGCTTGGCCGGGAAAATACCGGCGGTTGCCGTATTGTGCATCGCTAATTCGCTGTTGAGCAGCCAACACTTTTGTATGCACACAAAAGCACACCGCACAGTGCAAACCCGTTTCGAAGGCCACCGCTGGCAGAAACCGTTCCAATTCAGCCTGAATCAATAACACTTTCGCTCCGGGTTCGCACTTTTGCTCCATTACCCAACCTCAAGCACCTGGGTGGGCTGTATGTGTGAGTGTGTGTGAATTGCAGTTGTAGGTGGTGAGGTGTTTTAAGAGGAATGCTACCCCCCGCAACGCTCACGCCTTCCTAAACACTCCCAAACCACCGGCACTAGCTCAATTGATCGATAGGATCAACAAATTATTTTATGAATTCATAATCAATTTTCAAACCCACTTGCACAGTGCAAACTTACGCGTGTGTGTACCTCGTACCTCGCACAGGCACGGTGGAGTTTCCTTGCCCGGCTATCCTTCACATACCACACCGCTGGCAGGACATTTCAGCAAATGAGGCTGAAGCTGATTTTCCAACCCGATTATCGCACGTAACGCGAATATTGACTTCACCACCGACAGAATTGTAGCATGAAGGGAAGAAAACTCCTGTAACTCCTGTAGAATGATACGGAAAACTTAGGCTTTCCTATTCATTTTCTCTTTCTCTCTTACACACGAACAACTCGTTTGACACTTAGAAATGCAGCGAACGGTGCAATACCATTCGGTACAAGACACGCCAATGTACACCTACCGTGCATATCCCAGGAGGCTTTGGCAACGTCGCTGACTGGGGAGGGAAAAATGCTCTAAAGATGAAAAGATAAAAGTGCTATCGAAGTGGAAAATTGAATGTGCGCGAATAATCGCGAGTAAATACTTAAGCTCGTCGGACGGTTTTACACCTTCCGCGCGTTTGCAGTTCGTTTCGCAGCAGTAAGCAAAAATTTTGGCACAGCAGCTTTCATGCAGCTCTAGCCCATCCAGCCAAACTAGCTGCCGCTGGTGAAGTGGGCAAATTGAGCGAAGCTCAGCGTCGGCATCGGAAGCGTCGGAGCAATGATGGGTTATAATGAGATTAGGATGCTTGTTACATCCAGTGTGGAATTATCACTTGTAATGCCTTTCTTTGTTTGTGTCAATTTCTTTTTTGAATTGCACTTTTCTTTTATGTTTTTTTCATGTGCTTTTTTGTATTTTTTAAGCCGTTCTACGCTTCTTTGCATTTTTTTGTAGTTGTTAATTAGTTCTCTTTATTAATTTCTTTTCTTCTTTGATATTTATTGTTTAACAGTTTCTATTTAGAAGTTTTCTTCTATATTGTTCTTCTTTCTATGTATGTAGCAACTCATTATTTTTTGCTCCATTGCTTCTGTTTTGTAATTCTTCATGCTTGTTCATGTTGTGATTTTAAATCAATATGTTTATCTTTTTCTATAAAACTCACATTCCACAAGATGCTACTGCTGGATTATGCCTACTTGTTTGGTTTTAACCTTTTGCCGCACCCTCGTGCACCCCACACACAGTGCTACTTTGACGTCTAATTAGACACTTGCCACAGCGTGTTCGCTTGTTGCATCTCGTGTTTGTCGATTTGTTTGACGCGAAGTGATGAAATAAAATATAAAAAAATACCACAAACCGCTTTAGTACGGGTGTAAGGACGTCACGAGGTGCCAAAATAAGGAGGCACCTCGAAATAGGCCCCACGTGTGAAAGTGATGGGGCCCGAAAATGGGTGCTGCAGGTGAATTATTTCCCAAACACACGCCACCCATAGCCGAGCTGGCGGGTAAACGGGTGCTAACGCTACATAAATTGCCGGTAATTAGGTTTGGATGGTTGTTTGGTCGTACTAGTTCGCTTTGCTAATTGGGATAAAAGCGCGTTCAGCGAGTGTTGCAAATGCAAACAAAACGGACGAACACAAACGGCCCCAAAACCGACAATTCTACACCGAATTGAGACACTTGAAAGCGCCTGGACTAAATGCTTTTGTTTCGATTGTTTTGGAGCGGTGTTTTCAAGCGTTTATGCGCTCAACTCATAATGCTCATTTTGCTCCCTTTGTAGCTTTCCTAAGCCAGCAGTGAAAGATTGGTGAGATAAGTCCGTTTTTTAATTCCGTTTGCTTCATAAAAAATGTCACCAGGCAATAAAGCATAATCTAAATTAGCTTCAAATCAAGTGCATAACATAAGCCATAATAAAAAAAAACTGAACACAAACAGACATAAAAAAAGATAAAAATAACAGGTCGTGGAAAACTGCACATTTTGGACTGTTTACGGGCTGCTTTCTAATGAGCCTGAGCCTCGTTTCGTTACGATACGGTATGATTGGCTGTTGTGTATTTTTCTGTTTTATTTCGTTGCCACAATCTGTCATCATCATTAGGAGTTTTTTTTTTTAATGGGGACAACGTGCCGCCCAAGATGATCTGCTGGTACAGTTTAGCGAATTAGAAATGGTGAGAGATAAAATTATCATCCAAACACCAGCGTCAGTGGTATTTTTCACAATCACTCTAACAATGTTCTTTAAAAGTGGGATGGATTTTAAACGAATATCAAAGTATATTATGGTTTTTGAGGATTATCAACTTCCTCAAAAATACAAACTCGCTTAGTTTGCGAATTTTGGATCGAACGGCCAGAGCCAAACAGAAAATTAATAGCGAATGCCATAGGACTTCCTCGTCAGGGTTGTGAGGCGATTCTAAAGTATTTCTTGACACATTTGATCACAAAAGTGATCTTTTCCTAACATAGAAACCTCTTATAATATAATACTAGACTCTTCGAAGCATGCCCCATCAAACTGGTGACAGGGAACCTTAACTAATTCTTGATAATTTTCCCAATTCCCGGTCCAAAATGTCACAGTAGTTCCTTTTCATCCCTACCGATTGGTCATTGTTGGGGCAACAAGCCCCCAATATACATTTTAGTTGATATAATATCGTAAACAATGCTGCATACGAATGTTCAAAATTGCATACTCAAGCTAGATAACAAGATAACAAGAAGATAACGAAGGTTTATCAAGTTTAATATGCTTGCAGTAAAATGGTAACTCAACTTCACCTTTATTGTTTGCATAATTCATGCACACCAATCCACATTGATCGAATACAATGAATGAATTAAGAGGCATTTCATGCCTATCGCTATACAAAAGAGATTTATATTAAGCTTTGCTTATCAGCAGCATTGGATTTTTTTTTGGTGCATCATCGCTTCCAAAACCCCTGAAGTTAATAATCTCTCGAATAAAACAGAAACACAGCAATAGGCGAGCGGTGTCCGAGTCGACACAACACATTTATCGTTTGACGATCGGCGTAGCGGGCGGTGGCACAAAAGATAATCCATACTATCATCAACACCCGCGGTATCGATTGAAAATGTGCGTCCCGCGCACATTAAGGGGGATGGAAAACACCAATTTTCAGTATGACGACGAAAAAATACGATCCCCTCCCCCCCCCAGCAGCAAAGCGAAATGAAATTAATCACGAAAACCCAACACCTTTCCCAAGCAAAAAAAAAAAACGGTACAAACGCAAGGTTTATTGAAGGCAACAGCACAAAAAATGATAATATTAAACATAAAAATTTAACCACGCGCAGCGAAAGTGTTCAAAGCGAATTTTTATTTATCGCTTTCCCATTGGGCCCATCCATCCGGTTGTATCACACTTGAGAAGAGCTTTTTAAACGCGTTTCGGCAAAAGCAAAATAAAATACATAGTCGATATTTTCATCGCCAACCCACCCCACCGACACACACACACACACTCAACGCGAAATTAACGTCAGATGCACTCCAGGAGCGGAACGCTTTTGGAACGGTTTTGTGTACATAAACTCCACTTTTGCAGCTTCCAGTGTGCTCGCGTACAACAACACTTTTGGGTGTGATTCATCAATGCAGGCGTTTTACATTCGTTTTGTGCCATTTTGTTTATTTTTTCTTGTTGCAAGTGCGAGTCCATAATATGTGTGTGCGTGTGCTTGTGTTGAAATTATTTAATTTTACCAACAAAAACATGCACTTTCATTTTGCGCACATCCCCATAACATCCCCATAGCAGCAAGCAGCTTAAAAATGGGTGTTGAAATAAATGAAAAATGCACCAATACACTCGACGGGGATCGATTTGTTTTTTTACAGCTTAACAAAAACCCATAGGGAACACACAACAAAAGCTTCACCATTCAAAAACACACAAAAGAAAAAAATAACCAAACACGGTTCAAAATGTGGCAAAAACGGGAAATTTAACACACGAACCAAATTGAGCAAAAGGAATACGGCCAGGACAGTGGGCGTGAAATGCAATCCTAGCAGGCGCACACCACATCAGTTCACTAGGTTGCACAATCACTCAATTGCATACGCGTTTGCACTGATAGATTTTAGTTTTGCGTTCACACATGAGTTCGGCTGAACAATGATGGGTCATGATTTAATATTTTATCACTTTTAACACCGTACACGTACATTGGCGTCACATACAAACATAAAGATATACCGATGAAACAAACTATTCTTGCTGTAGGTGTTTTAATTACTTATTCTTAAAAGTAAAATATTTATCAATTTAAACAACAACGCTCGGTTAGTATTTGATGGTGCTATCATTTCATTTACGGATAACAAATTGATCCGATCAAAATTACATTTCATCACACGGTGCTTCCATTGATGGGACAAATTCTTTAGAACTTTAACAATTGACAATTCGTAGGCGAAATTCAAACACTTCCGAACACACTCACGAAAGGCGACAGATGCGTGTTCAATCGAAAAAAGCAATTACAACAGTTTGACTACCACAGGATGCACAAAGGTTAATGCCGGGTTTTACTCGAATTAAATAACAAATGGAAACATAAATTCTATTGCTTCCCAGCAAAGGCATCGATTAAATCAATTGCTGTGAAAACGACATCCAACATTAATTGTTTCTGTTGGCACATATATGTGGATATTTTTTTCCGAGTTCAAGTGGTAAAGATTATTCTGTTAAAAGAGTTGTACAGTCATTGAGAATTTTAATTGTTCGTAAAGCAAATGCAGTGCCGATGCCAGCTAACAATCCTTAAACGCTTTCACTATTGCCCCCCTTAAGCTTTAAACTCTGTAACAAGTGTGCTACATTTGTTAAACTCTTCGTATAACAGCTTAATTTTAAAGCACAAAACAATCAGTAGGAAAACTCCAACAGTGTAATTCGGATTGTTTGTAGAAGTGTAAATTGATTAAACCGATGCATTATTCTCATTCAAGTTTAATCGCAACATTGCAAACAAGCAGTCATCATCGAAATCACCTTCAATCGTTCAACACCTGCTAAACAGTAAACATGATAAGCAGGGACGCCTCGTAACGACAAACAACGCAAACGAAGTAAAAATAAAAATCGTCCACTCAAGTGCACAATGCCGGCACTGCATTTATACCTTTTCTTTAGCACTTCGCTACACAAAATTGATAGCCCTTTACCTTTCACCTCGCCCGGGACACGATTTCCAACTGAAGGCGATGCCAACCTGCGGCTTAGAGTGATGATTTTGTTGTCTATTCTGTTGGCACTTGGCAAGTTTGTTGGTACCTTGCGATTTTACGCTGTGCCCACAGTTTTTGCTGTTGCAGCCGGTAAACACGATGGTGATTAGTGGCAAACAATCAACCAACTCTCGGCTCTGTTGAAATTGTATGGTGATGAGCCGAGTGGTGAACTCGTTCCGTTGGCTCCAAAGACCCGCCGACAGTCATGGAGGAAAATTCGCAAAACAAAACTTGTAAAAAACCAATTGAAACAGGTTAACAGGCTACTTTTTTTGGCCTTATAAAGAATACCAGAATACCTAGCAATGATTGTTACTATCACTTTATATCCGTCGCAACACCCTTTAATTACTTTCCAAAGGTTGTGGTACGGTCATGCCGTTGCCTAACCGTTTGCGGTACTACTCAAGGTGTGCAAACATAATTATCGAATTAGTAGCACTTTAACGTTATTGTCTTATCACAAGATAGAATGAGAATGATAGAACGTACCATTATGTACGCCGAACCTTTGTGTGGGACGATACCGATGGGCATAACATGGCACACTACAGAACCAGTACAAGATCTCATCTGGAACAATTTTCTAAACGCAGGGCTGATAATCTAGTCACTGGAAATTAAAGTCATAGATATGAAAGGCCTAGATCTCTTGAGGTTGTGTAATGGCACTGAAGAATCAGAATCATGAACATCAAAGTAGGCAGAGGAAGCACCAGTGTCGTCTAGCGAGTTGTGACACAGCTGAGATGCTGAGGATTATGAGATGATCCATGCACTACTCTGATCTTCGTGATGATCGTTCTCTATCTCGAGTTGTTAACAATACCACCATTATTCCTCATCAACTGTCACCGACAAGGCACGCATTTGAAACTAAATGTTAGTTGAAACTGATGGGTCACTTGTTGGCCCCCCCAATCATTTATACTGAAGGTAACTACTGCAAATACTTCTGCTGGAGGTTTCGTAAAACTATTGTTTCTGATCCTCCCAAACAACGATGCTGCTGCAGTCATTAAATTTTAGAAAATATCATAAAAACACCTCATGAAAATTTATGACTTTGGACACTTTTTGCATAATTTTATTTGATCAGTTTTAAGAAAGCTGATCTACCACAGATATGAAACTGATGAACGAAATAGAAATACTTTTTGCATAATTTTATTTGATCAGTTTTAAGAAAGCTGATCTACCACAGATATGAAACTGATGTACGAAATAGTGTTCTAAACTAATATAGTACAAAAAGACGGAATGTCCATGGTACAGATGTGTAGGTTCAATATTTTTGGAATAATTCCATTAAGCAAAGTAATTTTTACATGCATTACATTCACAACTTAATATTTGAACTTGGACTTTATCCACAAACTTAATATTAGAAAAGGTTTTAGTTGTTAACGTTAAGTTATAATATTTGTCTCAGCGAATATTACTAGACGAATACATAGAATGAATAAATAGTTATTGTATGCAACATAACTAAAAAAAAATTGTATGATAAAAATTCATGAAAAAGCAACGAATTTTTTACAACTATTTAAATACAATTTAATTGGTGTAAAAATAGTACGAATTTTTGACGAAAACAACATCTGACAATATGATCAATCACTATGATAACGTAGAAGCCTTTTACTACAAACCATTACAATAATTAGCAGTTGTATAATAATTTTACAAACTTCACAAATTCATGATAGAATCGAAGGCACAATACATTCAATCCGTCCGAAGCGACGAACCTTTTCCACGCATGTGTGTCAATCGTGCCCGCGTGTTCCAAAATGCCGTCGGTAAATTGCTCTCGGCACCATCATGGGGAACTTTTCGATTTGAAGCCCAAATTAAATTTCCTCATTAATCAGTTTGATTTTCCATTGATTTCCTCATACCCTTCCCATCTTCAAGCCCCATACCCTTCCCCCTTCGCACGTGTTAACCTACCTGCCACTCTTGGTGATGACCATCTCAGTGCCGAGCTTGTGGAACTTCTCCCACAGCTCCTTCCCTTCCAGTGTCACCTTCGGATCATCCACCACACCGTCGTCCTCTGGTTGCATCGCGCGTAGCGGCCTCATCGCCGGATGATGCTGATGGGCGGCCACCGCCGCCAGCACCACATCCTCCGCCGTGGTGTAGGCCGTCCCGAGCGGATGGTGGGCGTGCGGATGGTGTGGCGGCAGCTTCGGCAGCAACGCGCCCGGATAGAGATGGGAGGGCGGTGGCCCACCGGCACCGGGCCCACCGGACAGGGCGGCGAGGGCGGCCGCCGGGAAGTAGGAGGGTGGCCCGCCGGCACCGGGTGGCACCGTGCCGGCTGCCGTGGCCGCCATGTTGATGGCGGCCGCGGCTGCGGCAGCCGCCGCCGGCGAGTTCTGCTGCTGGGTTTGCGCTGACGGCGGCGAACCCGCGGTCAACAGCGACGAGACGCTGAAGTCAGTCGGTCGCGGTAGCTGCAGGAATGGATGATAGGCCATTCCCTTCGCCGGCCTACTGAAGTCGTCAGATTGGAGCAGTTCTTGGCCGTCGTATCTCATTACAACATCACCAGGATTGGGATCGGGCGGTTCACAGGGTACGCCAGCCGTCTCCCGCGTATTGGTCGGTCGGCTCGGTAGTGTACGGATTGTCGGCGCTTGTAGCTTCAACCGGGCGATCTGGTTTACAACCGGGAGACCTTCTGACTGGGTCGTGGTTCTTATACTTTTTACCCAACTTTTCCACAACCGTTTTTCCAACGGCACCGGCAATGGTCAAAACTATTTCTTCACCTTCGAAATCACACTCCACACACGGTCGGCTGCTATAATCACCAGAATCACTGCACGTAATTCGTATCAATTCACGTTTTGTGCACGGGAAACACCGCAACGAAACAATCACGTTGTTTCAAAAAATCTTTCGATCCATTTTCCAACTTTGCTTCGCTATTTTCTATCACACCGGGGCTCAGCGACGCTTGTCGGCTAAGCTACATTATGCACACGGAAATGCGTACTACTTCGTTCACTCTGTGCATTTTCACGTTCCACCCAAACACTGCTGATCACTGTTATTTTCTCGTTCGAATTGTGTTTTGCCGAAATATTTAATTTGTTGAATCGTTGCCGGGCTTTAAGCTACTGATACACCCGTCAGTTTGGAGAGACAAAAAACACTGTTTCGGATCATTGTTGGAAGAGAGGACATAAATTGGTTAGAATTTTTATAGTGCAAAATTTAAAGCAACTTTCATCGTCATTTAGCTATTTGTACTGCTATTTCACTAAGCGTTTTGAGTAGTTAGTTATTAAGAATATGTAAAACTGAGCTTCGTCAACAAATCAAGCAACTCAAGCTTGATCGATTTTAGATTTTGTTTGTCAAAGTTACAATATTATTGTATTAGTGGATTATCGGGAAAAAATAATTGTTTTAAGAATTCTTCAACCGTTGCGATGGTATTTAAGGTGCAGGTTCACACATGCACTAGGAGTCAATGACATTTTTAACACAATTTCAACGCGCAGGATACAATTTATTATTTTGATCCAATTCGTCCATGCACTAGCTGGGGAAGGTAAAATCTGGCATGGAAATTTTCTATTTGTCACATACACAAATCGCACTCAGAACAACCACAGACACAGGCGCACACAATTTCGCAGATGTCAACACACGAGTGGAATGCAAAAAAAAAGGCCAAAAAGGCAGCAGTGTCACGCAAATTACACAAAATCCAGGTGTGCAAAATAATTACTAACAAGCGCACACAACACACAGGATCACCGGAAACAATACCAGCAACAAAAAAAGGATTGCCACTGGGGTAAAAGAGAGCGAAAGAGCGAACGCGATACTGATAGAAGCCAGCATGGAACGAGAGCAAACAAAAATGCAATGCACAATACAACAATGCACACACCCGGTGCAACACACGCACGCACAACCGATCACACCATACACCCCCCCAAATGGGCCTGTGGATGGGAGAGTCGGGAGGGGAAGGAGTTAGGGGGGGTTTGATGAGGGCAGGGGGAGGGAAGAGGATGTCCACAATACACACTCACGCGCCACGCAATCACGCAAAACGCACGCCTCCGATACGAACCTCACGCCGGTCGACTCTAGAATGAGTGAATCGTACGCTGGTAAATGAATGAACAGCCACCACCGCGTGGTTTCTTCTTCTTACCCACACACACACACACACAAACAGCGAGAGCGACCGTGCGCTGGGGTGCGCTCAACCAAACGCACACGACGACACCCCCATGAAAATGAAACCGGCTGTTTGTGTGAGTGTGTGTAACGCGGTATGTACACGTGAAGAAGGTGGGAAAAACAACACGTCCAAACCGGTCCGCTCAGAATACGGCTGGGTGTGTAAATGTGTGTCCCTTACTGAACCTCTCCGTCGGGGTTGTTCCCTTTTTGTCATTCGCAAAACTACCCCCTTGGTACGCAGTGCGGCAGTGTTGGTGTACCGAACCAGCAGTGCCAGTATGTGTGTGTGTGCGTGCGCGATGGTGCCGGTTTAGACACCTTTCGTGTTGAAAGCCGCACCCTCGTGCCACTTCGTCTTTCGGTGTAGCTGTTTTTCTTACCCTGCCATACAAAATCAACAACAACAAAAAACCAGGGGTGGGTGAAAAACGTCCATCCAAGAAGAGCGCAAGAAGCCCTACAATGGCGTTTTTTTTTTGTGACATCTCGCTCTCGTTCTCACCGTTTGTTTCTTGGCTGTGCTCTCACTCTCTTTCTGCCCGGTAGGCCACTCCCTCTAAGTGGTGTTATAATCATCACCGGGATTGGTTTGCCGTTTTCTTCACACGCGAAGTTTCCTTTTGTTCGGTGGCGTTCACCTTTTTTTGTCTTTTGTTCACGCTATTTTCTTCTGCTTACTTCTTTCTTCTAACACTTTCAAGGGATGCAGCAACAACAACAAAAAAAGCTGTTTGAAAGTTCAATACAACGCTTTAAAGTAAATAAAGCGGCAAAAGGTGCTAAATGTGGTGTAATGAAACGACTTGCGCGGAGTATCTTTAACTTTGCAAAGTAAACAATGTCCTTAATCCTTGCAGTATTAAATGTCTTTTTTCCGATTCTTTAGGAAATGTTTGTTGTTTTTTTGTGTAAATACATATACTCTGACGTGTACAGCAATCAGAAGCACAATCGTTTCTGGCGAGAAAGAGACCACTTGCACATTACGGACAGACATCAGTTAGGCATCAGGACGTTAAGAAGGGGTTTTGTACCGTTCGCTCTGCCAAAGAGTGAGTGGGATAGTGCAAAGGTGTAAATATTTCCACCACCATTTCGGCACCTTCCTTTTCAGGACCACCAAAGACACCTTTTCCTCCAAGGTTATGTGTGAAGGTGGTGAAGGCGTCAAAGGAAAAGCGTTCATCCAGAAGCTCAGCTCAGATTTGTCGACCGTCTCTATTTCTTACCATTAGCCTATGTACAATCACACGTGCATGTGTGTGAGTCAAATGTGAACGGAAACTTCTTGGTGACAATATTTTTTCCCTCACACCAGTCAAATCAAGCTGTATGTAAACCATCCCCCAATTGGAGTCTTCTTCATGTCTTCACCCATACCCACACGGTATCATGCTCACTCCCTTTCTCCTTCTCACTTTTCTTTCTCGTACTAATTGAACACTTTTCCTTCGCCCTATAAGACTCTATCCACCCACCACCCCAATCAAACACCACCGCCAAGAAGAAGAAGAAGAGGGTAAAAACAACCACACTCGAAGCGCGTTAAGCTTTAGGTGACACTAACACTTCTTCGCCCCGCTTCAACACTCATCCACACGCCTTCATTCATCTCACTCACTCACTCTCTCTCTCTTCCGTTCGTACTGCTGGCAAAGGGCACCCTTCATCTCACTTGCACCACCAGTGACAACGGCAAAGGCTGGTGTGAAATTGTGAACCTCTTTTTCCCCTCACACACGCGCTGTTTCACGCCAACGCACACTAACGCACTCTGCACTGCTCGCACCAGTCGCTTTCCAGAGCAAACAGGAAGATGATCTTGGCAGGCCAAACATATTTACTTCTAGCGCGCGCCTCATCATTTCTCACACCTCCCTCACCCATCTTCACCACTTCTTCCGTTCCTACCCCTCATCCCTTCATCCCTTCAGACAACAATCTTTCAACCCCTCAAACAACAGCGCGCGCGAGCGGGATAGCGATAGCACGAAGGGGTGGAAAAACTATTCCTCAGCCTACTAAACAAACTCCACAAAAGAACCAAAGTACGTAATGTGTGGGTGTGTGTGTTTGTGCGCGATGTGTATATAAGAGGAAGAAAGCAAACATTTGGACGTTTTGAAAAGTGACTATCAATAATACCACCAACAACAACAAAAACAACAACAGCAGCAACAAACTCCAACACATGCATACAAAGGTTTTTTTCTCTCATGCGTTCATGTGTGTGTGGTTCGGTGTGGTATGTATGTGTGGTGTGGTCTCTTTGCGGCAGTTATTTATTTTTCGCCTTTTTTCAGCACAACTGCTTGCTGCTTTCGACTCACTCGCCTAGTGTTATGTTGTTTGTTGCGTTGTGAGACCGTATTTTTTTCTGTCCACCATTTTTATCACCCCCAGTGAGTTGATCCTTTTTTGACTCACCAACGCACACCAATCATGTTTTCTATTGCTTTTGATGCTTTGTATGTGTGTTCTTGAGCTTTTTTTTTTACTCGTTTCTTTAGCTCTCGACCCTATACAGTTTAACACGATAATGTTTATTTCTTGTTGTTTCTCCACTTGAGAATTTTATGATGCTGGTGCCGAAAGTAAACGAATCGACTGTTTTTGCAGAAACGTACGTACTGTAGTGAGGATAACCATTATGTAAATAGAAGGGAAGCACTAAGTGACTTAAGCTTTGGATAGGTGATGGCAAATAATGGTACCCAGTTGTACCGACGAGCGGTAAACGAAAGTTCACAATTTTCCCAACTGTGATAGGTAAATGGGTGCAACACTGGGCACTTGAGCTTTCTTCTTTTCAATTACTTCGAAGATTAATTGTCGGTAGTGTCGGTAGGTACCATTAATTGCAATGTACGTAAATTGTGCACTCCCGGTCGTGATAAAAATGTATTTAAAGGCATCGAGAACAATTGCTTTTGCCTTTCCATACATATAGAAGCTCTATTGTTATGTTTTAAACTATATCTTTAGCTCGTAATTGAATCTAGCAATCAAGTTCTATGAAATTTTATATGTAGTATGTACGGGGTAAGCAATGGCAGTATTGGTAGAAGGTTAGAAAACTTTGAATGCATAACTTAGTGTAACACCGACGGCAAAAATATGAAAAAATTCTTTAAAATTTTTCGAAGCATTTTCGAACACTTTTTACAAAATTACTAAATTTTACTTTGTTGTAGTAGTCTTGTACATTTCATGTTAGTTAGTCGAATAACTACCAAACATACAACCGACTCGCGTAACATTATTTAACTTACCCCTATGACGAATAACGTCGCTTCAATTTTACAGCAGTCTTGCTATCCGTTTTGCTGACCGATTTGAACCCTCATACTTTGCTTTTGTATTTTATGTATCGAATTGTAAAACCCTAACATATACACAACTTTTATAAGATGTGAAGAATACTTAAATGTGGTAATTGTTCATGTGTATTCAATATGTAATTTCGATTTTATATCCATATCACACTAATGTTCGAACGGCATGACTGTTCATCTTTCGATAGCATTAATAATCAAGTGGTATGCGGTTGTCGATGTGTCCTTTTGTAATAAAACATTAGCAGAAGTTTGTTTTCAACAGGGCACGCTCGAGGTAACGCAAATTACAAGGCGGAATAGCCTCGTCTCGAACTTTCGAAATAGGGCTCACAAACTGGCAAAAGCCATTAAACCAGTGGATAAAACACGGTTTCATTTTTTTTTTATTTTAAAATCAAAAAGTTAAATGTTGTACTCGCGATGGAAACAGTTTGGTAGCTGATCTTAATATTAATATAAAGTGTATGTTTTTATCGAGATCAAATACAAATCATTTTGTCGCTTTTGTTTTAAACAAAAAAAAGGTTTTGGAACAAATATTTATGAATTGTATTTGTAACCAGAGTGGTTTGTAATTAATATTTGAAATACAGCTTTCATAATGCATAATGCAAAATTTGTGAAAAAGGTGTGTTAATGTGGATGCTTAAAGCAATAAATTTAATTTCATTGTGTCAAGCACTGGAGTTTTATCTTACACCTAAACCCCACAAATACTGTTTAATTTATCTACAATAAAGATTAAAAATAATAACTAAATAGATAATCTTAAACGATGCTAATAATTACTTCTACAGCGTTACATTGCTTATTAGTGCGACAATTAAACACTAACATTGATAGTTCTCTGCCAAAGCCGGAACAAAATTTTAACATGCATTTCATCTTACTTCTACTAATTCCTGGAAAATAATGTTTACAAAGCTTTGATCCCCGTAACTTATATGTACATCCTCACTTACATTATTTAAACAATTCCACACAGCATATTAAACGTTGCACTGTTTGTGAAGGAGACTGCTCTCATTCGACATTTTTGATACTTTGATGGTTGCTACCATCACCTTTGCACGGACACTTAATTTGACACACTTTGCGTTTGAGGCATTTCAGAACACAAATACTTTACATTCACTTTGTTAATTATTTGCTTATAGGGTTTCATATATCTTGCACTTCATGTGGCGTGTAACAGGACTGAATTTTAATGTTTACACAGCTTCGATCGTACCATTATGGCATTTCGCACGTTTCAAAAGAATTAATTACAACATTTCCTTTATCTGTTTGTTTAGCATCCACACAAATTCACAACATTGTCACACCAAATTTGCACACCCCGACAATCGCTAATCGCATCCATGGGTGGAAAAATTAAACCCAAAACTTTAAACACAACACAAAACAACGATTTTTGACAGGCCGTTCCGCACGCACAAATTAAAACACACGCATCCGGGACCGCAGCACCAACAAGTCCTCCGGGCTGGGACGGTTTGCTAATCGTGGTGAACCTCGCTCGAAACGGTCGTGATTTTCGTCGCCGTCGTCGTTTTGCTCCACACGTCGTTGTGTCGAACCGTTTCGGTTATGTTCAGGCCCGTCGTTGTCCGCGCTCGGTGAACGAGTTTTTCTCACTGATTCGCTCAGTCTCGGCCGCAGCTCGTCATCGTCGCCGTTTTGTCGCAAAACGCGTCGCTACCAGACGCCTGCCAACTTCCAAACTGCCATACCCACCTCCCACCCCCATCCCCACCGGTACCCTGCCCCCCACCTGCCTTATCACCCCTCCCGTACGGTGCTCCGTGTTATCACTCTACAAAACCACCCAATCGTCCGCTCCCCCTCCGCCTTTCCCCACCACCACCACCACCCCAACAAAGCATCACCCCATATTCCCAGATGCCGGGAAGCGCAACATGGCGCAGCAACGAGGAGTGTGAATCGAAGGCGCGCACTTTTCTGGTGTTGGTTTTCGAGCCCTGAAGGTGACGCGCGACTCACCATACTCTGGACGAACGGCGAACTCAGAAAGCGAGAAAAAGAGCACGTGCAAGTGCGAGCGAGAAACGAGAGCTCGATGGGAAAGAGAACCACCAACCCACGAGTGGAAAAGAGTAAATAGTTTCCCTCTCCGTTCCGTGTGGCGTTGGGGTTGATTAGGGTGGTGTTGGGTTGGGTTTTTGTTGGGAAAGCGAACTGAGCGGCATGGAATGGTGGAAAAGGGCGGCCTGGTGCCGATATTAGCGCGCACACTCACTCGCAGCTCACAATTTTAACGTTTCACCTTGCTATCGTTCTCGCTCGCACACATTCGCATATTCGCTTCCACACACTGTGGCAGAGAGCAAAAATAGCAAACAAAAACACCCCATCCAAGCAGGCACACATTCATTTTCTCACTCCCGTTGCTGGTGTGAGTGGGCTCGACCGTGTGCGTGTGTGTGAGCTTCGCTGGAAGAAAATGACCCCACACGGAGTGCGCGGTGGAGGCGCCCAGTTAATGAGAAATGTCCGTTTCGTGTTTTGTTTTTCCACCTGCCCACCTACCTACCTATCAGTTCAGGGATCATTCGGTTGCCAGAACTCGAGAGTGTTAAAATTTGTTTGGAAACAAGCGGCTCACACCCTGCCAAACCTTCCACAGTTTGTGAAGGTGTTGATTTTAAAATTACATTGAAGATGCTATAAGTTTGACGCTAGCTACTGGCACGCTACTGAGAAGTGTAATCGATAATCTCTTGGGCCGAGAATGGTTCTTTTTTTCCATTATGCTAGACTCTTACCTAACATCTTCATGATTAATTTTAATTTAAAAAAATAGCAGAGGTAAACTTTTTATAGTTCGGGTGAGTTTTCTCTGAAGGTCTTTGAACTTATTGGAAAATTACTAAATCCTAAAATTAGCTAGGTTTGAAGAGCCACTTCTGTACCATCGCTTGTAGGTTTACCACGGTTTTTGCAACAAAAAATATCAAACTAACTTATGGTACAAAACGTTCAGCCTCCCTTCAAAGCTTCGAGCGCTTCGTTTGACTTTCGTGGGTTTCGTGTAAATTTTCACGCCTTCTCAAGCGTGAAACAAATGCAAGCTTTGGCGAGAGGAAATTTCCACTCAATTTTCCAGCATCCGCTGCCCGTCATCCGTTCGCACACCGGTAGATAAGTGTGCGTAAATATCGACGACCTTCTATCCACCCCCACACAACATGCCTTCTGCGGGTGCCTACCCTGCCATTCACCATCGAACCGCATTATCCTTTCCGTAACGCGTCGTGAGGGGAAAAACGGGACCGAAACATGTCAAGCCTGTCGAGCGAACGAAGAGCGTGTGAGGCACAACGCTCGATAGCAGTGCACAACCTGGGGATGGTTGCTCAACCCGAGACACGCCTTTCGAATGCCCTAAAACGGGGAGAAATGCGCGTCCTTTCCTTGTCTGCACGCAGCGGCGAGAATGGGCCGACTGCTTGTTTTACACCGCACACTGGCAAGCTGCTGTAATCGTGTAACGTTCAGCAATGCGATGTCAAAAGCAGCTTGAGCAGAGCCTTGTACGGACCAGTTTCATTTATACCGGAGATTAGATTCGATGGAAGCGTATCAGTTTGCCCCGTGCAGCAAAAGCATCTCTCGCAAATGGAAAGATGAGTTTTGTGTGTTTTTCACAAAAGGCAAATGCTGTGAAAATTTTTGTTTTATTCATTCTTGTTGGTTTAGTTAAAACCGTTCGTTCACTGCTTCAAATTGTTGCACTTAAAAACAGCTCAATTTTACATGAAGTGTAATTCGCATGATTTTTTATACATATCATTTAATGTTAATCGAACTAACCCCTCGGGTACACACCAAAATATTCTACGATTTTTTTCTGTTAAATTGTTACCTTTAAGTTTAATGTACTATATAATTTATCGATCCAAAATCATCTAGATTCCCGTCGGAAAAAAATCTAATTTCATGGTACGAGTAGTCAAACATTTGTGTAAAAAAAAAATTATCATTGCAAAACAATTTGCTAAATTGCTTCAAACTATCCATTGAGCTTAATACACAAAGTAAGCTATGGATAAGTACGATAAGCAACATCCATCTAGTAGCCACTTTTGTACCACGTAAAGTGCGTTTGTCACCGACCTCGGCCGTAAGTTGGGGATTTTCCGAGTAGAAGGATGGTTAAATTTCCCTTGAACATCAGCTAGGTGCTGAAAATTGCAACACTTCACCGGCGCTACCCATGACCTACACCCGAACGAACGATCAGCCAGCAGCCGCCCGTGAGCGCAGATTTCCACGAAATTTTCCCACACCCGTACCCTCGATTTCCTTGCCAACGGAACAGGTCTGGTCTGATGAACTCAAACGTCAGAGGATCTGGATGTTGGCCAAACAGTTTGGATGGGATAGGAGGAGCAGAACACGTGAAGGGCGCACATGTAATGAAGGGTAAGAAAAGTAAATGCACTTCACTTCTTACGGCATCTGCTTTTGCGTCGGTGCCTCAAGGATGGCTCCGCGTAGAGTGTGCTATAGAGCATCGCCTGAGCAACAACAACAATTACAAGAGCGTAGTAGTAGTACCAGGCGTACATCGTAACC
Source organism: Anopheles marshallii (assembly GCF_943734725.1). Taxonomy (NCBI): domain Eukaryota; kingdom Metazoa; phylum Arthropoda; class Insecta; order Diptera; family Culicidae; genus Anopheles; species Anopheles marshallii. The sequence goes on along the minus strand of NC_071326.1, from coordinate 67,060,977 downwards.
GTTGCCAAGGCTTGCTGTGATGGTGTGAAGATGTTTTTCTTTCAGTTATTTGATTTGAATGTTTCGGGTGCGAATGTGGTGTATCGTTGTGCTGGATTCTATATACTTACTTTAAAGAATTCATCTATGACACATCTAATATTTGGTTATTGCACTATTGAACTATGAAAGTTCGTTTTTTCTCACTACGAATTTTGGAAATATTTGTGTGGGAAAATTAGATTTGTTCTTATTGTTTCTTGCTTATTTGAATTATTTTTACACAGAGTAGATCCATTTGTTCCATGTTTCAGTGGTAGTGAGATGGTGTAAGGTTGTGTCTCCTGTCTTTACATGCTATAAAGATGTATGTACTGGATGTTAGCAGATAATAATTAGATATCAAACGGTCGCATTTGCCATTTGCGTTTCATCTATTTATATTGGCAACATCATTCGAAAATAGTGCAAGATTCAAGGTATATCAAGGTGGGATAAACTAGGCATAAGGAAAAGTGTTTCTACCAGACATATAGTTATCGTTGGAACCGTTGAATGATACGCTCACCGACACAGATCATCATCAAGAGAAGTTAGGCCATTGATAAGCGTTTTGGCATAACTCCTTTCTTAGAACTCCATTGATTAGAATTTTAAAATGGCATAAATTATTACCAAGGTCCATTTGTGTTTCTAAATGTGCATTTAGAATTTTTTATCTGCAACATACTTTTCCAGTTATTTTATATTTTTTAAGGAATAATTTTGTTTGTCTAATTACAATAGATTTTCTTTCATATTCTGTCACATTTTCTGGCAAATGCTTATGACAGTGTGCATTCGAACTTGTGGGATTTGTTGTTGAAATGGGCTGTATTAAACGAAACCTTCGAAACGAAACCTCTGGGATGTACATTCAACTGCAGCAGAATGTATTGATGCTTCAGTCATTAACAGATGGTGAAAAGGAATAATTCGACTGCTCCCAGGTACCCTCCCAGGATGGTGCATTATGTGTAAAAAAGAAACTACGAAAGAATCAATCCACGACAGCGGTTAATGCGATGCGTAAGTGTTTGGAAACCAAGCGACCTATATCGGTACTGTATCGCCTTAACCTCAAGAATTTTCAGCACGCAGTTTTGTATTACCGTAGGAAAGTGTTTGAAGCGGTTGCATTACAGGGAAGAGACGAAGCAGAAGCTACCATTGCCTTCCTTATCCCTAAGGGAGATGGTGGTGGTTTTGTCTACCATCGTCAGGATGCGAAAGGAAACCGTGAATGGCGTTACCTCAAGCAAATGGGAATGGAAAGACGCGCAATGCGTAATGAAACAACGTATGCTATTCCCCTGTTGCGAGAGATGAATGAATGGAAGTTCTGTAGTTCTGAGTTGCAAAGAATAGAAGAAGTGTTTTGCAGCGTGAGTTGAGCGTAGTATGGTTTGAAACATGTATAACGTCGTAGTGTGTATTTATGCACAGAAACAAAACTATACGATACTTCCAATTTTATTCTGTCGGGGAACTGTTGAGGGTTTCAGCCTGTCATAACCAACCCGCAGCTAGTTCCTATTTGGTACTTAAGGGCTTGTTAAACAGTGCATAAAAAATATCTAAGCTGCACTTCTAGTGGTTTTAAAAACCATTTTAACATTGCCACAGCTCCTAGACATAACTAGAGAAGTACGCGATGCCTACATACGTATGCTGGTACGTAACATCATCTTTTTCGTGAAAATGATGCACCCTAACCCGGGCACATTAACATGCGGGAAGTGAACGAAACCAATTTAAATTATAAAATTGTTCTCATGTTACCGTAAGCACCTCGCTTACTATGCTAACGACAAATATATTTCCTAATTATTTACCATAACGATCAGCAATAGCTGCTAAACATCCAAAATAATAGTCTAAAATCATGATTAACTTCTGAACACATATAATCATTCACATTCGATATTAAATGTTCGAATTCCCAATCCCACATTGGAGACAACCAAACAAACTGGGATAAAATGCCCTTTAACCATATACGATTACAATTCCTAGTACCATCTGGCTTTGTGGCCTAGAATCCCTCACAAACGTATCGGTTTCGTTTCGATTTTTCACTAACGAAATTGTCCGGAAACAACAATTCTAACGCTTCCAGCAAATCTTTTCCTTCGGTCGAACGATGCCGCACACAAACCGCTTTGGTGAGGATTGAGCGCGAGATGGTGAGGTGAGGTTTTGTTCAGCAACTAATGCGCTTCAACCCCTAAACAATCCCAAACTGCAGCTGATGAACTGCACTGGTCCACCAAGGTGGTGAAACATAATCCATTTCAATTGAACGATTTGCTGTTAAAACTGTGTAAATTGTATAGGTTTTGGGTTGGTTGTTTGGTACCACACCAAGTGTGTATGTGTAACTTACTCACATACAAAGCTACCCACCGTAAAGTATTGAAAAGTATAATTAAAGCATTAAGCTTTATTATAGGTCCGTTTTTCAGACTTAATTTTAATTAAATCGCACGATGAACATAAGAGTAGATCTTGTTTCGATCGTATTTGATGCTCATTGTGCTCAACACGATACGCGAATGTTTTTGAATGCCTTGACAGATATCAAATTTGGCATAAACATACCTTGTGCGTTCCTGCAACGGTCCATTTCACCATAAAGAGGGGGTGTTCGTGTTTTTGCTAATGGTTGGTGGTTATTTTTATCAAACTTTACACGCATGCAACATAAACTGCATGTAGGGAAAATTATTTGAATCGTTACACTAAGCCTGTCAAACGGGGAGACAGCCGTCACTCAAACGTCACATGCATGTTCGATTTGAACATTGATTTTTTGTACACCAAGGTTCGCATTGTTTCACCGTACAATTGCGTTGCAAATGATAATTTTGAACATCAAATTGCTTCCCGTTCTGTGGTTGTGCGTTGTCTAAATCAGCATACATATATGACGATTTTTTTGTTGACCTTCCCTTTACATTACCACATGTTGTTAGTCACTTCAGCATCACTATTGGCATGGAGTGATGAATCAACGCTTTACCGCATCATTCTCTTCGTGAAATGCCAAACGTTTGAGTATCGGATACATTCAACAGGAAACAGAGAAGCACACATTGTGCATTGGAACACGATGCAGCAATTCAGAACGGATTGCCCGTTTTGTAAAAGTTAAGCATATCGAATGAAATCGCGTTGTACAAATATTCAGACAAAACATGTACAACCGTCTATTGGAAACTTTGGCTTTGTAGAGCTAAATGTTTGCCCAATCTTTGCCGAACCGATTAGAAAAATCAATTACAACTTTCACCATTTCAAAAGTGGAGAAGGAAACGGGAGGAATGGAACGGCTTTTGAGTTTTTATATGTTTCAGTCAAACAAAAAACAACAGATGTTAAGTTCTAAACAAATAATAAACTTTTCCTTTTTCCGGCTAATCCGAATACCTTGAGTATGTTTCAATGCAACAAAAGAACTAAGAAATAATATATCACCTTTCAATTTTATCGTTTGTTTCTGCGAAGTTGGCGATGAACTGTTTACATATTTGTGTTGTGTTTATACTTCATATCACTTTTAGTTTGAGAGTGAAACTATTGTACTGAAGTTGGTGTTTGATTTTTATGGCATCTTTTACATATACAATAGAAGGTTTATTTTAGCTCATCCAAATGGTTCATAAAATATAAAATTATTCACAAAACAGCAGTGTAACTCTGGTTTTACTTTATGATTAAATATTTTTTTGAAGTTCATATCACAGGATGGATGAAAGAATGGTTAAATTTAGACAGAATTAGATAAACATAAGGTACATCATATGTCGATTTTAAAACTATAAATTGGAAGAAATAGTAAAATGTAACTCTTTATTAATAAAATTGACATTTAAAGAGAATGTATTTTAATATACTAAAATACTAGATTATTCAATAAGGCTTTCGGCACATAATTTCGCTATTTAAAAGAGCATTTATAAATTCATTGGTGTTATTAGAATGGTATCAGCAATTTAAAAAACAGACTTGTGATTTGTGCTATAAAATAATTTTCTTATTTTTTACAAATTTCACCCAATCAAACAATTGCAATCAATCATAAACTGCACATTCTTCTATTATCCCGCCAACTAGAAACTGTAGAGGCGTAAGCCGGATGAATCTCATGTGCCATTACGATGATGGTGTGTTTTGGCATGGTTTGAGTAGGTGCTGACAAGATGACCCATAACCGGTGTAAATTGACCAAGGTATTACAAGTGCAAACGAGGGGAAGTGTGGGCGGGTGGCGAGTTGAAGTGGGAATGATAAGCCTTGCCTATGGAAAATTTCGATAGTATGCAAAACCATCCGGTATCAGTAGTAACCGATCCAGCAAGGTTAAAACCGGGCACTTTCCGATCGAAGAAGGCCATATTAATGCTTATTTATCAACAGCTCTACACTGCCGCGCTGCTGCACTGCTGTCCAGCCGCAGAGCCTGCTGCCACAAGCCGAAGCCAAATGGATGTGGCGAAACATGGACGCTATGGGGCGGTGGTGGCTCGAGGAACTGGTTTGCGGTGTACGTTTTGCACTTGGACGGCCAATTTAGCGAGAGATGAAGCTCAATTAATCCCTCAAACAGCGCAGACGGCCGAACGGCCGAGCACAGTCCGACACATTTAGTGTGCATTGCTAAATCGGCCATGCCTCGTACGTTTCGCCGTGTACGCCGGGTGGGCAGTACGATTCTAATGGAGTTGGAGTTCGCTTTGCTAACCCTTGAGAGTAGGTTCGCGCAAATATCTGTTCACTTTTACACACCAGTCGCAGTGGAACTATTAAACCTAACACCATCAGCATTATTCGCCAAGGTGTGTATTTTTAATTAAAATACTTTTAATAACAGTGTGTTGATTACCTCGCGGAAGAATGGAAGCATCAGTTAGCCGATCCTTTGCGAATCGTGGGTTAAAATCGGCCCCCAATCGCAACTGCTCACACATGCCCACACCAGCGCAGTAGGCAACGCAGCAAACAAACGTCAACATTTACGACGATATGCATCGAGCGCGATGCATTTTGCTGCAATTCAAACGCTTGTGCGTATCATCGATGTACCGAGCATGTACGCAGAATTGATTCGAGTTCCGGGAAGGAAGGTTCGAAACACCTTTCCCCAGGTTTCCCCCGCAGCCGTGTTTGAGGAACAAGGACCAAACGTAAACAAAGAATGCGTTGTTGCACGAATCACGTCTGGGGTACGGGTACAGTGCGATATCAATTACATCAGGCAGGCAGAAACAGACTCGGTGGAACGTTGGGAACGGGGCACGTGGAGGGAAAAGTATCGTTATGAGGCATCTTTACTTCATCTTCCAGGAACTTGGCTGCTGGAATATGTGTGGTGCATTTTTGTTACACATCTCATGAACGTTATCCCTCCCGCAGCACGGTTCTAATTTACTGGCGTTCGATCTGTTTCCTGTTGTACTGTTTCCCGACGATTGAATGGGAAGCTAGTTCCCTTCTCCGCATCAACGCTCGATTCAATGTTTGAAGTTTGATTAGTCGCAAAAATCACAACAACTTTCTGTTCCGTCCTAAATCAGGGGTCGTCAAATATTTTTAGGAGAAGAGCCAGATAACAAAACAATCCTGGAATTGAGGTCTAAATACCCAGATCCAAGCTCGATTCTGCTGATGCATGTAGTAATATTCCTTTTCAACATCTTCACGAGCATTTTCAAGGATTCACCGGAGAATTACCGACCCGTATATCTTAACACATCTCACTTAAAACCATTAGAACATTTGTAGAATGGAGTAAAAATGATATCGTACAGTCAGAATTCCAACAATTGTTTCTGAAGATATTGATTACTGCTTGTCTTCTGAAAATCTCTGTGTATATTACTTAGAGTTGTAATGTTACGATTCCCAAAGGTCCAAAAGTCTTTCCCTCGATCTTGATGCCATCCAATGGCTTTGCCGACCTCTGTACTAAGCGTTTCCACCGAAATCGAGAAGAAGCGACAGTGCTTCTGTGCAACATCGGTAACCACAACTAGAACGCTTCAGTCAGGAGGACACTCACAATTTAGCGATAAGTTTCCATCACCGGAGGAAATTATGAAAAGACGAAAAAACAAAAAATAGATTCGGTCGTCGACTCGGTTACGGTACGGTCAAAGTTTATGTAAACACATTTCGTTCACCCTTCACCAACGAAATTTGAAGGCTGTGCGTCGCATTCTCCCTTCATTCCACCAAATAGGGGAACCGACAAAACAACCGAAAATGATGGTACAATCTCGGTTCGATGTCCTATCCGGTGGGGAAAATTCCACGGCACATGGAGTGGGAAAGTGAAGTGCGGAATGGGAGGGGTGTGCGGAAAGCGCGTTAGATTGTGTTAGAATGTAAGCTTCCCGAAAGGAAATTATCGATTAGCAGTTCTTGTTTGGGAGTTTTTGGATTTGTGCGATGCTGTGCGTGCTTATCGCAGTAAGGGCATGGGAAGAACTTGTCCGATTGGCATTAAAAAAGATAGTCTTTATTTGACACAATTGACACAGGAAATAGTTTACCGAAGTTTAAGCATTCTTAGAAATATGTGTTACAAGTTAGATAATTTTACACTAATTGCTTTCACCGTAATTCCATTGCGACAAGCATTTATCCTTCCGCAAGTGTGGCTTGCTTTTGCTCTCAACTCTTAACACATGCGAAAAGTGTGCTTTGATGTGATATGAAAGATAAATTACGGTCCGACTTGCTTGCTCACAGTGAGAAGAAAATGATTTTCTCGTGAGCCCAAAAACAAACACTTCGTCAATTGTGCAGCATAAAATAGGGGAAATGCACGCATACATGTACAGCCAAAAGTAAGCTCACCGGCTCAACGAATACGGTTGCGCAAACGAATGACAGTTTCTGTACACCGTTGCCACGTTCTGCTGCATTTACCCCTACCCATAAAGGGGTGTGGTTTTTTCGAAGGGAATGGGAATTGAAGGGTGAATCAAACTACCTCACAGCTCACTACGGTGAGTTTTCTCGGATCGATTCTTCTCACGTTGGACTATGGTACGTATGGGACAGAATACGTGACGATGGTGCCGTTCCTGCAGATTGCTTCCAGCATGGATAGATGTGGTTATTCTAGAGCTATGTTAAATTTATAAGATATTGCATTGGTTGTTCACATTTAACCTTGTTCTATAAATACAGCGTGTTAGTTTTTATAATTCCTATGTAATTTAGCCGCTCTTTATCATTCATTTTTCTTAATAATCTAATCTTTGGATTGTTCTGTTTGCTTTTTGAACGCCTTACAGACAGATTTGTTTTCTTCTATTTATTTTTTGGCTTTTTTTACAAACCTTATACATCTCCTGCCACGGAACAATGTGTTGTTCTGTTTGCCACGCAATGTGCATTTAACTTTCTTGGTGAAAATAAATATAGTGGGAGCTAGTTTTACGCTGCACATACACCATCAAACGGAGCTAAAATCATTCTGGAGAAATTGAAAAGAGAACGAGCTCAGCTGACTCACGCACGAGAGAAAAAGGAAAATAGAGGACCTCGGCGCCTCTTAAGGGGAGATGTCGTTTCACACAGCCCTTCGGATAGTAATGCTGTCAGTTGCAAACGTAGGAAAATGCTGGCAGTCTTCAATATTTATTCGCAGAAAGGAGAAACTTTCTAATAAAATTTTAACTTTTTTCTGTTCTGTTTAACTATAATTTAACTGTTTTTGTATGCTAATCTAAATTGCATTGTTTATTTAAACAGACAAAATTATTTATTCAATTCTGAAAACTATTTTTAGCATATTTTATATATATTTTCAATCAGTAAAGTAGTTTTCTCATATTTTTTTTCTAAATCAAAACATACACGGCTGCTTCCAAGAGTCATACGAAAACAAAGAATCTTTCCCTGCCACAGCCGCCACAAACACAGCAGTGAGAGAAATTTATCAGTTTTATCAGTTTGCGGCAAAAACAGCAGCTTCAGTGCGAAAAACAACCGCGAGGAAAAGTGACACCCATTCCCCTTTGCACAACCCACTCTTCCCTTTTACGAACATTTTCCTTTCCACAGCATACGGGTGGCTGGAAAGTTTTCCTCTTACGATGATCTGTTTTTTTGTTGGTTTGTTGGTGTGTTTTCCACACACAGACACATTTCACTTGCATTTTCTCCCGTACTGTAACGCATTGAAAAGTAAGCAACTTTAGTGCTTATTTTCGTGAACAAAACAAAAAAAAAGGTTAGTGTTTGGGGTGCATGCGATGATGGTACGAAAGTGCTGCTGTTTGGACAGGGACATTTTCCTAATGTCCTTTCGTTCTTCTTTAAGTAAAATACAAAACACATACACATTCGTTCGAAATTTCGATAACTTTGTCCCTTTCTCGCCTTATGTTTCTTGGAGTGTTCCTTTGTGCTGCATCCCTCACTGTATGACACTGATATCCCCCTTTTTTTGGGTTCTTTAAGCTTCTGTTTGCTCGCGCGCGCAATGATGGTGTCCTTCGCCGAAGTGGCTGAACAAATTTGGCTTTTATCGCTTCACTTCAATTTACTTTCCCTTGGTTTCAACCCCAGTTCCAGCCCAGTGCCAGCTCGTCGCTGACCATTTTAACCATTGGTTGTGTTAGGATTTCTGTCCTGCAGCACAAACAAGCGCAAGAGGAGAAGAGAACGAAGCGAAGCAGAAGGATACCCGACGGAAGGGGGTGCGGATTTTCTGTCGTTCAAAGGAAAAATAAGGCTCACATTCCAGTGGTGCTTGGTGGCGGAACGAGCAGAGCAGTTAACAAGACACGGACGGTCTCTCTGTAACGGCTTCCAACGAACCCGCGGGAGGTAAGGTCCGGAGTACTGGAGCGGAATACCATTTTCTGACCAGCTTCTGTTTGTGACACGACCCCACGAAAGAAAGAGAGACCGAGAAAGAGGTGGAAACTATAGCAGCAACAAAATTACTTTACGAGGCGTACCATTTTCCTTACCATGCCGTTACTAAAGCGACACACTCAAGACTGTACGAGATTTTTCCGAACCACGCCGGGGCGACAAAGAACTGAGCGATTTTATGTTGTTGTTTTTAGTTTTTTTTTTCTGTTCCTGAAATAGCAGAACGTACAAGGTTTCCCTTTCCCCGTCGTTGAGGTGTGGCCTTCGGTCAAGAAATCATTTTCATTACTTTATTATACACACGCGAACACACACTTGCGCCCATTACACAGTCGTAATCATGTACGCTTGGAAATGTGTCCAATTTTCCGAGGAAAACTCGGAAGGACAAAATCCTCTTCAAGGAGTTGGAAAGGGGGAGTGAAGGGAAGTTCCACCAGTACTACCACATGTCCGTGCTGGTGTGGATGATAAATTGCCTTCCATGTGTGGCACAATGTGTTAGTTTTGGAAATGCGACTTCTCCCGAGCCCTCGGTAGGGAAGTTTTCCGTCGTACAGCTTCTACGATTTATTATCTTCTTGTAAGACGTACAATTCTGACGCTTTCGTCCTCGCTCTAGGCTCATCCTCATCACCATCATCATCAACCTCGTGCAAAGTTCGTTCGCTTTGAATCATTCATATGAATTAGATCTACGCTCAGAGTGTGAGAGACAATAAGCTTTTTCGGTGTGGCTAAGGAGAGAAAAATCAATACCGCTTGGTTGGACATTTAGGTACGAAATCCGTTAATACTTTTGGTGCGGAACATCATGCACTAAGTCCCTTTAATTTATATACAAATGGTACTTGCTTGTAGTGGTAAATTGTTATTTATGATTGGGTTATATTGATGTTTAGAATATTTGTAGCAAGGAACGAGCCCATTAGCCCATCTGGGCTAATCCTCCGAAGCAAAAACTAACTATCCTGATTGACTACGTGATATAATATAAATTATGTATTATCATACAAAATGATTTATTAAACGAACCTGAATAAAAATCAGTTAAATTAGAACCTTCGACAAAATAATACCTCACACTAAAGCAACGAAAATGCGACTTTCATTTTGAATACCGATGAAATTAAATCTTCCCACCGCTTAAACATTTAACTTACTCTAAAGCAGGACTGCTATGACTTAGAATAAAAATGTGCAGTTAAAAGTTTAACTATGTAGTAAAGTTAATTGTGTACTGAACCCTCTGAAATGAGACAATAAAGTGAGGAGATGAGCAAACTTGTTTAGTATTCTTGAACGATTTTACCCCTACTTCAGCTACTACTATTTCTAATACTACTACTGCTACTTAAATTAACGCTTAAAAAACTTGGTTTTAGTGCAACTATTACTGCTACAATGAAGATTTCTACATATTTAATGACAAGAAAACCATTCCGCTCACATAAGTGTATAATTTCAACACAAATGTTGCAACCATTCTGACCCATAGCAGACACGCGTTTGACGCACTCAAGCGCATACCGTGCAAAAGTACATCCAACCAAGTTTGCAGATGGCCTTAATTTCTTTTGCCATACGCATCGGGCGTTATCATTACCTCCAACCGCCCACGTTCACGTGCGATGGTAGAATGGACTACGCAATGGACTTCCCTCTTTGCACAAATCCCAGTTCCACAGAGCCCGTTCCACCTGTTCCAGTGTAAAGTGAAGTGAAGCGAGATAGGGCAAACTGGTGTGGGTGTAACATTTCTCGGTCCATTTAGCGTGACATGCGGCAAGCAGGGAAAGGGAAGAGTGAAGGGTTATTGTTTTTCATATCATTTTCCATATTTTCTAACCACATAAAGTAGTGTTCGGAGCATCTGCTTTTCTCCTGCGTTCGTTCCGAGGTTTTTCCTTGAGCGCTGGTGTGTTTGTGTTACCGAACATCCCAACCTTTGGCGGAAAACTCCGTTTTGAAAGGAAACTACGCACTCATTATTCCATATTACATCAGCATCTAAATGACTCCATGTACTGTTCTACAACTACACAGTAGCGTAAACTACTATTTATTTTTTATTATAAATGCAACTAACTGCATCAAAATGTGTTGGAAACCACTCTATGACACACTACGTAAAGTGTCACGCTTCCTAACCGTTCTTCACCATTGCTTAGATGGAGAGTACTCCATCTTTTCGCTCACAGCACACGCACCATGCCATGCTGTATGCGGAAAACCGCCGACACACACCACCACACACAGAAACGTTACGTGCGTTACACACCGAAACGACCGGAGCAGAGGCTGTGATTACGGTTTTATGTTCCCTGCTGCCCTGTCCTACCTACTATTTTCCAACCCGTCCCCAAAACCCCCCCACCCCGCCTCACCGGCTGGAACTGCACTCCCTTTCCCATCGCTATTGTTTCAGCGAGAAGCCGCGCGTGAACAAACCGTCACCCGACTACCCCTACTGTGACCCGGCCATTTGGGGGAAGTTGGGGGAGTTTGGAAGAGATCCCCTCCTGGCCGGATACCCACCAGTGTCGAGCCTGCTGGAAGCGTCGCTGTTGTGTGACAAATTACAGCTCGAGCAATTTTCCCGCCAGACCCATTCGTCATTTGTTGGTCCGCTTTTTTTTACTGCTTGTCTGTAGGTGAGGACCGTTGGCGGGACCGAAGGTACCCAAAATGGAGGCGAGTGAAATAAGCTCCAGATCCAGAGCTTCTCCCCATTCGGCCGGCATGATTATGGTTCATTAAAAGTGCCATCAGTGTGTACGGGCGGCAGACGCGCAGTGCGATTCGCGTAACTTCCCGGTGTCACAAGCCGCAGCGTTGACCCTTTTGCTATGGGGCACGAGCTGAGGAAAAGGTGATGCCAGGCAGCGGACGGAAAAAGGCCACCATCATCAAGTGGCTGTCATTGTGCGTCAAGCGTTTTCCATCTGGTCAGCGATTGCTCGAGTGAGGATTGTCATTTCCACACTCCATAAATATTGCGCACACAGACCGCCACGCACACACATGCACGTGGAGTTTGTCTGTGTGGCTATTAAAGTGTAATTATCTCGATTATGGGTCTCGATTTCCATGCTTTTTTTCCGCTGTTGTCCACAATCAATTTTCATTCACCTAAGCACATGCTTTGTTTTGTGTTTTGTGACCCATCCAGTGCATCCATGTTTTCGTTTTTCCAATCTAACCTACTTGTGGTACCCTGGCCTTTGCTAAATGCTCTTTAAAATGTTTGTTTGCTGCAGAACCAGTAGCAGAAACCTACAAGGACGTCAACTGATCCGACGCACTTCAGTTCGTATACCAATTACGTGGCGACTACGACGACGATGATGATGATGTTTTATGCGTCTTTTAATTAGCTGTTCCACTGGAACGGGAGCGTTAAATCACGGCGCTATAATTGAATTTTGATTACAGCTTTAGCTCACTTTTGATTCAATAGCGTGGTATTAAAACGGTACAAGGATTCAACCCAAAACAAACTGTTTGAAATGTTACCGGATTATGGAAGCAACAGCGATAAATCGAATACGAAATATGTGAATCGATGCTATGAAAAAAAAACTCACCTCAAACTTCTAGTAAATAAGGTACTACTTTACATCATTAGTTGAAGTAAACTTATAACTTAATAATTTATCACGAGGATTACAAATGTAAATAGAACAGATAAATTTGCATGAAGGATAGGAAACTGATAGAGAAAGAGCTCCCTCTTTACGCAATCAACTGTACTACAAAGCAAACCATGCTGGTGTGAGCTGATCCAATTTCATAACCCAGTAGGCCATGAGAATCATTGTAGTCAGTGGCTTTTTGAAGATTGTCTTGGATTGAATTTGCGTCAATCTACTATGAAACATTCTATTTGATGAGTTTTCAAGTTCGCATTAGAAAGTAAAGTCTTTTTATATCACCTTTCCATGTTTATTATAAATTTTCTGTAATAAACAAAAGTAAAAAGCATTATCTACTGACTCATCCTCCATATCGGAATGGTTTGCAAATGCGTGATTTGAGACATATTCGCATAAATCGAGTTTAACTTGTAATAGCTCGAGAAAGGTAGCTAAATGTACCATTTGTAGCTCTAAATAATCAGCATTAGCTAGAAAAATCTATCATTTTGTCTTGAAAACCCTTCAACAAATTAGATTTGATAACTTTTGAATTTTTCAAACAAATTATTTTTACTTTCAGTACCTATGCCCATTTCAATCAAATTCCATTTATCCTTTTGCAAAAACGTTATGCAAATCAACCCCCAATGCGTTGCATTCCTGCAGTTGCATATCGATTGGGAACATTTTTTCTACGCTTATCTTCTCACCACCACATTACATTGCATCGAAAGAAAGATCAGATTTTGACTTCCGTTCAATTTACATTTACGCCGTACAGTTTTTACGACTTCCTGTTCCTGTGCTATTGGTTTTTTTTGTTCGTTTGTGCTAGAAATAGAATCTATCCTTTCCCAATTTAAACAATCGACCGGAAGGGAGAATGTTGGCACGTTCGATTATCCCCGGGGCGGCAAAATCGACACCGGAGTGGCCGGCCGTACCTGCAAATGCATCGCTCGTATGTGCACAGAGCCAATGTCTGGATCGTATGCTGAGTGGTCAATCAACAATAAAAAAAAGGAAAACCCTAGCAACCAACATAAAGCCCAAAAAGTTAGCTTGCGATTGAGTTTTCTCGCGAGAAAACCGCGTACGGTACGACCGCCGCGGTGCGGTTTTGTCAAAAGGCTGGTACGTTTGTTTTGGATGGATCGTAACGATGCACAGTGCAGTTGAAGCAGCTGGTGAAAGATGTGCCACGCAATCAAAGCGTTGCACTATTGGAAATAGTTAGCAAATATCCATCAAAATAAAAAATTCATTAATATATTAAAAAGTTAAAACTCGATGATTAAAAAAAAATCAACTTCATTGTTAAAAATAATTTTATGAAAATAGTTTTACTTTCGGGTTTATGTTTTCGGGTCTCTTAAATGACAAGAAAAGCTCAACTTTCCCGCATTCCATTGCGCGGCGCTTTGCAGCTGGTACAGTCTTCTTTAGTGCAATGTCCCAGGGTAGGACAGTTCTCATCTCATCGTTCTGATTAGCGAGGAAATATTGATATCAGTAGCAGCTTTCAAAAAACCAGTTCCTAAACCGCTTCCACTCTCCCACACCCGTCATCCTCATTGCAATGACTGGTCATTCTGGCCACTCGAATCTAAACATCCGTTATTGGATATGGTACGACCAGAACCATTTCCAACGGTGACCTGACGATGTCCAGATGCAGGATGCATTCAATGTGCTGCACTACCGAAATTGATTCTTCTCTTCGGTCGGACGAATAATTGATGAACCGGCGGAACGTCTAACATATCCCTCCGAATGGACTTTACCTGTCGGCAAATGGCCTTTTTTTGTTGGTGCGCATATCATTCCAACAGGCAGACCGGAAATACTATTCGCGGAGGGCCTTGATTTTCGCACCATCCGTGTTTCAGCAGTGGCCATGTTGTTGTTTTTTTTGTGCGACTCTATACAATAGTGCGTCCCGCGTGATACAAGGTGATGCAACGCCAGCGTCGACCGAAAGCGGCCACCGTTGTGTTTTGGGTGTCCGGCTGACCAGAAGCGGTTCTGTGGTTGCAACACGACCGTGTCCAACCGTAGCAGCCATGAAGTGCACTCGATGCACGCCCGTGTCTCGGCCCAACAGCCGGAAGCAAGGCCGGATAACGAACACCGTTTTGTGATATGTGCGGGCCTCGTGCTTTGGTATCGCGCTGTTGGCTTTTCACGCCGATTTTCTAAAAGGTGCCGATGTTCGAACGAACGCTTTTGCGGCTTGATTCAGTCGTTTCTTCAAAGTGATCGTCCTGTGCGAATGCTGGTGTAGTTTGTGCTGTTGGCCAACATAGCTAGTTGGTTTCTATGCAAGATGGTCTATGAGCTTTGCTATCCCTCAGCACTATGGGAGAGGATAGATAGATTTAATAACAGCAGATAATATAAATGTATCACTTGCCATAATACATAATAAAACAGTCAGATTTGCTCAATATTGACGAGGGTTCATCAAATCACTAACTTATAGCATACAATTTCTTCCAAAGTCCAAGTTACATACGTTTAAATTTCATCGATTTCATATCAAAGTTAGCATAGGAGTTCACAGCATCCAATTTCATACACAAACAACTCTCTTCCATCCATACGAACCATAGCGTGTTCTACTGAAAAGATGCAAAAGAAATCAAAATCAATCTGAGCTCCAAATACGAACACGAAAAACAAGCCTTCCCTTTCAATTCATCGCTTCCGGTATCAATCGAAGCCTATTCACTCGTGCCGTGTGTATTTTGGCACTGAATTGCATCAACACTGCACACGTGCAGCGTGGTCCATCGCGCATCCAAACACGGGTTCCTATTGCATCGTTTAGCTCCATTTGCTATGCTACCATAGCACATGTGGGGTTTTTTTTCTCTCCATCCCTGTTTTTGTTCCAACCTTTCTCAAGTTTGATCTGTGCAACACGGGATTGCATTTGCGATGCAACTACTTCCGTGGTTGCAAATGGTGGTTTCGTCGGTTAACCGAATTCCCCTGGTAAGCGTAAAAACAAAACTGCAATCATGGTCGATCCTGCTGACCGGCGAATGTTTATTGTGTTGTGGCACAAGTCAAAGTGATACCAAATGCACCTTTCCCTGTTTGACTTTGGCCATCCTGTTGGCATAAGAAATCAAGTTTTCTCCGAAACAAAGCCAATACCTTCAGCAATGTTTACTTTGGTTAGCATAGTTTGGCATCAGTAACCACGGGTTTACACGATGTAGTTGGCTGCTTGAGGGGTTAAATTTGTATTGTAACGATATTTGCAATATACCGGATTTCTCGAAAGTGCTTCCATATGCAACAAAATGACCTGATAAGATAGCAACCACAAGACGCTTCTAAACAAACATTGCTGCTTGCAAACGTCAGGCCGAACACAAAACAAAATGGGACAAAATGGCTAGATTCGCCAGCACTATATTGTAAACCCAAAAGCGGTCACATCGTAAATAACTAAACCTGCGCTCCCCAACCAAAGCTCGACGTCCCATCCGCACCCAACAACTCACCAAAAAAGCCATCAAATTCGAGTCATCGCTAAGTACCTGCAGAAGCGCAACACGGCTGCTCGCCCAGGTGCATTTAGCTTCGTGCAATTTTAATCACTTTCCTGTAGCCCGTGTAGCATTCGCAACATTCCTGTCTCGTATCCCTGCTTACCATTACACCGGAACCAAACCTAAAGTGCAACGGCATCTAGCGAAATGTAATCACTCCGCATCGCACTCCCCGGTGCACCGCTCCAAGCAACCTGACCATAGCTCACCGACGCACGGTAACCGAACCAACGGATTCTGCCACCGTACGGCACGGAAGCTAATTTAGTGCTACAAATTGTGCCCGCAGGTGACGACACACGCACGGTCTGGCCCCGGTTGTGTGCCTTTCCCGGCGACTTGGGCGACATCGTCACCGAACGGTTTGCGTCGGGCGCTTTGCATTCTGCAACCGACGCATGCTGCGACCGGCCTGAGTTTCGGAAGTGGCCATCAATAATTAAAAAGCAAATCGTGCGTGCAATATTGCATTAGTTGCAGTCGATTTGTGGGACGGCGAGATTCTATTACTGGGAAAGCGGGAGTTGCCGAAAGACCAGCCCGAATCGATACGGGAATTATGGGATGGGAGGAACTGGATTCATCAAGGTTATTCGTTTGCTAAATTTTGGATTAGTTTCGTGTACGTAAGGTTGAAGTTTTGTATGTTGAAGTTTCCCGATTTTTATTTAAGTACTTATTTAAGGCCTTTAAAACATAAATATTGAAAACATAAAATTCTCAAATCTACTGAAGAAACTTGGCTCTTGTTGAGTTTTATTAAGGCTCCAAAGTGCCTTTATGTTGGTTATGTTGAACCAATTGCTCAAATTGCTATAAAAATGTTGGTTAACTTACCATCTGTTTTGTTCAAATGACTTTATTAAAATTATCTCCAGCTTTGATTAGGATAATATTAAGACCCATATACAGTACGTTGAAGCTCGAAATCTTAGGTATGTGAGTAAATTCCCTGGACACCATTGCATCCGTTAGCTCATGCTCAAATTTTTTGTGAATATTTCTATTTTTACCGCATTTTAGACATGCAATTTGATTATCGTTATGTGTCCAGCACTGACACGTTGATTGACAAACTGTCAGAAGGGAGTTTTTGATGACCATCCGCTTGCCTTATCCTGCAGCAACCTTGAGCTGCATTCAAAACACGGCACACATCCTGACAGCGTGGTCCGGGCACAACCGTAAACCACAAATGCACATGTGTTCAAAAATTCATACGCACTCGAGCGCGCTCAAAAGTCATCCATGCTTGCGCCTTCACGCTGCCCTCGGAACTCCCCGCTCAGTGCCGGAATAGTAGCCTCTATTGATCTATTGCGAGATGGGATCGGAAAGCAGAGGTTTGCGGACGCGCCTCACGCGGCAAGACACGAAACAAGGTGATTATGATAATTGTAATTCGGACGAGTGCACTTCCTTGTTTGCAGTGCGGAGAAACACTGCCCCCAAAAACGGTCGCCACAAAACTGTTTCGCTGTCGCAGCCGGAGCGCAAGAAACCGCAACAAACGGACAATAGGGAAACCGTTGCAGTCGGTATGAAATAATGACCTTCCTCCGTGCGGTCCGGGTGGACGACTCGACGCTCTCTTTGCGGTGTAGATTGCCACCGGTCATCAACTGCACCCGAAACCGCAACTACAAAGCCAAGGAAGATTCTAATTTGACCACCGCATGCAGTACGAAATTATCCCCGTGGGTGGTTGATAAGAGGTTCGTGGTGCATACCGTAAGATTTGCATCGATTTTCTTTCCAGCGGTAATGGTAGCAAAATGGGACAACCCTTGGTTTCTTTCTTTGTGAAAATAAAATCGATTTGATTGTTGATACATGAAGCATATGCAAAGAATGCTCCGGAGGGAATGCTCGAGGGTCAATATATAACAGTACTTATAACAGATATAACAGCTCATAGTTGGGATAGGAAAACATGGTCTGTCAATCGATGATTATCTCTAGACAGAATGAAAGCGCAAGTGTTAGTAGTACAACCTTTATCTTCGTGTTACTTGTTATTATTAGAAGTTTTCATCATAAATGCATTTGCATTAGAAAACTTGTTAGAAGCAACTAGAAAACTCTTCAAAGTTATTTGAAGATTTGAAGTTGAAGTTATGGGTTATTATGCAGTGAAAAATTTTGTAAGATTCAATCGTTTGCTGTAACAATATTGTAGGATCTATCAACACAACACTTGTTGTAGGATTTCCTTGCTCATTTACGAAATGAACATCAGTCAATGAAATTATAATTCGATCTCTGCTATATATATACCACTGAACTCTGCTATAAATTAAAATAATATTGTTTTCCTTTCTACTCACTACGAGTGCTATAATTCAGGTTGAATGCATTTATAGCTCAAATTATAGCATCTACTAAACGGGATGTTCATTATCCTGTTTTAACTATAAATTATTTTTTCTTTAGCAATGCAGGCCGACCTGGTTAAATATAATTTTATTTAGCTGAAAATATAAAAAAAACTCTCTTATTTGCAAGGGCTTCATTCGAACTTTAGTGTCAACAAAACCTATTAACGTGCCTTTAGAAACGATGAGTGTTTCTTTCTCATTCCACCCCCACTGCAACCAGAAAATTCATTACCACACGCTTCACACTTTAATTAAAAGCTCTTACTAACAAAGCTACTTCCGCACGTCACTCGAGTACAGTTTACGAACCACCGCTCTTACGGACTCTAACGAACAGGAAACTTCCGGCTTCTACCTGCGGGCTTGTACCCTCCAGACTCTTCAAACGGTAATCTCTGGTCCGCATCTAATGCCAAAAAAAAACCTCACACTCAGAACGATCTAATCGTTCGTATCCCATTTCAGGACCTGGTGCGATCGAGAACCGCGGGGCAATCGAGAAAAACACAACGCGCATCAAAAAGTGAACCCACTTCTCCATCCGAACCCATAACCACAGTGGAATGGCACCCGGCAAAACAACCGCGTGCCGTTACGAACCACACTGCCATAATCCAATAATAAACGCATTAATTAAGCTGTGAGGGAGTTTCGACCCGGTTGCGTTTCCACCAGTCACTTCGGCAAATGGGTAATTTTGACAGATTGGCAAAGCTGACCCAACTGCAGGCGGTACGGAATCAATCCACAGCGAGGGTGATGTAGCGGCGAGATTGATCGTTGCCTCCTGCCCATTCTGCCGAGGCATAACATTCGCGAAAAACGGGTTTTCGGGTGACATTAATGAGTGTTGAGATGGGATGGCCAAAGCGGCATGGGACCGGACGGGTTGGGAGGATCCGAATGAAGGTCTCAAAAAGGAAGAAAGTAAGATTCGGAAGGTCTGCGCTTTTTGATCCGAAGTACTAACGATGAAAGACTTGTGGCTTGACTGTGACTGTGCGGCTCGTTTGTCCAGAACCGTTTTGGGGCGGTCTTTCTTTTCATGTCTTGTTTGTTTTTGTTCTCCAGCGTCCTTTGCCAGGGTCTCACTTTGTGTGTGCGTGTGTCTACTTCGTTTTTCGCTTGTGCCGTTTTTTTTTCTCTTGCTGTCCTTAATTTCTTCTGTTTTCTCGGTGCCGTCTTGCATAAAACGCGTCCGAACGTTGCGCGTGTGGTTCGGTGCGTTTTATTTCGTGCTTCATTCACTGTTGTCCACTCGTCGTGTAAATCCCAACCCCGGCACGACCCCACCCGCTAGCAGCATCCAGCCAAGCGATGAGACGCTAATGAAATGGGATTAAACAAACGGGACGTAGGCTGACCACGCACGCACAGTACCAGTGCCGAAAGTGCGCATAGAGCAGAGAAAAGGAAAAAAATACTACACCGATCTGGTCGGAAGTAAAGTCGGTGCCGCCTGATCACTCGATCCTCTAGCACCCCTTGCGAGTGTGTTCCGGATCTGACCATCGGGTTAGTTAGATTAATCGGAGCTATAGCGGCGAAGCAGAAGAAAAAAAAAAACACGATCGTACAAGAGAACGAGAGTGAAAGAGTAGTGTATTTAAACAAAAAGGTCCTCTCTTAAGGGTTGGCCCCTCCACAAAAAAAAAAACAAACCACGTTGCATTAAACCGTGCGACCACACAACGCTGCCCTTCGGGGACATCAGACATCAGCGACCAGCAGGGGCAGAAACTGAACGATTTTGCCCTTACGCTTGCGTGTCCCCGCTCTGCCTA
Source organism: Anopheles marshallii (assembly GCF_943734725.1). Classification (NCBI taxonomy): domain Eukaryota; kingdom Metazoa; phylum Arthropoda; class Insecta; order Diptera; family Culicidae; genus Anopheles; species Anopheles marshallii. Next base: position 67,040,701 of record NC_071326.1, on the reverse strand, counting down.
CTCACTTTGGGGCGCTTTGGATGTGCACAAAAGCTGGACAAAATGCAGCCGGGCTTTGTGTTTTCACGAAAGGCGCGCCGCATCTTGCTCCGGTCGGCGGTAGGTAACCGGTGTTGGTCATAGTGCGGGTTCTGATCGGCGCGCGGTTTTTGTTTATCCTCATTTGCAAGGAGCATGCGTTGCAGTACTCGTTTCGTCTCGTGTTTTGTCCGCTTGTATTGTTCACTTTACCGGTAATGCATTTCGGTTCGCTGGGAAGCAAGCTGAAGTTGATAACGAAAAAGTAAGGGAGAGAATAACCAATCGGCAAGATGCTGCGTCTGATTTTTGGTTTCCTTGAGACTCCAGATTGAGAAGATTAAAGAAAGAGACCGCTTCCTGTGTGGGTTAATGGGAAGAGAAAAAAAAATCTGCAACCGACTTTATTGCAGTTAGATATAAGTCTAGTGAATTTATGGGTCTGAAGAACTGATATATATATATACGTTTGGCTAGATTTTGGAACAAGATTAAACAATGTTATTAAATTAATAGATAGTAGTATCACTTGTCGATAGAAGGTCTCTGATTAATGACTCTAGATTACGAGACTCATTTTCTAACGTAATATATGCATTTGTCTGTACAGACTCAAATGAAAATTGATGCCAAAATTAAGAAATTTTGAAGATTTCGATGTTGGATTTTTACGATTACAATATAATCAAAATAAGATGAAACAAACAGATTGTGAAATAACTGATTGCCTTTTTTCTTGTCTAAATTTTTGTTGTGATCTTGTGTTTGATCACTCTATGAAAACACCTTCAATTTAATCATTATTCTAAACGAGACACACGTGCAAAAACACAGAAGCATTTTTTGTCGGTGCGTCATCGGCATGCCGCTTTGTCGGTTAATTTTTAACCGTCCGGTCAAGACTATCGAATTTCAAACGATGTGTGTCCCGGATTTCACGTACGGACCACACGCTCCAGTCATCCTGCTGTCTGGGACATATCCTTCCTTCGATTCACACGACTGTGTAGCATACAGGTGGGTTCGAGAGAAAACGCGAGATGGTGGACTGTTTTATTCGAAACCAACCTTTATCCCTACAATAGTTCTTTTGATCCAGACCGTGAGTAGAGTCGGGTTCTGATCGCCGTGGCCGGCTTCTGATACGCTGTTTTAATGTGAATAGCGTAGCTTTCCCTGCAAGGCCAACGACAAAAGGTAGTTCAGCTACTCAATGCTAGATATTCCATCAACCCTTAAACCATGGTCTCGGCAAGTGTTGACCACGTCGTGACAGTGATTGTCGCTGGTCGCCTCATCTAAAGCAGGATCTATTTAATTTAGAGGCCCGAACGAAACTAGAAATATGATCCCAAACCCTTCAAGCGCACAAGAAGTGAGGTGTTGATCGTAAACGCGTGTTAGCAAGCGCGTTAGACGACGCCATAGCAACGCAAGTGATCACTGCTTGCTAGCTGTTGCACGCACGCAAAAAAAACACCTGCTTAGATTGGGTTCTAGTTTCTATGATGTTCTATGGTTTGAAGCAAAAAACAAATAGTGTTAATTTCATCCAATTTGGAAGATGGTGTTTTTTTTGTTGCTATTGAGACAATGTGTTTGAAATCAATCGTTCTAAGAAGGCCCTTTTTCCTTTGCAACTTACATTCGGCTGCTGGACTTATTTAGCTTCTGGATTTAAAAGGAGATTTGAATCTGAGACAATTCTTTTTTGTATAGATAGAGCAGTAGGGGCAAAATAGATAATTTGAGCTCATCTCAGCTCACAGCGCAGTTAGATTATTTTTTCATATATAAACTTGAATTACGTCATATTTAACGGGAATACAACTCATAAACCATTTTTTGATAATAATTAAAAAAAACTCGTATCGCAACATTGCGTGCCATTTCATCATACAAAACCCCACATACAACATATCCATCGATGGCAAGGTGGGAGCTCAGTCAGCCATTGAGCCACCGGTGTGACACACAATATGGCGTCACTCATATGGGGAGGAAAGGTGAATAAAAAAAAAGCAAGAAAAACACACCACCAAATTGTCCCTGCTCCTTGTGTTCTTATACGTGTATGCGTAAGACTGCATCGCACTGCATCCAGTGCAGTACGGTACGGCAGTGTTTCTCGGCGGCAGTGTGCATGCACGGTGCGAGTTTCTACGAGTTTACCCAACGACATACTTGTTTCCACTTATGTGTTTGTGTAGTAGTGTGTGTGCGCTTTATTTTCGAATTAGTGGCAGCTTCTGCCGTGTGCCGATGCACATCCGGTGCGCGGTGAAAAACAAAGCAGAGTTGCATCCGGTTCACAAACACAATCCACCGCGTACGCGAGCTAACATTGTGCCCTAATGGCACACCATAACCATACGACACTGGCAAGGATGCCATATTCCTCCGCAGGTAGCTCATTACCCAGCCATTATTTCCACCAGGCATGCATCGGTAGTGAGGACGACAATGGCACAAAACTTCCCCATCGCGTTCCGTTATCAGCGTCTTGAGTGCTAAGGGGCCGCCACGGCCAACCGGGAAATGGTCGCCATCATTTGCTGCCTTTCTTCTCTTTCGCCCGTTTTCGCGCGATAGTCCGAAGTGCATTTGCATAAGCGACGTGTGCAGTTTGTGTGTGCATGCCGGTTGCGACATCCCAACCCGGGGACATTTTCCGTAGGCGTAGAAAACTCTCATCCCACCCATGTGGATGAAAAGAAATGGACACCGCGCAAGGACGGGCCACACGAATATGAGCAAGAGCTGAGTTTTACTGAACTGTTTCCGGATGCAGAAAGGCAGCAAGAAAAACAAAACAACCATCCTGCTAGTTCGATGCAGCGATACATTAGGTAAAGGGACAAAAAAGGCAGGCATAAAACGTTTGCAGAGGGTTAATTACAGCGAAGGAGAATCGTTATTTATTATGCTTCCGCAGTGATCTTACGGTCTTCGCACTTCCGTTGCACGATACGCTGTTTGTTGTGTTAGTTAATGTGATTTAAGGGAACGAACAAAATGGTGTATCTGCCAGCAGGTCAAATACCGTTTTGAATGCTGCGTTGCCGTCACTGGTACCGTCTGAGGTTTTTCTAAAGTCGCGAGGAAAGGACGCAGAGACGTCGCCTTATGTGGCAGCTTATGTGTGGAGCAACAATGGAGGAGGCGTTACGATGACGAGGCATACAATGAACTCACTATCGTGTAGCGAATAAGACTCATCAAGCTCCGGTGCGCTGGTCACGTCATGAGAATGACACCGGACGACCCAGTTCGTAAAATCGTTTTAGATCGCCCACATGGACAGAGGTAGCGTGGCGTGGTAGGGCCAAATTGAGATGAAGTGATGACGTTGATGCGCCCATCAGAAAGACCGTGATATTAGACTGACAGACGAAGGTGATCGACTATGAGTGGTTTAGAGAACTACTCTTTCCAAAGAAACCACTGGTCATACTAAATAGTTTATGAGAAATTAAGATTACTATTTCCAATTACCAAATATTTTGCATCCTGATACAATATACGCGATTCAATTCGCGATATGCGAATCTCGGAGCTCCGAAATAATAGCATACTTCGGACACTACCTGTGTGACTAATATCAGTGTTGCAAACTTACCTGACAGTTGGATGTTTGGACAGTTTGCAATGGAAGCGTGCACATTCCAACCATCCGGACTATTCTCCGGTGGAGCAGAAAACTATTTTCTTTGCTTCAAAACTGAGCAACAAAGTCTAACCATTAGTCGACGACAACACTGGAGCGTCCGAATGGTGTACTTGCTGCACTACACTACTGAATCTTTCGTTAAACCCGTACATAATTCCACGCCCTGCACGAACTTGGCAAGAAGCAACCGAAGAACCGTAAAATTATACCTTCGCTGCAGTAGCAACGAAGTTGCAGGGTAAGTGTAGGGCAGCGGTGATGCACACCAAAGTGGGGTCGAATACTGCGAACGAGCGACACGGACCTGTGGCCAATTGTCACCAATTTCTAGGAAAACACCAACATTGAATTGAGACCATTTTAATTGGCCACTTCAATCGTGTATAATTAAAAGCCGAAGTGGATGCACTTTCCAGCGGACGGGTACGGGAGACGCATCCACCTTGTCTCCTGCTGCCCAGCGGCGCTCACTGTGCACACGTACACGTTTTATTTCTTCATCTATCTCCACCAGAAGCGCTTACGAATTCAAAGCGTCTTTTCACGCACACCTTCCCGATACGATGCGTGCGCTTCCCGTCAATCAAACTAATGAAACGGACCGTTTTGTTATTACTACAATGCGCGGAAAGATTCAAGCAAGCCGGAGAAGCTGGACCGGGGACGTCCCTTGTTTGGCTCATCACCATCATCCTCAGAAAGTGTCCAGCTTGTGAGACAATTTCATTGTTACGCTACTGCACTTGCACCGCGCGTATGTAGTTTCCTGGAAGGCCTGTAAACGAAGAGCAACATTCGAGGGAGTCGCTTTCTTCAACGGTAAAGCGTTGCACTGGTGAGAAACATCGCCGCAGGCTTCTTTTGGACACCTTCTGTCGCTTCGTGTGAGGAACACACATCGCCTTGAGGGATGCTCGAAAATATTCGTTATATAGAACTGCAATGCTGCAAATGTACATTTTGGTTGGTGGAAACACAACATTGAGTAATAAAAAACCAGTAGCAAACCGTTGATAAATTCCAATAACATTTGCGTACAAGTGCAGTGTGTCTGCGTAGCAAAGAGTCACTCCAAACAAAAACAACATTAGAGAAGGTTTTCTTCCACTTCCTGTTTTGCGTGAAAGGCCCCACTCTTGACCCCGCAGTGTAAGGCAAACGTCTTGCACTGAACCCGATTATTAGCCACAGCCGCATGCAGTAACATTGTGGTCGATCAAATGAAACCGTCACGAAAACGGATGCGCAACGGTGTGACGGTTCCGTTAATTACATGCCAATTTGTATCATACGTACGTATGATTGCCAACTCCCCCCTCACACACATGTCTGGCTACCGAAGATGTTACCCTACACCGTGGAGCGAAATGAGACATCGGAACGAGAATTTCCTTACATGGTGCGAGGAACCATTTGTGCCGATAGACCTGCTGTTTGTCGGTCACGGGAGAGTGCGCGCAAGAAGTTGGTCGAGCAGAAAAACTAAATTAATAACATGCAACGAATTATGTCAATAGAAAGTAATGTCTACTGGCCGCTGAAGCTTTCGGTGGGTTTATTTTTTTTTTTGAAGAACACACACACAGCATGACAGCCTGATTTATGAGCAAAATGTAAGACGATTCGTATTTATTGTGTTTTCTCAACCTTTGTGGAAAACATACGTACAGAATCACATCACTAATTGAAAAAATGTGTGTTATCTGGAAATTTTACTGTTTGCAATTGCATCTGTGTGTAAAACATTTCACTATGTAGATGTAGGAAATTTGTTACATTTTTTGGTCATTCTCAACTGGTGTCGCTGCTTTCTGTTTGCTACTGTTTATTCGACTGTTGTTGTAGTTAATTTCGAGTTCATTTTGCTATAATTCCCATAAAATCATATTATGGTAAGTTTATACTACATACTTAACGCGTTATCCATTGTATTTTCTTAACGTTGCTAAAAATTAAATTATTATTCTTTTCTTTAACAATATCTTACATAAATCTATTTAATTCCCTCATTATTAAGCATACTGCAGTTAACCGGATTAATGAATTATGATTACGATTTAATTCGCGACTGTTTCTTAACAGGATTTCTACCGATAAGTAGGATAAAATTATCGTTTCTCACACTAACTAGACCAAAATTGTACTGGCACACTCTATTTTTCCCACACACTAACATTCCCTCAAAACGATGCAAACACTCACACAAAGCGTTTAAAAAGCAACTTCAAGCACGAAACCGACAATGGTGGATCCCTTACAGGATTATCTCTACTATTGCCCAAAAAAAGAAGAAAAGGAAAGAAAAGAAAATGCTCCATAATGAAAACTTCACCAGCGACTTGAACACGTCAAGAAAATGCGAACCGTTACGACCACACCACTCGAATCCAAGCAGCCACAATGACAATGCCGGTTGCTAAGCAGTGTTTCCTTTCTTTTCGCGGTTTCCTTTCAATCGTTGTCGATTTGTGTGCTCACTATTGCTGCTTTCACTTCCTTTTTTTTCTCTCGTTCTCTCTCTCTCTCCACACGTCGCCTTGCAAAGGACACACAAAAACTCCTCTGAAGTGGAGACTGTCAATGGGATCAAAGCGATTTAGGACTTCTTTTTTCCGGTTGTCGTTGGTAGGTATACGAAGTGCAAGGAGGGAGGCGCGATCCGCGAAAAAGAAACCACCAAACCGCAGAATGAAAGCAACCGCGTGACACGGGTACAGCCTGAAGGACCGTTTCCGTTAGATCTTATTTTATCACGCAAATAAAAGAGACCTAGGCGAATGGAGGATGGGGAGCAACAGACCGTGGGATGACGCATCGCTAACAGCGAATGAATGCTGCAGCAGTCGAGCACAGTCGCGCTACACCCTCCGACAAGGTGTCAAATGGGAGGCCAACGAAATTGCTTGCTTTCGGCAATCCATACGAACACTCACAATGTGAAAAGAGTCCTTTTCAAGCGGGAACGTTTTTTTTTGTGTCCTCGTGTCACGTGCTCTAGCTATTCTCTGCTTGACGCTTCTTACGGCATTGCTTTGAGATGGTTCTATTAGCTGTGACCACGCGGCGTAAGCAGCCAAGAAAACGTCCAAATGTGCACGACCTTAAGACTAGTTTTTGTCCATGCTCTCGCACGTAGTAGACACTTTTTCTTTAGCAAAACGCCACGGCTTGGCTCTCGCTCGTTCAAGAGGCGCCTCTTTTATATATATTTTTTTATATCGTTTTGGCACCACGTATACAAGGAGCATAAAGTAAGCGAAAAATCATCCCATTTCCGTACATGTCTTTCGTACATTGAGGAAGATTTTGCTCCTTCATTTGCACTCCAGAACACAACTAAGGTCACTTACATAAATTTATTTCTATTTTCCGACAAGATGACTTCCTCTCAGAGGGGGAAAACTTGTAATCGAAGGTGTCCGAATGCGGGACTTTCGACAGTTCTATTCGTTTTAGATGCTCAAGAGCACAATGTGGGTTTTCTTCACAAGGGTTTATGGTCGAAACAATCTGAAAGGAGGACAAAATTCTTCAATATACCAAACATTAAAAAAATCTTTCTCGTGTGCTACAATACGACAGAGCAAACCGTGTGGAAGAATTGGAATAGTTTAAAGATTCTTAGTCTGTAATTCTAGTAAATTATCAACATTTCTAGCTTCATTTACTATTGTAACTAGAATCATTCCACGATGGGCTGATTTTAGCATCCAAATAACACCAAGACGATGCTGTCCGATTGGTACAGGTGAGTGAAAGTGTTAATCCGTCACCCAGTGTCAAATTAAGGATATTGTCCAACAACATTACAAATGCCTAAGGTACTCGATTCTGTGATTTTAATTGAATTATATAAGGCTTCTTGTTCAAACACTTTCAGAGTTCCAGGGCCCACGTCAATAATGACTATTACTAACGCATACACCTATAAATGCCCTCGATAGCGCCATCTAATGGCAATTCTCATGGTTTAATATCCATTGAACTGAACCGCATAGCGAGCAATGATCATGCTGATCAAAAGGTCCTGCAATAGTCTGCAACGGTACTTAAATTTGTAATATAATTAGAGGGATCGAATATCAATTCAATGCTTCACTTCCAATAACCATTAATACACAAAAACAATGCTTCGAGACTATCGATGGCAGAAATTGTACACTACATCCCATGCCAATATCTTTTTTATTTCATTTAAATCGATCATCCGTTGAGCAGAAACGATGTCAATTGCTTCATTACCGAGCATAGTTCCGTTTGGTAGTTTGATACGTCAGGAAATTGGCCAACCTTGCGGCCAAAGCAAGCCCTTGGGACAGAAGAAAAACCAAACCAAACAAGAGTATTTGCCATCGGCAACAATTCACAGCGTAATTCAAATCGTCCGTCTCCGTACGCATGACTGGCCGGTTGTCAGCATAGATCCTGGCAGTACCACCCACCGAGGAATAATTAAGACATTCATTTGCATCGATCATATCCAACCACTCTATCCGGACCTCACCCGGAGGCAATTGATTTTAAACGCTGTGCGGTCCGGAAGATGCACTTCCGAAACAAGCCCGGAAGTCAGGTGACTCCGCCAATGCCGTGCCAGTGTACTGCAAATGAATCACCTTGCTCGTGATGTTTGTTTTTCCAAGCAAAAAGCGGTCCTTTTGAAGGGTTTTGTCAGTGTCGCTGTGCTACCGTAAGATGGCGTACGATCGATGGTAATAGCTCGTCCGGAAGGCATGCCGAAGCTGAGGCGGGTTTCCTTTCCCGAAGGAAGGAGACAACAATCATTAGAACATGCTAATCTTTCAGCATCGGCCAACCGTAAAACCGTCAAGCGGGGGACGCCATTCGTCTAACTGTTTCAATATCGACGCAAAAAGGGCAAAGAGAGGAAGGATAACCGAAGAAAAAATCTGTCGCTAATGAGGGTTTTTCGCGGATACGTTTAATTCCGGCGTGGAAAAGGGTGCTATACAGGAGCTATAAACGGAATAGCGTGCAAGTGAGTAGGACTGTAAAAGAACACAACTTTATAAAAGTTAATGAGGATATACAGGTAAAAGTTCCCCCATGATGCCATCTGATAAATATTTTTGTATATTTCCCAAAAGTTTATCTACTAAGATACACCAAGAAGTTCATTTTTAATGCATTCCACTACTCGGATATTCTAAAACGCTCAACCTATCAGCTCATTTCGTTCATTTTGTATAGTTTATCCTGTTTAAGTTTGTACTTTTCATTCACCCAATAATTCAACACAATGCGCCGAGGATTAAAAGTAATCCAATGACTTTTAATTGTTTCCTACCATAATTACCCACCAGGCTCGCTTTAATCGCACCAATCGAACTCCATCGGTTGACCCAGCGGAAGTCGGCTAATCAATTAACGATTTGCGTCACGAAATGAAATTCTCCGCCGGGTGACAACGGTCGCTGTCCTTGCTGGCGTCGGCGGGCATCGTGACGGCGACACGTTTCGCCCACCGTTGGCATCCTTTGCCCTGCTTTTTTCCGTTGCCCCTTACCTTACTCCAGCTTCAGCATGCAGAGATGATTCGTGACGGGCCGCACTGCCGCATGCTAATCTTTTTTTGTTGCAGACCAACACACACCAGCTCCACATTGGCGGTAAGTTCGATCTCGTTCTCCAGAAGCTCCAGTAGTAAAGGGTAGAATGTGTAGAGGAAGGTGAGTCATTTGCGGCTGGACGATCACGGTGGAATGTGCTTTATAGTCTGGGTACTTTAATCGAACGGATTTCGATCGATTTTGTCTTCAGAAGCTTAAGAAATGTATTGCACTGATCCACCTATTGTGAATGTGCAATAAAATGAATCAAACTCGTAATGGATAAGTAAAAATAATTACATATGATCAGTAGAAATTGGACCTTTCATGATCAGAAGATTTTGTTCAAGAAAAACGGCCTGACCCAAAGTATTAAAACTTATAACAAAAAAAACCTTAAGGTTCTTTGAAACAATTCAATAACTATTACTATTATTATCTGGTTTTTGATTGATTGCTGACAATAAAGAATGAAATAATCAACCAAGCTTCCTATACATCTCACGCAGAACATATGACTGCAGTACAGTGAGGAGTGATCAATGGTTTTGATTTACTGATTGTTTTGAACTCCTAAACTGCAACCATTTCTCACCGATTTGCGCTATAACTTTTTGTTTTTCTTGTATAGTTTTTTTTTGCACTGCTTGGTGGATGCTTGCTCATTACACGCGACAAAACGCCGGCGCCAACGCCTCCCAACCAAGGATTTCCATTCCAACTTTATTTGGCTGCAACAGGAAAAAAAGAAAGCATATTGCTCAAGGAACTCCCACAGCTCCATAATCCCCCTCCTTTGGGGCTGTTGTCATCGGTTTGCCCCATTCTGCCCCCCTCGTCCCACAACGCACCCCTCGTCCCGAACGGCCACCATTGCGGCACAAAGTTCTAAGATCTTCAAAATCACCGCGAAAATGCCGCCCAATCTGACGCTCAATGGCGCGTCTCATTTAATAAGTGAAACTGTGCAAACGACAGCAAAAACAAACACGCCATCCAACGACCGCGCCACCCAGTCCCTTGCGGAGTCCAACACAAAACCAGCGGGCACACTCACATGCGCGGTACCCATGTACCATGCGACACATAAAAATGAATGCATAATGAACGGGGCGCGGTGGAAGAATCCTGCCTCAATGTGAGCGCGATATTTTGTAGTGGTTTCCTTCGTTTTCATCCGGCCGAAAGAGGAACGAGTCGAAAGAGTTAATAATAAAGCGAACAAGCGCGACACGAGCGCGGTTGGTGCATGGTGGTGCAACTTTAAGACGATAAAAAAAACATCCCTCCCGCCATTCCCGAAAGACACGGCGCATCGGTAAAAGGCAAAACCCTTTGCCGGGCGGAAGAAACACACAAGAACAGGCAGAGGAATGGCGCCTGGCGCCGGCGCTACATTTTTCTCCTTTGGATGTTTTTCGGCCGCCGTCGTTCGCGTTACCGAAGCCGAATCAAGATCAGAAGGGAGCCCAGTTGCCAACCGCTTTTCCCACTCCCTCCCATGCCATGCCGCTCTGCCGTTTGTGTCCCTCTGCGCCCATGTGTCTTTCCATCCGTCTTCACGCGAATCCTTTCGGTCTCGAGACTGCGATTGCGAAAAATGTACCTCATGCGCTTAAAGACGGCTACCCCGTGTGCTCCACAAGACTCCCCGGAAAACGCCCCGATCTCCTATCCGAATGCAGCTTCAACCACCACCACAGGATACGGGCGACATGCGATCACCTTCTGCACCCGGTATTAATGCGTTGCATGCAAACGGTGCAGGACGATGCTTCCCAAGTGCGGATAGCTTCCGAAAACGGGAGACAAAGATGCCCAAACGCAAAGGCGACAGAGCTCAAACACACTCACACACCCTGCCACAGTCACCAAGTGCTCCGCAAGGCACGAACGAAACGCCGGTCGTTTGTGTCGGTGGCGCTTGGTGCATTTTGTCCGGCGCTTGCCGTCTGTCAAGCGGCGATTGTTAGCGAGGGAAATTGAAATGAGCAAAAATGTACCCCTTTCCCTCGGGACGGTCCCTCCCAGAACGGTACCCCGCCATAAGCAACGGATGGATGGTGGGAGCGTGGTGGATCGCGCGATGATCGCGAAAACTGAATGATCAAAATCTTGTGTCCTGTGTGTTCTCGCTTCGTGGTCGGAAGAACGGTACGGGCCACACTAGGCCACTCTGCGCTTGTTTGGAAATGCATGTTCTCGAGCTGTTCCATTTAATTCGTAACATATTGTTTGTACTGATTTTTCTTTTAGTGTTTTTGTTTTCCAGTTCCTCTTCTTCTGTTCCGTTCAGGCTTGGGAGGTTTAACCGCTCGCGAAGGAAGATTAAACGATCGATGTTTCTGTCTGGGAAATGTATGATTCGATTAGAATATTGATCATTGCTCGGTTTTGTTTTAATTAATTATCTCGGGAGGAAAGTAGAGAATGAACGATTTTGGACACGTTGAAAAAGAATTGGATGGAGTTGCTTTAGAGAATGCATCTCCTCTGAAAATTTTTTTTGAGGCTGGAATAGATTAACAAGCTCCATTTATATTTTAACAGTCTTTAAACTCCACACCTAATTGTCTGTTATTACAACTTTCTTGTCAGATAAAGTTTGTCGCATTTTGATTTGATGCTGCTCTAGCAAAGTTGCAAAACCTGATTTGGCCTTTAAACACACTAAAATGAAGAGACACTTTCCGCTCTCTAAAATTCAGGAATTACACGAAGTAAAATAATTCCCTCTAACAGATGACAGAAGCACTTACAGAGGATCTTCCTATATTTCGGGCAGTGTCTGATTGTCGAATCCAATAGCCCTATGTAGTGAAGATGTGCTTTCAAAGTGGATTTATTAGATCAAACATTCTAGAAATGAGTCGAATGACACAAGATCTCCAGAAAAGAACAAGAATGGCAGGTCGCGAGGAAATTTGAGAAGCGATAGAATACACTAAACTCAGTGAGCTAAAACCCCACATACTCTGCCAACTTGCCACGCAGAGCGATTCTTGAGAACGCAAGCGCTCAAGAGACTCTGGAAACAATTAAATCATACACAAAAGAAAGTCCGCCAAGAAACCGTCTTTAAACATTACTGCTCCCAACTCCCGGATTTTATGTGCAGTTCAACATGCAAAATGCACTGATTCTTCCCACGGCCTATTCGCCAAACGCTATCTGATGCAACGGGTTTCAATTCTGGGAACAATTTCACTGTTCCACATCCACTGCCAAACAGCACAGCACGAGATCATCTTGCCGAATTATTCTCCCCATATGGCACCGACCAGTCGGCCGTATGACTGACTAACTGATGATGGGGATCATCATCAACCTGTCATCATGCTGCCACAGTGCCTGCGTTCAGCGTGTGAGGCCGCGTACGGGATACCATCCTACGCCGATCGACGCCGGTATGAAAAATGTTCCTTCAAAGCGCTACCGACACTTTCCGGCGTTCGCTGCCGATGGTGATGATGACATGCCGGCGATAGGGTGACCGTGCGTGCCGGCACATCAACAGTATGGTTGGAAAGCAGCCGCAAAAAAAAAATCCCTCACGCGAAAGCGAAAATTGACAGACAACATAACGTGCGATCTGTTTGGCCGGCGCTTATAATTTCGCGGCGCGCGATAATCATCTTTACCCGGGATTGTGGGGTTTGGCGAAAGTGTTCCCTGTGTACAGTGAACTTCAAGTTGGGGTTTTGTTTTTGGAAGGTGTTGTGTTCAATTTCATGTAATACTTTAGAAGTCTCATTGCGTCTAGTTGCAATTTTTGCAACAATATGTAAAAATACTTCAAAGCAAACAGTTTAATATACTTGAAATTGAAATCTTTCGTTAGTCTTTTACTACAAACATTTAAAAAAGACAATGTTTAAAGTCGAATGACGCGTCTGAATTCGGAGATGCGAATCATCTTTGTAACGCACTGTAAAGAGTCTGCAACGCGCGATCGTAACAAACAGCACGGACGTGATGAAGTGATGATGAACTGCTGATGAACTGCAGCATTTCCGACTCAGCATTTCAACCGCAGGCCCTCAAAAAGGGGCGTGGAAGAATCTTGAGCTCGATTAAGGCTGAGATTGACATTTGACTGATGCGACATTCCGGCACCGGCACCGGCAGTTGCATATGTTTGATGCACCGGCTACTGCTGTTTTAACGTTGGTTCCGCGAAAAAATTAAGCTCCCTTCGCTGGCGCCCCATGCGAAGCGCCATGGGAACCATACCCGACCCGGCGCTCTCCGCGTGGTCTCATGACAGTCCGCTCCCGGTGTGTGCTCGTTTAAATGTACATATATCATAAAGATTTTTTAAGTGAAATTATTCATCTATTCATTTGTGGGGCGGTCCGCCGACCGAGCCCGTAAGCTTTGGGGCTGGATCTTTTTATAGTTTACCGCCAATTTACCACCCATGTGCATCGCTCTCCACCTCCGGCCGTTCCTTCCACGTTTCCTGTCCTTGGTTTTTTATCCTTCCGGTTCTTCATCGCTACCCAGCGATTGCAGATCAACAGATCGGCGCACAGATTGCTCCCGTTACGCAGATGATCGCGTTTTGGGCGGCAATCTGTAAAGTCATTTTTTAATGTTTGGTAAGCAGCTGGGTGGCGCATGAGAAGGGAAGGTGGCTGGCACAACCAGTGTCGACCCCACACTGGTCACGTCTTCGAAAGGGATAAAGGATTGAATGAAAATGATAGATTGATGGCAATCAACGCTGGGCTGTGCTGGGGGGGGAGCTGGGTGAGTGCGGTTTATCCGTCTCCGGCTGTTCCGTTCTCAGCCCTTGTCTGTTCGCAACATCTTTCCATTTTTCACTCGAACGTTAAATCCAGAAGCGACTGCACTAAGTGCAACGCAACACTGCACCCAACCAACACAGTCGCCGGCCGCTTAGCGTGGAAATGTATCATGTCTAATTACTTGCTCGTTTCCTTTGGCGTCGATTTTCGGCCCAAGCCGCCGCCTAACTGGACGGGTGATTTATTTTAGTTCGATTGGTTGTACACATACCACAGTTCAACATGAGTTTTTTGTGACAGAATTGGTTCATTTGCTTGGGAGGAATAGTTTCGACAAGTATTACCAAAGCTTTTACTTGACATTGTCCTGATAAACTTGCTGTTACAAGCTTTTGTAAATTCATGTTTATAGCTTTTACTGTACTTTCTTTTGGCAGTTAGCATTTCTGTAATCAATTTCTAATCAGTATTTTTCAGTATGTATATCAGTATGTAACCTTGAAGTATCAGTATTTTTGACATCTTCTGTTAACAGAACAGATCATAACATAACAGCAATAACTCTCCAAGAGCGCCTTTTACGATTATTAAACATTGTGCCAGTGGCACAATCGTGCTCTTTGGAGGCTCTAGGCCAGGTACTCCGGGTATTTTGGAGCAACGAAAGAAGAAGTTGGGACTGTATAGAACCTATAGAACGGTTCCAGTGCTTACATACGACTCTGAGACATGGACTTTGTCCAAAAATGATGAAACGCTCATAGCCGTTCGAGAGGAAGATGCTCAGAAGGATTTTTGGCCTCGTTTGTGTGGAAGCGGATAGACTCGGATAAAGTGGATTAGACTCGACAGGATCCGGTGGGCTGGTCACGTCATGAGAATGACACCGGACGACCCAACCCGTAAAGTCCTTTTAGGTGTTCCACATTAACCGAGAAGGCGTGGTAGGCCTAAATCGAGACGGAGTGATAACGTTGATGCGCCCACCAAAAAAGGCCGAGAGGACTCCTGCAGCAGGCCAAGACTGCGTAACGGTTGTAACGCCGAATAAGTAAATAAGTAAGTACTAAAATGTTAACATGTCTACATTCAAACCTTTGTAACTATGTTAAGATCCTACCAAAACCCTCCCAAAAATCATCAGAAGCGGACATAAGAACTTTCATTATCAAAGTTCAAGCGGGTGATGTCATCCGATAATCTTGGGAACAAAATGGAGGGACAGTTAATCGCCAAGACCTTTTTAGAACACTGATTTAACAAAGTATTCTAGCACTAAATCATTGTTTTATGCAGAAGAAGTGATATAGAACATGGCGAACTACTACAAGGCATACATTGCTAGTCCGTCTAAAACGTGTTTATTTTTATGTACCAATTTTGTAAGAGAGATGATAATTGTATCTTCAAATGCCCGTTTCTAAGCTTATATTAAAAATATACTGATCGTATATTTATTAGATGTTAACATGGAACATATATTTTTATAGTTTTTCCTTACATGTCCCTTATCTGCTGGTGTTTAACGTTTACATATGAAGAACCCGCACTAATGATTATTCCAACAGCATTCAGCAAACAGCAGCTCTTAACATTCCTTCTGCAACAATGTGCCCCATCCTATGTGTGCCATCCGCGTGTTGCGTTGCATCTCCGACGTGTTAAGCATTTCACAGAACCATTTAATCCACACGGCCAGCCAGGGTAATGCTCGGGAAGCACCGATTCCCCAGCGCAGCTCGATGATGCGATGTGAAAACGCATGAAAATAGCTCCCGCCAGAACAAAAAGGCAATGTGTCCGATTTTTCCCCGACACAGTTGCAGCGGCATGCCCATCTTCAGCGAAGCCATGATTGAGCTTCAATCATCTTTGTCCGTGGCATCATCGCCAACCATCAGCTGCCGACCCCATCGTCAGCATCATCATCCCAATCATCGTCGCATCGGTGTGCACGTTGCTTTAATGTGTTCATTAGCTTCATTCCGTGCCTTGTGCCCGTGTACCTGCACGGCCGGGAATCCGCGACATTGACAAACTCTCGTGCAACTATTCACCTTCCCGTACCGACACGGAACCCATTCCCAGGTCGGACCTGCCACACGCCCTTTTTTGGGCGTCGTATAAACGATTCATGGGACTGATCCGGGAGACGCATCCCCAGTCGGACGCGCTTCTCGGAAGCGAAGCGGAATCTTCTGAGATTCTCGTCCACGTCGGGTTCCCCATTTTTGGGATGGTGTCGTCGGAACGGTTTTCCACGAAACCAGTACCAAACCACCCCCCCGGTCCTCCTACACTCTCCACACCACGCACGCATCCCCATCGCATCGTGGCGTATCAATTTATGCAGAAAAATTACTTTGAATTGTTCGCCGAACGCCCGAACCCGATGGAATTTCGTTCCCTTCGCGGCGAGTTGATGTGTTTTTACTGGTGTTGTCCCTATTGCAGATATTTTCCTCACCATTCCGACAGAAGGTGACCTGTAAAGCTGTAGCAGCATCTAAATGAACACAGAAAAAAAACTGTCTATATGCACCCGAGGGGGGAAAAAAATCCCAACCAGCAGCTCGACAAGAAGTCAACTTTTGAACAATCCGATCTGATCGTGATCCAGCAGCAGACGAACGGAGCAATTGGTGCGTTGGCTTTCGGATCGCTGTTTTTGTACCATTATCGCCACCAGCAAACAGTACCACTGTCGCGCTTCAAAACCAGCTCGACGTGTAGCGAAACATTAAATTCATGTTTCTTTCGTTGTTTTTTTTTTTTTTGATTCCGCAACCTCACACCGCTCTCCATTTCCTTTCCGCGCGCACTCTCTCTCTTCCCTCGCGCTGGCCGCGCTTAATCAATGCACATTGATTGTGGCACAGCACGGTACGGCAGCAGCACAAGTGCTTTTACATTAGTCACAATTGTCGCCATTGCTCGCGCGGGCCCAAAGAAAGACTGCGCAGCACGCAAACGTCCGTGTACCCGGCACGGGCAAGACGGCCCCTCTACTCGGCAAAACCAGAACTGTGCGTTAATTTAATTGTGAAGAAGTGCAAAATTTCATTTAATATTTGTTTTGCCACTTTCGCGGCCCGGTTTAGGTTTGTGTACCGTGGTGGTTGTAGTTTTCGGTTTTTTTACTGCCATTTTGATTTCGCATCTTTTTAACATAAATTTAACGTTCCCTTATCATTGTGTCGCTGTGGCGGGAATGAGGCACATAGCATGAAACAAGATTGTCATACCTTGTGGAGGTTTTTTTTTGCGTAGCGTTTATTGGTTGATTTTATTGCTCACCCATGGCCGTGCAGTACGGCAGCATCTTAATATAATGCATGTTTTATGGTGTTGCATTAAACCAGCAATGGTAAAGGTAAATTGTTTTGCCCCCCTTCTTTTCTGTCACGCTCGCTTCCAGAGCTGTGTGTCACGGTGTTGTACATCGGCACATGAAAAAGTTGTCTTGGGGCAGATTGTCGCGAATGAAGGTGATCTTATCATGAGAGCAAGTTATCTTGTACATCACCACACCCGATCACAGTGCGTAAGGACACAGACTTACGCGTGATAAAATTGGCTTACAACATGCCACTGCTATAATTGAGAGCAAGATTCGTTGTAATGTAAGAAATTATTATTGCAATATTTTAGAACAAAATTATAGTTTAATAATTTACCATTTATTTCAAATGCATTCCTAAGGATCATATGCAACAGATGCATTTGCAAGCAACCCCCAACAAGTACTCTTTCAATTGCATTCAACACCACATTCGCCCCGTCGTTGCAAGAAGATCGCTCTATCCTCGACAACCCGTTTCATGTTTGAAACGCTCTCAAAAAAACCGCGACCCATACCACTTGTCATAAATTTGCACTTCATCACGACCTGAAGCCGGATGAACCGAACTAATGATCGCTCGGCGGTGGTTCCAATCAACAATTGACCACCCGTACTAGCTGCTGCGGCTGGGTGCCGGAAGCCCAACACCCAACCCCCGCGGTGTCAAACGCCATCGAAGCCACCCACGAGACCGAGCAAAACGAAAGTCTACCCGGCCAATTATCATCAACTCTGTAGGGCCTTTAGACCTTTCGGGGGCCCCGATTGGTCCATCCCGACATCCCGCGTCACGGCATCGTGAATTCATCAGAATCGCGTCAGAGCGCCCACGACGACGATGACGACCACGATGACGGCGTCCATCGTTCAATTGGCAGTGTTGATCGGCGAGCAGCAGCGACAGAAGAAGACCCCCCTTCGGGTGGTGAAGTGCACGAGTGGAAAGAAAAACCACTTTTCCCACCGTATCGCATCGGTGCTGGTACGGTACGTCGATGGTTTCGACGGAACGGGCAACCCCCAACCGTGCCGGGAAACCAACAGCGACTAACGACACTAAATGGTTATGTTGTACACAATAATAATAATCAATTATGTTGTAGTTATCTTGCCGTTTTTTTTTTGTTGGTCTTCGCATGTTCAACGCTGTTTTAGTGCAACATTTTTCTCATGCCTGTTTTTCTCACTGTCTGACACGATTTATTTACCCGACCAGTTGATGACAGTTTGCATATTTCATTGAAGAATTCGAGTTCAAATATTTTAAAATTATCATTGTGGGAGTTACACAACGGAAAATGGTACAAAAACCCGCATAAAGTAATGCAATCGAACCTTTTCCGTAAGCCCCTCGTGTTCACTTCCTCCTTTAATCCTTTAATAAAACCCCATCACCAGTCATCTCTGCTCCAGCACCCACACAAATGCTCTACCAAATGAATGTGATCAATTTTCCTGGATTTACATAAATTTCAATCTAGCTCACCACGATGCCAATGAACGGCACCGGCGCTCGACGACGTGACCAACGTGAGGACGTTGAACGCTTGTGTCGGCGTCTTGTGCATCGCTGTTGCTACACCCACTGTACACGGTACACCCCCTTTGGCGCCAGCAGGCGTCACAGAAAGGCGACGTCTTCTGGACCACCAAGACGAATCGTACGCCGCTACCCAGGGAGCCCCCGGAGTCGTACCGGTCACGATGGATTTTATATCCCGTCGATAATCTTCCCGTGATCGAGCCCCAATCATTGTCGGTGTGTTACGATTGCTTCATCAAACTGACTACAAAACTTCAGGCAGCTTCCTGCTCGACATCGCTCTATCGTCACCTAGATCTGGATGCAGTTTACTAGCGAAGGTTGCTCCATTTGTGCAACGAGTGGTGTGCGTTCAGGAGAGTTCTATTCCTCTTCCGCATAAAAGATAAGAAATGAAGATATCTTACGATATTCTCAGCTCCACTTTACTTCCGCCCATCAGAACGAAACTTTTAAAACTTTGGTACTGTTTGGACGTATCTTACAGATATTGTAAAAAAAACATTCATAAATTCATAATATTTGCCCATAATTATCTCACCCACGCGACGAGCCTAGAGCTAAATTACCATTTCGTGAAAGGCTAATCAGGAACCTGGGATGAAAGTTCTCATTACCGGCTTTCGAGGGTCGTGCGTGTGGTCGCATTGGTGTAGGTCCAGTTTATGGTAGTTTTTTTTTCTTGCTATTTAGATACTTGTTGATGCTGTTTGGTGGCAAGTAATTAGGCAGTCTTGTAGTTTTTGTTCCATCTGTTCATTTATTAACTGCTCTCCGGTGTGTCACTGCAAGACGTGAATGATTGATCGAGTTTTGAGTGGATATGAGGAATTTATTTGAACATACCCGGAGGGATGATAGAGATGGAGTGATTAGTTTAAAGCTAAACTATAAACTAGTTTCTGAATGACATTTTGTCAGCAAAAGAAAATATTTGAAATTGTTTCTAAACTGCCAGCGGCCTTTTTTGATAATTCTGAAGCTAAGTTGTACATCACTTAATGAAAAACTTTAGAAAACTCAACATTTCTCTCAACAAACAACATTTGGTAGCCTAATACAGTGACAAAACATTATAAACATATTCTTCTTCACAAACAGTCCAATTGTCACCAACAAACGATGCGAATGTATTCGTAACAATAATTGGATATCGCTTCCAGAAGATCGTTTCGTTTTTTCCCTCCCAAACCAGCTGTATCGTTCCTAATCCGGCTAAATCTAGATCATTATTGGGACACTTTCGCAATGAAGAGGAATTCGGCGAGTTGTAAGCCCACTCTAGAGAATTCTAACCATTACCACAATAGAAGCACTTATCATGATCGGTTCCAGCGAGTTCGCCCTTTCGTACTTCTTGCCGTGCAAGCAAGTGCTGTACCTGTGCCGGGATCCTATTGTCCGCCGAGTGCATGCCATCCCAACCTTATACCAGACCAGCCCGAAAACCAACGAACCAATCAAGCTGTCCCATTGCGTTCAGTCCGTCCGAGACGGCATTTAGCCCCGGGACACGTTGTACCCGGTGACATCGCTTACATGCATCGCCGGTGCCGAATGCAGCTCTGTGTGCACCGGTGCCGGTTTGCAATCATCCGTAAAAATGACATTCAATGTTTTCTGCCGAATTCCTGTGCTACTGTTCTGCGTCCCCAGTTCCCAGCTTCCGCCGGTGCTGGGTCCGGTAGACGCCGCATAATTTGTAATTATCCTGAACAACTACGAAAATCCTCCGAATCGTACCATAATCCTCATCAGCGTTGTGTCTTGTTAAGTTTGTTCTCCCATGTCCCATGCTTCTTTTTTTTCTCCGCATTATTCCTTTACTACAGCGTTTACCCGGTCAGGTGAACCGTTTTGTGACATATTTGTTCGGCATTTAGTGTAGCACCGGACAGTTGCCATATATTGCTGCTGGCGTTCCGTTGCAGCTGACAGCCATACAAACGGTCAACCATGGCGACAACCAGCTGACAACAAGCGGATTAAGCGATTGGAAGTTTGGAGTGTCTTTGCGATTCCTTACTCCCGTGGAAATAGATCCCTTCCGGTGTGTGAGAGATCAATTACAGAGACGTTAATTGGCGTCGGATAACTGATGCGAAGAATCATCTCCGGGAAAAGCGATCTTCACGCACAAAGCATGGACGATCTAAACATTGCCATTGTGCTGCTTCGTTAATTCAGCAGCTTTTGCTTATTATACCCTAATTAAAGGCAAGCTTATTAGGTTAACAGTTTCCATAGCACTCTTTCACTTTCTTCCACCATCCAGTGCGTTAACCACGATCTCCAAACCGTACCGAGAGTACTTCAGATAGTGAAGTGACAAAAAACCCAATCTTCTATCAGGTAAACCGCAACCACTCGTTAATAAATGGTAGCACTGGTAGACGTTAACCCAAAAAACCGTGGAGCCAAGTACAAAATCGCCAAGTCGACGACTTAACTACTCCCGCTGAAAATCCATCACACAAAGTGGTTGTCCTTAGGGAATCAGTCAGTTGGACCGCAACAGTTGCACAAACTGGAGTGGCACGATGTTTTTGTTTGGCATTTTTTGGCATAATTATAAACCAGTGTTTCATTGCAGTTTGGTTTGTCGACACGGGAGAGCGGCATGGTGTGTCCCCAAGTACGGGAGTGTGCCTGAATAGCTGTGATTGTACATTTTTACCTTCCACAACAGCAATAAGAGATGCAATGGTTAATGGACAAAGATAAGTGTAGAATGAAAAGTGGAAAATGGTTAAGGTTATGCCTTGTGATGGATGTAAGGTGAATAGAAACACTGTTGAGGGCAAACGGGCTTTTACGTACAGAAAATGCATTCACTATAAGGTCGATTGATAACTCCTCTTTGCTTCAGTATCATTTTGTTCCAGCGAACCCTTTATGAGTCGAATCCAATCCCCTGATATAAGATACCGCACAAGTGCACCAATGTCTGAACTTGCATATAGACGTGATTAAAATCTCATATTCTACCAGCCCAAAAAAAAAAATACGATACCCAACATGCCACGAAATGGCATCCACCAAATAAACAGAGATACAAGAGAATGGCGCAACAGCGCCACTTCGTGCCATTCTTAGGGCTTCACAAAAGCAACCTTCCCTACACAGCACATCGCTAGAACCGGGAAAACGGAACCCGCCTGCCAGCAGAAGTAGTGTAATGAAGTAGCACACAAAAAATTGCCAAAGTGTTAAATCCCCTTGTACGACACAACAATAATGGCGGCAGGCGGTGGCTTCACTGTCCTACGGCGTGTGTTTGTGTTTGGCATCGGGTGGCTTTGATATTTATCGCTGATTGGATGACAAATTGGGTGTCACACTGTGCATGGCCATGGGCATTGGGGTGAGGAATAGCGACATTAGATGATTTTTTTTTTACTACCGAAGACAAACCGCGAATTGAAAGCCCGTGACAGTGCCGTGAACGGGGGCTACACTCAACTGTCTAAGTCGGCTTAGAAAAACACGATTACATGAAGCACCCAAGTCACGGAGCATTTGAACGTAAAGGTGCCAAACGTCTAATGCAATTACATCCCCCGGTCGCGTGGCACTGCAGAGCTCTGGATGTCTACACTTGTTGCATTTAAAGGTACTTAATGCAAATACCCTGCCTGTTACGATAGCATAATTTAAAGGTATAAAAAAACTCCGATAATAATTGTTGTTTTTAAAGAAACAACCAAATTCCAGGACAAAGACACATTCCTCCGCATTACGTCATTCAACCTGCTTGTAATCTGTCCCTTTTATTTCATCGCGCTATCTTCATAAAAGCTCACCCGCGGAGTTCATCAGATCAGACAAATCCGTCGTAAACATACAAATAAACCTTACTTTGCGCGTGTAAGCAGATTAAACCGATAAGGTTATCCATCGTCACCGAAGGATTACCGTGCAGGACACGCACATTTGGTTCGCCTTCTCGCTGTTCCGCATCCCCTCTGATATGCTTTCGTCGCTTCAAAGTTGTCAACGTTTGTCGGTTGCGAAAATCACACCGACACATTAGCAGCAGATTAATCGAGCTCTGTTTAAGCTCGATTTACACCACTGCACGGCCTGTAAATGTGATGTTTTGTGGCTTCAATGCGGATAACAGCTCGGATTCGGTTGTAATCCTGTTATAGTGCAGCAAACGCTACGTTGTAACTGTTTTATTCACTTGTTCATGGTTTATGTTTGTATGGGACACAATTGCGTAGATTCATCGTACACAGTTTATACCATTTGTTCGCAAGCTGTTTTTCAGCTTGATTTTAGCATTGGTTTACATTTGTTATTGATGCAAGCATTCAGCCAATTCTCAATCTATTTTCTATGCTTTGGGATACTGTAGCCGTACGCAAGCATTTATAATCGACTGATTCCATGAAAATACTTTCAATCTGCCTCAACGCATGCAATCAGATCGATCTCGATACAACGAATTCCTTCAAGGTTCTGCCTCCAGAATCCATATCTTGGTTCCGATGAAATATTCTCCAGCCTTTACGTAAGTATTACGGAATTTAATTGCCAATCGAAGAGTGGATAGATGTGGAAGTTGCACACATGCTGCCATGATATCCATGGTAAGTCTATGAATTTTCTTCGTCCCAACATAACTCCAATGAAATTTTTTATTCAAAATGCATTTTAATCAGACTATTGAAAATTGAACTATAGGATAAAACTATTACAAACCTTACAAATACATGACTTATGAGATTTTATCATTCATTTGTCTACTTTTTGGAGACATCAAATGTTTATATAAAACATCGTTTGACACAAAAAATACCCTACGATCCATATAAAAACGGATAGTTTGTAAGTAAGAATTGAAGATCGAAAATAGTTGATTCTAGCATCCAAATTCAAACTCTTCCAACTCTCATTTTGTGCTACATATGTCTCATGTGCAACATCTTATCCTTCATTGTACTACTTCGCTTCGTCCATCCTTCTCATGCTCCTTTATCTTTTCTTTGTATGATAGCAAAAGTTGTGCTTGCATCGCACAACGATCGTCAAACACCAACCACCACAAAAGAAATCCCAACTGGATATGAGTTTTTCTAGGTCGAACAGCTTCCATTATCACTGCTCGAAAGATTAGCAACACAAACGCAGAAAATTAACGGAAACCAGATTTGGC
The DNA here is from genome assembly GCF_943734725.1 of Anopheles marshallii. NCBI lineage: Eukaryota > Metazoa > Arthropoda > Insecta > Diptera > Culicidae > Anopheles > Anopheles marshallii. The sequence goes on along the minus strand of NC_071326.1, from coordinate 67,016,645 downwards.
CAGGACATTCGTTTGAGGGGTTATCTCAATCCCAATGGTACGGGTGGTTGGATATGTTTGTCTCACTGTACAACGGTGTCTTACGGTAAAAAAACGGTAAGTGGAAGAAAGACATTTCCATGCCGTTGCAGTAGTTGCTAGGACAGTGTGACCCCCGCCGGGTACGCGTAGTTTGAGTGTTACGTCAATAGATGCCAGTAAGCGAGTAGCATGTGCAACTGCCAGGTCGAGTGGATAACAAATAGTCGAGCACAAGAAGGTATCCAAGCGACCAGCAATGCGAATGGACCACCGAGCAGAACCAGTAAGTTGCCACTGTTGTTGCTGTTTGGCTGCGTTGGAAAAATAACAACCGAGTGGGTTGTAACGAGCAAAATGTCTTAAAGCAAAAGCCGAATGCAGTCGGTGCACAAGATGCTGTTTGCGGACGTTGCTTAGAAGCAGCATATGGTATCGTGTTCCCAATTCTTTCACGTGTAACTTTAAACAGATGAACTTTTTTTTAAGCTGTTTTTCTTATATACTATAATCTCGCTTGGAAACAGATAAGCAATCACAAACAAACTCGTCATCCAACACGTCTTCTTCGGGGTTGTTTGTTTGCCGCTACCTAACACGTACGCTGTCCATCGTTTGTATACAACGTACGCAGCGGAGCGTAATGATTATAGCCCAAAAAGAAATTCCATTCCAACCGAAAGCCTCCCGATATCCCCTAATGTTACATTTGTCCTCAAATTACACCGCCGTCTCCTTGACCCCGACCTGCCACCAGAACCACCTTCGATGATGCATGTAATTTTTCGTTGCTCAACCGCGTCCAGCCTAGCATTCCAAGGGGATCGGGTTTATCACGGAGATGCACGCTGTAAGCCAACGCTGGCCACGGCTGGTTTACCCTAATCAATCATGTAATACGGGTAGCGAGCGTGTCCGCATCATCGTAACGATTCACCCCGGTGCGTGGAGTCCACGGGTGCGATTTGTTGGTCCCGTTTTGTCCGCACGCACCTAGGTTTATGTCCGGGGCGCCACAGTTTACCCTGAAAACCTCTGAACCGCTCCGAGTCAACCTGTCAATTACAATGAAATTTGTTCGTTTGGATCTGTCATTTGAAGGTGGCCGCGTAAGAAAGCGATGAGGATGTAATATGAGCTGGTGAAGGTGGAATGGATGGGAATTAGTTTCAAATACTGGCGAGAAGGTTCTGTCGATAGTCGACCAGAATGGCTAGTGATGATTAAATTTCGAATCATTGGATTTTGATATGGTGAAAAGAAGAGCCTGAGAATTATTGAGAATTTCTTGAAAGTAATCTAAGCTTTGTAGTTTTTTTTGTTGTCATATGTATTCGTTTGTCGTCAGTGGTAACATCCTAACTGCGTACAATGTTTCGCTGTACGGTTTCCATACCATCAAATTGGCAATCTAATGTTCGTTTGCAAAATGTATCCTCCGGTCACCCCTTGAAGCTGGCTGCATGCTGCTGTCCCATGTACCATCTTTCCAACACATGAATAATAACAACAAAAGTGCGCTCCGATGAAACTCATCCGGATGTCCGGTGTGCCAAAAAGGGAAGCAGCTGACGCACCCACCTCGCTCATCGTCGATATTCAAAACGTTGCACATTTTCACACAACTGGTTCCCTTCCCTTCTCTTCGCTGCATGAGTGAACGCAATGCGTACAGCCCCGGGTGGTCATGGAGACAAATTCGAACCGGAGATACCGTTCGTCCTCATCCCCCGATGTCCCGACCATACGCCGGATGTGAAGCAAATAAAGTGAGTATGCAAAAAAAAAACGTAGCAAAGAATTCACCCAAGAACTAATGCACGGAAGCGTAGGAATAGAGTCACTGATCGGGCACGTGGCTTTAAGTGACAATTAGAGGGACAATGTTCGGTTTCGATGTCCGAGATAGAGAGGGATGCCAGCTGATCCTTCCCGGTCCGTCCGAACCACTTCATCCCACACGTTCCAGTGGGTAACGGCTTCGGCGTAGCGGTGGTTCCGTTTTGTTGGTAAGAAATTAAAGTTAATTGAAACGACGTTCGCAGGCGCTTGACTCTGTGGCGCTTTATGGGACGGTTTGATGAATGATGTTTTGGCGGTGCCGACAACGACAAGTGACCGGAACTTGGGCTGCCTTCCGGTCGCTCGAGCGCGTATCGATCCGCCCAAAATGGATGAGCATAAATTTGCTCCACGAAGACTTTATACCGAGGTTGTATAAACGTTTACTAACGGGTGTATGTGTCTACTAACTACTAACATTCAAAATCAAACATGTTCCAATAAGTGACAGTTGTGTTATACCATGTTATACCATACATTCATTCGCACGAATCCCCCCACCGCATGCATCTTCCAGTGTAAGAGCATATCATAACGTTTGATTATAGAAATTTCGCTTTGAATAATACATTTCCGGTAATTATCGCTGTCCATCGTAGCGACAAAGCGAAAGACCCATTCGGACAACGGCTGGGTTGGATGTGTTTCTATCTCCTATATCTCCACACACAAAACAACAACAACAACACTCCACATTCGACATTCGGTCGGTTCCGTGCTAGATGTAGTCTAATAATTTATGCACAAGAACGATGAGTACCGTACGGGCAAACTTCCGCACGTCAAATATTCATACCTTTTTAGATATCATTTACCAGATCATCCACCCGGTGCCTCGCACCCATTCCGTGCGAGCGTTATCGACGAAGAAGAGATTACGGCATAAGCTCCGATCAATGAGGGACTGCTGCTTTTCTGCGGTGGAAAATCCACCGGGAGTTCCCGTTTTGTGCACCGTGGAAAGTTAAACCGACACGATGACGTCTCGGAACGCCTCCCCCACCCACCAGTGACGGGGGAATGGATAAACTCATCGGAGAATACCCGGAAGTTGGGATGAAGTCGTGTCCACAGGATCGTACCGGTACAGTACCGCAGTTAGTCCAAACCATCACGAACCAAACGAATGGACGAGGAGTTGTGATTGTACTAATAAGTGGCCCGCCTTGTGCCGACTGACACCCGTACGGTTCCGTTGGCGGATGTGATCTAGACATCTTGTGGCTATGGAGGATTCCCAGAGTTCCAAGAATAGGTGCTGTTTGCAGATTTGCTAAATGCGCTGCACGCCTTGCTCCCTTACCGGTTGCTGGTTATTGAGGATATCGTTTAGAACACCTAACATCTGTCACAATAATGTGTACTGCATCTCGGTAAGTTTTTACTTAAACTACAACAAACAAACCCATACTTTGCGTTACACAATTCGACCCTTGTGATGAGTTACAAGTGTAACGTTACAATAACAGCTCTTTCCATTACAAGAATAGCTATAATCCATTATCGAAGAGCAAATTGGTGCGGTACTAACCTTTTTTTTCAGCACCAAACGGGTGCGTGGGAAATTATTTATTGCATTTTTTGCTGGTGCTGTACCGAAGGATGCCTCACCCTAAGCTAATTTGGCGGCCAGCCACCAACCAACACAGCAACTGTCGCATCGCAATCGGGTGACAATATTGTCACTGTCAACGTTCGAACCGTGATGGGAGAATGGTAATTTTGTTCCCCTGTTTTACTTCGCGCATCAGTTCCATTCACAAACCGTAACCATTTCATTTTCCTGGGACACATTCGGGACACAATGCGATGTGTGCTTTTGTGCAGAAGAACCACGCTGTCTTGTGCAAGGATTGTTTCCCATTCCTTTACCGTCGTATTTGTGTGATACATTTGCGCAGTGACAATTGTCACACCGACCCAATCGTTCAACGCATCGAACTCGAACTCCGGCAATTCCGGCAGGTCTGACCATTTGCTCGAACCAATATAAGATAAACGCATCGGTTCCGGTGGGTGGATGGGTGTCTTTTAATGGTACCGGCATCGGCACCATCCAGTGCCACAAGCAGGCATAATTTTGCGTGATCGAATCTCCCGGATTGCTCCAGAATCGGTAACGGCAATCTAGACGAAGTCGAGACAAGAAAAAAAATGCATGGCTCTAGAGTATCTAAACTGCTGCCCTACCCGTCGGTAACATTTATTCTCCCCCCGAATATCCTGCAAGCGGCACTTTTGTTTTGTTTCCCTTTTTCCCTTAGCGTATGACCCATTAGAGAAAAATCACATTCGGCATTGCCTGTGGTACGGGAGCGCGTGTATCACTGTGGCACGGTGTCGTGTGTGCCCATCAAATTAAGTAATTTACTACGGTTGATACTGATCGTATGTTTGAAAATGGAAAAAATGACAATTGACAGCAATCAAGGGTCACCCGTTTCATACGCACACTACGGGGTGAAGCTTCTTCAGGATAGTTCCAACTCCCCCTGATTGCCTGCAGGATGCTGGGGTGAACCAGGACAAATGTACAATAGGAAGAAAAATGTTGATGACATCCTTGAATAGATCTGGTCAGTTCTATGGGATTGAAAGAGAGAGAGTTTAAGGCAGCTTCCATGAAGAATACCACAGGGGATATTGAACATGAAAGAAAACAAAAACAGTTTTAAGCAAAAAACGACATCCCTTATTTTTATTTTATAATATTTAAAGAAAGTAACATTTGATCTTTGAAAAAAATAATAACTCAATAACGATTGTCTACTCGCATTTGGCATAGTCCCCATTGATACACAACTTGTTTATAACCTTTATGAATTATTTAGGTTTTCAAACTGATGAGGTCATGTAGACAGCGGTAACCGAACCGAGAAAACTCCAACAACAATTCGCCCACCAAAACTTTACCAACAATCGATCTAACTTTGCTCGGAAAAAAATCAACATTCCTGCTAGGTAAAAATCAAGCACAGTAGATTCCGGTGGTAACTGGTAGGGACGAAACAATTTAATTTCCCCGCTGCTTTCCACCGTGCACCTACCGGCACGAGCAGCACGAAGCCCCTTTCGGTAACAGGATAAATTATCACCCTAATGCTTCTTACTGTCATCTGCCACCGGCGTTCCTCGTCCAGTGCGACCAAAATGTCAACATCGGTTACCCTCCGCCCGATAGTAGCAAACGCCACCAAAAATCCGAACTTCTACCAAGGTCCTTTTGCGCACCCTTTTGCCATCCACAGCACCAACACTGTATCGTTTCTTCGCTTTCCCGTGCACGGTACCGTGCGACACAAGCGTCGTTCGGTGGTAATAAAACTGTAACAAGTAATAAATAATCACAAATTAAATCAAAATATTACAAGTTAATCCGTCGGCACGATCCACTCCAGTAGAGCCCCTCAGTAGGGTAAGGAGACAACCAGCAACACTGCAATCACTTCTAGATGGTTCCTTGTTAAAAGCCACCACCGTGTATAAAACCCGTATCGAAAGCTTAGCTGCACGGGGTGTATAGCTCTCCATTGCAAGATACCACCGACCGACGTACCACGTCGAATTGAAATTTGAGATTTTTGTCACCATGCGAGCAAATATTGCCCATACATCGGTTTGGTCACGGTGGTTTTTGGACCGGGATGGTCGTGTGTTTTGTGGTATTTCCGCTAGCCAACACGCCACATTGTCTTCGGGGATGAATTGGAATTCGGTGGCGTAGTTGTGCTCTAGTTCTTCCGCCCTCCCCGCCACGGGTCAAATTAGACATCTCACATAACCCAAACCCGGAATGTCAATATTGGAACGGATCTACCCACCGTAACGAATCGTGACCACCGTCCGAGTAACGATTTCCGAAATTTCCCATGCACCACGCACCAAACCGAGGCACCATTCGGCTGGGCACAAAAATTGTTCACCATTGTTCGGCGGCTACCAAAAAATAAAGAAAGGGAATGAATATTTGTTTAGATATGGGAGCTGTGCAAGATACTGCAGGGAAAGCATCACAAAAACCCTAGCCCACTGTTAGCGAATAAAACATTCAAAATGCAACTCGATCGATGAATAGCGAGTAAAATAAAAGCGATCGCAAATCTGCGCAAACGTACCAACAAATAAAAGCTTGCTCGGGTTGGAACAGGCATCCTTTCTGCGGCAAAAGTTTTACATTGGAACGCTCTGTTTGTTTCCATTATGGTACCAAAAAGCTCCCTATCCAATTCATGTATTGTAGGAAAATGTAAAATATTTACAGTGAGGTAGTTGGATTAAATTTCTAAAGGCACTATTTTACTCAAACAATTGTGCCGCCGGAGAAGGTTAATGATTGATGGATAGCAAGGCGAGTTGAAGCGTTTTTTTTTATTAAATGCTATTTCCGAACTCAACTCCAAGCATTCTTTTTTAACATTTTCCAAAGGTTTTTGTTGTAGATTTAATGATATTTAAATATTCGAATGTGTGCCAACTAGTGAGATCGCTTTCGATGGTTGAGTTGTTTGACATATGTCAAAATCGAGAAATTAACTGAATAAGCACACGATGTTCACACGAACCAGACACGAAGTATTTACGTAGATTACATATCATGCTTAGTAGGCCTTATTCATTGAAAATGACGTCCTCGATGGTTGGAAGTGCAACCCAACTATTGAGGTGCCAACTATCGAGTAACCCAACGAAAATAAACACAACCAGCGAGGGTCGACTGTACTAACTTACCTCTCTGTGCAATGCTATCAATGAAAATATCATCTTACTGTGAGATATTAAATGTTTTGCTCATTTCGTTTTGCTTTTCAAACCGATCTCCTGACACCAATCATCAGCAATCATCGCGCAAAGGTGTGGTCCGCCTGTGTGCCAGGTTAAAACGCATGCCTTTTCTTTCTTTAACGATCTTATCAAACAAAATCGTGGAGAACACGGCTGTCTGCACATTTCCCGAGAAACATCTTATTAATCGCGCCCACTTTCATAAACCACGTGTTGTGCAGCACCTTCAGGCGAAGATCGTCGCAGATTGTGCATGGATCAGGAGGCGGTTATCCACTGGTCAACAAGCCGCTCCCTTCGGTGTCGTGCTGTGAACAACAAGCATTTAGCAATGGTTGAAACCAGCTACACGAGCAAATCGGTGGATAATGCGCCGTGAAACGTCGTCACGTGTTCGCCTTATCGTGAACGTGTTGATCGATGGGAAGGGAACGTGTGAGCGTTTTGTAAAACGATCTTTGAACGGTTCGGCGGTAATGGGTTGATCTGGAAGTAAGCTATATTTGGTGTTATTTGATGTTTTTTTTTGTTCCTTATTCAAATAGGTAGAGATTTATAAAACTCGTTTTCCACTTCCTCTCTGCGTATTTCAACCGTCGCTGGATTGTGTTGGAAACTAAACACAACACCTTGCTGGTACGAAGCTACACAATTGCCACCTTCGAGCAGCCGCTCCAACGAGACACGATCGGTTACAGCGATGACATAAAATATGGCCACATCCTGTACACAACTCATCACGATACTAATCACCCTTTGCGTGGAACAATGTAGAAGGTGAGGATGGCAACAGGAAAACAAAACGATGACGTGCAAGACGATATGCACTCCTTCACGTCGGTTCACCTGTGGCATCGGTGCATGGACGTAAAGCGCAAGACAGTTTGCAAAATCTATCAAAAAATCAACAACACTTGCGAGAAGACAACTCACCGAAGGAGAGGAATAAATGCAACAACTTATGAAAGAAAGGAAGCAAGTGTACTAAATGTGGCACATGAAAACAAACAAAAACTATAAGAAAAACACACACCAACCAGCCATCCAACATGGTAAAAGATTGTAGTAACATAAAGCACTAAAGTGCAAAAGCAAAACCAAACAAACAGCCCACACGAAAAGATAACAAACACGCGCCCAAGAAGAGAGACGAAAAACATAAGGAAAAGAAAAACCTACACACGATAGCGCGAACGCTAAAAGCGACAGAAAAAAGGCACATTACACATTGTTCGAAGTGTAAAACGAAACACACCTTTTTTTTTTTGTTTTTGCTCGGTTCACTTCCACCGTGATTTATCTGCTGGCTGGCACCACAACGATGATGACGCTGATGATGAAGGAAAACGGGCACTCACCATGGTTGAACGAGTGTGCCGTTCCGCTGACGACTGAAAGCTGCAGTTTTTCGGTGGCACAATGCATCAAACGACCTAGTGTGTGCGGGTGTGCATAGTACTTTCATTAGGAAACAGGACCAAATCTGTCCAATGTTAGAATGTGAAATGTGGCATACACTTTCTTAAAAAAAAGAACACTCAAAAAAAAAGCAACAAAGCCCCAAAAGAATCCAAAATACTAAAAGAAACACGAGCTGTGTATCACAAAACAAACTGCTTGTCAAGCGGCCAATTGTGGGCAAGATAATTCTCACCCTCCTATACCACCCCCACCCACCACACAAAGCACCGTAGCAGTAATGTTGCGAAAATTTTGAAAACTGCCAGCAGGAAAGACTTACGAGGATTTTGAATGAGTTGCATTTGAATGCCGGTGCCGCACCACAATGAGCTTTTGGTTTTGTTGTGCTTTTGCGCTCGGTTGGTGTTAGAATAAATTTCCAAAACGGCAAATGCGAAACGATTCACCGCACAGCGCAAATCTTTTGCCAGCGTGAACGAAAGACAATGTGGCCCTGGTTGGCTCGGGGCGGGTAGGAGTGCTGAACGTGGTGCATTATGGTGCATTACTGCTTCTTTTTTTTTGTTCAGAAGTGCCGAAAGTTAAGATTAGCGTTTTGGGTAGGTGTTGGCAATTTGGCGTTTTGTTGCACTTCAATGCGCACCGTTTGTTTGTTTGTTAGGGGCAATTAAGAGTTTTTTATTTGTCATTTTTGTGGAAATGAGCGCGAGAAAAAAAGAATAAACAGCAAGGAGCAAGCAGACGAGCACGTGAATTATGGAGAATGAAGATAAGAAACATTACGCAAATAAAACAATGGGCATGTATAACATCTAAATCAATAAGCAATAACGAAATAATTGTACTAGATGTAAACGTCATTACTGCTAGATGACACAAGGCTTAGTACTTAAAATTGCTCATAGATGGCGTGAGTAATCCTTTTCTCACCATGTACGTCTCATTTTTATTTTGCTTCATGTTAATAGTTTTTTAATTATATCTTTCTTGAGCAATATGTTAATATTCTATGCCAAATAAATAAAACGCCAATTAAGCGTACCATATTATGAAAAAAAAAACTAAATTGCGTTGTTTGTGAGTGTCGGAATTAGCTTCCATGTTCACGTCATGCTGTATTGTCTTAATTTTGAATCCAACCCACAATAGGTTGAGCTTAACATGGGACATGCCACAACAACAACAACAACAACAACAAAACCCCCGAACATGATACGTTGCCGGTTTGGGACACGATGGAACAAGACTCTAAATTACAGTCACCACACGACGGCACCGGACTTGAGATGACCACCCGGGAGAAATGAAATTATTGGATTGTGAAGCCACCGGGGGCAGGGCGGGCATGCTAAAGGGATGGTGCGCAATGCGGATCAAAAGTGACCCATCAAAGCCGGGAGCCAAATCATTTCATCCGGCGCAAGGAATTTGGAGTACATCCCAACGAACGCAAAAGGACTTGATGGACCGTAAACCAAAGGGGGGGGGGGGGCGAATTGGGGCGAAACAGCGAGGGAAAGATAGAGATGGATGTGTAGGAATGAAAATAAAAGAAAAGATCTCGAATCTGAGAAACAGAAACATCCATCTTCAGCTCAACAGCGACCACGACGACGACTGACGAGGATTGATTAAAGGAACAATGCCACCGAATGTAAGCGTTGTAAGGGAAATTGGCAAAACCCGAATGCGGAACAAAGCAGGGTGTTCACTCAAGTCCACAGGACGACCGCAAGTAGATGTCGACGACGACGACGACACACTGATCCTTTGGCTTCCACTGGCGAGATGGCGGGAATGCTTGCATAATCCCCAGTGCAGCCCCCGTCCCGGCGGCCCCCAACAACGACACCGATTGGCAAAATGTCAGCAAAGAAGCATAAATACTGCTCCACGAAATCTCCACTTTCCAGCGATACACACATTCCGATGTTTCCAATTCTCGGGAAGCCGGTCCGGGAGCGCAAAAACAAACGAACGCTCAACAGAACTTGCCATACCCACGTTGCCTTGGCCAACTGGAATGACTGACCACACGTTTTGCACACTCTGGAACGGATATCGGCAATCGGGCGTCACAGCAGAGCAAAAAGCAATCAGCTAAAGGAAAACTTTGTCGTCCGTGTCCGTCAGAAACAAGACTCGTGGCCCCGTAGTGTGTTCTTTGCGAATCGTCACACATACACAGCTCCATTCAGCACCAGCGAGAATCCAACCGAACCAAGTGGACAAGTGGTTTAAAAATTGTTGTTCACCGACGGTTGCTGTTGACGGGGCGTGAGAGCGGGGTCGCGCGAAGTGGGTGCCAGTTTACCATGCGGGGCGAATCATGCATCCGCACCAAGATGCCAACGGCCAATCGCATACAAGGCCGTCCTGATGCTCGATCTCGTCAACGTTGTCGTCTATCAATCGTTACCGTTCATCAGATCATTTGTAGAAGATGCGCCCGGCTCGAGAAGCCGTCCTGTTGCAATCGGAATCGCCCGAAGCAGAAGGTGATTGATGGTTGTCGATTAATAATCCAATCGGAGCATTCGGATACTTTCCGCTTGAGACTGGAACGCTTGTTGTGAACGTCCGGTATCCGGTGGGACAACAAGGTTTGCAGGTGACAATCATTGACATTCTTACAATTCTTAGCAACGAAATGTATCAAAGGGCAACCATTTTTTATCACAATAATAATCATAATTATTTCTTCAATATTCAGTTTTCATTATAACTGCGCTTAGTATCAAATTGATCATTTATTTTTAATCATAATCGATGCATCCCAATTCTTGGTAGACATTGTTACTCAAAACACGTCACTTTACTAGAGGAACATTTTAATTAACTCTATGAGTGTATTTTGAAAGGAGAGTATTAGAATTCTCAAACAACTGAACATCAACGTGGCTTGAAGGTGGCATGAAATATTAGTATAGTGACTCTCTAGATTACTTTTTGCTAACTAAGTCTGCACATGACAAGACCGGTACCAAATCTCACCCAGATCTTTCCAAACCACCTCAGAATAACTGATTATTCAATTATGGGTTAGTAAAGTTAAATAATGTCAGAAAGGTCAGACCAAGAAGTACCTCCCAAGGTCTTCCAAACTACCAAAAAACCGAACGATTATGGGCTCCGCTTCTTAAACTACATCAACAGGAGCATTAAACTTATATTACAAATCGATTATTACATCCCTTATTAGAGTCTCTTAGAGACGTAGCAAACGATTTTGGGCACACACCAATCCATTTGTCATTCCAACACACAAAATGTCAGCGCCAACAAAAAACAAATCGTTTAAAATGCATCACCTCCCATCACTGTACGGTCCGTTCCCGCGCAGGAAAGCTGTTTTGACAGCCTGAACCTGCTTCTAATTGTCGGCATATCACACATTAAAATTATATAATGTTTGCCATTCACTTCACAAATGCCCGGGCGCGCCACAATCCGGCGTTGAAGTCATTTACTCAACTGTTATGCTAATATTTATGTGCATCACCAACACCACAGCGAGTGAAACAAAATAGAGCAAACGATAGCAGAAAAAAAGCCCCGCAGAATGAATGCAAAACAAACCGTGACAAAACAAAACACATTCGGGTAGCACACACGAGCCGCCCGGGCGACCCTTTTTGCCACCGGGGTTTTGGGGCTGGCAGGCACGGGGCAAGTGATACATACATATTTATTTAGATCTAGACACATAGCATGCGAAATGCGGACTGTGCACTAAGGAATGGGGCGATAGTACGCTATGCTAACATGGCTATCTCAGCTACATGCCAAGGAAAAATGGCGTCCCCGGCAGTTCCCCGGCAGTGGGGACGGAAACGGGCGCAGCAAATGGGTGGATGGAAGCAGTTCAAAAAGGCACTTGTATGCCTGCGGTTATGATGTCTTTTATAAAACCGTCCCAAGCTCGAGTCTGCCCAGGGTCCGGATGCTCTCGGAGAGGGAAGTTGGAATAGGAGGTAATCTGAATACACACACACACACACACACACACACACACACACACACACCAAACCTAAGCGCGACAGATGCAGTCAGAATGGAGCAGAAACAACCGCAGGGAACGGTGGACCGGGTCGGAATCGTTCTGTCCTGGACGGTTTACGCGAGGCGGCACCCACCACCACCAGTCGGACCACCCATTTGTTCGACGGTTTGATGGCGCTCGGGTTCTATTTATTCAACCAGGCAATCAGTGTCCCATCTTGACCTCATGAATTATTATGCCATACGGAGTATCATTTCCATTTATGCATGGCACAATCCAATCTGATATGAAAAGATGTTGCCCACCCACCCCGCACCATAACCTCTTTCGGCCACTCCGAGCAGGTCTCCGGGGTGAGATATAGCATCTGGCAAAAAGGATCCGTTTTGGACACGGTTGCTCGCTGCTGCCCAACATCCTCCACTGTCTCCCACGGGATCGCGCCCAAAACCCACCAGCAATCGGGTCCTGCATTCCAGCTGTTGTGTCACACCGGGCAATAGAACTTTAGCTAAGGTTTTATTTTTGCACTGCCTTTGTTTTGCCGCAATCTGGCGCAATTTTTTATTGGAAGGTTTCTTGCCTGGTGCTGGAACTTTCGGGCCACTTTTACACAGTAAATTGACTGAATTGCAAAAATCACCATTCAGTATGTTGTTTTTTTTCTTATGGAATCCCCAGATTCTTAGCACATCTCCGCTAGTCAAAGTTTTAGTCCCCAACGCTGGCAACACTGCTGTCAAACGCATGAAGACACCTTTTCTGCTTTGTAGGCGCAAGATTCCGGGTGGGAGATTATGGGCCCTGGCACACGGTCGTTTCGTTTCGAACCCCCTTCAAACAACACTTAAAAGCCTACCGGCTTAGCTAGCACGGTCGACTCATACAAATGTCGAGCAAGTGTTGGGATCGTTTGGAGCTGCGATGATATGTACATATTTACCTACCACTCGTCCTGGATCTGTATCACTGCACCACGTCCGGAAGGTGCAGCTTGTCAGCTTCTTCCGGTGGAGTAGAAAATGTACTAAAGATAGCACGATTTTCCTTTTCCCTGGAAAACGTTCATGCGCTGAAGCAGGACGAAGCAAGGCTCCCCATGCACACGGCAGACCATGGACGAGGATGGTGTGCACAGCACGAGACATAATGCTCGGGTGGCCTCCATGTAATGAAACAAAAGGCAAGATGGCGACACATCCGTACGACCAACCCGCATCCCTCCCCCCTCCCGGCAACTCTCCCGGTGGCCGGGGTGTGTTACCCGCGAGCTCATTGCGTATTCATATTTGCGAGACATAAATTATTATAAATGGAAAAGATTCTGCCATCCTCGGCGTACGACTGCGGCCGCCACCGGGAACGAGTGTGGCAACATAACGGGTGTGTGGTCCACACACTTTGGCAAGCCTTAAAGCAAACAGACGACCGTACACACTCGCACAAGACACAGCACGTGACATCCATCCAATGCTTGGGTGAGTGTTTTCCATGCAGATTGTGGCGTTTGTTGCTGGGCGGACCGAATAGAAAGAAACGACTCGGCGTACAAATTGCATACGATAATAGTACGATCCGAATGGATTCTACCGAGAAATATCAATTGGAAGAGGACCTTTATGTTCTCACAAGGAATCTTAAGAAGGATGAGAGAAAATTGTCGTAATTTGAAAAGAAATACACAAGTTAAGATAATAATTTTGAAGCATAACGAATAACGAGCTGTACGATGAAAAGCTCTCAGTTACCTTCAATTATTTCGATTATTTTTTCGAAGTTCAGTAAACAACAAATGAGTCCGATGTTTATAACTATAGCAATTAACCTAAATGCTTACTCTGTGGCTACTGTCTGTGTGTTTCATGGCATGCTACAAACAACATCCTAATATTTCCTTTCGATTTCCCTTTACTTTCTTTGCCAAAACAATATGGTACGTTTTACCGTGCGAAAAGTGACTTCCTTGGTGTAAACTGGCATCAAAACGCTCTTTCCGCTCTAGTCCTTATCGGCCCCCAAATAGCAAAGGGTTTAACAGCCGCACTGTTGCTGTTGCTCATTGTGAAATGTTTAATTCTCGCCAAGAAAAAAAGGCATCTTCCAGTCCGGATTTCCTTCCTTGACCACATCTTGGGCAAGATGAAACCCTCGAGGCAACTAAACAAAGGGTCTACAATGTGGTGAAATGTCACTCTTCGCTTTTCCAACTGGGTGCACCGGATATCCGTTTTGGCGAAAGAACAACAAAGGGTTTTCCCTTTTTTCGCCGTGCCAAACAGGAAAAGCGAACTGGTAGAACACAAAGCGAATTATGGAAGACACCGAGATGCTTTAAGTGTGAAATACTAAAGTCGAAAGTTGGAGAACAAACTGTAGGTAAGTTTGATTTAAATCTTGCAAAATGAGAAGAAGCGCTTGGAGCAAAAATATGTAATGGTCTTCAAATAATATCGCCCTACATCAGAACAATTTTTGTTATGTAACTATGTTAATTTGAAACTATAATGTAGCTTAGTTTAACTTACTTCCATAAAAAAAGAAATTTAATTTACCATCCTTTAACCACAAACTAGCCATAGAACCTTTATCCTGTTAGACTAGTCCTCGCCGTCACGCCATTATCCAGTAGTCTTAGTGTGTCTCAACTAACCACTATGGTAGTCACTCGTAGCCTTTACCGCAATCAATTTAAGAACCGGAAATTTAATTTAAAACTTTCGGAACTCAACCAACTAGTGGTGCGGCTAGGACTTCTGAGAACTTCGTTAGCGTTCTCACCCGCACCATCTTCGTGCGATATTGATCCCGAATTGACAGTTGCCCTCATCGAACGTTCGGTGACTTCACAGCAGTCCCATTCACTCACACACACCCCGGCCCGATAATCACAAATCAAAACGATCACTATAAACGCATTAAATCTCAGTATCACTTACCGCTGCTGGGGCTGTGGTAAGCAGCTCATAAGCTCAATATCTTCGCCCTTCGCCCTTAAACCGCAGTATTTAAACACCACCAGCCGACCGCATCGCACAACCACGGATTAGAGGGCACCGGGGAAAAGTTTACCCAACTCATCACTACGGCCTACACACCGTGCCGCTAATGACTTATCACAACTCACGACGAAAGCTGTTAAGTCACCTACAACCCCGTTAGCTGTCTTTGGCCTGTGTCCCCGGCCACAAAAGGGACATCTTCAGCATCACTAACACACGTACACATCTCCGCCAGCCCGTGTAGACGGTAGGAATGAAAATTCAATTAACTGATGAGAAGCAAACACAACCACAATAAATCCGCTCAATCAATCTGAAAACCCCGGGCCTTGACGTTCATTATGGAAATCCCCTTGTGTCGGAAGGATATCGGTAGCGCTATCGTTTTCTTTTCCCCCATTTAGCGGGTGCAGGATGTCCTGGCTACTGGCTGTGTACGGTTCGACCCACCCGATTCGGTTGCCGTCTTGCTGTACGAGGTGGTCATAACGAATCCAAGTCCAAATTGAGGTTAAGTCCCCGTGAAGCAGCCCGATTGATTACGATGCGGGGAGCAACGACGATAGCCGGTAACAAGGAGGGATAGGAACGGAACGGTGGTCTCGTTCTAGACTGTCGCAATGGCGATCCGTTGTCCTAAGATTCCGATTTGACCATCGCCGCAGGATCAGCCCGAGCATCGGCATCAGGTATGAATATGCACGAGAGCATACGGACGAACAAAGAATTTGCCTTCAGGGTGTACACGCACCGGGCAAACGGTACCAAACCCGGCCAAAGCAGTCCAGGGTGGATGGCTTCCGAAAGATACGCATCATGGAACGAAAAATCCCACCTGATGCCTGCCTATCCACCCCCAGCAATGAACTCCGTTTGCTGCGTACGACTACATTTAGGCGGATACGCGCGCACGCCTGTGGATGGAAAATCACGGCCTCCCTCGCGCCGTTACCAAGGATTTGCGGTACGGCAGGCAGGGCGAGCAATGAAACGGAGAAGCGAAAAACAAATTCATTTTCCCGTGCAGGTGGGTTTTCATTACTAAATCCACCCTTAAATTAACATAAACCTACAAGATTTGCAACCGATACCGGCAACCGAACGAGTTTCCCCTTGTTTCGGTGGTTGAGGTTGAGCTGCTGTTGCTGTGTTTTATTTCAATGTTTATGTGTGTGAGTGAATATGCGTTCATACCATCAGGTTATGTTTGAGCGGTTGGTGATGCTGTGAATGAGCAGACGAGTACGCGAAATGAAAGAACTGCACCCATAATGAAGGGAAAGGAACGATCGCTTACACAGCCCGGGAAACAAAAGATCACAACGCAATCCTGAATCCGGTACGGTTCGTGGGGGAAGATTCTGTGAGGTTTTTGTTTCCCGCCGTTATCCAAGTTTCGCAGGATACGAGATTGTGTCGTTGGCTATCGAACGATGGCCGTAAATCAATGACCGTGAATCAGCTACTAATCGTTCAGCATCGAGAAGGATGAACGCCTTGTAAAGGGTTGAAGTATGAATACACGCTTATCCTTCATTCGAGGGTGAATGCACATCGAAAAGTTTTCGTTTACCTCGGGGGCAAAAAAAGAGCCAAATTCAGTGTTGATAAAGGTAGTAAAGTAGTGAAACATATTAACGCCATATAATCATGGCGACCCGGTGGCCTATCAGTAACGGAGCAGGTTTTCACACGACAGGATCGGTCCAAAATCCCATCTGGATCTCAATAAAGTCAAAGACAGCCAGAATTGCCAGGACTTCTTGACGATGTTGAGCTTGATAATGAAGAATAAGGAATCATGCTCAAAAGTAACCACCACAGTAAAATTTTCAAAGCATGTAATAATTTTGACTTTGACAATTTTGCACTTTTAATCTGCCGCTTCCAGGTTGTCGAATTTTAGTTATGAAAGGCCCTGGACATCTTTATTTTGTTTGCAATTAAAGAGTCCCAAATAAGGCAGATAATCACATTCTATACTTTAGATGACCTTAGCACAATCTTGTAGTGACGAAGCAGCATCATTCATTAGTCAGAATCCATCTGCACGAAGAATGTTACATCTTCGTTGGCTCCTTACTTCCTCAGGTTGGTCTAAGTTTGCAGTCTAAGCATTTGTAGTGCAGTTTTGCTGTATTACCAGTAAAATAACTAAGGATTGTTCTATTCTATTGCTCTGTAATGGGGTAGGATCCAAAGCCCCTCGAAGGTACTACAGGCCCACCTACTCAACTCCGTCACGTCCTCGTCGTGCAGAGTGGTCCACGGGACCGAATATTCAAGCATGGATACAAAGGCTTGTCCAAACCCATTGGGCGGATGGTGGCCCATGGCAAAAAAAAAGGATGGATAGTTCAGGTCCAGACGGTAAACTAAGTTGTCACGAGGCCTTGCAGAGGTACTTGGGAATTCGAGCGCAGGGCCAGTCACCCTACCTCAAGTATCTACACAGACTACAGAAAGTTACTGAAAAAATCAAAGTAAGATCTATTCTATTCCTATTGATTTAATCAAGGTTAGACTTACAACATCAACAAACAATTAAACACTCCCTCCCTCCTACACATTCAAACAATACAACCGAAACACGGCTATCGATCACCGTAATGATCATCTGTCAACTTTAATAAAAAGGGCGATTTAGCTGCAAAATTTATGTTTAAATTTCACCTAACTGACCAACGGACTTTCTATTGTTCCACCTAAAGAGCTAAAGGGAATACAGTTGACCTTTTCATAAATAACCGTACCGTATCAATTTCCACATTACACCTCAAACACTCGGAGCATGATCGTCAGCGTTGGCTATTGCAACACACAGGATGTGCCGGTGGCTATTTCAAAGAGAAACTTTGCTTGCTTCCAAACAATACATCTCACCCACATCCTTGCGAGGGACCATTCTCGACCACCCACGGCGAGCGTGGGGGTCGTGGATGGAAAGTGACGTCAATATTTTGTGCCATTTGTTGTGACTACCCTGGTTGTTGATCACGTGTGGCACAAAGGACACACAGTGCATTAAGTGGTTACCACTCTCGGATGTGTAGAGAGCTTTAAAGAATCGAAAAGGTTGTTGATTGTGGTCATGCGTTACGGTAACAGTGCTGGTACCGACATTTGGCGATCATTATTGATTGGCCAGTTGTGATGCAAGGTAACGCTCGGACCGAGCGTCCGTTAAGTGCCTTTTATCTCGTAACCGGTGGCACGTGTCGTGAGATGCCATTCAATGGCGGCCGTTGTGGGTATCGTAGCGTTCACATGAACCTATTATCATTGGAAGAGCAGGCCATGGAGGATTTGGATAGTATGGATGGGTTCAATACTTGCGGCGTTTCTAATGTTTGGGAAAAATAAATAATGTTTTTCAATAATGTTTCTCTCATGCAACTGTAGCAGAGTAACAAGACATACGTACGTGTGTAATTTAATTTTAATTAGCA
Organism: Anopheles marshallii; assembly: GCF_943734725.1. Classification (NCBI taxonomy): domain Eukaryota; kingdom Metazoa; phylum Arthropoda; class Insecta; order Diptera; family Culicidae; genus Anopheles; species Anopheles marshallii. The sequence goes on along the minus strand of NC_071326.1, from coordinate 66,998,130 downwards.
TCAACTCAAACCGAAACGTATCAACTCGATCGTTTTTAACGAGCTACGCAAAATTCTGCTTGCATAAAACTCACGTCATATGTGCGTGTTGATTGACTTCCCTCGCTAAAATAATTCTTCTCCTTTCGTCTATTGCTATCTCCTTTTCTGGTTCAAATGATGAAATAAAGTCGTTAGTCAATTTATGTGGTTTTGCGGGATAAACAGATGGAATGCATCTGCAGAGATTGTGAATGCCCCAGATTGCATACCGTTTTCCGGCCTTTTCATTTCTTTTTCGCCACCCGAGACACCCGTAGACCCGTGGAAACAAACAAAAAATACCAAAACCATAATAAAATCATCGTTATTCGAATTATTTCATTTCGTCACGGGCAGTTGGTGACGAAAGCAAACCGAAACGGATCGTGATCGAGAAAAACGAGAGATACAAATCGAACTGAAATTATCATAATTTATGCATTAATTTATTTCTTTCAAATTTCTTTCACTCCGGGACGGAATCCATTTCACTTTTCCGTTTGCGGTAAGAGGGCACTCGAGAAACGGAACAAAAAATCATTTCTACGGTCGGCAAAGAGACAGCCGGACAAGGAAAGGATTTTTTTTACCACAAAACCCACAACAAACTCTTTTCATCATCATCATCAGCATCATCTTCGTCATTCGGTTTCGACCGATGATATCTGCAATTATTACGACCAGCACGAGATTTGGCCCTGCTGGAGTACGACAAATTGGAACGTAGCCCAGTTCGAAGAAACTGAACTTCATGCACAACCGACAGCTTATTGATGTACCGACATACCTAAGCAAATGAGATCATATTCTGCCTGCACGATCCTTTTCATTGCTAAAACCACAAAAGACAGTTTTAATTAGCTCTCTGCATCGCCCGTGCACCGGGGGAGGGGGACAAGTCTTTCTTTCCGGTTGTCATGTAATTAAAACAAAAATCTATATAGCTTCTCGTTACAAACCGCACCCAACCACACACAAAGGAGGAACCCTTCCGAGCAACTGTATCTCATTTTATAATAACTTTATAGCAAATGAGCAGTGGGCTTTCCACTATATAGCAAACGATTGTGTGGTGCACCCAGGCCATCGGGGCAACTGATTTATTTGACAGCTTTGTTGCGTGTTGCAATTGTCTGTTCGTTGTGCTTCATTCACCTGCTCTTGTCCAGCCGAAACATGCGACGATAATTAACCGTCCACAGTGTCCCGAATTGCGGTGTCACCCGGAAGGTGGTCCGGAATCCTGTTCCGGCGCGATGAAAACGAACCACTCGAGCAAAGCGCCTTCGAAAGTTGCCCTTTTCCTGAAACGTGTCTTCCGTGCCATGGAATTTGGCACACAAAACAAAAAAAAAACAATTGTGAATTTGGAATGGTTTGTCTAGAAATTCATTTCATTTATGCTATTTTTTGGGACATTTGTTACATTCTTCTACTGACGTTGGACGCCGCAACGATTTAAAAAAAAAAAAACAAAAACCTTGACCAGAATATACAAAGTTGCACAAGGAATATTTTTTCGGCCCAAAAGCATGTTGCAGCAAAACAAAGCTAAAAATGTCCCAAAAATGTGCTCTAGACCCTGGACAGCTCCAGCATAAGACAGCGTAACAGGAACAGGTGAGCCCGCAATGGTTGTCGAGTGACGACAATTGATAGCGAGTTCCGAGTGTCGGCTTTTCAAGCGTAAAACCACCAATGTTACACTATAAATTCACCTGAGCTAAGTTGACAAATTTAAGTGCACGAAATTACACCTCCGGATATGGCCTTCCTTTTGTGGTGGATGTCTTTTTCTGTTGGTGCTACGTGTAGAGAGAAAGGTATTTGTCCCAAATGGAAGTGCTGGAAAATGTCCCTTCGGAAGCTTGAATGTTGTACGAATAGATTGGCAAAGGTAGGCAAACCTTTGTCCAAAAAACGTCCAGTTGAATGCACTCGTCATTCAAAAGTAGTTGTATCTATCTCTTTCTCTTTTTTTACCTTTTTCTTTTAACACTGTCAAGATTTATTAAATTATTTCAAGCATTTTTCATATTTTTATAGCACCATCAATATAATATTCTCCTAAATAGTTCACGTTTAAGCTGTGAGACCATGAATGTATGCAATTAGTGATGGAAAGAGCTTGTCAAGCTCCGGAGTTGGTGACTGTACCGACTGAATGAGTCTCAAAAATGGTCGTCCAAGCCCGCACAGTGATCTTAGTGATCGTGTACTTTCGGGAACTCAAACTACAATCCTTAGCGTACGTACTTTGCACAATTCGAAATAAAACACATACAATTAAGTAAACTTTTTAAAAAAAAAGTCAAATAGCTAAGCAAACAGACATATGAACTAAAAACAATCCAAGAATTAAACGTTCGAACAATCGAAATGATCAATGAAAAACTTTTAAACTGAAGAACCTCAATGAACATACTTTTTCATTACCCTCCGTAAAACGCTAAACAAAATGGTGGAACAGATCGACAAAACGGTGTTACAAATCAACCCGTACAGCAAAGAAAGGTTTTCCATTTCCCGACCCGCTACAACTCATGCTTTCTTCGGTCATTCCCGTTTCCGGCGCCATTTTGTAAGCGCTCTATCGCGAGCAAAAATCCTGCCAGGGAGCACCTGGGGACCCGGTCGGCCAACCGCACGCACTGCGAACCTACCCCGGGAACGCAAATTCCTGAACCAATTGTGACACGTTCGGCCTACTCGGCGGAACTCCAAGAACAGTGCCACCCGCCGCCCATTAAAACTTCCGAGTGGATGTTAACCAACGTGGGCGATGTTTTCCTTTGCCTTTGTGCGAAGGATACACGTCGTCCCATTTTGTCTGGAGCCTACGACCGAAGCGTTTCCGGACTGCAGCCTTTCACCGCCTGTCGCCTGACGTGATGTGCGGACTGCGTTCACCTGGGCACCTCCCGGGCCAAATGTCCTTCGCTGCACCCGAAGGGTTGGTGTTGGTGAGGGACGATTGTTTCTTTGAGCTGCACAGACGATGCCATAATCCACCCAGCGTATCAAGCGTCCCATGCGCTCACCGGAGTACATCCTTCACGGTGCGACACACAAACGACGCAGCCCGCTGATGAAAGCGAGTTCCAGCGGTTCCGGTGGGTTGGCTTTTTGTTTTGCGCCCTCCCTACTCCCACTTTCACTTCCACCAGCTGGCCTTTCGGAAGAGAAATGATTTCCTTACGAAATGGCGAAGAAAAACGCGCCGGAAAGCCACGCAACCGACAGTTCTATGTTAATCGAGTGGAGTGGGTACAGCGCCAGCAATGCAACGCGCTGCATTCTGGTAGCATACATCCACTTTCGCGCGTACATTTGCTTTTTTTTGTTGTTGTCTTGCACACTAGACTCATAAACTCCAATGCTCCAGTACAGGTGTGCTCGCGTAAGTGGAAAAAAACACGCCCGCCAGTAGTTGCCCGGTTGCGTAAATACGTGTCGGCCGACCGCGTAAATCGCGTACCGCGCGTGTGTGTGTGTTTGTGGAGGGGGCATGTGCATGTACGTAAATCTGCACGTCACGGCCTGCTGTTGGTGCTACTACTATTCCTGGCTGCCCCCCATAAAGAACGGGCGTGTTCGGTTGTGCTTCGACCGTTTTATGAACTCCGTGGCTTGATGGGGTTGTTTTTTACTTTTTTTGGTTTTCGTTACGGGGCGCTGGCTTTCTTGCCTTGTAGCTGTCACTCTTCGCGCTCTTTTACGAACATTTGTGGTCGGCCCGGGTGTACGGCCATTTTTCGCCATGCTTACATACTACCGCACTACCAACTAGCTTTTCTCCTTTTTTTTTTGCAAAATCTCAAAGTTCACAAATCAGCTTCTTCTATGAAGCGATTTGGGGCGAAATTTATGATACGGGCAGTAGCTAGCTCTTTAAAGTTTTCCACTATGGATGAAGCTTCTAGTTAGCCACATATTATTGAGAAAGTCTTTGTCATAATGAATTAATTCCTGTATCATATTAAATTTCAACAAAAAAAAACAGTTTAAAAATAAATCCGAATACTTCTTTTGCTTTATTTACCTTTAATCTCTCATTTATTTTGTTCTTTTATTGTTCTATTTTACGCGTCTTTTGATACTTTGTTTTTCGGTTTATTTACTATATTTAGTATATTTGTTTCTTTTAATTACATTTAATAGAAAAACTTCTTGACAATTGATAATTTTTATTTAAAATTAACTTTGTTATTATTAATTTTTTTTAATATTTGGTTTTAATGACGCCATTTGTTGCTATGCCAGAGCCGCTTGCGCTAATTTTTTGTTAAAACAATTTTATTTAATACATGTTTTTTAGGGTAGTATAATTTAAAGAAAACAAAAATATTTGTGCATTCTATTGTGCCAAAGAAAGTTGCGTCCTCCGTATTGCAGCCATCGACCCGTAACGAAAACAAAAACACACCGCACAAACACTACATACTTCAAATGGTGAAGCCATTTTGCGTTTTTCCCTCTAATCTCCAGCGGCATGTGTGTGCATGATCCGATCTACCGTTTGGCCCGGTAAGCCATCACTTAAAAGAGCAGAGACTGTTTCGAACCGTGGAAAAAGGGGTGTGATACACAGCTGGAAAATGTGTGGCACGGCACGCGGCGATGGGCACCGGGTGGCCGTAAAGTGGAGGTTCGCAAGTGCAGATATTAACGTCATTATGCACGCCACACCGTGGAACACAGCAAGATTGGGGTGGGGAGTACAACGAAACAATGGAATAACGAACATAAGGACCCGGTGGTGCTGGTCGTCAAGTATGGTGGGCCGGAAAATGATGGCGGATTTTCTCGTTTGCTTGACATGGTGGATTTTTTCGCTACGATATTGCAGTTGTGTGCACATGCAAGAAGTTTATGTTATCCTTATTAAATTAAAAACTTATTTTACATTCTTATCTAGTTCTGTGTTTCATTGCAATTAAGATAATACAATATATGAGCACAGAAAGTACACATGGTTTTATTTTATTTTTTGTTTTAAACACATGTAAATAAAATGTAGCCAATCGGGGGAAACCATATCAATCATTCAAAACGTTTCCAGCCTTCCTACCCATACGTTGGATAACACAACATGCAACTAACTCCTGCATCGATGAGAAATGATATATGTAATTAATGCACACAGCTCTGTTGTCGCTCACCTTACGTTCCTTAGTAGGCCTGCTTAGTATCCCGTCCGCAATGGCAATGAAAAATGACATTTCGATGACAGCTCGTGTGATGGACAATCGAAGAAAGCATGAAAAACGACATGTGTGTGCATATTTAACGACCAAATAGTGGATCGCAACAGTTATTTACGAACCCGGCACATATCCATGAATGCACCACACCGAATCAATGAGAATTTGTTTACTTTTTTGTAATGAAACACGATGCAATGTTGCACCACACATTCCGAACTTTATTCATTTTCGTTTCAATAAAGTTTTCAAAAATAATCCCTTAAAAGTGCACAAATAAATCACTGTGTGTGTAAAATAATCAACAATATTACGTGTAACAGGATAGGCTGGAATGCATTTTCGGTTTGTAGGCTTTCCGTTTCCCCCGTATCGGTGCATTATTCATTGAGGAACAACAGCCTGACAAAAAAAAATGTTATCAATCTACAAACTGAAAATAAAACATAAAATAAATTGCATATCCACTATCATCACCATTAGAGTTTGCTCATGCTCGAGCGCACGATTTTCCAACCATCGCGATTCACCGACTCCGCGTTAGTTCTGTTTGAATGGGTGGGTCTCCCCGGTATGAACGGGGATTCCATTCCGTTTTTAGATTCTTTTCTTTTTTCCGACCTCTCGGTTGTAATCCTTTTATATTTATCCACATATTTGTCAACGAATAAAACCAAATATCGAACAAAACGCTATTTTTCGGTTAGCAACAGAAGAATTCCGCCAGCGTGCGGTTGTTTTTCTCGTTTCGTTATTTTCTTTGCACTGTTCCGATCCATTTTTCCGGCATCCGGTGCACTAGTGCAGAATGCATCGTTTACCCATCGATTTTAGGGACGTAAAAAGTAGTGAAAGAAAGAAGGTAGATAAAAGAACACAGCTAAAGCCAAAGCTACCAAAGCCACGCTGCATGGGAAAATTGAATAAATTTGATTACTTTCAATTGCGTTTCGTGTACGTGACGCCACCGTCGAAGTGATGGTATACCGGAAGCAATTTTACAATTTGGCTTTCTAGATTTTTACCTTTTGCATAACAAAGGGATATATATAGTTTAGGGGTCGGAAACATCTGAATTAGATTATCTTGTTTTAATACCGTTCACACAAGGCGATTTTTTTCCACATAAATTGCTTTTATTAATTAATATCGAGCTTCACAAAATAAACATGTCCACTCATTTCCACTGGGTTAGCCAGAGCTTTGGGCCTAGGCGAATATCAAGGTTGTAGGCAGGTTCTAGAGTTCCATGTTTCAAGTTGTCTTTTTTATTATGTCATTCGTAGTTTGGCCAAGAAATTATTTAAATATATCCTCCTTTTTAATTTAGCCCAGGGCTTCTCAACCGATCGTCCGTTACAACCACCTCGAACGCCGGGAAAATCTCTTTGTCCAGAATCCAGCCAACCGTTTTTTCTGAGTACCCGGTTGGTTCTCCGACATAGCTGACTTGAACGGACAGTTTCCCATGTTCACATCCATTTTGGAAGAATATTTCTTGACAGTTTGGCCTATCGCACCAACTTCCAGGTTCTATGAATAGGCCTCCTTGCATTCTGTTTGAGAAATCGGTAGAATAGCTACATACACTTAAAATGGCCCAACGACCCTAAACAGGGTTCCAATCGATGGACTCTTATCTAAACTTTCCAGAGGTGCCAGAATAGTGTAGATGTTCCCGCGATCGTACCCGGCCGACACGAAGTATGGCACCACGATGGTCGACTTTTTTAATTTTCGGATGGAGCACGATGTTTTGAAGTTCTTTAACCGCTCTTGATACAACTAACGTAAACAAAGCGATGGAGTTGTCAAAAATGCTCAGTATATAGTCAACTAGTATATCTAGACCACTAATTGAAGGACCAACCACCAGCTGACAGGATAACAACATAAAAATTCGTAGCTTGTTGTCGTTTTTCGTTTAATTGCACTGCAACGAATAGCCCTGATTATAATGGTATCAAAACTTTATTTACTTAACAGTGGATATTCTGTCAAACAGGATATTGAAGATTTGAAAAATAAAGGAAAAGCGATAACGATATGCGCGGAAAAATCCTCAAAACAAATAACAAGAAACCGAGGTAACATCAATCGAAAAAGTACGACTGTGTGACAGGTGAACCAATAATAATGTAGAGAAATGCAAAATGCGATAAAAACTCATCTCCCGAAGAGCCAACCGGTCGTACAGATGAGCAAATGAAAACCCGACAGTAGGAAAACGGTGGAGCAGAAAAAAAACAAGCATCAAAATAGAACCAAGTGAAAGAGAGAGAAAAAAACAAACCCCGAAGTCTCCCGGAGTAGGCATGTGGCATGCTGTAGCATCAATTATTCAAATTTATTTTATTTCGTTTTATGAGCGAAAATTTTATTTTATTATTTGAATTTCAAATGGATATGTATATAGCGTCGTTCGCGTATATCCGCGCCCATCCACGCCGTCCAAATCACTGAATGTGACAAACTACTGACCGAATCATTGCGTGGCCAAAAACGAGGGAAAAAGGATGGGAAAACATCGTGTTCGTTCCGGGAAGCAAAAATTCGTTTGCAAATGAAAATTCAAATTACGAAATGGCGGTAAATCGAATGTGTGGGAAAAATGGGCATAACAAAACAAAAAAAAAACCAACAAACCGATCATCAGTTCGAACCACAACGGTGGTGCGCGGCGACACACACCAGGCGCGAGATATGGGTGGCAAAAAAATAGCATTTTATTTCCTTGCCTGATAACTGGGAAAGCGTATCATCATCAGTAGCAGCAGTGGAGAATAAACTTTACCTGATAAGTGGCGGGAAAAAAAATGCTGATGAGGATGTGGCGGGATGGCGCATGAAATATTCAATCATTCGTGCATTCTAGCGAATCCAAATAAAATATGCCACAGTTAGTGAGCTATTAAAATAGAATTCATTAAGTCTACAGTAGCTGCCAAACGTTGTTAGTGCAGCAAAAATTCCCATATTTCAATTGTGTACTTTACCTTTCCCACATCTCAGGCCCTGGCTACTGGATTGAACACTACAAACAGCATAATGGTTGCTTGATGTTAATACAATGGTGCGCCTAATAGGACACCCACTGTACATTGCTTACTTTACAACTGTCACAAACCTCGGAACGCTCAAGTGTCGCGGTTGCATCGGCACATGATAAAGCATTTTTTATTTCGCATAATCGTTAATCGATACAGAATAAATGATCGGTGATATGTGTCACAAATGGATGTGCGCTACACAAAAAAAACGCAACAACTTCCGCAGCACGACACAAAAAATGCACTGCGAAAAGGAAGCTTATTTCATTGCACAGATGTTAAAATTTAATTAAACCATTTCCAAACCCGGTTGTCACTAGCAACCGAGTAACGAACGGATGTTTGGTAATTAATGCACTACTCGGCTCCATTCCTGTTAGTGGTCGACCATTAAATTATTTATTGAATCGTAGAAACAAAACAGCAGAACGAGAAGGAGTACAATAAAAATAGTAAATAAAAAGGCAACATGTAAATGGTCGGGAAAAATACTGTTCCTGACCAGTACTTCATATTTACAGTGTATCTGAAGCACTTAAAAACTCCAACGGCTATTGCGAGACAATATTTAATAAAGGGGCATAATAGGGACATTATTAACGAACAGGTGCTGATAGCTGTTGGAGGTCGATAGCGCTCTAAAAAAAAAAACGGTTCGTACGGGAAACGAACCATATCCCGTATGGTGATAACGTGTCTATCGTGCAGACGGCGGGATGAGACATACAAAGTGATGGACATCCAGCTCATGAAAAAGGAGACTTGAGATAAAGCACGATCGGAAGTGCGAATGTGAAGCTTCTTTACAGTCTAACCAAAGAAGCCGACTAATGATTACCGACACAAGGTTTTTGTTGGATATAGCTATTACATGGATCTGGGACGATTTGACTTGAAAAGATTCGAAGTACATGGACAATGGTCTACTTCTTTGAACCCTGTCCCTATATTCCAGTTTATCTCCTCCTAGTTCTTCCTCTATCTTTTGTTGTGTAATCTTTGATAATTGTAGTGTCATTTTCACTGGCATTGACGAGGTGTCATAGTGTTATAGCCAATAGTAGGCATAGTGTAATATCACAAACTGGATGCAAAGCAGACATGGCGGTTTTGTTGCAGTCTCAGAACCTCGCCGCAAGGGAAGCACAAATCACTATATCCACAATTTCAATAAAAAACAACCAAAGGAAATTTGAATTTTATTAACGTAATTTTACTAATGAATAAAATTTGCATACACTCACCTGCCAGCTACCAATCCACCATCTGTAGCCGTGATTTAGTTTGACAGCGGTCACAAGCTGCTACGAAGCACAGACGAATCATTTTCCTGGCAGAAAAATTTACATGATCATCGCGATGAAAACATCTGCCCGCAGCTGAATCAGAGACCTCAGACGAGAAGGACATTCGGAAGTCAAGTGAACGCTATCTTCTTTGCATTTGATGCTGGAAGAAGCGTTTGAACTTACTAGCAATGATATCATCATGAACGGAACGATTCGTAACAGTGTGTATGTTTTCTGTACCATATTTAACTTTATTACGATTAGAAAGGTTTTAACACATATCCAATCAGCCAGCACTGTGTAACACATAGTTTAACTCGTGCGTTCGCTTGTGTGTTTGCAACGAGTACAGATGGCAAGAAGAAACATTTATCAGTGTGTTAATAAATTAGTGTCAAATAAAACGAATCCAGCCTTCAATGTCATGACATATTCTTGCTTGCACCAAGCCTTAGCCCTCCGATCGCTAAATGTGTTCCTGCACTGGTTGGCGTATACGGGAACGAAATTATTCAATTAAAGACTTTAGGTATTCCTCCAGATCGGGCTTCAAATTTCCTGACTTGTTCCTCAACTGAACTGTTCCTCAACGGTTCATGCTCGGCACTCGAAAAAAATTCTTTTGCTCCATTTTTTTTCCTTTGGATGAAACATTCCATTTTGCATTTCCTGTAAATTTTCTCGTTTTGTTGAAACTCCATTATGCCATCTTTGTTACAGTGCACTATTGTTTTGTGCGGCTGGATAAAAACTGTTGTTTTCGATAACGCATAAATAATGCATCCTTAATAACATTTTTTTTCTTGCCGGAAAATGCCTTGGATGTATTCAATTTCCATAAGCATTTTCCATACATGCACACACGAATCTGACGATCCACAGTAATAAAAATAACACAACAATGCACTTGTACGCGGTGAAAATAATCGAAACAATAGGCATTTACACCAGAAAAGGAACGCCATGTCAGCAAAAAAGTTATCCTGCGGGCAGCAGAAAAATCCAAACACACACACACACGCGAAACGCGGAATTGATCGGGATGTAACTAGTAAATATTGGCAAAATGTTTCATTTTTTGTCAAGTTTTTTTTTTGGGCGTGTGCAATGAGACATAAAAAATCGTTCTTCTTTTTCACTACATGTGCGTCCACATTTCGCATGTATCATTTTCCTGTGTGCGCTTTTGTTTGCCTCAGAAAGTCGGAATAATTGAACAATAAATTAATACAATTTACATACATCCTGGGCATGTTAGGTGGCTTGCATTACACATTACATGTTGCAGCACCAGCCCTTTTCATGCAAAGTACGAGAGTCGAAGAAAAAAGGATTAAAAATGGATTAAGGGTCACTGAATTTTCATATTGCTCCGAATACAAACAAGGCTCACTTTTATGCTATTCCCACAGGCATGTTACTGTATGTGAGGGTTGGTATATTGCACTTCTATCGATCATCCGACCGATTTTTCAAATACATTTCTTACATTCCGCTTATCGCGCTTTCCAACCAAGAAGATTTCATTTCCAAGCAGAACTTCGCTGTTTAAAAAGGCGACTAACCGTAGCCACGTTTAGTAAAAACCGAGCATAGGAACGGTTTGTACACTGCGCTACCTTACATTCTAACCGGTTGCGAAACCGTTTCACCTATCTTGCATGCATTGCTTATACTATCTACATTAATTCATAATGTTCATATTGGGGTCTAGGATCGTAACATCGTTCCCTTTATATGCTTATTCCTGTCAATCTGGTGTACTCACGTCCTACAACTAACGTTCACTAAAGATAGAAATCCGTACTGTTGTCGCACTACTAACAACTACTTAAAGCTAACTTAAAAATGTGTGTTTGTGAATAAAAAGTTTGGTAAAATCTAGGCCATGAATAAAACTGTAACGCTATGCACTCATTTTGCGCCACTTGCCCATCTTGGTATCCTGTTACGTGTTTAATGTCTTTTTAGTTTGCAATCTTTTACATGGCTTGGTGGCCCACAGGCCTTCTTAGCTTAGTGTAAACATAAGAAAGAAAAGTATGTACGCGGGCACACTATAACCACGTGCTTTATATATACCACAATATCACAGTCCGGTTAGTAACTTCATCTTGCTATGGGGTTGGGGATCTCCTTTTTAATCGTGTCGTTATACATTTAGTACAATTTCAAAGGGAGAAACGTTCTTTAAAAGAAAGATAAAATAACTTTGCACAGATTTAAGTGTGATCGTTTATCGAAACATATGGCTTAAAAACAAGTGAGACGAACTCCTGCATCCAGGAAGAGGCAGAGTGTTAACAAGACAGAACGCGAGATCATCTAGAAATATAAATGAGGGAAAAATCTTTAAAATTAAGGAACAACACAAACAAATTGTTTGAGATTGTCAAAAAACATTAAATCCTGTATGAATCATTCCATCATTCCGCATTTACCGGAACGGGAAATTTACAGTCACTCTGGAATAACGTAGTGCTTGAACCAAAAATGGAATTTTCATGGAATAGAACCTAACAAACTAACTTTATCTATACACAGGTATGTGAAATCTTCGTCTTTCGCTCAACTTTTGCTTGCTTGATTTGAGAGTTTGTGACTGAATTCGCACCACCGCCACAGTCACACAAAGAATGCACCGTCATACTTACTTAAACTAAACGGGAGGGCATGAACGAAGTCTTGCAACACTAGTACAGATTTTCGCACTTTTCGTATGCTCTGTTGTGTTGAGAGAGATAAGAGAGGTGTTATCTGAGTAGAGCTGTGTCTGAAAAAAGAGGTGCTTGAATAAGTAGGTGCTTTGAGAAATCGACTTTAAACGGTTGCACTTCCCCACATTAAGGTATTTTTTGTAATTAGTTGTCGAGCCACTTCGAGCTCAGAACGTAGCACATCATTTCTTAGCAAGTAGCGATTGGCATGTAGCTGCCTTGGCTTTTGTGTTGTCAAGATTCTATATAACTTTCAATAACGAGCGCCAGTTTCCCTAAGATCATTAGCTGAGCAGTTAATGTGTGTTGTGCCGTAAACGACAATATATGTTTAAAAGGTACAATTCAATGTGAGCAAGCTTTCCCCACTTTGCTTACTTCGGCACCTTGACAAGGGCTGTCGGTGAGAGTACCTTCCGCTCTCTAATACAACCGCCGGACACGGCCCCACCGTGCGTAGTTCCTCGCACCGGACTAGACGGCGACAACGGCACTTTTCTTGCAATTCCGGGTCCTTTCGTTCCACCTAGCATTGGGCCAATTCCTTTGCCCTTGAGCGCTGCAGATACAGAATGATCCTGCGAAAACCCGGTATTTACCTTGCGTGTCTCTAGCAGACGAGCATTAAGACGTCTAATGCTAGCTGGGGAAAGAATGCCGATACTGCGGTTACCATTGCCATTGCTGCCAGTAACAGAGCGGCTTCCATTTAGGGCTATTTGAGAAGGGGACTCTGGACGTGAATTACTACCACTACTGCCAACCGTTGGCGAAAGGGTTGATGTATACTTTTCCCTACTGCCTGAGTTGGCGCGAACTTCATTGTAGTGCACTGTCATCCGGTCTACCGGTCGATACGTACGACCCTTGCTTAACTTTAGCAAATTTGCAGAACCTGTGCAACTGATCGGAGGTTTACCAGTGGATGGAATCATCTCATCAACACAAACTGCATTGTCAGCAACAACGGGTGCTCTACTTCCACTACCTGGTTTCCCAACCACACCCCCAGTGCGTTTCCCTGAAGATAACCGTAACGTTTGTCCCCCCTTTCCCACATCTGTAGGTTCATTTGGTTTAGATTTGTACGAATGCACCGTAATATGGACAGATGGTCTAACAACATTGGATTTTGCTATGCGATCTCCCATCGGAAGGTCACTATCCAGTGCTGATGCAGAAATTGTGGCCCCAAATCCGGTTTGCGGTTCCGGATCGGACGTTGGAGATATTTTTTGTTTGGTTGAAAATATCGATCGTTCCGACGAAGTCGTACGCACGTGTCCAGTTCCTTTACCAGTAACTTTTGATCCCGCTGTTATTGTAGATCGATGCGTTCCAGCAATGTCATAATTATGCTTTGAACTGGATGGCGTACTTGCAATCGTTGAAGGTTCAGCGGCGCGGAACAATTTCCTGGTATATTGGACGGCTTTTTGAGCACTAGAGGTTATAGATTTTTCCTCTCTTCTGGCCGCCATGGTATTACCATCTACCAACCCCGTTGTTGCGCTGTTACTTTCCGGTAAAATCGACGCCAAAGGGGAGGAAGCTTTCAAAGATGTGAAATTCTTTTTGGTTTCCACGGGCATTGGCTTTAATTCCTCATCGAGAGCAATGTTTTCTTTTTCACACTTTTTGCGTTCACCTAAAGGAAAGATCTCCCTCTCACGATCCCCAGGCATATGGGCTAGATTATTCACACATGTTTCTGTACGAGCGATGATAGATTCCCACACCTCATTGTCAACTCGATTACCGTTTACCTCCAAGTAGTTCAAACTGGTATCGCAACTCGAGTCAAAGTCCGAACAGTTCTCCAGATCGCGCACATTGTTCAGGGTAAGATGTCCATTTTGAAGATGAATTAAGAATCCTTTCTCACCGTAATGCTTCGTTTTCTGTTGAACTAACGGTTCATCCACAAACGTACTCCCGTCTCGAACAGCAACCTGATGGCCATGAGATTGCACATCTTGTAGTGGAGATTTTTTACGTTCCAAGCTATCTTTTACCGATGCAAGTATCTGATCCGTGGTTGGTCTAACAGCCACATTGGGCAAACCTTCCTTTGCGATCATTTCGCTTGTCATAATTAAGCTGATCGGTTCCGATGCACTACCGTCATCTGTCGAACAGCTAGCATCCGCAAGCTGATCAGTAGTTCCAAGCCGAGCAGCTAACAAACTGGAATCGAGCGACTTTCGTTGATTCTCTCGACTCAGCATCATTCGTTGACGTCGCTTCGCACGTATACTGTCGCGTATGCGATCTCCATTAGCGGAGAAATCTTTACCCAGGTGTGGTGACTTTGGTATATCGTTAAAATCCACTACAACGAAACCTGGCCCTACTGATGCAGGTGCACCGATTATTCCTTCCGAATGCGGAACAGCACTGGGGGAGGTATATGGCATACGAACATTACTATCTACAGGCACATTACAAACACCGTTTACCATATCTAGACTCGTCGTTTGCACATCGGTCATCTTATGTTGCCGTTCTGCATGGTCTTCTTCCTGACCCTCACAAATGCGCTTCCGGCTGAGCGATGGCTTGAGACCATACCCACCAGATGCTGGTGGTGGAGTCGTTAAGCCATCAGGAGTGGTACACAAACTTGATTCTGTGCTTTGCAGCTCCTTAAAGTTCTCTATTTCATCGATGATTCTTGTCGGAATCGGTCGCTTCAGGGCTACTACCGTTACCATGGTTTCTAGCCAACCTTGCAGCACATGAAACGGAGGCCTAAAATAATGAATCAACCGCGAGTTAGTATTAAAACTCTATCGCATTTATGTCAAATGCCAATTTTACATACCGTTTGTCTGGGTTCAAATCACAGCACAGAAAGGCAATCTTGTAGAAAGGCTCCGGACACTGGCCGCAAAATTTTTCCCGAAAAACCTTCTCGTTCAGTCCGAAATCTGGCAACCGGGGTAAATAGTCCGGATCGGCCTGCACTCGTCCAATGATCTCACACAACATGATGCCGAACGAGAAGATGTCCACCTTTTCGTCGTACTTATTGCCGCGCATCATTTCCGGTGCCATCCAGTAAGGGTTACCCACCACTGTATATCGTTGTCGGCGCGGCCGTCCCCTACGTCCGATCGTACCATTTCCGCTCGGTGTAGCAGTACATTTTTCATACGCAGTGGTACTGATTAACGGTTGCTTAATGATTCGCGCCAGCCCAAAATCGGCCACTATCACCGTGCCATTCTCGCGCACCAAACAGTTTAGCGAGTTTAGATCTCGATGAATGATGTTCATCGAGTGTAGGTAACTCATGCCGCTCGAAATATCTCGCGCAAACGATATCCGCTGTTCCCAGCTAAGCGGTTGTCCTGAATCGTGTATCAACTCCTTCAACGAGCCGCCGGGTATGAATTCCGTCACCAGGTGTAACTTCTTGTCCTTATACAGCACACCAATAAACCGTAACACGTTGTGATGCGATAGCGATCGTAGAACAGCGACCTCTTTGAGAAAATTTTTCTGGGCTTCCTCATCGACACGATACAGTTCCTTTAGCACCATCACTTCCTGAGTAACGCGATGCGTCACTTTGAACACTTGTCCAAAAAATCCCTTCCCCAGTAATTCGCCCTGCACCAGATCCGAAGCACGGAAGATGCGTGCTGCTTTCGGTTCTACGCGAAACGATTTAGTCCGCGAGAGGTCGTAAAATTCACCTCCCGTTGCCATGGTACGATGTTCGTCTAGCAAGCGAGACATGCTAGAGCTGCGTTCTTTTTCCTTTAAACTATTGGTAGCTGTATGGTAAAGGGAGAAAAACAAAACGTTACTAAAATATGCCTTTTGCACCTTTACCGCACTTTTTTCTCACCAGTATTGCAATTGACATCCTTTAAACGTTTCTGTAACTTTCTCGACGATCCACTCATGTAACCTTCATCCTTCTTTTTGAATATACGTTCAAGCTTACTGGGCGATAGACTCCGTGCGGATTCATCGTCCTCGTTATTGTTTAACGCATCAGGACACTTTGATACACCACTATAGGAAGATGACAGAATTCCTTCGCAACCTTTAGCACCCGTCACCGGTTGCTCAACTATATCCGGATCGTGTTCCACTGTCAGCTGAAGTGCTTTACCGGCCGAGGCTTCGATAAGATTTTGCAAACTTTCCAGCGGTACATCGCGTACGGGTGTACCATTGACTTCCAGTACCTTTTCGCCGACCCGCAGTGACATTAAATCTGAATTGAGCGTTACTCTACGCAAACGACAGAAGAAAAAGTGTCATGTTAATTTACGGTAAAAAGCTGGAATTAATGTAACAAAAGCTCATTGTATTAGCTTAGTTTGTACAAACAATAATAGATGAAAAGCAATCTTGGACAATTAGTGTATGTTATTTACCTAAAGTGAAGCAAACCACAGCAAGAATCCAACGCGGTATTAATACAAGAAAAAATGTACTTTCCTAGTTGTCCGTAGGCGGTACAGAACACCCTAGGTGGAACATTATTTTGTGTTTACATCCGCAAGCATCATCCACAAATCCACATAGAAAGCAGCATTACGCAGAAGCATGATGGATAGGTTCGGTTAGTAAAGAGCAAGTGCGTGACCACACCGGTAACCGGCACATTGACACATCGTCAGTTTGGGACTGTTACTTACTCCGATATTCGAACGCCTTTGCATCCGTTAGCAACACCTTTCAGGGACGTACTGTACGGTTTTTCGTCCGTTGCCAAACGTATACGATCAGATCGGTTGCCGCTCCAGGGTATCTCAACCAGCCGGATGGAATGCGGAAGTTTGTGTCTCTCTTTCGCCGGTAAAACTATTGTATCATTGCGATCCACTTCCAATACTTTCTGCTGACGCTTGTAGCACACACCGCTGCAAAAAAAGAAAAGAATGCATTGAAGTCAGTTGATAGCGAATGGCAGTTTCAGCCTATAGCCGTACATACCAGTATAGCTTCGATCGTTCCAGCAGTGCGTAGGATTCTCTGTCGCCGATAAATACTTTACACAATTCGCAACGAAAACATTCCGGATGGAATTTGTGATCACCGGCAAACATCGCAGGTCCGGAGATAAACTGAAATAGTTGCGATAAAAAATTGTGAAACCGAAAAGCTTAAAGAACACTTGAAACGTGGTTTATAATTACCTGCGAACACTGCTGACAGCAGTCACCAAACTTCGACCAATGATCATCCCTACAGAACAACAGCCCGTCCTTCTCGAAATACCAACTCGACAGCCGTGCATCACAAACCGAACATCTAATGCAGGAAATCAGAACAAAAAGGAAACACACAACCACCCACAACATTTAAAAACGCTCATTGCAATGGTAAATTTAATTAGCGTACAGTAACCGAATTAAAACCTCTCCGTCACGTTGGGCGCATGGCGAGACATTTCACCCTCAGCCGTGTCCAATCGATGGAAGGACTTCGTATTCGGATTATCGAAGGCACGTGGTCATGTTCGTGTGCGGTGGGGCACAATGTTTTTTTTTTTTGCGCCTTACAACCTCCTTTCTGGTGTGAAACCACCACCAACACAACGCACGGAAGGCAACAATAATAAATCTAATCAAATACCCCGATAGAACTTCGCTGTTTAGTCTTGGATCACCGAGACTCGCGCGCTTGTAGCACCGAGACAATCCACCTTACCTGAAACATTCCTCATGCCACAGCTGACCAACTGCGGCCACATGTTGTTCCGCTTCTATCGCATTATAGCAGCTAGCACACGCAGTTGTGCCTGGTTTCCCTACAAGATAAAATAATACAAGCAATAGTTGTGATAACGATTTCAATGTTGCTAGGGCAATGGTTACGACGTGTGTGTTTGTTTTGACCCCCTGCACTAAGGTCCGCACAGCTGTTCCATGTTGAAATCAGCATAGAAAACCGGTGATCGGAACGTCAGTGATTGCTTGATTAACCTTCTTACCCTTTTCAATTCGCTGGCTTATAGATACGGTAGAAGCCTACTTAGGGCAAATTAGTTCATTAAGTCGAACACATAGCCAAGCACTCTCATCCCGTTCTATCCGTAGAACATACCGAATGCTATCTCGCTCCTTCGAGCACATGTGTTGGGTTGATGTTTTCATTTCGATTTGGCATGCGTTCAAACGCTTTCACTATTCAGTTGGGTTTCCACCGTTCTTATTTCGTTCTATTTGCGACTGTGTGTGGCCACACCAACTGCTTTATTCGCATTTTAGCGCATTGCTTCAAATCTATTTTCTAAATGCAACATATCGATCTTAGTACGGTGAACAAGGAAGGCACGTTCTGTAGCGTTTCTTTTGATTTTTTCCTTCTTTCTTTTAATGAATGAAATGTCAAGGTCAGGTGCAGCGGTACCGTCTTATTTTGGTTTGCCGTTGCTGTTTACTTTTTCCTCTAATTTGTTTCACATTCTTATCACACGGGTCCTCTAATGAGGAAGCTCCATCAATTTGGTGTTTGATACATCCATTGAAACTGGTCATTAAGTAAGCCCATACATAATATTACGTGATCCCTTTTGCTACGTGAGCAAAGGGAACGGTTTCCGCTTGATAAAGGACTGATTATTTCTTTTCATTGTATTTTGTTGCTACACTGCATTCCATGCCAATGGTGCAAGACGACCAATGGTCAACGGTGACAACATTATCCAAAGAGCCCAACGAATAAGCGTCGTATGAGTCACGGTCGCATCGTAAACATAGTAGACATCCGACGACCTTTTGGAACTAAAACACACGCACACACAGGCGAGGGCCTCGCTCGTTCGAACGCACAACGCACATTTCTACGCAATATTACCAAACAACATGTCAACGCATTTGAGCGAATGAAAGGGAAAACGGACTAAGGAATGTGTTTTATGTTCTAGAATTATTTCGTCTTAGATTCTAGCCATTACGGGGGTTACTATTTCATTAAACAGCTCTGCCCATCCTTCTTAGGATAAAGATGCCGTTTGAAATGTTTTGCTTTACCACTTTCAACGCGCACAAAAGATTGTATCATTGATTGCAGCATTGCGAGGAAGAGAGAGGCATATACACAAGCATTAACACACCCACGCACACCCGCAATCGAAGCGCTTCATATGTGAATTTATCGCTAAATAGCGCAGGCTGCAGCCTGCCCCGGAATATTTTCTCATTGCCCATCACTTCAACCCACCGACAATTACACACGGCAAACATAATTCACCCAAACTCACGCACCTTTTGCCCCGTTTTCGCCCATCGTTGCATTTTTTTCCTTAACGAACTGCAAACCGTCGTCCGCTCTCCTCTAGTGTTTCCTTTCCTCTGAGGACAACTTTACACTGCACTGTACACAATAACGTTTTTAGTGTGAACAAACTGTTATCTATCGATCACTCACATAGCGGCTTAACTTGAGCATTTTGTTCTACATTTGCACTTCCTTATCGTTTGGCGAAAATTGAGCAAATTGGGCCCCTGCTCGCACACGAACGCAGCGGATGGTTTTCATTTCATTTCGGTTTCGGAACTCTTTTTTCTGTGTGTTTGGCATTTTGTTGACATTGAATAAATGCCGTACCGCTCTAGCAACCTTGGTCGTTCTAATTTTGTCCCCGCTGTCAGACAGAGAACCCAATCGGTTTGAATGGCTCGTTAGATTAGAAGGAAATCTTTTCTATGAAACTGTTTGCTGCCAACGTTTAACATAAAACTGCTTGTTCTCAATTGTGCGTAATAGTACAAACAAATTACATATGTACTCCTGTTTCAAATCATGATTTCTTTTCACGTTTATTGACATCCATTTTCTCCCTTTTCACGCACTTGCACTTGACAGCTGACAGGTAACGAAGGGAACACAAAAAAACACAAACACAAACTCTGTGAACGCAGCACGTACGTTTCTTTTCGCATTGTAATAAAATTACAATCCAGAGTAGTCCCACAAAGGATTTCGCTGGATATGTGGCTGATTTAGTGTAGTTTTTGTACTGTTTTGTTGCAATAATACTGGCGCACCGATAGAACGTGTCGTGTCGTAGTTGTTTCCTTCGAAGGAAAAGTATTATTCAACCAAGAAACCAGCCCCTTTACAATCGTTCCCAAACCTCATTTGGTGCTTCTGTGACCCAATAAAACCATGAGTGTGGTGGGCAAGAAGCTGAGCTCATCGATATCGGGACAGGGGGCTGCCGATGCAGAAGGGCCTTCGCCAACGAGTCCTACGGCAGCAACCGGTGGCACTTCGGTGCAAAGCACGGTCACCCCCGATTACGTGCTGCAGCTCAATAAAATTACCGACGACTACCTCTGCACACCGGACGCGAACATCTACGAGATTGACTTTACGCGCTTTAAAATTCGTGATCTGGAGTCCGGTGCGGTGCTGTTCGAAATAGCGAAACCATCGCTCAGCGATATTGCCCATACAGCGGGAGCCGATAGCAAGACGAAGGATTTGGTTGCAAGCACGACAAATGATGAACCTACTGGAGCGCCATCCGCCACAACTGCCGGATGTGAAGATACGGAGGAAACGTTCGAACCGAACGCTGGCCGTTACGTACGGTACCAATTTACGCCGCAATTTCTAAAACTAAAAACCGTCGGTGCTACGTAGGTGTCTCACAATGTTACGATTTTTCTTTCAATTTCAATTTCTAACTATTTTTTTTTTTTTGCTTTTTCATGGCTCCCGTCATCCTGGATCCGCTGGCCCACAGTGTCGAGTTTACGGTTGGCAGCAAGAGTGTGAAAAATTTTCGCATGATCGAACGACACTTCTTCAAGGATCGGTTGCTGAAAACGTTCGACTTTGAGTTTGGATACTGCATTCCCTTTTCTAAAAATACTTGCGAACACATTTACGAGTTCCCCACTATCCCACCGGATCTAGGTAAGTGCCGGTGCAATTGCGTACGCGGGTGCAATGTGCAGCCAAGAGCTAGGTAGAAATGTGATCTAGATACATTTGAGAGCATGTGTTTGCTGAGCCATTTTTTGCACAACTTAGAAACGATTTTACAAAAGAAATCGCACCAACTCTTTTAATATTCTAATTTTAATTTTCTCGTCTTCTCTTCACGCCATCTACCAAATAGTGAACGAAATGATTCAGCATCCATTTGAAACACGTTCGGATAGTTTTTACTTCGTGGACGGTTGCCTGGTGATGCACAACAAGGCCGACTATGCTTACAACGGTGGACTGTGAGCAGATGTTTGTTCAGAGGAGCAAAAGAAGAAATCGGTTTTGTGTTTGAATTTTGGTAATAATTTTGCTCGAGGTTTGCTCGAGATCTAGTCAATCCGCTGCAGCTGTAATAATGTGAACGTGTGTGCGTGTATGTGTACGTTTGTGTGCCGGTAACGGATTTCCTTTTGCACCGATCATACATTGCGCATCAGAAGCCGAACTACGTGAACCGCCGTTGAAAATCCGAATTTTTACTCCTACTCTCACACATCTGCTGGGTGTGTATGGGCTGAGCGCTGCAATAAATTGACCAAGGAACGTGAATCGATGGACACCGGGTGGATAGTGTTGAGGGAGGGATGAGTAAAATTGTAAACAAACATCATCACCCTCACCGGCAACAGCAGCAGTACGAGAGTGTGTGAAGAAAAATCGATGGAAAAAAGAAACAAAACAGGTATGTTAAATATAATTATTCTATAACGAGCAGAAGAAACAGAAAAAAGGCAGAGAAAACAAAACAAAAACAATTACCCACAACCCAAAGCGAAACTCATGAAAGACATTTTGAAGATTAGTTGCGTTAAAACGTTTTCACCTACGTGCGGCTTTAACTATTTATTATACTAACTACCAAAGGAACGCTAGGGAATTGGGAACACTATATCTCGAAGGAGCAAGCGATAGTTATATCCCTATCCGATGCAGAACCGAGGAATAGCCAGCAGAACACACATACGTCTAATCACCTTTCTTGCCTTAATTATCCGTTTGTTATCGTTGGTGTGCGTAACTATCGCCACGCCACGGCAGAGCGATGAATGACGATAAGCTCTTTAATTGCATTGCGAAACGTAAGTAGAACATCTTGCGTGAAGAATTGTATTTAAAAATAGACCTCACGAATGAAGATACCGACACAGCACATGGCAAGACGTAGCCGATGATCATAGCGATGGAACGAATTTCCTTTTCGATAGCAACATGTGGAAGATTTTTTCGTACCAAGATTGATCTGAGATAAGAAACAAAGAGCTGTACATTTATTATGGTTTTGGAAGCGGTTCCTTTTGTTTAACCTAATCATGATTTGCATTGAATGGTGGTAAAAGCAGGAATCGCCCAATGCCACTTGAACATTTTTCTACAGCACGATTTTTGTATGTAGCAGGAAAAATTGGGTTGGTTATAGGTTACGCTAAGTTGTGGAACAAATAGAGCGACATCTAAAGCATGGCGGTGTTGGTTGATACCCTTCATGGAATGCATCGATTTGGAATCGAAATCTGAGTGCATTTTGTTTACTGATGTCGTTCGAATGGAAAAACATTATTGCGCCGCGGAAACAACACACACGCGATTTTGTGACCTAACCGTAAGCCATGCCTTTTAGAAGCCATGTTGTTTCCCATTGTGTATCCTTTGACCGCTACGCGGTTTTGTTTTGCCATTTATACACCTCTCTTTCCCGCTTGTAACACGGGATTGGGTCGTGAAGCAAAAACAAAAATCGAATAATCTCACTTTCACACCCACAAAATAACACCTACCCTCAGGAAAGGGGCCCACCAAACAGGGGGGGTGACAAATAATAACCCCCGGCGGTATTTGTTACTAGCGGGCGCTTTGTTTTTGTGCCATTAAACGCGATATTATTCGCGTGACCACAGCGTACCATGGCGCGAGCAAGAAGGGTGGCAGTTGGTGGTGTTAGATTTCAACATGTAATAGGACTGTTTCCTTTTGTTTTGCTATGTGTGTAATACCTTATGCTGCACGACCGATGAGGTGTCTATGTCACGAAACACGAGTGCTTTAACTTTTTATCGATTACTGTCGGAACAGGTCTCCTGTATAGTAAGAAATGATCAACTTGGAACAGAAGGTCCTATCCGTTATGTGTAATTCGTTTGCGAAAGCGACCCTTTGTTTAAAACATTTTGCAACTCTCAAAATAAATCATCCTTTTCCTGATTGTTTGTTTCAAAGGAAAAGAAAAGCTTTGTTTGAAGAGGGAGAACTTGAGAAGTCTAGAAAAATAATATTTGATTATTTGGAACAAACAAAAATCATACTGCAAGCTTTATTGCAACACAAAGCTAAAACAACAACCTCACACACCAGTCAACATATAAGAATAGTAATAACAAAGCCACAGATCACAAAACAATAAACACAACTAATAGCAATCGTTATGAGAAAGAGGTAGTAACCGTATAAAAACATAGTACACACAATAGAAGCACAGAAACAAATATGCAAACCTCACGAACCAAATGAAAAAGGATGGGAGAAAGAAACGTTCAAATATAGACAACACCCGATCCTATAGATGTTGAAGTGCTTTTTGATGTTAAACCATGAGCCACATTGTGGTCACATTGTCGGGTACGCTGGAAAGGATGAAAAGGACTGAGTTTTAAACCTTCTGATATGAATTAGACGAACGAAATACATACAACAGCAAGCACGATCTTAGTGCATACACAAACCTTTCAAACGTCACGGCCACGATCACTAACACCAACCAACACCACCATCACTATTGAAAGCAAGCCAGCAATTGAATACTCATTCGGCTGGTGTTTAAAAATAGAAGTTCTATCAGAAGCAATAGCAAACAAAACATAAGCAACACTTAGTGCAAAAGTGCATTAAGACAAACTTTTAACGTTTAGAAACGTTTTAATCTCAGACCGGATCGTTGCAAAAGAATGTTGCATATTTCAGCGGTTTAGTAAAGTTTAAGTTTTAAAAATCAAGATGGGTTTTCTTTATGGAGTTCTCTGCGGTAGTTGAATTTTAAGTGTTGAACGTGTAGCTCCTAAATTTGGAAGTCCAACCAATCCATTTCTATGTTGGTTGTTAATTCTATTGAATGTTTGGTTGTGGAATCATTTTTCTAATAACAATAGACCTGGAGGATGTCGTTCAGCACTACCAACAACTATACCATCTACTAAGTGTCCAGAACCGCTAAGAGTTATCAAACGTACAGCAAAAATGATAGACTATCACACGATACGAACTCTTGTCACAGAGCTACAAAGAACTATCAAGAATTGAGCAAGCGCTACAAAGAAGGAACGCTTATTCGAATAATAAGTTGCAATAGATCTTTACCGGCTTTTGATTGCATAAATATGCATAAGTGCTAGTGTTATGTGAATGTGTTTCAGATTCATTAATCTGAATTACTCTTGGAACTGAATGAAGGACTCTGAATCTCTATTCTGAGAATGTATGTCTCCTCAAAGATTAATGAATCCTCAAAAAATTCGCGAATCTTCGGGGAGTTGTTTATTTTTGAGAATTCATGAATGTTTGGGCATTCGTGTGTTTTTTTAGATTAATAAATCTTTGAGGAATTGCGAAAATATTGAGATTCACCTTCATGATTCATGCTTCACTCATCTTCATTGAGGATTCATATGAATGACTCTCCACACGAACCACTAATCCATGCATCTGATTTGTTACAGATAGGCTAGTGTTGAGTTACTTTTGACGAGCATAAGATGAGCTCGTGACGGAGGAGAGCTTGCGCTCACATTACTGCAACCCTAATTGTAAACTACCCGCCCTGGATGATGTTCGTGTAACGTCTGTTTTATGTACCCTTTGGTATTTTTGGAATGTTGGTGCATTTTTTTTAATGACTTAGAATCTTCAACACCATTAAATACTGTCCATCGTTTACTTCTCTTAGCTGACTGCAGCAGTCTCAGAGACCCTAGTCATTAATTTTAAGTCTCAACCACAAATGAATGGACCTCCAATGTTTTTTGCGTGTTTGTGTGTTAGGTTATAGCATAAGAAAGTAACGCAAAAATCATTTCAAACAAAGTTTGAAGCTGAGGTTACGTTACGACGATTGTCTTTTGACACGTTTGTTTATTGCGTTTTTCGTCCATTGGAGACGCACACTTTGGTTGACGTTCTAAGGAACAAATACGATGGATCGATCCTTAAAAGCACTGACAGATAAGTGGTTTTAATGCAAATGAGCAAAACAACCGAACCGAACACGACACGAGGAAGGAACTCTATGTAGTAATAATATCTATAATAGCATCACGTGTCCAGGTGCACTAGTGTACACCTCAATACGCCGCCCAGTTGAAGTAATATGAAAATTTGAACGAAAACCCAGCGTTACCGGTAACAACAGAACTTAAAGCGATAAAGTAAGTAAGTGAAACAAACTAATTCAAAAGAGCAACCATGTAAGAAAATATTAGAATATCGAAAGTACCAGGAAGCGATGTGGTAGACACAAACGTGTATGCGACGAAATTATTCTGCAAAACGAATAAAATCTAGATGAAATGCATTTGAATGAAAATAGACATGAAATACGTAGTTGAAAGTACGAGTCGATAGCGAATAAGGTAGTAAAACAAGAAGTGGAAAAATTTCCAAAGAATCATTTCCAAAATTTCTGCTGCAATGCTGCTGTTCTTAATCAGACGTAACGTATTTAATATTGCGAAGCAATGGAAAACACACACAAAATGTGGTTCAGTTGACCATATCGGAACGATTACTAATTCAATTTAAAGAACACACAAAAGTAAAGCAGTGAAAACACAAATCGAACGAATAGCTGATGTAGATGCATGCGGTAAAATATAGCAAGTGTGCGGAACGGAAACGTGAATCTAAGTGGTGCGTAAAAACGGAAAAAACCGAACTAACTAGTCAAAATTTTTCAAAGATAAGCAAAACAAGTGAAGGTTTAGAAACGTAACCAAAAAAAAAAAAAAAAACAACCGGTGTTCGCATAAGTAACCGCTCGTGGTCCCTAATTTGAATTTTAGATCTATGAAAACGAAACACGAGAAACAACGTCTCAAGCAAACCTTTACACAAAACTCTTTCTATCTCTCTCTCCTTCTCTTTATGAACTTTAAAAGTGGCATTTTTGTAGTTTACTTTCTCACTCTCATGTTAAGTCCCATATGTTCACTGATTTCCTTTCGGGTTTTATACAATGTCCACGTTCAGTATCAATGCACACAACAGTTTTCTAATTTTCCACCAGTGTTTCTTCTTGCGTTGAGTGACCAAAGAGTTTTACTTTGTAAGTAATTTAAGACACAGTTTTCTGTTCGTATTATGTGCTTTCGATTAGCTCTTATTCGAGTACGATAAATAGATTAACACATTGTTCGGTGTAATAACATCGTTTCTTCTTCATTTACGAAAGAACGTTTTTACAATTGGTATGTAATGTGTTACAAAAGCAGGATCGAGAGTCAAAATGTTGTGAGAAACATTTGATTTACATATTAATGTTAAAAATGGACACGTCCGGAGCGGTTAGCTCCAGGATGCCTGAATAAATATTAATTTCTAATCATTAAACTAATCGTAAATGGTGCTCTCGGAGAAAAGAAAAACATAGAGAACCGTACCGATAATGTTTTACAGAGCAAATGGAATCCGTGCGCTTTAGTACCGCCAATGCATAGACGGAAATCTAAAGTGCACGTGTCTACTGCTGTTGGTTTGCGCTTCACTGTCTGCCTCTCCAGTTTCTGAATTCAACTCGGCTGCATCCGGAATAACTCCTGTTGTGCTGTTTGGGATGCAATTCTCTGTTCCCCAGTTAAATCCTGCTGAGCTTAGCTGAGTTCTAGCAGCAGCAGCGCTGGTTGTTGCCTGTGGGAATCGATGCGGCGCGATCGAATCGTTCGCAACCGATCGTGCTGGAACATACTGTTGCAGTCCACTCGGCTCTCCAACCGATTGATTCAAATCTAAACAGTTAACGTTCTTAAAGGGCCACAACAAACCACGCCTCCTTCTCGTCCTATCCGGTTTCTGGATACGATCCGGACTAGTCGTCTTACGTCGCAACAACCACATAATATCATCCTCCGGTTCCAAACGCTGCAGATGCTTCTTACGCATCGGTTTCCTATTGCTAGACATCTTTCGCAGCGTTTTCCTACACTGGACGTGTAGTTCGATCGCCTCCTTTATCGCAACGTACCAGCCATGACTTTCCTGCTCACCGTCCGAGTTAAATATCGTACCGTCGCCGCTACAGGTGATTCGGAAGTTGCCCCGAAAAAGCTCCACGATTTTACACTTCTTCAGAGGAAACACACAGCAACACGCGATGCTTGAACCCTCCGTCAGTAGCACCTCGACGTCCTTTAGCACCCGACAGTACATGAACATGTCCGACATTAGAATGCAGTACTTCTTCGAGGTGGATCCATCCGTCTTTTGCTTACGTAGAAAGCCCTCCTTCAGGATCTTACGGCCGGGTTTGACCAACTTGAGCGACTTGTTGGTGAGTGCGTTCTGGACCGTGATCAATCTTTGGGTGTTTTCGTAATCTTCCACGACGGCATTAATGTGCGACACTGACTGTTCTACCAGCCGTATCGATTCCAGTAGCGGTTTGTAGGCGCCATCCGAAGGGCTGGTGTACAGTAGAACCTGTTGCAGCAGCAGCTTGTACCGTGGGATGCGCTGTATCGGGGTGATAAGCAACGAGATTAGCTTCATCTGCACTTCCGGGCGTGATTCCGTGTTTGCGATGTATCGCTTCAATGTGGGATTTTTGTCCACGAGCGATTGGAGCATACAGAGCGAGTTGCGATAGTCAAATGCGTACACCGAATAAAGCTTAAAAAACGGACCCAGGTTGGTGAACGCTTTCACCACATTGTCCAAATTTTCATCCAGCTTCTTGAGCAGCTCCTGGCTAAGGTTGTGGATAGTGTCGAGCTGTCCGAAAAGCTGGTTGTGCACCTTCTCGGTCAGAAATCCATTGCTGCGCAGCGGTGTGACAAAGTATTCGAGCAGCAGTTCCAGCTGCCGCAGATACGACTCTTCGGACGTACGAATTTCCCGAATGGCTTGCAGGCGCAGCTCTTGCCGCTTGTCCGATTCGTTATTCTGTGCCGCTGGCATGCAGCGTACCGGACTGTTGTTGTGCGATCCTGGTAGCATAAAACGACGGCCACCTGAAAATCACCCAAGTTAATTAACCCAAGCGCGTGAAATGATCCATGCTTCCAGCTAAACTCACTCCCAACGCGAACATTGTGTACGTTCTGCACCTTCAGTGCGGCTATCAGTTCGGAACGCATATCCTCTGGCATCAGAGGCTGTAGCTGTGACCGGAGACCCGCTTTTGGCGTTAATTGGGCCATGTTTTTCGATATTAAAACACTTTTTTATAGCCAGCGAAACAGCAAAGCCTTTTGGTTGGCAAACAATTTCAAAACTCAGCCGTTTGCGGCTTGTTATGTTGACAGTTTCCTTTCGAATTTCAAAACAACCGTGACAGCTGCATGAAGCCTTGGTCGAAGCGAATAGAAAAGAGCAGTAGTGAAATTTTTCACCGCGCAAAAGCAGGCTTTGGTTTCGAATGGATTTGTTATTTTCTCTCCGTTAAAAGCTGTAACATTTTGCGTGATTTGATGGAAAAAAATATATGTGAACTTCTTTACAGCAAACATTACACATTAAAATAAGGAAAAGCATTCTTCTTGCAATTTCTGATTAATTTTTCCCGCTTGATAGGCCACCACTAGGCACCGTCTGTCAAAGTGATTCGAATTCCGTAGAAACGTCACCCGACTAAACGTCAAAGGCACGGATCGGTTCTTCCTTTTTCCGGCAAACTCGTCGTGCTGTGGACGCATTTTTGTGGTAACAGTGCTAAGTTTTTGGATTTTCGTACACAATGGTCGTAAGTGTCGGGTGAAATTTGTTATCAACAGCTAGCGCTTCCTTCGGTGCATCGAGTAGTGATCGTTTTTATTAGAAAATGCGGTGGTAAGTTACGGAAAGGCTGGATGTATCCCTCGGGGTGGTGTTACCCAGCAAGCCGTCACCGTTTGCAATGGCCAGCGGGCAGCACCTCGTCGGTGTTAGGATGGTGATCCTTCGTGTTTGATATCTTGATGATGATTCTCTTGTACGGGCGGACAGAATGCATACTGTGTACAAATTATTATGCTACCAATCCTGTTGATGTACTGAACTGATAAAAGATTGAACTGGAAAGATCCCTCCTAATAACTGTCGACGATGCTGCCTTGCACCGGGTAGACAAACAGATGATCGAAGGACGCGCGTCGTGTGTTGATTGGGAAGGGCAATGAATGTTTGAGAGGCAATGCATTGAACCACGGTTTATTTTTATGATCTATTGCACACAGAGCCTACAACTTAAAAGCTCTGTGAACGCTTAAAAAACGGACCCAGGTTGGTGAACGCTTTCACCACATCGTCCAAATTTTCATCCAGCTTCTTGAGCAGCTCCTGGCTAAGGTTGTGGATAGTGTCGAGCTGTCCGAAAAGCTGGTTGTGCACCTTCTCGGTCAGAAATCCATTGCTGCGCAGCGGTGTGACAAAGTATTCGAGCAGCAGTTCCAACTGCTGCAGATACGACTGTTCGGACGTACACATTTCCCGAATCGCTTTTAGCGTCAATTAGGTCATGTTTTTCGATATTAAAACACTATTTTATAGCCAGCGAATCGGCAAAGCCTTTTGGTTGGCAAACAATTTCAAAACTCAGCCGTTTGCGGCTTGTTATGTTGACAGTTTCCTTTCGAATTTCAAAACAACCGTGACAGCTGCATAAAGCCTTGGTCGAAGCGAATCGAAAAGAGCAGTGTCATGAAACTTTTCACCGTGCAAAAGCCGGCTTTGTTTTCGAATGAAATTGTTATTTCTTTCCGATGGCTGTTAAAAATGAACTTCTTTTCAGCAAACATTACGCATTAAAATAAGGGAAAGCATTCTCGCAATTTCTGATTAATATTTTCCGACATGATAGGCCACCACTAGGCATCGTGATGGCTGTCAAAGTGATTCAACTTCCGCTGAAACGTCTCCTGACTAAACGTCAAACGCACCGACCGTCTCTTTCTTTTTCCGGCAAACTCTACGTGCTGTCGACACATTTTTGTGGTAGCAGCACTAAGTTTTTGGATTATCGTACACAATGGTCGTAAGTGTCGGGTGTAATCTGTTATCAACAGCGAGCGCTTCCTTCGGTGCATCGAGTAGTGAACGGTTTTTGCGAGAAAATGCGGTGGCAAGTTACGGAAAGGCTGGATGCATCCCTCGGGGTGGTGTTACCCAGCAAGCCGTCACCGTTTGCAATGGCCAGCGGGCAGCACCTCGTCGGTGTTAGGATGGTGATCCTTCGTGTTTGATATCTTGATGATGATTCTCTTGTACGGGCGGACAGAATGCATACTGTGTACAAATTATTATGCTACCAATCCTGTTGATGTACTGAACTGATAAAAGATTGAAATGGAAAGATCCCTCCTAATAACTGTCGACGATGCTGCCTTGCACCGGGTAGACAAACAGATGATCGAAGGACGCGCGTCGTGTGTTGATTGGGAAGGGCAATGAATGTTTGAGAGGCAACGCATTGAACCACGGTTTATTTTTATGATCTATTGCACACAGAGCCTAAAGGTACGCAGGAAGACTAGGAAGCTGCGTGGTCACGTCAGCCACGGTCATGGTCGTATCGGTAAGTGATCCTGGCGTCCTGC
This sequence comes from Anopheles marshallii, assembly GCF_943734725.1. Classification (NCBI taxonomy): domain Eukaryota; kingdom Metazoa; phylum Arthropoda; class Insecta; order Diptera; family Culicidae; genus Anopheles; species Anopheles marshallii. Next base: position 66,967,112 of record NC_071326.1, on the reverse strand, counting down.
ACATATCGTTTGCGCGTTAATAACCGATTGGTTCTTCACTGTAGGCAAGCACCGTAAGCATCCTGGTGGTCGCGGTAACGCTGGTGGTATGCACCATCATCGTATCAACTTCGACAAATACCATCCGGGATACTTCGGCAAGGTCGGTATGCGGAACTTCCATCTGAACCGCAACCACAAGTTCTGTCCGACGATTAACCTCACACACCTGTGGAGCCTGGTGCCAGAAAAGGTGCGCGAGGAAGCGAAGAAGAATCCCGAGAAGGTCCCAGTTGTCGATCTGGTCCAGTTCGTAAGTATTCGTGCGATTTGTTGTGGTGATGAATGATGGCGTTTTCTTTGGTCTCTACTCTACATAATTCTCGCGTCCGGGCGGACAGAATGCATACTGTGTGCGAGTACATACAATCCTGTTGATAATCGAACATTTACTGATGGAAGTTTAGATCACATAGAACGTCTGCCATTTCTTCGCATATGCACGATTATTTGAAGGCAACTGACACCATTGTTTTATTCGTAGGGTTACTTCAAGCTGCTCGGTTCCGGTTTCCCACCGAAGGCGCCCATCATTGTGAAGGCGAAATACTTCTCCAAGCTGGCTGAGAAGCGCATCAAGGCGGTCGGCGGTGCTTGCTTGCTGCGGGCTTAGAGCATTTGGCTTAAGGTTCAATCACACTCGCACGGCGCCTCGGAAGGGCCATACTATGCCTTGACGTGGCACCGTCCGGAACAGCCAACCCAACAACATCTTGAGATCCTTCTGGCTGTTCTGTTTTTTTTTTGGTACAACGTTTCGTGTGTATTGTTGTGTATGTGAAGATGGAAGTGTGATCCGACGCAAACACACGGGAGCGGGAACGCAAAAGGAAGAGCAGAAAATACAAGAAACCAACATCTAATACCTACCGTTAATGTCGTAAAGGAATAGTTTTTTAATGGTAAGATTATAAGAAAGAAAGTTCGCAGTGGTCGCAAACGATTGTTGTGGTGTTTGGCTGTTCTATAGTGACACCATTACGCTTCAATCCAAATGTTAGATCGATCAATTAATTAAACAAGCGCAGCAGCGGTGAGAAATTTTGTGTGAAATGTTGCTCGATCAACTTAGGCCATCGTATATTGCCAGCTCAGATGTTACACGCGCCTTTGCTTGGTCCTATCTAAGAATGCTCTGTAACTACGCCATTTAAAAATGTTCAATCCACATACCTCGAAATATACCACAGCCTAAGTTAATCGATCTCTGTATTAATTACGCCTGGCAGTATGCAATAGTTTATTGCATCACCAAATGCTAGTGTCATCTATAGTCGGATAGTGAAAGCTCAATGTCATTATAACTATCTCTAGAAATATGACTACACTTGAACACTCTGCTAAATTGTAAAAAGAAAAATAAGTTATTAAATTGTCTTATTATGTTATGTGGGACATTTGTTGTCATCCGTTCAACGTGGGACATTTGTTGCGTCATCCGTTTAACGTGTTTTGCACACATTTATTGCGCCTAAAGATATGCATCCTGTTATACAAATAATTTAAAAGTATCACCCTAAATGTATGCAGTGGAAAACACAGAACTTCATTCCAAAATTCAATTCGTAATATTTGATTCTAAAGAATTTTCAACAATTTACATTATTTTCCACTTCATCTCGTATAACAAAATTGCTACACACTATAAATTGTGAAAAACATACCAAATAGATGTTCTTCGGATGTCCGTAAAAGATACGCGAAATGTGAACCCAACTGATGCTTGTTTCGCACTATTTTATCATCGAATTTTTCAAACATTATTTGCATCGAATATTTCGCACAAAGAGAGGAAAATAAACAACATATTTTACTCACTATTATAGAATTTATCTCGTAAAACACAACAAAATTCTGGGCACGGAAAGAACGAACGAAAAAGCGTAAACGCAATGATAAATAATTGTGTATAACATTTTTATGTACAGGCTTCTGGGGATGGAAATTATTGGATGACGGGGGAGTCGTTAATATCGTTCTTAAACAAACAAAAATCACTCTAACGTAATCATTGCCCTAAGCGCCCGCGGCGCTTCCGATAATGTTAATTAGTTACGTATATCTACCATACATATATAACTAATGCATATTAGTTATAGGTTATTATTGTTTGGCCTTTTTGCTTGTTCGTAACATTAGTAGTAAACTATTCGTTTTATAAATCGATGTGTTGGCGAATGCTAGAATTTCGACACATTTGGACAGTCGGTTTGTAAAATTGTCGAAAGAAAAAAACACAAACTACTTTAAAAATCGGAATACGGGAAAGAGAGTCCATAACACAAAACTGTCTGTTCTACTTTTTTTTTTGCTCGATTGCCTCACATTTAGCAAGAGACGAGAGTCGTTTTTTGTTGCCTTCAAAAAGATGTGCACACGAGCTTTTTAAAATAATAGGTTCGATGTAAAACGCATTGTTTGTTAAATTAATGTGTTACCGCAAATTAAAATATGCTGTCCGCTCCTTTACGTCGGAGCCTTACTCTCGATTGTTTTACAAACGAAGTCAACAACGACGTACGAATAAGACTGAATTCGCTACGATAACAAACATCATCTACACGCACACACTTTCGTTATTACTTAATTAAATCACAAGCTTTTTCGTTAGCGGGATAAACAGTTACTTAGCACGATCGTTCGGCATAACCGATCGGTGTTGTTTTGTCTAGCTAGCTGATCGCGCTGGCTGCTGAACCTGCTCCGAAAGCATCATAATGCACTGTTCCTGCGTTACGGCGGACAGTTCGCGTAACCACTCGTCCAGCAGGACGGCCCCGATGGCAAGGTTTAGCTGTCGCTCGCTACCGACACTGTAGTTGGCCAGTCCGTGGTCGAGACTGCTGTTCGGGTGATCGTTACCCGCATTCGGTCCGATCAGCCCATTGGATGGTGTCGTCGTGTCCACCGACATGAACTGTGTTTCGGCTTCGCGTGATTCGCGCCGTGAGCTTCCGATTAGCAGACCGCTCGGTGGTGCTACCGGATGGTTCCCGGTTGATGATCCTCCCAGCGGTTGCTGCTGGTTCGAACCGGACCCAACCATCGATGTGGCCGTAAACGATTGCGGTTGTCTAACGTTCGGCGAGTGGTTCAATCCATTATTGCTCGATCCTGATGGGTGACGGCGTGCGTGAAGAACGAAACAAAACAACCGTTAAAGCGGACGGCAACCCATATCGTGGCGGAGTCGCAAATCGGGAGGAAAATTTAACAGAGCACATCAACTCGTTTAAAGCAGCCAAAACAAGGGCTACGAGAGAGATCAATCACAGTAAAGGGAGCATCATTTAGGAAGGAGGAGTTGATTAGTACCTAGCATGCTGACACTACGGGGTTTTGTTTGTTGCAGAGTAATTTCATCAAAACATCTCTACTTCTAGCTCGTACCGGGCAGGAATTAGTACTAATTAATACCAAACACACACACACACGCTACACACACGCACACGGTTTTGAATGTTTTATTATGAGACGAACAAATAGTTAAATTACCTCATTGCCATACGTGTGTTAAGGTCACTACAAACAAACATCCCGAAACACAGATTGTTAGGAAGGAAAACCAAGCAACACAAAAATGGGTCCCTGCATGCGGTATTACTTATGTGGTACACGGACCGGCCATTACAGTAGTAAGGATGGGACCGAAAACAGGGAGTTTGGATTCGGGTTTTTCGAAGTAAACCTTCGAAGTAATTTTATGATCGTGAAAATCGCTTTCGATGTTCGGTTTTGTTTAATATTTCACTACTATTAGATCTTTTGCTTTGTAACACTATAAATTTACTACAATTAACAACTTTTTTACCAGTTGATTATCTGCAAGCGAGAATATAGATGATGAAAGATGAATTAATTGAGATAAACTCTGGGTAACCACCATCCAGAATGATATTCATGGTGGGAACTATAAATTATTTATAGTGAGCCATTTCACCATGACAGTTTTCTAATAAGAGATACATCTAACTGGGATATGAAAAAGCTTGAAAAATATATGAATAAATGGGTCAAAGCTCTTCAGAATAGTAGTAGTACTTTAGGAAAATACTAGCACAAATGGCCCTTCCCCATAAATGAAAGTATACATCATTAAAAATTGCATTTTCTCTATACCATTCAGTATTCTAAATTGAGTGTTGAATACCTTCGTGTACGCGGGGGCAACTTCACGAAGAAAAGAAATCCGAATAATTAGTTCGTCCGATATCAACCTCGATTTACTACACCTATCCCACCAGGTCCCACATTGGAATCCCCTACTATGAGCTAGTCATGTAACGAACGAACTACTCAACAAATTTTCAAACGGATGGAAATAGTATTGGAAACTAGAAGAGCAATACATTTCTTGCTTTGTCCTCTTTAATAGTAACCAACTAAGCTAAAGATCTAATAGTAGTTTAGCGAACGAATGCATTATTGGTATTTCGTTTGGAGGTTTCAAACACACAATGCTTAACTCACTTAACATTCTATACACATGCAAGTTTATGCAAGTAAAACTAACTCCAACAGTTGGCAAGCAGGAAGAGGAACCATTGGACATTACGGTTCGCGGGTAACTAGCAATAGAATCGAAACCGAAACGAGAAACAAAAACGAGAAAGGAATGGAACGGAAGGGAGCAGAACAGATAACAAATAACAATAGGGTATGATATTTACCGGTAAAAAATTCAACTATCTGTGCTAAACCCGATGAAGCTGAATGAGGAGAAACAAGATGAACATTGATATGTGGCATAATTATAATCTTAACTCGACGGCACATTAGTAATGCGTTTGAAAGTGGCAGTTTTGCAAAACGGTCACTTGCATATGGAAGGGTGAAGGTGTGGTGATGGTCGCGCTTGCTTTACTAGACTACGTTTCTCGCTTTGCTTTCCCTCCCTGCACGGTAAGTAAACGAGAGGCGTTAGTTAGTGTATCAATCAACAAGTACCAGTTATGGCCGCAGACATGAGTGTGAGACACATGAGGGGCGCGGGTGTCAGTTGGGCACAAGTGTCGTTAATTCGTATGCGTTTGTTTTGAGCGGTGTTCTTTTTTTTTTAGATACAGTACAGTCCGTTTGCTGCAGGATGTGGCACCCAGCGCGCGCGTTCGGAAAAGGTGCACAAAGCATCGTGAGTTTAGTGACGAACACAATAAGATAAGCCAAGCGTAAATAAACGCAATCGCGTGTACGTGGATAGAGAGCAGAAGCCGACGTGAACAAGGCGACTAAAAGAAGCTACTGTGATGGAAAAAGAAATTGATAATAATTAAAAAAAAAGAAACACAACCGTAAAACGATACTACGCGCGTGAAGGGAAATAAACTTTACAAAGAAATAACATAAAACGATCACGCAATCAAGGTAGAAAACTGTGATGTATAAAGAAGCTTAAGTAACATCGGAAAAGACACATGGATAAACGATAAACGCGCGTTATTTGATCGCGAGTTGATAAGATCGGTGTGGAGAAACAAAACCGAAAAGCTCCGTTGGCGGTGCGAAAAGAGCGAAACAAAAAAGCAGAGAAAACGGAAGCAGAAAAGAAAAGAAAGTAACAGATGATGATGTGCTCTCTTCCACGCTGTGATCACAGTTTGTCGAAACACACACGCAGAAGAAGAAGAGGTAGTAGAGAAAAGAAAGACGCGCGCTAATGAGCTGTGAAATTGAAAGCAATAGTCAGTGAGGTTCCATATCGAAACAGGGCAAATCTGTATCGAAACAGTGAAATACTTTTCTGTGCAGTTTTGCTTTGCCATTGTAAACGGAGGTGTTTCACGGGGACAACTTACCCACGGAACCGGGCCGCCGGAAGATGTTGGAAAACGAGTTGCTGATGCTTTTGCGTTTACCATCCTGCCGCTTGAACGGATCGTACGATGAGCTCGGTGTTAGCTGCATCGGTGTCGTCTGCGACAGGCTGGACGTCATCGAGGATCCGCCACCATTCAGCAGCTTACCGCTTGCTGCCGATTCGATCGCATTCTTGCGCATATTCACTAGTCGAAACTCGCGATCCACTAGAAACGATCGAGCCATATCGACGATCTCGAGCGATTCGTCCGTGTCGGGTAGTTCAGCGTCGATTTGTTGCTTCAATATCTTCAGCACCTGTGGACAGATGGGCACTAATAACCAGGCTTCTGTTCCAATGAAGCTCCACCAAAAGGACACATACCTGATGGAAGGACGGTGTGTCGGATGTGGTTGGTATGTCCGGACGCAGCAATATCGAGTGTAGCAACGGCAATGGGAAAAACGTCAAGTGAGTGATCAATCCCGTGAGATGCAGATTCACATACAAGCAGTTACTTGTGAACGTTTGCAATTTACCCCAAATCGCTGTCAAAAAGGGACCTAGAGTTTGGTGGAGAAGAAGCCACATTAAAATACATCCACGAACATTATGATGACATATCCTCACTAATTACCTAAGCTAACTGTCCCTTGTGCAAAAAGATCTTCCGAAAGATCCAAATCACCCATCGGTTCTTCCCGTACGCTCGATACCTTCCACGCGTCAACCCGCTGCTGCTGTTTTAGCTGCGCGAGATCCTGCGGTGCCGCTACCGGTACCATTTCGTTCGTTGCTTGGGAAAATACATTCAAACTTTCGTACCCACTGCTATCACCGATCGATTGTAAGCTGTCAAGCTGTTTGCCACTGGACGGCGCCATCGATCCACCAAACATTATTGCACTGGACGCCGTAGAGCTGGTCCCCGTTACAGGCGCATGCTGTTGACTGTCGCACTCCCCTATACCGGAATCGATCGAAAACTCTCGGAGAAAATCTTTTATCATCTGCACCTTCAGGGCGCGGACATCCTCCGGGTTAACGATACTGTCGCTGTTGCTACTTCCCCCACCGTTG